>NC_141874.1:567838883-569088883 GCF_056163025.1 Triticum urartu
CCCGAAAACGGGTCAGCACATGGAATATGCTGGCAAGGTAACACATAGAGAGTAATGGAATGCAACAGCTATACTATATGTATATTTGGCTGGTGGAAAGCTCTATGGTTACAGTTTTTGCGTAAAGCCAATTTTTCCCTACTTCAAAGGAATAAATTAATTACTATCATGGTGGTTGTTAAACATTGAGAATGGTTGACAGCATTCTCAATCCCAATTAAGATAACATCATTAAAACCCAACAAAATTAATTTAGAGTAACATGTTGAGATTCACATGATAATCCAGGTACTAGATACTCAAGATGTCCATAACCGGGGACACGGCTAACCATGATTAGTTTGTTACACTCTGCAGAGGTTTGCGCACTTTTCCCCACAAGACTTGATCGCCTTCGTTTGGTTTCTCGCACTACAGGGTGTTTGAGAAACGGATGACCGAGACATAGTCTTTCAAAAGGGCTAGCACCTTACGATCGGGTAGACCGTACCACCTACATCCCCTACATCTGCTAGTCTACCACTGTAAGAGTTCGCACAACTTAGTCAACTATGCCAGAGCCCATAATGGCTTGTGGCTGCACACGGAAGTTTCTAGTATGAATAATCTCATGATCCCTTTGAGCCTGGGTGGCGGTCCAAAACAAAAACAGGCAAGTCCTGGAAACCCCAGGTGCCTCAATCCACCCAGATGTGTGTTAGGTTGCCACCTTAGATAAACCATTAACTAACAATCTCACATCTGTCATGGATATCACTCACCCAATCCATGTCTACTAGCATAGCATGGCATAATAAGCAAATGTAGAAGTAACTCCCAAAGGTTTGAAAATAAACAGGTAATAGGTACTACCTCATCTACTTCCCATCCCACAATTTAATTAGATCCTAATCATGCAACGTGTGAGGATTGATCTAATGCAATAAAACTGGGTTGTAGAAAAGGTATGATCAAAGTGTTACTTGCCTTGCTGATGATCCGCGAAACCTAGAGATTCGAAGTAACAGGCGGCGCACTCCGGGTATTCTATCGCAGACAAACAACAAGCATACAATAAGTACTCATCTAATGCATAGGTAAAACTCAAATAGAAGATCTAACCAGAAAGTTCAACTTAAGAACCCTGGTTTGCAAAAAGAATCAAATCGAACGAAGCAAAAGAAATCAAACGGTGAAAGAAAACAACTTCGTTCTAGTAATCTGGATCTAGGGCAAATTTTACAGTAGCAAAAACATGTTTAAGTTGATTATTCGGAAAGAGGGTTTCGAGAAGAAACTCCAGGCGCTTGAATCGCCTGATTCCGATAAACGAGCGAAAAGTTATACCAAAACAAAAATCGGATCAGAAATCGCGATCAGAAAATAACCGCGGAAAAAATCCGATGAAAAAGAAAAACAACGAAGAAATATTTAAAAAAACGGCACAGAAAACGAGGCGGTGGTGAACCTCGGGCGGCGTGCAACTCCGGCGGCGGCGGCGGCGGCGGCGGCGGCTGGGGCTGGGGCGCTAGGGTTAGGGCGGCGGTGGTGGGCTGGCTCGGCTCGGGCCTCGGGCGCGCCTTATAAAGGCCCCGGCCAGGCGGAGTCCTGACCGAGTACGGCCCAAAGTCGGTTCCGTGTTTTTTTTAAATAATTCCGCTCGGAAGAAAAATAAAAAGAAATACTAAACGGACTCCAAAAATCACGAAATAAATTTTCCCGGGTTTCTAAAATCAAGCCCGATAAAGTGAACATTTATCTGGGCCCAAACTACAACTTTGAAAAACACGCATTTTTTTCCTAAATTCAAATAAAAATACCGAAAAACTCTGAAATAAATCTTATTTGATTTTTTTTATTAAATCCTCAATATTTCTATATTTTGGGGAAGTCATTTTATTCCCTCTCTCATATTTTTGTAATAGAAATAATTGATGATAAAATAAATAAAATCAAATGATCCTGTTTACATAATTTGAGAAAACTCAAATATGTAAATAACGAAATCCCCAACTCTCTCCGTGGGTCCTTGAGTTGCTTAGGATTTTCTAGGATCAAAACCAAAAGCAAAATAAAATATGATATGCATGTTGATCTAATGTATAACATTCCAAATTGAAAATTTGGGATGTTACAAACCTACCCCCCTTAAGATGAATCTCGCCCTCGAGATTCGGGTTGGCTAGAAAATAGTTGAGGGTGGTCTTTGAGCAAATCTTCCTCTCGCTCCCAGGTCCCTTCATCCTCCGTGTGGTGGCTCCACTAAACGTTGCAAAACTTGATAACCTTGCTACGAGTAACTCGGCTGGCAAACTCAAGAATCTTGACTGGTTTCTCCTCATAGGTCAAATTGTTATCCAACTGAATTGCTTCCAATGGCACTGTGTCTCTCAAAGGTATGTCAGCCATCTCCGCGTGACACCTCTTCAACTGAGAAACGTGAAACACATCATGAACTCCTGTTAATCCTTCTGGCAATTCCAACTTGTAAGCCACTTCTCCCATACGCTCCAAAACTCGATATGGTCCTACAAATCGTGGTGCTAACTTCCCCTTAACTCCAAAGCGCTTAATCCCTCGAAGTGGGGATACTCGAAGATAAGCTCTATCTCCGACTTCGTAAACTGTCTCCTTGCGTTTAGAATCTGCGTAGCTCTTCTGCCTGGACTGGGCTACCTTGAGCCTATTGCGAATCAACTTCACCTTCTGTTCAGACTCCTTAATCAAATCTGGTCCAAACAACTGGCGGTCTCCAACTTCATCCCATGACAACGGTGTCCTGCACCTCTTTCTGTACAAAGCCTCAAAAGGGGCCATCTTCAAACTGGTCTGATAGCTATTATTGTAAGAGAACTCTGCATATGGCAAATTATCGTCCCAACTAGATCCATAATCTAGCGCACAAGCTCTCAGCATATCCTCCAAAATCTGATTGACTCTCTTAGTCTGTCCATCTGTCTGCGGATGAAAAGCTGTACTAAATTCTAACCTAGTACCCAAAGTCTCATGCAACTGCTTCCAGAACTTTGAGGTAAACTGGGTTCCTCTATCTGATACAATGCTCCTCGAAACTCCATGCAAACATACTATCCTGGTCATGTATATCTTTGCCAACTTAGCACTGGTGTAAGTGGTCTTTACTGGGATGAAATGAGCTACCTTCGTCAATCGATCAACTACGACCCAAATCGAGTCATAGCCTGAACGAGTCCTTGGTAATCCCGTGATAAAATCCATGCCTAGCTTATCCCATTTCCATTCGGGTATCGGCAATGGTTGCAACAATCCTGCTGGCTTCTGATGCTCTGCCTTTACTCTCTGACATACGTCACAAACTGCTACATACTCTGCAATATCCTTTTTCATTCCGGTCCACCAGAAAATATCCTTCAAATCCAAATACATCTTGGTATTTCCTGGGTGAATTGAATACGGTGAATCATGTGCCTCTTGCAGAATTAACTTTCTGATCTCCGGGTCATTGGGCATGTAAACACGGTCTTCAAACCATAGGGTGTCGTGCTCATCCTCACGAAATCCTTTAGCTTTTCCTTCTTTCATTTTCTCCTTTATGGAAGCAATCTCTTTGTCAGTTTTCTCAGCTTCCCTGATTCTGTCCATCAAAGTTGACTGAATCTCTAACGTTGCTACATAGCCTCTCGGAACTATCTCCAAACATAGCTCATGAAGATTTTCTGCTAACTCCTTGGGTATTTCTCCCGTCATTAACGTATTGACATGGATCTTGCGGCTTAATGCATCAGCTACTACATTAGCTTTTCCGGGATGGTAATGTAATTTCATATCATAATCCTTAATGAGCTCCAACCATCTCCTTTGTCTGAGGTTTAACTCCTTCTGCGTGAAAATGTACTTCAGACTCTTGTGATCCGTGTACACCTCACAATGATTTCCAATGAGGAAATGTCTCCATGTCTTCAATGCATGCACTACGGCTGCTAACTCCAAATCATGTGTGGCATAATTCAACTCACGCGGCTTAAGTTGTCGTGAAGCATACGAAACAACTCTCCCTTCCTGCATAAGCACTGCTCCAAGTCCTTGACGTGAAGCGTCGCAATACACCTCATAGTCCTTGGTCTGATCTGGCAGAATCAACACTGGTGAGGTAACCAAACGGTTCTTCAATTCCTAGAAACTAGCCTCACACTTCTCAGTCCATTTGAACCTAGCATCCTTCTTCAGCAACTCCGTCATAGGTTTGGCGATCTTTGAGAAATTCACAATAAACCTACGGTAGTATCCTGTGAGTCCAAGAAAACTCCGGATCTCTCCAACTTTTGTTGGTGCTTCCCACTTGGTCACGGTTTCAACTTTAGCGGGATCTACTGCTATACCTTCTCCAGATATAACATGTCCGAGGAATCCTACTTCCTTCAACCAAAATTCACATTTGCTGAACTTGGCATATAATTGATGTTCTCTGAGCTTTCCAAGTACCAAACGCAAATGCTCCTTATGCTCCTCTTCATTCTTCGAATATACCAGGATATCATCAATGAACACTACGACGAACTTATCCAAAAACTCCATAAACACTTTGTTCATCATGTTCATAAAATAGGCAGTCGCGTTAGTCAGTCCAAATGACATAACGGTATACTCATACAGCCCATACCTGGTGGTAAAAGCTGTCTTCGGAATATCCTGTTCTCGAATCTTCATCTGATGGTATCTTGATCGCAAATCGATCTTGGAAAACACTTTAGCTCTTTGCAATCGATCAAACAGATCATTGATCATTGGTAGCGGGTACTTGTTCTTGATTGTTACTTCATTCAATCCTCGATAGTCAACAACCATCCTTAACGATCCATCCTTCTTCTCTACTAGAAGTACTGGTGATCCCCAAGGCGAAGAACTTGGGCGAATGTAACCTTTATCCAGTAACTCCTTAATCTGCTTCTTAATTTCCACCAAATCTTTTGCTGGCATCCTATATGGTCTCTTCGATATTGGCCCAGTGCCTGGCAAAAGCTCAATCAAAAACTCAATGTCTCTATCCGGTGGCATGCCTGGCAACTCTTCGGGAAATACATCAGGAAAATCCTTTACCACTGGTACTTCCTCCTGCACAACTCCTGTTAGGCAATTTACTCGTGTCCTCTTTGGTACATGCCGGGATACATACTTGATCCTTCTCCCTTCTGGTGTGGTAAGCAAAATTGACTTACTAGCACACTCAATATTCCCTTCATACTTTGATAACCAATCCATGCCTAATATCACATCCAATCCTTGAGATTCCAATACTATTAGGTCTGAGGCAAAAACATAGTTACCAATCCTTAATGGTAACCGATCACACCATAGACTAGCCACATACTCTGCTCCTGGCGAGGTTACTAACATGGGTGACCTAAGGGCTTGGGTTGGTAGGTTATACTTATCCACAAATCCCCTTGATATGTATGAATGCGATGCACCAGTATCAAAAAGAACGAGTGCAGTAAATGACTTAACCAAAAACTTACCTATTACTGCATCGGGCTGAGCTTCAACCTCCTCCACATTAACATGGTTCACCTGTCCCCTGTTGAAAGGGTTCGGCTTCTTTCCAGAGCTTCCATTGCCGTTTTGGCCTTCAGGACATTCATTTGCATAGTGTCCTGGCTTCGAACACTTATAGCAAGTGACGTGGCTCAAGTCCTTCTTGGCTAGGGTTGATGGGGTGCTGCGGTTATGGCCATTGCTTCCTCCATTCCCATTACCATTCTTGGTGCCATTGTGGTTGTGCGAGCTACCTACTCCATGGGTATGCTGAAAATGTCCTCCCGGTCTAGGGGTAAAACGAGGCTTCTGCTGAGCTCCTGAATTATACTTTCCTTGTCCATACTTCCTCTTGCGGCGAACCTCGGGCGGCGCGCAACTCCGGCGGCGGCGGCGGCGGGCGGCGGGCGGCGGCTGGTGCTGGGGCGCTAGGGTTAGGGCGGCGGTGGTGGGCTGGCTCGGCTCGAGCCTCGGGCGTGCCTTATAAAGGCCCCGGCCAGGCGGAGTCCTGGCCGAGTACGGCCCAAAGTCGGTTCCGCGTTTTTTTAAATAATTCCGCTCGGAAGAAAAATAAAAAGAAATACTAAACGGACTCCAAAAATCACGAAATAAATTTTCCCGGGTTTCTAAAATCAAGCCCGATAAAGTGAACATTTATCTGGGCCCAAACTACAACTTTGAAAAACACGCATTTTTTTCCTAAATTCAAATAAAAATACCGAAAAACTCTGAAATAAATCTTATTTGATTTTTTTATTAAATCCTCAATATTTCTATATTTTGGGAAAGTCATTTTATTCCCTCTCTCATATTTTTGTAATAGAAATAATTGATGATAAAATAAATAAAATCAAATGATCCTGTTTACATAATTTGAGAAAACTCAAATATGTAAATAACAAAATCCCCAACTCTCTCCGTGGGTCCTTGAGTTGCTTAGGATTTTCTAGGATCAAAACCAAAAGCAAAATAAAATATGATATGCATGATGATCTAATGTATAACATTCCAAATTGAAAATTTGGGATGTTACATCACTAAACTCACATTGGTAGGGAAGGTGTTTTTTAGGGTTTTCAGAACAACAAGTAAAATCATAATAATAGCATAAATTCCAAGCATAGCATTGCATAGTATTAATTTGATGCTGTAAAAGTTTCCCTTTTTGAGATATACGGTGTCGCACATAACATGCATGCTCATCTAAAGATTTGCCCTCAACTAAGCTAGTTGGGGTTTCAGCACGAGCACATAGGGATCGAAGATGATCCAAGTAATAAGCTTCAGCAGTGTGATAGATTTTGATTGGTTCTTCAACCATTGGTTCAGTAGGTACCACTAATTTTTTGGTATTTTGCGTTTACTACCCATGACTAAAGATAGAAAACAACTAAGAACAGCAAATAAAAATTACTTAGAGATAAAGCAAACAAGCACACACGAGAATATTCACCCCATGCTATTGCTCCCCGGCAATGGCGCCAGAAAAAGGTCTTGATAACCGACAAGTATAGGGGATCAATTGTAGCCTCTTTCGATAAGTAAGAGTGTCGAACCCAACGAGGAGCTAAAGGTAGAACAAATATTCCCTCAGGTTCTATCAACCACCGATACAACTCTACGCACGCTTGATGTTTGCTTTACCGGAAACAAGTATGAAACTAGAAGTACTTTGTCAACAAGAAGGTTATTTCTCCCTAGGCAATCGATAACTAGACAGGTAATCATTATTGCAATTTTATTTGAGGGAGAGGCATAAGCTAACATACTTTCTCTACTTGGATCATATGCACTTATGATTGGAACTCTAGCAAGCATCCGCAACTACTAAAGATTCATTAAGGTAAAACCCAACCATAGCATTAAAGTATCAAGTCCTCTTTATCCCATACGCAAACAACCTACTTACTCAGGTCTGTGCTTCTGTCACTCATGCCACCCACCATAAGCAAATCATAAGCATATTGCAAACCCTACAGCGGGAATCCCTCACGCTTGCGCGACACGGAGAGCACCATAGGATAGCACCAATAATAAAACATGCAACTCAAACCAATCACGATCATCAAATAGCCATTAGGACAAAACAGATCTACTCGAACATCATAGGATAGCCATACATCATTAGGAAATAATATATAGCGTGGAGCACCATGTTTAAGTAGAGATTACAGCGGGTAAGAGAGAGGTTACACCGCTGCATAGAGGGGGGAAGAGTTGGTGATGATGGCGGTGAAGTTGTTGGTGAATATGGCGGTGATGATGATGGCCCCGGCAGCACTCCGGCGCCACCGGAAGCAAGGGGGAGAGGGCCCCCTTCTTCTTCTTCTTCTTCTTCTTCCTTGACCTCCTCCCTAGATGGGAGAAGGGTTTCCCCTCTGGTCCTTGGCCCCCATGGCATGGGAGGGGCGAGAGCCCCTCCGAGATTGGATCTATCTCTCTGTTTCTGCGTTCCCTCCTGGCTCTGTTTCACTGTTTCGCGTATATATGGAGATCCGTAACTCCGATTGGCCTGAAACCTTCACCGTGATTTTTTTCCGATTATTAGCTTTCTTGCGGCAAAAGAAGAGCGTCAACCACCTTACGGTGGGCTCACGAGGGTAGGGGCGCACCCTAAGGGGGGGCGCGCCCCCTGCCTCGTGACCACCTCGGGCACTGGTTCGCGTTGATTTTCCTTCCAAATTTTCCATATTTTCCAAAAATAAGCTCCGTCCGTTTTTATCCCGTTTGGACTCCGTTTTATATGGATATTCTGCGAAACCAAAAATATGCAATAGATAGGAACTGGCACTGGGCACTGGATCAATATGTTAGTCCCAAAAATAATATAAAAAGTTGCCAAAAAGTATATGAAAGTTGAATAGTATTGGCATGGAACAATCAAAAATTATAGATACGACGGAGACGTATCAAACCTTTGTATCCTGAAGGCCACCCTAATAGAATTGAGCAAGATTCTCAGAGAAATAAAATTGATGCACCTAGTTCTTCTAAAAAGAAGAAAAAGAAAAATGATAGAACTGTGCAAACTTCTAGTGAACCTATTGCTGAACCACCTGATAATCCAAATGATATCTCTATGTCTGATGCTGAAACACAATATGGTAATGAACATGAACCCAATGAAAATGTTAATGATGATGTTCATATTAATGCTCAACCTAGTAATGATAATGATATAGAAATTGAACCTGCTGTTGATCTTGATAACCCACAATCAAAGAATCAACGTTATGATAAGAAAGACTTTGTTGCTAGGAAACATGGTAAAGAAAGAGAACCTTGGGTTCAGAAACCCATGCCTTTTCCTCCCAAACCATCCAAGAAAAAGGATGATGAGGATTTTGAGCGCTTTGCTGAAATGATTAGACCTATATTTTTGCGTATGCGATTGACTGATATACTCAAAACAAATCCTTATGCTAAGTACATGAAAGATATTATTACAAATAAAAGAAAGATACATGAAGATGAAATTTCCACCATGCTTGCTAATTATACTTTTAAGGGTGGAATACCAAAGAAACTTGGGGATCCACGAGTACGTACTATACCATGCTCCATTAAAAGAAACTATGTTAAAACAGCTTTATGTGATCTTGGAGCCGGTGTTAGTGTTATGCCTCTCTCTTTATATCGTAGACTTGATTTGAATAATTTGACACCTACTGAAATATCTTTGTAAATGGCTGATAAATCAACTGCTATACCTGTCAGTATTTGTGAGGATGTGCTTGTTGTAGTTGCAAATGTTACTATTTTAATGGACTTTGTTATTCTTGATATTCCCGAGGACGATAATATGTCTGTTATTCTTGGAAGACCTTTTCTTAATACTGCTTGGGCTGTTAATGATTGCAACAAAGGCAATGCCACTTTTCATGTTAATGGTAATGAGCATACGATACACTTTCTGAGGAAACAACCTCAAGTTCATAGTATCAATTCTATCGGAAAAATTCCATCGTTTATATTTGGAGGTTTTGAATTTCCTCTTCCTACTGTCAATAAGAAATATGATATACTTATTATTGGGGATGTGCATATCCCTGTTGAGGTAACCTAGTGTTATTCGAAATTTCTCCAGTTTCATGTTAATCGGAATGGTTTTGTTAACAAGGCTTGATCAACCTTGTTAGTGGATTCCTTTTGACGAGCATGAGATGGATGAAACTAGAAGCACAACTCTGTGTAACCTTTCTATACCTTCTGTTATTTAGTTGAAATAAAGTAAAAATAAATAATTTTCTGTCTGTTATCTGATTATCTGTGCAATATAAAAATACCTCAAAAATAAAAGTTCTCCAAATGCCCTGAAAATTAAATATGATTTTTTATAGAATATTTGAGGATTTATGGAACAAAGAACACACCGGGGGGGCAACCACCTTGCCACGAGGGTGGAGGGCGCGCCCACCCCCCTAGGGCGCGCCCCCTGCCTCGTGGGCCCACAGTGGCCCTCCTCCACTTATTCTTTCAGCCACACACTTCATCTTCCTCCCCCAAACATGAAAAACCAACTCAAACCCGAGTCCAAGCTCGTTTTGCTGCCATTTTCGCTCTCCTTGCTCAAAGCATCTCTCACAAAACTGCTTGGGGAGATTGTTCCTTGGTATGTGACTCCTCCATTGGTCCAATTAGTTTTTGTTCTAGTGCTTTATTCGTTGCAAATTTGTGTTGCTTAGGCGACCCTGTTCTTGAGCTTGCATGTCAAATTTATATGGTCAAAAGTAGTTTTGATGCATGATATAGGCCCTAGGCACTTGTAGGAGTAGTTGCTATCAATATTATTGAATTTGGTTTACTTTTGTTTTGAAGTTACTAAAAATTTCAGAATTTTTCAGAAAATGATGAGGAGATTATTGAGGGACTCATCGAGCCAAAGCTCGAAGGAAAAGGCACCGAAGCCTAAGTATAATTTTCCGCGCACCACGGAGGTTCGGGCGTGTGAATGGCCTTCTGCTTTCCTCCACGACCATAATGCAGCCGGGATTTATGAAGATTTCTTGAGAGCAGCCGGGATTTATGAAGATTTTCATGAGTTGGCTCATAATGCAGGCCTCACTGCTTTCCTCCATGACCAATGCGATCAGTATCTCTTACTCACAAATACCTATGTGCAAAACTTTCATTTCCATTCTAGGAACTCGCCACCTAGGGTGGAGTTTCATTTATATGATGAGCATAAGGAGATGTCATTTTATGATTTTTGTCGGATTTGTTTAGTCCCTTTTGGGGGCAAGACAGAAGAACCACATCATGATGATGTGGAGGGATTTATTAATACTATCACTGTAGGGGAAACTAGGAAGGTTTCCGATGCACGAATCACTAGCATACACTTTCCTGTCTTACGTTACTTTGCATTATTTGCTAGTCGTTGCTTAATTGGTCGCGGAAACTCTGGAAACCTTAGTATCCCTATTATTATTATTATTTTTTCTCCAAGGTTTATACAGTGATAACACTTTTAGTATGGGCGGCATTATTGCTAGACGATTAAGTATGAACCGTACTAAGGATCCCATCTTTGGAGGCGTCTATGCCACACGCCTAGCTGCACATTTTAACATACCTATTAGGCATGCTGAGAAGGAGGAAAAAGTGCTGCCTCGTGTTTATTTAGATTATAAAAGTCTAGTGGCACATGATTTTATTGTTAAGAATAGGGCAGGAGAGCTTAAATATCAATTGTTCTTTAATAAACATCATCCTGGGACTATTACCTTGCCTGCTCCTGCTTTGTTTGATTTGAGTGTAGGCAAGTACCTTGTTCCGTTGACGGCTATCCATGCCTACCGGAACCCTGCACCAGCCGAGGAGCCAGAACCGGAACCACAATTTAATCCTTCACGACAGTCTAACTATCAGTGGGATCCGGAGATGATTGCCAACCAATGGCAATCCGAGCCTTCTTCTTCCTCATCACAGTATGACCCCAACAACTATTATTATGGATATCAGCCAGGCTAGTCGTGGCCATAGACCAACTTAGGCCAAAAGCCTAAGCTTGGAGGAGTACGTATTTCTCATCGACATTACATTTATGTTCACACACACTCATTGCCAGATGTCGGTGCTCATACTTTTTCATTGTATCATCCATGCTAGTTTATTTTCTTTGATTCTTTCTCCTTGTGTGTTTGATAAACCTTAAGAAAAAACCAAAATAATTAGTTGTAGCTTTTAATTAATTTACTTTCCATGCTATAATAGTAATTAAAAAGAAAACCCAAAAATATTTCCTGTTCTTCTTTTGCTTGTTGGGAGCTTTCCCGTGTAAATAGTTTTATTTCTTTTCTTTTCTTTGGGGGTCAGTAGGAGAAGACCTTGATTAAATTGTTGAAGTGGCTCTTATATGCACTATTATTTATCTGACAAAAGAGCCCATATTGCCTTGTCTACTCCTGTTTATTGAATGCTCGCAGATTCCAGCTTAATCCAATGCACGTGCACTCTTATTATTATTCACATCGTTCGGTCGTGCAAGTGGAAGGCAATTATGATGATATATGATGGACTGACTGAGATGAGAAAAGCTGGTATGAACTCGACCTCTTTTGTTTTTGTAAATATGATGAGTTCATCGTTCTTGATTCAACTTGTTATGAATAATAATAGAGATCATAGTTGCTTATGCCATGCTTGATTAGCTATGAGTTATAATGGTTTACCTTGCATGCCAACATGTTATTAAAATGGTTATGATGTGGTATGATAGGGTGGTATCCTCCTCTGAATGATTTAAGTGACTTGACTTGGCACATGTTCATGCCTGTAGTTGAAACAAATCAACATAGCCTTCATGATATTTATGTTTATGTTTATTAATTTTAATGCATGTACATGGCTGTTGTCGCTCTCTAGTTGGTCGCTTCCCAGTCTTTTGCTAGCCTTCACCTACACTAAGCAAGAATACTGCTTGTGCATCCAAACTCCTTAAACCCCAAAGTTATTCCACATGAGTCCACTATACCTTCCTATATGCGGTATCTACCTGCCGTTCCAAGTAAATTTGTATGTGCCAAACTCTAAACCTTCAAATAATCATCCTGTTTTGTATGCTCGAATAGCTCATGTATCAACTAGGGCTGTCTGTATCTTCCATGTTAGGCGGGTTATTCTCAAGAGGAGTGGACTTCGCTCCTCATTCACGAGATAAATGGCCGGTCATCGGGATGCCCAGTCCCATGCTTTATGCAAACTAAATAAAAATAATTGCAAAAAAAACTCCCCCTGGGACCTGATGTATGTTGGAGGCACTCGTTGTTTTGAGCAAGCCATGGATTGATGTTTGTTGGTGGAGGGGCAGTATAAACTTTACCATTCTATTTGGGAACCGCCTATAATGTGTGTAGCATGGAAGATATCGCCATCTCTTGGTTGTTATGTTGACAATGAAAGTATACCGCTCAAAATATTATTCACCTCTATTTTTAAACCGAGCTCTGGCACCTCTACAAATCCCTGCTTCCCTCTGTGAAGGGCCTATCTATTTACCTTTATGTTTAATCATCACCCTCTTATTAAAAAGCACTAGCTGGAGAGCGCTGCTGTCATTTGCATTCATTACTGTTAATTTATATTGGGTGTGACTATGATTGGATCTCTTTTACCATGAATTACAATGTCTAGTCAGTCCTTGATCTTTAAAGGTGCTCTGCATTTATGTTTTGCGGTCTCAGAAAGGGCTAGCGAGGTAACATCTTGTTATATCATATTATGATTGTTTTGAGAAAGTGTTGTCATCCGAGATTTATTATTATGGCTTGCTAGTTGATTATGTTATTGATATGAGTAATCATGAGACCTGAGAATTATTGCAAATGTGGTTAGTTATAATCTTTGCTGAAAACTTGAATGCTAGCTTGACATATTTACAACAACAAGAGCAAACAGAGTTTGTAAAAGTTTTTCTTTATTTCTTTCAGTTTGTCAACTGAATTGCTTGAGGACAAGCAAGGGTTTAATCTTGGGGGAGTTGATACGTCTCCAACGTATCTACTTTTCCAAACACTTTTGCCCTTTTTTTGGACTCTAACTTGTATGATTTGAATGGAACTAACCCTGATTGACGCTGTTTTCAGCAGAATTGCCATGATGTTGTTTTATGTGCAGAAAACAAAAGTTCTCGGAATGACCTGAAACTCCACGGGATATCTTACAATAAATAATAAAAAATCCTCACCAAAGATGAAGACCAGGGGGCCCACACCCTTCTCACGAGGGTGGGGGGCGCCCCCCTAGGGCGCGCCCCCTACCTCGTGGGCCCCCTAGAGACCCCCTGACTCCTACTCCAACTCTATATAACTTCTTTCGGGGAGAAAAAAATAGGAGAGAAGAAATCATCACGTTTTATGATACGGAGCCGCCTCCAAGCCCTAAAACCTCTCGGGAGGGCTGATCTGGAGTCTGTTCGGGGCTCCGGAGAGGGGGATTCGTCGCCGTCGTCATCATCAACCATCCTCCATCACCAATTTCATGATGCTCACCGCCGTGCGTGAGTAATTCCATCGTAGGCTTGCTGGACAGTGATGGGTTGGATGAGATTCACCATGTAATCGAGTTAGTTTTGTTAGGATTTGATCCCTAGTATCCACTATGTTCTGAGATTGATGTTGCTATGACTTTGCTATGCTTAATGCTTGTCACTAGGGCCCGAGTGCCATGATTTCAGATCTGAATCTATTATGTTTTCATCAATATATGAGTGTTCTTGATCCTATCTTACAAGTCTATAGTCACCTATTATGTGTTATGATCCGTTAACCCCGAAGTGACAATAATCGGGATACTTACCGGTGATGACCGTAGTGTGAGGAGTTCATGTATTCACTATGTGCTAATGCTTTGTTCCGATTCTCTATTAAAAGGAGGCCTTAATATCCCTTAGTTTCCATTAGGACCCCTCTGCCACGGGAGGGTAGGACAAAAGATGTCATGCAAGTTCTTTTCCCATAAGCACGTATGACTATATTCGGAATACATGCCTACATTACATTGACGAATTGGAGCTAGTTCTGTGTCACCCTATGTTATGACTGGTACATGATGAACCGCATCCGACATAATTATCCATCATTGATCCAATGCCTACGAGCTTTCCATATACTGGTTTACGCTTATTTACTTTCCCATTGCTATTGTTACAATCACTAGAAAATACCGAAAACATTACTTTGCTTTCATTACTCTTTTATTACCGTTACCATCACTATCATATTACTTTGCTACTAAACACTTTGCTGCAGATACTAAGTTTCCAGGTGTGGTTGAATTGACAACTCAGCTGCTAATACTTGAGAATATTCTTTGGCTCCCCTTGTGTCGAATCAATAAATTTGGGTTGAATACTCTACCCTCTGAAGCTGTTGCGATCCCCTATACTTGTGGGTTATCACCGACATGTCAACTCGGTGGGACCGAAGTGACTAGGGTTTCTGGCAGTGGCTATGTTAAGTGAACTCGGTGGCGCAGGATAGAAGATTTTGGTGGGGCCGAGTTTGACTTTTGGTTTGGGACATATGTGGATATGAGAAAGTACTTGAGGATTTTGAGCAAGTAACTCATGAAGCAACACCTCATCCCCTTTTAATAGTATTGGCTTTTCCTATGGACTCAATGTGATCTTGGATCACTAAATGTAAAATATAGAGTCTTGTGCTTTGAGCTTGAGCCAATCTTTTGTCCTTAGCATTTTGAGGGGTCCATTTTCTAATCCATGCCATGCCAATCATTGAGCTATCCTGAAATATTTATCTTCAAATAGCATTAGCTCAATGAGCTATATGTTGTTAGGAATTACCAAAACCACCCAGGGATAGTTGCACTTTCAAAAAGCATGTCACTTACCTCTCGAACTAGAACATAAGGCATATTGGGCCATTAAAGAGCTCAATTATGATTTCAAACTTGCTGATGAGAAGAGACTATTTGACATTAGCTCACTTGATGAATGGAGAACCTAGGCTTATGAGAATGCCAAATTGTTTAAAGAAAAAGTTAAAAGATGGCATGAAAAAAGGATACAAAAACGTGAGTTTAATGTAGGTGATTATGTATTGCTATACAACTCTCGTTTAAGATTTTTTGCAGGAAATCTCCGCTCTAAGTGGGAAGGTCCTTACGTTATCAAGGAGGTCTATCGTTCCGGTGCCATAAAAATCAACAACTTCGAAGGCACAAATCCGAGGGTGGTGAACGGTCAAAGAATCAAACGTTATATCTTAGGTAATCATATAAATGTTGAAACTAATGTTATTGAAACCGTAACCCCGGAGGAGTATATAAGGGACACCTTCCAGAACGTTTTAGCCTCCGAAAAGGAAGAGGTATGTGGTACAGTCAGTAAACCGACTCCAAAACAGTTCTAATAGCAATTTCTCTCCATTTTGGAATATTTAAGAAAATAGGAAAATAAGAAGCAGTCCGGAAAGGACACGAGGTGTCCACGAGGGTGGAGGGCGCGCCCCCTGCCTCATGGGCACCTCATGTGCCCTTCAGACTCCGTTTTCTTGCAAGATACTTCTTTTGGTCGGTAAAAATTCATTATATAATCTCCCGAAGGTTTTGACCACCGTACCATGCAAATATCTCCTGTCTTTGTTTCGAGTTATTTTTTTGACAGATCTAGATTGCCATGACGTCTTCAAGCACCCCCAAGGACAAGTTTTTTGAGAGGTTCATCAACCCCTACCTCACGGAGGTGCTGCAACATAGTCAAACCATTGAGTTGCGTGAGGGGGTGCTGCACATCCGCGATGTTGAGGGACCAAGGAGGGCCGGAAGCGTGGAGACAAGACTCGAAATGGAGCAACAAGTTTTCTTGTGCCAGGGGATGGTGGAACGCGGACTCGATGCCAACCACATGATGATCGTGGAGTTCACCAATAGGCACAACTTGGATGCCAAGGACATTTGGGGAGACCATCTTCAAGCTTCACGAGAAAATCGAGCACCTCCAAGCCCAGATCTATGACCTGCAAAACCAAAACTGCGACTATGAATATAGAATCAAGAGGATGAGTTTGGCTACAGATTCGAGGATCCCGGAGACTCAATCATCCTTCTATGATGGTGAGCCTATGCCTTGGAAGGTGGACGACAAGCCTACATCATCAACAACTCCATCATCACTACCACCAAAGGAGCACTTAGTATCGGGTATGGGCACTCCCCTTGGCAACTGCCAAGCTTGGGGGAGTGCCCCGGTATCGTATCACCATCACACCTTTATCTTTACCGTTTTTCTTAGTTTGATCCTTTTGGGTATATCTTGATCTAGTAGAATAAAGCTTTAGTATGATTTAGTTTTGAGTTTTGTGTTGATCCTTATCTATGTAATAGAGTCCGTGAGCTATATATAATAAAAATCTGTTTTGAGTCGAGGGCTTGGTTATCTTGCTATGATCTCGAGGGAATAAGAGGAAGAATAAAAAGAAATAAAGAGATCATATGGATCTTATGGAGAGTAATGACTTCACATATAAAGAGTATGATGAATAAAAGTTGTTGAGAGTTTACAAACATAGTTTTGGTCATCGTTGCAATTAATAGGAAGTAATAAATAAAGAGAGGTTTTCACACATAAATATACTATCTTGGCCATCTTTTATGATTGTGAGAACTCATTAAAATATGACATGCTAAAAAGTTGATGTTGGACAAGGAAGACAACGTAATGGGTTATGTTTTCTTACATCTGAAATAAATTATATTGTCATGGATCATCCAACATGTTGAGCTTGCCTTTCCCCCTCATGCTAGCCAAATTCTTTGCACCAAGTAGAGATACTACTTGTGCTTCCAAATATCCTTAAAACCCAGTTTTGCCATGAGAGTCCACCATATCTACCTATGGATTGAGTAAGATCCTTCAAGTAAGTTGTCATTGTTGCAAGTAATAAAAATTGCTCTCTAAATATGTATGATTTATTAGTGTGGAGAAAATAAGCTTTAAACGATCTTGTGATGTGGAAGAAATAAAAGCGACAGACTGCATAATAAAGGTCCATATCACAAGTGGCAATATAAAGTGACATTCTTTTGCATTAATATTTCGTGCATCCAACCATAAAAACACATGACAACCTCTGCTTCCCTCTGCGAAGGGCCTATCTTTTATTCTTGTCATATACTTCATACAAGAGTCATGGTGATCTTCACCTTTCCTTTTTACATTTTATCCTTTGGCAAGCACTGTGTGTTGGAAAGATCCTAATATATATAGCTAATTGGATGTGAGCTTTCAAGAACTATTATTGTTGACATTACCCTTGAGGTAAAGGCTGGGAGGCAAAACTATAAGCCCCTATCTTTCTCTGTGTCCGATTTAAACTGCATACCCTTAAATATTGCATGAGTGTTAGCAATTGTGAAAGACTAAATGATAGTTGAGTATGTGGACTTTCTGAAAAGCTCTTATATTGACTCTTTCCTATGTTATGATAAATTGCAATTGCTTCAATGACTGAGATTATAGTTTGTTAGTTTTCAATGAAGTTTCTGATTCATACTTGAAATTGTGAATGAATTGTTACTTTAGCATAAGAAATCATATGACAATATATATTTATGTTGCTGCTATAAGAATGATCATGATGCCCTCATGTCCGTATTTTATTTTATCGACACCTCTATCTCTAAACATGTGGACATATTTTTCGATATCGGCTTCCGCTTGAGGACAAGCGAGGTCTAAGCTTGGGGGAGTAGATACGTCCATTTTGCATCATGCTTTTATATCGATATTTATTGCATTATGGGCTGTTATTACACATTATGTCACAATACTTATACCTATTCTCTCTCAATTTACAATGTTTACACGAAGAGGGAGAATGCCGACAGCTGGAATTCTAGGCTGGAAAAGGAGCAAATATTATAGACCTATTCTAACAACTCCAAAAGTCCTGAAACTCCACGGGAGTCATTTTTAGAATATATAAAAAATATTGGGCGAAGAAGCACCAGAGGGGGCCACCCACCATCCACGAGGGTGGGGGCGCGCCCTACCCCCTGGGCGCGCCCCCTATCTGGTGGTCCCCTGGCAGGCCACCGGTGCCACCTTTGGCTATATGAAGTCTTTCACCCTGGAAAAAATTAGAAGAAAGCTCTCAGGATGAAACTCCACCGCCACGAGGCGGAACCTTGGCGGAACCAATCTAGGGCTCCGGCAGAGCTGTTTTGCCGGGGAAACATCCCTCCGGGAGGGGGAAATCATCACCATCGATCCTCTCATCAGGAGGGGGTCAATCTCCATCAACATCTTCACCAGCATCATCTCATCCCAAACCCTAGTTCATCTCTTGTATCCAATCTTTGTCTCAAAACCTCAGACTGGTACCTGTGGGTTGCTAGTAGTGTTGAATACTCCTTGTAGTTGATGCTAGTTGGTTTACTTGGTGGAAGATCATATGTTCAGATCCTTTATGCATATTAATACCCCTATGAATATCAATATGAATATGGTTGTGAGTAGTTACGTTTGTTCCTGTGGACATGTGAGAAGTCTTGCTATAAGTAA
This sequence comes from Triticum urartu, assembly GCF_056163025.1. Lineage (NCBI taxonomy): Eukaryota > Viridiplantae > Streptophyta > Magnoliopsida > Poales > Poaceae > Triticum > Triticum urartu. The sequence continues at coordinate 567,857,899 of NC_141874.1, forward strand.
TCATGTGAATTTGGTATTCGTTCGATATTTTGATGAGTTGTATGTTGTCTTTCCTCTAGTGGTGTCATGTGAACGTCGACTACATGACACTTCACCATTGTTTCGGCCTAGGGGAAGGCATTGGGAAGTAATAAGTAGATGACGGGTTGCTAGAGTGACAGAAGCTTAAACCCTAGTTTATGCGTTGCTTCGTAAGGGGCTGATTTGGATCCATATGTTTCATGCTATGGTTTGGTTTACCTTAATACTTCTTTTGTAGTTGTGGATGCTTGCAAGAGGGGTTAATCATAAGTGGGATGCTTGTCCAAGTAAGGGTAGTACCCAAGCACCGGTCCACCCGCATTCAAATTATCAAAGTACCGAACGCGAATCATATGAGCGTGATGAAAACTAGCTTGACGATAATTCCCATGTGTCCTCGGGAGCGCTTTCCCATATATAAGAGTTTGTACAGGCTTGTCCTTTTCTATAAAAAGGATTGGGCCATCTTGCTGCACCTTATTTACTTTTATTACTTGTTACCCGTTACCAATTACCTTATCACAAAACTATCTGTTACCGATAATTTCAGTGCTTGCAGAGAATACCTTACTGAGAACTGCTTATCATTTCCTTCTGCTCCTCGTTGGGTTCGACACTCTTACTTATCGAAAGGACTATGATAGATCCCCTATACTTGTGGGTCATCAACCCTTCCTGGAAAGATGATGAATTGTAGTTGCAAGTTGACTGAGAACATAGTTTGTTGGTTTCTAATAGAGTTTCTGCTTTATACTTTGATTGTGTGATGAACTATTACTTATTCATGAGAAGTATATGATAAAAGTTTTATGATAAAAGTCTTATGTTTAAATTTTTTGCTATTATAATAATCAACATGATGCTTCTATGTCCGTATTTTGTTTTTATTGACACCTCTCTCTCAAAGCATGTGGACATCTTTTTCGATTTCGGTTTTCGCTTGAGGACAAGCGAGGTCTAAGCTTGGGGGAGTTGATACGTCCATTTTGCATCATGTTTTCTTACTGTTATTTATAATGTTTTTATCCACAATAATGCTTTTTGGGGTAATTCTAATGCCTTTTCTCTCATAATATGCAAGGTATACACAAAGGGGGAGAATTTCGGCAGCTGAAAATGTGGACCTGGAAAAGCTACGTCAGGCCACCTATTCTGCACAACTCCAAACAAGCTGAAACTTCACGAAGATATTTTATGGAATATTTAAGAATTATTGGAGCAAATTACTACCAGAGGGGGCCCGCCAGGTGGGCACAACCCACCTGGGCGCGCCCTGGTGGGTTGTGCTCTCCTCGGCCCACCTCCGGTGCCCATCTTTTGGTATATAAGTCATTTTGACCTAGAAAAAATAAGAGGAGGACTTTCAGGACGGAGCGCCGCCGTCTCAAGGTGGAACTTTGGCAGGAACACTTTTGCCCTCCGGCAGAGCGATTCCACCGGGGGAACTTCCCTCCCGGAGGGGGAAATCATCGTCATCATCATCACCAACAACTCTCCCATCTTGGGGAGGGTAATCTCCATCAACATCTTCAACATCACCATCTCCTCTCAAACCCTAGTTCATCACTTGTGTTCAATCTTGTTACCGGAACTATAGATTGGTACTTGTGGGTGACTAGTAGTGTTGATTACATCTTGTAGTTGATTACTATATGGTTTATTTGGTGGAGGATTATATGTTCAGATCCATTATGCTAATTAATACTCCTCTGATCATGAGCATGTTTATCATTTGTGAGTAGTTACCTTTGTTCTTGAGGTCACGGAAGAAATCATGTTGCAAGTAATCATGTGAATTTGATATGTGTTCGATATTTTCATAGTATGTATGTTGTGATTCCCTTAGTGGTGTCATGTGAACGTTGACTACGTGACACTTCACTATATTTTGGGCCTAAGTGAATGCATTGTGGAGTAGCAATTATATGATGGGTTGCGAGAGTGACAGAAGCTTAAACCCGAGTTTATGCGCTATTCCGTAAGGGACCGATTGGATCCAAAAGTTTAATGCTATGGTTAGAATTTATTCTTAATACTTTTCTCATAGTTGAAGATGCTTGCGGGAGGGTTAATCATAAGTAGGAGGTTTGTTCAAGTAAGAACATCACCTAAGCACCGGTCCACCCACATATCAAATTATCAAAGTACCAAACATGAATTAAACCAACATGATGAAAGTGACTAGATGAAATTCCCATGTACCCTCAAGAACGCTTTGCTTATCATAAGAAATCGTTTTGGCCTGTCCTTTGCCTCAAAAGGATTGGGCTAACTTGCTGCACTTTTGTTACTACTATCGTTACTTGCTCGTTACAAATTATCTTGCTATCAAACTACTTTGCTACTTACAATTTCAACATTTGCAGACATTTCCTTGGTGAAAACCACTTGTCATTTCCTTCTGCTCCTTGTTGGGTTCGACACTCTTACTTATCAAAAAGAGCTACGATTGATCCCCTATACTTGTGGGTCATCACCCCATCATCGCAACCAACCTGATAGGCGCTAATGGGCTGGAGGTGAAGCCAAAGTCATTCTTCGATGTCGTCTTGGAGTTCGCCAGGACCACCGAGGAAGACTGTCACCTAGAGTATTTCTTTGAGTAGATTAGATGTACATCAAGCTCTGTATGCATAGTTGGAAATGTAAAAACATTAAGGATGAGTTAAGTCAAGTGTTTTTCCAAGTTACTTTGTCTAAATATCAATTTGTGCTTCCGTTGTGCCTTAAAAAATCTACTTATGAGTTTTCTGTATTGTGTCGGCTAGCCTTTGACTTGAACTCCTCGACTACTGACTAGGAGAAATGCAACTGCAACAAAGGAGCACCCCATTGTGAACATAGTCGAACTAGCAGTCTATGGACGAACGATGGAGTAGGGCGACCCAGCTTGGCCAAGACACAAGTCGAAAATCACTTGACAGAAAACCGGCAAACAACTAGGCAAGAAAATACTTAGTCCAGCTAGTAGCACAAATTGAATAATGGTTATAACATGCCCCAAGTCCGGTCTAGGGGAACAAAATCTAACAGCCAGAACACCAGACTGGGTAAATTATCAAGCACAATCAAAATTAAATAAAGGCACAAAAGCGTATAAGATACCTCGACATGGCATAGATAATCTTTGTTTAATTCATACAAAAATGTCCAGATTGAGCTAAACAATATTTTAAACTAAAAAAACTAAAGAGCTTAAGCGTCAAAGTGGCGTAGCATGGCAATGTTCTAGGAGTTCGGCTCAAGGATGCCAGATTCTGCATCCAGAATCTGACATGCTCCGTCGTGCATCGCTTTGTCAATGATGAAGGTTCTATCCCATGGTGGCGAAAGTATGTGCAATCCCTTCCTATCTTGTATTAGATGGAGAATAAGGTCGAGGACGTTGAACACCCAACCATGTACTTTGTGCGCTTGATAGCAGCGACGCTATTGCTAGTAGATAGCCTGCCACTACTAGGGAAAATCCTAGTGGTAGCGCTTGAAATATGCATAGCAGTAGTGCTGGGTCCAACGATACAGCTACCGCGCTACAACTAAGTTGTAGCAGTAGCGCTGGTATGCGAAGCACAATTGGTAAGTATGGTTAGCAATAGCGCTACCCTGACCAACGCTACTGCTACAACTTAACTGTAGCGCTTGTACAAATGAAGCACTACTGCTAATCCAACGCCGCTAGTAGATGCTTTCCAGCGCTACTGCAAGTATTCCTGCTTTCACAGATTTACACCCCCTCTACATATTTGTGATGTATTTATACATGCTATATACAGTAGTTTCATCAGATCATACTAAACATGCACTATTGTCATAATATCATAGACATACAATAGTCTCGTCATACCATCATCATCATCATCTTCTTCTTCATCATTCAACACAAATAGCATCACATCTCAAAAATAGCGATACACAAGTGCGATCATGTCATGTCTCGAATAAGTGCAACTGCATGGTCATGGCACACACACAAGTTTCATCATCTCTATCTAAACCATGATGTAGAAGAGAAGAGCGACCAGCATGAGCAAGAGTGTGACTATGTAGTACCAGCGGTCCCGCCCCTGCTCATGCTGGAGTGTCCACCTCAAGTAAGTACCTTCCACTTCGGCTCTACTGTCGAACCATCTGTGGCTAGCACCCGGGTACCTGTGCACCTGGGTCTGAGCGGCTGGCCAGTGGTCGTAGACTCCTGGAACCCTCCCAACGTACACGGCGTAGTAGCCCTTTGCCATCTCTGATCTATGTACCTGCATCGTGAGTTGATGAATTGAACGATAATATGCAACATAATATGCTTAAGAAAACAAAGAGGCATAATTAGCAAAATACAAGCAAGCAATAGTGAACATAAATGATGAAGTTCCTCATACCCAAACTAATTAACTAGAGCGATATACGCTAGTTCAGGACCACAGTTTAGTTACATCACATAGTTTCGCCGTGCATAAATTCAAAGTTTTGCCATAGAAAGACAGTAGTGACAATTTGTCATAGACAATCAGTCCTCCATGTCGGCGGTCCAATCTTCATAGTCGGGGAGGAAGCACCCGAGCTTCTTGAAAGGCTTTAGGTCTAGATGCTGAGCGAGTAGCACTGCTCGGACATCTTCCCACGTGATTGGCCCATGGTAGAGCATCCCTGTTGGTTCGAGGACCTGCTTCATGATCACTTGGGCAAGTTCACACTGTACGTGATAAAACTCGGCTTTGATTCGATGATCCGGTGTCTTTCCTATGCTTGTGGCCCAGCTGACAATCTCGGCATCGTTGGTAGTACCTGACATGCGAAGGCGTTGATTATGCCTTCTTTACTTGAGCAGGTGATGCATGAGGTAGAATCCATTAGCCATACTGGTGTGTGGTTGCTGGATGCAGCAGAAGTCGGTCTTATGACTCAAACCCAGCCCGCGATTCCTGTACTTTTTCACCCTGATATATCCACCAGACAGGCTGAAGGTTGTCCTTGACACTATCGAGAACACTCTTTATGTGCTTGTAATCCTTTTTCCTGAGGTTGTTCGATGAGTCCAAGTACATAGCATGGGAGTATTCCGTGTACAAAATGATCAGGACGCCCCCCCCGCTGCGCAAATTAAGTACACCTCAAATTAGCCTCCATGCTTCCAAATGAATGATTAACACTTACGAAAGGATATGTGCGGATGACTTACGTGGGATGATAAGACAAGAGAATCGCTTCCTTGTCCTTATTAGCGATCATGAAGTCGCCGAGGTACTTGCTCGCATAGTCATGATGCTCTTTGCAAACTGCCAAGAAGCTCTCGTGCATATAGAACGGGTTCACGACGCAGATATATTGTATGTTCTCCATCCTGATGAAGTAGTTGAGATACAGTGCATACATGCAGATGAACTGGAAATCCAGCTTGGTCATGTGGAACATGTTGTAGATGTAGAAAAATCATAGGATGAACTTATTCGTGGTCCATCTCCCGACGTACAACTTCCCACCCGGCACATGAGCCACGTAAAGCGGGTATCCTGGTTTTCCGAGATGAGAAGGCTTTTCTCTTTGGCCAGAACATCTTCATGGAGTCTCTTTGGATCATTGTTCAGTATGTGCTCTAGCGCTTTCGCAGGTAGGATCGGTTCGCCGGTGACATGGAAACGCTTCGCACCTTCGACAGGTATTCTGTCTACCACCCTGGGCTTCAGAGGCGGCTAGCTGCTTGAAGCAGCTCCGGTGCCTTTAGGGCCTTTCCTTTCCGGTCTCCTCCTTTGCTTCTTGGCGGGTGGTGGTAGTGAGCCCACAATACCTTCCCTAACCACCACCCCTAGTGTCGTCGGGCTAATCAGTGGACGACCCTCGGGGGGTTGCTGGGTACAGGCGGCATCTGGAGGCATCTCCTGCGAGGATCGCTTGAAGAGAGACTTTTTGCATTCTGCCTTAGGACGTTCCGGCTCTGGCAAATCAGGCAGCATCAAGTCAGCATCTCCACGCTCATAGCCCGAGTCTTCGTCGTCCTGAGCCATCAATCCTCGATCATCATAGGCGTTATTGAAATACTTGTCTGGGTCATCATCATCATCCTCCATGTCATCATCAGCATTTGGTTCTTCAACAACGGGGGCGGCATCATCTGGCACTAATGGAGGCTCTCCCTCGCGTTCTCCGCTATCACCCGCCACGGGAGGTGTAGGTAATTTAGTAGGTGTGTGATATGTCTCCAACGTATCTATAATTTTTTATTGTTCCATGCTATTATATTATCCATCTAGGAAGTTTTATATGCATTTATATGTTATTTTATATGATTTTTGGGACTAACCTATTAACCTAGAGCCCAGTGCTAGTTTCTGTTTTTCCTTGCTTTTGAGTTTTACAGAAAAGGAATACCAAACGTAGTCCTATTGACGTGCCAATTTTTGATGATTTTTTATGGACCAAAATAAGCCCCCGGAGTAAAATAGTTGGGCCAGAAGAGTCCCGAGCCATCCACGAGGGTGGAGGGCATGCCCTACCCCCCTGGGCGCACCCCCTGCCTCGTGGATGACTCGGAGACCCCCCTGGCGTGAGACCGATGACAAAATTCCTATAAATACAGAAACCCCCGAAAAAACCTAGATCAGGAGTTCCGCCGCCGCAAGCCTCTGTAGCCACAAAAACCAATCGGGACCCTGTTTTGGCACCCTGCCGGAGGGGGAATCATCACCGGTGGCCATCTTCGTCATCCCGGCGCTCTCCATGATGAGGAGGCAGTCGTTCATCCTCCGGGCTGACGGTATGTACCAGTAGCTATGTGTTTGATCTCTCTCTCTCTCGTGTTCTTGATTTGGCACGATCTTGATGTAACGCGAGCTTTGCTACTCTAGTTGGATCTTATGATGTTTCTCCCCCTCTATATCCTTGTGATGAATTGAATTTTCCCTTTGAAGTTATCTTATCGGATTGAGTCAGTAAGGATTTGAGAACACTTGATGTATGTCTTGCGTGGGATACCCGTGGTGACAATGGGGTATTCTATTGATTCACTTGATGTATGTTTTGGTGATCAACTTGCGGGTTCCGTGACCTTGGGAATCTATGCATAGGGGTTTGCACACGTTTTTGTCTAGACTCTCCGGTAGAAACTTTGGGGCACTCTTTAGAGTGACTCTTTGTTGCATGTTGAGGGATAGTTATATGATCTAATTATGTATCCTTGTTGAGTGAACTTGCACTAGTGAAAGTATGAACCCTAGGCCTTGTTTCGAAGCATTGCAATACCATTTGTGCTCACTTTTATCATTAGTTACCTTGCTGTTTTTATATTTTCAGATTACAAAAACCTATATCTACCATCCATATTGCACTTGTATCACCATCTCTTCGCCGAACTAGTGCACCTATACAATTTACCATTGTATTGGGTGTGCTGGGGACACAAGAGACTCTTTGCTATTTGGTTGCAGGGTTGTTTGAGAGAGACCATCTTCATCCTACGCCTCCCAAGGATTGATAAACCTTAGGTCATCCACTTGAGGGAAATTTGCTACTGTCTTACAAACCTCTGCACTTGGAGGCCCAACAACGTCTACAAGAAGAAGGTTGTGTGGTAGACATCAGTGGGGTGGTGTTCATACCTTCTTGAGAAGGTGGCGTTGGCGTGATACTGGGCGCCTCGAGACGAAGAAGAGACTTCGGCCAAGGCAAGAACTAGCTCTTGCATGCGCCAATCATCTTAGGTGTCTCGTCGTCATCGACTGGTACCGGAGGAGGCAAATCCTCGAAGCCCGCTAAGACACTGGCCACGTTAACTTTGAAGACGCCATCGGGCATCTCTCGGTTGTGGAACATGCGGTCCTTCGGCTTCACGATCATTGCCTTCCCCATGGCCACCTTCTGTCCCTTGATGTCGTAGAGTAGGGTGCATGGGCTGTTGTCGGCCTACGAAGGAGACATGTCTGCGACGTCAAACATCCAAAAGGCAACTGAAACAGAAGACTATGGACATGCGGGTGAAAAGTGTAACGACCCGACCCGAATGGACCGAAGTCTCTGTGCTGAAGTGTCATCCCTGGATCGGTATGCTGACACACCCAGTACTCGAGGATTTATAACAGATGTAAATCACATGTATAAAGTAAGTAAATACTATTACCTCAATCAATATAGCGGAAGTATCAACAAGGTTGTGGAGTTCCCAACAACACCAACGGCAAAGTTGAGTGTAGACATCGTAACCCTAATGTATCACTTACTCGTCGTAGGAATCCTGCAACATGAGACGTTGCAGCCATGTAGGTCAGGAAATTGAATGTACTGGCAATTTCACACCATAGAATAATACTAAAAATGTCGATCTATATATGCATATTTAGCTGGTGGAGGCTCTAAGTTTAACATTTGCATAAAGCTAATTTTTCCCTACAACAAAGGAATAGATTTTATTCAACTATAAAGTTTGATGACATTATTGAGAATGTACCCCCAACTCAATCCCAAATTAACATTAATAACCCAACAAATTCATTAAGTAAAGTGATGAGATCAAATCAATAATTCAAGTACCAGATACTCAAAATGTCCATAACCGGGGACACGGCTAACCATGATTAGTTTATACACTCTGTAGAGGTTTGCGCACTTTTCCCCACAAGACTCGATCTCCTCCGTTGTATTTGTCGCACTGCATGATGTTTGAGAAACGGATGACCGGGACACAGTCTTTCCGAAGAGGCCCCCTTAACCGATAGATAGGCTGGTACACCTACAATCCCCTACATCTGCTAGCCCATCATGGAAAGGATTCCCACAACTTACTCAACTATGCCAGAGCCCATAATGGCTTTCGGCTGCACACGGAAGTTTCTAGCATGAATAATCTTATGATCCCTTTGATCATTGTGGCATTATATAGGAGGATCAGACGGGTACCCCGGGATCTCCTTGGACAACACTGGATTCCCCAAGTGCCCACAACCAATCCACCCAGATGTGTATTAAAGTTGCCACGTAAGTTAATCCTTAGATATAAATAACTCTCACATCTTTCATGAATCTCACAAACCAATCCACGTCTACGAGCATAGCAAAGTAGTGCAATCATAACGCAGTAATACCCGGGGTTTGAATATAAAGACAATAGGTTCCTACCTCATCAACTACTTCCCAATGCCCACGTGTTATCAAAGTTCTACTCATGCAATGTTTGAGGATTAAAACTAATGCATAAAAACTGGGTAATAAACGGGTATGATCAAAGTGTTACTTGCCTTGTTGACGATCGGAAAACCCTAGAGATTCGTAGTAGCAAGCCTCGCACTCCGGAAACTCTATCGTGAACAAACAATAGCATACATAAGCACTCAAGCATAAGATGCAAAGGTAAAACAAAAAAAATACCCAAACATAAAGTTCAAGTGAAGAGCTTCGATGTGCAAAAAGAATCAATCGAATCGGAGTTACGAAACACAAACTATGATAAAAAAAGTTCGAATTCAAATCTACTTGAAACCAAATTTTAAATTTTCAAAATCATGTTCAAGTTGTTTATCTGGACAGAGGGGAACAAGATGAAGATATTGGCGTTGGTTTCACTGGATTTGGATAAACGAGCAAAAAGTAGTGAGGGTTTGAAGATCAAGGCCTAATCTGCAATAAAAATAATTACGCATGGGTCCCTAGCTGAAAATTAAACTAAAAAGAAAAACATAACGAATAAACGTTCGCTAACAGAAACTAACGAATGAATTCATTCGTTAACAAAACTAATCGGGTGAACGTTCGCTATTTAACATAACCTAAAATAATAAACCTATCTAATAAAACTAAACCGAAATTTAAAAAAATGGACGGGTTTTTAATCGCTTTATACCAGTTCAAGGGGAAACCGGCGGTGGCGTACTCCGGCGAGCGGGACGAGGCAGCGCGGCACCGGGGCGGCGTGCGGCAGCGACAGGGTGGTGCGGCGCTGGCGGCGGTGTCGGCAGCGGCGGCGGGGTAGTGCGGGCACGGGCGGTGGATGTGCCGGCGGCTTGGGCGGTGGGACGGCTCGGTGAGGAGAGCGGTGAGGGAGTCCTGGACTAACGGGTCCTCGGGCGTCCGGCCTGTTATCCATGGGCCGGACTGGTGGGCTGTGAAGACATGAAGCCGAAAACTGTACCTGTGTCCGGATTGGACTCTCCTTGGCATGGAAGGCAAGCTTGGCGACCGACCATGAAGATTCCTTCTTATGTAACCGACTCTATGTAACCCTAGACCCCCCCGGTGTCTATATAAACCAGAGGGGTTAGTCCGGAAAGGATAGAATCATTACCATAGTCATACAGGCTAGGCTTCTAGGGTTTAGCCATTACGATCTCGTGGTAGATCAACTCTTGTAACACTCATATTCATCAAGATCAATCAAGCAGGACGTAGGGTGTTACCTCAATAGAGAGGGCCCGAACCTGGGTAAACGTCGTGTCCCCTGTCTCCTATTACCATCGATCCTAGACGCACTGTTTGGTACCCCCTACCCAAGATCCACCGGTTTTGACACCGACATTGGTGCTTTCATTGAGAATTCCACTATGCCGTCGATGAAAGGCTCTATGGCTCGCCCTGTCCTTAAAGACAACATCACCTCCGGGGGAGTTCTGGCCCCATGCCAAACCCTCCGGCTGGACGGCTTTACTATGATCGCCCATTCGGCAGTTGAGCAGACGATGACCTCTCGGGCCATCGAAAACCCCCTTCGCATTAACTCCGAGCACTCCAAGCAGATGGATCTGACAGAGTTTTCGTCTTTGAATGAACTCCTAGATCGCATCGCCACTTTGGGAATCGCCACAAACTATGATCAGATCGGGCCTAAAACCGATCAAGGAGAAATCAAGGCCCCACCGGCCACCCACCAGATTGCGGTGGTCGTGGAGCAGGACGGCGAGTCTTCTTCTATATCGAAGACGAACTATGCTTGGATCGCTGTTCAGGAAGAACCGGATGCTCTCCCGCGAAAGGATGCGACCAGCCCTCCGAACATAGCATCGGACGGCAGTCCTAAACAATCAGAAGATATTCCGGAACCCGGACTGTTAAGCCCGAAAGGTCGTCAGACTCCGGATAATCGGCTAGGTCAGGGTTCGGATTTAATTCCACCCACCCACCCGGACATAGACGCTCTCATGAGCACAAAACAGCTGTCTCAGGAAACGGCCCACCACTTCTGGGCCAGATTCCTCCTTGTCAAGGACAAGGTAAAAGATTTCCGTGACGAGGACGCAATATCAGCGTTCTGCAACAATTGCGTAGACGAAGGAGTCCTCAACGCCATCAATCGCCACCACATACTAAAATTCGCTGACTTAGCAACCATCGTACAAAAGTATAGCACGATGGAGAGCGCCTGGAAAACTCAGGCAGCTCGCTGGGAACCGTCGGTCCTAACTCAACTCCCCCTATAGGCGAAAAGGGTGCACCCTCGTGGCACGCCCAGTCCAACAGTCAAGAAACACAAAACCGCTATGCGGCACGGCACCGTTCTGGAGGGATGGCTCGAAGGCCCATGCAAAATACATACAACACCAGATACCGTGGCAACCCAGAGCCTTAGAGCATGTTGGATACTACGACAGGTAGCCAAGAGCGGCGAGGACATCCTTATCAAGGACGACCCAGAACGGCATCCCCAGAAGACGATAACTTAAGAGTATTGACGGTCTTTGAGACATTCGCTTCAACCAACAAGCGCAAAAGGGCCCTTCGCAAGTTCGCCGAAGTCTGCCAAGTTGCTACAATAAACCTGTGGAACGACACAGCTATAACATTCAACGCCGGTGACGAACCAAAGTACGAAACAGTATGAGCGCCAGCCGCGTTAGTCCTTAGTCCCATCGTGGACGGGTTTCGACTTACCAAGGTCCTCATGGACGGCGGCAGCGGACTAAACCTCATTTATGAGGACATACTCCATAAAATGGAAATAGACAGGAGCCGCATCAAGCAAAGTAACACAACCTTCCGAGGAATTATTCCCATCCGGGAGGCGCGGTGCGCGGGCAAAATAACACTTGACGTAGTATTCAGCACACCGGAATCCTATCAGTCCGAAGAAATAACTTTCCAGGTGGCCCCTTTCAACAGCGGATATCACGCCCTTTTGGGGCGGGATGCTTTTACACGCTTCTAGGCCATACCCCATTACGGGTATATGAAGCTCAAAATGCCCGGACCAAACGGTATAATCACTCTCGTCAGTGCTCTGGACATAGCACTTCGCGCTGAAAACAAAACCGCTTCCATGGCCCTGGAGGCGCTATCCGAAGCCCTTGCGGCCGAAGAATTAACCGCACTACACTCCACGATGGACAGGGACGACGTGATCCTCGACAAACGCCCTAAATCCACCTTCAAACCAGCAGAAGAAATAGTCAAATTCCAGGTCCACCCAACAGACCCCAACAAGACAACATGTATCAGAGCTCAACTGAACCCAACAGTTGACACCGCACAACGAGAATTCCTGCGCGAAAACTGGGACATATTCGCCTGGCACCCTTCAGATATGCCAGGGATCCCACGCGAGCTAGCCGAACATAGCCTCAATATATTAAAGGGGTTTAAACCGGTTAAGTAAACACTGTGGCACTTTTCCGAACCCAAGCGACAAGCCATGGGGGAGGAGCTGGCCAAACTCATCGAGGCTGGATTCATTAGAGAAATCAAACATCTGGACTAGCTGGCAAACCTAGTGATGGTGCCAAAGAAGGACAAATCTTGGCGCTTGTGCGTCGATTTCAAAGACCTCAATAAGGCTTGCCCTAAGGATCCCTTCCCTCTCCCCCGCATTGATCAAATAATCGATGCCACCGCAGGACACAACTCACTGTGTTTCCTTGATGCATATTCCGGATACCATCAAATCAAAATGAAGGAGTCCGATCAAGCCGCAACAACATTCATCACCCCATATGGGCCATTCTGCTTCAACACCATGCCCTTTGGGCTCAAGAACACCGGCGCCACATACCAGCGCATGGTTCAAACATGCCTGGAGAAACAGATCGGCAAAACAGTAGAAGCTTACGTAGATGACATCGTCATCAAAACCAGGCACGTTGAAACACTAATAGACGACTTACGTCTTACATTCGACAACCTCCGGGTGTATTACACTAAGCTCAACCCGGAAAAGTGTGTCTTCGGTGTCCCCGCTGGAAAACTGCTGGGCTTCATCGTTTCCAATAGAGGAATCGAAGCAAACCCATCCAAAATCCGAGCTTTGTCACAATTAGCTAAGCCAACAGACCTTAAACAAGTTCAAAAGCTTGCGGGTTGCGTAGCAGCTCTAAGCCGCTTTATCTCCAGATTGGGAGAAAAGGCACTGCCACTCTGTTGCCTTCTACGGCGAACCGACCACTTCGAGTGGACGGGCGCGGCAACAACCGGACTGGAGGAAATAAAAACCCTTCTCGCGAGCAATCCAATCCTGGCCACACCAAATGCCGAAGAACCGATGTTATTATACATATTGGCAACACATCAGGTGGTGAGCGTCGTACTCGCCGTTGAACGAGAACAGGACGGACATAAATTCCGGCTCCAGAAGCCAGTATACTATGTATCTACTATCCTTACACCATGCAAATCATGGTACCCTCATTATCAAAAAATAGCATACGCGGTCTTCATGGCATCCCGAAAACTCCATCACTACTTCCACGAGTGTTCACTCACGGTGGCCTCTGAAGTACCTCTCAATGACATTATAAACAATCGCGATGCTACGGTCCGGATTGCCAAATGCGCCAGTGAGCTCCTCCCATTTGACATTACATATAAACCACGTTGAGCTATCAAATCCCAAGTACTGGCCAACTTCGTCGCCGAATGGACAGAGGCCGAGCTCCCTAAAGAGTACGTCACATACTCCAATTGGGTCATGTACTTCGACGGCTCCAAAATGCTGGCAGGGATAGGAGCGGGCATCGTTTTAACGTCCCCTACTGGAGATGTCGTCCATTACGTTCTCCAAATACTATACACAGACTCCAATAACGCAGCCGAATACGTGGCCTTATTGCATGCTCTCCGGATGGCTGTCTCCATGGGCATACAACGCCTAGAAGTACGTGGGGACTCAAACCTTGCAATATCTCAAATAAATGGAGATTTTGACGCTAAAGATCCGAAGATGGCAGAGTATCATAATGCAGTCATAAAAATGTTGGCCCGGTTCGAGGGGCTCGACTTCCATCATGTGGCTCGAGAAAGTAATCAAGCGGCGGATGTTCTTGCTCGTATTGGCGCTAAGCGCAACCCCGTCCCACCTAATATCTTCCTGGAAAGGCTCTTTAAGCCATCTGTTGTGTGGCAGGGGAAAACGGAAATACTAGTCCGGATCCAAACATAACCCCAGATCCCGGAAACACCGACGCCATCGGGGGATCAGCCACCGAAATAAAACCGTCGGCACATCTCATCATGGCAGTCATTGCCCCATGGACCGAACCATTCCTAGCCTACCTTAACAGGAAAGGGCTTCCCAAGGACCAAAATGAGGCCCGCTGCATTGTCCGGCATTCAAAGGCCTACAAGGTTTATGATGGAGAGCTTTACAAGAAAAGCGCCACCAGAGTCCTTCAACGATGTATATCCGAGGAAGAAGGGCGGCAGCTCTTGGCTGAAATTCATGCCGGACTCGGCGGTCACCATGCCGTAGCTCGGGCCCTTGTTAGCAAGGCCTTCCGTATAGGGTTTTATTGGCCGACAATCCGAGCAGATGCACAGGACCTTGTCCAACATTGCGCCGGATGCCAACTCTTTGCCAATTAAAGCCATATGCCCCCCACCGCCTTACAAACAATCCCCATCACTTGGCCTTTTGCGGTCTGGGGACTCGATATGGTTGGACCCCTTAAAGGGGAAAGCCATAAGAAAAAATATCTACTGGTTATGGTGGACAAATTCACTATGTGGGTAGAGGCTAAGCTGGTCAAAACGGCTGAGTCCGGCCCGGTGATAGACTTCATATCCGGCGCTGTGCACCGTTATGGTGTCCCACACAGTATCATCACTAACAACGGCTACAAATTCACAGCCGACGATGTAAAAACCTGGTTACTAATCTGGGTATTAAACTCAATTACGCCTCCGTCTACCACCCACAAACCAACGGTCAAGTCGAACGAGCCAACGGTCTTATTATGAGCGGCATTAAGCCCAGACTAGTCTGGTCTTTGAAAGAATCAGACAAGCACTGGGTTGAGGAGCTCGACTCCGTACTCTGGGGGCTGCGGACCAGGCCCAACCGTACTATTGGTTACACACTTTTCTACATGGTGTATGGCGCAGTGGCCGTATTGCCCTGCGTTATTATTCACAACTCACCTCGAGTGCGTATGTATGAAGAGAGAGAAGCCGAGCTTGATCGGCAGGACGGCCTAGATGCCCTGGAGGAGGAATGTGATGTCGCAAAAGCCCGTTCAGCATTTTACCAACAGCAGGCTCGAAGATAACAAAGCAGAGAAGTACGGGCCAAGACTTACAACATTGGCGAACTCGTTCTACGCCTGCCGGAGAAGAAAAATGACAAACTCAAGCCCAAATGGGAGGGTCCCTTTATAATTGACGAAGTTCTCACCGGAGGAGCATACCGTCTTCGCGATGCATCACACAATCGCCTCGAGCCGAACCCCTGGAACGCGGCCAGACTCCGAAGATTCTATGCCTAGGGCCAAAACCCTTGTTCGTCTCCTCCTCCCCTGTAGTTTCCATTATTTTCTCTCTCTTTTCCGATTATTTTCTTCTTTCTTGCTTTAAAGCTTTGGTATGGCTAGACCGCACACCATTGACATATACATCTTTAAATATGTACGCCACTTGTACCTGGGGGCTTCTTGGACAGAAGTTCTTGTCATTCCTTGAGCATCAAGCTCCTCACATATGAGTTTTTCCATATGTACCTTTTCTTTGCCACTATATGCATCGATATGACTTAAGTTTTGGCCAAGCTGGGTTGCCTGGCTCCTGTGCTTATGCCCTACGTTCCCCTTAGTTCGGCTAGGGCATAAAGGGAGCACCTCTGCGATTGTTACTGCCGGGTTATCCGGATGTGTACCTCAGACTTGGTGAAGCCGAACGCTAGCATTCTTAAGGGAATATTCGGTCGGCGAATTAAAGATGTTTTTTAAAAACTCACTCCATTGTGCACCCCCAGAAGTTATACAAACTATGGTGCTCACATCACAATTCGGACATGCACATTAAATGCATGCACACCCAGGGAAAGGAACCCTTAATAGAACTATTCTCTCTGTAATATAACATACCTAGTCGGATATAACTTGTCTGTTCAAGCAACTATGACCCTTACGCCTAGTTTTCTAGGCATACCTCGGCATGTTTAGCCGCGACGGTATTCGGAAACACTCCGAACCTTCGGGTCCAGAGGTTGAAGCGAAAAGTTCTGCCATGACAAATGATATACAATTCAGCTAGATGAGGAAAGTACACAGTCATGTGGACTCGAACACCTCTTCCTCTACACCTTCCAACAGGCAGTCTAACTTACAATCCTGTTGGGAATATTTGGCGGCCACCTCTACTTGGTCATATACTATACTAACGGGAATTTCTTGCCCATTCAGCCCTAGCGGTCCGACACGAGCCGTGTGATTAGGATCCAACTTGGTATATCGCGCCTTCACCATGGCCCAGGCCTCTCACGCACCCTGTCGACAGGCAGATACCTTCCACAGCCGGATAAGCCACCGCGCTCCCTTGAACATCTCTACCAGTTTCTCCATGCTTCCTGGAGGGGAGTCGGATGGCCATAAAGCCTTAGGTACACTCTGCATCGCCTGCCGAGCTTGCTCGTGCAACTGCGACAGCCCTTGTAGAAGATCACTTGATGATCCGGACACTTCCTCTTCGGGGCGGTTCGTCAATACACCTACAATTACATCTATATCAGCTACCGTTACCACCAAACTGCTATAAGATAAAAGCAGCCACGTACTGAATATGCTGCCTCGCAGCTTCTTGTTCTCCTTCACAGAGTCAGCTAGCTGCGCTCGCACATCTTTCAGTTCCTCGCGCAGTTTAGTGTTCGAATCCTGGAGTTTCTTTTTCTCTTGAACAACTTTTGTCAATACACGCTCGCCCGTTGCTAGTAGCTTTTTGGCTCTGTGTTCTTCGCTTCGAGCGGCGTCCAGCTGCTCTCGTACTTGGTCTAACGACCCAACACAAAGATTAGAACCCAGATTCACACTATTGGTGTATCATTATGAATTTTCGATAGAGGAAAATATTACCGGGAGATGCCTTGTATTTCTCCAGCTCGGCATTGGCAGCAAGCAACTGGCGCCGACACTTTTCTAGTTCCTGAGCTAGCTGGGTATTCTTCTCCGTAAGCACCTGGTTGTACATTGATCCTTAAATCAGTTGTTTCAACTCCTTTAAATCTCGGGGGCTACTGGCATATGGTTATCATAGTCAGACAAAGCGAAATTACCTGGACATCTTTCAAATGTTGCTTTGTGGCCCTATTAATCCCATCTTGAGCAGCCCGGATATATGCATCGGCTGAGCTGAAGGCATTAAACGATTCTTCCAAAAAGCCAGGGTCTTGTAAAATGGCCCGACGGTGCCGATGATTCATGGCACTCTCCATTTCCGAGTTGGTAACGGATACATCATCTAAGTCCTTGGCTGGAGGATAGTCCGACGTCGCCCCTGCATCACCTCCCGTCTTCACGGCAGGATTTGAATCCTGGCTGTTGGAAGTACGGCCGCTCGAACCTCCGGATATAGTCTGGCGCACCTTCCTCCTAACACATGGAAAACGGGAAGGTCACGGTTGGACGTGACTGCTCAGGTGTAGGTTGGCGAATTCATACCTCTTCGATGAAGGCACGACCGTGTCTTTGTTTGCTTTCCTCTTGGAAGGCTTGCCCGGCGCAGGAGTCGATCTCTTCGAAATCGCCGAACGTCTCCCCTGTGAAGCACGATACAGTGCGGTGGGTGAGGAGAATAAGCGCACTCTTTTAGAGAAGATTTTTCTTAATTATTTACATGTGAAGCAGGAAGAAGGCCAGGGTAGTCGGCGGTGATGGCCACTTCTGTGCCGTCATAGCTCGTCTGGTAAAACACTCCCCCCGCAAAACTAGGATCTAGCTCCTGATTGTGGATCTCCAGCTGTGGGGCAGGACTATGAAGTCCTTCGGTGACCTTCCGCCAGTGCTTTCATAACAAACGGATTTGAAATTTATCAAAAGTAATCTAGAAGGGGAATGAGTGGAATAGAGGGGTCGAAGCTTACCCAACTGGGAGGATCATACATAGAATACCCATCTCTGCGCTTAATGCGAAGAAACTCCTCCTTGCTCCCCTTTAAACAGCTCGGCCAATATTTTGGCCAGAGCGATGGGGGTATTCGGACCCTTCCGGCCATAGCGGGAGGCGTCATCCTCTCCATTGTAGTGCCACATGGGCAGCCCTCTGTATTGTAGCGGCTGAACCCCTCGCACTATGGAGGTCGCCATTACCTCGATTATTGTGAGTCCGGACTGACCGAGCGTCTTTATCTTGCTCATAAGCTGGTAAACTTCTACGCTGTCATCCTCTTCAAGACTCCGGGGATGCCAACTGTGGCGTTTCTTCAGCGGAACGCTCGCAAATTCAGGAAGACCCTTTCGAACTAGGTTAGGAAGCATGACGTCCTCAATATAGAACCATTCGGAAGGCCATTCTTCAGATGCCTTCCTTGGTGTGACGGACGGATATCCAGTATCGGCGATACACCATACTTCGGCTCCGCCCACTTCAAATATTGACCCCTCGTGATTACGCGGGACAAGACAGAACAACTTCCTCCACAGCTCAAAATGAGCCTTGATACCCAGGAATTGTTCGCTAAAGCGACGTAACCCGCAACGTGCAGAATGGAGGCAGGGGTGAAGTTGTGCAGCTGGAGGCCATAGTATTCCAAAAGCCCTCGAAGGAATGGATGAATGGGAAACCCAACGCCCCTTAGCAGGTAGGGGACGAAACATACTCGCTCTCCCCCAGATGGATTGGGGAAGTCCTCTGCCTGAATCTCACCGTTGAAGGAATCTAGCCCCGCTCGAACAGAAACTAGATCTGCGGGGGGAAGAAATCCCTGCGTCTGCAGCTTCGTCAATTGACTGTGGGACACTGAACACCTCTCCCACTGGTCTTTCTCTGGGCCGGAATGGGTGGAGGAGCTGGGGGTGCTAGCCATGCTGGAATGGTTTCTCCTAAGCAGTTTCTGGGGATTTCCTCTGCGTGGTGCCGAATGGATCTAGGATCCAATCTCTTTAATAGGTGCTCTTCCTTGCATGGACGGGGTGTTATCTGCAAAAATACCCTGACCTTCCACCTTCGCTTGACACATGGGAGGCGAAGTTATTTAACGCGCAGAAGCCGAGGGAGCGACATTGAACCGATGGCTGAATACATCACTTGGAGATCATTAAAGGAGGAACCTGCCTTGCAATGCTGAAGACAATTTGTGTGTCGAACACCTCGCTATTGAAGACTGGTTCGGGGGCTACTAAGGGAGTCCTGGACTAAGGGGTCCTCGAGCGTCCGGCCTGTTATCCATGGGCCGGACAGGTGGGCTGTGAAGACATGAAGACCGAAGATTGTACCTGTGTCCGGATTGGACTCTCCTTGGCGTGGAAGGCAAGCTTGGTGACCGACTATGAAGATTCCTTCTTATGTAACCGACTCTATGTAACCCTAGATCCCCCCCGCTGTCTATATAAACCGAAGGGGTTAGTCCGGAAAGGATAGACTCATTACCATAGTCATACAGGCTAGGCTTCTAGGGTTTAGCCATTACGATCTCGTGGTAGATCAACTCTTGTAACACTCATATTCATCAAGATCAATCAAGTAGGATGTAGGGTGTTACCTCGATAGAGAGGGCCCGAACCTGGGTAAACATCGTGTCCCCCGTATCCTGTTACCATCGATCCTAGACGCATAGTTCGGGACCCCCTACTCGAGATCCGCCGGGTTTGACACCGACAAGGGGGGGGGCGACGCTATTTAAAGGGCACCGGGGGTCCGGCTTAGGCAAGGGGGCGGCGGCGAGGCGCAGCCGGCTCTGACTTCGGTCGGAGTCTGATGCGGTTACGGCGGAGAGACGATGGCGAGTGGGCCGGCTGGGCCTTTGTCCTAGTTCGGTCCGAAAGGAAAGTTTTTTTTAATAATTTCATCACAGAGAAAAAATTCAAAATAAAATAAATAAAAATCCTAAAATCCCAAAAAAAATTACACGATCCTCTCCTAATATTTAGAACCACATGAACAAATTGCAATTTTTAAAAATGCATTTTTTCCTAATTTAACCGAATAAAATCTCAAATAAAATTCAAATAAAAAGATATATTTATTCAAAATTAAATTTCCATTATTTCCTCTGTTTTGAAGAAGTCATATTATCTTCTCTTAGTATTTTATTTATTTTGAAATAAATGGAAAAATAATTTCAAACAAAAATCACCTTGATCCAATTTACCAATTTTTGAAAATTCAAAAATGAAATTGTATGAAAACCTCCAACTCTCTCACATGCTCCTTGAGTTGCTTAAGGTCTCTAGGATCAAAATGTCCAAATAAACCAAATTAAAAAATGCTCAAAATATGGATGCATAAGATGACCAAATGATTAACATCCAAATTGAAAATTGGGATGTTACAAACCTACCCCCTTAAGATGAATCGCACCCTCGAGATTCAGGTTGGCTAGCAAATAGGTGTGCGTGGTCTTTCCGTAGGTCTTCTTCTCGCTCCCAGGTGTCTTCTTCCTCGGTATGGTGGCTCCACTGAACTTTGCAAAACTTGATGACCTTGATGCATGTAACTCGGCTTGCAAACTTGAGAATCTTGATGGGTTTCTCCTCGTAGTTTAGGTCACTCTCCAACTGAATTGCTTTCAGAGGCACTGTATCTCTCAGAGGATTATCGGCCATCTCTGCATGGCACTTCTTCAACAGGGAAACGTGAAACACATCATGAACTCCTGACAATCCTTTGGGTAACTCCAACTTGTAGGCCACTTCTCCCATACGTTCCAAAACTCGGTATGGTCCTACAAATCTTGGGGCTAACTTTCCTTAATGGATATATTAAAAAAGAGTTGTATATGATGCAAGCAGTAGGTTTTGTAAATCCTAAAGTTGTTAACAAAGTGTGCAAGCTCCAGCGATCCATCTATGGACTGGCGCAAGCATCTGGAGTTGGAATATACGCTTTGATGAGTTGATCAAAGCATATAGTTTTATACATACTTTTGGAGAAGCCTGTATTTACAAGAAAGTGAGTGGGAGCTCTGTAGCATTTTTGATATTATATGTGGATGACATATTGTTGATCAGAAATGATACTGAATTTCTGGATAGCATAAAAGGATACTTGAATAAGAATTTTTCAATGAAAGACCACGGTGAAGCTGCTTACATATTGGGCATCAAGATCTATAGAGATAGATCAAGACACTTGATAAATTTTTCAATAAGTACATACCTTGACAAGTTTTTGAAGTAGTTCAAAATAGAACAGTCAAAGAAGGAGTTCTTGCCTGTGTTGCAAGGTGTGAAGTTGAGTAAAGACTCAAAACCCGACCATGGCAGAAAATAGAAACAGAATGAAAAGTCACTCCCTATGCCTCAGTCATAGGTTCTATAAAGTACGCTATACCATGTACCAGACCTATTGTATACCTTAGCATGATTTTGGCAAGGGATTACAATAGTGATCTAGGAGTGGATCACTGGACAACGGTCAAAATTATCCCTAGAGGACTAAGGAAATATTTCTCGGTTATGGAGGTGATAAAAGAGTTCGTCGTAAAGAGTTACATCGATGCAAGCTTTTTACACCGATCTAGATGACTCTAACTCTCGATCTGAATACATATTGAAAGTGGGGGCAATTAGCTAGAGTAGCTCTGTGCAGAGTATTGTAGACATAGAAATTTGCAAAATACATACGGATCTGAATGTTGTAGACCCGTAGACTAAACTTCTCTCACAAGCAAAACATGTTCACTCTTTGGGTGTTAATCGCATAGAGATGTGAACTAGATTATTGACTCTAGTAAACCCTTTGGGTATTAGTCACATGAAGATGTGAACTAATCACATAAAGATGTGAACTATTGGTGTTAAATCACATGGCGATGTGAACTCGATTATTGAATCTAGTGCAAGTGGGAGACTGAAGGAAATATGCCCTAGAGGCAATAATAAAGTTGTTATTTATATTTTCTTATATCATGATAAATGTTTTTTATTCATGCTAGAATTGTATTAAACGGAAACTTAGTACATGTGTGAATACATAGACAAAACAAAGTGTCCCTAGTATGCCTCTACTTGACTAGCTCGTTAATCAAAGATGGTTTAGTTTCCTGACCATAGACATGTGTTATCATTTGATGAACGGGATCACATCATTAGAGAATGATGTGATGGACAAGACTCATCCGTTAGATTAGCATAAATGATCATTTAGTTTTATTGCTATTGCTTTCTTCATGACTTATACATGTTCCTCTGACTATGAGATTATGCAACTCCTGAATACCGAGGAACACCTTGTGTGCTATCAAACGTCACAACGTAACTGGGTGATTATAAAGATGCTCTACAGGTGTATACGATGGTGTTTGTTGAGTTGGCATAGATTGAGATTAGGATTTGTCACTCCGTGTATCGGAGAGGTATCTCTGGGCCCTCTCGGTAATGCAAATCACTATGAGCCTTGCAAGCAATGAAACTAATGAGTTAGTTACTGGATGATGCATTACGGAATGAGTAAAGAGACTTGCCGGTAACGAGATTGAACTAGGTATGATGACACCAACGATCGAATCTCGGGCAAGTAACATATCGATGACAAAGGGAACAACGTATATTGTTATGCGGTTTGACCGATAAAGATCTCCATAGAATATGTAGGAGCCAATATGAGCATCCAAGTTCTGCTATTGGTTATTGACCGGAGATGTGTCTCGGTCATGTCTACATAGTTCCTGAACCCGTAGGGTCCGCACGCTTAACGTTCGATGATGATTTGTATTACGAGTTATGTGATTTGATGACCGAAGTTTGTTCGGAGTCCCGGATGAGATCAGGATATGACAAGGAGTTTCGAAATGGTCGAGAAGTGAAGATTGATATATTGGAAGGCTATATTCGGACATCAGAAAGGTTCTGAGTGGTTTGGGTATTTTTCGGAGTACCGAAGTGTTACGGGAATTCGCAGGGGGAAGTAGTGGGCCTTAATGGGCCATACGGGAAAGGAGAGAAGGGCCTCAAGGGTCCCCCCCCCCGCATGGCAAGTCCGAATTGGACTAGAGAGGGGGTGGCGGCCCCTTTTCCTTCTCCCTCTCCTACTCCTTCCCTCTCTCCCCTCTTGGAAAAGGAAGGGGACTCCAACTAGGATTGGGAATCCTAGTTGGAATCCCCCTATAGGCACGCCCCTCCTAGGTCGGCCTCCTCCTCCTCTCTCCTTTATATACGTGGGCAGGGGGCACCCCAAAGGCACTCCAAGATTTTTCTTAGCCGTGTGTGATGCCCCCCTCCACAGTTACACACCTCGGTCATATCATCATAGTGCTTAGGCAAAGCCCTTCACCGTTAACTTCATCATCACCGTCGCCACGCCATCGTGCTGACGGAACTCTCCTTCGGCCTCATTTGGATCAAGAGCCCAAGGGACGTCATCGAGCTGAACGTGTGCTGAATGCGGAGGTGTCGTACGTTCGGTACTTGGATCGGTTGGATCGCGAACACGTTCGACTACATCAAACGCGTTACTAAACGCTTCCGCTTTCGGTCTAAGAGGGTACGTAGACACGCTCTCCCCCCTCGTTGCTATGCATCTCCTAGATAGATCTTGTGTGATCGTAGGTAAATTTTTTGAAATACTATGTTCCCCAACAGTGGTATCCGAGCCAGGTCTATGCGTAGATGTTTTATGCACGAGTAGAACACAATGAGTTGTGGGCGATAATAGTCATACTGCTTACCAGCATGTCTTACTTTGATTCGGCAGTATTGTTGGATGAAGCGGCCCAGACCGACATTACATGACCATGTTCATGAGACTGGTTCTACCGACGTGCTTCACACACAGGTGGCTAGTGGGTGTCTGTTTCTCCAGCTTTAGTTGAATCAAGTTTGACTACGCCCAGTCCTTGTTGAAGGTTAAAACAACACACTTGACGAAAAATTGTTGTGGTTTTGATGCATAGGTCAGGACGGTTCTTGCTAGAAGACCGTACCAGCCACGTAAAACTTGCAACAACAAAGTAGAGGACGTCTAACTTGTTTTTGCAGGGCATGTTGTGATGTGATATGGTCAAGACGTGATGATATAAATTGTTGTATGAGATGATCATGTTTTGTTATCAGCAACTGGCAGGAGCCTTATGGTTGTCTCTTTATTGCATAAGATCCAAGCGCCATAAAATTGCTTTACTTTATCGCTATGTGATAGCAATAGTTGCAAAAGCAATAGTTGGCGAGACGACCATGTGATGACACGTTGATAGAGATCAAGATGATGGAGATCATGGTGTCATGCCGGTGATGATGGAAATCAAAGGCACAAGATGATAATGGCCATATCATGTCATATATTTTTATTGCATGTGATGTTTATCTTTTATGCATCTTATTTTGCTTAGTACGGCGGTAGCATTACAAGATGATCCCTCACTAAATTTCAAGGTATAAGTGTTCTTCCTGAGTATGCACCGTTGTGACTGTTCGTCATGCCGAGACACCACGTGATGATCGGGTGTGATAAGCTCTACGTTCACATACAACGGGTGTAAGACAGTTTTGCACACGCGGAATACTTGGGTTAAACTTGACGAGGCTAGCATATGCAGATATGGCCTCGTAACACTGAGACCGAAAGGTCGAACGTGAATCATATAGTAGATATGATCAACATAGTCATGTTCACCATTGAAAACTACTCCATCTCACGTGATGATTGGACATGGTTTAGTTGATATGGATCACATTATCATTTAGATGACTAGAGGGATGTCTATCTAAGTGGGAGTTCCTAAGTAATATGATTAATTAAACATTAATTTATCATGAACTTAGTCCTGATAGTATTTTCATATCTATGTTGTAAATCAATAGCTCGCGTATAGCTTCCCGGTTTTATTTATGATATGTTCCTAGAGAAAACTAAGTTGAAAGATGATAGTAGCAATGATGCGGACAAGGTCCGTGATCTGAGGATTATCCTCATTGCTGCACAGAAGAATTATGTCCTTGATGCACCGCTAGGTGACGGACCTATTGCAGGAGCAGATGTAGACGTTATGAATGTTTGACAAGCTCGGTATGATGACCACTTGATAGTTTAGTGCACCATGCTTTACGGCTTAGAACCGCGATTTCAAAAACGTTTTGAATGCCACAGAGCAGATGGGATGTTCCAAGAACTGAAATTGGTATTTCATACTCATACCCGTGTCAAGAGGTATAAGACCTCTGACAAAGTACTTTGCCTACAATATGGAGGAGAATAGCACAACTAGTGAGCATGTGCTCAGAATGTATGGGTACTACAATCCTTGTATCAAGTGGGAGTTAATCTTCCAGATAAGATTGTGATTGACAGAGTTCTCTAGTTACTATCACCAAGTTACTGGAACTTTGTGATGAACTATAATATGCAAGGGATAACGAAGACGATTCTCGAGCTCTTCGCGATTCTGAAATCGGCGGAGGTAGAAATCAAGAAAAGCATCGATGGTTGACAAGACCACTAGTTTAAAGTAAAAGGGCAAGGGAAAGAAAGGGAACTTCAAGAAGAATGGAAAGCAAGTTGCCACTCCCATGAAGAAGCCCAAAGCTAGACCCAAGCCTGAAACTGAGTGCTTCTACTTCAAAGGAAATGGTCACTGGAAGCGGAACTGCACCAAATACTTGGCGGATAAGAAGGATGGCAAAGTGAACAAAAAGTATATATGATATACATGTTATTGATGTGTACTGTACTAGTGTTGATAGTAGCCCCTGGGTATTTGATACTAATTCAGTTGCTATGATTAGTAACTTGGAACAGGAGTTACAATATGAACAGAGACTAGTTGAGGGTGAGGCGACGATTTGTGTTGGAAGTGATTCCAAGGTTGATAAGATCACCATCGCATACTACCTCTACCTTCGGGATTAGTATTGGAACTAAATAAATGTTATTTGGTGTTTGTGTTGAGCATAAGTATGATTGGATCATGTTTATTGTGATACGGTTATTCATTTAAGTCAGAGAATAATTGTTGTTCTGTTTACATGAATAAAAACCTTCTATGGTCTTACATCCAATGTAAATGGTTTACTGAATCTTGATCATAGTGATACACATAATAGTGATGCCAAAAGATGCAAAGTTAATAATGACAGTGCAACTTATTTGTGGCACTGCCGTTTAGGTCATATTGGTGTAAAGCGCATGAAGAAACTCCATGCTACTGGGCTTTTCGAATCACTTGATGCTTGCGAACCTTGCCTCATGGGCAAGATGACTAAAGACTGCGTTCTCCGAAACAATGGAGCGAGCCACTGACTTATTGGAAATAATACATACCGATGTATGCGGTCCGATGAGTGTTGAGCTCGCGGCAAGTATCGTTATTTTCTGACCTTCACAGATGATTTGAGCAGATATGAGTATATCTACTTAATGAAACACAAGTCTGAAACGTTTTAAAATTTCAAAGAATTTCAGAGTGAAGTGGAGAATCATCGTAACAAGAAAATAAAGTTTCTACGATCTGATCGCGGAGACGAAATATTTGAGTTACGAGTTTGGCCTTCGGTTGAAACAATGCGGAATAGTTCCGTAACTCACGCCACCTGGAACACCACAGTGTAATGGTGTGTCCAAACGTTGTAACCGTACTTTATTAGATATGGTGCGATCTATGATGTCTCTTACCAATTTACCACTATCGTTTTGGGGGTTATGCATTAGAGACAGCTTCATTCGCGTTAAATAGGGCACCATCTAAATCCGTTGAGAAGACACCGTATGAAATATGGTTTGGCAAGAAACCAAAGTTGTCGTTTCTTAAAGTTTGGGGTTGCGATGCTTATGTGAAAAAGTTTCAGCCTGATAAGCTCAAACCCAAATCGGAGAAGTGCGACTTCATAGGATACCCAAAATGAACTGTTGGGTACACCTTATATCACAGATCCAAAGGCAAGATCTTTGTTGCTAAGAGTGGATCCTTTCTTGAGAAGGAGTTTCTCTTAAAAAAGTGAATGGGAGGAAAGTAGAACTTGATGAGGTAATTGTACCTTCTCTCGAATTGGAAAGTAGCTCATCACTGAAATCAGTTCGAGTGATGCCTACACAAATTAGTGAGGAAGTTAATGATGATGATCATGGAACTTCAGATCAAGTTACTACCGAACCTTGTAGGTCAACTAGAGTACGTTCCGCACCAGAGTGGTACGGTAATCCTATTCTGGAAGTCATGTTACTAGACCATGACGAACCTACAAACTATGAGGAAGCGATGATGAGCCCAGATTCCGAGAAATGGCTTAAGGCCATGAAATTTGAGATGGGATCCATGTATGAGAACAAAGTATAGACTTTGATTGACTTTCCCGATGATCGGTGAGCCATTCATAATAAATGGATCTGCAAGAGGAAGACGGACGCTGATAGTAGTGTTACTATCTACAAAGCTCGAATTGTCGCAAAAGGCTTTCGACAAGTTCAAGGTGTTGACTACGATGAGATTTTCTCACTCGTATCGATGCTTAAAAGTCTGTCCGAATCATGTTAGCAATTGCCGCATTTTATGAAACCTAGCAAATGGATATCAAAACTACATTCCTTAATGGATTTATTAAACAAGAGTTGTATATGATGCAACCAGTAGGTTTTGTCGATCCTAAAGGTGTTAACAAAGTGTGCAAGCTCCAGCGATCCATCTATGGACTGGTGCAAGCATCTCGGAGTTGGAATATACGTTTTGATGAGTTGATCAAAGCATAGAGTTTTATAAAGACTTTTGGAGAAGCCTGTATTACAAGAAAGTGAGTGGGAGCTCTATAGCATTTCTGATATTATATGTGGATGGCATGTTGTTGATCAGAAATGATACTGAATTTCTAGATAGCATAAAAGGATACTTGAATAAGAATTTTTCAATGAAAGACCTCGGTGAAGCTGCTTACATATTGGGCATCAAGATCTATAGAGATAGATCAAGCCGCTTGATACATTTTTCAATAAGTACATACCTTGACAAGTTTTTGAAGTAGTTCAAAATAGAACAGTCAAAGAAGGAGTTCTTGCCTATGTTGCAAAGTGTGAAGTTCAGTAAAGACTCAAAACTCGACCACGGCAGAAAATAGAAAGAGAATGAAAAGTCATTCCCTATGCCTCAGTCATAGGTTCTAAAACTTTGCTATACTATGTACCAGGCATATTGTATACCTTAGCATGATTTTGGCAAGGGAGTACAATAGTGATCTAGGAGTAGATCACTGGACAGCAGTCAAAATTATCCTTAGAGGACTAAGGAAATATTTCTCAGTTATGGAGGTGATAAAAGAGTTGGCCGTAAAGAGTTATGTCGATTCAAGATTTTTACACCGATCTATCTAGATACATATTGAAAGTGGGAGCAATTAGCTAGAGTAGCTCCGTGCAGAGTATTATAGACATAGAAATTTTCAAAATATATATGGATCTGAATGTTGCAGACCCGTAGACTAAACTTCTCTCACAAGCAGAACATGATCACTCTTTGGGTGTTAATCACATAGCGATGTGAACTAGATTATTGACTCTAGTAAACCCTTTGGGTATTAGTCAGATAAAGATGTGAACTAATCACATAAAGAAGTGAACTATTGGTGTTAAATCATATGGCGATGTGAACTAGATTATTGACTCTAGTGCAAGTGGGAGACTCAAGGAAACATGCCCTAGAGGCAATAATAAAGTTGTTATTTATATTTTCTTATATCATGATAAATGTTTTTTATTCATGCTAGAATTGTATTAACCAGAAACTTAGTAGTTAGTACATGTGCGAATACATAGACAAAACAGAGTGTCCCTAGTATGCCTCTACTTGACTAGCTCGTTAATCAAAGATGGTTTAGTTTCCTGACCATAGACATGTGTTATCATTTGATGAACGGGATCACATCATTAGAGAATAATGTGATGAACAAGACTCATCCGTTAGCTTAGCATAAATGATCGTTTAGTTTTATTGCTATTGCTTTCTTCATGACTTATACATGTTCCTCTGACTATGAGATTATGCAACTCCCAAATACCGAGGAACACCTTGTGTGCTATCAAACGTCACAACGTAACTGGGTGATTATAAAGATGCTCTACAGGTGTATCCGATGGTGTTTGTTGAGTTGGCATAGATCGAGATTAGGATTTGTCACTCCGTGTATTGGAGAGGTATCTCTGGGCCCTCTCGGTAATGCACATCACTATGAGCCTTGCAAGCAATGTGACTAATGAGTTAGTTGCAGGATGATGCATTACGGAACGAGTAAAGAGACTTGCCGGTAACGAGATTGAACTAGGTATGATGACACCAACGATTGAATCTCGGGGAAGTAACATACCGATGACAAAGGGAACAACGTATATTATTATGCGATTTGACCAATGAAGATCTCCGTAGAATATGTAGGAGCCAGTATGAGCATCTAGGTTCCATGATTAATTATTGACCGGAGATGTGTCTTGGTCATGTCTACATAGTTCTCGAACCCGTAGGGTCCGCACGCTTAACGTTTCATGACGATTTGTATTATGAGTTATGTGATGTGATGACCGAAGTTTCTTCGGAGTCCTGAATGAGATCACGGACATGACGAGGAGTCTTGAAATGGTCGAGACATAAAGATCGATATATTGGAAGGCTATATTTGGACATCGGAAAGGTTCTGAGTGGTTCGGGTATTTTTCGGAGGACCCGAGAGTTACGGGAATTTACCAGGGAAAGTAGTGGGCCTTAATGGGCCATACGTGAAAGGAAAGAAGGGCCTCAAGGGTTGGCCACACGCCCCCCCCCATGGCAAGTCCGAACTGGACTAGGGAGGGGGTGGCACCCCCTCTCTTTCCTTATCCCTCTTCTACTCCTTCCCTCTCTCCCCTATTGGAAAAGGAAGGGGACTCCAACTAGGATTGGGAATCTTAGTTGGACGCCCCCCATAGCCGCGCCCCTCCTAGGCCGGCCTCCTCCTCCTCCCTCCTTTATATACGTGGGCAGGGGGCACCCCAAAGGCACTCCAAGATTTGTCTTAGCCGTGTGCGGTGCCCCCTCCACAGTTACACACCTCGGTCATATCGTCGTAGTGCTTAGGCGAAGCCCTGCGCCAGTAACTTCATCATCACCGTTGCCACGCCATCGTGTTAACGAAACTCTCCTTTGGCCTCAACTGGATCAAGAGCCCGAGGGACGTCACCGAGCTGAACATGTGCTGAACGCAGAGGTGCTTTACGTTCGGTACTTGGATCGCTTAGATCGCGAAGACGTTCGACTACATCAACCGCGTTACTAAACGCTTCCGCTTTCGGTCTATGAGGGTACGTAGACACACTCTCCCCGCTCGTTGCTATGCATCTCCTAGATAGATCTTGCATGATCGTAGGTAAATTTTTTGAAATACTGTGTTCCCCAACACCGGTCATGAGAGTATTGACATAACTCTTGCGGCTCAACGCGTCGGCTACAACATTGGCCTTTCCTGGTTGATAGTGTAGCTTCATATCATAATCCTTGATGAGCTCCTACCATCTCCATTGCCTGAGATTCAACTCCTTCTGCGTGAAGATTTACTTTAAACTCTTATGATCTGTGTATACATCACAATGGTTTCCAATAAGAAAGTGTCTCCAGGTCTTGAGCGCATGCACTACGGCTGCTAACTCCAAATCATGCATGGCATAATTCAACTCATGAGCTCGAAGCTGACGTGAGGCATATGAAACAACTCTTCTGTCTTGCATAAGTACACCTCCAAGTCCCTGGCGAGAAGCGTCGCAATATACTTGGAAATCCTTGTGTGTATTCGGAAGAATTAGCACTGGGGCTGTGACTAAACGTTTCTTCAACTCCTGAAAACCGGCCTCACATTCTTCGGTCCATTTGAACTTGGTGTCCTTCTTCAATAACTCCATCATGGGTTTCGCAATCTTGGAAAAAAATTCTCAACGAATCTCCGGTAATATCCTGCGAGTCCAAGAAAACTGCGTATCTCTCCAGCTGAGGTGGGTGCCAACCACTCAGTGACGGACCGAACCTTGGAAGGGTCTACTGCTAGACCTTCTCCTGATATAACATGTCCGAGAAATCGAACTTCCTTCAAACAAAACTCACATTTGCTGAACTTGGCATATAGCTGATGTTCCCTGAGCTTCTCGAGAACTAAGCGCAAATGTTCCTAGTGTTCTTCTTCATTCTTCGAGTATACCAATATATCATCAATGAACACCACAACAAACTTATCCAAGAACTCCATGAACATCTTATTCATCATACTCATAAAGTACGCATGGGCGTTAGTCAAACCAAAAGGCATGACAGTGTACTTATATAGATCGTACCTTGTGGTAAAAGCTGTCTTAGGTGTATCCTATTCTCGGATCTTCAGTTGGTGGTATCCTCATTGAAGATCGATCTTGGAGAATACTTTAGCTCCCTGTAGCTAGTCAAACAAATCATTGATCATCGGTAGTGGGTATTTGTTCTTGGTCGTCGCCTCATTCAGTGCACGATAATCCACAACATTCTCAAAGATCCATCCTTTTTCTCAACTAAGAGCACTGGGCTCCCCATGGTGACGAGCTTGGTCGAATATAACCTTTATCCAATAACTCCTTGTCGGTGTCAAAACCGGCGGATCTCGGGTAGGGGGTCATGAACTGTGCGTCTAGGCCGGATGGTAACAGGAGACGAGGGACACGAAGTTTTACCCAGGTTCGGGCCCTCTTAATGGAGGTAAAACCCTACGTCCTGCTTGATTCATATTGATGATATGGGTGTTACAAGAGTAGATCTACCACGAGATCAGAGAGGCTAAACCCTAGAAGATAGCCTATGGTATGATTGTATGTTGTGATTGTTGTCCTACGGACTAAAACCCTTCTGTTTATATAGACACCGGAGAGGGTTAGGGTTACACAAGGTCGGTTACAAAGGAGGAGATATCCATATACGTATTGCCTGGCTTGCCTTCCACGCCAAGTAGAGTCCCATTCGGACACGAGATGAAGTCTTCAATCTTGTATCTTCATAGTCTAACAGTCCGGCCAATGGAGACAATCCGGCTGTCCGGAGACCCCCTAATCCAGGACTCCCACAGTATCCCCTGAACTAGGCTGCAATGACGATGAGTCCGGCGCGCAGTTGTCTTCGGCATTGCAAGGCGGGTTCCTTCTCCGAATACATCACAGAAGAATTTGAATACGAGGATAGTGTCCGACCCTGCAAAATAAGTTCCACATTTCACCGTAGAGAGAATAATGTCTCCGCATATCTAATCTGCTAGCTTGTTTTGGTAATATGATGTCATGTCATGGCCCGGTGATTATTCGAACCGTTTCTCTTAACCCGCTCCACACATAACGCGAGGCGGTTTCTTGACACATCTTGCCGAAGCGGAGATCGTGTTCCCCTAATTACGGGATTCTCATTAATGCGGTTCGTGGGTAACCCAACCGTGTCTAGGACTCCTAGATTATAGGTAAGTCCTAAACGGCTACAGAGGGGACGCTTGATATTCACCCTCTTTATAAGGGGACAACGTTTTCGCTTTTTTCCCCCGTGCTCAACCAAACCCTTCCCCCGCCTCGAGTTCTAACACCCAAAGCTCAGGTTGGGTGCTCCGGACCTTCAACCATGTCCGGATCCAGCCTTCAAGGCCAATGGACGCCCTCTTCCGTTACGGAAGAGGACATTAAGAAGTTGAGGGAGGCCAGATATCTGACCACCGAGGTTTCGCATCGGCTGCCTGCTAGAGGGCAGGTTGTCCCTACTCCCGAACCCAACGAGAATGTTGTGTTCGTCTCCCACTTCCACCGAGGTCTAGGCCTCACTCTGGATCCTTTCGTCAGGGGCTTGATGTTCTATTACGGGTTAGATTTCCATGATCTAGCCCCGACCTCCTTTCTCCACATTACGACATTTATTGTCGTGTGTGAGGCCTTTCTCCGTGTTACCCCTCACTTTGGCCTATGGCTCAAGACCTTTGAAGTAAGGCCGAAGATGATCGAGGGGCAACAAGCAGCGTGCGGAGGTGCATCAATAGGCAAGATGGCAGGAGCTCCATGGCCGAGAGGCTCCTTTCCAGAGGTTCCCGAATTATGGCAACGGGAGTGGTTTTACGTCATGGCTCCCAGAAGTACCAAGTGGGCGTCTGCCCCCGCTTTCCGCTCGGGCCCCCCCACCACAACTGATGTCATGGATTAGCAGGGGTTTGAGCTGGGGTCCAGCCAAGGACGTGCCTATACTGCAAAGCCGCATCCGAGATCTCTTCGAGGGAGATTTCAATTTGGTTGCAGTGATACAAGTTATGCTGGTTCGCCAAGTCCAGCCTTGCAAACGCCGGCCCCTGCGTTTGTGGGAGTTCAACCCAGAGGGGCCACGTGCCATTCAAAGTTTCCTCGGCCTGACGCACGAGGAGATGTACAAGTCATTCTTCGGACCCCAAGTGGAATGTCCGAATATCACCGAGGACGCGGGCCTGAGCAGTAACCGCGCCGCCGAACAAGTAAGAAATCCCCTCGCCGAACACGCTTTCTTTTATTCGAAGTTATTTCTGAGAGTTCGCTTTTTGACCAGGACTGGCTAACAAAGGCGAAGATGATCCGGTGCTTGGCTCCCCTCCCTGAGGGTTTGGAAAATCCGGTATTGAAGAAGATGCTCGAGGTCGCACCTTGTCCAGAACCCTTGAAGGAAGATACCGAAGGAGATAATATGGGCGGACGCGGGCCCCCATTGCTATCCGCTCCAACCGAGGGAGCGAGCGTCTCCATGAAGGAGGATGATCGGGGGAGGAAATGGACTGCTTCCGAGGATCCGGAAGCCGAAGCCTCCAAACGGGAGAAGAGGTCTCCCACTGAGGGTCCTGCCTTGGGGGGGTGCTTTTGCCGCGCAGAGTCCGCGGGGGGATCAGCCCTCCAACGAGTCGTAAGTGATCCAAAATATTTTAGTAGTAAGGGTATGCTATGTTTTTCCTCTGAGAAAATAACCACTGCATCTATCTTGCAGTTCAGGCCTCAGCCCCTCTCAAATGAGCTCGTCTTCGGGGGATCTTCTTCCAGAGATGATGGAGAGCGAAACGCCTCCCCCGGACTCCTTCGCTCCAGAAGCGGGCGACCCCGAAGTGTCGTCGCGGAGGGCCTCTTCGGATCCGGTGAGGCCAGAAGATAATCCCATAGACCCCCAAGGTCCCTAGTGTCCGGCTCCCGAAGAGAGCATACGAAAGAGTCCGGCACCGTCTGGTGTTAGGTCGGACATTCTGAGGGAGTTGATGGGGCAAGCGGCCATCTCAGAAGAGCACTGTACGCTGATGGGTACAGTGATGGAGAGAATCTCGTCCGCTGAAAGCGGATTACATGAAGCCTTTATGAGTCTATTGACAGGCTTTGATGTATGCGAGATAATATGTGATAGTACTGCACATGTTATAGTAGCCCCTGAGACTCTGGTTGTCGTCGAGAACGGTGGCGAATAGAGGATCAAATACCCAGGCAATAACCAATCTGCCTTTATGTGCAGGTGGTGGGAGCTCCGGTGGCTAGCCGGACTAGGGAGTTTGCCCAATTAAAACGGCAACTGGATGCGGCAGACACCGACATCGAGCTTGTTAACAAGAGGCTTGACGAGGCACAGGGTAAGTGTTATTATCCGGTGAACGCCACATAGTAAGAGCAGCATAATGCCAATGTCTCTAATATGTTGTGACTGCAGATGGAGCTGCCACCGTGGATGCCTTGCGGGCGGAACTTGCCCGAGCCAAGGAACAAGCGAGGAGTAGTAATGCGGCTTCTTTGAAGGCGGCCGAAGAGTTGAAAGCCGAGAAGGCCGC
Source organism: Triticum urartu (assembly GCF_056163025.1). NCBI lineage: Eukaryota > Viridiplantae > Streptophyta > Magnoliopsida > Poales > Poaceae > Triticum > Triticum urartu. Next base: position 567,892,995 of record NC_141874.1, read on the forward strand.
ACATTGCAAGAGCCAAGAGAAGATGGCCAAGATGGCCGTAGAATTGAAAGACACCGCCGACCATTGCCAGGTCCTTGAGAAAGAGAACCAAGCGAAGGCAACGGCCTTGAGAAGGCCGCGGCGGCAGACAAAGACACCTGTTCTGCTATGAGAGCGAAGAAGGAGGAGCTGTGGGAAGCCGGGGATATTGCGGCTGGAAAACCCTTCATGCTACGGAGGAAGTTTGGAGATCCACGGTATGCCCCTCTGGATCGGCTGTGGAGCTCGGCAGATGCGTCTATGGATTTGGCGGTGAGCGCTGCCGATGCGGCCAAGTACTTCCAAGGTCAGACAGATCGTGAAGTGGACAAGCTGTTTTAGACGCAATTCCACGTTATAGAGCATCCGCTTTCATTGACTGACCAGCTAGCCGAATGGGCCGAACTGAATATGTTGTCCGGACTCGCCATGAGGTCTGTTGTGGATCAACTATGGCCGGAAGGGCCTAAGCCGAACAGCTATTTCGGCTTAGTGCAGCAGCTCCTTGATGCGGTGCCGCGCATTAATGCGATGAAGAGGTCGGTGTGCATAGAAGGCTCGCGGATGGCCCATGCCCGTGTTAAAGCGTACTGGGCGGAGATGGACGCTACCACTGTTGCAGCGCAGGGTTCGGCCATAGGCCATGTGGCTGTCGAACACTATTTCGAGGAAGTTCTCGAGGGTGCTCGTTTGATAGAGGCCCAGTGCTCGAAAAATATTATGTTTGAGTGATATGTATTCTCATTGTAAACACAATGCTTTTATGAAGTTTTTATAAGGCTGTGTTTATACTTTTGCCTGGAAGTAGTATGATGCCCCATGTGCGGCCGTTTATGTATACATGTGTATAACCTAAAAGATTGCAGCCGTCGGCTTCAACCCCCACGCATATAATGCGGAGGTGCTCGCAAAAAACACGTGTTCACACTTAACCCAATGTCTTGGTCCTGATAAGGAGGTGATAGCACAGCGAGCGAGGCAACCGGACTATAATGCTTGAACACTTTCACTTAGCCATAGGAGTTGGACAGTGGGGCTACTAGATAGCCCCTGGTGGCTCCGCACTCTCCCGATCGCGGGGTGCGTATATGCCTGGCCAGAAAACGGCCCTTCGTTAAGGCGGAGGAATTCTAACATTCCGATAGGTCATCGAGTGGTTGACCAGTCTCACGCTATATCATGACAGTTAGTTTTTGGCTTTCTCTACTGAGGCGCTTGTCCGGATGAACCAGGGCACAATCGCAGTAGTTCTCCTGGTGCTACCTTAGCCGGTAAAGCGGAACGTAAGGCACCAAAACACAGGAGCCGGGCAAACCCAACATTTGACCAAAGATAATGATTCAGAGCAGATGCATATAAGGCCGAACTCACGACGTCGAACACTCCCTAAGGTATTCGGTCTTTATGGTATAAACCGGGCCGAAATAGTGCCGCTTGTAAGAAGCCCCTTGTGTCCAGGTACATGCATTATTCTGATGTGGCCACATGCCTAGACGTCAGCATCCTTCTCAATTTTGCTGAGAAGTCGGTGGATATGTATCAACAAGAGACGGTAAAAAAGGTTTACGCAGGGTCTTAATCTAAAAAGAATCCATGGAGCGGGTCCCTGTTGCAAGTCTGCGCCTGTGTCTCCGTTGTGCCGTATCCTGGACGAGTGTAGCACGATGATCATCTGTAAAAGAGAGGAGCTGAGGTGAAGAAAGCTGTCGTGCAAAAAGATAGTTTTTTAAAGAAATTATTTATAATTCTAGGTAAGTAAGAATCGCCGCTTGTCTGCGCACGTTGAGCCCCTTGTATTTTTAATAGGGGTGTGATTATTGATCCGGTATAAATTGCATATGGCTGCGCCGGACTCGTCTAGCCGTGTCCGAGGTCGTGACGACCTGCTAAATGCTTTAGCTGGTGGGGCAATTCTTAGTGTGCGGCTGCCAGGGCAGTCGCACGCTCTTCGGTGCACAGAGATCACTTAATACTTCCGTTCACTGTAATGATGCCACGTGGACCGGGCATCTTGAGTGTGAGGGAAGCGTAGTGTGGTATTGCATTAAAGCGAGCGAAAGCTTCGCGTCCGAGTAGTGCTTGATAGCCACTTTGGAATGGAGCGATGTGGAAGGTTAGATGTTCGCTACGGAAGTTATCGGGGAGGCCGAATATAACTTTTAGTAGCAGGGAGCCCGTGCAACGAGCCCCTGGGCCTGGCGTTACTCCTTTAAAGGTAATATTACTATGGCGAATTTTTGTTGGGTCTATCCCCATTTCGCAGATTGTATCCTGGTATATCAGGTTTAGACTGCTGCCACCGTCCATCAGGACTCATGCGAAGCGGTATCCGCCAATTATTGGTTCTAATAGCAGGGCAGCCCATCCTGCACGTCGGATACTTGCTGAGTAATCATGATGGTCGGAAGTGATCGGTTGAGACGACCAGTGGCAGGACTCCGCGGTGATGGGCCTTCGGGCGTATTTTTTTGGGAGTGCCGTTTTGTTTCTTCCATTGATCACGTGTAATACGTTTACTGTTTTGACTTCTGGTGGAAATTTCTTTTGTTCCCTAGCGTCTCCCTTGAGAGGCTCATCCTCATCTTCGCTTGGTGTATCCTACCCCTTGTGTACGACGTTGAGCTTGCCGGACTGCTTGAAGACCCAACATTCTCTGTGGGTATGATTGGCTGGTTTGCCAGGGGTGCTATGGACCTGACATGTTTGGTCCAGAATTTTGTTCAGGCTGGACAGTTCGTCTCTGGCGCCTTTAGAGGGCGGCTTCTGACCTGGCCGAGAGCTTTTGAATCCGGCGTTTACTGTCGTGCTCTTCATGATGTCTCCTTTGTTCTGGTGTTTGTTATTGCTGTTGCACCGTGATTTCCCGTTTCCATCTCTAACTTCGGATGTACTGGGGTCGCTGGTGCTGCATCTAGCTAGCCAGCTGTCCTCACCCGTGCAAAAGCAGGTCATGAGGCTTGTTAATGCTGCCATCGTTCTCGGCTTTTCTTGGCCGAGGTGTCTGGCGAGCCATTCGTCACTGACGCTATGTTTAAATGCCGCCAAGGCTTCGGCATCTGGACAGTCGACAATTTGGTTCTTTTTAGTAAGGAACCTGTTCCGAAGTTTTCGGGCTAACTCTCCGGGCTGTTGAGTTATATGGCTCAAATCGTCCGCGTCCGGAGGTCGGACATAAGTTCCTTGAAAATTTGCCCGAAAAGCGTCTTCAAGCTCTTCCCAACTTCCGTTGGAGTTTTCAGGGAGGCCTTTAAGCCAGTGGCGGGCTGGCCCTTTGAGCTTGAGGGGTAAGTACTTGATGGCGTGGAGGTCATCTCCTCGAGCCATATGGATATGGAGGATATAATCCTCAATCCAGACCCCAGGGTCTGTTGTTCCGTCGTATGCCTCTATGTTTACGGGTTTGAATCCCTCTGGAAATTCATGGTGCATCACCTCATCGGTGAAACATAGGGGGTGTGCTGCACCCCTGTATCTGGGTGTGCCGCGTTTTTCAGATGTTTGTTGTGGTACATTGTAAGCTGGGGCGCGCTTGCGTGGTCCGTAGATGGATCTGGTTGCGCCGTCCTTTTGGTGCGAGCCCTCACGTGTATCGCATATTGGCTTGTGAGTGGCGTTGTTTGCCGCTTGATGTTGGCCGTCAGGTCGTCTATCTGGCCAGGTGGCCGTTTTGATTTTTGGTTGTGAGGGGTCTGAGGCCTCCTCATCGAATTCAGGTAGCAACTTCCGATTTGGGTAGCTCTTGCTGGGGCGATTGTCGCCGTACTTCGCTGCTGTGTTGTGTACTTTACTCCATATGATTTGGAGTGTGTCCTGCGCAGCCCTTAGCCTTTGCTTCTGCTTTTTTATACTCCTCGCGGTGGCAACAAGCCTTTGACGGGCATTCTGCTGCTCCGGTTGCCTGTTCGGCGTTGTGTCGTGCGGACTATTATCTTTGACAGAATTGGTTTGTTCGGTTTGATTCTCCGTATTGCCGTGGTCCAGCAGTGGTTCGCCCTGCTCCAACGTTGGGTCTGTGTGATCGTTGTTTCTGGCGAGGCAGGATTTGGGGCGGCGCTTGAGCCGCTGCTTTGACTGCTTCTCAAGGGAACAAGCCTTCGGTGCGTCCTTCCGTTCCTTGTCATCGTCTTCTTTTGGTGTGTCCACCATGTATACGTCATATGATGAAGTGGACGTCCAGCGCCCTATGGGCGGTGGTTCATCTTTGCCTCCCGCATCGTTGTCCATACTGTCGATGTCTGCGGGGTCGAAGTCGAGCATGTCGGTTAAATCATCGACAGTGGCTACAAAGTGGGTGGTGGGTGGGCGTCAAATTTCTTCGTCGTCCGCATCCCAATCCTGTTGGCCATAATCCGGCCAGGGCTCTCCAAACAAAGAGAGAGACCTTAGTGAATTCAGAATGTCGCCAAAGGGCGAGTGCTGAAAGGTATCTGCGGCGGTGAATTCCATGATTGGCGCCCAATCGGATTCGGTTGGCGGGGGCGCGGGTGGTTAGGAGTCAGAAAAGGAGTCCGACACCTTGGAGTCACGGGCTGCGCAGAGGATTATGCTGGTGTTTTGCTCGATCACCGTCGAGACTGCAGCCCTTGAGGCGGTGTCTAGCCACCCGTCCTCGATTGGTATGATTGTATGTTGTGATTGTTGTCCTACGGACTAAAACCCTTCGGTTTATATAGACACCGGAGTGGGCTAGGGTTACACAAGGTCGTTTACAAAGGAGCAGATATCCATATACGTATTGCCTAGCTTGCCTTCCACACCAAGTAGATTCCCATCCGGACATGAGACGAAGTCTTCAATCTTGTATCTTCATAGTCTAACAGTCCGGCCAATGGAGATAATCCGGCTGTCCGGAGACCCCCTAATCCAGGACTCCCACACTCCTTAAATTTTTTCTTAATTTCCTCCAGATCATTTGCGGGCATCCGACATGGTCTCTTCGATATTGGTCTGGTGCCTGGCAACAGTTCTATCAAAAATTCTATATCATGATCCGGTGGCATGCCTGGTAGTTCCTCCAGGAATACGTCGGGATAATCCTTCATTGCTGGCACTTCCTCTTGAACAATTCCCGAAAGTGAATTTAGTTGAGTCCTCCTTGGCGCATGCCTAGACACATTCTTGATCCTTTGACCCTCTGGGGTGGTGAGTAGAATTGACTTACTAGCACAATTGATATTTCTTCCATACATCGATAGCCAGTCCATGCCAAGTATCACATTCAATCCTTGTGAATCCAAAATTATTAGTTCTAAGGGGAAAACATGCCTACCTATGGTCAATGGCAACTGAAAACATCCTCTGCTAGGCATATACTCCGCTCCGGGTGAGCTTACAAACATAGGTGTCTTAAGGGCTACGGGGGGCAATTTAAACTTATCCACAAATCGCCTTGATATGTATGAATGTGATGCACCAGTGTCAAAAAGGACAATAGCTGTAAAGACTTAATCAAAAACTTACCAATAACTGCATTGGGCTGCTCTTCAACTTCCTCCATGTTGACGTGGTTCACCTGCCCTCTGGTGAAAGGGTTGGGCTTCTTTCCAGAGCTTCCATTTCCGCTACCATTCTTTAACTCAGAACAATCATTGGCATAGTGTCCAGTCTTCCCGCACTTGAAACAGGTAACATGGCTCAAATCCTTCTTGATGGGTGTTGCCCGGTTGGAACGGCTCTGACTTTTGTTTCCTCCTTTCCCATTTCCATTCTTAGGGCCACTGTGGTTATGTGAACTTCCTCCATTGTGAGAATGTTCAACATGGTTATGATGGGTATGTCCTCCCAAGTTCGGGGTAAAACAAGGCTTCTGCTGAGCTCCCGAGTTGTACTTCTCCTGTCCACACTTCCGTTTGCGGTTCTCTATCTGCTGCTGCTTGCCTTCAATCATAAGAGCCCTATCTACCAGCTCCTGGTAGTTGGTGAATGTTGCCACCATCAACTACATACTCAGCTCGTCATTCAGCCCCTCCATAAACTTCTCCTGCTTCGCGGCATCTGTGGCCACATCATCTGGGCGTAGCGAGCTAACTTGCTGAACTCATCTACGTGATGCGCCACAGTACGGTTTCCCTGGCGTAAGTTGCAAAACTCATGCTTCTTCATGCTCATAGCTCCAACTGAAACATGTGCAGTGCGGAAGGCCTGTTGAAATTGATCCCAAGTAACATTGGCTACGTGGAAAGTGGCAGTGTAGTTCTCCCACCATGAGGCTGCGGGTCCATCCAGTTGATGTGCGGCAAAATGCACCTTCTCTGCATCTGTGCAACCTGCGGTCGTCAGCTCCCTTCCAATCTTGCGGAGCCAATCATCAGCAATAATTGGCTCGGTGCTACTAGAGAACACCGGTGGATTCAACCTTAGAAAGTGGGCTAAGTTTTCGACTGGAGGTGGTGGCGGTGGATTTGTTGCTGTTGTTGTTGCCTTGGTTCTGTACTGGAAACTGCATCAAGGCATTTTGTTGTTGGATCAACTGAGTGAGCTCCGGTGGAAAGGCGAATGCGGTGTCACGTCTCGGAGGGATCTGATGGGTTTAGAGGGGTGCGAACAGAATAGAGTGAGGTCTAAAGAGAGATTTCACTACCCATATGCACATGAGACAAACACATTCATTTCACACCACTCAATTCAAACAAGATTCATACAATCGATCTAAGCTACTGTTACAAAATCTCATGGACTATTACTATATACATGGAAGAATTCTAATGGTAATATGGTGGTCGACAAGAAATTTTGATCAGTGGAACACTCCATAATATCTGCTCCAGCTTCGTCTTCATAATCATCATCGTTGTCGGGGTCAGAGTCTGTGTCATCTAGTATGATGTAATCCTCTGAACGAATGTCCACTCCAGGTTTGGATCCCCCATGAATATCCCTAGCTTCTTCAGGTCTTCATTCTTCTCCAGTAGTACACCAATTTCTTCTTCATAACCATCGTGCGTAAACTTGAGTTCTTCTGCCAGCTCCATGTTCCGGGTCATCACCTTCTTTGTGTCTATCATGTTGGCGCACATCTGGTTCTTGCAGCGTCGTATGTGCTGGTTCAACTCCTGTATGTAGGTTGCAATGGATCTATCCTTCCTGGTGTGAATCATCTCCCATTGCTCAAATCGGCGTCCACATATCTGATAGATGGTGTCCTTAAGATCCTAGTTGTACACCTCGCCTATGCGTCCAATAGCGATGTGGGTGGCCAAGCTCTTTCCTAGACTCTAGGTTGCTGCATCAAAGGAAAACTCGATGGGCTCGGTAACTGCCGTGAACATCCTTCCTAGAACACGTACTTGAATCGTCCAGCACTCCTCTTCTGGTAAAGTGGCGGTGAAGGTTCCAGTGAAGCTTGGTATGACGATGTTCAGGTACCTAGTGACTTCCTTCAACTGTCATCCGAAAGGGGTGTCATCATCCGATTGAGTGAACTTATTCCTTGGGTCCGCCATCTATGGAGTAGAAATGGAGAAGAGTTAGAAATGAGTAGAGAAGAGTATCCTGTGGCTTTTCCTAGTGGTCACATCCTACAGTCAGCGTGTGCTCTGATACCATCTTGTAGCAACCCGACCCGAAATGGATCGAAGTCTCTGTGCTTAAGTGTTATCCCTGGATCAGTATGCTGACACACACAGTACTTGAGGATTTATAACAGAGGTAAATCACATGTATAAAGTAACGTAAATATTGTTACCTCAATCAATATAGCGGAAGTATCAACAAGGTTGTGGAGTTCCCAACAACACGAACGGCAAAGTTGAGTGTAGACATCATAACCCTAACGTATCACTTACTCATTGTAAGAATCCTGCAACATGAGACGTTGTAGCCATGTAGGTCAGTACATTGAATGTACTGGCAATTTCACACCATAAAATAATAATAAAAATGTCTATCTCTATATGCATATTTGGCTGGTGGAGGCTCTAAGTTTAACATTTGCATAAAGCTAATTTTTCCCTACAACAATGGAATAGATTTTATTTAACTACAAAGTTTGATGACATTATTGAGAAGGTACCCCCAACTCAATCCCAAATTAACATTAATAACCCAACAAATTCATTAAGTAAAGTGATGAGATCAAATCAAATCAATAATTGAAGTACCATATACTCAAAATGTCCATAACCTGGGACACGGCTAACCATGATTAGTTTATACACTCTGCAGAGGTTTGCACACTTTTCCCCATAAGACTCGATCTCCTTCGCTGTATTTCTCGCACTGCATGATGTTTAAGAAATGGATGACTGAGACACAGTCTTTCCGAAGAGGTCCCCTTAACCGATAGATAGGCTGGTACACCTACAATCCCCTACATCTGCGAGCCCATCATGGAAATGACTCCCACAACTTACTCAACTATGCCAGAGCCCATAATGGATTCTGGCTGCACATGGAAGTTTCTAGCATGAACAATCTTATGATCCCTTTGAGCCTGGGTGGCATTCCATAGAAGGATCACACGGGTACCCCGGGATCTCCTTGGACAATACTGGATTCCCCAGGTGCCCACAACCAATCCACCCAGATGTGTATTAAAGTAGCCACCTTAAGTTAACCCTTAGATATAAATAACTCTCACATCTTTCATAAATATCACAAACCAATCCACGTCTACGAGCATAGCAAAGTAGTGCAATCATAACAAAGTAGTACCCGAGGTTTGAATATAAGACAATAGGTTCCTACCTCATCAACTACTTCCCAATACCCATGTGTTATCATAGTCCTACTCATGCAATGTTTGAGGATTGAAACTAATGCCTAAAAACTAGGTAATAAAGGGGTATGATCAAACTGTTACTTGCCTTGCTGACGATCAGAAAACCCTAGAGATTCGTAGTAGCAAGCCTCGCACTCCGAAAACTCTATCGTGAACAAACAATAGCATAGATAAGCACTCAAGCATAAGATCCAAAGTTAAAACCAAAAGAAAATATCCAAACATAAAGTTCAAGTGAAGAGCTTCAGTTTGCAAAAAGAATCAACCGAATTGGAGTTACGAAACACAAACTACGATCAAAAGAAGTTCAAATTCAAATCTTCTTAAAACCAAATTTAGCTTTTCAAAATCATGTTCAAGTTGTTTATCTGGACAAAGGAGAACAAGACAAAGATTTTGGCATTGGTTTCACTGGATTTGGATAAACGAGCATAAAGTAGTGAGGGTTTGAAGATCAAGGACTAATCTGCGATAAAAATAATTATAGATGGGTCCCTGGCTGAAAATTAAACTAAAAAGAAAAATCTAACGAACAAATGTTCGCTAATAGAAACTAACGAACGAATTCTTTTGTTAACAGAACTAATCGGGTGAGCGTTCATTATTTAACATAACCTAAAATAACAGACCGATCTAATAAAAATAAACCAATTTTTTTTTAAAAAAAAAGTGGATGGGTTTTTTAATCGGTTTATACCGGTTCAGGGTGGAAACCGGTGGCGGCGGCGTACTCCGGCGAGCGGGATGAGGCGGCGTGGCAGCGGGGCGACGTGCGGCGGCGACGGGGTGGTGCGGCACTGGCGGCGGCGGCAGGGGCGGCGGGGTAGTCTGTCCGTGGGCGGCGGCCGTGCAAGCAGCGGCGACGGCTTGGGTGGTGGGGCGGCTCGATGAGGAGAGGGGGGCGGCGGCTCTATTTAAAGGGCCCTAGGGGTCCGGCTTTGACAAGGGGGCGGCGGCGAGGCGCGGCCGGCTCGGACTTCGGCCGTAGTTCGGCGCGGTTACGGCGGGGAGGCGGTGGCGAGCGGGCCGGCTGGGCCTCTGGCCCAGTTCGGTCCGAAAGGAAACTTATTTTAAAAAATAATTTCGCCGTAGAGAAAAAATCCAAAATAAAATAAATAAAAATCCTAAAATCCCAAAAATAATTTTCACGGTCCTCTCCTAATATTTAGGACCACTTGAACATTTTTCTAGGCTAAATGCAATTTTTCCTAATTTAACCAAATAAAATTCTAATAAAATATATTTTTATTCAAAATTAAATTTCCATTATTTCCTCTGTTTTGATGAACTCATATTATCTTCTCACATTATTTTATTTATTTTGAAATAAATGGAATAATAATTTCAAACAAAAATCACTTTGATCCAATTTACCAATTTTTGAGAATTCAAAAAAGGAATTTTATGAAAACCTCCAACTCTCGGACATGGTCCTTGAGTTGCTTAAGGTCTCTAGGGTCAAAATGTTCAAATAAACCAAATTCAAAAATGCTCAAAATATGGATCCATAAGATGACCTAACGATTAACATCCAAAATGAAAATTGGGATGTTACAAAAAGGGTATGACGCGTAATTAACGTGAGGGCGTCGAGCTCAGCGAGCGATGAAGGCCTGCCGAGCATGCAAGAGACGGAGGTCGGGCAGCTATGGACAGGAATGGGACCTTTTGCAGTTGCTTGAGCAGGTGCTGGTGCTGTGGTGTTCGCCAAATTGCTCCCGACAAAGCTGGGAAGGGGAAAGTCCTCTGACCGTGCATTTGGATAGTTCTTCGACCAATCGAAAATTGCCGGAATCAAGCATTGCACCGTGATACGTCCATTTTGCATCATGTTTTCTTACTGTTATTTATGATGTTTTTATCCATAATAATGCTTTTTGGAGTAATTTTAATGCCTTTTCTCTCATAATATCCAAGGTATACACAAAGAGGGAGAATTCCGACAGCTGGAAATCTGGACCGGGAAAAGCTATGTCAAGCCACCTATTCTGCGCAACTCCAAACAAGCTGAAACTTCACGAAGATTTTTTATGAATTATTTAAGAATTATTGGAGCAAATAACTACCAGAGGGGGCCCACTAGGTGGGCACAACCCACCTATGCGTGCCAGGGAGCCCAGGCGTGCCCTGGTGGGTTGTGCCCTCCTCGGCCCACCTCTGGTGCCCATCTTTTGTTATATAAGTCATTTTGACCTAGAAAAAAAATAAGAGGAGGACTTTAGGGACGAAGCACCACTGCCTCGAGGCGGAACTTGGGCAGGAGCACTTTTGCACTCCGGTGGAGCGATCCCGCCGGAGGAACTTCCCTCCCGGAGGGGGAAATCATCGTCATTGTCAGGACCCCGATTCCAAGTCACATCGATCTAGCCGGTAACACCTCATATCACTTTGCGGCCTCACGCACGGTATTCCCACGGGTGTCGCCTTACCATGGCCCGGGACCATTTGCGCCTTTTGGCTCACGTATATGATAGTGTCGCTAGCATCCATATGACAAAGAACCCGGGCCGACATGACTAGTCGTGAACCCAAAGTGGCACTAACTTACGGGGACAGGCATACATGAATCAACATCGAGCATGTCGGTCAGCAGCGTGCGAATCCGGGCTGTAGCACTGGGCTAACAGGACTCCGGTGAACCGGGCTGTAGCAGGCTAGGCAGGACTCCGGATGTCACCGCGTGACATTTCCCCGAAGGGACAGACACAGGAACGAAGTGAATCACATGCCGGCCAGTCAAGTGTTCCGGAGCAGTAGTGCTGGGCTAGCAGGACTCCGGTGAACCGGGATGTAGCGAACTACTATGGCTCATGGAAGCACAAGACTACATTTTCCCATAAGAGAGGCTACCAAGGATAAACAACTAGGTTGTCAGATCCCACACATACCAAGCATTTCAATCATACACACAATATGCTCGATATGTGTAAATACAACATGGCATCACAACATAACTCTAGGACTCAAGTATTTATTCATTAGGCTTCGAAGAGCCAGATAAAACAAATATGGGTCTCATGACCCAACATTCAGAGCATACAAGTCAAAGCACATGCAGAAGCTTAACATGTCTAAGTACAGACATCTACAAACGAAAAAGGCTGAGAAGCCTGACTATCTACCAGATCCTGCCGAGGGCACAAGATCATAGCTGAGGTATCAAGCTAAACGTCGAAGTCCACACGGAACTACTAGCAAGACTGAAGTCTCTCTGCAAAAAATATAAATTAAGCAAACGTGAGTACAAATGTACCCAGCAAGACTTACATCAGAACTAGCTACATATGCATCAGTATCAAGAAAGGGGTAGTGGAGTTTAACTACAGCAAGCCAGCTTTGACTCGGTGGCTATCCTGAACTACGACTGCAAGTAACTCTTTTGAGGTGGCGCACACGAGTCCACAAATTCACCATATCAATACACCACTATGGATCCGCTCCCGTCTCCCTACGAGAATGCCATCCATAGCACTCACGTTTATCTTGCGCATTTTAGAGTATCCACTTTCACTTGTCTATGAACTATGCAAGGCATCCAAGTTTCCATATCCGAGGAATCCGGCTATTAGAATAGATAATGATAACCCTGCAGGGGTGTACTTCTTCACACACGCTCCCACCACTTACTGTTGTTTACACGACAAATACTCGGCAACCTTCAAGCGAAAGCCCAACGAGGGTGTCGGCCACGGCCTACCTAAACACTCAAGTCTCTAGTCCAGGTTTATCGCCTATCCAGGTTCCATCCGCAGGGAGTCCGGCCGAGGTTTCCACATACGGCCCCGAACGATGTGAACAGGGTTCCCGAGACACCAAATGGGCGCCTGGTACACCGCGCCACGATGTATCTACCGCATCATAGCCCACCCCTAGGGTTAGCGCTACGCACGACCGCCAACACATAACCTACAAACACCAGAAACTAGTTGCAACTCCTGGACAGAGTACTAGGGTGATTCAGAAGCCGAGAGGGTCAATTAAGGATCCCAATGAGTGGTAGTAGCTGTTCATGGATCACAGACACAGAACTCAGTTCCTAAGAACGGTTTCAATGAGACAACCCACCATGTACTCCTACATGGCCTCTCACTGCTACCTTTACCAAATCGTGTTCACACACTTAGCTTGCCTGGGGGATTGTTTCGGAATGAACAAGGGGGTTTTGCTTGCCTGGCACTTCTGAAGATAATATAGTTCTTCATCGGTGTCATCGATCACATCGTCGGAACATCATCTACTGAAGGGGGACAAACACCGGCAATAGAGAAGAACACAATCAATGCATATGCGACAATATGATGCATGATCATGACATGGCAATATGCTGTGAATTGAGCTAATGCATCTGGTTATGATTTAAATGAAGTTGGTTTGAATACATGATTCAAATTCCAACTCCATATATGATTATTTAAATGCCCTTTATTTGTTTTGTCCAAGACACAGGACAAACATTGTTCAAACATGCATGAAAATGGTACAGATGGATTCCTTGAATTTTCTGATAATTTTTCATATATAAATCTTTTCATTTGGAGTTACGGTTGAATTACTATGAATTTTTGAAGTTTATACTAATTTCTGGAATTTTCTGGAATTTCCTGATTATTGAAAAAACCCAGAAAATCTTTACTGCATCAGCAAAGTCAACAGTGATGTCAGCAGGTCAACTGATCCGGTCCAGGTCAAATCTGACCTGTGGGTCCTGCGTGTCAGTGTCATCACTAACTTAACAGAGTTAGTTAGTTTTAGATTAAGCACTAAACTAAACCTAACTAAAAATTAACAGGGCGGGCCCAAGCGTCAGTGACCCTGGGGGGTCAAACACGGGTCAACTCGTCGGAGTTGACCCGCGGCTCATCGCCGGCGGTGCCAGAGATGGCGGAGGGCGTAGGGTTCGCTCTCCCGGTGACCAAAGGAGCGGCGGAGGGGCTCTACGAGACATCCAGGCTCGCGCGCATCCATTGCGGCCAGCGGCAGCAACTGGGGTGCAGTACAGCGATGGCGGCGATGGCAAGTGCGGTGACCGGAGCTACGGCTACTCGGCGCGAGGGCTGTTGCACGTTAGCAAGTGAGTTGAGGAGCGCGGTGGGATCTCGGGCGCTCCAGGAGGACTCGAGGTTCATGGGTTCGAGCACAAGGACACGGCAAGGCCATTCCCGACGTCCATGGCAGGCGGCGGCGCTCGGGTTGGCGGTGATGATGGCTATGGCACGAAATCGAGCGAAAGGACGGAGGGGAAACGAAGAGTAGCTCACGGCGAGTCTGCAGGGGTGGTCAGTGGGCTCGGGGAAGGGTTGGTGACGGCGTGCGGTCGTCGGCGATCTCGGCGGCCGAGAGGTTGAAGACGATGCCATGGTCGAGGTGCGGTGCATCCGGCGTCCTGCGGGTCGTCCAGGAGGCATAGGCGACGGTGGCGGAGCTTCCACGCAACACGGGAAGGCGAGAGGGGGTCGGGGAGCGTGGTGGTTCACGGCGGCGCTTCCATGGCCGCGTCGGCCATCGCGGGAGAGAGCGAGGGAGAGGAGGGAGAACAACCAAAGAGAAGGGGGGGTTCAGCACGGCCTCGTCCACGTCTCCTGGGCGCGGGGTTGGGAGGAAGGAGGCATCAACGCGGTGAACCAGGAGGTGGCCGCTCGGGCGCGTGCGCTCGCTGTCCTGCCTCTGCCTACTGGCAGAGGTAGGGGACGACTAGCAGTGGCCAGCTGGGCTGGGCCGGCCAGGTAAGTTGGGCCAGGTAGGGTTTTTCCTCTCTCTCTGCTTTTCTAATTTTGTTTTTGTTTTCTATTTTTCTGCTGCTGTTTTGGCATTAGCAAAAATGCTAAAGCATTTTGTAAAATGCTGCAATAATTTGTGGGCACTCTATGGATTATTCCAGTGGCCCACATTTAATTTCAGCATGATTTGAGCATTTAAATTATTTATAGTGTTTAAATGCCCAAATTCAAATACGATATGATTTAATTCAAAAAACCATGAATTACCTTGAAACATGTGCATCATTTTTGTCAGAGGTTTCAACCTTTTCTAAAAATGATGAACATTTTTAAAGGCATTTTGGGTTTATTGAAAAGGCTTATGGCTGACCCTATATGATTTAATTTTTGTTGCTAGGGTTTTTCATCCCCATTTCAACTTTCTGAGAAATTTAAACATGATGACATGAATGCCTTAATGCAACTAATGAAAAGAAAATTCTAGGGCTGTGATAGTCATCATCATCACCAACAACTCTCCCATCTTGGGGAGGGAAATCTCCATCAACATCTTCAACAACACCATCTCCTCTCAAACCCTAGTTCGTCTCTTGTGTTCAATCTTGTTACCAGAACTATAGATTGGTACTTGTGGGTGACTAGTAGTGTTGATTACATCTTGTAGTTGATTACTATATGGTTTATTTGGTGGAAGATTATATGTTTAGATCCAATATGCTATTTAATACCCCTCTGATCATGAGCATGTTTATCAGTTGTGAATAGTTACCTTTGTTCTTGAGGTCACGGGAGAAATCATGTTGCAAGTAATCATGTGAATTTGATATGTGTTCGATATTTTGATAGTATGTATGTTGTGATTCCCTTAGTGGTGTCATGTGAACATCGACTACATGACACTTCACCATATTTGGGACTAAGGGAATGCATTGTGGAGTAGCAATTAGATGATGGGTTGCGAGAATGACAGAAACTTAAACCCTAGTTTATGTTCTATTCCGTAAGGGACCAATTGGATCCGAAAGTTTAATGGCATGGTTAGATTTTATTCTTAATAATTTTCTCATAGTTGAGGATGCTTGTGGGAGGGTTAATCATAAGTAGGAGGTTTGTTCAGGTAAGAACAGCACCTAAGCACCGGTCCACCCACATATCAAATTATGAAAGTAGCGAACACGAATTAAACCAACATGATGAAAGTGACTAGATGAAATTCCCATGTACCCTCAAGAACGCTTTGCTTATCATAAGAGACCGTTTTGGCATGTCCTTTGCCTCAAAAGGATTGGGCTACCTTGCTGCACTTTTGTTACTAATATCGTTACTTGCCCGTTACAAATTGTCTTGCTATCAAATTACTCTGCTACTTACAATTTCAGCACTTTGATGTCGCTTGAAGCTATGTCGGTATTTCCCCAAAGAGGAAGGGATGATGCAGCACAGCGGCGGTAGATATTTCCCTCTGATATGAAACCAAGGTTATCGAACCAGTAGGAGAACCAAGCAACACAATGTAAACAACCCCTGTACGCAGATAACAAATCCTCACAACCCGACGTGTTAAAGGGCTTGTCAATCCCTTTCGGGTAACGGTGCCAGAAATTGGTGCATAATGGGAGAAAGTTGTAACAGATTGAATAAATAGATTGCAAATAAAATAAAGTGCAGCAAAGTATTTTGGGGTTTTTGGATTAATAGATCTGGAAATAAAAGCAAATAAAAGTAGATCGCAAAGGCAAATAATATGAGAAAGAGACCCAGGGCCATAGGTTTCACTAGTGGCTTCTCTCGAGAAAAATAGCAAATGGTGGGTGAACAAATTACTGTTGGGCAATTGATAGAACTTCAAATACTCATGACAATATCCAGGCAATGATCATTACATAGGCATCACATCCAAGATTAGTAGACCGACTCCTGCCTGCATCTACTACTATTACTCCACACATCGACCGCCATCCAGCATGCATCTAGTGTATTAAGTTCATGGAGAAACAGAGTAATGCAATAAGAACGATGAAATGATGTGGAAAAGATCTATCTATGTAGCAACGATACATGCGTGTCGGTTCCCCTTCTGTCACAGGGATCAAGCACCGTAAGATCGAACCCACTGCAAAGCACCTCTTGCCATTGCAAGATAAATAGATCAAGTTGGCCAAACAAAACCCAAATATCGGAGAAGAAATACGAGGCTATAAGCAATCATGCATAAAAGAGATCAAATAAACTCAAATGCTTTCATGGATATAAAAAGATAGATCTGATCATAAACACAAAGTTCATCGATCCCAACAACACACTGCAAAAGAGTTACATCATATGGATCTCCAAGAGACCATTGTATTGAGAATCAAGAGAGAGAGAGAGAGAGAGAGGAAGCCATCTAGCACTAACTACGGACCCGAAGGTCTACAAAGAACTACTCACGCATCATTGGAGAGGCACCAATGGAGGTGGTGAACCCCATCCGAGATGGTGTCTAGATTGGATCTGGCGATTCGGGACTCTGCAGCAGCTAGATCAATATTTTGTCAACTCCCCTAGGGTTTTGGGAATATTTGGGTATTTATAGAGCAAAGAGGCGGTCCGGGGGCAACCGAGGTGGGCACAACCCACCAGGACGCGCATGGGCCTCCTGGCATGCCCTGGTGGGTTGTGCCCCCCTCAGCCCCCCCAAGCGCATCCAGGGCCCGTTGTGTTCCTTTTGGCCCATAAAAATTCTCTGTAAAATTTTGTGGCATTTGGACTCCATTTGATATTGATTTTCTGCGATGTAAAAAACATGGGAAAAACAGCAACTGGCACTTGGCACTATGCCAATAGGTTAGTACCAAAAAATGATATAGAATGACTATAAAATGATTATAAAACATCCAAGATTGATAATATAACATCATGGAACAATCAAAAATTATAGATACGTTGGAGACATATCAAACTTGCAGACATTACCTTACTGAAAACTACTTGTCATTTCCTTGTGCTCCTCATTGGGTTCGACACTCTTACTCATCGAAAAGAGCTACAATTGATCCCCTATACTTTTGGGTCATCAAGGCTATTTTCTGGCGCCGTTGCCGGGGAGTGAAGTGCCTTTGGTAAGTGGAATTTGGTAAGGAAACATTTATATAGTGTGCTGAAATTTATTGTCACTTGTTACTATGAAAAACAATCCTTTGAGGGGTTTGTTCGGGGTATCTTCACCTTGTCCGGAACCACAATTAGATACCCCTCAACCTACTGCACCTACGTGATGATATTGGATCTTGGAATTGGAATCATTTGAAATTGGAGTTCCACCAAAAATTCTATCCTATGCATCTAGTTCATCGTGATCGGAATTATATATATAATTTTTGGCCACGTGAAGGAGAAAGTACTGCTCTAGCTTGGGGGAGGCTTAAGTCAATGTTATATTCATGCCCCAATCATGAGCTCTCAAGAGAAATTATTATCCTGAATTTTTAGGCTTGGCTTTCTCGTAATGATCAAACCATGCTTGATACTTCTTGTGCTGGTTCTTTTATGAAGACTATTGAATTCCGGTGGGATCTTTTGGAAAGAATTAAATTCAACTCTGAAGATTTGGAACTCGACAACAGTAAAGAGTCAGGTATTAAACTTGAGTAGGATTATGTTAAATCTTTTATGGATACCAATGCTTTTCAAAAGTTAGCACTAAATATGGACTTGACTCTGAGATAGTATCCTCCTTTTGTGAATCATTTGCTACTGATGTTTAACTCCCTAACGAGAAGTGGTTCAAATATCACCCACCTATTAAAGAATAAATTAAAGAACCGGTACCAGTTAAATAAGAAACTAAACTTTATAATATTGATCCAGTTGTTCCTTTTGCTTATATAGATAAACCACGTTTCCCTGTTAGGATAAAGGAACATGTTAAAGTTTCAACTATGGTTAACAAAAGCTATATTAGAACACCTAAACCCGATGAACAAATTAAAGTAGAACCTAGTATTGCTATGGTTAAAGATCTCTTGGAAGAAGATATGGATGGGCATGTTATTTACTTCTGTGAAGAAGCTGCTAGAATTGCCAAACCTGATAAGAAAGATAAACATAGACCTCTTGTTGGCATGCCTGTCATCTCAGTTAAAATAGGAGATCACTGTTATCATGGTTTATGTGACATAGGTGCTAGTGTGAGTTCTATTCCTTACACCTTATATCAAGAAATTATGAATGACATAGCACCCGCAGAGATAGAAGAAATAGATGTTACTATTAAACTTGCTAATAGAGACACAATATCACCAATTGGGATTGTTAGAGATGTTGAAGTCTTGTGTGGGAAAATAAGATACCCTACTGATTTTCTTGTTCTTGGTTCCCCACAAGATGACTTTTGTCCCATTATCTTTGGTAGACCTTTCTTGAACACCGTTAATGCTAAGATAGATTGTGAGAAACAAACTGTCGATGTTAGTTTTGGTAATGAGTCTCATGAGTTTAATTTTTCCAAGTTTAGTACAAATCTTCATAAAAAGAATTGCCTAGTAAAGATGAATTAATTGGTCTTGCTTGTATTGTTGTACCACCTACTGATCCTTTAAAACAACATTTGCTAGACCATGAAAATGGTTTTCATATGCATGAAAGAAATGAAATAGATAAAAAAATTCTTTGAACAACGTCCTCTACTTAAACACAATTTGCCTATTGAAACTCTAGGAGGTCCTCCTCCACCTAAAGGTGATCCTGTGTTTGAATTAAAACAACTGCCAGACACTTTGAAATATGCTTATCTTGATGAAAAGAAGATAGATCATGTTATTACTAGTGCTAACCTTTCAGAACATGAAGGAGAAAGATTATTGAAAGTTCTAAGGAAGCACCAAGATGCTATTGGATATACTCTTGATGATTTAAAGGGCATTAGTCCCACTCTATGTCAGCACAAAATTAATATGGAACCTGATACTAAACCCGTTGTTGATCACCAATGTCGGTTAAATCCGAATATGAAAGAAGTGGTAAGAACGGAAATATTAAAACTTCTGGAATCAGTTATAATCTATCCTATAGCTGATAGTAGATGTGTAAGTCATGTTCATTCTGTTCCTAAGAAAGGAGGTATAACTGTTGTTCCTAATGATAAAAATGAACTTATTCCACAAAGAATTGTTACTGGTTATAGAATGGTAATAGATTTTAGAAAATTAAACAAAACAACTAGAAAAGATCATTACCCTTTGCCTTTGATTGATCAAATGCTTGAAAGATTATCTAAGCACACATAATTTTACTTCCTTGATGGATATTCTGGCTTTTCACAAATACATGTTTCTCAACCTGATCAAGAAAAGACCACTTTTACTTGTCCCTTTGGAACCTATGCTTATAGACATATGCCTTTTGGTTTATGTAATGCACCTGCTACCTTTCAAAGATGTATGACTGCTACATTCTCTGACTTTTGTGAACAGATTGTTGAGGTTTTCATGGATGACTTTTATGTTTATGGGAAGTCTTTTGATGATTGTTTAAGCAATCTTGATCGAGTTTTGCAGAGATGTGAACAAACAAATCTTGTCTTGAATTGGGAGAAGTGCCACTTTATGGTTAATGAAGGCATTGTCTTGGGTCATAAAATTTCTGAAAAAGGTATTGAAGTGGACAAAGCTAAGGTTGATGCAATTGAGAAAATGCCATGTCCTAAAGATATAAAAGGTATTCGTAGTTTCTTAGGTCATGCTGGTTTCTATAGGAGATTTATCAAAGACTTTTCAAAAATTCTAGGCCTCTTACTAGTATCTTGCAAAAGGATATTCCTTTTGTTTTTGATGATGATTATTTAGAAGCCTTTGAAACACTTAAGAAAGATTTAACTTGTGCACCTATTGTTCAACCACCTGATTGGAACTTGCCTTCTGAAATTATGTGTGATGCTAGTGATTATGCTGTTGGTGCTGTTCTAGGACAAAGAGTTGATAAAAAAACTTAATGTTATTCATTATGCTAGTAAAACTCTAGATAGTGCTCAAAGAAATTATGCTACTACTGAAAAAGAATTCTTAGCGGTTGTGTTTGCTTGTGATAAATTTATACCTTATATTGTTGATTCCAAAGTAACTGTTCACAAAGACCATGCCGCTATTAAATATCTTTTGGAAAAGAAAGATACTAAACCTAGACTTATTCGATGGGTTCTCTTGTTACAAGAATTTGATTTACATATCACTGATAGAAACGGAACTGAGAACCCAATAGCTGATAATTTATCTAGGGTTGAAAATGTGCTTAGTGACCCACTACCTATTGATGATAGTTTTCCTGATGAGTAGTTACCTACAATACTCCTTGGTATGCTGATTATGCTGATTACATTGCTGCTAAATATTTACCACCTAGCTTTACATACCAACAAAAGAAAAAAATTCTTCTATGATTTAAGACACTACTTTTGGCATGACCCACATCTTTATAAAGAAGGAGTAGATGGTATTATTAGATGCTGTGTACCTGAGCATGAACAGGGACAAATCCTACGGAAATGTCACTCCGAAGCTTATGGAGGGCATCATGCTGGAGATAGAACTTCTCACAAGGTATTGCAATCTAGATTTTATTGGCCTACTCTCTTCAAGGATGTCCGTAAGTTTGTCTTATCTTGTGATGAATGTCAAAGAATAGGTAATATTAGTAAGCGTCAAGAAATGCCTATGAATTATTCACTTGCTGTTGAACCATTTGATGTTTGGGGATTTGATTAGATGGGACCTTTTCCTTCCTCTAATGGGTATACTCATATTTTGGTTGTTGTTGATTATCTTACTAAATGGGTAGAAGCTATTCCAACAAGTAGTGCTAATCACAACACCTCTATTAAAATGCTTAAGGAAGTTATTTTCCCAAGGTTTGGAGTCCCTTGATATTTAATGGCTAATGGTGGTTCACACTTTATTCATGGTGCTTTCTGTAAAATGATTGCCAAGTATGATGTTAACCATAGAATTGCATCACCATATCATCCTCAGTCTAGTGGTCAAGTTGAACTTAGAAATAGAGAAATAAAATTAATTTTGCCAAAGACTGTCAATAGGTCCAGGAAGAATTGGTCTAAGAAATTAGATGATGCACTTTGGGCTTATAGAACGGCATATAAAAATCCTATGGGTATGTCTCCTTATAAAATGGTTTACAGAAAAACTTGTCATTTGCCTCTTGAGTTAGAACATAAAGCATTTTGGGCAATCAAAGAACTCAATTATGACTTCAAACTTGCTGGTGGAAAGAGGTTATTTGATATTAGCTCTCCAGATGAATGGAGAACCCAAGCTTATGAAAATGCAAAATTATTCAAAGAAAAAGTAAAAAGATGGCATGACAAAAGATTTCAAAACCGTGAGTTTAAAGTCAGAGAATATGTTCTTTTGTACAACACTCGTTTCAAATTCTTTGCAGGAAAACTCCTCTCAAAATGGGAAGGCCCATATGTCATCGAGGAGGTTTACCGGTCTAGAGCCATCAAAATATATAATTTCGAAGGTACTAATCCGAAGGTTGTCAATGGGCAACAAATAAAGCATTATATCTTGGGTACGCCTATTAATGTTGAAAGTAATATTATCCAAACTATGACACTGGAATAACACATAAAAGAGTCCTTCTGGAACAATCCATAATCATGAAAATAAGGAGGTACGTGATACGGTAAGTAAACGGACTCTGAAAAATCAACAAAAATATTTTTTATCAGTTTTGGAATATTTAATAATTTTGGGAATAAAGAAACTTCCACGAAGCGTCCCCTGGTGGGCACAAGACACCAGGGCGCGCCAGGCAGCGTAGCGCGCCCAGGTGGGTTGTGCCCACCTGGGCCACCTTCCGTACTCTGTTTTTCTACCATATACTTGTCCTCTAAGATAAAAAAATCTATATATACTTCCCGAATCTGTTGATCACCGTATTGCAGAGGAATCCTTTGTTCTCTTTTTCCTTGTTGTTTTCTGTCAGATCCCATCTACCATGGCCTCTTCCAGCTCCTCCAAGGACAAGTTATTCAAGAACGTCATCAACCCATATCTGCGGGAAGTGGTGCAGCACCCTGAGGTCATCCAGATGCATGAGGAGGTGCTTCACCTCCGCAATGTGTCGTGTCCCAAGAGGACGGGAACCGTGGAGGCCTGGCTTGAAGCTGAGGAGCAAGACGTCTTCCGGTGCAAGGGGATGGTGGAGCACGGGCTCAATGCCAATCACCTCATGATCATAGACCTTTCCCGTGATCTCAAGGTGGATGGCAAGCCCATGAAGGACATCATCTTCACCCTTAACCAGCAAATCAACTTTCTCCAAAGCCAGATCTATGATCTTCAAAACCAAGTCTTTGAATATGAGGTGAGGTTTAAAGGTATGAGTTTGGCTGCTAGTTGCAAGACTCGTGAGACTCACTCCTCCTCTTATGATGGTGGGCCACTGCCATGGAAATCCGAGGACAAGATCTCTTCTTCTTCACCAACATCACCTTCTTCACCACCAAAGGAAAACTGAGTATCGGGTATGGGCACTCCCCTTGGCTTCCACCAAGCTTGGGGGAGGTGCCCCGGTAAGTTCGATCTTTTTGCTTTTACATATTTTAGTTTGATCTTTTGCTTTAGATGAATAAAAGTTTAGTTTGATCCTTTCTTCTTTGAGATTTTGCTTAGTGATCTATCCTTTTAATCATGTGCAAGTTATATAATAAAGTTTAGTGTGAGCTTTTAATTTCTTTACTCTCATGTTGAAATAAAGAAAAGAAATAAGAAATAAATAAGAGAAAGAAAATAAATAAAGAAAATATTATATACTGATCCTATGGTAGGTGATGGCACCACATAAGGAAAATTATAAGTAGAAAATTTTATTAGAGATTGACAAACATAGCATTAGTCAATGATGCAACTCATGAAAGAATTAATAAGGAAAGAGAAGATTTACATATAAATATACTATCCTAGAAACCTTTTGTGATTGTGAGCCCTCATCAAAAAATTATATGCCAAAATTGTTGACGTTGGACAAGGAAGACAACTTAATGATTTATGTTTGTTCATATTCACATAGATCCTTTAATAAGTGGTGCTTGCCCCTATCTTTGCTAGCCAAAAATTCTGCACTAAGTAGAGATACTACTTATGCATCCAAAACCCTTAAACCCAAATCTTATTTTCAAGTGTCCACCATACCTACCTAGGGATTGAGCAAGATCCCCCACGTAAGTTGTCATCAGTGCAAAAAGGCAATAAAAATTGCTTCTAAAAGTGTGAGATCATTTAGTGTAAGAGAAAATTGAGTGTTGCACGAACTTGTGATGGTGAAGAATAAAAGCGACAGACTGCACAATAAATGTCGCTATCACAAGAGGCAATGTAACGTGATGTTCTTTTGCACTAAGGGATTGAGCATGCAAACAAATAAGTGCATGGCAACCTCTGCTTCCCTCTGCGAAGGGCCTATCTTTTACTTTTATGTATTTACTTTTATGCAAGAGTCAAAGTTTTTCTCTCTATTCCTTTTATTTTTCTCATTTGGCAAGCATCGTGTGGTGAGGAAAGATCTAGGCACATATGTCTAGTTGAATATGGGTGGCATGAGTTATTATTGTTGACATCACCCTTGAGGTGAGTACGTTGGGAGGCGAAACCATAAGCCCATATCTTTCTATGTGTCCGGTTGAAACGTTTTGCTCATGCGTACGGGGTGAGTGTTAGCAATTATAGAATACTATATGATGGTTGAGTATGTGGACTTGCCTAAAGACTCCGAAACTTGACTCTTCCTGTAAAGATGATGAATTGTAGTTGCAAAATTTGACTGAGAACATAGTTTGTTGGTTTCTAATAGAGTTTTTGCTTTATACTTTGATTGTGTGATGAACTATTACTTATTCATGAGAAGTATATGATAAAAGTCCTATGTTTAATTTTGTTGTTGTTATAATAATCAACATGATGCTTCTATGTCCGTATTTTGTTTTTATCGACACCTCTCTCTCAAAGCATGTGGACATGTTTTTAAATTTTGGTTTTCGCTTGAGGACAAGCGAGGTCTAAGCTTGGGGGAGTTGATACGTCCATTTTGCATCATGTTTTATTATAGTTATTTATAATGTTTTTATCCATAATAATGCTTTTTGTTGTAATTCTAATGCCTTTTCTCTCATAATATGCAAGGTATACACAAAGAGGGAGAATTTCGGCAGCTGGAAATCTGGACACGGAAAAGGTATGCCAGGCCACCTATTATGCACAACTCCAAACAAGCTGAAACTTCACGGAGATTTTTTATGGATTATTTAAGAATTATTGGAGCAATTAACTACTAGAGGGGGCCCACCAGGTGGGCACAACCCACCTGGGCGCCCTAGGGAGCCCAGGCGCGCCCTGGTGGGTTGTGCCCTCCTCGGCCCACCTCTGGTGCCCATCTTTTGGTATATAAGTCATTTTTACCTAGAAAATATAAGAGGAGGACTTTCGGGACAAAGCGCCGCCACCTCGAGGCGGAACTTGGGCAGGAGCACTTTTGCCCTCCGATGGAGCGATACCGTCGGGGGAACTTCCCTCCCGGAGGGGGAAATCATTGTGATCATAATCACCAACAACTCTCCCATCTTGGGGAGGGCAATATCCATCAACATCTTCAACAACACCATCTCCTCTCAAATGTTAGTTTATCTCTTGTGTTCAATCTTGTTACCAGAACTATAGAGGTACTTGTGGGTGACTAGTAGTGTTGATTACATCATGTAGTTTATTACTATATGGTTTATTTGGTGGAAGGTTATATGTTCAGATCCAATATGCTATTTAATACCCCTCTGATGAGCATGTTTATCATTTGTGAGTAGTTACCTTTGTTCTTGAGGTCACGGGAGAAATCATGTTGCAAGTAATCATGTGAATTTTATATGTGTTCGATATTTTGATAGTATGTATGTTGTGATTCCCTTAGTGGTGTCATGTGAATGTCGACTACATGACACTTCCCCATATTTGGGCCTAATGGAATGCATTGTGGAGTAGCAATTAGATGATGGGCTGCGAGAGTGACTGGTAACCCACAAGTATAGGGGATCGCAACAGTTTTCGAGGGTAGAGTATTCAACCCAAATTTATTGATTCGGCACAAGGGGAGCCAAAGAATATTCTCAAGTATTAGCAGCTGAGTTGTCAATTCAACCACACCTGGAAACTTAATATCTGCGGCAAAGTGATTAGTAGCAAAGTAATATGATAGTAGTGGTAACGGTAGCAAAAGGTAACAGTAGTAAAAGTAATGTTTTTGGTATTTTGTAGTGATGATAGCAATAGCAACGGAAAAGTAAATAAGCAAAGAACAATATATGGAAAGCTCGTAGGCAATGGATCAGTGATGGATAATTATGCCGGATGCGGTTCATCATGTAACAGTCATAACCTAGGGTGACATAGAACTAGCTCCAGTTCATTGATATAATGTAGGCATGTATTCCGAACATAGTCATATGTGCTTATGGAAAAGAACTTGCATGACATCTTTTATCCTACCCTCCCGTGGCAACGGTGTCCTTACGGAAACTAAGGGATATTAAGGCCTCCTTTTAATAGAGAATCGGAACAAAGCATTAACACATAGTGAATACATAAACTCCTCAAACTATGGTCATCACCGGTAAGTATCCCGATTATTGTCACTTTGAGGTTAACGGATCATAACACATAATAGGTGACTATAGACTTGCAAGATAGGATCAAGAACACTCATATATTGATGAAAACATAATAGGTTCGGATCTGAAATGATGGCACTCGGGCCCTAGTGACAAGCATTAAGCATAACAAAGTCATAGAAACATCAATCTCAGAACATAGTGGAGACTAGGGATCAAACACTAACAAAACTAACTCAATTACATAATAGATCCCATCCAACCCATCACCATCCAGCAAGCCTACGATGGAATTACTCACGCACGGTGGTGAGTATCATGAAATCGGTGATGGAGGATGGTAGATGATGATGATGGCGACGGATTCCCCTCTCCGGAGCCCCGAACGGACTCCAGATCAGCCCTCCCGAGAGGTTTTAGGGCTTGGCGGAGACTCCGTATTGTAAAACGCGATGATTTCTTCTCTCTGATTTTTTTCTCCCCGAAACTCAGTATATGGAGGGGGAGTTGAAGTCGGAGAGGCAACAGGGGGCCCATGAGGTAGGGGGCGCCCTAGGGGGCAGGCGCACCCCCCACCCTCGTGGCAAGGTGGTGGCCCCCCTGGCCTTCATCTTTGGCAGGTATTTTTCTTATTTTCTGAAAAGTGTCTCCGTGAAGTTTTAGGTCATTCCGAGAACGTTTGCTCCTGCACATAAATAACACCATGGTAATTCTGCAGAAAACAGCGTCAGTCCGGGTTAGTTCCATTCAAATCATGCAAGTTAGAGTCCAAAACAAGGGCAAAAGTGTTTGGAAAAGTAGATGCGTTGGAGACGTATCAACTCCCCCAAGCTTAAACCTTTGCATGTCCTCAAGCAATTCAGTTGATAAACTGAAAGTGATAAAGAAAAACTTTTACAAACTATGTTTGCTCTTGTTGCTGTAAATATGTAAAGCCAGCATTCAAGTTTTTAGCAAAGATTATAACTAACCACATTCACAATAACGCATAGGTCTCAAGTTTACTCATATCAATAGCATAATCAACTAGCGAGCCATAATAATAAATCTCAGATGACAACACTTTGTCAAAACAATCATAATATGATATAACAAGATGGTATCTCGCTAGCCCTTTCTGAGACCGCAAAACATAAATGCAGAGCACCTTTAAAGACCAAGGACTGACTAGACATTGTAATTCATGGTAAAAGAGATCCAGTCAAGTCATACTCAATGTAAACTAACAAAATGAATGCAAATGACAACAGTGCTCTCCAACTGGTGCTTTTTAATAAGAGGATGATGACTCGGCATAAAAGTAAATAGATAGGCCCTTCGCAGAGGGAAGCAGGGATTTGTAGAGGTGCCAGAGCTCGGTTTTAAAATAGAGGTGAATGATATTTTGAGCGGTATACTTTCATTGTCAACATAACAACCAAGAGATGGCGATATCTTCTTTGCTACACACATTATAGGCGGTTCCCAAACAGAATGGTAAAGTTTATACTCCCGATTCCACCACATGCATCAATCCATGGCTTGCTTGAAACAACGAGTGCCTCCAACTAACAAGAGTCCTAGGGGGAGTTTTGTTTGCAATTATTTTGATTTAGTTTGCATAAAGCATGGGACTGGGCATCCCAGTGACCAGCCATTTATCTCGTGAGTGAGGAGCGGAGTCCACTCCTCTTGAGAATAACCCGCCTTACATAGTGTGACGCCCCCGATTCAATCGTACACTAATCATACACGCAAACATGTACGTTCAAGATCAGGGACTCACGGGAAGATATCACAGCACAACTCTACAAATAAAATAAGTCATACAAGCATCATATTACAAGCCAGGGGCCTCGAGGGCTCGAATACAAGAGCTCGATCATAGACGAGTCAGCGGAAGCAACAATATGTGAGTACAGACATAAGTTAAACAAGTTTGCCTTAAGAAGGCTAGCACAAACTGGGATACAGATCGAAAGAGGCTCAGGCCTCCTGCCTAGGATCCTCCTAAACTACTCCCGGTCGTCGTCAGCGGGCTGCACGTAGTAGTAGGCACCTCCCGAGTAGTAGTAGTCGTCATCGACAGTGGCATCTGGCTCCTGGGCTCCAACGTCTGGTCGCAGCAATCGAGTATAGAAAGGGGGAAAAGGATGAGCAAAGCAACCGTGAGTACTCATCCAAAGTACTCGCAAGCAAGGAGCTACACTACATATGTATGCATTGGTATCAAATGGAAAAGGCTATCATATGTGGACTAAACTGCAGAATGACGGAATAAGAGGGGGATAGCTAGTCCTATCGAAGACTACACTTCTGGTAACCTCCATCTTGCAGCAGGAGAAGAGAGTAGATGGTAAGTTCACCAAGTATCATCGCATAGCATAATCCTAACCGATGATCCTCCCCTCGTCGCCCTGTGAGAGAGCGACCACCGGTTGTATCTGGCACTTGGAAGGGTGCGTTTTATTAAGTATCCGGTTCTAGTTGTCATAAGGTCAAGGTACAACTCCAAGTCGTCCTATTACCGAAGATCACGGCTATTCGAATAGATTAACTTCCCTGCAGGGGTGCACCACATAACCCAACACGCTTGATCCCATTTGGCCGGACACACTTTCCTGGGTCATGCCCGGCCTCGGAAGAGCAACACATCATAGCCCTACCTAGGCACAATAGAGAGGTCAGCACGCCGGTCTAAATCCTATGGCACAGGGGTCTGGGCCCATCGCCCATTGCACACCTGCATGTTGCGAGGGTGGCCGGAAGCAGACCTAGCCTAGCAGGTGTTCCATTCCAATCCGGCACGCGCCGTTCAGTCGCTGACATCAAATACCAAGACATCGAGTGCCCATAACTGTCCCCGCGTAGATGGTTAATGCGTATAGGCCAGTGGCCAGACTCGGATCAAATACCAAGATCTCGTTAAACGTGTTATCTTGAAATAACTGCGAACGCCGACCAGGGCCAGGCCCACCTCTCTCCTAGGTGTTCTCAACCTACCCTGTCGCTCCGCCTCAAAGTAACAGTCGGGGCCGTCGAGAACCCAGGCCCACCTCTACCGGGATGGAGCCACCTGCCCCTTCAGCCCCCAACTCCGAACAGTATCATAAGTAATGTAACAGTATAAAGTATATCGCATATGCCCGTGATTACCTCCCGAAGTGATCACGGCCCAGTAGTATAGCATGGCAGACAGACAAGAGTGTAGGGCCACTGATGGAACACTAGCATCCTATACTAAGCATTAGGTTTGCAGGTAAAGGTAACAATAGTAGTAGCAAGGATAGGCTATGCAACAGGATAGGATTAACGGAAAGCAGTAATACATTACACTACTCTAATGCAAGCAGTAGAGAAGAATAGGCGATATCTAGTGATCAAGGGGGGGGGGCTTGCCTGGTTGCTCTGGCAAGAGAGAGGGGTCGTCAACATCGTAGTCGTACTGGGTAGCAGCAGCGTCGGTCTCGATGTCTAGCGAGAGAAGAGGGGGAAGAAACAATAAATATAATGCAAACAAATGCATGACGATGCATGACATGACAAAGCGTGATGCTAGGTGGGCCCTAACGTGGTAAGAGGTGGTACTGGTGAAGGGGGGAAACATCCGGGAAAATATCCCCGGTGTTTCGCGTTTTCGGACAGACGAATCAGAGGGGGGAAGTTGTGTGTTCGCTATGCTAGGGATGCGTGGCGGACGAATGGGCTGCGTATCCGGATTCGTCTCGTCGTTCTCAGCAACTTTCATGTACAAAGTTTTCCCATATGAGCAATATTAATTTTAAAAGATTTGAATCATTTTTAGGATTTATTTAATTAATTAAATCAACATTATCCTGAATAGTGTTTGCTGACGTCATCATGACGTCAGCATGATGTCAGCAGTTGACCGTTGACCTGGTCAACCTGACAGGTGGGTCCCACCTGTCATCGACTGTTTGACTAACTAAGAGTAGTTAAATAGATTAACTAGCTATTAGGTTAATTAATCATAATTAGTTGATTTAAACAGAATTAATTAAGTTAATTATTTAGTTAATTAATTAATTAATTGTTTTTATTATTATTATTTATTTATTTAAAATCTTTTTCTTTATTATTAATCGTTCTGGGGGTGGGCCCCGGCTGTCATTGGGCCAGGGGCCCATAGCGGGTCGGGTGTGGTTCTCGGGTGCCAGGACCCGGCTGGGGCACCCGACCGGGGCTGTGGGCGCCGGGTCGCCAGGCCCAGGCGCGAACGGTGACGCGGCTCGCCGGCCGGCCGAGGCTGGCAGGGGTGATGCCGGGCGAGGGCGTGCGCGGCGTAGGCGGCGAGGGGAGTAGGGCGGCGCGCGCGCATGTGCAAGGGCACGCGCAGGAAGCAGCAGCGGCCGCACAAGGCGAGGCGGGGCGAAGGTCAGTGACGGAAGCAGCGGGGCACGGCCAGCGTGGCGTCGGCCGCGGTAGGTTGAGCGAGGGGGGGAACGGCAGCGAAAGGCACCAGCGAAGGGCGGCGCCGGCGGAGGGTGGTGGCGGTGGTCGGTGGAGGCCGCGGCTCTAGCGAGCACGCGCGGAAGGCTAGGTGGGTGCACGTGGAGGGAGGGGCCGGGGGCAGTAGCGGCAGTAGCGCAACGGCGGCGCGGTCG
The DNA here is from genome assembly GCF_056163025.1 of Triticum urartu. NCBI lineage: Eukaryota > Viridiplantae > Streptophyta > Magnoliopsida > Poales > Poaceae > Triticum > Triticum urartu. The sequence goes on from NC_141874.1 coordinate 567,923,706, forward strand.
GGCCGGCAAGCGAGCATCGGCTCCGGCGACAGGGGCATTCCATGGCGCGCGTGGGAGGGCGAGGTAGGGCGCAGGCCGGCGATGGACGACGCAGCACAAAGGAAGAAAAGGTTGGTGTGCCGTGTCGATGGGCGGAGGCGTGGCTGTTGCCGACAGGGGGGCGACGGCGTGGCCGACGCGGTGGAGCGCGTACGCGCGTTCAACCTCGAGCAGGGGCAGGGAAGGAGGGGGACGAGAACGTGGCCTCACCGGGATTCGTAGGGATGGTGACAGCGGGGCGTGGGGAGGAGGCCGGAGACGACGGGGATAGAGAGGAAGCAGTCCGGCGAGATCCACGGGCGGGGCGACGAGGCGATCCGGCGAGGTAGGGGTCCCGGGCTTGATCCCGTGGTCGAAGACGATAAAGAGGAGGTCGGAGTAGCGGGTGGGCACAGTGGTGCGGCCGGTCGCCGCGGCTGTTCGTGACGGCGAGCGGCAGGGACGAGCCGGGGCGTCGGGGACGACCCCGATCCAGAAGGGGATCGAGGGAGTGGGGGAGTGGGGATCGTGGGGTGGTTTAGGGTTTGGTGATGGGGGGCCTAAGTAGGCCAGTTAGGTGGGCCGACCTGGCTGGGTCGTGGCCCAGTTGGGTCGAGGGGCTTTTTATTCCTTTTCTTTTTGTTTGATCGTTTTCCTTTTATTTATTATTTTTTACTTTCTATTTTCTTTTAGTTTCCTTTTATTTTTGTTTTAGAAAAATTCAAAAATGGCACCTAATTTCATATTACCAAATATGCCACTGCCACACTGACTTGCTACCCAATCTAAATAGTTTTATAATTAACTAACTATTTAAAAGTATTTAAATAATAATTTTCGCTACTATTTTATTCATCTTATAGTATTTAAATATTTTATAAAGGTGTGGTTTCTTCACCATAATTACCCTTGCATTATTTGACACAACTCGAACATTTTAGTTTTAAAGTTTGAAACTTTTATAGTTGATTTTATTTTTCAATTTGAATATGAATCAGTTTCGAACTAACGCGAGATTAGCAACAGTAACCATGGTGATGTGGCATCATTAACAGAGGTTTACTGTAGCTTAATTATCCGGGCGTCACAATTCTCCTCCACTACAAGAAATCTCGTCCCGAGATTTAAGCGGTGGAGTAGGGGGGAAGGTGCTGGTAGCGAAAAACCTAACGAGTTTTCTCGGTCTTGGCTGCCCTTTCGAAGAGGTTGATCCCTTTCATTGATGTCTTCATTTCTTTGCTTCAAGTCACCATGATCAAGTCGTCATCCTTCCTTCGGGGTCTCCATCGTCCTACGAACGCGACCAAGGGGAAAAACTCTGGAAGAATGCATCTCCACAAAGTTGGACATCTGACGGTGAGCTCAATGGGAAATACACAAGGTACCCCACGAGTTGTATTTCAGTGAATTCGTTGAGTGCAATATACGATTGTACCGAAGTTTCAAACGGGTAGGCAATCATTCGATGAATAGACAGAAGCTAGAATGGGGGTTTGAACAACGAGAATAACATGGCGTTTGACTCCAGGATGATCAATGGTATAGCATTTAGCTCGTGAATCACATACGAAGCACAGGTGCAAAGGATACATTAGAATCCGGGTTGTAAAGAAGAGTCAGGTTTGGATCCAGTGGACCTGTGGGTTATGGGCCCACCATGTGGGTTGAAAGTAGGAAGGGTGGTGACATCTTGCACAGCCGCGACAGGGAGGCATGTCAGTGAATAGCTTGTCAGGTATGCCGGCAACAATGTCGGTACCAAGGACGGGGAACGAAGAGAACCATTTTCCTGCTCGTTGAATGAGGCGGACCAATAGGCAAAGTTCTCGTCCATCGGTGGTTACCGGAATGTCATCAACAAAAGTAATAGGGTCTTTCTGACAGAATTGTACACCGAGGTGTTTACCAAAGCAGGAGAATATTACTGCTTAGATCATATAGATCACAAGAAAGGTTAAACCAAACAATGGAAAGGAAAATATGATTATTAGGTTTAAGCAGAACAATGGGAAGGAAAATGTGTTTAAACACATATGTCAAGGGTATATCCTTCCCAAGGACAAGCAGAGCATGATATCCATGACAGGATATAATGTAGAGAACTCTTTAGGTTAGGGGAGAGAAATTTCATGACATTACCCATACAACGGTGTTTGGATAATTGAGCAAGTAAACATTTAGCATTGGGCTTCAAATGTTCTTGTCGAAAATCGGAGTACCACAGACATGCTTCGAGATAGCATTGACATGGTCTTCAAACAAAGGAAGGACTTTGGATACTCAATGGATTTATCAGGAATAACTTGTATAATAAGTCTTACAATTTCCTCATGGAAGAATGGATAGCCTTGTTTAAAGGGAAACTATAACAATAGGGCCTCCGGCCAGGTGTGCTAGGCACGACATCACCTTTCCGGGTCACATAAAGGCCATTGTTATAACTCGTGGAAATATGTTCCAACCATCATATTTGACCGAGATTCAGATCTGATTGGTGGTCAGGATACCTCAAACTCATGATGCTCGAGGAGAAAAGGTGCGACACTAATTGACGAGATGACATCGAAGATTCTCGGGATATGAACTATGGAAGCGAGTTCCGAAACAAGAGTCATCATTAAATCAAGAAGAAGATGAGGAGGTGGCTGATGGACTCAACAATGATTCATCGAGGTATCCAAAAAGATGCATTTCCACAACTATGTAGACAAGGAGATAACATTTGCTAGATCAAATGACTTAATGATATATGCTGGAGGAAAACATACACAATTAAGCATTGACTGGAAGGTGTACTTGAAATGTGGGATGGGTTGCACGACCAACATCAGAATGTCGATTTAGCAACCAGCACACCAAATTGGAATTATTGTCCATTAATTGATGCAATAGGGTTGCTAGAGATATCAAATCCTCACAACAGAGTTCGCTCAACACGGGGGCCAAGAAAAGAATGGTGATGGCGAGAAGCATCACTATACCAAGAATTTCTTAAGAGGTGGTGAAATTCTAACAACATTATTGAGAATAAAGATGGTAATGTTCCAAGGTGAGAGAAGTGCAAATTTCAACCCTGAACTTTTGCCCTAGTCTAATTTACAACCCCGAACTCCAATACCGTCTAAATTACAACCCCCAACTCTCAAAACCGGTCAGGATTCAACCCTTCTCTCTCTGTTGATCAGTTTTGACCCGTTGACTAGTGAACAGTAAATTAAAAATAAAGTTGAAAAAAATAAAATCAAAATCAAAATAATTTTTTTCCACAAGGTGATCAATAAATTAAAAAAAAATCATACGTGGAACAAAAGTAAAATTTCAAAAAATAATTTTGATTTTTTCACCGGCTAAACAGTAAAAAAATCATAATATTTTTTACATGGAAGATGTATCAATGCATGAGGTCCGTGCCAATTTTCATCGCGTTCGGAAATCTGAGTAGCTCTCAGCCAAAAAACAAAATCAGCCCGACTAGTGCATGAACAGTTAAATGTTTCACAGACCCCACATTTGTCTTTTTTGCTAAGTGCTACTCTATCATCCAAACAAGCTAAAAAAATTGCAACTTTTTTTAAATTACTGGTCACCAGGTGAAATAATAATAATAGTAATAATTTTTTAATTTACTGTTCAACCAGTCAACGGGTCAAAAACGGTCAACTTGGTCAAAATCGGTCATGAGGTAGAGAAGGGTTGAATCCTGACCGGTTTTGAGAGTTGGGGGTTGTAGTTTAGACGATATTGAAGTTCGGGGTTGTAAATTAGACTAGGGCAAGAGTTCGGGGTTGAAATATGCACTTCTCTCGTCCAAGGTAAAGAAGAACAATAGCTGGATAGCAAGGAACTCAAGGTATAACACCAAACACGAACAGGCATGTGTTGGTGGGAAGGCAATAAAGTGGTCGATGACAATAAAATTCATCGAGGGCAAGGATGGTATTATCATCATGAATTCAATTCGAAACCTGGGAGGAGTCAAAATGTTGATGATGATCACGACAATTTGTCGAGAGAAATCAAGGAGATGTAATCAATTGGCGATGACATCAAGTCACAGGAATGATGAAGCAAAAGGTTATTGAAACCATGGGTATGACACAAACTCCAAGGCAAGCTTGCTGTCCAAAGCGAAATGATATGATGAGGAAGATCGACGTAAGCTTAACTTATCGTCAAAAATTTGTGCTCTGGGAAGAAGGACAAGGTAGCACAGTTAAAATCAGCACGACAAGGATATAGCCAAACAGGCTAGGAATGACGTGATTGAGTTCAAACTTGTAAGTAATGTAGGTTACCAAGAGTTGTTTAATCGCGATGCGTACTCGAGTCAGTTATCGATGTCTTTGAGTGTTCAATAACTCAGAGCCCATGAAAAATTGGAATGAATGAGAATGTAGCACTTGATGAAGAACTCATAAGAAGTTATGCAGTTCCGTGAAAACCTTGAGATACCAGGGGGTAATACTCGACGACAAATCAAAGTAGAGGTTGGACTGGGGAATTACTCCACAGAACACAAGTGCTTAAACTTGCACGAGAGATGGTATTTAAAGGAAAACATGGTCGGAACCACGATTGCAAAAGGCCAGATCCCAGATGTAAGATGAACTTATACCAAAGGAATGATTAATTTAAGAGAAGCTTTAATGATAAGATCTACATCGTGTCCATGGGCATGAACACAAGGTTCAAGGTCGACTCCCACTTCCTCAATGCATAACCTTCATTCACCTCTCGTATTTTGAAAATGACATTAGCTGTCGAAAGTTTTACCTGGTGCAATACTAGATAAATATGCCCCGTGAAATCTTTCGGGTTCACACAGATTAGGGAAGGCATTGGTTCAACCCATCAGGGCATCTTAGGAACATATACCACAAACTTTAGAGCGAATAATACCAGCTCAAAAGTAGAGTATGGTTATCAAAGCAGATGATACAAATTACCAAAGGCATTATATACCCGTGGAAAGGCTCACAAGGTTATTGAATATGAAGGACGATGTCGGATAGAATCCTACAATGGATCGGGCGATCCACAATGGAGATGATGTGAGTATCGATACTCAATCAGAGGAAGAAAGAATGCACGGGCGTCAGATTATAGAACATCTGAATAATTTGATGCTTAGATAACAAGGGAATGATGATTTCCAAAACGAGGGATCAGAAGCAAACGCTCTGATCAAGGATGGATAAGTTGAATAGACCAGAGGCACAATTGACGACAACTAGTTTGGTCGAGAACCAGCTCATGTTCGAAATGATGCCTGAGCCGGAAAGATAATTTAGAAGGGTCGATTGATGATTGTGTGCATTCGCACACATGTTGAATCAATAGGATCAAAATGACGGTGTCAAAAGATACTAGTGAATATTACTAGTGATATGGGAGCATCCATAATGTAAGAATACAAGTATTTGCAGAGCAATAGTTTGAAGAGGTTACTCAGAGGGTCTGATAGTATTTCAGAGTATCTTATGAAGCATACGAACAACTGGGGGTGAACGGATACCCGATAAGTGCGCGGAATTTTCAATAAGGGTATTCATGTGGTGAAGAACTGCAAGGCAGTAAGCTTAAAGGATTTTCGAAACAGCGAAGAGCAATTTAGGGCATCTTGTAATAACAAGAGCAACTGACGATGAATGTATGAACGACAAGTGTAGGTAGTTTTCCATAAGGGTATTTCGGTGGTAGGGAATTGTAAAGTCGATGGGCACAAGGGTCTCGTGAAAACATCGGAGAGTAGCTTTGGAATCTTCTGGCGCAGCAGGTGATCATCTGTAATAAGGGGCTCTCCGGGAGGAAGTAATTACGAAAACCTAGAGTCAGAGTTAGTAAAATCGTTTAACCCGAATAGAAGAGATGTTAGAGTCCCAGAGTATAGGTCAAGGAGTAAAAGATCATACTACCACCCAATGGCGACGTGGGCCCGTAAGGCGCACAGCCATGTTAGTAAAAGTTTTTGCAAGGATTAGACTCAACTTCAGCCAAGGAGTGTGGAAGGGGAATTCCTACAGGCAGTCGGCTCTGATACCAACTTGTGACGCCCCCGATTCAATCGTACACTAATCATACACGCAAACGTGTACGATCAAGATCAGGGACTCACGTGAAGATATCACAACACAACTCTACAAATAAAATAAGTCATACAAGCATCATATTACAAGCCAGGGGCCTCGAGGGCTCGAATACAAGAGCTCGATCATAGACGAGTCAGCGGAAGCAACAATATGTGAGTACAGACATAAGTTAAACAAGTTTGCCTTAAGAAGGCTAGCACAAACTGGGATACAGATCGAAAGAGGCTCAGGCCTCCTGCCTAGGATCCTCCTAAACTACTCCCGGTCGTCGTCAGCGGGCTGCACGTAGTAGTAGGCACCTCCCGAGTAGTAGTAGTCGTCATCGACGGTGGCATCTGGCTCCTGGGCTCCAACGTCTGGTCGCAGGAGTCGAGTATAGAAAGGGGGAAAAGGAGGAGCAAAGCAACCGTGAGTACTCATCCAAAGTACTCGCAAGCAAGGAGCTACACTACATATGTATGCATTGGTATCAAATGGAAAAGGCTATCATATGTGGACTGAACTGCAGAATGACGGAATAAGAGGGGGATAGCTAGTCCTATCGAAGACTACACTTCTGGTAACCTCCATCTTGCAGCAGGAGAAGAGAGTAGATGGTAAGTTCACCAAGTATCATCGCATAGCATAATCCTAACCGATGATCCTCCCCTCGTCGCCCTGTGAGAGAGCGACCACCGGTTGTATCTGGCACTTGGAAGGGTGCGTTTTATTAAGTATCCGGTTCTAGTTGTCATAAGGTCAAGGTACAACTCCAAGTCGTCATGTTACCGAAGATCACGGCTATTCGAATAGATTAACTTCCCTGCAGGGGTGCACCACATAACCCAACACGCTTGATCCCATTTGGCCGGACACACTTTCCTGGGTCATGCCCGGCCTCGGAAGATCAACACATCACAGCCCTACCTAGGCACAACAGAGAGGTCAGCACGCCGGTCTAAATCCTATGGCGCAGGGGTCTGGGCCCATCGCCCATTGCACACCTGCATGTTGCGAGGGTGGCCGGAAGTAGACCTAGCCTAGCAGGCGTTCCAGTCCAATCCGGCGCGCGCCGCTCAGTTGCTGATGTCACGAAGGCTTCGGCTGATACCACGACGTCGAGTGCCCATAACTGTCCCCACATAGATGGTTAGTGCGTATAGGCCAGTGGCCAGACTCGGATCAAATACCAAGATCTCGTTAAACGTGTTATCTTGAAATAACCGCGAACGCCAACCAGGGCCAGGCCCACCTCTCTCCTAGGTGGTCTCAACCTGCCCTGTCGCTCCGCCTCAAAGTAACAGTCGGGGCCGTCGAGAACCCAGGCCCACCTCTACTGGGATGGAGCCACCTGCCCCTTCAGCCCCCAACTCCGAACAGTATCATAAGTAATGTAACAGTATAAAGTATATCGCATATGCCCGTGATCACCTTCCGAAGTGATCACGACCCAGTAGTATAGCATGGCAGACGGACAAGAGTGTAGGGCCACTGATGGAACACTAGCATCCTATACTAAGCATTAGGTTTGCAGGTAAAGGTAACAACAGTAGTAGAAAGGACAGGTTATGCATCAGGATAGGATTAACGGAAAGCAGTAACATATTACACTACTCTAATGCAAGCAGTAGAGAAGAATAGGCGATATCTGGTGATCAAGGGGGGGCTTGCCTGGTTGCTCTGGCAAGAGAGAGGGGTCGTCAACACCGTAGTCGTACTGGGTAGCAGCGGCATCGGTCTCGGTGTCTAGCGAGAGAAGAGGGGGAATAAACAATAAATATAATGCAAACAAATGCATGACGATGCATGACATGACAAAACATGATGCTAGGTGTGCCCTAACGCGGTAAGAGGTGGTACGGGTGAAGGGGGGAAACATCTAGGAAAATATCCCTGGTGTTTCGCGTTTTCAGACAGACGAATTAGAGGGGGAAAGTTGCGTGTTCGCTATGCTAGGGATGCGTGGCGGACGAACGGGCTGCATATCCGGATTCGTCTCGTCGTTCTGAGCAACTTTCATGTACAAAGTTTTTCCATCCGAGTTACGGTTTATTTTATATTAATTTTAAAAGATTTAAATCATTTTTAGGATTTATTTAATTAACTAAATCAACATTGTCTAGAATAGTGTTTGCTGACATCATCATGACGTCAGGATGACGTCAGCAGTTAACCGTTGACCTGGTCAACCTGACAGGTGGGTCCCACGTGTCATCGACTGTTTGACTAACTAACAGTAGTTAAATAGATTAACTAGTTATTAGGTTAATTAATCATAATTAGTTGATTTAAATAGAATTAATTAAGTTCATTAATTAATTAATTGTTTTTATTATTATTATTATTTAAAATCTTTTTCTTTATTATTAATCGTTCTGGGGGGTGGGTGTCGGTGTCAAAACCGGCGGATCTCGGGTAGGGGGTCCCGAACTGTGCGTCAAGGCCGGATGGTAACAGGAGACAAGGGACACAATGTTTTTACCCAGGTTCGGGCCCTCTCGATGGAGGTAATACCCTACTCCTGCTTGATTAATATTGATGATATGGGTAGTACAAGAGTAGATCTACCACGAGATCAAGGAGGCTAAACCCTAGAAGCTAGCCTATGGTATGATTGTTGTATATGGAATTGATATCCTATGGACTACAACCCTCCGGTTTATATAGACACCGGATAGGGTTAGGGTTACACAAAGTCGGTTACAATGGTAGGAGATCTTGAATATCCGCATCGCCAAGCTTGCCTTCCACGCCAAGGAAAGTCCCATCCGGACACGGGACGAAGTCTTCAATCTTGTATCTTCATAGTCCTGGAGTCCGGCTGAAGATATAGTCCGGCTACCCGAACACCCCCTAATCCAGGACTCCCTCAGTAGCCCCTGAACCAGGCTTCAATGACGACGAGTCCGGCTCGCATATTGTCTTCGGCATTGCAAGGCGGGTTCCTCCTCCAAGTCCTTCATAGAAGATTGTAGACACCAAGAGTAGTGTCCGGCTCTGCAAAATAAGTTTCCACATATTGCCATAGAGAGAATGATATAAACACAAATCAAATCTGCTGACGTATTCCGCAGTGCGTCATCACACTACGGCCAAGTCCTTTACTCGAATCGTTTTTACTTTTCCACCTCAGCATGTTTTGCGAGGCGGTTTCCTTGGCACGTCTTGTCAAAGCAGAGATCGTGTACCCCCTTTACGGGATTCTCATCAATACGGACGTGGGTAACCCAACCGCGCCATTTATCACGGCGCTTGGGAGGCAAGCGAGTTTTACTAGGCTGGTGGGCACGCACAACCGCATCCGCCCATATAAGGGGATAAGGATCCACCTTTTTACCTACGCCTTCTTCCTCCTTTGCCTATCCATCTCCTGCGCACTCGAGCTCCAGCGCCCAAGCCCGGACTTCCCACCTCAACCTTCTCCAGCAATGTCCGGAGCAGGAGGCAAGTGGATGGTCTCCTCCGCTACGGAGGGCCAAGTCAAGAAGCTAAGGAAGGCCGGATACCTGTCTAAGGACATCGCGCACTGGCTTCCCGAAAAGGGGCAGCTTCTCCCCACCCCAAGGCCCCATGAGAGGGTAGTATTTCTTCCCCACTTCCTCCGCGGACTGGGTTTTCCACTCCACCCATTTGTCCGGGGGCTCATGTTCTACTACGGCCTGGATTTCCACGATCTGGCCCCGAACTTCATCCTCAACATCTCGGCGTTTATCGTCGTGTGCGAGGCTTTCCTCCACGTCCACCCTCATTTCGGCCTCTGGCTCAATACCTTCAACGTCAAGCCCAAGGTGGTGCGCAGCAGCCAGGCGGAGTGCGGAGGCGCCATGGCGGGCAAGATGGCCAACGTCCTATGGTTCAAGGGCTCTTTTGTGGAGACCCTAAAGGGGTGGCAATCTGGGTGGTTTTACATCACCGAGCCACGCGATCCGAACTGGATCGCAGCCCCCGAGTTCCGATCTGGACCCCCCACGCGGCTTATGTCCTGGAAAGAGATGGGCCTGTCGTGGGGTGACGAAAAAGAGGTGACCGGATTGCAAACATGCATCCAGTCCCTGGTGAACAAGCCAATCCGGCTTGTTAATGTAATCCAGGTTATGCTCGTCCGCCAGATCCTCCCGTGCCAACAACGGGATTTTAATCTGTGGGAGTTCGACCCGGCGCAGCACCAAACCCTTAGCAGGCTTTTCGACACGACGTACGAAGATGCCTGGAAGGTGCTATTCAAGGACGCCGAGGCTCCCGCATCTGCTTCCGAGGACCGCGGATAAAGCTCGCAGCGTCACGCTAGCGAGGTAAGCTATCTTCACCTTTTACAGGATGTTAAGCTTTTTTTCATAGTTTGACTCTATGCGGGATCTAAACTCCCTTACCTTTGACAGGCTTAGCGAGCGATATCCGGACTGATTAACTGTCCGGCTCCGCTTCCCGAAGACCCAGCCCCAGCTCTACTAGTGAAGCTACTGGTTCCGGCGCCTTATGTGGTGCCGGAGAAGAAGGCCAAGAAGAAGAAGACCACGGGGACTCGAAAGAGTGCCCGTAACGTGGTGGTGTCGGACTCGTCATCCGACGAGTCCGAGACGCCCTCTTCTCGTGAAAACGAGGAGGAGGAAGAAGAAAACTCTCCCCCCAGCAGAGGGAGGAAAGAAGAGGAAGGCCGCCCCAACGGGGGAGGCCGAGGGGTCTAGGAAAAGGAAGACCCCTCCGCCGGACTACTCCCCCGACGCCGAAGAGGGCGGAGAGGAGTGCCAAACAGGGCCAAGCGTCTGGCGAAATCTAAGTTTGGATATCAGAGTAACTCATGATGTTCCTTTGTTGCACAGCTTTCCCTATTGTCGAACGTAATTATGCAACCCGCCCCGGGCCGAATTCAACGAATCGTCGGGCGGTTCCCTGGACTGATCAGACGTGAACTCAGTTCCGCCCGCTGTCTCCCCCCGCACTGCAGACGATGCCGAAGTGGCGTCGCGACAAGCTCCGGGGCAGGAGGAGGTGGTCCCGGAGGAGCCGCAAGGCAACCTCCCGGACTCCAGGAGTGAAGGGGATAAGGCCCCCCAGGGCTCCAAGTCCGGCTTTGTGCCGGACACCGCGCCGGAATCTTCCACAGTTCCGGACCGCGGTAGGCGAACTCCTTCCAAGAGGAGCAAGCCTTCAGAGCCGGCGGCCTCCGTCCAACCGGAGGTGCCGGACAATCTGCTGGAGGTGCTCGACGGCGCCTCCATCGACGAGGGGCACCGTACTACTATGAGTACGGTGATCCAGAAGGTTTAGTCCGTCAAGAGCGGACTGACTGAAGCTTGCGCTAGCCTTCTAACAGGCTTCGAGGTAAGTAAAAATATGTAAAAATATTACCGCATAGACAGTAGCCCCTAATGCTCTGTTTGGCGTTCGGAAAGAAAAGCCGAATAGAGGATCTATTAAATATCGCAGGAGTCTAACAAAAAAGAGTCAATATGCGTATGCAGGCTTCGCTGCTATCCACCGCCGCACTGACTGCGGAGGTGGGTGTCCTGAAGCAGGACCTCGAGTGGACCGAGCAAGAGCTCGGCCTTGCCAAGCGGCGGCTCGAGGAGAAAGAAGGTAAGAAATACCTTACAGAAAAAGTGCCTATAAAAAGGCGTGATTGCAAAAAGATAACATGATTGTACTGCTTATTGTAGGGGCCACGACTGAGGTGGCGACCCTTAAGTAGGCGCTGTCTGAGGCCGAAAAGAAAACGGCCGCGGAGCGCACCGAGCGAGACAGACTTGGGGCTCAGGTCGGCGAGGTTCAGCAAGAGCTTCAGGCTCTCATGAAAAAACATGAGAGTTTGGAGCTTGAGTCAAAGGTGCAAGCATCCAAGCTCGCAACGGCCCTTGAGACTGCCAAGTCTACCAAGGCCAAAGCCCAAAAGGCCCTCCAAGAGTTGGAGGAGATGAAGAAGATAGCAACGGGTAAGGCATTCTTTATGCAAAGCAGAAATATAAAAGTAAACTACTTGTTACTTACCCGAATCTGGAGCTCTCCAGGGGCATTCGCAGATCTTCCCCGCAGCGTATCCGACGCTGCCGCATTCTACCGAGCTGAAGAGGGCAGCTCGATGGAGAAGGTGTTATGGTCTCAGTATTCTGAGGCCGGACACCCTATGCCCTTGAGCGACCAGCTGAAACAGCTGGTCGAGCTCCACAAGGCGGCCGAACAGGCCATGAAGGGCTTCATAGTTCGGTTGTGGCCCGGAGAGGCCCTGCCTGGGAGCAATTTCGGGCTGGTGCGGCGGCTGGTGGAGGCCTGTCCAAGGCTCGAGGTCATCAAGCGCTCCATCTGCATCGAAGGTGCCCGTCGGGCCCTTGCCCGTGCAAAGGTGCACTGGGGTAATCTGGACGGTGAGAAGCTTGTGAAGGATGGGCCGCCGCCGGGGAAGGAGCATCGCAAGCCCGAGAACTACTACAAGGATGTTCTTGCAGGTGCCCGCCTTGTGGCGGATGAATGTACCAAGGATGTGATTTTTGAATGAACTCGCTCGTGTTCATCCTGTGCGCTGAAAACTTGTTCATATGCGCTAAGCAATGCTTATTGAATTTAAAATATTACTTTCTGTGTGGCCCTTTATCAAAAAAATGAGAGATGGCCAGTCGTCGGCTTCTGCCCCCATGCCACTAGTGCTGGGGTGTTCGGGATAAACCTGAGCGCTCTTTTTCCCATAGTTGGGTCCTTCGAGGGAGGCGCTCTGCACAACGAACCAGGCAATCGGACTATAATGCTTGAACACTCTCACTTAGCCATAGAACTCTATAATTTTAAATTTCAGCGAAGCCCCTAGTTCGGAAGACCGAGTTCGGGGCGCTATCCACGCCTTGGCCGGACAAAGCCAGCTCCTCGCTCGAAGCGGCATAAGTCTTTAGGGACTCAAAAAACCTCTCGAACAGCAACCGGTCTCTCGCCTCATCATGACAGTCAGTTTTAGCTTTCTCCACTGAGGTGCTTAACCCAGCCGAACCGGGGCACAATCGCAGTGGTTCTCCTAGTGCTACCTTAGCTGATATAGCGGAACGTAAGGCACCAAAACATAGGAGCCGGGCAAACCCAACTATTGACCCAAATCATGATTCGGAGCCGATGCATATAGTGCTATAAGTTCGGGGTGCCGCACTTGTGAAACTGTACAGACTTCTCACACCATAATGAGGGGTACTGAAGCCCCTGGTGTGTTTGCCGTACCATGGTGTACGGGTGCAATCATGTCATTTGATAAACATATATGTGAAAAGAGGATAATGCGAAAAATAGACAAAAAGCGATGCATTGTTTATAGAGAGGCTATTTATCAAAGTCGAACGATACAAATAGTGCAATAAGCAAAAAGATATTGGACTATTTAACATGTCCTGACCAGGGGCAGGCCACGGAATTGTATTCAAAACAGGTATACCGCTTGTAATAGAGACCACCTGGGAGTTCCATAATGCGGCATGGCTTGTCTGCCTCCCTGGATCTTGCATCGTTTGTGCGGCAGTCGAATTGCCAAACAGGTCGTCCGAAGTATGGAGTCCTGAAAGTAAGAAAAATTAAAAAAAGAATCCGGCAGCCCCTAGTACGTTTTAAGCCGTATTTTGGGCGTGCCGTTATTGTGCTCCTTCCCCTGTGCCCATGGTATTTCAAGGGTGTAGTTATGTACGCGAGGCACTGGTTTCGCTATGTCGCGAGAGATGGGGTTGGGGCCGCATTGCTACACTTGCTCAGAACGTGCCAGGCGGTCCTGCTGTGGGTTACTCCGGGCGCGCTTGGCGGTGTCTAGCTTTTTAATGGCCGGACTGGAGAATTGCCTAAGAAGGCTACTATGTACTTCCGCTGCGAGAGCCGCCGTGTGCTCCTCCGTACGGAGGGAGCGTTCGGTGTTTCCATTGACCGTGATTACTCCTCGAGGGCCTGGCATCTTGAGCTTGAGATATGCGTAGTGCGGCACCGCATTGAACTTTGCGAATGCGGTTCGTCCGAGCAGGGCGTGATAGCCACTGCGAAACGAGACTATATCGAAGATTAACTCTTCGCTTCGGAAATTGTCCGGGGATCTGAAGACCACGTCAAGTGTTACTGAGCCTGTACAGTTGGCTTCTACACCTGGTATAACGCCTTTAAAGGTCGTTTTTGTGGGCCTAATCCTTGAGGGATCTATGCCCATTTTCCGCACTGTATCCTGGTAAAGCAGGTTCAGGCTACTGCCGCCGTCCATGAGGACTCTTGTGAGATGAAATCCGTCGATGATTGGGTCGAGAACCAATGCGGCGAAGCCGCCATGACGGATGCTAGTGGGATGGTCCCTTCGATCAAAAGTGATCGGGCAGGAGGACCATGGGTTAAACTTTGGGGCGACTGGCTCCGTCGCGTATACGTCCCATAGCGCACGCTTCCGCTCCCTCTTGGGAATGTGGGTTGCCTATATCATGTTCACCGTCCGCACTTGTGGGGGAAAGCCCTTTTGTCCATTGTTGTTCGGCGGCCTGGGCTCCTCCTCATCGTCGATGTGCAGCCCCTTGTCTTTGTTTTCGGCTCTTAACTTGCCTGCCTGCTTGAACACCCAACAATCCCTGTTAGTGTGATTGGCTGGCCTTTCGGGGGTGCCATGTATCTAGCACAAGCGATCGAGTATTCGGTCCAAACTGGACGGGCCCTGAGTATTCTTTTTGGATGGCTTTTTCCGCTGACCGGATTTATAGCCTCTGAATCCGGCATTGACTGCCGTGTCTTCATTGCTGTCGCTGCTAACGCGGCGTTTTTGCTTATTCCGACGCGTGCTGCCACTTTTTTCCTTGGTATCCGAATTACAAGGGTTCTTTGATAAGTTGTTACTGCGAGCTAGCCAGCTGTCTTCTCCCGCGCAAAAGCGGGTCATGAGTGTCGTGAGGGCTGCCATAGATTTTGGCTTTTCCTGTCCCAGGTGCCGGGCAAGCCACTCGTCGCGGATGTTATGCTTGAAGGCTGCTAGGGCCTCTGCGTCCGGACAGTCGACTATCTGGTTTTTCTTTGTTAGGAACCGTGTCCAGAATTGCCTAGCCGATTCCTCTGGCTGCTGAATTATGTGGCTTAAGTCGTCCGCACCCGGTGGTCGCACGTAAGTGCCCTGGAAGTTGTCGAGGAATGCGGCTTCCAGGTCCTCCCAAGAACCGATTGAGTCTGTTGGCAAGCTGTTAAGCCAATGCTGGACCGGTCCTTTAAGTTTGAGCGGGAGGTATTTGATGGCGTGTAGATCATCGCCGCGTGCCATGTGGATGTGAAGGAGATAATCCTCGATCCATACCGCCGGATCTGTTGTGCCATCGTATGATTCGATGTTTATGGGTTTGAAACCCTCTGGGATTTATGATCCATTACTTCATCCGTGAAGCATAGCGGGTGTGCGGCGCCTCTATACTGGGCTATATCACGACGCAGCTCGGAAGAGCTATGTCTGTTGTGTTCGGCCCGGCCGGATTTGTTGTATCCGGAGTGAAGATCATCGTCACGTGCCGTAGGGCGCCTGCGTGATCCGTAGATCGATCTTGTTTGTCTTGCCTTATCCTCCAGTACGTCTCGCAGGTTTGGCGCATCTTCCCGTGCCTTAGTTGAGCGGCGTCGGGACATGGCTTGGGTGGAGGGCCGAGAGGCCTCTCTGTCGCGGCCGCGAGGTGGCCGGTCTGTCATGTCGTGCGCTGGTGATGTAGGTGCTTCCTCCTCTGATCAGGGTAGCGGCCTGCGCTTTGGGTAACTCTTGGAGGGGCGTTCGAGTTCGTACTCTTCGGCTGCAAGGACTTCAGTCCATCTGTCAGCTAGCAAATCTTGGTCAGCTCTAAGCTGTTGCTGCTTTTTCTTGAGGCTGCTTGCCGTGGCTAAAAGCCTGTGTTTGGAACGCTCTTGTTCGGCGGGGTCTGATGGTACGACGAATTCGTCGTCATCGAGGCTTGCCTCATCTTCGGAGGGAGGCATATAGTTATCATCCTCGACCTCTCGGTCTGCCGCTCTCTCATGAGGGCTGGCTTCTCCATCTTCCTGTGCCGAATCTTGCTGTGGTGGGTGTTCTTCGGCGCTATCCGGGGTAGTATTATCTCCTGTGCCGGAATCACAGTTTTTGCTTTGGCGGGATTTAGAGGGGCGCCGCTGACGCCGGCGCTTTGGCTGTTTCTTGGAGGTGTCATCCCCCGCTATTCCATCGCCATCTCCATCTTTTGGAGTATCCACCATATATATGTCATATGACGAGGTGGCCTTCCAGCGCCCTACAGGTGCTGGTTCCTGTTCGTCTCCTACATCGTCGTCCATACCGTCGATGTCTTCAGAGCCGAAGTCAAGCATGTCGGTTAAATCGTCGACAGTGGCTACAAAGTGGGTGGTGGGTGGGCTTTGAACTTCTTCATCATCCGTATCCCATCCTCGCTGACCGTAATCCGGCCAAAGCTCTCCTGATAAAGAGAGAGACTTGAGAGAATTCAGGATGTCGCCAAAAGGCGAGTGCTGAAAGATGTCCACGGTGGTGAACTCCATTATTGGCGCCCAATCGGATTCGATCGGCAGGGGCGCGGGGGGTTCGGAGTCCAGAGAGGAGTCCGGATCCTCGGAGTCGTGAGTCACGCGGAGTGTGGGGCCGGCGTTCGGCTCGATTGCCTTTGAGATCGCAGCCCCTGAGGTGACGTGCAACCGCTCATCCTCGACTGACACAACTGGCTCCGAATTAAGGGTCAGAGCTGGTGCGTTTGCGGCCTCCAGGATACTGTTCGGTGACAGAGCTAGATCATGCCCCGCGAGACAGTGCGGCGCACTTGGTTGTGGCTCGAATCCGTCGAAGATCAAATCTCCGCGGATGTCTGCCATGTAATTTAGGCTTCCAAACCTAACTTGATGGCCAGGGGCGTAGCTTTCGATCTGCTCCAGGTGGCCAAGCGAATTGGCCCGCAGTGCGAAGCCGCCAAAGACGAAGATCTGTCCGGGGAGAAAAGTCTCACCCTGGACCGCATCGTTGTTGATGATCAAAGGAGCCATCGGGCCTAAAGGCGACGACACAGAGGAACTCTCAATGAAAGCACCAATGTCGGTGTCAAAACCAGCGGATCTCGGGTAGGGGTCCCGAACTGTGCGTCAAGGCCGGATGGTAACAGGAGACAAGAGACACGATGTTTTTACCCAGGTTCGGGCCCTCTCGATGGAGGTAATACCCTACTCCTGCTTGATTAATATTGATGATATGGGTAGTATAAGAGTAGATCTACCACGAGATCAAGGAGGCTAAACCCTAGAAGCTAGCCTATGGTATGATTGTTGTATATGGAGTTGATGTCCTACGGACTACAACCATATAGACACCGGATAGGGTTAGGGTTACACAGAGCCGGTTACAATGGTAGGAGATCTTGAATATCCGCATCGCCAAGCTTGCCTTCCACGCCAAGGAAAGCCCCATCCGGACATGGGACGAAGTCTTCAATCTTGTATCTTCATAGTCCTGGAGTCCGGCTGAAGGTATAGTCCGGCTACCCGAACACCCCCTAATCCAAGACTCCCTTAGTGGGCCCCGGCTGTCATTGGGCCAGGGGCCCATAGCGGGTCGGGCATGGTTCTTGGGTGCCAGGACCCGGCTGGGGCACCTGAGCGGGGCTGTGGGCGTCGGGTCGCCAGGCCCGGGCCCGAACGGCGACGCGGCTCACCGGCCGGCCGAGGTAGGCAGGGGTGATGCCGGGCGACGGCGTGCGCGGCGCAGGCGGCGGGGGGAGTAGGGCGGCGCACGCGCATGCGCAAGGGCACGCGCATGAAGCAGCAGCGGCCGCACAAGGCGGAGCGGGGCGAAGGTCGGTGGCGGAAGCAGCGGGGCACAGCCAGCGTGGCGTCGGCCGCAGTAGGTGGAGCGAGGGGAGAACTGGTAGCGAACGGCGCCAGCGAAGGGTGGCGCCGGCGGAGGGTGGTGGCGGCGGTCGGTGGAGGCCGCGGCTCTAGCGAGCAGGCGCGGAAGGCTAGGCAGGCGCACATGGAGGGAGGGGCTGGGGGCAGTAGCGGCAGCAACGCAACGGCGGCGCTGTCGGGCCGGCAAGTGAGCATGGGCTCCGGCGACAGGGGCATTCCATGGCGCGCGTGGGAGGGCGAGGTAGGACGCAGGCTGGCGGTGGACGACGCCGCACGAAGGAAGAAAAGGCCGGTGCGCCATGTCGATGGGCGGAGGCATGGCTGAAGCCGACGGGGGGGGCGACGGCGTGGCCGACGCGGTGGTGCGCGTACGCGTGTTCAACCTCGAGCAGGGGCAGGGAAGGAGGAGGACGAGGCCGTGGCCTAACCGGGATTCGTAGGGATGGTGGTAGCGGGGTGCGGGGAGGAGGACGGAGACGACGGGGACGGAGAGGAAGCAGTCCGGCGAGATCCACGGGCGGGGCGACGAGGCGATCCGGTGAGGTAGGGGTCCCGGGCTTGATCCCGTGGTCGAAGACGATGAAGAGGAAGTCAGAGTAGCGGGTGGGCACAGTGGTGCGGCGAATGAAGGCCGGTGGCCGCGGCTGTTCATGACGGCGAGCGGCAGGGACGAGCCGGGGCATCGGGGACGACCCCGATCCAGAAGGGGATCGGGGGAGTGGGGATTGTGGGGTGGTTTAGGGTTTGGTGATGGGGGGCCTAAGTAGGCCAGTTAGGTGGGTCGACCTGGCTGGGTCGTGGCCTAGTTGGGTCGAGGGGCTTTTTATTCCTTTTCTTTTCATTTTATCTTTTTCCTTTTATTTATTATTTTTTTTACTTTCTATTTTCTATTAGTTTCCTTTTATTTTTGTTTTAGAAAAATTCAAAAATGGCACCTAATTTCATATTACCAAATATGCCACTGCCACACTGACTTGCTACCCAATCTAAATAGTTTTATAATTAACTAACTATTTAAAAGTATTTAAATAATAGTTTTCGCTACTATTTTATTCATCTTATAGTATTTAAATATTTTATAAAGGTGTGGTTTCTTCACCATAATTACCCTTGCATTATTTGGCACAACTCAAACATTTTAGTTTTAAAGTTTGATACTTTTACTGTTTGATTTTATTTTTGAATTTGAATTTGAATCAGTTTCGAACTAACACGAGATTAGCAACAGTAACCGTGGTGATGTGGCATCATCAACAAAGGTTTACTGTAGCTTAATTATCCGGGCGTCACACATAGAAGATACAGACAGCCCTAGTTGATACATGGGCTATTCGAGCATACAAAACAGGATATTTATTTAAAGGTTTAGAGTTTGACACATACAAATTTACCTGGAATGGCAGGTAGATACCGTATATAGGTAGGTATAGTGGACTCATGTGGAATAACTTTGGGGTTTAAGGGATTGGATGCACAAGCAGTATTCCCGCTTAGTACAGGTGAAGGCTAGCAAAAGACTGGGAAGCGACCAGCTAGAGAGCGACAACAGTCATGAACATGCATTAAAATTAATCAACACCGAATGCAAGCATGAGTAGGATATAATCCACCATGAACATAAATATCGTGAAGGCTATGTTGATTTTGTTTCAACTACATGCGTAAACATGTGCCAAGTCAAGTCACTTAAATCATTCAGAGGAGGATACCACCCTATCATACCACATCATAACCAATTTAATAGCATGTTGGCACGCAAGGTAAACCATTATAACTCATAGCTAATCAAGCATGGCACAAGAAACTATGATCTCTAGTTGTCATTGCAAACATGTTTATTCATAATAGGCTGAATCAGGAATGATGAACTAATCATATTTACAAAAACAAAAGAGGTCGAGTTCATACAGCTTTTCTCATCTCAGCCAGTCCATCATATATCATCATAATTGCCTTTCACTTGCATGACCGAACGATGTGAATAATAATAGTGCATGTGCATTGGAATAAGCTAGAATCTGCAAGCATTCAATAAACAGGAGAAGACAAGGCAATATGGGCTCTTTTGTCAGATAAACAATAATGCATATAAGATCCACTTCAACAATTTAATTATGGTCTTCTCCTATCGACCCCCAAAGAAAAGAAAAGAAATAAAACTATTTACACGGGAAAGCTCCCAACAAGCAAAAGAAGAACATGAAATCTTTTTGGGTTTTCTTTTTAATTACTACTACAAGCATGGAAAGTAAACTAGCTAAAAGCTACAACTAATTTTTTTGGTTTTTCTTAAGATTTATTAAACACACAAGAAGAAAGAATAAAAAGGAAAATAAACTAGCATGGATGATACAATGAAAAAGTATGAGCACCGACATCTAGCAATGAGTGTGTGAGCATAAATGTAATGTCGGTGAGAAATACGTACTCCCCCAAGCTTTGGCTTTTGGCCTAAGTTGGTCTATGGCCATGGCTGGCCTGGCAGATATCCATAATAATAGTTGGGGTTGTACTATGGTGCAGACAAGGAAGACTCCGATTGCCACTGGCTGACAATCATCTCCGGATCCCACAGGTAATTAGACTGTCGTGAAGGATCAAATTGTGGTTCCGGCTCTGGCTCCTCGGCTGGTGCAGGGTTCCGGTAGGCGTGGATAGCCGTCAACGGAACAAGGTATGTGCCTATAGTCAAATCAAACAAAGAAGGAGCAGGCAAGGTAATAGTCTCAGGATGATGTTTATTAAAGAACAATTGATATTTAAGCTCTCCTTCCCTATTCTTAACAATAAAATCATGTGCTACCATACTTTTATAATCTAAATAAACACGAGGCAGCAGCTTTTCTTCCTTCTCATAATGCCTAATAGGTATGTTAAAATGTGCAGCTAGGCGTGTAGAATCGATGCCTCCAAAGATGGGGCCCTTGGTACGGTTCAGACTTAACCGTTTGGCAATAATGCCGCCCATACTAAAAGAGTTATCACCGTATAAACCGTGGTGCAAAATAATAATATCAGGGATACTCAGGTTTCCACAGTTTCCGCAACCAATTAAGCAACGACTAGCAAATAATGCAAAATAACATAAAACAGGAAAGTGTATGCTAGTGATTCGTGCATCGGAAACCTTCCTTCTTTCCCCTACAGTGATAGTGTCAATAAATCCCTCCACATCATCACGATGTGGTTCTTCTGTATTGCCCTCAAAAGGGACTAAACAGACCCAGCAGAAATCATAAAGTGACATCTCCTTATGCTCATCATATAAATAAAACTCCACCGTAGGTGGTGAGCACCTAGAATGGAAATGAAAGTTTTGCACAAAGATATTTGTGAGCAAGAGATACTGATTGCATTGGTCGTGGAGGAAAGCGGTAAGGCATGTAGTCTGAGAAAATTCATGAAAATCTTCATAAATCCCGGCTGCTCTTAAGAAATCCTCGGAAGGCCATTCACACGCCCGAACCTCCGCGGTGCGAGGCAGATTATACTTAGGCTTCGGTGCCTTTTCCTTCGAGCTTTGGCTCGATGAGCCCCTCAAGAGTCTCCTCATCATTTTTTGAAAAATTCTGAAATTTTTAGTAACTTCAAAAAAAGTAAACCAAACTCAATAATATTGATAGCAACTACTCCTACAAGTGCCTAGGGCCTATATCATGCATCAAAACTACTTTTGACCATATGAATTTGACATGCAAGCTCAAGAACAGGGTCACCTAAGCAGCAAAAATTTGCAATGAATAAAGCACTAGAACAAAAACTAATTGGACCAATGGAGGAGTCACATACCAAGGAACAATCTCCCCAAGCAGTTTTGTGAGAGGTGCTTTGAGCAAGGAGATCAAAAATGGCAGCAAAACGAGCTTGGACTCGGGTTTGAGCTGGTTATTCGTGTCTGGGGGAGGAAGAAGGAGTGTATGGGTGAAAGGATAAGTGGAGGAGGGCCACCGTGGGCCCATGAGGCAGGGGGCGCGCCCTCCACCCTCGTGGGCAGGTGGTTGACCCCCCTGGTGTGTTCTCAGTTCCAAAAATCCTCAAATATTCTAGAAAAAATCATATTTAATTTTCAAGGCATTTGGAGAACTTTTATTTTCGAGGTATTTTTGTATTGCACGGATAATCAGATAACAGACAGAAAAATATTTATTTCTATTTTATTTAATATAAATAACAGAAAGTAAAAGTGAGGTACAGAAGGTTGTGCCTTCTAGTTTCATCTATCCCATGATCATCAAAAGGAATCCACTAACAAGGTTGATCAAGTCTTGTTAACGAACTCATTCCGAATAACATGGAACCGGAGAAATTTCGAATAACACTATGTTACCTCAACGGGGATATGCACATCCCCAATAATAAGAATATCATATTTCTTCTTGACATTAGGAAGAGGGAATTCAAAACCTCCAAATATAATCGATGGAATTTTTCCAATAGAGTTGATACTATGAACTTGAGGTTGTTTCCTCGGAAAGTGTACCATATGCTCATTACCATTAACATGAAAAGTGACATTGCCTTTAGTGCAATCAATAACAGCCCCTGCAGTATTCAAAAAGGGTCTTCCAAGAATAATAGACATACTATCGTCCTCGGGAATATCAAGAATAACAAAGTCCGTAAAAATAGTAACGTTTGCGACTACAACAGGCACATCCTCACAAATACCGACAGGTATAGCAGTTGATTTATCAGCCATTTGCAAAGATACTTCAGTAGGTGTCAAATTATTCAAATCAAGTCTATTATATAAAGAGAGAGGCATAACACTAACACCGGCTCCAAGATCACACAAATACCGACAGGAATATCAAGTATAACAAAGTCCGTTAAAATAGTCACATTTGCAACTACAACAGGCACATCCTCACAAATACCGACAGGTATATAGCAGTTGATTTATTAGCCATTTGCAAAGATATTTCAGTAGGTGTCAACTTATTCAAATCAAGTCTACGATATAAAGAGAGAGGCATAACACTAACGCCGGCTCCAAGATCACATAAAGCAGTTTTCACATAATTTCTTTTAATAGAGCATGGTATAGTGGGTACTCCCGGATCTCCAAGTTTCTTTGGTATTCCACCCTTAAAAGTATAATTAGCAAGCATGGTGGAAATTTCAGCTTCCAATATCTTTCTTTTATTTGTAATAATATCTCTCATATACTTAGCATAAGGATTTGTTTTGAGCATATCAGTTAATCGCATACGCAAAAAGATAGGTCTAATCATTTCAGCAAAGCGCTCAAAATCCTCATCATCCTTTTTCTTGGATGGTTTGGGAGGAAAAGGCATGGGTTTCTGAACCCAAGGCTCTCTTTCTTTACCATGTTTCCTAGCAACAAAGTCTTTCTTATCATAACGTTGATTCTTTGATTGTGGGTTATCAAGATCAACAGCAGGTTCAATTTCTATGTCATTATCATTAATAGGTTGAGCATCATTATGAACATTATTATTGACATTATTGATAGTTTCAGTTTCATTACCAGGTTGTGTTTCAGCATCAGAAATAGAAATATCATTTGGATTCTTAGGTGTTTCAATAATAGGATCACTAGAAGCATGCAAAGTCCTATCATTTTTCTTTTTCTTCTTTTTAGAAGAACTAGGTGCATCTAAATTATTTCTCTAAGAATCTTGCTCAATTCTCTTAGGGTGGCCTTCGGGGTACAAACGTTCCTGAGTAATTCTACCACCTCTAGTCATCACTCTAACATCATTATCATTATTCTTATTATTCAATTCATTGAGCAAATCATTTTGAGCTTTAAGTACTTGTTCTACTTGAGTGGTAACCATAGAAGCATGTTTACTAATAAATTTAAGTTCACCTTTAACATTAGCCATATAATCACCCAAGTGTCCAAGCATATTCGAATTGTATTTTAATTGTCTACCAAAATAAGCATTAAAATCTTCTTGCTAAGCCATAAATTTATCAAACTCATCTAAGCATGGGCTAGCAAACCTAGTAAATGGGATTACAGCTTTATCATATCTATAGAGAGAATTTACCTTTACTATCTGTGTCGGGTTATCAAGACCATGAGTTTCTTCAATAGGTAAAGGATTTGGATTATATGTTTCTTCAACAGGCGGTAAATTAAGACCATGTATTTCTTCAATAGGAGGTAAATTCTTAACATCTTCAGCTTTAATACCTTTTTCTTTCATAAATTTCTTTGCCTCTTGCATATCTTCTGGACTGAGAAATAGAATACCCCTCTTCTCCGGAGTTGGTTTAGGAATAGGTTCAGGAATTGGCTCCAGAGGTGTCCAATTATTTTCATTTGTCAACATATTATTCAATAGAATTTCAGCTTCATCCGGTGTTTTTTCCCTGAAAACAGAACTAGCACAACTATCCAGGTAATCTCTGGAGGCATCGGTTAGTCCATTATAAAAGATATCAAGTATTTCATTTTTCTTAAGAGGATGATCAGGCAAAGCATTAAGTAATTGGAGAAGCCTCCCCCAAGCTTGTGGGAGACTCTCTCCTTCAATTTGCACAAAATTATATATATATCCCTTAGAGCAGCTTGTTTCTTATGAGCAGGGAAATATTTAGCAGAGAAGTAATAAATCATATCCTGGGGACTACGCACACAACCAGGATCAAGAGAATTAAACCATATCTTAGCATCACCCTTTAATAAGAATGGAAATATTTTAAGGATATAAAAGTAACAAGTTCTCTCATCTTTAGTAAACAGGGTAGCTGTATCATTCAATTTACTAAGATGTGCCACAACAGTTTTAGATTCATAACCATGAAAAGGATGAGATTCAACCAAAGTAATTATATCAGGATCAACAGAGAAATCATAATCCTTATCAATAACAAAGATAGGTGAAGTAGCAAAAGCAGGGTCAGGTTTCATTCTAGCATTTAGAGATTGCTTACTCCATTTAGCTAATAATCTTTTAAGTTCAGTTCTATTTCTGCAAGCTAAAATAGCTAAAGAAGCATCTTGATCAAAAACATAACCCTTAGGAATGGCAAGTGGTTCATCATCATCACTTTCATCAGTATCATCAGATTCAATATTTTCTATCTCTCTAGCCCTAGCAAGTTGTTCATCAAGAAAATCACTATGTGACACAGTAGTATCATGCATAGAGGTAGTTTCATCATAAGTATCATGCATAGCAGAAGTGGCATCATCAATAACATGCAACATATTAGAATGAATAGCAGAAGCAGGTGTAGGTGTCGCAAACTTACTCATAACAGAAGGTGAATCAAGTGCAGAGCTAGATGGCAGTTCCTTACCTCCCCTCGTAGTTGAGGGATAGATCTTGTTTTTGGATCTCTCAAGTTCTTCATAATGATAAGCAGATATATATCCCAAGTGACTCAAATAATAGAGCTATGCTCCCCGGCAATGGCGCCAGAAAATAGTCTTTGTAACCCACAAGTATAGGGGATCGCAACAGTTTTCGAGAGTAGAGTATTCAACCCAAATTTATTGATTCGACACAAGGGGAGCCAAAGAATATTCTCAAGTATTAGCAACTGAGTTGTCAATTCAACCACACCTGGAAACTTAATATCTTCAGCAAAGTGTTTAGTAGCAAAGTAATATGATAGTAGTGGTAACGGTAGCAAAAGGTAACAGTAATAAAAGTAATGTTTTGGGTATTTTGTAGTGATGATAGCAATAACAACGGAAAAGTAAATAAGCGAAGAACAATATATGGAAAGCTCGTAGGCAATGGATCAGTGATGGAGAATTATGCCGGATGCGGTTCATCATGTAACAGTCATAACCTAGGGTGACACAGAACTAGCTCCAGTTCATTGATATAATGTAGGCATGTATTCCGAACATAGTCATGCATGCTTATGGAAAAGAACTTGCATGACATCTTTTGTCCTACCCTCCCGTGGCAGCAGGGTCCTTACGGAAACTAAGGGATATTAAGGCCTCCTTTTAATAGAGAACCAAAACAAAGCATTAACACATAGTGAATACATGAACTCCTCAAACTATGGTCATCACCGGTAAGTATCCTGATTATTGTCACTTCGGGGTTAACGGATCATAACACATAATAGGTAACTATAGACTTGCAAGATAGGATCAAGAACACTCATATATTGATGAAAACATAATAGGTTTAGATCTGAAATCATGGCACTTGGGTCGTAGTGACAAGCATTAAGCATAGCAAAGTCATAGCAACATCAATCTCAGAACATAGTGGAGACTAGGGATCAAACCCTAACAAAACTAACTCGATTACATGATAGATCCCATCCAACCCTCACCGTCCAGCAAGCCTACGATGGAGTTACTCACGCATGGCGGTGAGAATCATGAAATTGGTGATGGAGGATGGTTGATGATGACGATGGCGATGGATTCCCCTCTCCGGAGCCCCGAACGTACTCCAGATCAACCCTCCCGAGAGGTTTTAGGGCTTGGCGGTGGCTTCGTATCGTAAAACGCGATGATTTCTTCTCTCTGATTTTTTCTCCCCGAAACTCAATATATGGAGGTGAAGTTGGAGTCGAAGAGGCAACAGGGGCCCCACGAGGTAGGGGCAGGCGCGCCCCCACCCTCGTGGCAAGGTGGTGGCCCCCCTGGCCTTCATCTTTGGCAGGTATTTTCCTTATTTTCTGAAAAGTGTCTCCGTGAAGTTTCAGGTCATTCCGAGAACGTTTGCTCCTGCACATAAATAACACCATGGTAATTCTGCTGAAAACAACGCCAGTCCGGGTTAGTTCCATTCAAATCATGCAAGTTAGAGTCCAAAACAAGGGCAAAAGTGTTTGGAAAAGTAGATATGTTGGAGACGTATCAGTGACAAAAACTTAAACCCAGTTTATGCGCTATTCCGTAAGGGGCCGATTGGATCCAAAAGTTTAATGCTATGGTTAGAATTTCTTAATACTTTTCTCGTAGTTGTAGATGCTTAAGTAGCGAACACGAATTAAACCAACATGATGAAAGTGACTAGATGAAATTCCCGTGTACCCTCAAGAACGCTTTGCTTATCATAAGAGACCGTTTTGACCTGTCCTTTGCCTCAAAAGGATTGGGCTACCTTGGAGCACTTTTGTTACTGCTATCGTTACTTGCCCGTTACAAATTGTCTTGCTTTCAAACTACTCTGCTACTTACAATTTCAGCACTTGCAGACATTACCTTACTGAAAACTACTTGTCATTTCCTTCTGCTGCTCGTTGGGTTCTACACTCTCACTTATCGAAAAGAGCAACAATTGATCCCCTATACTTGTGGGTCATCACACCGCGTTAGTAACCGCTACATTGACTAGCCTGGCCAACTCTTCTTTGGTCTCGGCTTTGGTATTTTTTACCGCAATCGTGACCTTCTCGTCATTGGTCTGCTGAGTGACGACCAACTATCTCTTCCTTCTTTCCTATGGCTCCTCGCGGTAGCACATCTTCCACGAAGTGCCATCTCCGACGTCGTGCACACGTCCATAGGATGACGGCTTGTCCACCGGGACCTTTTTCAGTATGTTCAGGGCCCGGTTGAATGGGGTGTCCCACTTGGGCCTCGCCGACGACTGTGACGACTCGTCACTTTCAGCTGCCTTTTGGTGCTGCTCTTTCTGCAAAAGGAACGTGGATGGTTTACTAATGTGACAAAACTTGAAGTCGAAATGATTGGAAGCTAATATGATAATGTGGTAATATAACAATTACCAGAAGTCTCATGAACTCCCTCCTATTCGGGTCCGTCTAAAAGATCTTTTTGACTTTGTCCCACTTGTACTGGGCCCTGATCCAGTCATGCTCCAGCGGGTTGGTGAACTCAACCAAGGGGTCTGGGATTCCATGACTTTCACGTTCGGCACCCTCCTTGGCCCATGCCTGCCTCTTCCCCTCGTAACCACGGCTTCTGAGCCTGTGGGGAGGCGTGTTCCTGGCCTGGAGCACCTTCATTTTCTCTGACTTTGCCTTGACTTCTTCTTTACCGCAATTCTCCTTGAATTTTGCAAAGTCCTCTTCCGTTATTGACGGATTATCAGCATGAATCTTGGACCATGGGTCATTCTTTGCAATCAATTTTTTCACCCAAACTTTCCAGGAGGACAAGTCGTTGGTGAATGTCACCATTGCCTTGTCGTTTATCTTTGTCATGGCGACGTCCTCCCACGGCTCTTTATATTTGCCTTCATCCCGGCTAGGGAACAGGAACCTACTATGCAACTTCTTTAGGAGCATGTGCTCCATATGTGGTATCTGCTTCAACCTCTCGTCGTTGATGTTGGCGATTTCCCTGAGGATGCATCCAAGTTGATTGCCCCAGCATGAGCGCGCTTCCTCTAGCGCTGTTGGCTCTAACTTTTTGGGGTGCATCTCCATGACCACAATATGTCCGATGCCAAGCTCGTTTAGTCTTCGTATCCTCTTCTTCTTCGGTGCTTTACCGGCTACGACAGCATCATTGCTGGTCTCGGGGGTGGTGTCGGTGCCGGTGCGAGTGCCAGTGTCGGCGTCGATGTCGGGGTTGGTGCCACTACCGCCACCATGCAACCCCATCTGGTGTTCATCCAGGTAATCAAAATGGTGATTTGCTGCCTCGATGGGGTCTACGAGGCGAGCAAAACCCACGACTTCAGCGTCGGTAGACATGTTTCCTATTGAACAATTGTAAATAAAAGATATAATGAAGAGAAAAAAGGGGCCTATATTCGGTCGAAATGTTGATTCATTCCCCTTCCGGAATCCCAGGTACTCCATATGTCCTAGTTTCTAGCACAAGTCATGCCGAAAATCACGGAAATTTTCGGCATAAACTTTGCTAAAAAGTGGACATATGGAGCGCCTGAGATTTGTCAGAACGGAAATGAATCAACATTCTGGCAAAACATAGGTCAATCGGATATTTTTTGACTCAAGAGAACATGGCAAGATCATATGACAGATTTCCAGGACTTAGCAAATTAACCAAGTGTTAAAAACAGCAACATTGTATAGGCTATATGCTCCTAAAACATCATCTAGGGTTTTATTTGCTACTATTTTTTAGTTTTTATTTGCTACTATTTTATCCTAAATGATCTCTCTCTCTCTCTGCTACTGACCCTAATTAATTAGCTATTGCATTAGCTACTGCCCTAAACAAATTTTCCCTAGCTAAATTTGCTCATTTGCTAAAAAAATGGCCCTAGCTATATTTGCTACTGCCCTAATTAGCTATTGTTTTTTGTAAATTTTTGCTACTATTTTTTATAGCTAATTTATATACCTAAAAAAACTAATTAGCTATTTTTTTATAAATTTCAGCTACTGTTTTTTATACCTACAAAAACCAATTTGCTACTGTTTTTTATTTATAGGTATTTTATATAACCTAAACTAAATTTCCCTAAACAAAATTGCCCTAAACTAAATTGCACTAAACTAAATTTCCTAAACTAAATTGCCCTAAACTAAATTGCAGTAAACTAAATTTGCTAAATTTCCCTAAACTAAATTGCTCTCTCTCTCTCTCTCTGCTACATCTGCTAGCTAGGGTTCATACATCCAACACTTAGCTAGGCTAAATTCAAATTAGAGAGAGAAACAGCAGAGAGCAGATAGAGAGAGAGGAGGGCAGGGGAGAGGAGAGGGAGAGGCTTACGGGGCGGTGGAGAGGGCGGCGGCGGCTAGGTCGAGGGCGGGCGCAGG
This sequence comes from Triticum urartu, assembly GCF_056163025.1. Classification (NCBI taxonomy): domain Eukaryota; kingdom Viridiplantae; phylum Streptophyta; class Magnoliopsida; order Poales; family Poaceae; genus Triticum; species Triticum urartu. The sequence continues at coordinate 567,953,288 of NC_141874.1, forward strand.
GGTGACGGCCAGTGGCGGTGAGGTCGAGGGCATCGATGGCGGGTGCAGGGGCGGGGTGGAGATGGGAGGATGAGACTTGGTGAAATTTTGAGCCCGCGTAGTGGGAGTTAACTCATAATAGCGGTAGCGCTAGTTTGGAAACACGCACTATAGCTAACTTAGCTATAGCGCTGGTCCTAAACAAGCGCTACTGCTAATTGTTCCAAAAAAATTTAATTCTAAAATACTTAGCTATAGCGTTGGTCCGCAGACAAGCGCTACTGCTATTTTTCTTTTCTTTTTATTATTTTCCTTTTCTAGTTTTTAGTTTTTTTCTTTTATTATTTTCCCTTTCTTTTCTGTTTACTTTTCTTTTTCTTTTGTATTGATTTCTCCCTTTTGTTTTTGTTTTTTGTTTCTCTCCCGATGACGGCGTCTCCCTCTTCCGCATTGCGCGAATATCATCGGAACCATGCATGTGGTGGTAACATATCAGTTGACTGATGACCCACAAGTATAGGGGATCTAACGTAGTCCTTTTGATATGTAAGAGTGTCGAACCCAACAAGGAGCAGAAGGAAATGACAAGCGGTTTTCAGTAACGTATTCTCTACAGGCACTGAAATTATCGGTAACAGATAGTTTTGTGATAAGGTAATTTATAACGGGTAACAAGTAACAAAAGTAAATAAGGTGCAACAAGATGTCCTAGTCCTTTTTGTAGCAAAGGACAAGCCTGGACAAACTCGTATATAAAGGAAAATGCTCCCGAGGACACATGGGAATTATCGTCAAGCTAGTTTTCATCACGTTCATATGATTCGTGTTCATTACTTTGATAATTTGATATGTGGGTGGACCGGTGCTTGGGTACTGTCCTTCCTTGGACAAGCATCCCACTTATGATTAACTCCTATTGCAAGCATCCGCAACTACAAAAGAAGTATTAAGGTAAACCTAACCATAGCATGAAACATATGGATCCAAATCAGCCCTTACGAAGCAACGCATAAACTAGGGTTTAAGCTTCTGTCACTCTAGCAACCCATCATCTACTTATTACTTCCCAATGCCTTCCTCTAGGCCCAAACAATGGTGAAGTGTCATGTAGTCGACTTTCACATAACACCACTAGAGGAAAGACAACATACATCTCATCAAAATGTCAAACGAATACCAAATTCACATGACTACATATAGCAAGACTTCTCCCATGTCCTCAGGAACAAACGTAACTACTCACAAATCATATTCATGTTCATAATAAGAGGGGTATTAATGTGCATAAAGGATCTGAACATATGATCTTCCACCAAATAAACCAACTAGCATCAACTACAAGGAGTAATCAACACTACTAGCAACCCACAGGTACCAATCTAAGGTTTTGAGACAGAGATTGGATACAAGAGATGAGCTAGGGTTTTAGAGGAGATGGTGCTGGTGAAGATGTTGATGGAGATTGACCCCCTTCCACTGAGGGGATCAATGGTGATGACGATGGTGATGATTTCCCCCTCCCAGAGGGATGTTTCCCCAGCAGGACAACTTATGGGCATCTTTAAAAAGAGTAGGCCAATAAAAACCGGATTGCAATACCATATGCGCAGTTCTATCTCCAGCATGGTGTCCTCCATAAGCCTCGGGGTGCCACTTACGTAGGATCTATTCATGTTCATGCTCAGGTACACAACGTCTAATAACACCATCTACTCCTTCATTATAAAGGTGTGGGTCATCCCATAACTAATGTCTTAAATCATAGAAAAACGTTTTCTTTTGCTGGTATGTGAAACTAGGTGGTATAAATTTAGCAACAATATAATTAGCATAATCAGCATACCATATTGATCCAGTGCGAGAAGTGATACGTCTCTGTCTTATCTATAATTTTTGATTGTTCCATGCCAATATTCTACAACTTTCATATACTTTTGGCAACTTTTTATACTATTTTTGGGACTAACATATTGATCCAGTGCCCAGTGCCAGTTCCTGTTTGTTGCATGTTTTTTCTTTCGCAGACAATCCATATCAAACAGAGTCCAAACGGGATAAAAATGGACGGAGATTTTTTTGGAATATATGTGATTTTTGGGAAGTGAAATCAATGCGAGACGATGCTCGAGGGGCCCACGAGGCAGGAGGGCAGGCGCGCCCCTGAACCTTGTGGCCACCCCGTAAGGCGGTTGGTGCCCTTCTTTTGCCGCACGAAAGCTAATATCCGGATAGAGGTCATGTTAAAATTTCAGCCCAATCGGAGTTACGGATCTCCGGGAATATAAGAAACGGTGAAAGGGTAGAATCTGAGAACGCAGAAACAGAGAGACAGATCCAATCTCGGAGGGGCTCTCGCCCCTCCCATGCCATGGAGGCCAAGGACCAGAGGGGAAACCCTTCTCCCATCTAGGGAGGAGGTCAAGGAAGAAGAAGACGAAGGGGCCCCCTCTCCCCTTCTCTTCCGGTGGCGCCGGAACGCTGCCGTGGCCATCATCATCATCACCGCGATCTACACCAACACCTCTGCCATCTTCACCAACATCTACGTCACCTTCCTCCCTCTATCTAGAGATGGTCCACTCTCCTGCATCCCGCTGTACCCTCTACTTGAACATGGTGCTTTATGCTTCATATTATTATCCGATGATGTGTTGATATCCTATGATGTCTGAGTAGATTTTCGTTGTCCTGTCGGTGGTTGATGAATTGCTATGATTGATTTAATTTGCTTGTGGTTATGTTGCTGTCCTTTGGTGCCCATCATATGAGCGCGCGCGCGTGGATCACACCATAGGGTTAGTTGTATGTTGATAGGACTATGTATTGGAGGGCAAGAGTGACAGAAGCTTCAACCTAGCATAGAAATTGATGCATACGGGATTGAAGGGGGACCAATATATCTTAATGCTATGGTTGGGTTTTGCCTTAATGAACGTTAGTAGTTGCGTATGCTTGCTAATAGTTCCAATCATAAGTGCATAGAATTCCAAGTCAGGGATGACATGCTAGCAGTGGCCTCTCCCACATAATACTTGCTATCGGTCTTGTAAAGTAGTCAATTGCTTAAGGGGCAATTTCGCAAATCCTACCACCACTTTTCCACACTCGCTATATTTACTTTATTGCTTCTTTACTTACAACAGCCCCTACTTTTTATTCACGTAATCTTTATTATCTTGCAAACCTATCCAACAACACCTACAAAGTACTTCTAGTTTCATACTTGTTCTGGGTAAAGCGAACATCAAGCGTGCATAGAGTTGTATCGGTGGTCGATAGAACTTGACGGAATATTTGTTCTGCCTTTGGCTCCTCGTTGGGTTCGACACTCTTACTTATCGAAAACAGTTGCGATCCCCTATACTTGTGGGTTATCAAGAAGCATTTATGACAGCTAATTCTTCATCAGGAAAGGTACCATCAATAGGTAGTGGGTCATCAAGAACATTCTCTAACCTAGACAAATTGTCTACAACGGGGTTCTCAGCTCCCTTTCTATCAATAATATGCAAATCAAATTCTTGTAGCAAGAGAACCCATCTAATAAGTCTAGGTTTAGCATCTTTCTTTCCATAAGATATTTAATAGCGGCATGATCAGTGTGAACAGTTACATTAGAATCAACAATATAAGGTCTAAACTTATCACAAGAAAATACAACTGCTAAAAATTCTTTTTTAGTAGTAGCATAATTTCTCTGGGCACTGTCTAGAGTTTTACTAGCATATTGGATAACTGTCGGTGGAAACGACACCTATGGAATCACTTGGATCCCTTCTACGGTTGGCGGGCACGGCGTTGTGCAAAGAGCGGGTCTGGCGGCCAGCACAAGGATCGTTTACCCAGGTTCGGGCCGCGGATACGCGTAATACCCTAGTCCTGCTTTAATGTATATTTGAGTGTTCTTGAGTTCTTGAACTAGCTACGGTCTGTCTCTAGTGCCAAAGATACGAATCCCCCCTCCAGTACGCCTCGTGCCTCCTTTTATAGACAAAAGGGGTCGCCACAGTGGCACACGGGAGGTGGAAAGGTGCATCGCGGCTGAGTCTATCCTCTGGCATTGTCGGACAAATGCATTTACTGCGCTGCCAACGTGCCCCTCTTGCTTTATCGGGGATGAGAAGGAAGCTCGTCCCAGCTGTCGCCGCCTCGCCTAGCTCCGACGCACGTCCGAGCTGACGAGGCGTTGTAGCGCCACGTTGGCTGGCTGCTGGGCTGGTGTGATGGCGGAGCCTTCACGAAGATCTGCATGCCACCACGCAGGTGCTTGCTGAGTCGGTGTGGAGGCCGCACGCTGCCATGCAGATGCCTGCCCAACTGGTTGAGCTAGCAGCTGCATGGGAGCGGCGGTGGAGTCTTGGCAAACGTGGGCCTGGCTGTGGCCCCGCAGATGTCCTTGGCAAGGGTCTTGCCGGGGGCCCGACAAGGGTCTTGCCGTGGCACCGCGGATCCTTGCCAGGGGCCAGACAAGGGTCTTGTCGTGGCACCGTGGATCCTTGCCGAGGGTTTCGTGGATTTCCTTGGCAAGGATCTCGCCAAGGATCGTCGTCTTCTGGTTCTCATCTGATCTTGTTTATTTATGATCTCCACAAAGATCTGCATGCCACCATGGAGGTGCCTCCCGAGCCTTGGTTTCGATGTGGTTGATGGCGTTGGAACCCCTTGGCTCAAGGGCGGCGCGCTCTGCTGGCATAGGGCAAGTTTCCCCGGTAGGAGTCTTGCCAGGGGAGTCCACTTCGCTTCCTTGCTCTTCGTGCCTCTGGTCTTGGCGTTGCTCTGGCTGTCTTGTGCTCCGGCATCCCTCCTCTGCCCTGCTCAGTGCAGCCGTGGGTGCGGCTCTGACTGCTTGTGCACAAGTAAAGGAGTGCAAAAGGAGAGCCCCTACTTTTGTACACCGACAAGAGCCCCGGGGCCTGGGCCACACAAAAGTGCGACGCATTGTTGGGCTAGGCCCAGAACAGTGCGCGAGCAGGCGGGGCGGATTTTTACTGCAGTAACTTTTCCGTCTGCTGCGCTTCCCCACGACCCGTGTTGAACGTGCGACGTGGGGGGTCATGCGTGGGGCGGTTTCCGCACGCATGCGTCATGTCGTAGTAAGTGGTAAAGAGGCGGCCCGCGCCTTCCCCACGAAAAGGGGAAAACACAGAGGCATGGCTCATTTACTAAGTGGACTCGGGTCGTGGTCTTCAAGGCCCCCGCGCCCCATGATCACAGGGTGGAGAGCGGTCACCTCACCCGTCCCCTTGATTTCTGCTTTCTCGCCACGTGTCTCCCATGCCCCCAAGGTGGCAGGCGATGGACGTGTGGGGGCCTTAAACAACGAAGAGGGAAACTGGACCGTCGCTGATAGGAGCAGCGGGTCAGTCTTGATTCCCTGCGCCCCTGATGGCTGGATTGGCTGAGTGGGGTGGCCGGGCCCCGACCCTGCCCCTTTATAAGAAGGGGGAGGGGGACGGCATCCCACAATCTTTCACCATTCCTCTCCTTCCACCTCGGCTCTGTTCTTTCATCTGCCATGGCGAGAGGGGGCGTCGGCCCTTCGACGGTGGTGTCGAGGGTCTCTGCTTGACAACGTGTCCCTCCTTCCAAAGAGCTCGCTGCGACGGAGCCGGCCATGGGAGGAAGGGGAGGGGGCGAGGCCGATGTCGGCATGGCGCTCGGGGAAGAGGGGGATGGGGCAGCGCACCGGCCTTGCCTCCGCCAGCGATGCCTCCTCCAATGGAGGGCCACGTCGGGGACCAGCCTCGTGAGTTCTTCATCAGGCTGCGCCACCCACCGCGTCGTCGCCTTCATCTCCCTGCTCCATTCGCTCGGGAGATGGATATCGATCCGCCCCAGACCCTGAGGTTGCATATGAGGGGCTGCGGGAATGGCGGGACGCGGGTTGACGTCGACTTTCCCGCCCCTCACGTCATGTACCTTCGTCGCGGATGGAAGACTTTTTCTCGTATCCACAGCCTGATGGCGGGGCTCGTTCTCTATTTCAAATTAATGGAGAACGGCCTGCTCTCCATCAAGGTCTTTAGAGACTCTAGAACTCGCCTAAAGTGCTGCGTGGAGAGCTCCTCCGATGACGAAGACTCTTCCTCAAGCGGGAGTGACGAGGAGGACAGCAACAACGATGATGAGGGTGTCGAGCGGGGGAACACCGACTCCGACTCCGACTGACCGTGCCACCCCTCCCTCGGCCTTGCGCCCTGCCGAGGGCCTTCCTCATCAAGCTCTCCATCGGCATGTTCCCCGTTGCCTCCTTTTTGCCTTTACCTGCCGCACCTGGGAGGAAAAGGCAAGAACGGGGATCACGGGGCACTTATCTTTTTTTAGTTTGTAAGCTTATGGGCCTTGGTAAAATTTAGGCCTTGTAATCCCCTCGCTCATGTACTCATTCCGTATGAATTGTACTTGTTTACAACATATGAATGAAAAGAAGGGTGTTTGCTGGTTTTTGCTTGCGCGTGGGTGAGGGACACACCGAGGAACGTGTCCTCGTTATCTTAAGATAAACATTGTATCCCGGCAACAGGCCTTGCCGTCCTCCTGCTCTATGGCTCGGCTAAATTCATGCCCTTGGCAGAGGTAGGGGCCGAGTAGGATTAGGCCCTTCGCGCACCCTCTTCCCATCGCACTACAACCAAGTTCCGGCCCAAAGTAAGGTTTTCGGGCATAGGACAGAGGGAGCAAGACGGTACGACAGCGAGCGAAGCCTTACATGTTCAAGGTTCATACAGGGGCACAGAGTGGGGGAGAAAGACTTATCTGATGTCGCAGCCCCCGGCAACCTTGGCTTGTCGTGATTGGATCCTTAGACCTGCAGCCCCCAGCAACCTTGGCTTGTCGGGGTCGGGGCGTCGGCCTGTTCTCTTTCTTCCAAATAGCTCAGCAGAAATGTCCACGTACCCTGCGAACCAAAGAGGACGGAAAGGAATAGGGAGACGCACACTCGACCTCTATGCTAGGGGTTAGCCTCCGCTAAGCACTATTAACCCTAACCGAGGGAGAGACTCAACCTAGCATGCATGCTAAAACTTAGGGCGCCAGCGCTTCATTTATTTAGGCTCAGGGTCTGTGCTTGGCTTTGTACAGAGGGTTACATGCCTTGCCGGCAAAGCTTGTACAAAAGGTGGCTTGCCGGGTGGCGGCAACTGCGCCTTATGGGTAAAACTTGCAAAAATGTTCGATGTTCTAGGAGTTGCTCACTGGAATAGCATCTTCGGTCTCCAGGCGGACTGCGCTAGGCCTGGTGACTCGAATTACCTGATAAGGGCCTTCCCACTTCGGCGTCAACTTGTTGGAATTCTTGGCCGATTGAACGTGCCGAAGAACAAGGTCGCCTTCCTCAAAGCTTCGGGCATGAACCTTGCGGCTATGGTACCGTTACAAGGCTTGCTGGTAGCGCGCTGCTCTCACAGCCGCCCGAAGATGATCTTCCTCAAGGAGCGTCGTGTCATCTTGCTGCAACTGCTCTTGCTCAAACTCGTCATAAGCGAGCACTCGAAGTGACCCGTATGTGAGTTCCGTGGGGAGAACTGCTTCTGCCCCGTATACCAGGGCAAGGGGTGTCTGGCCGGTGGCTCGATTTGGTGTCGTTCTGATTGACCAAAGAACCGTCGACAACTCATCAATTGAGTGCCTTCCTCTCTTATGCAGTCTGTCAAAAGTCTTTGTCCTCAGGCCTCGCAGTACTTCAGCATTTGCCCTCTCCGCCTGGCCGTTGCTCCGTGGGTGTGCCACGGAAGAAAAATAGACCTTGCTGCCAAGGTCTTGGATATATTGCATGAAGGTGTGGCTTGTAAACTATGTGTCGATGTCGGTGATGACTCTGTTTGGCAGACCAAAGCGGCAGACTAGCCCCTTGAAGAACTTGACGGCTGATTGTGCTATCACCTTCCTTACCTCTTCCACCTCCGGCCACTTTGTGAACTTGTCGATTGCAACGTACAAGTACTCAAAGCCCCCGACAGCGCGGGGGAAGGGGCCCAGTATGTCGAGCCCCCAAACTAAAAATGGCCAGGAGAGAGGAATTGTTTGAAGGGCTTGAGTTGGTTGATGAAACTTCTTCGAATGGAACTGACACGCTTCACACTTGGTTACTAGTGCCGTTGCATCCTGGAGGGAAGTGGGCCAGAAGAAACCTTGCCGGAATGCCTTGCCGGCAAGTGCCATCGACCCTATGTGGGAGCCACATATGCCTCCGCATATCTCTGCCAACAGCTCCAGTCCTTCCTCCCGGGGAATGCACTTCAATTTCACACCGTTTGGTCTTTTTCTGTACAGGACGTCATCGACGAACTGATACATGGCAGACTGACGGGCTACTTTCTCCGCTTCTTCCTGCTCCTCAGGGAGTTCCCCTGTTTGGAGGAATCGGACAGTATGATGTGCCCATGCCGGGGCCTAGGGCTCGACGGCAAGGACTAAAGGCATTTGCTCTGCCATGGGAGCGGCTGTCTCTACAGCTAGGGCTTGACGCCCCGCCGGAGTCGGTTGGCCCATGGCAGGCTCAGCGTCCACTACAACATCTTTGCCGGCGGCTCCTGGGAGCTCGGCGGGGTAGTACTTGCCGGGACATGATTTTCTTTGCTTGTTCTGCTCTGTTGATGGTTCAACGGATGGTTGAGTCAACCGAAGCACAAAAGTACCTGGTTCCATGGGTAGTTTGAAGGCGGCGCGTTTTGGCGGGTAGTCGGCGATGTTGTTCTCCACTTGGGGAACATGCTCCGCCTGCATACCGTCAAAACGCTCCCCCAGCTTCCTCACCTCATCTACGTAGGCCTCCATCAACGTGATTTGATAATCTTTGTTGACTTGCCTGACAACAAGCTGTGGATCACCCCTGATGATGAGCTTCTTGATCCCGAGGTCTGCCGCGATCCTGAGGCCGGCAAGCAACCCCTTGTATTTAGAAGTGTTGTTCATGGACATCTCCCTAGGAAAGTGCATCTGGATTACATACTTGAGGTGCTCTCCGGTGGGTGCAACGAGCAGCACACCAGCACCGGCGCCTTGTAGCGAGAAAGCCCCGTCAAAGTACATAATCCAGTTGCGACTTGTCTCCTTGTCAGGGAGGGTGGTCTCCTGGATCTCTTCGTCGGGCGTTGAGGCCCACTCGGCAATGAACTCCGCCAAGACTCTGCTTTGGATTGTAGAAGTACTTTCAAACTTCAAACCAAAGCTCGACAGTTCCACGGCCCACTCCACAATCCTCCCGGTTGCTTCTGGGTTATGCAATATCCGTTGCAATGGGAGGCGGGTCACGACGATGATTTCGTGTGCTTGGAAGTAATGGCGTAGCTTCCTCGGGGCCATAAGGAGGCCGAAGAGCAATTTCTGCACACTGGAGTACCTCAACCTAGCCCCCTGCAAGAGGGAGCTAACAAAGTAAACCGGGTGCTGCATCATTTTCTTCTTCTGCACCACTTTGTTTGGTTGCGCAGGCCCTGTTTCGCTAGCGTCAGACTCTGCCGGGGGCCTTGCCTTGCCGGCACTAGGCCCTACTGGGGGGAGCTCCGGCTTGCCATCCGCCAGTCCTGCCGTTGCCACTGCCTCTTCATCGACCTCCCTCTGTGCCACTAGCGCGACACTGACCACTTGATTCGTTGCCGCCAGATATAGAAGCAACGGCTCTTGTGGTTAATTTGGGCGCAACCAGTATCGGTGTAGAGGAGAGGTATTTCTTCAAATCCTGCAGCGCTGCTTCGTCCTCTGGGGTCCATACCATTGGGCCCGCCTTTTTCAAGATTTTGAAAAAGGGAAGGGCACGCTCAGCAGACTTGGAGATGAATCTGCTCATGGCGGCAACGCAGCCAGTGAGCCGACGCACATCCTTGATCTGCTTGGGCGCCTCAATCTGCTCAATAGCCTTGATCTTGTCTGGGTTCGCCTCGATCCCACGCTGTGACACAAAGAACCCGAGAAGTTTTCCGGACGGAACGCCGAAGACACACTTCTCAGGGTTCAACTTGAGGTTGATATTGCGCAGATTTGCAAACGTCTCTTCCAAATCTTGTACAAGTGTTGCCCTGTCCTTGGTTTTGACCACTATGTCATCCATATAATCTTCCATATTTCTATGCAGCTGGGGCTCAAAACCAATTTGGACTGCCCTTGCAAACGTTGAGCCAGCACTCTTCAACCCGAAAGGCATCCATAAAAAAATACGTACCACATGGGGTGATGAATGTTGTATTCTCTTCGTCTTCTCTTGTCATGAAGATCTGGTGGTATCCTGAGTAGGCGTCAAGGAATGATAACAAATCACACCCAGCCGTGGAGTCAACAATCTGGTCAATGCGCGGCAATGGGAAAGGGTCCTTGGGACAAGCCTTATTGATATCTGTGTAGTCAATACACAGCCTCCACTTCCCATTTGCCTTGCGCACCACCACCGGATTGGCCAACCACGTCGGATGGAGTACTCCTCTCACCAAGCCTGTCGCTTCCAACTTCCTGATCTCCTTTGTAATGAACTCTTGCCATTCCAAAGCTTGCTTCCTGACCTTCTGCTTGACGGGTCGTGCATGAGGACAGACAGCAAGATGCTGCTCAATCACCTCCCTGGGAACACCGGGGATGTCGGATGCTTGCCATGCAAACATGTCGACATTCCCCTGCGGGAAGGTGACGAGCACGCCTTCCTATTTGCTGTCTAGGGTGGAGCTTATGGTGAAAGCCCCTCTCGTGCCATCCTCCTTGACGGACACCTTCTTGGTCCCAGGTGCTGCAGCTCTGGATTTCTTGCTCTTCCCGGTGGAGCTCTTTGGCATGTCCTCGACAGGAGCACAACACTTCGAAGAGGTGCGCTTGCCGGAGTGGGTGCGAGAGGTCTTGTCGGTCTTCTTCTCTCCCGGGACCCCAGCAGCAGGAGCAAGTGCCTTGGCGGCAGTTGCTGCAACTGCTTCCCGGTAGAGTTGGTCAGTGCAGATCAGTGCGTCCTTCTTGTTGGAGGGGACGTTGATGATGGTCATCGGCCTAGGCATCTTCAGCGTGTTGTAGGCGTAATGTGACGCCGCCATGAACTTGGCTACTACCGGGCGGCCGAGGATCCCGTTGTAGGGCAAGGGGATCTCGGCTACATCGAAAACAATCCTCTCCATCCTGTAATTAAACTCGCCTCCAAACGTCACAGGCAGCTTGACCTTACCCTTTGGCTGACTCCTCCCTGGGTTGACCCCTTAAAACATGCACGTCTCTTCGAGGTCTCCATCAGGAATCTACAGCCTTTTGATCACAACGGGTGAGATCAAGTTCAGACCGGCCCCACCATTAACTAGCATCTTCGTCACCTTGAGCTTGTGTATTGTTGGTGAGACCAACAATGGCAAACACCCGACCGCAGTTGTGCGATCAGGGTGGTCCTCGGTGTCGAAAATGATAGGCGTGCTGGACCACTTCAGTGGCTTCTGAGCATCGAGTGATGGTTATGCTGCTGTGATCTCACGCGCCCACTGCTTGAGCTGGCGGTGCGAGGTGTGCAGCGAGGCGCCACCGTCGACACACATGGCCTCCGTAGCCTTCTGGAACTCATGCTTGCCGGACTCGTCATCCTCGTCATGATCATCATCTCCTTGCTTCTTGTCGCGGCCCCGAGCAGGCCTCTCTTACTGGTTATCCTTTCCGCGGTGACCTCCTTGGCCGCCACGCTTCTTGCCAGATCCCTCGGCACCATCCTGGCCCTTCTCCTTGTCCCGCCTCTCATACTCGGCTTTTTGCTTCTCAGCAAGCAGCTCGACTTGCCGGCAGTTCTGGAGGTCATGGCCCTTAGTGCGGTGGATCTTGCAGTATTGCTTGTCGGAGCCTCCTAGCTTGTCGGCAGCCGCCAAGGCCCGGCCAGCGGCGCACCCGACAATTTCCTTGCCGGGTCGTCTGCCTTGGCCTTCTTGGCAGCGTTGATGTCCTCGGATCCCTCGACGGCAAGCACGGTCTTGCCCTTGCGCTTCCTGTTGCAGCGCCGACCCTTCTTCGTCGGGGTGGTTGTGCCTTTGTCTGTGGAGTCGATTTCCGCATCGGTGTCCTCGCCGGGGTACTTCCTCCCCTCTTCAGCTCAAGCGCACCTACCGGCCAAAACATAAAGTTCGGCCACATCTTTGACATTGTTCATCGCAGCTCTTCATGCATCTTGCGGTTGCGCACATTCACTACAAAAAAATACACTTCCGTGATGATACATGTTTGTCATAGTAGGTCACGTTTTTTGTCATGCATGTACATCCATGACAAATTTATGACGGAATCAAGATAGTCATACATGTGCTGTCGTAGAAGTGTTCCATGACATTACCAAAATTATCATCACGGAAGTGTCCACTTCCAGGATGATAAATCGCGCGTCACAGAAGTGCTTTCGTCAAGGGTGACCGACACGTGGCATCCACCATAACAGAACGCCGTTAAGCTATTGGGTCGGGTTTTCGATCCGATAAACCGTTAACAGCCCCGACCAATGGGGATTTTCCACGTGTAAAATCATCATTGGCTGGAGGAGACACGTGTCAGGTCCGCGTTGGCACAGGTGTCACTCATCCAATGGGCGAGAAGCGCCTATGATATGTTGACACGTGGACCGGCCCATCAAGTTTAAATGGGCCGGCCCAACTAAATGCCCACAAGATTTTGCGGACCATAATGGGCTGGCCCAGCTAAAGGCCCACGAGATTTTGCGGACCATAATGGGCTGGCCCAGCTAAAGGCCCACAAGATTTTGCGGGCCATAATGGGCCGACCCAGGTAAAGGCCTACAAGATTTTTGTGTGCCACAATGGGCCGGCCCAGGTAAAGGCCCACAAGATTCTTGCGGATCATAATGGGCCGGCCCAGCTAAAGGCCCACGAGATTTCGCCGACATTAATGGGCCGACCGAGCTGTAGGCCCACAAGATTTTGAGGACCCTAGTAGGCCGGCCCATTAACTGGCTGCGATGTTTTGGGCCAAATGCCGGCCCATATTTGATCCGGTCCATTAATGGCCTGCCACGCTCCGGGCCTAATAGTGGCCCATATGAGATCCGGCCCGTTAAAAGCCTACCACATTCTGGGCCAAATTACGGCCCAGATCAGGTCCGGCCCTTTAAGAGGCTTTGGGCTCAATTATGGCCCATATCAGATTCGGCCCATCAACTGGACACTATGCTTTTGGGCCCACTTTCTAAAGGCCCACTTAGTAATTCGGCCTGATATTAGTTTTGTCCTGTTAAGGGCCCGTTTAACATTTCGGCCCTATATTAATTTCGGCCTGTTAAAAGCCCGTCATATAGTTGGGCCTAACTACGGCTCGGTTTGCATCCGGCCTGCTCGCAACCGATATCTGATTGGGCCAAACAAGGACCGAGACAATTTTGGCCTGTTAAAAGCCCGTGATTTGATTCGCACAATCTTGGGCCGGGGTTCATTTCGGGCTGCTGCCGGCCCGTGAGCTATTTGGCATGTTTCAGGCCCGCTAAAAACCTGGCTCGTTAGAGTCGAGTGTTTCGGTCTGGTCGACTACATCTGATTTTTTTAGATAGCGAATGATGGCAGTAACTAGTAGGAATTAAGAACAAACCTACTCTATACAATAAAGAAATTACGACATAGTAACTAAGAATAAACCTACACTATACAATAAAGGATTTAAGGTATATTACATCCACTAGGCAACGAAGTTCACCACCAGGGATCATAAAGCGCAACGAAGAAGCAGATTACAAAAACTGGGCACAATTGCAGCGTAACAAAATAATACTGAACCGAGACCACTTCCAAGACAGTTCAAGAAAGGTTAGCCTTGTGGGGGAACTGCTACCCAAGCTACCGAGCAAGGCTGTGAGACCGGCCTAGCATGTCGGTCATAGCTTCCAGGTGTAGCTGTTTAGCGATGAGGTTCTGATTGGTGTTCTCCGCAATCTTTCTTAGAGATAGGACTTCAAGTCGAAGTTGAGTTGCAGAATGCCTTTTAGCTAGAACTTGGGACTGAAGAAGTCGAACTAATTCAGACAACGAATTCTGTGAGCTTGTCTGACTGTTAGTCTCAAGTAACTTGAACACTGCATCAAGACAAGACTTTGGGATTGTCTCGCTATCTTCAAGATGTTTTGCCTTCTTTGCTGCAATATATGTTGGGTTTGTCTCACAGCCTTCAGCAGACTTGTGCATGCCATCAGGCATATCACCCTAAAACAAAGCAGAGAGATGACAGGTTTTGCACATGTATAAACAAAGATGATAACTGTTCTGTCAATTCTATCCAATTTCAAATTAGAAAATAAAGAGTAAGTTCAAAATATCAATAGCATAATTTGGCATTGTTCATAGTGCGGGGAGCTTCGCCACACTACTGGATTACCATGTCAACATAACAAGCATAGATGAAGGGTAAAGAAAATCATTGTATCTATTTTGGATAATGTGCATGGCATGTTGTTCATATCATCAGCCACATCAGTAAGATAAAACAGGAGATGACAAGGTGTAAACATGGGCTGCTTCACCACACACTGGATTATAGATCCACAAAAACAAGCATAATATAGGGAGTATTAAGTAATGTGCATGGTATGAATAAGGAATTTGGTTTTACAAGTAAAACTTAGAACTTACGGTTCTTATGAACATGCATTTTGGTAGAAACAGCAAACTAAACAACAGTAAACGATAGGGAGTATGAGCAAATTAAATAGCAGTTGAGGATAAAGGCTTTAGAAGGACTGACTTACATTAACAGTTAACACCGGCTTTATAATGCCCTTCTCCATGTCAAGGGAAGGATAACTCAAGAATTTCAGCACAGAATCTTCTTCATAAGCATTGCATGTACTCTACATTTTGTAGAGAGTAATTATAGATATGATAATACTGGAAGGGATAGAGGATAATGAAGATAAGATGCAGATTGATGCTACATAATCAACTACCAATCCCTGGAAGTACAAGCGTTACAGGACAAAATGTACTGACAAGAGCAATGGGCTACACTTCTGCACTGGCATTGTCTGTGTATTCTACTTGTTGGTAAGATTAAATATAGATCTGATCTTTTTTAGTAAATGGTGGGCGAGGGAGATAAGATGCAGAATGCTACAAAATGAACCAATCCCTCTTCCCATAATACAAGAGTGTTTTGAACATTGGTGTACTATACAAAACGTTCTTATATTATGGGACGGAGTGAGTAGCTGTTAATGTAAATAAAGTGATAGACCACGTTCAGTCCTTACAAGAGGACTGCAGAGCTAAACCTCTTCAAAAGCATTGGGTTGATTCTAAATTTATGTAAGAGTCCATACGGATCTTATAATGTCCACCAAATGGACGATTACGAGGCTAACATGTGCAGTGATGCTACATAATCAAACAGCTATGAAAGTAAGTATGGTCATACAGGGCAAGAGGTACTCACAAGAGCAATGCAGTATGCAGTATAGTTGCGAGATTTTGTGGTCCCTTGAGAATGAATGTTCTTCTGCTAACAGTATTCGTACAAGTGAGACATTAAGGCAAATGCAGAAATGTAGTTCAAATTGTGATGTGATATCATAGACAGTACCTTACGCTGCAGCCGAGACCAATGTGTAACAAGATTATTCCAGTCACCGTCAGATAAATGTAGCACCGGAGACTTTACATAAATTTCGTTCAGAGGCTTGCCATCAAAGTGTGCTTGCCTCAGGTAGGAATGATACTTCATCAAAAAGTGCTTGAAAAGCGCAACCAACCCTTGCTCGTCATCACAATCCAGTTTGCTCCTCGCCTATTTAAAAGAATGAAATCTTGTGCCTTCTGTCAGCAGAAACATATGCAGTAATGACCAAGAATAACATTCGTATATTACTTACGCGTAAGTTGCGGAGGAAGACTGGAAATTGTTCTGTGTCTGCGGTATAATCTTTCCATGAAGGAAAGATGCGCACAAAGTTCCTGACAACAACATAAGCTTCGTCTCCTAAACTGGGAAGAAATGGAACAGGGGTCCTATTTGCTGCAATTGGGGCTCTCTCTGGTTCGAAAAGGGATTTGGCAACTGGATTTGGTGTACTCTTTGCTAGAATGGGGGTTTTGCGTCGTACAGCTGGTGCTATGTCAACTGGCATAATCATACTGTTTGCTGCAGTTGGGGTCTGCTGAGTTGGGGCATCAGAAATGACCAGTGTAGTAGGGCTAGAGTCTGCTAGAGTTGGGGTATTTTGTTGGTCAGGTGATATTGCAACTACACCTAATGGGCTATTTGATTTATCAGGTGCCACTACCTTTTCCAAATACTTTGCTTGTGCTCCTCCATGATCAGCAATCGCCCTCTTCCTTTTGAACGTCTCATACACAAGAACAACATTTGAATGGATAAATATGGTATGATGACAGATGGAATATGTACTGAAAATGGATAGGCAGGGCGTATTCACATACACGATGTGTAAAATAAGCTAATGGAAGTTCAACAAAGTAGAAGCATTGCAAAGCATCAGTTGCAAGATATGTGCGAGCAATGTAACCTTGGAAAGTTAGAGCAAGTACCTTGATGGGTGAATAAGATAGGGCATCTTCCTCTGACTCCTCCACTAGGGAGCTACATTGACTTAGGTCTCCCTCTAGCTCAGAATCACTGTTAGGATCATATTCTGAGCATGAATCTGTAGGGTGGAGAGCGTTTGCATTGCATTGCATCCAGACTTGATTTCAGTCCCTTAATGCCAAGTTTGACAGCCATGGCATTGTTCTGCTTTATTCTTTTAATGTGCGCAAGCTCATAATCATTATGATGTTGTTCAGAATCTGAGATTCATGAAAACATAAAAAGTAGTCAGATTATCTATTCCAAGGGCCGGAATTTTGAAAACCCTGTGAACTTTAGAGGTACTAAAGATTACCGAAATACATCGGAACCATTAAGTGTAGGTAGCACTGAGCCCACAACAAACCCTAATGAAAGTCCTGCCTAATGAGTAATGAATCAATTAGAAAATGGGTGATGAGGAGTGGCTGCTGAGTGTTGAGGACGTATCTCAGGATAAATCGGGTTGGCTTGGTGGGTGCTGCACGCCTGAGCCCTGAACAGACTGGGAAGGTAGGCACGGCGGCGCGCCCGGGCAGTGGTGACGCTGTTGGGCGAGCGGCTCCTAGCCTCCTGTTAGTCCGGCGTCTCCTCCTAGAGTCATGCCGTCCGGGGACGGCAAGTCGCCGGCGAGGCAGGCGGCTGGGGGCGAGTAGAGATCGGAAGCGCGCAGTAGAACAGAGGGGAATCGGGGCCTGGGACGACCCAAAATCACAGGGTGGGCCGGCCCACCGTGGGCACCCTGTAGAGATACACACTCGAGCGGCGAACATGCATTTTCGAAACTAATTTAGGAACATTTAGCTGACCAATTAAACAACTCTGTTTTAATAATATCAGATTCGTATTTGAACAACTAAGCTTGTTTAGCTTGATGGGTGGAGCAGTGTTATTATGACATGAAGCATGTATTCTGATCGTATAGTGATCATAAAAGGGGGAAACTCTAAGCATATTTTTTTAGCAAAAGAGGGTTTCCCCTCCGATTTCTATTAAAGAAACCACCATGGAACCATGATCAATTAATCCCTAAGCATGATCAATTAAATCGTATTATGGCTGTGCCATGGCAGATTTGAAGCTGCAAACCAGAGAAATGATATTTAGCATCCATTGTTTGCTTCGAACTAAGAACTAAATTCTAAGAGCTGAAAAGAAAGTAGAGTAACCAAGTTAAGATCTATTTTCTGGTTGAGATCAAAAAGTTGAGGAGATATGAAGTACCACCTCTCTTGCGGTGCCGTGTAGGCATCGGGGGTGTGATGGTTGTCAGTGCGTTGAAGCAGATCTGCAACGGTAGACGGGTGCATCGGGGGATAAGTCCCGTTGCGGTGGAAGAGAAGGTCATGTGAGCAGCCCCGGCAAAGAGGACGACGGCGCCGATGAAGCGAGAGGACGTGATGCAAGGCTATTGGTATATCGCCGTGGATGAGAAACGGCCATCTCTAGCAGTGGATGACGCGGTCTTGGTAGGCACTCCAGCATGGTGGAGGATGGTGGCGATGGATGTGGTGAAGGACGGCGGCGATGGATGGGGTGGCGGACGGAGGCTGGTGTGGGGATGGGGTGTTCTAGCGCGAACGGTATATGAATGGGAAAATGGAGGGAGAGGTACGGGAAACCATGTTTTTGAGATGCGCCTGTCTGAAATATGGGAAAGTTACGAACTTTGCCCCCGTTTAAAATTTGGACATCTCGTCGGTTGGGGATAGGACGGTAATCTCGCATCTCGCCAATATTTGCCCAGAGCGATTTTGGGCAAGGAGAGGGTGGTTGGCGCCCATGGTTGGCGCCCACTGTGTATGAACGGGGCTGACAGGTAGGGCGGTTGTGACATGTCTGAGTGAAGTTACAAACCTGCCCCTATTGAAAATATTTTCCTACATCGATTTCGGCCGAGTCGAGTTTGTTTTGCCGCCCACCGTGTATGAATGGGGAATGGAGGGAGAAACAGAGGTCTTTCAGACAAGCTTGAATCAAATGAGTTTTGCCACCCATGTTTGACTCCCACCGTGTCGGAATGGGCTCAGAGGCGGTCGTGTCACGTCTAATTGAAGTTACTAACCTACCCCTATTTAGAGTAGTGGTAATCGGGCCGATGGATTGTCTGTGTAATGGGTAGACAGTAATTTCCATCTCCCAAACACTTGGCTTCGGGCAGCCGACGTGGGAGTGGACATTTTGCTGCTTCTTTTGAATTTTGGGACAATAAGCATCCACGTTTACCCTGGCAACTAAATTCGAGTCCATTTTGTATTCCTATATGAATCTTTATAAATCATTCTATGTGTTTTTATATATCTTCAAAAGGACGACAAAGATGTATTCCACTTTCATATATGAATATGGTTTACAAATGCCGATACTCAAATTCAGAAAGTAGAATCCAGTTTAACGTGAATTCGAATATTTGGAACACTTCATGTCCAACTCAAATGTCACACGCAGCATAATGTGTACTCCCATTTAGATATGTACACAAGCGATGTATCAAGATTCCAATACCGAGTCAATCAACCAAGAATGTACTGAACTAACAGACATATAAACACTTATAGAGTATATGGATCAATAATATCAACTAACATACATAAGCCACGCCGCTGTACTTTTTTTTGGCTACAACAGCATCCTTTTTTAGCCAGCATCTTGTCCCTTTCCGATGCGTGCCACATATGGTCCATCTATACTACTACTATTGTTGAATGCACATTCAGCCCGATTATTACATGATTAATACAGACTTGTGCTCAAATAAAATTACAAACCAAAAAAACAATTATTACATGATCTCTAAAACAAATGGTTTGATTGATTACATGAACATACAACACAAAGGTTATTCAACTATGGAAAGAACATTTCACCTATGATTTACCAAGTAGGAATTTAATTTCCTTTTTTCCTTCAGGACCTTAACAATCTGGTCAGTCTCAGCTTGCTTTGTTTTGAAATCCACCAAATATTTAATGGTTGTCTTGAGTACTGCTTGTGATTGTGCTGTTGGCTTCCTCAACATGTCAACTTCATCTCTAAGTGCAGAAGCAGAATCTCTTTCTACCACTAGTTTAGCCTCTAGATCATCAGTAGTTGGCAATTCATAATGCATGATTGGGCCAGTGCCACTGCTATGGGATGATGCAACGTCCATGGGGACCTCGCTCTTTGATCTTGGGCTAATCTGTTTTGCCATTAAAGTTCCGATTGGATTCAGAAAAGTTGAAGTTAGCAAAACATCTCAACTGGGAGTTATAACAGCAAACTAGTTAAACAAACAAGGAATTAAAGAGTTTTAATTGGATGCTAAAAAGTAGTTATTAACATCATTGTAACCCGCTGTTGCAGCAGCAAAGCAGTTAAACAAACAAGTAGGTATTTAAGTTAAGGCAAACAGGTAATTCTTAACAGTAAGTATCAAACACATAGATAGGCGCAGTCTACAATATGATTAACAGGCTGTGCCATTATGTAATCAGTAGCAAACTAAATTAAGCCAAGCAACGTAATTGAACAATTTTGCAATCAGTGGCTCACTAAAATTCCGAGAAGCGGGTAACTGAACTTACGCTAGTTCTTTGTACAGGCACACTGTAACTTCTTTTTCGCTTACATGGTTGTACGAAGGAGTCCATGGCATCAATTGCTTGGATACGCAGTCCCAATACTTCTTTCTTCCCACACTGCATGGGTAAGTCGAATGGTTAATCTGGTAAGATGGTGCATCTTTGATATGTTATATGAGGACGTGTAGTCAGACTAGTTGTAGCCAAACACATCACACTGGCTTTTACTGTATATTTCATGTGATTACTTTTGGCATATCGAGATCTAAGCAATCTACAATAGGATGAAAAGACTGGCATCCTTCACATTACTGGCGAACTCAGTTCATAGAAACAAGCAATTCAACCATTCTGTGGGTAAATCAAAAGCGCCACTAGAATATTTTTCACTATCCAATCATACACGCAAAAAGGGGTGACGCCACCATAGGGGCTAGTATGGGCAGCCGCCTCAGGTGGCTGGAAAGTGTGCACCTAGTTTGAGTCGTCCAGGTTGGCCCACGCTAGTTTTCTTCGTCCCAACGCACGAGCAGGAATGTAAAAAATGAAGAAAAATGTTTCAATTTGGATGGGCCAATAACATAAGTGCAAGGCAGGCCCTATAGCAGGCTCGCGGCCCAAACGAGCGCCTCCCATATCGATCGACAGCAGGAAAAATCCCAATTCATTCGCTCCAGCCTCCAGTCTGGTTCGCTCCTAACCTAGCCGTTGCTGGACAGGCCGACACAGCACTTCCTCGCGCCCTCGTTGGAGGGCGGTTGCCGGGCTTCAAGCAAACGGAAGGACAAGAAGATGAAGATCCAACCCTGGGTGTAGCCTGCGTGGGAGGCAGCGGCGGCAGCACGGGCATGGCATCGAGCTTGCGCAAACAGACAGTCGCAACTTGTAAGAGTAGCATGCGCAATGAGCAGGTACATCACATCCCTGATTATATCTAATTCAACTCTTCAATTTCTGGCCAATAGTTAAACCTGACGGTGTTGTAAAACTGCTTGTATGTAGGGAATCTATGAGAAAATGAAACCAATTTCTAGTTATTTTATAACTCCCCCAATCAATACTGAACTGACTGAATCTGATGTATCTAATCAAGTTTCCGGTGCAAACATACAAGTTCATGTTGTTCTTGAGCCTGAAGTGTCTAATGAACAGACTGCTAATGAAGGATTTGATGCAAACATTTTACATGCTCCTGGTGATGAACATATAGTGTCTAATGAGGGATCTAATGCAAGCATTTTGCAAGCTCATTGAAGGATTTAGTGTCTAATGATGATCTACTATGTTGAGAGAGACAGAGATTTGTAGGCATTGATGACAAGCAAATTATAGTGCATTTTCATAGCTTGAGGAAACGTCGAGGCCATCTACCAGAAAGTCCCTGTATCATGACAACATAGCATAAATACTTTTCTAATCTGTTGTTTGAAACTATTGGCATACTTGTGTAGGATAGATATATTGATATGCAGTTTGCGCACTGGTTATACGTGCAATTACACTTCGATATTTTCAGCCAGAGAATGAATAATTCAAGCAGGTACAGACCATGTTTGTAGTCCTTGTACACCATGTTGCATTTTCTGTTTTTTGGTGCTTGCATCATTTAGTGTTTATAATCTGAACTACTTTGGATCATTAGATGGTTTTCAAAGTTCATGTAGCTTCACATTTCTCAAGTTATGTTGATTTTCGGAGTGCAAGCGCCTTCGTATTTTTTAAGTTAAATGTTCGCCCCTAGTAACTTGAATTCGTGGATCAGCCACTGCACACAAATCATACACGAATGCCAGTACGAATTAAATGAAATGCAGGGACTTACGCTAGCTCGTTGTACAGGCTCACTGCAGCTCTGCTTGCGCTTGGGATGTTCCATGTGCAAGTCCATGTTACCACTTGCTTGGATGTGCACGCCTTGTGCTCCTTGCATCCACCTCTGCATTTTTGACACGACGAATGGTTGATCAAATAAGAGGAATCGACCTTGATGTTGTACCAGAGGACAGATACTTACAAGGTTATACGGGTGTGCAGGATGTGTACCAGATCCCGTAGCGGCGTCATGCTTCGCTAAAAAATGGATTTGCTTGTTTCAGATGATATCTCCAGAAGAAATAAGAGTTAAAGTCAGAGTTGCATAGGCGTGTAAGCTAAGAGAGCAGTGAAAGGATATCCAAACATCGTCGGAACAGTGCACAAGGGAGTGATGTGTGGATACCTAGTTCGGGACGGCGTTTGGGCATGCTCGCCTAGCTAGAGTGCGGGTCACTTCAGAGCCGTTGAGGTGATGCGCTAGCGTTGGCTGGCCGCGCACGGATGCAGATCTTGAGTGGCAGCGCAGCACTATGATGCGGTGGACGAGACCGTTGGTGAAGCCCCAACGGCCTCGGGGGGCGGAGGTGCGACGATGTGCTCGGTGAAGTAGCCCCAGTGAGCTGGGAGACGGCATCGGTGAAGCGCACCTAATGCGGTGGAACTCAGTGTCTGTGAGGCACGTCGGTTGTGGTGGCCGACGTTGTCGGTGGACCACCCAGTGCGGTGGACGAGGGCGTAGATGAGGTAGCTCCGGTGCGGTGGTGAAGCGTGACCATCGTCTTCGTCGTCGTCGTCCGGCACAGAGGTGGGGAACGGTGGGGAAAGAGACGAGACGAGGGGCGATTCGAGGGTTGGCGACGAATTAGGGATTTGAGCAATCTGGGTGCGGAAGGGGACGGTGGAGAAGAGAGATTTTGCAGGACTGGAATTGGGGCCGCCGGATATTTCAATCCGAAACGTGGAAGCGCGAACTTATATTGTCGTCGTCCTTTTTTGGGAGGGAGGGGGGTGGGTGGCTGGGTGCTACGTGTCCGTCCGACACACGCGACCACCCCGACAGGACTATGCTTCAGTGTCTTAAGGAACCTGCCTTTGTGTCCATGACATGTGGGCCCAACAGGTGGCTGGCCCACATGTCAGTGACCCAAAGGCACCGAAGCAACGTCCACCCCGACACGACCCTGGTCTGCGTGGTGCGCCTACATTTGTGAATGCAAACGAATCTTCTTTCATTTGCAAATGAATCTGTATGTATTACCATGCCCTTGTTTTCCTTGCAATAATTAGTCATTCGAAACGAGATACTCCATCCTTCACTTTTGTAAGTCGTTTCAGACAACTTAAAATGAACTGTTTTGCACATTGTCTGAAATGTCTACAAGGTCTTATAAAAGTGAACAGAGGGAGTACTATAAATTAATTAATGAGGAGTTATTTGAAAAAAAAAATCGAAATGGTACCCACGCTAACGTGGATTAGAGTGTGTGTCACATAATTAGTTATTTGAATTAGAGTGTGTGTCATGTAGTTAGTTATTTGAATTAGAGTGTGTGTCACGTAGCGATCGCCAATTCTAACGTGGATTTTGCATTTCACTGTATCCACGCTACTTTTTTAATACAAATTCATATGTATATGATGAACACCATGGTAGTGAGAAAACTTTTGGATGGATTCAAACATATGACCTACAAAATAGCACAACAAACTGAGTCAATATCAACTTTTCCAAACTTAGTATGGCAGGAATTCGAAATAATTACCCGTATGACTGGTTGTAGCGACCAGACCTCAAACAGTCTGATCTCTGTGCTCCGGTGTCATCCCTGGATCAGTAATGCTGACACCACATAGTACTCGGAGGATTTATAGCAGAGTAGCAATCACACACTTATTACATCGAGTGTCTCATAAGAGAACTTATTACAATAAATATGGCTTAAGGCCATCTAATAACGATAACAGCGGAAGGCTTGGAAGATAAGTGAGTCCATCAACTCCAACAGCATCAGTGAGTATAGAACCACGACCTAAAAACTCCTTAATCATCGTCTAAAAAGTCGGCAACATTAACGTTGCAGCCCGAAAATGGATCAGCACATGGAATATGCTGGCAAGGTAACACATAGAGAGTAATGGAATGAAACAGCTATACTATATGCATATTTGGCTGGTGGAAAGCTCTATGGTTACAGTTTTGCGTAAAGCCAATTTTTCCCTACTTCAAAGGAATAAATTTAATTACTATCATGGTGGTTGTTAAACGTTGAGAATGGTTGACAGCATTCTCAATCCCAACTAAGCATCATCATTAAACATAACCCAACAAAATTAATTTAGAGTAACATGTTGAGATTCACATGATAATCCAGGTACTAGATACTCAAGATTGTCCATAACCGGGGACACGGCTAACCATGATTAGTTTATTACACTCTGCAGAGGTTTGCGCACTTTTCCCCACAAGACTCGATCGCCTCCGTTTGGTTTCTCGCACTACAGGGTGTTAGAGAAGACGGATGACCGAGACATAGTCTTTCAGAAGCGCTAGCACCTTACGATCAGGTAGACCGTACCACCTACATCCCCTACATCTGCTAGTCTACCACTGTAAGAGTTCGCACAACTTAGTCAACTATGCTAGAGCCCATAATAGCTTGTGGCTGCACACGGAAGTTTCTAGTATGAATAGTCTCATGATCCCTTTTAGCCTGGGTGGCGGTCCAAAAGAAAACAGGCAAGTCCTGGAATACCCAGGTGCCTCAATCCACCCAGATGTGTGTTTAAGTTGCCACCTTAGATAAACCATTAATTAACAAACTCACATCTGTCATGGATATCACTCACACAATCCACGTCTACTAGCATAGCATGGCATAATAAGCAAACGTAGAAGTAACTCCCAAAGGTTTGATAATAAACAGGTAATAGGTACTACCTCATCTACTTCCCATCCCACAATTTAATTAGATCCTAATCATGCAATGTGTGAGGATTGATCTAATGCAATAAAACTGGGTAGTAGGAAAGGTATGATCAAAGTGTTACTTGCCTTGCTGATGATCCGTGAAACCTAACGATTCGAAGGAACAGGCGGCGCACTCCGGGTACTCTATCGCAAACAAAAAAACAAGCATACAATAAGTACTCATCTAATGCACAAGTAAAACTCAAATAAGAGATCTAACCAGAAGGTTCAACTTAAGAACTCTGATTGGCAAAAAGAATCAAATCGAACGAAGCAACAAAAGACAAACGGCGAAAGAAAACAACTTCTTTCTAGTAATCTGGATCTAGGGCAAATTTTATAGTAGAAAAATCTTGTTTAAGTTGGTTATTCGGATAGAGGGTTTCGAGACGAAACTCTAGGCGCTTGAATCGCCTGATTCCGATAAACGAGCGAAAAGTTATACTAAAACGAAAATCGGATCAGGAATCGCGAACACAAAAATCGCGGATTTAATCCGAGAAAAAGAAAAACGACGAACGCCGAAATTTTTTTTCTCTTTTTTTTCGGCACGGAAAACGAGACGCGACGAACCTCGGCGGTGAAATCTGGCGGCGGCGGCGGCGGACGACGGCGGCGGCGCGGCGGCGGCGGCTAGGGCGGCGGCGGCTAGGGTTTGGGCTGGCTAGGGTTTCTCCCCGGGGCTGGGCCTCGGCTTATAAAGGCCTCCCGGGTCGGTGTCCAGGTCGGACACGGCCCGTTAAGTCGGTTCGCATTTTTTTTAATTTATTCCGCTCGGAAGAAAAATAAAAAGAAATACTAAATGGACTCCAAAAATTCCGAAATAAATTTTCACGGGCTTCTAAAATCAAGCCACACAAGGTGAACATTTATTTGGGCCCTAAATGAAATTTTGAAAAATGCACCTTTTTCCTAAATTCAAATAAAACACCGAAAAACTCCGAAATAAAATCTTATTTGATTTTATTATTAAATCCTCAATATTTCTTTATTTTGGGAAAGTCATTTTATTCCCTCTCTCATATTTTTGTAATAGAAATAATTGATGATAAAATAAATAAAATCAAATGATCCTATTCTCAAAATTTGAGAAAACTCAAATATGAAAATAACGAAATCCCCAACTCTCTCCGTGGGTCATTGAGTTGCGTAGAATTTCTAGGATCAACCAAAATGCAAAATAAAATATGATATGCATGATGCTCTAATGTATAACATTCCAAATTGAAAATTTGGGATGTTACAAACCTACCCCCCTTAAGATGAATCTCGCCCTCGAGATTCGGGTTGGCTAGAAAATAGGTGAGGGTGGTCTTTGAGCAGATCTTCCTCTCGCTCCCAGGTGGCTTCATCCTCCTTGTGGTGGCTCCACTGAACTTTGCAAAACTTAATAACCTTGCTACGAGTAACTCGGCTGGCAACTCGAGAATCTTGATTGGTTTCTCCTCGTAGGTCAAATCGTTATCCAACTAAATAGTTTCCAAAGGCACTGTGTCTCTCAATGGTATGTCAGCCATCTCCGCGTGACATTTCTTTAACTGAGAAACGTGGAACACATCATGTACTCCTGACAATCCTTCGGGCATTTCCAACTTGTAGGCCACTTCTCCCATACGCTCCAAAACTCGATATGGTCCTACAAATCGTGGCGCTAACTTCCCTTTAACTCCAAAATGCTTTGTTCCTCGAAGTGGAGATACTCGAAGATAAGCTCTATCCCCAACTTCGTAAACTGTCTCCTTGCGTTTAGAATCCGCATCACTCTTCTGTCTGGACTGGGCTACCTTGAGCCTATCGCGAATCAACTTCACCTTCTGTTCAGACTCTTTAATCAAGTCAGGTCCAAACAACTGGTGGTCTCCAACTTCGTCCCACGACAACAGTGTCCTGCACCTCCTTTCGTACAAAGCTTTGAAAGGGGCCATCTTTAAACTGGTTTGGTAACTATTGTTGTAAGAGAACTCTGCATATGGCAAATTATCGTCCCAACTAGATCCATAATCTAGCGCACAAGCTCTTAGCATATCCTCCAAAATCTGATTGACTCTCTCTCGGTCTATCCATCTGTCTGTGGATGAAAAGTTGTACTGAATTCTAACCTGGTTCCCAAAGTTTCGTGCAACTGCTTCCAGAACTTTGAGGTAAACTGGGTTCCTCTATCCGATACGATACTCCTTGGAACTCCATGAAGACATACTATTCTGGTCATGTATATCTTTGCCAACTTAGCACTAGTGTAAGTGGTCTTTACTGGGATGAAATGAGCTACCTTCGTCAATCGATCAACTACAACCCAAATCGAGTCATAGCCTGAACGAGTCCTGGGTAATCCCATGATAAAATCCATACCTAGCTTATCCCACTTCCATTCGGGTATCGGCAATGGTTGTAACAATCCTGCTGGCTTCTGATGGTCTGCCTTTACTCTCTGACATACATCACAAACTGCTACATACTCCGCAATATCCTTCTTCATTCCGGTCCACCAGAAAATATCCTTCAAATCCAAATACATCTTGGTATTTCCTGGGTGAATTGAATACGATGAGTCGTGTGCCTCTTGCAAAATCAACTTCCTGATCTCCGGGTCATTGGGCACCTGGACACGGTCTTCAAACCATAGGGTGTTGTGCTCATCCTCACGAAATCCTTTGGCTTTTCCTTTGCTCAGTTTCTCCTTTATAGCGGCAATCCCTTTGTCAGCTTTCTGAGCTTCCCTGATTTTATCCATCAAGGTTGACTGAATCTCCAATGCTGCTACATAGCCTCTCGGAACTATTTCCAAACATAGTTCACGAAGATTTTCTGCTAACTCCTTGGGTATTTCTCCTGTCATTAATGTATTGACATGGCTCTTGTGGCTTAATGCGTCAGCTACTACATTAGCCTTCCTGGGATGATAATGCAATTTCATATCATAATCCTTGATAAGCTCCAACCATCTCCTTTATCTGAGATTTAACTCCTTTTGTGTGAAAATGTACTTCAAACTCTTATGATCCGTGTACACCTCACAATGATTTCCAATGAGGAAATGTCTCCATGTTTTCAAAGCATGCACTACGGCTGCTAACTCCAAATCATGTGTAGCATAATTCAACTCATGAGGCTTCAGTTGTCTTGAGGCATATGAAACAACTCTCCCTTCCTGCATAAGCACTACTCCAAGTCCTCGACGTGAAGCGTCGCAATACACCTCATAATCCTTGGTTTGGTCTGGCAAAATCAACACCGGTGAGGTAACTAAGTGTTTCTTCAACTCCTGGAAACTAGCCTCACATTCCTCTGTCCATATGAACTTGGTATCTTTCTTCAACAACTCAGTAACAGGCTTCGCAATCTTTGAGAAATTCTCAATAAATCTCCGGTAGTATCCTGCGAGTCCAAGAAAACTCTGGATCTCTCCAACTGTTGTTGGGGCTTCCCACTTGGTCACGGTTTCAACTTTAGCGGGATCTACTGCTATACCTTCTCCAGATATAACGTGTCCGAGGAATCCTACTTCCTTCAACCAAAACTAACATTTGCTGAACTTGGCATATAATTGATGTTCTCTGAGCTTTCCAAGTACCAAACGCAAATGCTCCTTATGCTCCTCTTCATTCTTCGAATAAACCAGGATATCATCAATGAATACTAGGACGAACTTATCCAAAAACTCCATAAACACTTTGTTCATCATGTTCATAAAATAGGCAGGTGCGTTAGTCAGACCAAATGACATAACGGTATACTCGTACAGCCCATACCTGGTGGTAAAAGTTGTCTTCGGAATATCCTGTTCTCGAATCTTCAACTGGTGGTATCCTGATCGCAGATTGATCTTGGAAAATACCTTAGCTCCTTGCAATCGATCAAATAGATCGTTGATCATTGGTAGTGGGTACTTGTTCTTGATCGTTACTTCATTCAATCCTCGATAATCAACAACCATCCTTAACGATCCATCCTTCTTCTCCACTAGAAGTACTGGCGATCCCCAAGGCGAAGAACTTGGGCGAATATATCCCTTATCTAGTAACTCCTTAATCTGCTTCTTAATTTCCACCAAATCCTTTGCTGGCATCCTATATGGTCTCTTTGATATTGGCCCTGTGCCTGGCAATAGCTCAATCAAAAACTCAATATCTCTATTCGGTGGCATGCCTGGCAACTCCTCTGGAAAAACATCAGGAAAATCCCTTACCACTGGTACTTCCTCCTGCACAACTCCTGTTAGGCAATTTACTTGAGTCCTCTTTGGCACATGCCGGGATACATACTTGATCCTTCTCCCTTCTGGTGTGGTAAGCAAAATTGACTTACTAGCACACTCAATATTCCCTTCATACTTTGATAACCAATCCATGCCTAATATGACATCCAATCCTTGGGATTCCAATACTATTAGGTCTGAGGGAAAAACATAGTTACCAATCCTTAATGGTAACAGATCACACCATAGACTAGCCACATACTCTGCTCCTAGCGAGGTTACTAACATGGGTGTCGTGGTTTTGTCACGGCAGATGTCCTAGAGAAAGGACTTAGTCGTGGAGCCATCGCGACGGGTTAGCTTGAAGGGGTTAAAGCGGACACAGGGACGCAAGAGAGTTTATACTAGTTCGGCCCCTTCGATGAAGGTAAAAGCCTACGTCTAGTTGTGATGGAATTGATGGGGTTTCGATGACTAGGGAGCAAACAAGCTTCGCCTATGTCTCGAGTTGTTGTCTATTGTCCTTGAACCGCCGCTGGGTCGTCCCCTTATATACACGGGTGACGCCCGTCGGTTCACAAAGTCCCAATACCGACTCATAGATGTGTCCGGTTTGGTCTCTACTTATTCCTAACTTACAATAGAAGTTTAACTACTAACGCCGGTTTACGGCTACAGGCCTTGAACCGACCATGGGCTTTGAGCCCTCGTCTGCCTTCTTGGGCTTTAACATACTTAACTACTGACGAAGTTAACCCGGCCCAGGTAGGCCGGTTTATGCCCAGTAGTAATATCCCCAACATTAGGCCCCAGATTGATTTGAACATGTTCATGTCAATCCTTTAGCAAAAAATCTTCATCTTCAATATCTTCTTGTAGTTTGTTGAACCGCCGTGATGTCATCTTCTCTGGTCGTTGTAAACTGGAGTGACGTCACCTGTCATAACGAAGCTATCCATTATGCTTCCTTGTTTAATAGATCTGCGGAAATCGAGGCGACAGCTCCGTTTCGTGGCCCCTTGATTGTCGCGCCTGACACATGTCCCTTTGCCTTATAAATAGGACCGAAGGGCCATTTCTTTTCTCCCCTTCGTGCCTTTATTCTTCGTCTTCCTCGCGCCGCCAGCCTCGGAGCTCGCCGCCGCCGTCAACTTCTGCACCAACCTTGGCCGTTGCATCAACCTGAACGCACCAGAGCACCACGGCAACCTTCCGCGTCTTCCTCAACTCTGGTAAGCCTTCTACTCTTCTCAACACAGATCTCTTCTAGGGTTTCGTGTTCTTGCAGTGTTCATCACCTGTTCATGTTCATATACTAGCTCCTGGATGCATCTGTGGATCCTTGCTCTGTGTAGCGGTAGGTTTTAGCATCCGCCTTCAGTTTCCTGCTTCGAGACCATAGATCTATATGTATCTCTGCCCATTGATTTAGTACTGTTCTTTTCTGAACCTTGAATATTTTCCTTCTTTTCTGAACTTGCTTCAGATCCGTTGCTGTAGAGAAGTCTTGTGAAATCTGTTTCTGTAAACTTACTCATATACTTCAATGTTTAGACCAGGCGGTTTAACTTTGTAGAAAAAATTGCCAAACCGGTATATACCATTAGTCCCCTTGTTGAACCGCCAGACGTTGTTACTTCATAGAACTCCGGTTTAGATAGATCTGTCTCCGGTTTAACATTGCACATACCAATGTACCTTGATCAATGCATTTTTGAACCGGGATCTTCTACCTTGTAGATTTCCTCATGGCCAAGAAAGTATATGAGTGCAATTGGGTTCCTTCTCGCGTCACAGAGGCTCAACTGGAGGACTTAGTCCTGATTGGCGCTTTAGGCAGCAAAGATACCATCCATTGGAGGGCTCCTGGCAAAGAATGCCCTCCCACACCTCAAGAAGGAGAGGTCGTTGTTTTTGTAGATCACTTAGCCCGGGGCTTTAAACCGCCTGGTTCTAAATTTTACCGGGATGTTTTAGCCGATTTCCAACTCCATCCACAAGACATTGGCCCCAACTCTGTTACAAATATGTGTAACTTCCAAGTGCTCTGTGAGGCGTTCTTTCAAGAGGAGCCCACAGTGGAATTGTTCAGAGACCTTTTCCATCTAAACTGACGTACTGAGTTTACTGACGGCTCCAATACAGAGTTGGGTGGCGTGGCGATTCAGAAAAGGAAAGAGGTCACATACCCTCATGCCAAACTGCACAGCCACCCCAAAGAGTGGAATCAGACATGGTTCTATTACAAAGACACCTCCCCTGCTGGTGAGAATCCCTTGCCTGGCTTTCGTCCGGAGCGGCTCAGCAATACTCACCCCTTTCCGCAAAGGTTGACTGCCCAGGAGAGAAGCAAATATGCTCCTCAACTGTCGAAGCTCAGAGCCTTTATGGCCAACGGTTTAACAGGGGTTGATCTTGCTCGCTGTTGGATATCATGGAGCATACTGCCTCTGAGTCAGCGCTCCGGTTTGATGTGCGAGTATACTGGCAGTGTTAATGACCCACTGCGACATTCCAACATCCAGCTCGCCGATGAAGAAATCACAGAGGCGGTGAATAAGATGTTGAATGAACCGGAACACATCTGTGCTAAAAACGGCCTGCTTCCCTTCTGTGCCACCAACAAACCGCCAGCTAAAAGACTTTGATTTTTCTTTTTGCTGAATCTGTTATTGATATATCTGGTCATTGTTTAATATCAGTGTCTGTGTAACCAGGGCAATGATCCGTTTTGGAGCAAGAAACTGCCGCAGGAGAAACCAGAAAAACCAGACAAACCAGAAAGAGCAACCCGGCAAAAAACTAAAGCTGTGAAGAAGACTGCCCACGGGAAAAGAACCACTTCATCCTCTAATCCGGCCCCTGATGATGATGTGGATAATCCGGACCTTGAGGTAGGGCTTGACTCACTTGGCTTATTTTTCATGCGTCTTATTGATGATGATATTTGTCAGGATGATGCCGAAGCCAGCCATGCTGATGCTGCAGAGGTAATTATTCTCTCTTCCGATTCAGAATCTTTTCCTTCACTAAAACCCAAATTTCTTATGAAGACCCAACAGCACGAAGCTCGTCGCACCACCCGGCACAGCGGTCAGGTAGTTACCTCCACCGGTTTATCGAATAGTCCAGTTCGGAAACGCCGCTCAGAGGTCTCTAATTTGCTTGTTAGTGCTTGTCCTAAAGCGGGCTGGTTTCGTCAACCTCTTAATCCATCTGACTCCGATTACCAGGTTACCTCTCACTCATCTTCTGGCGAATCATCGGCTACTCAACTACCACCGCTCAAAACGGTGCTTGGGTAAGCTATACTTATCATAATATTTGCAGTACATTACCTTGGAACATATGCTGTATTTGATTTTGTTATTCCTTTCAGGGCCAAGCCTAGGCCAAGCAAGAAGGCTCGCTTGGACAAAGCGGCCGAAGAGGATGCCGTCCTTGAACCGGGCAAAACACCAGATCTTGAAGCGGCTATTCCTGAGGATATACCCAATGATCCGCCGCAGCAAGACGATGATCTTATTGCTGAAGAAAGACCTATTGATACATCCAGTCCTGTCAATCAGCCCACAAGTTCCATCCGGATTGAGAAATCCACCGGTCCAACCAAACCTACTGACAAGCCAACAGCCCCAGTGCAAACCGGCGATGCCAAGGATGATGAAGTTGTCATTACTGGCATTGGCCATACAGAGCCAAGCAATCCTATCGCTTTATCCAAACATACTGCCAAGGAAGAATTTGTTGCCTTTGGCAAAGGCAAGTGGAATGCTGATCTGTCGACTTACACTGCTCTGAACGCCCAAGATATCCATTCTGGCTACCTAAACCGGTTGTATACCAGTCGTGACTATGAAGCCGGTCTGGTTAACATGATGAAAGATAAATATGAGGTAACTTCCATATGCTCTTTCCTGCTTGTATGCTTCAATTCTTGCTGACTCTCCTAGCCCCCAAGGGCCGGTTTGTAATCTTCTTTCAAACCGGAACTTACTAATATAAATCTTAATGCTTTGAAATTCGCTGATGTAGCCCCCAAGGGCCGGTTCAACTTAGCGTAGTTAAACCGGGACTTTAAGTGATTGAGATTGCCACATCAGAATATATACGAGCAAATAGCCATTAGCCCCCAAGTGCCAAGTTGAATACTTGTATTGATCTTGGGACTTTGTAAGCAATTGAAAGATGAAGATCAAATATGCATTATCCCCCAAGTGCCAAGGGCATAACTTGTTATGTGGTTGGCACTTCAATCCTTGTACCATTTTACTAAAGCATATAACTGTCTGCATGCAGGCTGAGCTGAAGACGAAAGAAAGCCAAGTCGCCGATCTCCAAGAAAATCTGAAGTCCCAACAAGCTGAAACCTCCAAAGCAAAAGAGGAATTAGCCAGCGCTTTAAGTGCCATGGAACAGCTTAAGGAGAGCTTCAAGAAGAAGCGGGCGGATTGGGCCACTGAAAAGTACGCTTTAATCAAACGAGCAGAGGATGCCGAGGGTGCACTAAAACCGGTGACGGATGAACTGACCAGCATAAAGCGGCACGTGCATGCCATGACCACTGCTATCTTTGGTAAGCCAGTTTGACTTCTGAATTGATTCTGTCGTCTTACAGAGCTGCCGGTTTGTTAACCCTTTATGATATTTCAGGGACACGCATTGGTCACTTGGGGTCGGATGTGCGGAAGAAATTGAAAGCCGCCTATACGTTGATCGAACAACTGTACACTGGTGCACAGCGTATCATCTGTACTGCATCCCACAAGAAACCGGCGCCCACTTTGATTCAAGACACTCTGATGAAACTGTCAGTGCTTCCTGCCCGGGTTGAAGAACTGAAGAAATCTGCTGCTCGAACCGGTGCGATCAATGCCTTAATCTGGGCAAAAGCTTGGGTGCCGAATTTTGATCCTATTGAAGCGGCTCAGGGCTATCTCAGCTTGAAGGAAGACGGGTCAGAGTTTGGTGAGGCGGATCTGCGAGCAATAAACCGGGAGGTGCGTCCGCTAGCTTGTCAATTGGCTGAAGAAGCAGACTTGTCTCATTATCAAGCCCGATACGACAATCAAACAAGCGAATAGCTGCACCAATTCATGAATCGGAAAATCTTATCCCTCCAATCCGTAAGCATACTTACGCTCCCGATATTGACCCGTCATTGCTGATCCATGATGAAGCTGTCTTTCAAGCATTGATGGGAATCGACTGGACAACTGTTGATTTCCAGCTGCTGGGTAGAGAAACTGAAGCTGAAGCGGCGCGGGATGATCCACAACCATCAGGCCAGGCTGGTGGCCAAGCGTGAACCGGAAGCCGGTTTAAAACTGCTTCTCCCTTGCGAAAAACAATGATCTTATTGTGGGCACCGTGTTGCCTTGTAATAGGCTAGCTGATACTTTTGATGTTGATATGCCTTCGTGCATAATTACTGCAACTTGCTCTTTCCTTTGGGTGATGAACTTTCCAAAGTACTTTCGGCAATAAAAAATCTTAAAGTGCCACCACGGTTGTACCGTCGGGCGGAATATGATGTCTGCATACATGAAATCAAAACATCTGAAATTTTTAAGTATATGACCAAATTTTTGAGATACATAATATCTGCCATCGTTGAGCGTGAAGTTGGCTTTGCCAATCTTGAAGCGGAGTTTTATAAACCCACACTGTTGGAGGAGATAGCAGCTCCTATATGTATATGATGTCGGTTTACCATGTAAACCGTGCCGGGTTATACTAAACACCGTGTTACTCCATAATAGGATGTTAACAAAAAAGATCAAATCGGGCAAATAGTCTCTGGATTTAAATGAACCGTGTTCCGTCAATTGACAGGTTAAACCGGCTGAAAATTTTGTCAGTTTAAAAAACGCAATAAAAAGGAAGAAAAAGCTTTCAAAGAAAAATGTGAAACAAAGGCAATGAAAAAACCGTTTGCAAAGAAAAAGGCTTATTTGAGCTGATCAGATGGCGTTACCATGGCCGAACACGACCAAGCTCCCGATAGGTGTAACTATGGTTCTAGTCAGCCAGGTCCCCAAATGAAACCGTGGCATTTATGCCGATCAAGTGGCATGGCAATGGTTCAGGTTCGACCAAGCCCCCAAGTGATTCTGTGGCCTTAGGCCGATCAAGAGGCATGACTGGTTCAGACGTGACCAAGTCCCCAAGTGATCTAGTGGCTCTCGCCTATCAAAAGGTATTGTATTGGTTTGGACACGACAAACCCCCAAGTGATATAACATGATGCTTTTAAAAGCTAACTCAAGGGGTAAACCGGAGGCCGCTTTAGAACAACTCCGTGTAACCACACATGATGTAAAAGAACAGATACCCCGCTTTAGTTGAGGTTCCGGTTTATTATATTTAATCATAATATATACATCGTCGTAATATGTACATAAGTAGAGCCAATGGCTCAGTTATAGTAAGGCCGAAGATGAGCTATGTTCACGGCCTATTGGTCTCCTCCTCTGATGTATGTGAGTCCTTATGCTCTCGAATATCGATCAGATAGTATGACCCGTTGTGGAGATTCTTGCTGACCACGAAGGGCCCCTCCCAAGGTGGGATAGTTTATGCATATCAGTCTGATCTTGGATGAGCCGAAGCACCAAATCTCCCTCCTGAAAGGTTCTGGTTCTGACTCGGCGACTGTGATAACGACGATGATCCTGTTGGTAAATCACCGATCGGGCGGCTGCTATGTCACGCTCTTCATCCAACCGGTCCAAAGCATCTTGCCGTGCTGTCTCGTTGTCCGCTTCAATATAAGCCGTCACACGAGGTGAATCATGACGGATATCACTGGGGAGAACCGCCTCCGCTCCATAAACCATGAAGAACGGTGTGTATCCTGTTGATCTGTTGGGTGTTGTATTGATGCTCCATAACACAGATGGTAATTCTTCTACCCAACAACCCGGTGTTCTCTGCAAAGGAACCATGAGCCGGGGCTTGATGCCTCTCAAGATCTCTTGATTAGCCCTTTCTGCTTAACCATTGGACTGTGGGTGTGCCACTAATGAAACGTCGAGCCAGATGTGCTCCCGTTCGCAGAACTCCTTCATGGCACCTTTGGAAAAATTGGTACCATTATCTGTGATGATACTGTGTGGAAAGCCAAACCGGAAAATCACTTTTTTGATGAACTGAACCGTCGTGGCCGCATCACACTTGCTAACGGGTTCTGCCTCCACCCACTTTGTAAACTTGTCAACCGCCACTAGGAGGTGGGTCTTCTTATCTTTGGACCTTTTGAAAGGCCCAACCATATCCAGCCCCCAAGTCGCAAACGGCCAAGTAATTGGAATCATCCTCAATTCTTGGGCCGGTACATGAGCACATCTTGAAAACCTTTGGCAACCATCACATCGTCTGACCAGATCCTCCGCATCAGCATGAGTAGTTAACCAATAGAAGCCATGGCGAAACGCTTTAGCCACCAGAGATTTTGAACTGGCATGGTGACCACAATCTCCTTCGTGGATCTCACACAAAATTTCACGGCCTTCTTCAGGAGACACACAGCATTGAAACGCTCCTGACACACTACAATGATGCAACTCGCCGTTGATAATAATCATGGACTTGGATCGCCGGATTATCTGTCGGGCCAGAGTCTCATCCTCTGGTAACTCACCCCGGTTCTTGTACGCTAGGTAAGGAAGCATCCAATCTGGAATAACATGAAGAGCTGCCACCAATTGAGCCTCCGGATCAGGAATAGCCAAATCCGCTTCACCAGGGATCTTGACTGACGGGTTGTGCAGCACATCCAGAAAAACATTAGGCGGGACCGGTTTGCGCTGAGGGCCCAGCCGGCTTAAGGCGTCCGCCGCTTCATTTTTCCGCCGGTCCACGTGGTCCACCTGATAGCCTTTAAAATGACCTGCAACAATATCCACCTCACAACGATATGCTGCCATGAGTGGGTCCTTGGAGTCCCAAGTGCCAGACACTTGTTGAGCCACGAGGTCCGAGTCACCGAATCACTTAACTCGACTTAGATTCATCTCCTTAGCCATCCGGAGACCATGGAGCAAGGCTTCATACTCAGCTGCATTGTTAGTACAAGGGAACATTAAATGGAGAACATAACAAAACTTATCACCTCATGGGGAAGTTAATATGACTCCAGCCCCCGAGCCTTCCAATTGCCTGGATCCGTCAAAATGGATGGTCCAAATTGTGTGATCCGGCTTTTCTTCAGGTGCTTGCATTTTCGTCCAATCATTGATGAAATCAACAAAGTGCTTGAGACTTAACCGCCGTCCGAGGCACAAACTTCAAACTGTGCGGCCCAAGCTCTATAGCCCATTTGGCAATCCGGCCAGTTGCTTCCCGGTTCTGGATGATATCCCCCAAAGGAGCAGAACTGACCACCGTAATTGGGTGCCCTTGGAAGTATTGTTTAAGCTTTTGGCTTGCCATAAAAACTCCGTACACCAGCTTCTGCTAGTGCGGATACCTTTGCTTGGACTCAATGAGTACCTCACTGATATAATAGACTAGACGTTGAACCGGATGCTCCTTACCTGCCTCCTTTCGCTCCACCACAATAGCCACACTGACCGCCCGAGCATTAGCAGCAACATATAGCAGTAACGGCTCCTTGTCAATGGGAGCGGCAAGCACAGGCGGATTGGCCAATTGCCGCTTTAAGTCCTCAAATGCTTCATCAGCAGCAGAACTCCAGACAAACTGATCCGTCTTTTTCAACATCTGATACAAAGGGATTGCTTTCTCACCAAGACGACTGATAAACCGGCTTAACGCGGCAATCCGGCCTGCCAGGCGTTGAACATCATTGATACACTTCGGTTTGGCCAGGGAGGTGATGGCTGTGATCTTCTCCGGATTAGCCTCAATTCCCCTATTGGACACCAGAAAACCCAATAACTTGCCCGCCGGTACACCAAAGACGCACTTGTCCGGATTAAGCATCATCTTGTATGTCCTCAAGTTATCAAAGGTTTCCTTCAAATCATCAATCAGAGTCTCCTTCTCCCTGGACTTAACCACGATATCATCCACGTAAGCATGTACATTACGGCCAATCTGCTTGTGAAGACAATTTTGTACACATCATTGATAAGTTGCCTGGGCACTCTTGAGCCCAACGGGCATAGACACATAGCAGAAGGCTCCAAAGGGAGTTATAAATGCCGTCTTCTCCTGGCCCTTAACTGCCATTTTCATCTGATGATAACCAGAATATGCATCTAAAAAACTTAAACCCTCACAACCCGCCGTAGCATCAATAATTTGATCAATACGGGGGAGGGCAAAAGGATCTGCTGGACAAGCCTTATTAAGATCTGTGTAATCCACACACATGCGCCAGGTGCCGTTTTTCTTAAGGACCAGCACCGGATTGGCAAGCCACTCAGGGTGAAAAACTTCAACAATAAAGCCAGCTGCTAAGAGCCTGGCTACCTCTTCTCCAATCGCTTTGCGTCTTTCTTCGTTAAACTGGCGGAGGAACTGTTTCACCGGTTTGTATTTAGGATCCACATTAAGGGTGTGCTCAGCGAGTTGCCTCAGGACACCTGGCATGTCAGAGGGCTTCCATGCAAAAATGTCCCGATTCTCACGGATGAACTCGATGAGCGCGCTTTCCTATTTCGGATCCAAGTTGGCACAGATGCTGAACTGCTTGGACGAATCACCAGGTACGAAGTCAACAAGCTTAGTTTCTGCTACCGATTTGAACTTCAGGGCTGGATCATGCTCCGTAGTTGGCTTCTTTAATGGAGTCATGTCCGCCGGATCAACATTGTCCTTATAATACTTCAACTCCTCGGTGGCACAAACCGACTCTGCAAAGGCCGCATCTCCTTCCTCGCACTCCAAAGTGATTTTGCGGCTTCCGTGAACCGTTATTGTCCCCTTGTGACCCGGCATCTTGAGCTGCAAATACACATAACAGGGCCGTGCCATAAACTTGGCGTAGGCCGGTCGCCCAAACAGGGCGTGATATGGACTTTGGATTCTCACCACTTCGAACGTCAATGTTTCCGACCTGGAATCATGATCATCCCCAAAGGCCACCTCCAGGGCTATCTTACCAACAGGATATGCTGATTTGCCAGGTACTACACCGTGGAACACCGTATTAGACGGTTTGAGATTTTTATCTGTTAGTCCCATACGACGGAAGGTCTCATAGTACAAGATATTAATGCTGCTCCCTCCATCCATGAGCACTTTGGTGAACTTGTAACCTCCCACCTGAGGCGCCACCACTAGAGCCAACTGACCCGGATTATCAACCTGGGGAGGGTGATCCTGTCTGCTCCATATGATTGGCTGTTCAGACCAGCGTAGGTAACGGGGTATGGCCGGTTCAACAGAATTAACCGCCCGCCTTTGAACCTTCCGGTCTTGCTTGTCCAAGCTAGTGGTGAATACATGGTTCTGCCCACTACTCAACTGCTTTGGGTTGCTCTGGTAACCTGACTGTTGCTGCTGTTGGTTGTAACCACCCTGGTTATTCTGACTATTTTGATTATTATGTCCGTCCGGATTACCATTAAATCCTGAACCGGAATTTCCTCCACCGTAACCCGGCCTGGACCCTGAGCCACCGCCGGAGCCGTGATCATACCAGAAAGCATTAGAATTCTTGAACTCCTGCATAATGAAACAATCCTTCCAAAGGTGGTTTGCTGGCGCCTCCTTTGTCCCATGTCTTGGACAGGGCTGGCTCAGTAGATAGTTTAGGCGGTCTGGGTTAGGGTTGGGTGCCCCGTTGCGATTTTTCGGTTTACCCTTGCGTCGCTGGCCATTGTCCTGCGCGTTGGTATTAGCCACAAAGTCCATGTTACCATCCGCTTTACGCTTGCCTCCACCACCATTGCCTGTCCAGTGATGCTGCTAACCTTTGGAGCTGCTGTTCCTCTTTCCCTTCCCTACCTTGTCATCATCAGATTCGGGATCCTTGGTACTATCAGAATCAGCATACTTCACCAAAGCGGCCATGAGGGTCCCCATGTCAGTGCAATGACGCTTCATCCGTCCCAACTTCAGCTTTAGGGGCCCAAATCGGCAGTTGCCTTCTAGGGTTAATACTGCGATGTCAGCATTGATGCGGTCTGATGAGTGCAATACTTGTGAAACCCGGCGCACCCAATGAGTCGTTGACTCTCCTTCCTCCTGGACGCAGGCAGCTAAGTCCACTATCGACATAGGCTGTTTACATGTATCCTTGAAATTGCTGATAAACCGGGCTCGTAATTGGGCCCATGAACTGATAGAATTAGCCGGCAAGTTTTTTAACCAAGTACGGGTCGTTCCTTCAAGCATCATGGTGAAGTAATTCGCACACGCCGCGTCATCCACATCAAGCATCTCCATGGCCATCTCA
Source organism: Triticum urartu (assembly GCF_056163025.1). Taxonomy (NCBI): domain Eukaryota; kingdom Viridiplantae; phylum Streptophyta; class Magnoliopsida; order Poales; family Poaceae; genus Triticum; species Triticum urartu. The sequence continues at coordinate 567,993,694 of NC_141874.1, forward strand.
TAGCTCTCCACCCATGTCTCTGGAGGTTGATCCACCGTGTAATTTGGTACTTTGCGCGGGCCTTTGAAATCCTTGGGCAGGCGCACATTGCGTAAAGGGGGGATAAGGCAAGGCACCCCCAAAGAACTAGAAGTAACACCAGGTTCGATCGAGATAGTTGGACGAACCGGCGTGAGCTGCCGAGCCTGATGCTGTGCGGCTAACTCGGCCTCCCTGCGCGCTCGGGCCCGGTCCACCACTTCCTGAGCGTTATCAGCCCCACCCGCCGGGTTGTTGCCACGGGGTGCTCAACGTCGTTCATTACTCGACACTGCCGGTTCATCCATATGCCTGCTATAGCTCCGGCTTGGACGGGGGGTCGAGTGGATCCGGTCGCGGTTGTACGAGTATGCTTCCTATTGGACCAAAGCTATCCTCAGAAGCTCCTTGACCCGTCGCGTCTCTACTGCCTGCGGCGAGTCACCTTCAATGGGAATGGCCTCCAGCCGTGCAGCAGCGGCGACGAGATTGTCCATTGGGTTGGAGTAGTGACCCGGAGGTGCTAAAATAGCCTGAGGTATAACGGCGTTTTGACGAGGCGGGTCCATCCGACGAGGCTGAACCGGTGCATCGGTCCCAGGAGCTTCCGCCCGGTTTCCCTCCAGCGGATTACTGGTTCCTGCTCCTGGGGTGTTGAAAAGGTCTCTGGCCTCGAAAACCGGAGGCAAACGGGATCGGTGCTTCCTCCTCAAGACTTCATGCGACGCGCTCTGGTCCAACATGAGCCTGTAGGCTTGTGCGTCTAGAACGGCCCGCTCTGTGGCCATCCTGGTGTCCTCAGCTGCCAGATCTGCCTTGGCCTGGGTGATCTGTTCCTTCACCTTTGCAATCTCCGCGTTATGAACGCCCTGATCCGCCGGATTAGCTTCCGCCATAACCACAGCCAATGCATCAAATAGCTCTGATAGAACTTGAGCCGGCGGGCGCACAGGGCCTCCTGCCCCGGCAGCCATCGCCGCTGCTGAACTGGAGGTTGTTGCCACAACGGTCGAAGAATGAAGCGCTGCTTGTGTGCCGGCCATGAATATTCCAACCCAGTTGGGCAGATCAGAGGGGTCCGGAATACTGTCGCCATCGGAACAGCCCCCAATCCGGCCGTCTTGTAGCTAATAAAGAGATTCGGTTTCTCCGGTCGATGACTCGTCCTCGAAACAAACGACAGTCTCGCCGCGAGATTCCGATCCATCCTCATAACTTCCTCCATGGATGACTCCCACGAAGGCACGCTTCATGGCCGGTTTAACCCGGGCGGATCGCGCATGTTGAGCCGTCTCGACGAGGTCGGTGCAGATGTCCGACTCAGGGCCCGGTTCACCGATCTTGCCAATGAAAACGTGAATGCCACCAAAGGGGACCCGGTACCCGTACTCAACTGAGCCGGCCTCGGGGCCCCAGCCTGCGCCTTTGATGTAGAGCTTGCCGCGACGACTCTTAGTCATCCAGCCTACAGCGTAGCCCTCGAGTCCTTCAAAGCGGCCCTCCAAGAACCTGAAACCATCGTGTGATAGCCCCACGGTGGGCGCCAACTGTCGTGGTTTTGTCACGGCAGATGTCCTAGAGAAAGGACTTAGTCGTGGAGCCATCGCGACGGGTTAGCTCGAAGGGGTTAAAGCGGACACAGGGACGCAAGAGAGTTTATACTAGTCCGGCCCCTTTGATGAAGGTAAAAGCCTACGTCTAGTTGTGATGGAATTGATGGGGTTTCGATGACTAGGGAGCAAACAAGCTTCGCCTATGTCTCGAGTTGTTGTCTGTTGTCCTTGAACTGCCGCCGGGTCGTCCCCTTATATACACGGGTGACGCCCGTCGGTTCACAAAGTCCCAATACCGACTCATAGATGTGTCCGGTTTGGTCTCTACTTATTCCTAACTTACAATACAAATTTAACTACTAACGCCGGTTTACGGCTACAGGAATTGAACCGACCATGGGCTTTGATCCCTCATCTACCTTCTTGGGCTTTAACATACTTAACTACTGACGAAGTTAACCCGGCCCAGGTAGGCCGGTTTACGCCCAGTAGTAATATCCCCAACAATGGGTGACCTAAGGGCTTGGGTTGGTAGGTTATACTTATCCACAAATCCCCTTGAGATGTATGAATGTGATGCGCCAGTATCAAAAAGAATGAGTGCAGTAAATGACTTAACCAAAAACTTACCTATTACTGCATCGGGCTGAGCTTCAACCTCCTCCACGCTAACGTGGTTCACTTGTCCCCTGTTAAAAGGGTTCGGCTTCTTCCCAGAGCTTCCATTGCTATTTCCATTTTGCAATTCAGGACATTCATTGGCATAATGTCCGGTCTTTGAACACTTAAAGCAAGTGACTTGGCTTAAGTCCTTCTTGGCTGGGGTTGAGGGGTTGGTGTGGTTCTGGCCGTTGCTTCCTCCATTGCATTACCATTCTTGGTGCCATTGTGATTGTGCGAGCTACCTCCTCCATGGGTATGCTGAAAATGTCCTCCCGGTCTAGGGGTAAAACGTGGCTTCTGCTGAGCTCCTGAATTGTACTTTCCTTGTCCATACTTCCTCTTGCGATTCTCAATTTGCTGTTGCTTCCCTTCAATCATAAGAGCACGATCTACCAACTCCTGGTAGTTGTTGAAGGTTGCTACCATCAACTGCATGCTCAACTCATCATTCAGTCCTTCCAAAAACTTCTCCTGCTTAGCTGCATCCGTAGCGACGTCATCTGGGGCATAACGTGCTAGCTTACTAAATTCCTCCACATACTGGCCAACTGTCCTTCCTCCTTGGCGCAAGTTGCGAAACTCACGCTTCTTCATGGCCATAGCTTGTGCTGAAACATGTGCAGTGCGAAAAGCCTGCTAAAACTGGTCCCATGTGACAGTGTCAACTGGGAAAGTGGCTGTGAAATTCTCCCACCATCATGCTGCGGGCCCTTCTAACTGATGTGCGGCAAACTTCACCTTCTCCGCATCTGTGCATCCTGTTGTGGTCAACTCCCCAGCTGTCTTGCGGAGCCAATCATCTGCTACTATCGGCTCGGTGCTACTGGAAAACACCGGTGGATTCAGCCTAAGAAAACGGGCTAAGTGGTCAACAGGTGGTGGTGGTGGTGGTGGTGGGTTGTTGTTGTTGTTCCCCTGATTCTAATTCTGGACTAGCAACTGCATCAATGTGTTCTGCTGCTGGATCAACTGGGTGAGCTCCGGTGGAAAGGCAAATCCGAGGTCACGTCTCGGAGGCATCTGAGGGTTTAGAAAAGATGAGATATAAGAATAGAGGGGGTCTAAAGAGAAAACACTACCCATATGCACATGAGGCAAAAGCAAACAATTCTCTTCATTCAATCAAACAAAGGCATACAATCGATCTATCTATAGCAAAAGTGCTTGGACTACTATATTTACATGGTGGTCTACTACTACTGATGAGGTGGTCTACTAGAAATATTCTTCGGTCGTTGACTCCATGATATCTGCTCCAGCTTCATCAACATAGTCATCATCGCTACTATCTGCTTCCGAGTCGGTGCCGTCGATGATGATGTAGTCTTCCGGGCTAATTTCCTTGAGTTCTTCGTCTTCATCTACTGGCGTAGGGTCTCCCATAAATATTCCAATCTTGTTGATCAGGTCGTCATTCTTATCCACCAATACTTCAATTTCCTCTTCATAATCTTCACGTGTAGCCTTGAGTTCTTCCTCCAATTCCTTGATTCTAGTCTTAGCCTTCTTCAGATCTATCATGTCGGCGCACATCTGGTTCTCCTGTCGTCGAATGTGCTGGTTTAACTCCTGGATAAAAGCTGCAATTGATCTATCCTTCCTGGTGCTGATCATCTCCCAGTGTTCATCTCAGCACCCACAAATCTGGTAGATAGTATCCTTGAGATCCTTGTGGTAGACTTCTCCAATGCGTCCCATGGCGATGTGAGCTGCCATGCTCTTTCCTAGACTCCAAGTTGGTGCATCAAAAGAAAACTCTATGGGCTCAGTGACTGGCATGAACGTCCTTCCTGAAACTTGAACTTGAATCATCCAGCGCTCTTCTTCAGGTAAAGTGGCGTTGTAGGTTCCTGTGAAGCTTGGTACTCCTATGTTCAGGTATCTAGTGACTTCCTTCAAGTGTCGTCCAAAGGGTGTATCTTCATCCGGTTGTGTGAACTTGTTCCTTGCATCCGCCATCCTAAAGAGTAGAAAAGATGAGAGGTCAGAAGAGAAGAGAGTGAATAGTGATCTAGGTTTAACTTAGTGGTCGTGTCCTACAGTCAGCGTGTGCTCTGATACCATCTCTGTAGCGACCAGACCTCAAATAGTCTGATCTCTGTGCTCCGGTGTCATCCCGGGATCAGTAATGCTGACACCACACAGTACTCGAAGGATTTATAGCAGAGTAGCAATCACACACTTATTACATCGAGTGTCTCATAAGAGAACTTATTACAATAAATATGGCTTAAGGCCATCTAATAACGATAACAGTGGAAGGCTTGGAAGATAAGTGAGTCCATTAACTCCAACGGCATCACTGAGTATAGAACCACGATCTAAAAACTCCTTAATCATCGTCTGAAAAGTCTGCAACATTAACATTGCAGCCCGAAAACGGGTCAACACATGGAATATGCTGGCAAGGTAACACATAGAGAGTAATGGAATGAAACAGCTATACTATATGCATATTTGGCTGGTGGAAAGCTCTATGGTTACAGTTTTGCATAAAGCCAATTTTTCCCTACTTCGAAGGAATAAATTTAATTACTATCATGGTCGTTGTTAAACATTGAGAATGGTTGACAGCATTCTCAATCCCAATTAAGCATCATCATTAAACATAATCCAACAAAATTAATTTAGAGTAACATGTTGAGATTCACATGATAATCCAGGTACTAGATACTCAAGATTGTCCATAACCGGGGACACGGCTAACCATGATTAGTTTATTACACTCTGCAGAGGTTTGCGCACTTTTCCCCACAAGACTCGATCGCCTCCGTTTGGTTTCTCGCACTACAGGGTGTTTGAGAAGACGGATGACCGAGACATAGTCTTTCAGAAGCGCTAGCACCTTACGATTGGGTAGACCGTACCACCTACATCCCCTACATATGCTAGTCTACCACTGTAAGAGTTCGCACAACTTAGTCAACTATACTAGTGCCCATAATAGCTTGTGGCTGCACACGGAAGTTTCTAGTATGAATAGTCTCATGATCCCTTTGAGCCTGGGTGGCGGTCCAAAAGAAAACAGGCAAGTCCTGGAATACCCAGGTGCCTCAATCCACCCAGATGTGTGTTTAAGTTGCCACCTTAGATAAACCATTAATTAACAAACTCACATCTGTCATGGATATCACTCACCCAATCCACGTCTACTAGCATAGCATGGCATAATAAGCAAACGTAGAAGTAACTCCCAAAGGTTTGATAATAAACAGGTAATAGGTACTACCTCATCTACTTCTCATCCCACAATTTAATTAGATCCTAATCATGCAATGTGTGAGGATTGATCTAATGCAATAAAACTGGGTAGTAGGAAAGGTATGATCAAAGTGTTACTTGCCTTGCTGATGATCCGTGAAACCTAACGATTCGAAGTAACAGGCGGCGCACTCCGGGTACTCTATCGCAAACAAACAAACAAGCATACAATAAGTACTCATCTAATGCACAGGTAAAACTCAAATAAGAGATCTAACTAGAAGGTTCAACTTAAGAACTCCGGTTGGCAAAAAGAATCAAATCGAACGAAGCAACGAAAGACAAACGGCGAAAGAAAACAACTTCGTTCTAGTAATCTGGATCTAGAGCAAATTTTACAGTAGCAAAATCTTATTTAAGTTGGTTATTCGGATAGAGGGTTTCGAGACGAAACTCTAGGCGCTTGAATCGCCTGATTCCGATAAACGAGCGAAAAGTTATACTAAAACGAAAATCGGATCAGGAATCGCGATCAGAAAAATCGCGGATTTAATCCGAGAAAAAGAAAAACGACGAACGCCGAATTTTTTTTCTCTTTTTTTCGGCATGGAAAACGAGACGCGACGAACCTCGGCGGTGAAATCCGGCGGCGGCGGCGGCGGCGGACGACGACGGTGGCGCGGCGGCGGCGGCTAGGGTTGGGGCTGGCTAGGGTTTCTCCCCGGGGCTGGGCCTCGGCTTATAAAGGCCTCCCGGGTCGGTGTCCAGGTCGGACACGGCCCGTTAAGTCGGTTCGCATTTTTTTTTAATTTATTCCGCTCGGAAGAAAAATAAAAAGAAATACTAAATGGACTCCAAAAATTCCGAAATAAATTTTCACGGGCTTCTAAAATCAAGCCGCACAAGGTGAACATTTATTTGGGCCCTAAATGAAATTTTGAAAAATGCACCTTTTTCCTAAATTCAAATAAAACACCGAAAAACTCCGAAATAAAATCTTATTTGATTTTATTATTAAATCCTCAATATTTCTTTATTTTGGGAAAGTCATTTTATTCCCTCTCTCAAATTTTTGTAATAGAAATAATTGATGATAAAATAAATAAAATCAAATGATCCTATTCTCAAAATTTGAGAAAACTCAAATATGAAAATAACGAAATCCCCAACTCTCTCCGTGGGTCATTGAGTACCGTAGAATTTCTAGGATCAACCAAAATGCAAAATAAAATATGATATGCATGATGCTCTAATGTATAACATTCCAAATTGAAAATTTGGGATGTTACACTGGTCCTCGGTTCAGATCTTACAATGTACACCGAATTGAAACATCGATATTAAGTCTCGTACTATGTACATTCAAATGTTGTTTTTAGCCCCCTGCCCCCCGCACAAACACTACATACTTCCTGTATCGGTTAATCTTCCTCTCCTAACCACCTTAGGAAGCTATCGGTTTCCAACACACGTTCATTCTTTCTCTCCATGTTTCGATCTCTAAGTCTCTCAACTACACAACCCCTTTTTCCACTCTGTTACCAAATGTATTTACCTCACACACCCGCCATTGCACCCCATGACGAGCTCTTTCTCTCTCCCCCCTCTCCCTCTCACCCTCTCGCGCTAAATACATGCATTGCCTATCTAGCCCCCCAACCTCTCGTGCGCACGCACGCACGTTGTATATCTAGGTCACTCCCTCGAGACTGACTCACTCTTTCTTCCGCACGGCGGGCCACACTCGCTTAATCTCGCTCCCTTTATTTGAGTCTCGTTTAACCTCGTTTTCTTTCACACACAAATGATATATCTCCCTGTTCGGGCCTCGATCGACACACTCTATACTCTCTCACACAGATTGTCTATCTAGGTCAGTCCATCCAAGCTGCCGCCACTCTTTTGACCTCATGGTGGGCCATGCTCACTCAATCTCTCTCTCTCTCTCTGTATGTCTCGATTGACCTTGCTCTTTCTCGGACAAAAACGATATATCACCATGTTTGAGCCCAATTTGACCTATTCACATTGTATACTCTCTCACGCACATCGTTTATATAGGTCACTCTCTCCAACCCGTCTCACTCTTTCGATCGCACGGCGACCCTATGTGATCGGTTGACCTTGCTTCCTCCCATGCATAAAATATATCTACACGTCTGTGAATGGATCATCTCTCAAGCTCTATCTTACAGCCCTCACCCTTGCCAAAAAGCTCAATCGGACAATATCTCTCCAGAGCATATATATTTGTTCAATGAATGTCAGACCACACTCACTTTGTCTCTCTATCTATATGTCTCTCGATTGACCTCGCTTTCTCACACCGTATCTTCCACGCGTTGAAGCTACTACCTCTCCGTCCCTCGCAAAGCCGGAGCTATTTACATTGCGAGGGGCCCTCCAACCTTGGATTAATTTGTGTAGGCATTTGTTTCGGTCGGTTTAGATTATATTTTCGTAGCATTCGGCCCACAACTACTCCAAACACCATTGCAACCCACGCAACTCCCCTAGTTGATTTCCCTCTGGCTCGGTCATCACTCTCTCGCACGTCCTTTCTCGCCTTCAACGTCGCACCATGGTATTATTGAAAAAACTATGTTGTTCTCTTTAATTATTATAAATAAGCTACAAAACTACACACCGATAGTCCACTTGGAATGGAACAAATTTCGACCCACAAATTAAAGTGATACAACCTACACACCGAGGGGCCCACATGTCATGAAACAAATTTGGACCCATATACAAATTAAAAAATAAAGGACGAGGATCGAACATGCGACCGGGCCTTCAAGCCGCACGTCAATAGGCAACATACGTAGAATAGCAATGTTTGTTGTACCCCCTTTGTTCACATAATGTTTTTATATTACCGTAGCCTAATTAATGGATAACATGTAATATTATTTTTACTACCTCTCTCTCAGTTTACAGGGCGTGCGCGTGCTCCTAGGTCGTCAATTTGACCAACCTAATACAAGTCATATATTACAAAATATATATCAATATAAACTTCAGATATTGTATTTTCAAACCGTATAATTTTTGTGTTATATAGTTTATATTAAGATGATAAAATTGTAGCCTAGGTATACGTGTAGGACTTGTATACTGAAATAGAGGTAGTAGTACTATTCGGCTTCACTTACTGGTGGGTTCCATGTGTGCTCTCTCTCTCCCCTCCCCTTCTGCGTTTAGACGCACGGGCAAACAGGAAGAACTCGCGGGCGATGTTGCCGTTGACCATATCTGGACGCGTTCACAAGTCACGGCACCAGTTTCACATACTAGCAGCACTAGTCAGTGTGTACGTGCAATGCACGTTAATTTGGAAGTATATTAAGTGCATGTGGATATTAACTACTAGGATATTATTTGCATGTTGTCATGTGATTAGCACTATTTTTGGTATGAAATTAAATGCACGCTAAACGTGTTGAGCGCTCGACATTGAAGCAGTCTAGGTCGTTGGATGACACGGAATACATGTGGCTTGATGACGTTTTATATTTAATTTGATACGGCTCTTGTAGAACATTCAATCGATCAAACCATACATTTCATTCAGTCTGACTCCGACTTTAAATTATACAACGGTCGATATAAAATAAATGGAAATGATAAACGTTCGGATTTTAAGCATGGAAATCCGAACGTTTTTCATGGCAAAATTAGATTACGCGGCGGCGGCGGCGTCTCGCGGTGGGAAGCGGCTCGTCTGCCGTGCTCTGTGTGTCGTCGGGCCACTGACCGACGGTGACTGCGGCGTCTTGCGCCGTTGTTGGCGTACTCCTGGACGTTGGCCTAGCTTTAAAGAAGGCCAAAATGTTCTGGACTTCGGAGCGAGTCAACTGGCGGGAGGAGGCGACTGGCTTTGGTGCAAGGAAGTGGTCGAGGACGGCCATCCATGCCGCTGAGGGGGGCACTGGCACCCGCACGGGGACAGACGCTATCAACGGCGCGACGGAGACATTCGTGTGCACGGGCACCGGCACGGGCGCGCACGTCAGTGCACGCGCAGGCGCATGCGCTGGCAGGTGCACGGGCACCGGCACGGGCGTGCGCATCAGTGCACGTGCAGGCGCATGCGCTGGCAGGTGCACGGGGATGGGCGCTGGTGCAGTCGGGGCGACGGGAGCCGGAACAGGAGCGGGGACAGGCGCGGCATCTTCCCGCAAGGCCAGTTCAAGCTCGTCCCAAAGCACCTTATGTTCTTGAGACTCCAGCTGGGTGTCTTTCTCAGGAAACTGGAACACTAAGGGCAGACCATCGTAATGCGGCATGGCGTACGTTTAGGTCAGGCTAGTTGGAGGTAGACGACAGGAGAATCGAAGAGGAAGAGAGAGGATTGTAGCGATATCGGGTAGTGCGGGGTTGATTTTAAACTCCGACGCCGGTGACATTAAAAGTGGGAGCAGTTGGGATGACGGTGGGCGGCGGAGCCTGGTCAAAGGGCTCGCCTCCCGGTGAGCCTACACAGCGGTCTGCTCGCACGCCTCCTGTCGACTCACATGCTTGCTCGGACGGCACCTGCCGATGAGAAGCTGGGACTCGTGGCGGAATGTAAACGCCCACGGTTTCAATAGTGAAAGTGTTCGCCTTAACATGACAGGTCTTTCTTTGTTCCAAGATACCTTGGCTCTTCATTTGTGCAACTTGTGATAAGCAGCTTGTCTCAAATTGAAGAAAAAACTTAGGAAGTAATATTTGTGCCATATCACGTGACCATGCTTAGTCTAACCTGCATCATGCAATAAATTTTCAAGCCGTACATCTGTCCTATTGTATTTCTTAAGAAAGGATTTGGTCAAACATTTTGCTTAGTTAGACTTCAGACAAGTTATATGTCACAGCCCCAGTTCAGCCCTTGCTTGTCTTTGCATCATCATCTTGCATCATGATTAAATTCCATTAAAATTTGGAAATGGGGATTGCCTAAACCCTAGCATTAAAGGAATTAACTAGGTTCAAACTTAAAACTTTTCAATGAACCCAAAATGCCCTTCATAAATGTCCACCATCTTTGGTCCTGGCTAAACCCTCTGCCAAAAATGGTTTCATATTTTTGGAGGCTATTCTGGATTTTTGAATTAAATCATAAGTATTTGAATTTGGACATTTAAATTCTATAAAATATTTTAAATGTCCAAATAATCTTGAAAGCATTTGAGGGCTATTGGAAATAGTTTCAAAAGTGCCCACAATTATTTTCAGGATTTTACAAAATGAATTAGTATTTTTACTAATTCAAAACAGAAAAGAAAAAAATAGAAAACAGAAACTAAATTAAGAGAGAGAAAGAGAGAGAGAGAGAGAGAGTAACCTCACCTGCAGCCCACCTGGCCAAAGCCAGCCCGGCCCACCAGGGGCAACACTGTCTTCTTCCTCCTGCCAGGAGGAGAAGCAGCTGCGTGCCCGATGGCCGGCGAGCCGCGCTGGCTCCTCCTTGCCTGCGTGCCCCCCCTCCTCGACTGCCTGGTCGCCACCACGACACCCCTGACCCCCTCTCACTCCCCCTCTCTCGCTCTGGACTTCCTCCCCCTCCTCTGCTTCCTCTCCCGCGTTCGACCACGGGCACCCGAGAGCGCCGACGAGCACCACCGGGGCCATCTTCCACCCCGCACCTCGCTGTTGCTTCCAGAGGTACCGCCATCGCCCTCTGCGTCATCTACAGCAACCCATTCGACCGCGGGAGCCCTGTAGCGTCGTCCCCGAGCTCGTCTTCTACCTTTGGCCGCCGGCAACCTCACCTTCGATTCGCCGCCGTCTCAGCGTCCCCGAGCTCGCCGACTTGCTCGTCTGACTCGCCGTGAGCCACTGACCCTAACCCCCCCTCCTTTGCGCTCCATTTGCACGCTGTAGCCGTTGCTCCGCCGGAGACCGAACCGCTCCGCAGCCCGAGCTTCTCGCCGCCGTGGCCACAGTCGTCGAAGCTCCAAACTGAGCACACCCACGTGCTCACCGCGCCGCGTAGGTGCCGTAGGAGCTAAGCACACCACTCCACGGCCACCACAGCCCCGTTCCCGAGTGTGCCCGAACTCCGGTCGCCGCCGAGGTCGACGCCGCGCACAACCCCGGCCACCCTAGCTGCTGCTGCTAGCTGTGCTGGATACGAGAGAGCTCCAGCTCCCCGCGGATGCCCTCCGCCGCTCGTTTCGTCGCCTGTGCTGCGTTTCCGAGCCGCGCCGCCGTCTCGGGCCTCGCCGGCGTCATGTCGCCAGTGGGGTTGACCCATTTGACCACGTGGGCCCCGCCCCCTGGTCAAACCTAGATTAGGAGTTAAACTAACATTAATTTAGTTAGGTTAGCCGCTGACATGTGGGCCCCGACCCCACTAACATTTTAGTTAGGCTTAATTTAAGGTTAATTAACCATATTAATTAGCTGAGTCAATGACATATGGGTCCCGCGGGTCAGGTTTGACCTGGCCGACCAGTTGACCCGCTGACATCACCCTTGCGCAATGCTGACGCAGTAAAGCTTTTCTGGGATTTTAAATAAATTAGAAATGATTTATTTATTTCAGAAAATAGCTAAAACTTCTAAAAATCATAGAAAATAATCTATAACTCCAAATGAAATAAATTATATATGAAAAATTATCAGAAAAATCCAAGGAATCTGAATATGGCATTTTCATGCATGTTTGAACAACTTAACCTCACTGTTTAGTCCAAAACATGATAATGCACTATTTGAATTCATAGTTTGAATTTGAATTTGAAACTAGTGTTCAAACCAACTCCATTTAACCTGTTGCTAGTTGCATTAGGCCAACCAACAACATATTTCCATGTCATGATCATGCATCATATTGTTGCATCACATTGATTGCGTTCTTCCTTGTTTGCCGGTATTTGTCCCCTCTCGGTAGACGCTGCTCCGACGCTGTGATCGTTGACACTGATGAAGACTCAATGTTATCTTCAGAAGTGCCAGGCAAGCAAAACCCCCTTGTTCATTTCGATACAATCCCACTCTCTCGCTCCTGCTCTCTTTTACTGCATTAGGACAACACGTTTTCCTCTGTTACTTGCTGCGGTAGTTGAACCCCTTATCCTCTGCATGTCCTGTCATTGCCATAGTAAATAGATGAAACCCACTAGCATGAGTAGGAGTTGTTTGAGCCCTGATGTGCCTACTCATTCATGCTTGTTTGTCATGACTGCTACTCCATAGAGTTGAGTCAGGTCTGATTCATCGAGGATGAATCGGAGGTGTGCAAACATGTCCTACGGTTGAGAGCTAAGTGTGTGAACACGATTTGGTAAAGGTAGCGGTGAGAGGCCATGTAGGAGTACATGGTGGGTTGTTTCATTGAAGCCGTCCTTAGGAACTGAGTTCTGTGTTTGTGATCCATGAAACAGTTACTACCACGCATTGGGCCCGAAACCAATGGACCCTCTCGGCTTCTTGATCACCCTTGTCCTCTGTCCAGGAGTTGCAACTAGTTTCTGGTGTTTATAGGATATGTGTTGGTGGCCGTGCGTAGCGCTTACCCTAGGGGTGGGCTACGATGCGGTAGATACACCGTGGCACGGTGTACCGGGCGCCCGTTTGGTGTCTCGGTAACCCTGTTCACATCGTTCGGGACCGTATGTGGAAACCTCGGCCGGACTCCCTGCGGATGGAACCTGGATAGGCGATAAACCTGGACTAGAGACTTGAGTGTTTAGGTAGGCCGTGGCCGACACCCTCGTTGGGCTTCCGTGTGAAGGTTGCCGAGTACAAGTCGTGTAAACGGCGGTAAGTGGTGAGAGCGTGTGTGAAGAATTACACCCCTCCAGGGTTATCATCATCTATTCGAATAGCCGTGTCCGCGGTAATGGACTTCTGGGTTGCCTATAGCAGTTCATAGACAAGTGAAAGTGGATACTCTAAAACTCGCAAGATAAGTGTGAATGCTATGGATGGCCTTCTCGTAGGGAGACGGGAGCGGATCCATAGTGGTGTATTGAATGGTGAATATGTGGACTCGTGTGCGCCACCTCAAAAGAGTTGCTTGCAGTCGTAGTTCAGGTTAGCCACTAAGTCAAAGCTGGCTTGCTGCAGTTAAACTCCACCACCCCCCTTGTTGATACCGATGCATATGTAGCTAGTTCTGATGTAAGTCTTGCTGAGTACCTTTGTACTCACGTTTTCTTAATTTATGTTTTGCAGAGAGAGAGACTTCCGTCTCGCTAGTAGTTCCGCATGGACTTTGATGTTTAGCTTGATACCTCAGCTACAATCTTGTGCCCTCGGCAGGATCTGGTAGATAGTTAGGCTTCTCAGCCTTTTTCATTTGTAGATGTCTGTACTCAGACATGTTAAGCTTCCGCTTGTGTTTTGACTTGTATGCTCTGAATGTGGGGTCATGAGACCCATGTTTGTAATACCTCGCTCCTCGGAGCCTAATGAATAAATACTTTGAGTCGTAGAGTTATGTTGTGATGCCATGTTGTATTTACACATATCGAGCATATTGTGTGTATGATTGAAATGCTTGATATGTGTGGGATCCGACAATCTAGTTGTTTATCCTTGGCAGTCTCTCTTATGGGGAAATGTAGTCTAGTGCTTCCATGAGCCATAGTAGTCCGCTACAGCCCGGTTCACCGGAGTCCTGCTAGCCCAGCACTACTGCTCAGGACACTTGACTGGCCGGCATGTGTTTCACTTCGTTCCTGTGTCTGTCCCTTCGGGGAAATGTCACGCGGTGACATCCGGAGTCTTGCCTAGCCTGCTACAGCCCGGGTTCCCGGAGTCCTATTAGCCTAGTGCTACAGCCCGGATTCACACGCTGCTCACCGACATGCTCGATGTGATTCATGTATGCCTGTCCCCATCGGTTAGTGCCGCTTTGGGTTCACGACTAGCCATGTCAGCCCGGGTTCTCTGTCATATGGATGCTAGCGACACTATCATATATGTGAGCCAAAAGGCGCATACGGTCCCGGGCCATGGTAAGGCGACACCCGTGGGAATACCGTGCGTGAGGCCGCAAAGTGATATGAGGTGTTACCGGCTAGATCGATGTGACTTGGAATCGGGGTCCTGGCAGCTTTGGTATCAGAGCCTGACTGCCTATAGGATTACCAAGCCAAACTGGTCGAAGTTGAGTCTAGAAATGCTTTAGTTATATAAGGGAATTGATTGTGGAAGGGAACGTAAGGCTATTTTTACTCCTTTACCTTATGGCCTTCTGATCTGAGTCATCCTCTTCTCTTCTACGGGGTTTAAGAACTAGGCCTTCTAATCTATCTATCAGGATGACGTGTTACTAATCCATAGACTTATAGGATTGATGGATGCAATTCTTAGTTCAGTTCCTACTATTTCTGTGTGTTGACAGTTGATCCCAGAACCTTGATATGATGATGTTGAGTGGTCATGCCACTATCTTGCAGGATGTCTCAAATATTTTGAGCATTCACAGCCGTTATGCTGTCCGAGTCATCCCAGGTTTCTAAATAGTCTGATGCATTTGCAAATCCTTTCTTTCCATTCCCAATGTCCTTTTGGTCAGAATAAGCACACTAACCGGTCAGTTGACGTACTCTATTGCCTCGACATATATGTTGGAGCTATTATTATGACCCTAGGTGTTTTAGGGAGCCACCTAGTAATCTAGGCATCTTTTGTGTTCCCGGTGTGATGATTCTGGCCACCATTCTCGAAAGCATCCCGTGATGCCATGTAGTGGTAGGTATTCTATTCATGGGTTCTTGAACCCGAGATTCACCCTACTTACCTCATGTTGATAGTGTTGCTAGTTCCTTTAGGATATTAGTAACCTTTGCGATAGTCCTCGAGGTCCGTGGTATTTCCTTCTTCCAAATACTATGAACCACTTATGGCAGAAGTTTGTTGTATCAAAAGATCACAACCAGAGTGCTCTTAATGAGTTCTCCATTCTACATTGTGAATCTGCCAGTCCTACCTATCTGCATGGGTTGTCCGGAAGAAATGTTGAGCTTTGCTCGACATACTAATCTATGCATCCACAACTCAGAAAATTATATGTTCCTCAAGTTGTTCCTCTTCAGTTGTATTCCGACCATCTTCTATCAGTTGATAGTTAAGAATAGCTATGCATTCATGTTATCGATGCCTATTATTCTTGTGGCCCGTCAAGCCATTCTATTCCAGAATGACTAGGAGAAACAAACTCCAGTACCTCATCCATATCTAGGATTGGGTCAAAGTAGTTGTGTTCTGCAGATCAAATGCCAATCCAGCTTTTGCTCTGTTCTACCCTGGAGTATTACCCCTTTTATGTCAGGACTGTCATGAGAATTGCACCACCTCTTATGAATTGTTGACGCGGTAATACTTCTTGCCATCATTGTTCATTCCTCAGTTACGTGTTATTATAACCAGAATGCCGACAAGTGAACCGTGATGTGTGAAAGCAATATTCCTAGCAACTCCGTTGCTTGGTAGTTAATGGACAATACTCTCATTCTTAGTGTGCTGGTAATTAAATCACCATCCTAAGATTGATCGTGCTACCTAGTCCATATTTCCGGGTGCACTCATCGACCAATGAGTTAGGACTGTGAATCCCTCGCTCCTTGATCATATTGTCTTGCCCTGAAAAGCAAGATTGTTCTCGAGCTTAATAACATATCGGTGGTTCGTGATTTTCCGAATATCTTCTCGGAGGTATCACCCGGCTGTCACCTGATCACTATGTTGAGTTCGTGATCAAGTTGGTTTCTTGTAGCCACCCTCTTCTCCAGGAATCTGTGTTGGATACCCCTGAGCTAGTTGGTTAAGCTTAACAACAACTTGGAGAGTTGGAAGATAAAAGCTTGTCTGACTTAGTTCATGTCAAGGGATATCTTTTTGTGTGTGTGTGTGTGTGTTAAAGAAAGATGATATCTCCATCGATTGGTCCTCGTGATCAGTTGTTGGATCTATTGCCTTGTCAAAACTTTGACTTGAGTATGGGCTATCGTCAAGTCAAATTAGAGCCAACGATGTTCGTAATGGTGTCTTACCCATGGTTGATCCCTCGGGCATACACCATTATATCTTTTGGTCTGACCAATGCTATCACCGTGTTCACATGATGGTGGAAGTCCAGTGATATGGAAATTCCGATGAGTTGCTGTTG
The DNA here is from genome assembly GCF_056163025.1 of Triticum urartu. Classification (NCBI taxonomy): domain Eukaryota; kingdom Viridiplantae; phylum Streptophyta; class Magnoliopsida; order Poales; family Poaceae; genus Triticum; species Triticum urartu. Next base: position 568,010,236 of record NC_141874.1, read on the forward strand.
AGCCCATCAGCATCATTTTGTCTCCCCCATGATTCATGCTGAACATCAACCTAGTGTTGAAAATTTTATAAGCAATGCCTTCGTGTTCCGTTCATGAAGCTTATGCTTGGATGGAAGAAGTGACTTCCTCGAATTCATGTGCATTTGGTGCAAGTTACCACCATGAGTTCGAGAAAGATTGTTTTTGTTTCCCCTGGAATCATCCCAAGTCAGTCATGCATATGTGCGAAGTATTCTGTGGTCTGGAGACTCGCAACCTTCATTCTATATGTATCCCTAGCACACCAAGCCACTGATTGCATTGTTCAAGGAGAAGAAGTTCCTTCTTAAGGCATGCCTTATACAAGGACTTCAATATCCTTGTTGATGGTTCCCAACCAGAATTCGGTAGTGTTTCATTGTAAGACTACCATGTGGTCATGCTTGTCTGGGACAGCGTGTTCACATGTTTGTAGCGGAACCCGCTCATGTTTTGGAGCATGCTATCGTAGTTCATCTCCCGAGATTCTCGCAATATCATCTCGTCGATTTGTGTTGCAAACTTTCTTTCCAGACATGCCGATGTCTGAAGTGTCCTGTTACCAACCAGGTCTGAATCTCAGGCAGATATGATGGTTGGAAAAATCCCCAACATTTGCATTTTGTTCCCAGCTTGCACCACCATTGTGCCATTTTTCCCATGCACTGCCTTCTCGGTAATTCCTGGTCAGGATCATCTTCAACAGTGGTACTACCATGGGTTCCATCCATTTCCGATGATAAGCAAAGTCATCCATTGCGTTGTCTTCAACAAGGTAGTCCACATCATCCATCCTAGTCCGAGTATGCAATTTCTTCGAGCTTTTTGAAACAATCAATTGTAATTTGCCTTAAGCTGGTATGAAGAGCTTCAATGATCTATGGATCAAAAGTAATTCTTTTTGCCACTTAGGGGAATAGTTCTTCGAGTCACCTTTTCCAAAGTGCCTCGTTACGGGATCATGGCAATCAATATCCTCGCTACCTTGAAACCTATGCACCATCCTACTTAAGCGTGGGAGTGTTTTCTACCAAATTGAACTTTCATCATTTGTTCTTTCCATCCCTTTTGATGTGTGTTTGTGTCTTGGATCAAGAGATGATTCAATGTCTCATTTCCATGAGTTGATCGTGTATCGCCTGATCTTTGAGAAGATCATTTTCTATAGAGTTTCCTTCTGTCGTCATCATGTTGGATGAAGATCTCAAAAGCAAAGACGTCAAGATCAATTTGAAGCAATGAACCAACATCTTCGAGAAGCATAATTGGATCATGAAGATTGTGTTAGTTTGTGTTCCCCTTTGACCTCTTACCTCACGTCTTGAATCTCGGGACGAGATTCTTGTTTAGTGGGGACGAGCTGTCACAGCCCCAGTTCAGCCCTTGCTTGTCTTTGCATCATCATCTTGCATCATGATTAAATTCCATTAAAATTTGGAAATGGGGATTGCCTAAACCCTAGCATTAAAGCAATTAACAAGGTTCAAACTTAAAACTTTTCAATGAACCCAAAATGCCCTTCATAAATGTCCACCATCTTTGGTCCTGGCTAAACCCTCTGCCAAAAATGGTTTCATATTTTTGGAGGCTATTCTGGATTTTTGAATTAAATCATAAGTATTTGAATTTGGACATTTAAATTCTATAAAATATTTTAAATGTCCAAATAATCTTGAAAGCATTTGAGGGCTATTGGAAATAGTTTCAAAAGTGCCCACAATTATTTTCAGGATTTTACAAAATGAATTAGTATTTTTACTAATTCAAAACAAAAAAGAAAAAATAGAAAACAGAAACTAAATTAAGAGAGAGAGAGAGAGAGTAACCTCACCTGCAGCCCACCTGGCCAAAGCCAGCCCAGCCCACCAGGGGCAGCACTGTCTTCTTCCTCCTGCGAGGAGGAGAAGCAGCTGCGTGCCCGATGGCCGGCGAGCCGCGCTGGCTCCTCCCTGCCTACGTGCCCCCCCCCTCGACTGCCTGGTCGCCACCACGACACCCCTGACCCCCTCTCACTCCCCCTCTCTCGCTCTGGACTTCCTCCCCCTCCTCTGCTTCCTCTCTCGCGTTTGACCACGGGCACCCGAGAGCGCCGACGAGCACCACCGGGGCCATCGTCCACCCCGCACCTCGCTGTTGCTTCCAGAGGTACCGCCATCGCCCTCTGCGTCATCTACACCAACCCATTCGACCGCGGGAGCCCTGTAGTGTTGTCCCCGAGCTCGTCTTCTACCTTCGGCCGCCGGCAACCTCACCTTCGATTCGCCACCGTCTCTGCGTCCCCGAGCTCGACGACTTGCTCGTCCGACTCGCCGTGAGCCACTGACCCTAACCCCCCTCCTTTGCGCTCCATTTGCACGCTGTAGCCGTTGCTCCGCCGGAGACCGAACCGCTCCGCCGCCCGAGCTTCTCGCCGCAATGGCCACAGTCGTCGAAGCTCCCAACTGAGCACACCCACGTGCTCACCGCGCCGCGTAGGTGCCGTAGGAGCTAAGCACACCACTCCACGGCCACCGCAGCCCCGTTCCCGAGTGTGCCCAAACTTCGGCCGCCGCCGAGGTCGACGCCGCGCACAACCCTAGCCACCCTAGCTGCTGCTGCTTGCTGCGCTGGATACGAGAGAGCTCCAGCTCCCCGCGGATGCCCTCCGCCGCTCGTTTCGTCGCCTGTGCTGCATTTTCGAGCCGCGCCGCCGTCTCGGGCCTCGCCGGCGTCATGTCGCCGGTGGGGTTGACCCATTTGACCACGTGGGCCCCGCCCCCTGGTCAAACCTAGATTAGGAGTTAAACTAACACTAATTTAGTTAGGTTAGCCGCTGACATGTGGGCCCCGACCCCATTGACATTTTAGTTAGGCTTAATTTAAGGTTAATTAACCATATTAATTAGCTGAGTTAATGACATATGGGTCCCGCAGGTCAGGTTTGACCTGGCCGACCAGTTGACCCGCTGACATCACCCTTGCGCAATGCTGACGCAGTAAAGCTTTTCTGGGATTTTAAATAAATCAGAAATGATTTATTTATTTCAGAAAATAGCTAAAACTTCTAAAAATCATAGAAAATAATCTATAACTCCAAATGAAATAAATTATATATGAAAAATTATCAGAAAAATCCAAGGAATCTGAATATGGCATTTTCATGCATGTTTGAACAACTTAACCTCACTGTTTAGTCCAAAACATGATAATGCACTATTTGAATTCATAGTTTGAATTTGAATTTGAACCTAGTGTTCAAACCAACTCCATTTAACCTGTTGCTAGTTGCATTAGGCCAACCAACAACATATTTCCATGTCATGATCATGCATCATATTGTTGCATCGCATTGATTGTGTTCTTCCTTGTTTTCCGGTATTTGTCCCCTCTCGGTAGACGCTGCTCCGACGCTGTGATCATTGACACTGATGAAGACTCAATGTTATCTTCAGAAGAGCCAGGCAAGCAAAAACCCCTTGTTCATTTCGATACAATCCCACTCTCTCGCTCCTGCTCTCTTTTACTGCATTAGGACAACACATTTTCCTCTGTTACTTGCTGCGGTAGTTGAACCCCTTATCCTCTGCATGACCTATCATTGCCACAGTAAATAGATGAAACCCACTAGCATGAGTAGGAGTTGTTTGAGCCCTGATGTGCCTACTCATTCATGCTTGTTGTCATGCCTGCTACTGCTTAGAGTTGAGTCAGGTCTGATTCATCGGGGATGAATCGGAGGTGTGCAAACATGTCCTACGGTTGAGAGCTAAGTGTGTGAACACGATTTGGTAAAGGTAGCGGTGAGAGGCCATGTAGGAGTACATGGTGGGTTGTCTCATTGAAGCCGTCCTTAGGAACTGAGTTCTGTGTTTGTGATCCATGAAACAGTTACTACCACGCATTGGGCCCGAAACCAATGGACCCTCTCGGCTTCTTGATCACCCTTGTCCTCTGTCCAGGAGTTGCAACTAGTTTCTGGTGTTTATAGGATATGTGTTGGCGGCCGTGCGTAGCGCTGGCCCTAGGGGTGGGCTACGATGCGGTAGATACACCATGGCACGGTGTACCGGGCGCCCGTTTGGTGTCTCGGGAACCCTGTTCACATCGTTCGGGGCCGTATGTGGAAACCTCGGCCGGACTCCCTGCGGATGGAACCTGGATAGGCGATAAACCTGGACTAGAGACTTGAGTGTTTAGGTAGGCCGTGGCCGACACCCTCGTTGGGCTTCCGCTTGAAGGTTGTCGAGTACAAGTCGTGTAAACGGCGGTAAGTGGTGAGAGCGTGTGTGAAGAAGTACACCCCTCCAGGGTTATCATCATCTATTAGCCGTGTCCGCGGTAATGGACTTCTGGGTTGCCTATAGCAGTTCATAGACAAGTGAAAGTGGATACTCTAAAACTCGCAAGATAAGTGTGAGTGCTATGGATGGCCTTCTCGTAGGGAGACGGGAGCGGATCCATAGTGGTGTATTGAATGGTGAATATGTGGACTCGTGTGCGCCACCTCAAAAGAGTTGCTTGCAGTCGTAGTTCAGGTTAGCCACTAAGTCAAAGCTGGCTTGCTGCAGTTAAACTCCACCACCCCCCTTGTTGATACCGATGCATATGTAGCTAGTTCTGATGTAAGTCTTGCTGAGTACCTTTGTACTCATGTTTGCTTAATTTATGTTTTGCAGAGAGAGAGACTTCCGTCCCGCTAGTAGTTCCGCATGGACTTCGACGTTTAGCTTGATACCTCAGCTACGATCTTGTGCCCTTGGTAGGATCTGGTAGATAGTCAGGCTTCTCAGCCTTTTTCATTTGTAGATGTCTGTACTCAGACATGTGAAGCTTCCGCTTGTGTTTTGACTTGTATGCTCTGAATGTGGGGTCATGAGACCCATGTTTGTAATACCTCGCTCCTCGGAGCCTAATGAATAAATACTTTGAGTCGTAGAGTTATGTTGTGATGCCATGTTGTATTTACACATATCGAGCATATTGTGTGTATGATTGAAATGCTTGGTATGTGTGGGATCCGACAATCTAGTTGTTTATCCTTGGCAGTCTCTCTTATGGGGAAATGTAGTCTAGTGCTTCCATGAGCCATAGTAGTCCGCTACAGCCCGATTCACCGGAGTCCTGCTAGCCCAGCACTACTGCTCAGGACACTTGACTGGCCGGCATGTGTTTCACTTCGTTCCTGTGTCTGTCCCTTCGGGGAAATGTCACGCGGTGACATCCGGAGTCCTACCTAGCCTGCTACAGCCCGGGTTCCCGGAGTCCTATTAGCCCAGTGCTACAGCCCGGATTCACACGCTGCTCACCGACATGCTCGATGTGATTCATGTATGCCTGTCCCCATCGGTTAGTGCCGCTTTGGGTTCACGACTAGCCATGTCAGCCCGGGTTCTCTGTCATATGGATGCTAGCGACACTATCATATACGTGAGCCAAAAGGCGCATACGGTCCCGGTCCATGGTAAGGCGACACCCGTGGGAATACCGTGCGTGAGGCCGCAAAGTGATATGAGGTGTTACCGGCTAGATCGATGTGACTTGGAATCGGGGTCCTGACAGCTTTGGTATCAGAGCCTGACTGCCTATAGGATTACCAAGCCAAACTGGTCGAAGTTGAGTCTAGAAATGCTTTAGTTATATAAGGGAATTGATTGTGGAAGGGAAAGTAAGGCGTTGTGGCTGGTCGAGACGGAGCTAACCACATCTATCCTCCGTGCCATGTTTGCATGATGAAGCTCTGTGGCTAGTGGGGTGTTTTTGACCGACTGGCTGGGTCCTGAGGTCGAACCATATGTACTACGTCTGATACAGTATATTTTTACACGCACAATTTTCCTCCGTGCCAAGACGTGGCACACCCTACCGCGCGGTTTCGGGGTCCTCCCAGGTGGTGCACGCATATATTCTTCCTGACGTGTGACGCCCTACCGCGCGTTTTCTGGGTCTTCCTCGGTCATAGCGCCGAAGCAAGTAAATGAGTCGTCAAATCACGAAAGACCACCTTTCACGCCGAGTACATCAGTGAAGCACGGTGGCTAGCTAGCTGGGCTAGCTCGATGGATTAGCTAGGCCGCCGCCACATTTGTTTTTTCACCCCTTTTTATCTACTTGCCGGCAGGTAAATTTAAATATCCACCGCGGTGTTGCTCTGGTGTTTGGCTGCGGCAGGATTTTAAATTTTTTGATTGACGGGAGCAAGCGCGGCAGGATTTTTAATTTTTTTTTATTGACGGGAGCAGGCGTGGCAGCAATTATTCATGATGACTCCACCTATAAAAACCCACTGCTCCCTCCGCCTTCCTGTAGATGCATTGCCTTTCAGCCGTTTCGCCCCCTTTGCTTCCTCTCCCCATTGCTTCTACCTGGTGCCATGGCGGCGCAGCAGATCACGGATTCCGAGGTGAGGCTCCTGCCACAGGAGCTCCATGCCAAGGATGCGGAGCTCAGGGCCAAGGACGTGGAGCTCCGTGAGCTTAAGGAGGAGAGGAGTGCCATGCTCCTCCGTTATGTGTGGGAGTTCACGGAGCTTCGAAAGCGGCAGGCGTCCACCACAAAGATGCTCGATGCGTCGGCAGCGTTGCTGCAGAAACCGGGAGATGCGATAGGCGGTCAGGGGAGCCGGCTGGAGCACGAGCGGGCCGATCGTGACGAGGTCCAGGATCGCCTCAGCCACTCGGTGAACCAAGTTGCCACACACGTGTTGCGGCTGCGCGATGCCTACCGTCATGCCAGCGCGACGATGCCGGTCGTCGGGCTAAACCCGTTCGACCACCCGGTCAACTTCAACGAGCTGCGGCTTCCTGACCTGGTCTCCTTCTTCACCTATATCTCCAAGGAGCTGAGCCGTCTCCGCACGATGGTGGGTGCTGAGCTGGACAAGGAGGGGTTGCGGGCTGCCGTCGCCGTTGCCGAGCGAATCCTTTCAGGGCTCCGTCACCGGAATCCATTCATGCTTCATATGGTTCATGTTTCGTGGAGTACTGTAGCATCATACTCTCCGTGCGCTGTGGACCTAGTTCTGTTAACATTGATCTCACCATTCATTCTCGACCGGATAGTCGAAAAAGCGGTACTATGTTACATATAGGAGTAGTTGACATGCGCACAACATCATTTGTTATCGTCATATCTTACTACACTAGCAACAAGATTGTGTAGTACTGACGTATGAACCACTTCACATGCCTAGTCCTAGGAGCATTGTGTATGTTCAAGTGGCTGCCGTTTTTCGCACTCCTCCATCGTAAGAGTGGAAACGCTTGCTGTAATCATTTTTTTCTTCAGAAAAACAGTGGACACGCTCTACCGTGCGGATCCTCCTCCAGCCATGCACTAAATTACTCACTTTCGCCGACGTGTGGGACAGCCAACACCTGGGTCCACCAGCCATGCACTAAATTACTCCGTAGTAGAGTGACGGTAGACTACCCCGATCAAACCGCCATAGTAATGCCCAATGAGCCGTCAAATCACAAAACCCCCTCCTTTCCAGTAGTAAGTTGGACGGACGAAGCAACCATCATTTCACTCTTCTCTCTCAGCTTCCTCTCTTGAAGAAAACCCCCACTCGCTTCGCTTCTCCCTCATCTCGTTCCTCCTTTCACTCTTCTCTCTCAGCTTCCTCTCTTGGATGGACGCCGGAGCACTGGCCGACATGATGTCTATGGCTCTGGCCAAAACCGTTGAGGCTCATGGTACGAAGAAGCGCAAGCACCCCGCCGAGACTACCGCAGACAATCTCAAAGCCATCGCCCTGTCCAAGCCCCCCTCTCCGGGATCCCTCATTAAGCAAGTCCAGGTAATGTCTCTTGTTGACGATCTTTTTCTCGATCTTGATCATGTTTTTTCATCTAACACGTAGTACTAGTACTGCTAGTACAACTTTCTGGGTGATCTTGCATGTGATTTTAGTGTGCCAAATGACGGTTCTAAATTCCTCTTTTGACCAAAACATGCGAGAGGTTGACACTTATTTCTTATAGATTACTTTCAACTACTCCCTCTGTCCCAAATTTCTTGTCTTAGATTTGTCTAGATACGAATGTATCTAATACTAAAATGTGACTTGATACATCCGTATCTAGACAAATCTAAGACAAGAATTTTGGGACGGAGGGAGTACTTTATGAACATCACTGCTACCTTTTAAGAGGGTATATTTGCCTCAGTAACTTGTGTTATGGATATTGCATGTAATCCCTCTGCTATCATGCCTTTGAAGACATGTTCTAGTGTCTTTGTTCACTCATTTCTGTGCGTATATGTAGTCATATATGGAGTATAATATCAAAAATCATCTTATATTTATGAACGGAGGTAGTAATAAAATATGGTTTCTGTTTGAATTAGAACCAGGTCCGCGGTGGAGATGAAGTTCTCAAAGTCATGTCGTGTGAACTGGAAGACCTGATGATGAGTTCTACTACTGAACTATCCAGCTGCTGTGTCCTTGTCGCCACGTGTCCTGAACTAGTGTTTTCCTGTAGCATTGTTGTCAGGCGTGTTCTCGAGGTTGTACTTGACCACAACAATTTCCTGGTTGTGCCTTCGATTATGAATGGTGTGGTTCTTGTAAAGCTTCCCAACAAATCTGATGCGGCCTGTCTTCATCATCATGTTTATGAGTGGAAAGACCACTCTGTTAGGTTCTCCAAGGTTGACAAGATGGTGATGGTGCATGTAGACATCTCGCACGAAGTCCATGGCCTAGTCAGTTATGCGGGGTTCATCCCGTAGGCCGGTGGCAAGAAATAGTCTACAGAGTTTAGTTAGTGCAACTTTGCTTGTCTGTAGTAAGTACTATTGTTCAGTACTTGATTTGTGTTTGTGAACCCTGTATTGTTTATTAGTACTGCCCCTTTTGGTGTGTGGTCAGTCCTGAGAACGGTCTATGTTAATGTGTGTCCACTCAATTCAGTCTGTATATTTTGAAGTATCCAGATCATATTTTTTGTGAGGACGGTTTATCAATTATGGTTACACTCCAATATCTGTATGCATTGCAGGGTTTATTGCACCCACTAGGATTTCCAGTCACATGGATGTTTGGTCCATACGATTTGTCACGACCTTTGGACTGTCCTGCTTGTGGGAGTAGGCGGGGCCCCTGCATGCCACGCGTAGTTGGACGATCAATCTTCTGTTTAGTACTTCAACATAGTGATTTCCTAGTAAGGATTCACTCGTGTCACATCAAGTAAATCTTATTGATTTACTGTCTAAATCTTATTGATTTAATGTCATGTTTTCTTTCTTTTCCTGCAATTTTACGATGCAGGTTTTGCCATGTGACATTCATCACAGAATAAACCGTTTGGTTTGCTCTACGATGGCTATCTTTGCAGGTTTCACTTCTTATGTCGTGTCAGTAACGAAGGCACTTTCCATCACTTATATTACTGGAAAAAATTGGATCAGTCTGTTGTCTGAGTACAAGCTGAATCCCTATGATGAACTGTAGTTTGGTTTAACAAAAATGCCACAATTAGTCCTTCTCGTGTTTAAAAGAAATGAAGAAACAAACTGGATCACGGTCACGGATCTTAGTCAAGTTAGAAAGCTGATCATAGCAGACTAGACACGATCGCCGCTGTCTCGCACAGATCGAGCACCGACAGTTGCTCTAGCACTGACAGCGGCAGCAGCTCAGTATGATCCAGCTGAGGATTGGGCACCGACCGCGTCAGTGGATCAATCTGATCTACCAGAGGATCGGGCATCGACACCGGCACCTGCTCCAACACCGGCACCAGCTCTACAAGGAGCACCATCTCCGGCAGCAGCAGCGGCTTCGGCACCTGCACCAACACTTGCACTTGCATCTGCTCCGGCCCGTGCAGTTGCACCGGCAATAGACTGGGCTGCAGTTCGCACTTCATATACCAAAGTCCTTACAAAAACCGACATGTCCACCTTCTTGGTAAGCATTGGCCGCCCAAGTGCTTCGTTCTTTTTTCTTTCCATGTTGTTTCACATGATTCACTGTGTTGATCTAACTATTTGGGTATGTCTTCTTGTTTGCAAACAGAGAATTCCTAGAGCAACGAGGGAGTCGTTCAACAATCTGGGCGACTGCGGCCAAGTTTCTCTTACCATGCGCAACCTTGGTGTGAATGAACCTGCTCAATATACCGTAAGTACAAAGGATGGTCGCATGATGATTGATGCTAAAGGATGGTCAACGTTCAAATCTAAATCATATATTGCGGTAGGGGATGATGTCAAAATCGAACTTTCTCGGCAAGGAGAGCTGGTCCAAATCAACTTTGAAATTCTTCAATAGTAGCACGCAACTGCCGAACTGATCTATCCCCCGAGAGATTTTGATGTAATAATCTGGCATGGTGAAACAAGTGTCTTGTGTGTATAAGTAGTACGACAGTATTATTTATCACATGGTATATCATTGATAGAATTGCAACTTTGATTGCTGGTTAGGAACTGTCGTTCGATTTCATTCCAACAGCTGTCGTGCTTTATTCAATTTTGTGTATTCGCCTTGCGACAGCATCTAAAACCAGCGCCGTACCGATCGCTTGCAATATGAAAAGCGCTGAGGTAGAACACATGGGCCCCCAAACATGCAGGGTCGGCCTGCAGCCCAAAGTCCAGAACCGTGAGCCTATCTGAGTATTATACTCTCAGCTGAACCCCCATAATTCTCGTGCATTGCACAGCGGCAAAGTGAGCCTGTGATATAAAAGATTTGTATATTTCTTTACAGAGGGAGTATCTCTCTGTCAAAAAAATATTTGTGTAACTAGTTACTCCTGTCTTTCTACTTCCGTTCGCTGATATGTGGGGCAACCGGCAACGGGGTCCATGTGACATATGCACAAATTAGAGTGCACAACTTCACGGTAGACACACCCCGGTCATAGCGCCGCAGTAATGCCCAATGAGCCATCAAATCACAACCCCCCTTTCCAGCTTTAGCAGTAAGCTGGACGGACGAAGCGGCAATATTTCACTGGGCCTAAATCCCCTTCTCCCTCGTCTGCTTGTTCAGAGAAAACCCCCTCTCGGCGATTGCACAGGGTTTTCTCATGGAGAACCAGGTACGAATTCTTCATCCATCCCCGATAAATCCAAGTCCCTTGGTCGCAAGTAATCCTAGGATGGCAGCCGCCGCCGTTGATGCATTTTTCTTCCTACTGAATCTAGTGTGTTTCTGCGGTGTATTATTTGCTCTGCTAGAACACATGTACTCAAGATGCTCGGCCTTGCCATAACTGAATACACTAGTTTAATGGTCACAGTGAAGACAAGCCATGGATATAAGTTCCGAATTGGGTTCATGAACCAAGAAGATCGCTGCTTTTTTTATGGCCGAACTTGGATAAACTTTCTCAAGTGTTACGGACTGAAAGTTGGCGCACGAATGTTGATGGAAATAGCAGAACCTGGTCTCATCTTCACTGCGATCTTCCACCCCGACGTCGTTCCAATTGTTCATCCATGTTAGTTTTGTATCTGGTTCTTGCTAGTTGCCTCGATTACTTCTTAATCCACCTATTCTGTCTAACTAATCACAATTTAACTTTAGAAGTAGCAACGAATCTCTCACGAAGATGCTACTTCTAACTAATATTTTCTTATAATTGGTGGCACGTGTAGGTTTTTTCAGAGTTAAGCAGTCTGCTCGTTTGTTACTCTGTAATAACTCGGCTGTTACTAATGGCACTGAAGTTGACTGGATCGACATCCACAAGTTCCTACACTTTATTGATCGTCTTGAGGTCCTTGTGGGGAGTTTCAATGGTGGAAGGCCACGTGGGATATGTGTGCCACTGCTGCACTCGTTGAACATGTCCAACTATGTCGAGAAACTTATGGTACGAGCTGTTTTCTGTTATATATGTTGTTCATAAACTATTTCTTATACACAGTTTCACAGATGTGATCTTCTTGAAACAGGAACTGTCAAGTTCTATTGTTCCTATACAGATGCCTGACCATGGTCGGGTCAGACTTGTGCTTGGTCACAACATGATGTTTATGTCGACCTAGTCAATTCCCCTTGGAGGTGAAAAGATACTTATTCATGGGTGGTCTCAAATAATGAAGGCCCGTCCATCTTGGAGAACAGGACAGAAGATTATGTTCATGCTTTTCCATGGCTCTAAAGCGAATATCCTGTTTATTGAGCACATTGCGAGATGAAGCCGCTTTCAGAAGGTTGTGGATGCGTGGGGTGGCACCTGGGCCTTGTCCAGGGGCTTGGCGGCCTCACCCTTGGTTAATTGTAGGCAAAGTAGCACTGTTCGAGGCGTTCTTTGTACGGTTGAACCTGTATAAGTACTCATACTGCTGTCAGCTTTGGTTGTTAAGTGCCCCTGCTGGTTTCAGTTAAGGTTGTTAAGTACTCCTGCTGCTTTTACAGTCTGTCGTGTTTCTTCAGTCCCGTCTTCCTCCAGCCGCCAAAACCAAACCAGCGCCGACGGGGTCGCCTGCTTCCGCCTCCCACGGCTGGCTGCGCCTCAGCGCACGCATCTCCGCCCCACCGTCTCCAAAATCGTTAACGCCAACGTCCTCCGCGCGCTTTGGTGCGCTCGCCATGGCGCCGCCCTCTCGCGTTGTCAACATGGTCAACAAACAATAGGAATCGACAGAAGTACGTGGAGATGATGACAGTAGGGGCCCACCACGTCAGCGTATGGAAAAATAAAATGCTTCCTCCTAGTGTTTTCCTGACATCTGGGACCCACGACATTGTGAGCGTATATAGTCAACAGACAAGAGAACAGCACAAGATCGGCTGACACATGGGACGTAGCTACTCGAGTAGTATTTTTTTGTTTGGTATTGTTGAGACGGAGTAGGGTTTGAACTGGGATGTGGCCCGTCTAGCCCAGGGTTATATTTTATGTTCACCATGTGACCAGCCCAGCTATTTTTTCTTTGTGAAAATGAGCCCAGTTTATTTTTTCTGAAGAATACCCAATCCAGGCCTACTTATTTTTCTACGCCCTGATGGGCTGCAACTCTTTCAAGACGCCTGCAAATCTTGAAAGTAATATGAAATGGGTTGTAAATATAAAAACTGATGACAAATTGGCAATTACTTTATAATTTCTGAATTTTTTCATATTTTCAGATTCCTATTTCACTCGGCATTAACCTAATTTAAATATATCTTCAAAGTACTTTAAATCTGGCTCGACATTTCGGTATTAGAAATAGTTTCGAACCTACAAAAATATGCGAAATTTGCCCTGGCCAACCAAAAAAACGACTGCAATAAATTGCATAAGAAGTTTCCACGAGCTATATATAAATTATTAAAAAAAGAGGGAGTGATATGACTTGTGGGCCTGTTTAGTTGACGCGTATGCAAGATTTTTTTAGTTATTATATACGTCAACAAACGATTCTAGCAGACATAACCGTTGGATGTCAATCCAACGGCCATCATGTTTCTTCAATCTCTGATCTTCTTGCTCTAGCCGCCAAAGCAGCGCCGACGGGACCGCCTACTCCCGCCTCCCGTGGCCGGCTGTGCTGCCGCGCAGGCCTCAGCGCCCCCTACTACTCCCACCGCTGGCCAGGGCATCCCTCTACTCACCCACACCCCCTGTTATTCTGCGGCGATGGCAGCCTCACACCGCAGCCGAACCGGTGAACCCTCGTACTCCTCTCCGCGCGGGCTTCCACTGTCGCGTCTTCCCCGGCTCCGCGTCGTCCCCTTCCTAGGCCTTGCCGTCGTCCACTGCCGTGGTGCTCTCGGCGCAGCGTGGTCAATGTTGTCAATGACCGACTTCCATCGGAAGAGTACTGTATGTGGAGAGGCTGACAGCTGGGTCCATGGCAGCCGCAAGGAAGTGCCTCCTTATTACGCGGAAAATAATTATTCATCCACCTGGCAGCAGGGACCCACCGGATGGCCACCAGTATTTCGCAAAAAAAACGTTTCCCCCTGACTGTTGGGACCCACAGGACGGGCCACCGTATTTCGCGAAAAAAATGTCCCCCCCCCCCCCCCGCTGTCAGCTCGGACCCACTTGAAGTGCCTCCTTATTACACACACAAAAATGAATACCCCCTACTACCTGGGACCCACCTTTGTGGGAGGCTGACTTGTGGGCCTACTAAGTTGACTGGGACGGAGGCCTTTGTCAACTTTAGTCAATATAAGAACGATTCTAGCTCCAGTGACCGTACGATGTCCATCCAATGGCCGTAGTGCTTCTTCAACCTCTGGTCTTCTTGCTCCAGCCGCCCAAAGCAGCGCCGGTCGTGCCGCCTGCTCCTGCCGCCCGTGGCCGGCTGTGATGCCGCGGAGGCCTCACCGCCCCCTACCACTCCCACCGCTGGCCAGGCCATCCCTCTATGCACCCACACCCCCTGTTATTCTGCGGCGACGGCAGCCTCGCACCGCAGCCGAACGAGTGAACCCTCATACTCCTCTACGCGTGGGCATCCACTGTCGCGTCTTCCCCGGATCCGTGTCGTCCCCTTCCTAGGCCTCGCCGTCGTCCACCGCCCTGGTGCTCTCGGCGCGACGTGGTCAAGGAATGGCTTCCATCGGACGTGGACTGTACGTGGAGAGACTGACAGCTGGGTCCACGGCCGCAGCAAGGAAGTGCCTCCTTATTACGCGCAAAATAATTATTCCTCCACCTGACAGCGGGGACCCACCGGACGGGCCACCGTATTTCGCGAAAAAAACGTTTCCCCCTGACTGTTGGGACCCACCAACTACATCTTCGCACGCAAGGAAGTGCGTCCGAAAAAAAATGATTCGCCCCCTGACTGCTGGGACCCACCAGCTACATCTTCGCATGCAAGGAAGTGCGTCCGAAAAAAAATGATTCGCCCCCCTGACTGCTGGGACCCACCACCTACATCTTCGCACGCAAGGAATGCATCCGGGCAAAAAAACAAAATGATTCCCCCCTGACTGCTGGGGCCCAGCAGCTACATCTTTGCACGCAAGGAAGTGCATCCGGGTGAAAAAACAAAACAATTCGCCCCCCTGACTGCTGGGACCCACCAGCTACATCTTCGCAGGCAAGGAAGTGCCTGACAGTCGGGACCCATCTAGTCGAAGCGTACGTAGCGTTGTCATTCTGGTCGCGAACGTGTACGTACATATATACTGGTCGATGTAGAGGCGCGCACGTGTCATAGTAGAGGCGCGTACGTGTCGTAGTAGAGGCGCGCACGTAGCATGTACATGTACGTACAATGGCCAGGGTGCAAGAAACAAAATACGGCCACGTACGTACATACGGGCAGGGTATCGAACGCCTACTCGCGCATACGTACGGCCAGGGCTCATGTACATGGCTAGGTTGGAACGGAGAAACAGCGTCGTCGTCGTGTTCATGGGGAGGCAACGAAATGCATCGTGTTCATGGGGAGGCAACGGAATGCGTCGTGTTCATCGGGAGGCAACGGAACGCGTGGGAGCCAACCGGCTGGGTCAGAACGGAATGCGTGGTCATGTTCATCAGGAGGGCTTGGACGGAGCAGGCGATGGAAACGAGGCCTGGCGTACCGCAAAACGGAGAAAACGGCCTTGTGTTCGACCGACCACGTTCGAAACGGGATCTTGTTCATTGGGAGGGGTCTGTGTACCACAAAACGGAGGAAACGGACCTCCTACGGTCGAAACGGGGGTCCTGTTGATTGGGAGGGGTGTGGCGTACCGCAAAACAGAGGAAACGGACCTCCTACGGTCGAAACGGGGGTCCTGTTGATCGGAGGGGTGTGGCGTACCGCAAAACAGACGAAACGGACCTCCTACGGTCGAAACGGGGTCCTATTCATCGGGAGGGGTGTGGCGTACCACAAAATGGGACTCCACGGGATACTGTTCATCTCCACCGTCGACTTCCTCCAGCCTCCACGGGCTCCTGTTCATCCAGCCTCCACCGCGCGCTACTCCACCGACTACTGTTCAACCACCCCTCCACCGTCTACTGTTCATCCAGCCCTCCACACCACGGGGTCCTGTTCAACCACCCCTCCACGGGCACCCCTCCACCGTCCACTATTCATCCAGCCCTCCACCACACCACGGGGTCCTGTTCATCCAGAGGCAACGCCACCGCTCACTGTTCATCCAACCCCCCCCCCCCCCGCAGCGCTCACTGTTCATCCCGAAGGCAGCATCGATCGGCTTCAGTTAGCAGCAGTAGCGAAGGAATCGCTTGATCGGGTTCAGTTAACATCCATCGATCGATCGCTCGGGTTCAGTAACGCGTAGACTGCAGTGCAATCGCTCGGGTTCAGTTAGAGCCCAACGCCTCGCTCGGGTTCATTTAGAGCCAACGCCTCGCACACACGCGCGTACGTGTACGAGAGAAACGCGCATCGCTCGGCCCTCGACCTCCCACCGTAACCGGGAACTCCCCGAAATTTTCCTTCCCCTCGATTCTACCATGGTTTTTTCCGTCATGGATGGCCCAAAGAATGTCATGTAGCTGCGTCTCCGGCCCACCCAGGACGAAAAGCCCATTTTCTATCATGATTTTTTGTCATAGAAGTAGGAGCCCACCACATCTATGATGATACCGGGTTTTGTCACAATTATCATCATAGAAGTGTCATATGTATGACAGGGGAAAAATTTGTTCGGCCCAAAATGTCATGGATGTGTCTTTTTTTGTAGTGATTCTGATGAAATGCGCTGATCATGGCGGCGGGATGAACATCTGGGATGTTGTACTGCACCCAGCTGAACCTCTGTATGTACTTGCGTAGGGTTTCTCCTTCCTTCTGGGGGATGACATGCAAATCGCTTGCCTGGCCATGAGCTTGGTTGTCGGTGTTCTGGGAACGGGGGTCCGCACACTTGCCTGCCTGCGGCGTGGCTCAAAGGGGGGCCCAGCACGGCCCATCTTCATCAACACAGACCGAAGACCCTCGCGAGGGGCCAAGCCTCGCGGGGCGGACGACACGGAGCTTCCTCAGGCACGGCCTCGTCAGGCTGGCTCGCGAGGAGGCGGAGAGATCAAGGCGGGGTACCTCACGAGGTGCCCGTGACGCAAGCCATGACGACCAAGGGTGCCAGGCGGACGCCAGCCCGCGCAGTGTCCACCTTTCCTCTTTGGTGCAAAGGGAGCAAGCGTAGGCGAGAGCATCAAGCAAAGGCACCCGTTTCGGTGCAACGAGACCAAGACCAGTCCAACGGCAGGGAGGAAGTCATTGTGGAGCCCAAGCCAGCGTCACCACCAGAGCCTTTGGCAGGCGAGGACCAACTTTAGTCAGGATAAGTGTACCAGATGTTCCCCTTCAAAATGGCCAATTGTTGGCGCCCTTCCTGCTCAATATTTGGGAATAGGACCAGGGCCTTTGCCTATAAATAGGACTAGCCACCCCCAGGGGAGAGGGGGAAAACGGAATCAGAAAGGGATCGAAATCAGAGAGAGAATCAAGGAGAGAGAGAGAGAGAAGGGTGACCGAACTCCTCCTAGAAGTTCATCCCCCAGCCAAGAACAGACCCTCGTGAGGCTATTCTTCCTTGTATTGCTCATCATCATCAGCCCAAGAGGCAATCCACCACACCACACACTAGATTAGGGTATTACACCACAACGGTGGCCCAAACCAGTATAAACCCTGTGTCTCTTGTGTTGTTCTTTCAATAGCTTCGATCTTAGCGAGGCGGAGGGGCGCAGGTAGGCAGAAGGCAAAATCTCCACGCGCACCCCAGTGTTCGAACCTCAAGGGTTTATCGGAACCCGAAATCCGACATTTGGCGCGCCAGGTAGGGGTGCACCGGAATTTTCCCTTCCGCCACCGCCACGACCTGCCCCGCGATGAGTAGCGTGTCGCCCGCTCCGGCCGCCGGCGCTAGCACGGGGGCCAGGGGGCTCCGAGCCCTGGCCCCAGCCCTGCAACGGGTACGGTGGCCAGACAAGTTCAAGCCAACGATGTCGCCGCGCTACAGCGGCGCGACTGATCCGCTGGCCTTCTTGCTGGCGTACGAGGAGGCCATCCTCAAAGCTGGAGGTGATGATAGGGTCATGGCCAACTGGTTTCCCATGGCCCTCACTGGCGCTCCGCGCGCATGGCTGCTCCACCTGCCGGCAGCCTCCGTGGCCTCTTGGGAAGAGCTCCGCAGCCTCTTCCTCGCCCACCACGCTGCACCAACACCCCCTGCCGTCGCGGCCCTCCTGGGCGGCTCGCAGGCGCCGCCTACAAGTCACCACGTCAAGCCGTTCATCCGCCGGGTCAGCGTCGCTTCCACGCGGTAGGGGGCTCCCCCGGACCGGGCGGCGCACAAGGCCGGCCTGACCTTCAGCTCGGAGGACCACCCCTCCAACTCGGCCTGCTCGGGTGCGCTCCCCATGCTGTGCACCCCCACCATCTGCCAGGTGGCCGTCACCAGAACTCTCATCGATGGCGGTGCGGGCCTCAGCGTGCTCTCAGTTGAGGCCTTCAACCTCCTCTGCATACCCCTGGAACGGCTGCAACCCAGCAGGCCCTTCTCAGGCATTGGGGGCGGATCATCCAGCTCCTTGGGACAGATCCGGCTCCCAGTAACCTTCGGCACCTACAACAACTTCCGCACGGAGCTGGTCGACTTCGACATCGCCCCCATCGGCCTCCCCTACGACGCCATCCTCGGCTACCCAGCGCTGGCCCAGTTCATGGCCGCGACGCACCCGGCGTACAACCTCATGAAGATGCCCGGGAGCAGCGGTGTCCTCACCGTGCACGGGGACACCGGAGACGCGCTGCGAGTGCTCAAGCTCGCCTTCAAGACGGCGGCGTCGGCGCAGCCCGCCGACTCGGAGACCCCCGAGCCCAAGGGGGCTATACCCGCCAAGAAGAAACAGTTGTTCACCCAAGACAAGGCAGAAACCAAGCAGATACCCGTCGATGAGGACGGGTCCACCAATGCCACTTTCACCATAGGCGCCAACCTCGAGCCCGAGCAGGAGGAGGCCCTGGTCAGGTTCCTGCGCGCAAACAAGAAGGTATTCGCTTGGGAGCCTGACCAGTTGGCGGGGATCCCTAGGAGCGTAATCGAGCATCACCTCAACGTGTGCCCCAACGTGCGCCCTGTGAAGCAGAAGGCAAGGCGGCAGTCCACAGAAAAGCAGGCCTTCATCGTCCAAGAGACCCGCAAACTAGAAGCCGCTGGGGTCATTCGCGAGGTCCGATGCCCGGATTGGTTGGCCAACCCTGTCGTTGTGCCAAAGAAGGGAGGGAAGGAGCGCATGTGTGTCGACTTCACCAACCTCAACAAGGCATGCCCGCAAGATCCGTTCCTGCTCCCCCGCATCGACCAGATCGTCGATTCCACCGCAGAATGCGACCTGCTATGCTTCTTGGATGCCTTCTCTGGGTATCACCACATCAAGATGGCGGTAGAAGACGTCGAAAAGACAGCATTCCTAACCTCGTGTGGGGTGTACTGCTACACATGCATGCCATTCAGGCTGCGTAACGCGGGGGCGACCTTTCAGCGGCTGATGCACATCACCTTGGGCCCATAGCTCGGAAAGAATGTTGAGGCTTACGTCGATGACATTGTGGTGAAGTCTCGGGAGGCCAGGACCCTGATACAAGACCTGGAGGAAACCTTCGCGAGTCTCAACGCAGTGAACCTGCGGCTCAACCCAGAGAAGTGTGTGTTCGGAGTCCCCTCGGGCAAGCTCTTGGGTTTCCTCGTGTCCCACCGAGGCATCGAGGCTAACCCGGAAAAGGTCAAGGCGGTCGAGGACATGAGCCCGCCAAAGACCCCCAGAGAAATGCAGAAGCTCACTGGGCGCGTGACCGCGCTAGGGTGCTTCATCTCCAAGTTGGGGGAGCGAGCGCTGCCTTTCTTCCAGCTAATGAAGAAAAAGGGGCCCTTTGAATGGACTGAAGAGGCCGACAAGGCGTTCCAGGATCTCAAGAGATACCTGACCAGCCCCCCGGTCATGGTGGCTCCGCGCCCTCAAGAGCCCTTGGTGCTTTACCTCGCCGCCACTCCCTACTCCGCCAGCGCAGCCCTGGTGGCGGTTAGGGAGGAGCGTCGAATCAAAACCACAGCAGCAGCCCGGGACAAGGCAAAACAGGAACAAGGAAGGCCCACAGAAACCGCCACAGTGGCTGAGGAGGATCAGCCGCTGCAGAGGAGTGCACCGGAGGCAGAAGAGGCCCCTCTCCCAGATGGCCAGCCTCAGGAGGCCTCATCACCTCAGGAGGCGCCATGGTCTCCGGAGGGCGCCACCAGCACTGACGCACCCAACCTCGTTGAGCACCCAGTGTACTTTGTCAGCACGATGTTGCGGGACGCGAGGGCACGGTACCCCATGCCTCAGAAGCTCCTCCTCGCGCTACTGGTGGCCTCGCGCAAGCTGCGGCACTATTTTCAGGGTCACCCCATCAAGGTCATCTCGTCATACCCCCTGGAGAGAGTGCTCAGGAGCCCTAACTCAGCTGGAAGGGTCGCTGAGTGGAACATAGAATGCAAGCATTTCAGCTCGAATTCAGCACGACCAGAGTCATCAAGGGAGCAGCATTAGTGGATTTTGTGGCAGAATGGACGGAGGCACCAGGCCTCAAGGCCGACGAGGATCGGTCCCTCTCCCCGGGAAGCGAGGCGCCAGAAGGCTGGGTCATGTACTTCGATGGGGCGTTCTCCAGGCATGGCGCTGGGGATGGGGCGGTGCTTACATCGCCCACTCAGGACAAGCTCTACTACGCTGTACAGCTCTGTTTCCAGCAAGGTGAAAAGGTCTCCAACAACATAGCGGAGTATGAAGGTTTAATAGAGGGCTTGAAGGCCGCAGCTGCCCTGGGGGTGAAACGCCTCACCATCAAGGGTGATTCGCAGCTCCTTATCAATTTATCCAACAAGGTGTACGAGCCGAAAGATGAGCACATGGAAGCCTACCTTGCGGAGGTCCGCAGGATGGAGAAGCAGTTCTGGGGGTTGGAGTTACAGCATGTGCCCCGTGGCACCAATCAGGAGGCCGACGACATCGCCAAACAGGCGTCCAGGCGGTTACCTCAGGAGCCTGGCGTCTTCGAGGAGCGGCTCTTCAAGCCCTCAGCCCTGCCGTCATTGTCAAACATGGCTCAGCCTCGGGAGGAGCTCCCCCGGCCACCTGCCTCAGGAGCCCTGGTCTGTGGCCCGGCCTCAGGAGCACGCCTGCTCCTGACGATGGAACCTCTGGAGGGGTGCTGGATCACGGAGCTCCAGAGTTACTTAACACAAGGGACCCTGCCGGAGAAGGAGGAGGAAGCGGAGCGTGTGGCACGGCAGGCCACGGCATACTGCATCAAGGATGGAGAGCTCTACCGGAAGCGACCAAACGATGTATCCCTGCGCTGCATCTCCAGGGAGCAAGGAAAGGAACTGCTGGAAGATATACACGGCGGAGACTGTGGACATCATTCATCATCACGGACCCTCGTCGGCAAGGCGTTCCGCAGTGGGTTTTATTGGCCCACCGCACTCAATGACGCCGAAGAACTGGTGAAAGCATGTGAGGCCTGCCAGTTCCACGCCAAGCAGATCCATCAGCCGGCAGGAGGCCTGCAGACTATACCCCTTTCATGGCCATTCGCAGTCTGGGGGCTGGACATCATGGGCCCGTTTCCTCGGGCACCAGGGGGCTACCGCTACCTCTACGTCGTCGTGGACAAGTTCACAAGGTGGGCTGAAGTAGAGGCCGTCCGCACCATCCCCGCGGGTTCCGCGGTCAACTTCATCAAGGGCATCATGAGCCGGTTCGGGGTGCCGAACCGCATCATCACAGACAACGGTTCGCAGTTCACCAGTAACCTCTTCAAAACATACTGTGCTAACCTTGGAACACAGATATGCTACGCTTCGGTGGCGCACCCCCGAAGCAACAGCCAGGCCGAGCGAGCCAACGCAGAGGTCCTGAGGGGCCTCAAGACCAGGACGTTCAAGAAGAAGCTGGAGGCCTGCGGCAGAGGATGGAACGACGAGCTTCAGTCCATGTTGTGGTCCATTCGCACAACCGCGACCAAGCCGACTGGAGAGACCCTGTTCTTCCTGGTCTACGGAGTCGAAGCGGTCCTCCCTCACGAGGTCAGACGTCGCTCCGCGCGGGTCCTGGCGTTCGACGAGGCGCAGCAGGACGCCATGCGGGGGATGGACCTCATGCTGGGGGAGGAACGTCGCCGAGAAGCCGCGCTGCGAGCGGCGAGGTACCAACAAGCACTGCGACGATATCACTGCCGCAACATCCGCCCCAGAACTCTCGAGGTAGGAGACCTCGTGCTCAGGCGGGTTCTCTCCAGGGAGGGACTGCACAAGCTCTCTCCCATGTGGGAGGGCCTGTTCAAGGTTGTTCATGTTTCCAGGCCCGGCTCCGTGCGCTTGGAGACTCAGGAGGGGGTGCCGGTCCAGAACGCATGGAACATCCAGCACCTCCGGAGGTTCTACCCCCAAAAAGGCCCAGAGCCTGTGAAGAAGGCGAATGCCTGTGAATATTATCCTTTTTGGAAAAGGCCCAGAGCCTGTGAAGAAGGCGAATGCCTGTGAAGCCGTCGCGTTTTGGAAAAGGCCCAGAGCCTGTGAAGAAGGCGAATGCCTGTGAAGCTGTCGCGTTTTGGAAAAGGCCCAGAGCCTGTGAAGAAGGCGAATGCCTGTGAAGCCGTCGCGTTTTGGAAAAGGACCAGAGCCTGTGAAGAAGGCGAATGCCTGTGAAGTTGTCGTGTTTTGGAAAAGGCCCAGAGCCTGTGAAGAAGGCGAATGCATGTGAAGCTGTCGCGTTTTGGAAAGGGCCCGGAGCCTATGAAGAGGGCAAATGCCCGTGAAGCCTGCTTCCCCCAAGAAAGGCCCGGAGCCTGTGAAGAAGGCCAACGCCTGTGGAGCTCGCCGCCCGTGACACTCTCACGTAATAATGAGTTGGGGCTGTACACGCCCCGGAGTCTCAGGAGGGCCGGCCTCAGGCCCTGGGGCTCCCTCCCACGCCTAGTGGCAGCACTTAGCTCCACGCTGGTGAGAAGACGTCGAAGACTAGATTAGGTGCCGGATGCGGCTTTTTCATTTGCTTTCCGCAGTTGGCTTGTTCATTCTCATTCGAAGTTTTATTGAAGCTGTTGCCATCTTTGGCTTTTGGTTCTTCGACTTTTCACTCTCCTGCCTCGATTTCTCTTATGCAAGGCCTCACGAGCGGGGCAGCCGAGCGCCCTCGTGAGTGTTCCTGTCCTAGTCGTTCAAAGGTTCCGCGACCTGGGTCCATTACAGGAGCACCCCTCCAGTCCGTGCCCCACGGGCACCGCGACACGAACACAGGGCCTGGGTCGGTCGCCCCCCCCCCCCACGGCTGGCGCCAGGAACTATCCACGCGCGGGCACGTAGCCGGAAGGCACGATAACTAAAGCAAAGCGATGATTAACAGCAACAACCCAAACACGCCCCCGCGGGGCTCCACGCTACTATCTTTTTACACATGAAAAAGGGAAAGGAAGAACAAATCAGGCGCGGCTCGCCTCACACCGGCCTGCAGGGAAGACTCGAGCTGCCTCCGGGGCTCAGGCAGACTCCCTCTCGCGCTTCACCGAGGCACGACGGCGGGCAGACACGCTACCACCTCCCAAGCAGGTACGACGGCGTGGAGGCTGACTGCGGCCACCGCTAGAAGATTCGCCGCCTGAAGAAGAACCGGTGAAGCTTGGGGAACCCTGAGCGTCGCCAATCACGCGAGCGCTGTCCTCTCCATCATCGCCGGGGTTGGGTTCCCGGCCGCGGTCGTCGTCCTCAGGGCAGCACCCTGCGCGGCGACCATCTTCCCCAAACACCCTCACGTAGAGGGTGGCATCGCCGTCAAACTTGAAGTGCAGGGTGCACCGACGGCTCAGGCCACGCGCGCGGGCAAACGTCTGCCAACCGCGGGTCAAGGCCAGGCTCCCGGCTACGGAGACCTCCAGTGAAGCCCATGAGGCCCGGCTGCAGTAGCCGTCTGCCTAAAGCCAGAGGCCGCCCGGGGCGCCGGCCGGGAGCTCACCGAGGAGGAAGCGAGGAAGTTGAAGCCGGGTGCCAGTCGGCTCCGCCGACCACACAACGAACTCCGGCAGCACCTCTGCAGCGCGAAAGCGCGGCCTAGAGGAACGCGCGACCGAAGCGCACCCCCCGGCCGTAGTAGTCCGCACGTCACCTTGCTGGAAATCGTCTCCACGGCCGCGGGGAGCTGCCGTGGTGGCCACAGGATGTTTGCGAGGGCGCCCTTGGCCGCGCTTGGGCGGGGGAGAGGCAGGCTCAACCTGGCGAGCCTTCCCCTTCTCTGCGGCCGAGAACCTCCTCGACGGGACCATGAAGAAGAAGGAGAAGCAAGGGGGGATGAACAGGAAGGGCGCGCGTCGATCCGTACTTATAGCCGGCGAGGGCCAACCGTCGGCCCCCACGATCGCAGGTAATCATGACCCGCTTTGCATGCAGGGACTTGTCCAATCCGTGCAGTTGCCGAGGCGCCATGGGGAAGTGGAGACGCCCATGTCCAATCAACCGCCACGCGGCGCCCAAGGCCGCAGGCTGTTAGGGCCTGCGGCGCTTCGCCCTTGCCCTTTCGCCTCCCTGCACGGCCAAGTCCGGGCGCGCCTTGGGCCCGGGGGCTACTGTCGGTGTTCTGGGAACGGGGGTCCCCAGACTTGCCTGCCTGCGGCCTGCGGTGTGGCTCAAAGGGGGGCCCAGAGGTACCGCCATCGCCCTCTGCATCATCTACACCAACCCATTCGACCGCGGGAGCCCTGTAGCGTCGTCCCCGAGCTCGTCTTGTACCTTCGGCCGCCGGCAACCTCACCTTCGATTCGCCGCCGTCTCCGCGTCCCCGAGCTCGCCGACTTGCTCATCCGACTCGCCGTGAGCCACTGACCCTAACCCCCCTCCTTTGCGCTCCATTTGCACGCTGTAGCCGTTGCTCCGCCAGAGACCGAACCGCTCCGCCGCCCGAGCTTCTCGCCGCCATGGCCACAGTCGTCGAAGCTCCCAACTGAGCACACCCACGTGCTCACCGCGCCGCGTAGGTGCCGTAGGAGCTAAGCACACCACTCCACGGCCACCGCAGCCCCGTTCCCGAGTGTGCCCGAACTCCGGCCGCCGCCGAGGTCGACGCCGCGCACAACCCCGGCCACCCTAGCTGCTGCTGTTTGCGGTGCTGGATACAAGAGAGCTCCAGCTCCCCGCGGATGCCCTCCGCCACTCGTTTCGTCGCCTGTGCTGCGTTTCCGAGCCGCGCCGCCGTCTCGGGCCTCGCCGGCGTCATGTCGCCGGTGGGGTTGACCCATTTGACCACGTGGGCCCCGCCCCCTGGTCAAACCTAGATTAGGAGTTAAACTAACACTAATTTAGTTAGGTTAGCCGCTGACATGTGGGCCCCGACCCCGCTGACATTTTAATTAGGCTTAATTTAAGGTTAATTAACCATATTAATTAGCTGAGTCAATGACATATGGGTCCCGCAGGTCTGGTTTGACCTGGCCGACCAGTTGACCCGCTGACATCACCCTTGCGCAATGCTGACGCAGTAAAGCTTTTCTGGGATTTTAAATAAATCTGAAATGATTTATTTATTTCAGAAAATAGCTAAAACTTCTAAAAATCATAGAAAATAATCTATAACTCCAAATGAAATAAATTATATATGAAAAATTATCAGAAAAATCCAAGGAATCTGAATATGGCATTTTCATGCATGTTTGAACAACTTAACCTCATTGTTGCATCGCATTGATTGTGTTCTTCCTTGTTTGCCGGTATTTGTCCCCTCTCGGTAGACGCTGCTCCGATGCTGTGATCGTTGACACTGATGAAGACTCAATGTTATCTTCAGAAGTGCCAGACAAGCAAAAACCCCTTGTTCATTTCGATACAATCCCACTCTCTCGCTCCTGCTCTCTTTTACTGCATTAGGACGACACGTTTTCCTCTGTTACTTGCTGCGGTAGTTGAACCCCTTATCCTCTGCATGACCTATCATTGCCACAGTAAATAGATGAAACCCACTAGCATGAGTAGGAGTTGTTTGAGCCCTGATGTGCCTACTCATTCATGCTTGTTTGTCATGCCTGCTACTCCATAGAGTTGAGTCAGGTCTGATTCATCGGGGATGAATCGGAGGTGTGCAAACATGTCCTACGGTTGAGAGCTAAGTGTGTGAACACGATTTGGTAAAGGTAGCGGTGAGAGGCCATGTAGGAGTACATGGTGGGTTGTCTCATTGAAGCCGTCCTTAGGAACTGAGTTCTGTGTTTGTGATCCATGAAACAGTTACTACCACGCATTGGGCCCGAAACCAATCGACCCTCTCGGCTTCTTGATCACCCTTGTCCTCTGTCCAGGAGTTGCAACTAGTTTCTAGTGTTTATAGGATATGTGTTGGCGGCCGTGCGTAGCGCTGACCCTAGGGGTGGGCTACGATGCGGTAGATACACCGTGGCACGGTGTACCGGGCGCCCGTTTGGTGTCTCGGGAACCCTGTTCACATCGTTCGGGGCCGTATGTGGAAACCTCGGCCGGACTCCCTGCGGATGGAACCTGGATAGGCGATAAACCTGGACTAGAGACTTCAGTGTTTAGGTAGGCCGTGGCCGACACCCTCGTTGGGCTTCCGCTTGAAGGTTGCCGAGTACAAGTCATGTAAACGGCGGTAAGTGGTGAGAGCGTGTGTGAAGAAGTACACCCCTCCAGGGTTATCATCATCTATTCGAATAGCCGTGTCCGCGGTAGTGGACTTCTGGGTTGCCTATAGCAGTTCATAGACAAGTGAAAGTGGATACTCTAAAACTCGCAAGATAAGTGTGAGTGCTATGGATGGCCTTCTCGTAGGGAGACGGGAGCGGATCCATAGTGGTGTATTGAATGGTGAATATGTGGACTCGTGTGCGCCACCTCAAAAGAGTTGCTTGCAGTCGTAGTTCAGGTTAGCCACTAAGTCAAAGCTGGCTTGCTGCAGTTAAACTCCACCACCCCCCTTGTTGATACCGATGCATATGTAGCTAGTTCTGATGTAAGTCTTGCTGAGTACCTTTGTACTCATGTTTGCTTAATTTATGTTTTGCAGAGAGAGAGACTTCCGTCTCGCTAGTAGTTCCGCATGGACTTCGACATTTAGCTTGATACCTCAGCTACGATCTTGTGCCCTTGGCAGGATCTGGTAGATAGTCAGGCTTCTCAGCCTTTTTCATTTGTAGATGTCTGTACTCAGACATGTTAAGCTTCCGCTTGTGTTTTGACTTGTATGCTCTGAATGTGGGCTCATGAGACCCATGTCTATAATACCTCGCTCCTCGGAGCCTAATGAATAAATACTTTGAGTCGTAGAGTTATGTTGTGATGCCATGTTGTATTTACACATATCGAGCATATTGTGTGTATGATTGAAATGCTTGGTATGTGTGGGATCCGACAATCTAGTTGTTTATCCTTGGCAGTCTCTCTTATGGGGAAATGTAGTCTAGTGCTTCCATGAGCCATAGTAGTCCGCTACAGCCCGGTTCACCGGAGTCCTGCTAGCCCAGCACTACTGCTCAGGACACTTGACTGGCCGGCATGTGTTTCACTTCGTTCCTGTGTCTGTCCCTTCGGGGAAATGTCACGCGGTGACATCCGGAGTCCTGCCTAGCCTGCTACAGCCCGGGTTCCCGGAGTCCTGTTAGCCCAGTGCTACAGCCCTGATTCACACGCTGCTGACCGACATGCTCGATGTGATTCATGTATGCCTGTCCCCATCGGTTAGTGCCGCTTTGGGTTCACGACTAGCCATGGCGGCCCGGGTTCTCTGTCATATGGATGCTAGCGACACTATCATATACGTGAGCCAAAAGGCGCATACGGTCCCGGGCCATGGTAAGGCGACACCCGTGGGAATACCGTGCGTGAGGCCGCAAAGTGATATGAGGTGTTACCGGCTAGATCGATGTGACTTGGAATCGGGGTCCTGACATTATATATGCAGAGTAAAATTGTGGAGCTCTGTTTAGGGTTGTTTAGATTATATTTGTCCCCACCCTCCCAACCACCGATTGGTTGTGCACCCCCCACCCCTCCCCCCCCCCCCCCCGGAGAATATCATGTGCCCCCATACCTTAGATGCTATATGTCGATACAAGTTGCTTGGAGCTTGTAGATCTAAGATATAGCAGCTCACATGATGTTTCTTAAAATTTTTGCAGGAAACCTTGATGAGTTTGAGAATTACACACAATTTGTACAAAAACTACTTAGATGCCCTTTGATCCCATATCCAACGACCTCGAAGCTCGTATCACCGTAGCATCTAAGATGAAGGAGGACGTCATATTCTCCTGTATGTAAGAATATCATGTGCTACCACACCTTAGATGCTTTGGTGATACAAGCTCTTCGGAGGGGTTGGATTTGTGACCCAACACCTCCTCGGTGGTTTGAATGGTTTTTTGCAGAAAAGCCCCAAAAGAGTTCAGCCACTGCTTACAAGCACAAAGACTGCTCAGATGCCATTGGATCTCAGATCAAACGACCTCCAAGCTCGTATCACCGTAGCATCCAAGCTGTGATAGCACCTTATGTTTTCTCGCACGAGAGACTATGAGGTGCGCCCGCACCGTAGCTAGATTCTATGGTGATACGAGTTCACTGAGATCTAACGGCCCACAGTAGGAGGTTTGAATGTTTTTGCAATATATGGCTGATAGAGTTTGGGAAATGCGTAGAAAGTACAAGTACTACGCATGTGCCATCTGATCACTGATCATACAACCTAGATGCTCATATCACCGTAGCGGGTAATTAAGCTATGGGGAGCACCTAATATGAACACCGGTGAGCCGTTGGATCGAAGATGCAGCGGCACACACGAGGCCTGAATGTTTTATTTGCAAAAAAACCTTTGGAGAGTTTGGAAATTGCACATAATTACAAAGACTACTCCCAAGCCATTGGATCTCACTTCCAACGGTGTAAAAACTCGTATCACCATAGTATCTAAGCTGTGGGGTGGATGTGATATTCTATGCCGCTGTCATTTTTGTTCGTAAACTTGCAAAATACGTGTAACTCGTGCCGTTACTTGTCTAACCGTGCAAAGTGTTTGTTCAAAAAAACCATCCTACACTGAAATATCGGAACAACACACGGGGGTCCCACTTGTCATTAATCAAATTTGGACCTAAAACTAACAAATCTGAAAGACGAGATTCGAACTGGCAACCTGGACTACAAAGCGTAAGTCGATAGCCTAAAAAAACGAACGGTTGTTGGCTTTGTCCCATAACTTGATTTTATACAGTACTTGCGTTGAGTAGAGTAGAGGGAGTGCCTCGTCAACACATGCATGACCGTTGTCTCACTTACTGGTGGGTCCCAGGTCTGCGATCTCAATCTCTCTTCTCTCCATCGTCTAACCTTTGCACGGGCACACACGAAGAGCGGCGCTAGCTTGCCGTGGTGTTATTACAACTAAAAAAAGCTTGGAAAATAGAAGAATCGCCTAGAACAAGAGACGTTGTGGCTGGTCGAGACGGAGCTAACCACATCTATCCTCCGTGCCATGTTTGCATGATGAAGCTATGTGGCTAGTGGGGTGTTTTCGACCGACTGGCTGGGTCCTGAGGTCGAACCATATGTACTACGTCTGATACAGTATATTTTTACACGCACAATTTTCCTCCGTGCCAAGACGTGGCACACCCTACCGCGCGGTTTTGGGGTCCTCCCAGGTGGTGCACGCATATATTCTTCCTGACGTGGGACGCCCTACCGCGCGTTTTCTGGGTCCTCCTCGGTCATAGCGCCGAAGCAAGTAAATGAGTCGTCAAATCACGAAAGACCACCTTTCACGCCGAGTACATCAGTGGAGCACGGTGGCTAGCTAGCTGGGCTAGTTCGACGGATTAGCTAGGCTACCGCCACATTTGTTTTTTCACCCCTTTTTATCGACTTGCTGGCAGGTAAATTTAAATATCCACCGCGGTGTTGCTCTGGTGTTTGGGTGCGGCAGGATTTTTAATTTTTTGATTGACGGGAGAAGGCGCGGTAGCAATTATTCATGATGACTCCGCCTATAAAAACCCACTGCTCCCTCCGCCTTCCTGTAGATTGCATTGCCTTTCAGCCGTTTCGCCCCCTTTGCTTCCTCTCCCCATTGCTTCTACCTGGTGCCATGGTGGCGCAGCAGATCACGGAGTCCGAGGTGAGGCTCCTGCCACAGGAGCTCCATGCCAAGGATGCGGAGCTCCGGGCCAAGGACGTGGAGCTCCGTGAGCTCAAGGAGGAGAGGAGTGCCATGCTCCTCCGTTATGTGCGGGAGTTCACGGAGCTTCGAAAGCGGCAGGCGTCCACCACAAAGATGCTCGATGCATCGGCGGCGTTGCTGCAGAAAGCCAGAGATGCGATAGGCCGTCAGGGGAGCCGGCTGGAGCACGAGCGGGCTGATCGTGACGAGGTCCAGGATCGCCTCAGCCACTCGGTGAACCAAGTTGCCACGCACGTGTTGCGGCTGCGCGATGCCTACCGTCGTGCCAGCGCGACGATGCCGGTCGTCGGGCTAAACCCGTTCGACCACCCGGTCAACTTCAATGAGCTGCGGCTTCCTGACCTGGTCTCCTTCTTCACCTATATCTCCAAGGAGCTGAGCCGTCTCCGCGCGATGGTGGGTGCTGAGCTGGACAAGGAGGGGTTGCGGGCTGCCGTCGCCGTTGCCGGGCGAATCCTTTCAGGGCTCCGTCACCGAAATCCATTCATGCTTCATATGGTTCATGTTTCGTGGAGTACTGTAGCACCGTACTCTCCGTGCGCTGTGGACCTAGTTCTGTTAACATTGATCTCACCATTCATTCTCGACCGGATAGTCGAAAAAGCGGTACTATGTTAAATATAGGAGTAGTTGACATGCACACAACATCATTTGTTATTGTCATATCTTACTACACTAGCAACAAGATTGTGTAGTACTGACATATGAACCACTTCACATGCCTAGTCGTAGGAGCACTGTGTATGTTCAAGTGGCTGCCGTGTTTCGCACTCCTCCATCGTAAGAGTGGAAACGCTTGTTGTAATCATTTTTTTCTTCAGAAAAATAGTGGACACGCTCTACCGTTCGGATCCTCCTCCAGGCATGCACTAAATTACTCACTTTCGCTGACGTGTGGGACAGCCAACACCTGGGTCCACCAGCCATGCACTAAATTACTCCGTAGTAGAGTGACGGTAGACTACCCCGATCAAACCGCCATAGTAATGCCCAATGAGCCGTCAAATCACAAAACCCCCTCCTTTCCAGTAGTAAGTTGGACGGACGAAGCAACCATCATTTCACTCTTCTCTCTCAGCTTCCTCTCTTGAAGAAAACCCCCACTCGCTTCGCTTCTCCCTCATCTCGTTCCTCCTTTCACTCTTCTCTCTCAGCTTCCTCTCTTGGATGGACGCCGGAGCACTGGCCGACATGATGTCTATGGCTCTGGCCAAAACCGTTGAGGCTCATGGTACGAAGAAGCGCAAGCACCCCGCCGAGACTACCGCAGACAATCTCAAAGCCATCGCCCTGTCCAAGCCCCCCTCTCCGGGACCCTCATTAAGCAAGTCCAGGTAATGTCTCTTGTTGACGATCTTTTTCTCGATCTTGATCGTGTTTTTTCATCTAACACGCAGTACTAGTACTGGTAGTACAACTTTTTGGGTGATCTTGCATGTGATTTTAGTGTGCCAAATGACGGTTCTAAATTCCTCTTTTGACCAAAACATGCGAGAGGTTGACACTGATTTCTTATAGATTACTTTCAACTACTCCCTCTGTCCCAAATTTCTTGTCTTAGATTTGTCTAGATACGAATGTATCTAATACTAAAATGTGACTTGATACATCCGTATCTAGACAAATCTAAGACAAGAATTTTGGGACGGAGGGAGTACTTTATGAACATCAATGCTACCTTTTAAGAGGGTATATTTGCCTCAGTAACTTGTGTTATGGATATTGCATGTACTCCCTCTGCTATCATGCCTTTGAAGACATGTTCTAGTGTCTTTGTTCACTCATTTCTGTGCGTATATGTATTCATATATGGAGTATAATATCAAAAATCATCTTATATTTCTGAACGGAGGTAGTAATAAAATATGGTTTCTGTTTGAATTAGAACCAGGTCCGCGGTGGAGATGAAGTTCTCAAAGTCATGTCGTGTGAACTGGAAGACCTGATGATGAGTTCTACTACTGAACTATCCAGCTGCTGTGTCCTTGTCGCCACATGTCCTGAACTAGTGTTTTCCTGTAGCATTGTTGTCAGGCGTGTTCTCGAGGTTGTACTTGACCACAACAATTTCCTGGTTGTGCCTTCGATTACGAATGGTGTGGTTCTTGTAAAGCTTCCCAACAAATCTGATGCGGCCTGTCTTCATCATCATGTTTATGAGTGGAAAGACCACTCTGTTAGGTTCTCCAAGGTTGACAAGATGGTGATGGTGCATGTAGACATCTCGCACAAAGTCCATGGCCTAGTCAGTTATGCGGGGTTCATCCCGTAGGTCGGTGGCAAGAAATAGTCTACAGAGTTTAGTTAGTGCAACTTTGCTTGTCTGTAGTAAGTACTATTGTTCAGTACTTGATTTGTGTTTGTGAACCCTGTATTGTTTATTAGTACTGCCGCTATTGGTGTGTGGTCAGTCCTGAGAACGGTCTATGTTAATGTCTGTCCACTCAATTCAGTCTGTATATTTTGAAGTATCCAGATCATATTTTTTGTGAGGACGGTTTATCAATTATGGTTACACTCCAATATCTGTATGCATTGCAGGGTTTATTGCACCCACTAGGATTTCCAGTCACATGGATGTTTGGTCCATACGATTTGTCACGACCTTTGGACTGTCCTGCTTGTGGGAGTAGGCGGGGCCCCTGCATGCCACGCATAGTTGGACGATCAATCTTCTGTTTAGTACTTCAACATAGTGATTTCCTAGTAAGGATTCACTCGTGTCACATCAAGTAAATCTTATTGATTTACTGTCTAAATCTTATTGATTTAATGTCATGTTTTCTTTCTTTTCCTGCAATTTTACGATGCAGGTTTTGCCATGTGACATTCATCACAGAATAAACCGTTTGGTTTGCTCTACGATGGCTATCTTTGCAGGTTTCACTTTTTATGTCGTGTCAGTAACGAAGGCACTTTCCATCACTTATATTACTGGAAAAAATTGGATCAGTCTGTTGTCTGAGTACAAGCTGAATCCCTATGATGAACTGCAGTTTGGTTTAACAAAAATGCCACAATTAGTCCTTCTCGTGTTTAAAAGAAATGAAGAAACAAACTGGATCACGGTCACAGATCTTAGTCAAGTTAGAAAGCTGATCATAGCATACTAGACACGATCGCCGCTGTCTCGCACAGATCGAGCACCGACAGTTGCTCTAGCACTGACAGCGGCAGCAGCTCAGTATGATCCAGCTGAGGATTGGGCACCGACCGCGTCAGCGGATCAATCTGATCTACCGGAGGATCGGGCATCGACACCGGCACCAGCTCTACAAGGAGCACCATCTCCGGCAGCAGCAGCGGCTTCGGCACCTACACCAACACTTGCACTTGCATCTGCTCCGGCCCGTGCAGTTGCACCGGCAACAGACTAGGCTGCAGTTCGCACTTCATATACCAAAGTCCTTACAAAAACCGACATGTCCACCTTCTTGGTAAGCATTGGCCGCCCAAGTGCTTTGTTCTTTTTTCTTTCCATGTTGTTTCACATGATTCACTGTGTTGATCTAACTGTTTGGGTATGTCTTCTTGTTTGCAAACAGAGAATTCCTAGAGCAACAAGGGAGTCGTTCAACAATCCGGGCGACCGCGGCCAAGTTTCTCTTACCATGCGCAACCTTGGTGTGAATGAACCTGCTCAATATAGCGTAAGTACAAAGGATGGTCACATGATGATTGATGCTAAAGGATGGTCAACGTTCAAATCTAAATCATATATTGCGGTAGGGGATGATGTCAAAATCGAACTTTCTCGGCAAGGAGAGCTGGTCCAAATCAACTTTGAAATTCTTCAGTAGTAGCACGCAACTGCCGAACTGATCTATCCCCCGAGAGATTTTGATGTAATAATCTGGCATGGTGAAACAAGTGTCTTGTGTGTATAAGTAGTACGACAGTATTATTTATCACATGGTATATCATTGATAGAATTGCAACTCTGATTGCTGGTTAGGAACTGTCGTTCGATTTCATTCCAACAGCTGTCGTGCTTTATTCAATTTTGTGTATTCGCCTTGCGACAGCATCTAAAACCAGCGCCGTACCGATCACTTGCAATATGAAAAGCGCTGAGGTAGAACACATGGGCCCCCAAACATGCAGGGTCGGCCTGCAGCCCAAAGTCCAGAACCGTGAGCCTATCTTAGTATTATATTCTCAGCTGAACCCCCATAATTCTCGTGCGTTGCACAGCGTCAAGGTGAGCCTGTGATATAAAAGATTTGTATATTTCTTTACAAAGGGAGTATATCTCTGTCAAAAAAATATTTATGTGTAACTAGTTACTCTTGTCTTTCTACTTCCGTTCGCTGATATGTGGGGTAACCGGCAACGGGGTCCATGTGCCATATGCACAAATTAGAGTGCACAACTTCACGGTAGACACACCCCGGTCATAGCGCCGCAGTAATGCCCAATGAGCCATCAAATCACAACCCCCCTTTCCAGCTTTAGCAGTAAGCTGGACGGACGAAGCGGCAATATTTCACTGGGCCTAAATCCCCTTCTCCCTCATCTGCTTGTTCAGAGAAAACCCCCTCTCGGCGATTGCACAGGGTTTTCTCATGGAGAACCAGGTACGAATTCTTCATCCATCCCCGATAAATCCAAGTCCCTTGGTCGCAAGTAATCCTAGGATGGCAGCCGCCGCCGTTGATGCATTTTTCTTCCTACTGAATCTAGTGTGTTTCATGTGCAGTGCCCAAAGTGCGAGTACCCTACATGTTTCTGCGCCCTCGGCGAGACGCCACACTTGTTCCCTCTCATCCTAACACATCATTTTGAAACGCGCATAGTATGTTCCTAGGATCCTCTTTTCTATCCGGGGGGTGGGGTTTTTTTGAACATGTTGTGTTCTCATATTATTTTTCCTGCAGTGTATTATTTGCTCTGCTAGAACACATGTACTCAAGATGCTCGGCCTTGCCATAACTGAATACACTAGTTTAATGGTCACAGTGAAGACAAGCCATGGATATAAGTTCCGAGTTGGGTTCATGAACCAAGAAGATCGCTGCTTTTTTATGGCCGAACTTGGATAAACTTTCTCAAGTGTTACGGACTGAAAGTTGGCGCACGAATGTTGATGGAAATAGCAGAACCTGGTCTCATCTTCACTGCGATCTTCCACCCCGACGTCGTTCCAATTGTTCACTCATTTCTGTGCGTATATGTAGTCATATATGGAGTATAATATCAAAAATCATCTTATATTTATGAACGGAGGTAGTAATAAAATATGGTTTCTGTTTGAATTAGAACCAGGTCCGCGGTGGAGATGAAGTTCTCAAAGTCATGTCGTGTGAACTGGAAGACCTGATGATGAGTTCTACTACTGAACTATCCAGCTGCTGTGTCCTTGTCGCCACGTGTCCTGAACTAGTGTTTTCCTGTAGCATTGTTGTCAGGCGTGTTCTCGAGGTTGTACTTGACCACAACAATTTCCTGGTTGTGCCTTCGATTATGAATGGTGTGGTTCTTGTAAAGCTTCCCAACAAATCTGATGCGGCCTGTCTTCATCATCATGTTTATGAGTGGAAAGACCACTCTGTTAGGTTCTCCAAGGTTGACAAGATGGTGATGGTGCATGTAGACATCTCGCACGAAGTCCATGGCCTAGTCAGTTATGCGGGGTTCATCCCGTAGGCCGGTGGCAAGAAATAGTCTACAGAGTTTAGTTAGTGCAACTTTGCTTGTCTGTAGTAAGTACTATTGTTCAGTACTTGATTTGTGTTTGTGAACCCTGTATTGTTTATTAGTACTGCCGCTTTTGGTGTGTGGTCAGTCCTGAGAACGGTCTATGTTAATGTCTGTCCACTCAATTCAGTCTGTATATTTTGAAGTATCCAGATCATATTTTTTGTGAGGACGGTTTATCAATTATGGTTACACTCCAATATCTGTATGCATTGCAGGGTTTATTGCACCCACTAGGATTTCCAGTCACATGGATGTTTGGTCCATACAATTTGTCACGACCTTTGGACTGTCCTGCTTGTGGGAGTAGGCAGGGCCCCTGCATGCCACGCGTAGTTGGACGATCAATCTTCTGTTTAGTACTTCAACATAGTGATTTCCTAGTAAGGATTCACTCGTGTCACATCAAGTAAATCTTATTGATTTACTGTCTAAATCTTATTGATTTAATGTCATGTTTTCTTTCTTTTCCTGCAATTTTATGATGCAGGTTTTGCCATGTGACATTCACACAGAATAAACCGTTTGGTTTGCTCTACGATGGCTATCTTTGCAGGTTTCACTTCTTATGTCGTGTCAGTAACGAAGGCACTTTCCATCACTTATATTACTGGAAAAAATTGGATCAGTCTGTTGTCTGAGTACAAGCTGAATCCCTATGATGAACTGTAGTTTGGTTTAACAACAATGCCACAATTAGTCCTTCTCGTGTTTAAAAGAAATGAAGAAACAAACTGGATCACGGTCACAGATCTTAGTCAAGTTAGAAAGCTGATCATAGCAGACTAGACACGATCGCCGCTGTCTCGCACAGATCGAGCACCGACAGTTGCTCTAGCACTGACAGCGGCAGCAGCTCAGTATGATCCAGCTGAGGATTGGGCACCGACCGCGTCAGTGGATCAATCTGATCTACCGGAGGATCGGGCATCGACACCGGCACCTGCTCCAACACCGGCACCAGCTCTACAAGGAGCACCATCTCCGGCAGCACCAGCGGCTTCGGCACCTGCACCAACACTTGCACTTGCATCTGCTCCGGCCCGTGCAGTTGCACCGGCAATAGACTGGGCTGCAGTTCGCACTTCATATACCAAAGTCCTTACAAAAACCGACATGTCCACCTTCTTGGTAAGCATTGGCCGCCCAAGTGCTTCGTTCTTTTTTCTTTCCATGTTGTTTCACATGATTCACTGTGTTGATCTAACTGTTTGGGTATGTCTTCTTGTTTGCAAACAGAGAATTCCTAGAGCAACGAGGGAGTCGTTCAACAATCTGGGCGACCGCGGCCAAGTTTCTCTTACCATGCGCAACCTTGGTGTGAATGAACCTGCTCAATATACCGTAAGTACAAAGGATGGTCGCATGATGATTGATGCTAAAGGATGGTCAACGTTCAAATCTAAATCATATATTGCGGTAGGGGATGATGTCAAAATCGAACTTTCTCGGCAAGGAGAGCTGGTCCAAATCAACTTTGAAATTCTTCAGTAGTAGCACGCAACTGCTGAACTGATCTATCCCCCGAGAGATTTTGATGTAATAATCTGGCATGGTGAAACAAGTGTCTTGTGTGTATAAGTAGTACGACAGTATTATTTATCACATGGTATATCATTGATAGAATTGCAACTTTGATTGCTGGTTAGGAACTGTCGTTCGATTTCATTCCAACAGCTGTCGTGCTTTATTCAATTTTGTGTATTCGCCTTGCGACAGCATCTAAAACCAGCGCCGTACCGATCGCTTGCAATATGAAAAGCGCTGAGGTAGAACACATGGGCCCCCAAACATGCAGGGTCGGCCTGCAGCCCAAAGTCCAGAACCGTGAGCCTATCTGAGTATTATACTCTCAGCTGAACCCCCGTAATCCTCGTGCGTTGCACAGCGGCAAAGTGAGCCTGTGATATAAAAGATTTGTATATTTCTTTACAGAGGGAGTATCTCTCTGTCAAAAAAATATTTGTGTAACTAGTTACTCCTGTCTTTCTACTTCTGTTCGCTGATATGTGGGGCAACCGGCAACGGGGTCCATGTGCCATATGCACAAATTAGAGTGCACAACTTCACGGTAGACACACCCCGGTCATAGCGCCGCAGTAATGCCCAATGAGCCATCAAATCACAACCCCCCTTTCCAGCTTTAGCAGTAAGCTGGACGGACGAAGCGGCAATATTTCACTGGGCCTAAATCCCCTTCTCCCTCGTCTGCTTGTTCAGAGAAAACCCCCTCTCGGCGATTGCACAGGGTTTTCTCATGGAGAACCAGGTACGAATTCTTCATCCATCCCCGATAAATCCAAGTCCCTTGGTCGCAAGTAATCCTAGGATGGCAGCTGCCGCCGTTGATGCATTTTTCTTCCTACTAAATCTAGTGTGTTTCATGTGCAGTGCCCAAAGTGCGAGTACCCTACAGGTTTCTGCGCCCTCGGCGAGACGCCACACTTGTTCCTTCTCATCCTAACACATCATTTTGAAACGCGCATCGTATGTTCCTAGAATCCTCTTTTCTATCTGGGGGGTGGGGATTTTTTGAACATGTTGTGTTCTCATATTATTTTTCCTGCGGTGTATTATTTGCTCTGCCAGAACACATGTACTCAAGATGCTCGGCCTTGCCATAACTGAATACACTAGTTTAATGGTCACAATGAAGACAAGCCATGGATATAAGTTCCGAGTTGGGTTCATGAACCAAGAAGATCGCTGCTTTTTTATGGCCGAACTTGGATAAACTTTCTCAAGTGTTACGGACTGAAAGTTGGCGCACGAATGTTGATGGAAATAGCAGAACCTGGTCTCATCTTCACTGCGATCTTCCACCCCGACGTCGTTCCAATTGTTCATCCATGTTAGTTTTTTATCTGGTTCTTGCTAGTTGCCTCGATTACTTCTTAATCCACCTATTTTGTCTAACTAATCACAATTTAACTTTAGAAGTAGCAACGAATCTCTCACGAAGATGCTACTTCTAACTAATATTTTCTTATAATTGGTGGCACGTGTAGGTTTTTTCAGAGTTAAGCAGTCTGCTCGTTTGTTACTCTGTAATAACTCGGCTGTTACTAATGGCACTGAAGTTGACTGGATCGACATCCACAAGTTCCTACACTTTATTGATCGTCTTGAGGTCCTTGTGGGGAGTTTCAATGGTGGAAGGCCACGTGGGATATGTGTGCCACTGCTGCACTCGTTGAACATGTCCAACTGTGTTGAGAAACTTATGGTACGAGCTGTTTTCTGTTATATATGTTGTTCATAAACTATTCTTATACACAGTTTTACAGATGTGATCTTCTTGAAACAGGAACTGTCAAGTTCTATTGTTCCTATACAGATGCCTGACCATGGTCGGGTCAGACTTGTGCTTGGTCACAACATGATGTTTATGTCGACCTAGTCAATTCCCCTTGGAGGTGAAAAGATACTTATTCATGGGTGGTCTCAAATAATGAAGGCCCGTCCATCTTGGAGAACAGGACAGAAGATTATGTTCATGCTTTTCCATGGCTCTAAAGCGAATATCCTGTTTATTGAGCACATTGCGAGATGAAGCCGCTTTCATAAGGTTGTGGATGCGTGGGGTGGCGCCTGGGCCTTGTCCAGGGGCTTGGCGGCCTCACCCTTGGTTAACTGTAGGCAAAGTAGCACTGTTCGAGGCGTGCTTTGTACGGTTGAACCTGTATAAGTACTCATACTGCTTTCAGCTTTGGTTGTTAAGTGCCCCTGCTAGTTTCAGTTAAGGTTGTTAAGTACTCCTGATGCTTTTATAGTCTGTCGTGTTTCTTCAGTCCCGTCTTCCTCCAGCCGCCAAAACCAAACCAGCGCCGACGGGGCCGCCTGCTTCCGCCTCCCATGGCTGGCTGCGCCTCAGCGCACGCATCTCCGCCCCACCGTCTCCAAAATCGTTAACGCCAACGTCCTCCGCGCGCTTTGGTGCGCTCGCCACGGCGCCGCCCTCTCGCGTTGTCAACATGGTCAACAAACAATAGGAATCGGCAGAAGTACATGGAGAGGATGACAGTAGGGGCCCACCATGTCAGCGTATGGAAAAATAAAATGCTTCCTCCTAGTGTTTTCCTGACATCTGGGACCCACGACATTGTGAGCGTATATAGTCAACAGACAAGAGAACAGCACAAGATCAGCTGACACCTGGGACGTAGCTACTCGAGTAGTATTTTTTTGTTTGGTATTGTTGAGACGGAGTAGGGTTTGAACTGGGTTGTGGCCCGTCTAGCCCAGTGTTATATTTTATGTTCACCATGTGACCAGCCCAGCTATTTTTTCTTTGTGAAAATGAGCCCAGTTTATTTTTTTTGAAGAATACCCAATCCAGGCCTACTTATTTTTCTACGCCCTGATGGGCTGCAACTCTTTCAAAACGCCTGCAAATCTTGAAAGTAATATGAAATGGGTTGTAAATATAAAAACAGATGACAAATTGGCAATTACTTTATAATTTCTGAATTTTTTCACATTTTCAGGTTCCTATTTCACTGGGCATTAACCTAATTTAAATATATCTTCAAAGTACTTTAAATCTGGCTCGACATTTCGGTATTAGAAATAGTTTCGAACCTACAGAAATATGCGAAATTGGCCCTGGCCAACCAAAAAACGACTGCAATAAATTGCATAAGAAGTTTCCATGAGCTATATATAAATTATTAAAAAAAGAGGGAGTGGTATGACTAGTGGGCCTGTTTAGTTGACGCGTATGCAAGATTTTTTTAGTTATTATATACGTCAACAAACGATTCTA
Organism: Triticum urartu; assembly: GCF_056163025.1. Lineage (NCBI taxonomy): Eukaryota > Viridiplantae > Streptophyta > Magnoliopsida > Poales > Poaceae > Triticum > Triticum urartu. The sequence continues at coordinate 568,050,845 of NC_141874.1, forward strand.
GCAGACATAACCGTTGGATGTGAATCCAACGGCCATCGTGTTTCTTCAATCTCTGATCTTCTTGCTCTAGCCGCCAAAGCAGCGCCGGCGGGACCACCTACTCCCGCCTCCCATGGCCGGCTGTGCTGCCGCGCAGGCCTCAGCGCCCCCTACTACTCCCACCGCTGGCCAGGGCATCCCTCTACTCACCCACACCCCCTGTTATTCTGCGGCGATGGCAGCCTCACACTGCAGCCGAACCGGTGAACCCTCGTACTCCTCTCCACGCGGGCTTCCACTGTCGCGTCTTCCCCGGCTCCGTGTCGTCCCCTTCCTAGGCCTTGCCGTCGTCCACCGCCGTGGTGCTCTCGGCGCAGCATGGTCAATGTTGTCAATGACCGACTTCCATCGGAAGAGTACTATACGTGGAGAGGCTGACAGCTGGGTCCATGGCAGCCGCAAGGAAGTGCCTCCTTATTACGTGGAAAATAATTATTCCTCCACCTGGCAGCAGGGACCCACCGGATGGCCACCAGTATTTCGCAAAAAAAACGTTTCCCCCTGACTGTTGGGACCCACAGGACGGGCCACCGTATTTCGCGAAAAAAATGTCCCCCCCCCCCCCCGCTGTCAGCTCGGACCCACTTGAAGTGCCTCCTTATTACACACACAAAAATGAATACCCCCTGCTACCTGGGACCCACCTTTGTGGGAGGCTGACTTGTGGGCCTACTAAGTTGACTGGGACGGAGGCCTTTGTCAACTTTAGTCAATATAAGAACGATTCTAGCTCCAGTGACCATACGATGTCCATCCAATGGTCGTGGTGCTTCTTCAACCTCTGGTCTTCTTGCTCCAGCCGCCCAAAGCAGCGCCGGTCGTGCCGCCTGCTCCTGCCGCCCGTGGCCAGCTGTGATGCCGCGGAGGCCTCACCGCCCCCTACCACTCCCACCGCTGGCCAGGCCATCCTTCTATGCACCCACACCCCCTGTTATTCTGCGGCGACGGCAGCCTCGCACCGCAGCCGAACGAGTGAACCCTCATACTCCTCTACGCGTGGGCATCCACTGCCGCGTCTTCCCCGGATCCGTGTCGTCCCCTTCCTAGGCCTCGCCGTCGTCCACCGCCCTGGTGCTCTCGGCGCGGCGTGGTCAAGGAATGGCTTCCATCGGACGTGGACTGTACGTGGAGAGACTGATAGCTGGGTCCACGGCCGCAGCAAGGAAGTGCCTCCTTATTACGCGCAAAATAATTATTCCTCCACCTGACAGCGGGGACCCACCGGACGGGCCACCGTATTTCGCGAAAAAAACATTTCCCCCTGACTGTTGGGACCCACCAGCTAAATCTTCGCACGCAAGGAAGTGCGTCCGAAAAAAAATGATTCGCCCCCTGACTGCTGGGACCCACCAGCTACATCTTCGCATGCAAGGAAGTGCATCCGAAAAAAAATGATTCGCCCCCCTGACTGCTGGGACCCACCACCTACATCTTCGCACGCAAGGAATGCGTCCGGGCAAAAAAACAAAATGATTCCCCCCTGACTGCTGGGGCCCAGCAGCTACATCTTTGCACGCAAGGAAGTGCGTCCGGGTAAAAAAACAAAACAATTCGCCCCCCCTGACTGCTGGGACCCACCAGCTACATCTTCGCAGGCAAGGAAGTGCCTAATAGTCGGGACCCATCTGGTCGAAGCGTACGTAGCGTTGTCATTCTGGTCGCGAACGTGTACGTACATATATACTGGTCGATGTAGAGGCGCGCACGTGTCGTAGTAGAGGCGCGTACGTGTCGTAGTAGAGGCGCGCACATAGCATGTACATGTACGTACAACGGCCAGGGTGCAAGAAAGAAAATATGGCCACGTACGTACATACGGGCAGGGTCTCGAACGCCTACTCGCACATACGTACGGCCAGGGCTCGTGTACATGGCTGGGTTGGAACGGAGAAACAGCGTCGTCGTCGTGTTCATGGGGAGGCAACGAAATGCATCGTGTTCATGGGGAGGCAACGGAATGCGTCGTCTTCATCGGGAGGCAACGGAACGCGTGGGAGCCAACCGGCTGGGTCGGAACGGAATGCGTGGTCGTGTTCATCAGGAGGGCTTGGACGGAGCAGGCGATGGAAACGAGGCCTGGCGTACCGCAAAACGGAGGAAACGGCCTTGTGTTCGACCGGCCACATTCGAAACGGGATCTTATTCATTGGGAGGGGTCTGTGTACCGCAAAACGGAGGAAACGGACCTCCTACGGTCGAAACGGGGGTCCTGTTGATCGGGAGGGGTGTGGCGTACCGCAAAACAGAGGAAACGGACCTCCTACGGTCGAAACGGGGGTCCTGTTGATCGGAGGGGTGTGGCGTACCGCAAAATAGATGAAACGGACCTCCTACGGTCGAAACGGGGGTCCTGTTCATCGGGAGGGGTGTGGCGTACCACAAAACGGGACTCCACGGGATACTGTTCATCTCCACCGTCGACCTCCTCCAGCCTCCACGGGCTCCTGTTCATCCAGCCTCCACCGCGCGCTACTCCACCGACTACTGTTCAACCACCCCTCCACCGTCTACTGTTCATCCAGCCCTCCACACCACGGGGTCCTGTTCAACCACCCCTCCACGGGCACCCCTCCACCGTCCACTATTCATCCAGCCCTCCACCACACCACGGGGTCCTGTTCATCCAGAGGCAACACCACCGCTCACTGTTCATCCAACCCCCCCCCTCGCAGCGCTCACTGTTCATCCCAGAGGCAGCATCGATCGGCTTCAGTTAGCAGCAGTAGCGAAGGAATCGCTTGATCGGGTTCAGTTAACATCCATCGATCGATCGCTCGGGTTCAATAACGCGTAGACTGCAGTGCAATCGCTCGGGTTCAGTTAGAGCCCAACGCCTTGCTCGGGTTCATTTAGAGCCAACGCCTCGCACACACGCGCGTACGTGTACGAGAGAAACGCGCATTGCTCGGCCCTCGACCTCCCACCGTAACCGGGAACTCCCCGAAATTTTCCTCCCCCTCGATTCTACCATGGTTTTTTCCGTCATGGACGGCCCAAAGAACGTCATGCAGCTACGTCTCCGGCCCACCCAGGACGAAAAGCCCATTTTCTGTCATGATTTTTTGTCATAGAAGTAGGAGCCCACCACATCTATGATGATACCGGGTTTTGTCACAATTATCGTCATAGAAGTGTCATATGTATGACAGGGGAAAAATTTGTTCGGCCCAAAATGTCATGGATGTGTCTTTTTTTGTAGTGATTCTGATGAAATGCGCTGATCATGGTGGAGGGATGAACATCTGGGATGTTGTACTGCACCTGGCTGAACCTCTGTATGTACTTGCGTAGGGTTTCACCTTCCTTCTGGGGGATGATATGCAAATCGCTTGCCTGGCCATGAGCTTGGTTGTCGGCGTTCTGGGAACGGGGGTCCCCAGACTTGCCTGCCTGTGGCCTGCGGCGTGGCTCAAAGGGGGGCCCAGCACGGCCCATCTTCATCAACACAGACCCAAGACCCTCGCGAGGGGCCAAGCCTCGCGGGGCGGACGACACGGAGCTTCCTCAGGCACGGCCTCGTCAGGCTGGCTCGCGAGGAGGCGGAGAGATCAAGGCGGGGTACCTCACGAGGTGCCCGTGACGCAAGCCATGATGACCAAGGGTGCCAGGCGGGTGCCAGCCCGCGCAGTGTCCACCTTTCCTCTTTGGTGCAAAGGGAGCAAGCGTAGGCGAGAGCATCAAGCAAAGGCACCCGTTTCGGTGCAACGAGACCAAGACCAGTCCAACGGCAGGGAGGAAGTCATTGTGGAGCCCAAGCCAGCGTCACCACCAGAGCCTTTGGCAGGCGAGGACCAACTTTAGTCAGGATAAGTGTACCAGATGTTCCCCTTCAAAATGGCCAATTGTTGGCGCCCTTCCTGCTCAATATTTGGGAAGAGGACCAGAGCCTTTGCCTATAAATAGGACTAGCCACCCCCAGGGGAGAGGGGGGAAAACGGAATCAAAAAGGGATCGAAATCAGAGAGAGCATCAAGGAGAGAGAGAGAGAGAAGGGTGACCGAACTCCTCCTAGCAGTTCATCCCCCAACCAAGAACAGACCCTCGCGAGGCTGTTCTTCCTTGTATTGCTCATCATCATCAGCCCAAGAGGCAATCCACCACACCACACACTGGAGTAGGGTATTACACCACAACGGTGGCCCAAACCAGTATAAACCTTGTGTCTCTTGTGATGTTCTTTCAATAGCTTCGATCTTAGCGAGGCAGAGGGGCGCAGGTAGGCAGAAGGCAAAATCTCCGCGCGCACCCCAGTGTTCGAACCTCAAGGGTTTACCGGAACCCGAAATCCGACATTTGGCCCGCCAGGTAGGGGTGCACCGGAATCTTCCCTTCCGCCACCGCCACGACCTGCCCCGCGATGAGTAGCGCGTCGCCCGCTCCGGCCGCCGGCGCTAGCACGGGGGCCAGGGGGCTCCGAGCCCTGGCCCCAGCCCTGCAACGGGTACGGTGGCCAGACAAGTTCAAGCCAACGATGTCGCCGCGCTACAGCGGCGCGACTGATCCGCTGGCCTTCTTGCTGGCGTACGAGGAGGCCATCCTCAAAGCTGGAGGTGATGATAGGGTCATGGCCAACTGGTTTCCCATGGCCCTCACTGGCGCTCCGCGCGCATGGTTGCTCCACCTGCCGGCAGCCTCCGTGGCCTCTTGGGAAGAGCTCCGCAGCCTCTTCCTCGCCCACCACGCTGCACCAACACCCCCTGCCGTCACGGCCCTCCTGGGCGGCTCGCAGGCGCCGCCTACAAGTCGCCACGTCAAGCCGTTCATCCGTCGGGTCAGCGTCGCTTCCACGTGGCAGGGGGCTCCCCCGGACCGGGCGGCGCACAAGGCCGGCCTGACCTTCAGCTCGGAGGACCACCCCTCCAACTCGGCCTGCTCGGGTGCGCTCCCCATGCTGTGCACCCCCACCATCTGCCAGGTGGCCGTCAGCAGAACTCTCATCGATGGCGGTGCGGGCCGCAGCGTGCTCTCAGTTGAGGCCTTCAACCTCCTCTGCATACCCATGGAACGGCTGCAACCCAGCAGGCCCTTCTCAGGCGTTGGGGGCGGATCATCCAGCTCCTTGGGACAGATCCGGCTCCCAGTAACCTTCGGCACCTACAACAACTTCCGCACGGAGCTGGTCGACTTCGACATCGCCCCCATCGGCCTCCCCTACGACGCCATCCTCGGCTACCCTGCGCTGGCCCAGTTCATGGCCGCGACGCACCCAGCGTACAACCTCATGAAGATGCCCGGGAGCAGCGGTGTCCTCACCATGCACGGGGACACCTGAGACGCGCTACGAGTGCTCAAGCTCGCCTTCAAGACGGCAGCGTCGGCGCAGCCCGCCGACTCGGAGACCCCCGAGCCCAAGGGGGCTATACCTGCCAAGAAGAAACAGTTGTTCACCCAAGACAAGGCAGAAACCAAGCAGATACCCGTCGATGAGGATGGGTCCACCAATGCCACTTTTACCATAGGCGCCAACCTCGAGCCCGAGTAGGAGGAGGCCCTGGTCAGGTTCCTGCGCGCAAACAAGAAGGTATTCGCTTGGGAGCCTGACCAGTTGGCGGGGATCCCTAGGAGCGTAATCGAGCATCACCTCAACGTGTGCCCCAACATGCGCCCTGTGAAGCAGAAGGCAAGGCGGCAGTCCACAGAAAAGCAGGCCTTCATCGTCCAAGAGACCCGCAAACTAGAAGCCGCTGGGGTCATTCGCGAGGTCCGATACCCGGATTGGTTGGCCAACCCTGTCATTGTGCCAAAGAAGGGAGGGAAGGAGCGCATGTGTGTCGACTTCACCAACCTCAACAAGGCATGCCCGCAAGATCCATTCCCGCTCCCCCGCATCGACCAGATCGTCGATTCCACCGCAGAATGCGACCTGCTATGCTTCTTGGATGCCTTCTCTGGGTATCACCAGATCAAGATGGCGGTAGAAGACGTCGAAAAGACAGCATTCCTAACCCCGTGTGGGGTGTACTGCTACACATGCATGCCATTCGGGCTGCGTAACGCAGGGGCGACCTTTCAGCGGCTGATGCACATCACCTTGGGCCCATAGCTCGGAAAGAATGTTGAGGCTTACGTCGATGACATTGTGGTGAAGTCTCGGGAGGCCAGGACCCTGATACAAGACCTGGAGGAAACCTTCGCGAGCCTCAACGCAGTGAACCTGTGGCTCAACCTAGAGAAGTGTGTGTTCGGAGTCCCCTCGGGCAAGCTCTTGGGTTTCCTCGTGTCCCACCGAGGCATCGAGGCTAACCCGGAAAAGGTCAAGGCGGTCGAGGACATGAGCCCGCCAAAGACCCTCAGAGAAATGCAGAAGCTCACTGGGCGCGTGACCGCGCTAGGGCGCTTCATCTCCAAGTTGGGGGAGCGAGCGCTCCCTTTCTTCCAGCTAATGAAGAAAAAGGGGCCCTTTGAATGGACTGAAGAGGCCGACAAGGCGTTCCAGGATCTCAAGAGATACCTGACCAGCCCCCCGGTCATGGTGCCTCCGTGCCCTCAAGAGCCCTTGGTGCTTTACCTCGCCACCACTCCCTACTCTGCCAGCGCAGCCCTGGTGGCGGTTAGGGAGGAGCGTCGAATCAAAACCACAGCAGCAGCCCGGGACAAGGCAAAACAGGAAGAAGGAAGGCCCACAGAAACCGCCACAGCGGCTAAGGAGGATCAGCCGCCATAGAGGAGTGCACCGGAGGCGGAAGAGGCCCCTCTCCCAGATGGCCAGCCTCAGGAGGCCTCATCACCTCAGGAGGCGCCATGGTCTCCGAAGGGCGCCACCAGCACTGACGCACCCAACCTCGTTGAGCACCCAGTGTACTTCGTCAGCACGATGTTGCGGGATGCGAGGGCACGGTACCCCATGCCTCAGAAGCTCCTCCTCGCGTTACTGGTGGCCTCGCGCAAGCTGCGGCACTATTTTCAGGGTCACCCCATCCGTCGTCTCGTCATACCCCCTGGAGAGAGTGCTCAGGAGCCCTAACTCAGCTGGAAGGGTCGCTGAGTGGAACATAGAACTGCAAGCATGTCAGCTCGAATTCAGCACGACCAGAGTCATCAAGGGAGAAGCATTAGCGGATTTTGTGGCAGAATGGAGGGAGGCACCAGGCCTCAAGGCCGACGAGGATCGGTCCCTCTCCCCGGGAAGCGAGGCGCCAGAAGGCTGGGTCATATACTTCGATGGGGCGTTCTCCAGGCATGGCACTGGGGCTGGGGCAGTGCTTACATTGCCCACTCAGGACAAGCTCTACTACATTGTACAGCTCTGTTTCCAGCAAGGTGAAAAGGTCTCCAACAACATAGCGGAGTATGAAGGTTTAATAGCGGGCTTGAAGGCCGCAGCTGCCCTGGGGGTGAAACGCCTCACCATCAAGGGCGATTCGCAGCTCCTTGTCAATTTCTCCAACAAGGTGTACGAGCCAAAAGATGAGCACATGGAAGCCTACCTTGCGGAGGTCCGCAGGATGGAGAAGCAGTTCTGGGGGTTGGAGTTACAGCATGTGCCCCGTGGCACCAATCAGGAGGCCGACGACATCGCCAAACGGGCGTCCAGGTGGTTACCTCAGGAGCCTGGCGTCTTCGAGGAGCGGCTCTTCAAGCCCTCAGCCCTGCCGTCATTGTCAAACACGGCTCAGCCTCGGGAGGAGCTCCCCTGGCCACCTGCCTCAGGAGCCCCGGTCTGTGGCCCGGCCTCAGGAGCATGCCTGCTCCTGACGATGGAACCTCAGGAGGGGTGTTGGATCACAGAGCTCCGAAGTTACTTAACACAAGGGACCCTGCCGGAGAAGGAGGAGGAAGCGGAGCGTGTGGCACGGCAGGCCACGGCATACTGCATCAAGGATGGAGAGCTCTACCGGAAGCGACCAAACGATGTATCCCTGCGCTGCATCTCCAGGGAGCAAGGAAAGGAACTGCTGGAAGATATACACGGCGGAGACTGTGGACATCATTCATCATCACGGACCCTCATCGGCAAGGCGTTCCGCAGTGGGTTTTATTGGCCCACCGCACTCAACGACGCCGTCGAACTGGTGAAAGATTGTGAGGCCTGCCAGTTCCACGCCAAGCAGATCTATCAGCCGGCAGGAGGCCTGCAGACTATACCCCTTTCATGGCCATTCGCAGTCTGGGGGCTGGACATCATGGGCCCGTTTCCTCGGGTGCCAGGGGGCTACCGCTACCTCTACGTCGCCGTGGACAAGTTCACCAGGTGGGCTGAAGTAGAGGCCGTCCGCACCATCCCCGCGGGTTCCGCGGTCAAGTTCATCAGGGGCATCGTGAGCCGGTTCGGGGTGCCGAACCGCATCATCACAGACAACTGTTCGCAGTTCACCAGTAACCTCTTCAAAACATACTGTGCTAACCTTGGAACGCAGATATGCTACGCTTCGGTGGCGCACCCCCGAAGCAACGGCCAGGCCGAGCGAGCCAACGCAGAGGTCCTGAGGGGCCTCAAGACTAGGACGTTCAAGAAGAAGCTGGAGGCCTGCGGCAGAGGATGGAACGACGAGCTTCAGTCCATGTTGTGGTCCATCCGCACAACCGCAACCAAGCCGACTGGAGAGACCCTGTTCTTCCTGGTCTATGGAGTCGAAGAGGTCCTCCCTCACGAGGTCAGACATCGCTCCGCGCGGGTCCTGGTGTTCGACGAGGCGCAACAGGATGCCATGCGGGGGATGGACCTCGTGCTGGGGGAGGAACATCGCTGAGAAGCCGCGCTGCGAGCGGCGAGGTACCAACAAGCACTGCGACGATATCACTGCCGCAACATCCGCCCCAGAACTCTCGAGGTAGGAGACCTCGTGCTCAGGCGGGTTCTCTCCAGGGAGGGACTGCACAAGCTCTCTCCCATGTGGGAGGGCCTGTTCAAGGTTGTTCATGTTTCCAGGCCCGGCTCCGTGCGCTTGGAGACTCAGGAGGGGGTGCCGGTCCAGAACGCATGGAACATCCAGCACCTCCGGAGGTTCTACCCCCAAAAAGGCCCAGAGCCTGTGAAGAAGGCGAATGCCTGTGAATATTATCCTTTTTGGAAAAGGCCCAGAGCCTGTGAAGAAGGCGAATGCCTGTGAAGCCGTCGCGTTTTGGAAAAGGCCCAGAGCCTGTGAAGAAGGCGAATGCCTGTGAAGCTATCGCGTTTTGGAAAAGGCCCAGAGCCTGTGAAGAAGGCGAATGCCTGTGAAGCTGTCGCGTTTTGGAAAAGGCCCAGAGCCTGTGAAGAAGGCGAATGCATGTGAAGCTGTCGCGTTTTGGAAAGGGCCCGGAGCCTATGAAGAGGGAAAATGCCCGTGAAGCCTGCTTCCCCCAAGAAAGGCCCGGAGCCTGTGAAGAAGGCCAACGCCTGTGAAGCTCGCCGCCCGTGACACTCTCACATAATAATGAGTTGGGGCTGTACACGCCCCGGAGTCTCAGGAGCGCCGGCCTCAGTCCCTGGGGCTCCCTCCCACGCCTAGTGGCAGCACTTAGCTCTGCGCTGGTGTGAAGATGTCGAAGACTAGATTAGGTGCCGGACGCGCCTTTTTCATTTGCTTTACGCAGTTGGCTTGTTCATTCTCATTCGAAGTTTTATTGAAGTTGTTGCCATCTTTGGCTTTTGGTTCTTCGACTTTTCACTCTCCTGCCTCGATTTCTCTTATGCAAGGCCTCGCGAGGGGGGCAGCCGAGCGCCCTCGTGAGTGTTCCTGTCCTAGTCGTTCAAAGGTTCCGCGACCTGGGTCCATTACAGGAGCACCCCTCTAGTTCGTGCCCCACGGGCACCGCGACACGAACACAGGGCCTGGGTCGGTCGCCCCCCCACGGCTAGGGCCAGGAACTATCCACGCGCGGGCACGTAGCCGGAAGGCACGATAACTGAAGCAAAGCGATGATTAACAGCAATAACCCAAACACGCCCCCGCGGGGCTCCACGCTACTATCTTTTACACATGAAAAAGGGAAAGGAAGAACAAATCAGGCACAGCTCGCCTCACACCGGCCTGCAGGGAAGACTCGAGCTGCCTCTGGGGCTCAGGCAGACTCCCTCTCGTGCTTCACCGAGGCGCGACGGCGGGCAGACACGCTACCACCTCCCAAGCAGGTACGACGGCGTGGAGGCTGACCGCGGCCACCGCTAGAAGAGTCGCCGCCTGAAGAAGAACCGGTGAAGCTTGGGGAACCCTGAGCACCGCCAATCACGCGAGCGCTGTCCTCTCCATCATCGCTGGGGTTGGGTTCCTGGCCGCGGTCGTCGTCCTCAGGGCAGCACCCTGCGCGGCGACCATCTTCCCCAAACACCCTCACGTAGAGGGTGGCATCGCCGTCAAACTTGAAGTGCAGGGTGCACCGACGGCTCAGGCCACGCGCGCGGGCAAACGTCTGCCAACCGCGGGTCAAGGCCACGCTCCCGGCTGCGGAGACCTCCACTGAAGCCCATGAGGCCCGGCTGCAGCAGCCGTCTGCCTGAAGCTAGAGGCTGCCCGGGGCGCCGGCCGGGAGCTCGCCGAGGAGGAAGCGAGGAAGTTGAAGCCGGGTGCCAGTCGGCTCCGCCGACCACACAACGAACTCCGGCAGCACCTCTGCAGCGCGAAAGCGCGGCCTAGGGGAACGCGCGACCGAAGCGCGCCCCCCGACCGCAGCAGTCCGCCCGTCACCGTGTTGTAAATCATCTCCACGGCCGCGGGGAGCTGCCGTGGTGGCCACAGGATGTTTGCGAGGGCGCCCTTGGCCGCGCTTGGGCGGGGGAGAGGCAGGCTCAACCTGGCGAGCCTTCCCCTTCTCTGCGGCCGAGAACCTCCTCGACAGGACCATGAAGAAGAAGGAGAAGCAAGGGGGGATGAACGGGAAGGGCGCGCGCTGATCCATACTTATAACCGGTGAGGGCCAACCGTCGGCCCCCACGATCGCAGGTAATCATGACCCGCTTTGCATGCAGGGACTTGTCCAATCCGTGCAGTTGCCGAGGCGCCGTGGGGAAGTGGAGACGCCCACGTCCAATCAACCGCCACGCGGCGCCCAAGGCCGCAGGCTGTTAGGGCCTGCGGCGCTTCGCCCTTGCCCTTTCGCCTCCCTGCACGGCCAAGTCCGGGCGCGCCTTGGGCCCGGGGGCTACTGTCGGTGTTCTGGGAACGGGGGTCCCCAGACTTGCCTGCCCGCAGCCTGCGGTGTGGCTCAAAGGGGGGCCCAGCACGGCCCATCTTCATCAACACAGACCCAAGACCCTCGCGAGGGGCCAAGCCTCGCGGGGCGGACGACACAGAGCTTCCTCAGGCACGGCCTCGTCAGGATGGCTCACGAGGAGGCGGAGAGATCAAGGCGGGGTACCTCACGAGGTGCCCGTGACGCAAGCCATGACGACCAAGGGTGCCAGGCGGGCGCCAGCCCGCGCAGTGTTCTCCTTTCCTCTTTGGTGCAAAGGGAACAAGCGCAGGCGAGAGCATCAAGCAAAGGCACCCGTTTCGGTGCAACGAGACCAAGACCAGTCCAACGGCAGGGAGGAAGTCATTGTGGAACCCAAGCCAGCGTCACCACCAGAGCCTTTGGCAGGCGAGGACCAACTTTAGTCAGGATAAGTGTACCAGATGTTCCCCTTTAAAATGGCCAATTGTTGGCGCCCTTCCCGCTCAATATTTGGGAAGAGGACCAGGGCCTTTGCCTATAAATAGGACTAGCCACCCCCAGGGGAGAGGGGGAAAACGGAATCAGAAAGGGATCAAAATCAGAGAGAGAATCAAGGAGAGAGAGAGAGAGAAGGGTGACCGAACTCCTCCTAGCAGTTCATACCCCCAGCCAAGAACAGACCCTCGCGAGGCTGTTCTTCCTTGTATTGCTCATCATCATCAGCCCAAGAGGCAATCCACCACACCACACACTGGAGTAGGGTATTACACCACAACGATGGCCCGGACCAGTATAAACCCTGTGTCTCTTGTGCTGTTCTTTCAATAGATTAGATCTTAGCGAGGCGGAGGGGCGAGGTAGGCAGAAGGCAAAATCTCCGCGCGCACCCCAGTGTTCGAACCTCAAGGGTCTGCCGGAACCCGAAATCCGACATTGGTGGCCTCCGGTGAAGGCGCCAACAAACTCATGGCACAAGTCCAACCAAGAAGAAATGGAATCCGCTGGCAAGTGCATCAACCATGACATAACATTGGGTTTATGTGCCAACAAGAAGTAATTGGCAAGCACCTTGTCGTCACGGGCTCCAGCAGCTTGCATCGTGATGGTGTGGATGCTGAGGAACTCTGACAAGTGGGTCTTGCCGTTGTACTTCTCGCCAACGTTGGGCTTGAACATGCGGTGGGAGGGCCACTGGAACTGCTGCAGCTCGCAGGTAAAGGCTGGGCAACCCACCTCGTAGGGTAGGCTGCCAGAGCCTCCCGGAGCTGGGTGGTCCATAGTGGGGCTCGCCCACCTATCTGAATGGTGGCGTGTGTCGCGCCGGCGCTCGATGGTGGTTCGAGCGTCTTCACGGGCTCGTTCCCGAAGAACTTCGCATTGATCGCGTTGGGCCCGTGGGTCGGACGACGCTATGGAGATTGTTATCACAAGCGTCATCAGGACGGACCGGTGCCCGCGACGATGGACGTGGGGGAGGAGAGTGCACCGTGGCCGCAGCACCTCTGGTCCTTCCACCGCTGGCATGCGGTGGCTCGACGGAGCGCCGGCCTGAGGGCCCCGCTGGTTATGATTCATCTTTGTTGGCAACGTCAATGAGCCTCCGGATGGTGTCCCTCCACTCGTCGAGCTTTTTCGCAGCAGGAGGAAAGTCGAGGAGCAACTACACGCGCGCCAAAGCTTCTGCTGGTGTGGGTGGTGGCGAAAGCTGCATGGACCGTGACGCGCTCCGACTTCTAGCCATGTTAGAAGGAGCTCTATCACGGCCTGGCGGTCGTGCACCGTTTTCGCCAGCGTCTCGGCCGAGATGACGAGGCGTTGTAGCACCACGTTGGCTGGCTGCTGGGCTGGTGTGATGGCGGAGCCTTCATGAAGATTTGCATGCCACCACGCAGGTGCTTGCTGAGTCCGTGTGGAGGCCGGACGCTGCCACGCAGATGCCTGCCCAACTGGTCGAGCTAGCAGCTACATGGGAGCGGCGGTGGAGTCTTGGCAGATGTGGGCCTGGCTGCGGCCCCGCAGATGTCCTTGGAAAGGGTCTTTCCGGGGGCAGCAAGGGTCTTGCCGTGGCACCGCAATCGTCCCCGGCAAGGATCTTGCCGGGGGTCTCATGGATTTCCTTGGAAAGGATCTCTCCAAGGATCATCGTCTTCTGGTTCTCATCTGATCTTGTGTATTTATGATCTCCATAAAGATCTGCATGCCACCATGGAGGTGCCTCCCGATCCTTGGTTTCGATGTGGTTGATGGCGTTGGAACCCCTTGGCTCAAGGGTGGCGCGCTCTGCTGGCATAGGGCAAGTTGCCCCGGCAAGGCTCTTGCCGGGGCTACGGAGGCTGCCCCGGCGGGAGTCTTGCTGGGGGAGTCCACTTCACTTCCTTGCTCTTTCTGTATCTGGTCTTGGCATTGCTCTTTCTGTCTTGTGCTCCGGCATCCCTCCTCTGCCCTGCTCAGTGCGGCCATGGGCGCTGCTCTGACTGCCCGTGCACAAGTAAAGGGGTGCAAAAGGAGAGCCCCTACTTTTGTACACTGACAATAACATTTAATTTCTTATCAACTCTTTGTCCTAGAACAACACCTACAGCATAATCACTAGCATCACACATAATTTCAAAGGGTAAATTCCAATCAGGTGGTTGAACAATAGGTGCAGAAATCAAGGCTTTCTTAAGTATTTCAAATGCTTCTACACAATCATCATCAAAGACAAAATGGAACATCTTTTTGTAAGGGATTAGTCAGAGGCCTATAAATTTTAGAGAAGTCCTTAATGAACCTCCTATAAAAATCGGCATGACCAAGAAAACTTCTTATACCGTTAATGTCCTTAGGAGATGGCATATTTTCAATAGCATCAACCTTAGCTTTATCAACTTCAATACCTCTTTTAGAAATTTTATGCCCCAAGACAATACCTTCATTAACCATAAAGTGGCACTTCTCCCAATTCAAGACAAGATTAGTTTCTTCAATCTGTGCAAAACTCGCTCAAGGTTGCTTAAGCAATCATCAAAAGAAGTTCAATACACGGAGAAATCATCCATGAAAACCTCAACAATCTTTTCACAGAAGTCAGAGAATATAGCCATCATACATCTTTGAAAGGTAGCAGGTGCATTACATAAACCAAAAGACATACATCTATAAGCAAAAGTACCGAAAGGGCAAGTAAAAGTGGTCTTTTCTTGGTCCTCTTTTGACACGGGTATTTGAGAGAAACCAGAATAACCATCTAGAAAGCAAAAATGTGTGTGTTTGGATAATCTTTCTATCATTTGATCAATAAAAGGTAAAGGGTAATGATCCTTTTTAGTAGCTTTATTTAATTTGCGGAAATCAATTACCATTCTATAACTTGTAATAATTCTTTGTGGGACCAATTCATCTTTATCATTAGGAACAACAGTAATACCTCCCTTCTCAGGGACACAATGGACAAGACTTACCCACTGACTATCAGCAACGGGATAAATTATACCTGCCTCTAGAATCTTAGTATTTCTTTTCTTACCACTTCTTTCATCTTAGGATTTAATCGTCGTTGGTGATCAACAACCGGTTTCACATCTTTCTCCAATTTTATTTTGTGCTGGCATAGAGTGGTACTAATGCCTTTAAGATCATCAAGAGTATATCCAATAGCAGCACGATGCTTCTTCAGAGTTTTCAATAATTTCTTCTCTTCATGCTCTGAAAGGTTAGCACTAATAATAACAAGATATATCTTTTTTTCATCAAGATAAGCATATTTAAGAGTATCAGGTAATGGTTTAAGCTCAAACACGGGATCACCCTTGGGTGGAGGAGGATCCCCTAGGATTTCAACATGCAAGTTTTGTTTCAAAATAGGTCCCTGTTTAAAGAATACTTCATCTATTTCCCTTCTTTCATTCATAAACATATCATTTTCATGGTCGAGCAAATATTGTTCTAAAGGATCATTAGGAGGCACGGCAATAGAAGCAAGACCAATAATTTCATCTTTACTAGGCAATTCTTTATCATGGGGTTGTCTACGAAATTTAGCAAAATTAAACTCATGAGACATATCCCCCAAACCAATAGTAACAACATCCTTTTTCCAATCTATCCTAGCATTAACAGTATTCAAGAAGGGTCTACCAAATATAATGGGACAAAAGTTATCTTGTGGGGAACCAAGAACAAGAAAATCAGCAGGATATTTAACTTTCCCACACAAGACTTCAACATCTCTAACAACCCCAACTGGTGAAATAGTGTCTCTATTGGCAAGCTTAATTGTAACATCAATTTCCTCTATCTCAGCAGGTGCAATATCATGCATAATTTCATTGTATAAGGAATGAGGTATTGCACTTGCACTAGCACCCATATCACATAAGCCATGATAGCAATGATCTCCTATTTTAACATAAATAACAGGCATGCCTACAATAGGTCTATGTTTATTTTTAGTGCCAGGTCTAGCAATTCTAGCAGCTTCATCACAGAAGTAAATAACATGCCCATCGATATTATCGGCCAAGAGATCCTTAACCATAGCAATACTAGGTTCAACTTTAATTTGCTCAGGGGGTGTAGGTGTTCTAGTATTACTCTTACGAACCATAGTTGAAGTTTTAGCATGATCCTTTATTCTAACAGGGAAAGGTGGTTTCTCAATATAAGCAGTAGGAACAACAGGATCAACATTATAAGTGATAGTCTTTTCTTCAACTTTAATAGGTGCAACTACTTTTAATTCAATGGGAGGATTATATTTAAACCACTTATCCTTAGGGAGATCAACATGAGTAGCAAAGGATTCACAAAAAGAAGCTACTATCTCAGAGTCAAGTCCATATTTAGTGCTAAATTCACGAAAAACATCGGTATCCATAAAAAGATTTGACACAATCAAACTTGGGTGTTATACCTGACTCCTTACCTTCGTCGAGATCCCAATCTTCAGAGTTGCGTTTAATTCTTTCCAACAAAACCCATTTGAATTCAATAGTCTTCATCATAAAATAACCAGTACAAGAAGTGTCGAGCATGGAGCGATTATTGAGAGAAAGCCGAGCATAAAATTTTGAATAATAATTTCTCTTGAAAGCTCATGATTGGGGCACGAATATAACATTGACTTAAGCCTCCCCCAATCTTGAGTGATGCTTTCTCCTTCGCGAGGCCAAAAATTATATATATAATTACGATCACGATGAACCAGATGCATAGGATAAAACGTCTGATGAAATTCCAATTTCAATCGGTTGTAGTTCCATGATCCCATATCATCACATAGCCTAAACCATGTCAATGCCTTTCCCTTCAAAGATAAAGGGAAGACATTCTTCCTGATAACATCCTCAGGCATACCTGTAAGCTTAAATAATCCACAAACTTCATCCACATAGATTAGGTGCAAATCGGGATGTAATGTTCCATCACCTGTGAAAGGATTAGCTAGCAGTTTCTCTATCATACCCGAAGGAATTTCAAAGTAAAAAATTTCAGTAGGTTCAGTAGGTTGAGGAGCAACTCTTTGCTCTACTGGTCGGGGTGAAGATACCCCGAACAAGCCCCTCAAAGGATTATGTTGCATAGTAACAAGTGACAGTAAATTTCAGCACAGTATATAAATTTTTCCTTACAAAAGGCGCTTCACTCCCCGTCAACGGCGCCAGAAAAGAGTCTTGATGACCCACAAGTATAGGGGATCTATCGTAGTCCTTTCGATAAGTAAGAGTGTCGAACCCAACGAGGAGCAGAAGGAAATGACAAGCGGTTTTCAGTAAGTTATTCTTTGCAGGCACTGAAATTATCGGTAACAGATAGTTTTGTGATAAGGTAATTTGTAACGGGTAGCAAGTAACAAAAGTAAATAAGGTGCAGCAATATGGCCCAATCCTTTTTGTAGCAAAGGACAAGCCTGGACAAACTCTTATATAAAGGAAAACGCTCCCGAGGACACATGGGAATTATCGTCAAGCTAGTTTTCATCACGTTCATATGATTCACGTTCGTTACTTTGATAATTTGATATGTGGGTGGACCGGTGCTTGGGTATTGTCCTTCCTTGTGAAGGAAATATGCCCTAGAGGCAATAATAAAGTTATTATTTATTTCCTTATATCATGATAAATGTTTATTATTCATGCTAGAATTGTATTAACCGGAAACATGATACATGTGCGAATACATAGACAAACAGAGTGTCGCTAGTATGCCTCTACTTGACTAGCTCATTGATCAAAGATGGTTATGTTTCCTAGCCATAGACAAAGAGTTGCCATTTGATTAACGGGATCACATCATTAGGAGAATGATGTGATTGACTTGACCCAATCCGTTAGCTTAGCACTTGATCGTTTAGTTTGTTGCTATTGCTTTCTTCATGACTTATACATGTTCCTATGACTATGAGATTATGCAACTCCCGTTTACCGGAGAAACACTTTGTGTGCTACCAAACGTCACAACGTAACTGGGTGATTATAAAGGTGCTCTACAGGTGTCTCCGAAGGTACTTGTTGGGTTGGCGTATTTCGAGATTAGGATTTGTCACTCCGATTGTCGGAGAGGTATCTCTAGGCCCACTCGGTAATACACATCAGTTAAGCCTTGCAAGCATTGCAACTAATGAGTTAGTTGTGGGATGATGTGTCACGGAACGAGTAAAGAGACTTGCTGGTAACGAGATTGAACTAGGTATTGCGATATCGATGATCGAATCTCAGGCAAGTAACATACCAATGACAAAGGGAACAACGTATGTTGTTATGCGGTTTGAACGATAAAGATCTTCGTAGAATATGTAGGAGCTAATATGAGCATCCAGGTTCCGCTATTGGTTATTGACCGTAGACGTGTCTCGGTCATGTCTACATAGTTCTCGAACCCATAGGGTCCGCACGCTTAAAGTTCGATGATGGTTATATTATGAGTTTATGGTTTTTGATGTACCGAAGGTAGTTCGGAGTCTCGGATGTGATCACAAACATGACGAGGAGTCTCGAAATGTTCGAGACGTAAAGATTGATATATTGGACGACTATATTTAGATACCGGAATGGTTCCGGGTGAGATCGGGATAATACCCGAGCACCGGGAGGTTATCGGAACCCCCCGGGAGGTATATGGGCCTTAATGGCCTTTAGTGAAAGGAGGGGAAAGGAGCAAGGGAGGGGGTGCGCCCCCCAAGCCCAACCCGAATTGGGAGGGGGCCCGCCCCCCCCCCCCCTTTCCTTCCTCCCTCCTTCCTCTTCCTTCCCTCTCCCTCTCCAAATAGGAAAAGGAGGAGTCCTACTCCCGGTGGGAGTAGGACTCCCCCCTTGGGCGTGCCTCCTCCCCTTGGCCGGCCCTCTCCTCCCCTCCTTTATATACGGAGGAGAGGGGCACCCCATAGACACAACAATTAATCTCTTGGATCTTTTAGTCGTGTGCGGTGCCCCTCTCCACCATAGTCCACCTCGATAATACCGTGGCGGTGCTTAGGTGAAGCCCTAGCGGGTGACAGTTTCTCCAACTTTAGTTGAACCGAGTGTGGCTACGCCCGGTCCTTGCGAAGGTTAAAACAGCACCAACTTGACAAACTATCGTTGTGGTTTTGATGCGTAGGTAAGATTGGTTCTTGCTTAAGCCTGTAGCAGCCACGTAAAACTTGCAACAACAAAGTAGAGGACGTCTAACTTGTTTTTGCAGGGCATGTTGTGATGTGATATGGTCAAGACATGATGCTAAATTTTATTGTATGAGATGATCATGTTTTGTAACCAAGTTATCGGCAACTGGTAGGAGCCATATGGTTGTCGCTTTATTGTATGCAATGCAATTGCGCTGTAATGCTTTACTTTTTCACTAAGCGGTAGCGATAGTCATGGAAGCATAAGATTGGCGAGACGACAACGATGCTACGATGGTGATCAAGGTGTCGCGCCGGTGACGATGGTGATCACGACGGTGCTTCCAAGATGGAGATCACAAGCACAAGATGATGATGGCCATATCATATCACTTATATTGATTGCATGTGATGTTTATCTTTTATGCATCTTATCTTGATTTGATTGACGGTAGCATTTTAAGATGATCTCTCACTAATTATCCAGAAGTGTTCTCTCTGAGTATGCACCGTTGCGAAAGTTCTTCGTGCTGAGACACCACGTGATGATCGGGTGTGATAGGCTCTACGTTCAAATACAACAGGTGCAAAATAGTTGCACACGCAGAATACTCACGTTATATTTGACGAGCCAAGCATATACAGATATGGCCTCGGAACACAGAGACCGAAAGGTCGAGCGTGAATCATATAGTAGATATGATCAACATAGTGATGTTCACCAATGAAACTACTCCATCTCACGTGATGATCGGACATGGTTTAGTTGATTTGGATCACGTGATCACTTAGAGGATTAGAGGGATGTCTATCTAAGTGGGAGTTCTTAAGTAATATGATTAATTGAACTTAAATTTATCATGAACTTAGTCCTGGTAGTATTTTGCAAATCATGTTGTAGATCAATAGCTCGCGTCGTTGCTTCCTTGTGTTTATTTTGATATGTTCCTAGAGAAAATTGTGTTGAAATATGTTAGTAGCAATGATGTGGATTGGATCCGTGATATGAGGTTTATCCTCATTGCTGCACAGAAGAATTATGTCCTTGATGCACCGCTAGGTGACAGACCTATTGCAGGAGCAGATGCAGACGTTATGAACGTTTGGCTGGCTCAATATGATGGCTACTTGATAGTTTAGTGCACCATGCTTAACGACTTAGAATCGGGACTTCAAAGACGTTTTGAACGTCATGGACCATATGAGATGTTCCAGGAGTTGAAGTTAATATTTCAAGCAAATACCCGAGTTGAGAGATATGAAGTCTCCAACAAGTTCTATAGCAAAAAAATGGAGGAGAATCACTCAACTAGTGAGCATGTGCTCAGATTGTCTGGGTACTACAATCGCTTGAATCAAGTGGGAGTTAATCTTCCAGATAAGATAGTGATTGACAGAATTCTCTAGTCACCATCACCAAGTTAGTAGAACTTCGTGATGAACTATAGTATGCAAGGGATAACGAAAACGACTCCCGAGCTTTTCATGATGATGAAATCGATGAAGGTAGAAATCAAGAAAGAGCATCAAGTGTTGATGGTTGACAAGATCACTAGTTTCAAGAAAAGGGCAAATAAAAAAAAGGGAACTTCAAGAAAAACAGCAAGCAAGTTGCTGCTCAAGTGAAGAAGCCCAAGTCTGGTCCTAAGCCTGATACTAAGTGCTTCTACTGCAAAGGGACTGGTCACTGTAAGCGGAACTACCCCAAGTGATTGGCGGATAAGAAGGATGGCAAAGTGAACATAAGTATATTTGATATACATGTTATTGATGTGTACTTTACTAGTGTTTATAACAACCCCTCGGTATTTTATACTGGTTCAGTTGCTAAGATTAGTAACTCGAAATGGGAGTTGCAGAATAAACAGAAACTAGTTAAGGGTGAAGTGACGATGTGTGTTGGAAGTGGTTCCAAGATTGATATGATCATCATCGCACACTCCCTATACTTTCGGGATTAGTGTTGAACCTAAATAAGTGTTATTTGGTGTTTGCGTTGAGCATGAATATGATTTGATCATGTTTATTGTAATACGGTTATTCATTTAAGTAAGAGAATAAATTGTTGTTCTGTTTACATGAATAAAACCTTATATGGTTACACACCCAATGAAAATGGTTCATTGGATCTCGATCGTAGTGATACACATATTCATAATATTGAAACCAAAAGATGCAAAGTTAATAATGATAGTGCAACTTATTTGTGGCATTGCCGTTTAGGTCATATTGGTGTAAAGCGCATGAAGAAACTCCATGCTGATGAGATTTTGGAATCATTTGATCATGAATCACTTGGTGCTTGCGAACCATGCCTCATGGGCAAGATGACTAAGACTCTGTTCTTCGGAACAATGGAGCGAGCAACAGATTTGTTGGAAATCATACATACTGATGTATGTGGTCTGATGAATATTGAGGCTCGCGACAGGTATCATTATTTTCTGATCTTCACAGATGATTTGAGCAGATATGAGGATATCTACTTGATGAAACACAAGTCTGAAACATTTGAAAAGTTTAAAGAATTTCAGAGTGAAGTGGAGAATCATCGTAACAAAAATAAAAGTTTCTACGATATGATCGCAGAAGTAAAATATTTGAGTTACGAGTTTGGCCTTCAGTTAAAAACAATGTGAAATAGTTTCACTACTCACGCCACCTGGAACACCACAGTGTAATGGTGTGTCCGAACGTCATAACCGTACTTTATTGGATATAGTACAATCTATGATGTTTCTTACCGATTTACTAATATCGTTTCGGGATCATGCATTAGAGACAGCTGCATTCACGTTAAAAAGGGGCACCATCTAAGTCCATTGAGACGACACAATCTGAACTGTGGTTTGGCAAGAAACCAAAGTTGTTGTTTCTTAAAGTTTGGATTGTGATGCTTATATGAAAAGGTTTCATCCTGATAAGCTCAAACCCAAATCGGAGAAATATGTCTTCATAGGATACCCAAAGGAGACTGTTGGGTACACCTTCTATCACAGATCCGAAGGCAAGACATTCGTTGCTAAGAATGGATCCTTTCTAGAGAAGGAGTTTCTCTTGAAAGAAGTGAGTGGGAGGAAAGTAGAACTTGATAAGGTAATTGTACCTTCTCCCTTATTGGAAAATAGTTCATCACAGAAATATATTCCTGTGACTACTACACCAATTAGTGAGGAAGCTAATGATGATGATCATGTAACTTCAGATCAAGTTACTACCGAATCTCGTAGGTAAACCAGAGTGAGATGCGCACCAGAGTGGTACGGTAATCCTGTTCTGGAAGTCATGTTACTAGACCATGACGAACTTGCGAACTATGAGGAAGCGATGATGAGCCCAGATTCCGCGAAATGGTTTGAGGCCATGAAATCTAAGATATGATCCATGTATGAGAACAAAGTATGGACTTTGATGGATTTGCCCGATGATCGGCAAGCCATAGAAAATAAATGGATCTTCAAGAGGAAGACGAACGCTGATAGTAGTGTTACTATCTACAAAGCTAGAATTGCCGCAAAAAGGTTTTCGACAAGTTCAAGATGTTGACTACGATGAGAGTTTCTCACTCGTATCTATGCTTAAGTCTGTCTGAATCATGTTAGCAATTGCCGCATTTTATGAAATCTGGCAAATGGATAAACAAAGCTGCATTCCTAAATGGATTTCTTAAAGAAGAGTTGTATATGATGCAACCAGAAGGTTTTGTCAATCCTAAAAGTGTTAACAAAATATGCAAGCTCCAGCGATCCATCTATGGACTGGTGCAAGCATCTCGGAGTTGGAATATGCGCTTTGATGAGATGATCAAAGTATATAGTTTTATACAGACTTGTGGTGAAGCCTGTATTTACAAGAAAGTGAGTGGGAGCACTATAGCATTTCTGACAAGTATATGTGAATGACATATTATTGATCGGAAATAATGTAGAATTATTCTGCAAAGCATAAAGGAGTGTTTGAAAGAAGTTTTTCAAAGAAAGACCTCAGCGAAGCTGCTTACATATTAAGCATCAAGATCTATAGAGATAGATCAAGACGCTTGATAAGTTTTTTCAATTTAGTACATACCTTGACAAGATTTTGAAGTAGTTCAAAATAGAACAGTCAAAGAAAGAGTTCTTGTCTGTGTTACAAGGTGTGAAATTGAGTAAGACTCAAAGCCCGACCACGGCAGAAGATAGAAAGAGAATGAAAGTCATTCCCTATGCCTCAGCCATAGGTTCTATAAAGTATGTCATACTGTGTACCAGATCTATTGTATACCCTACACTGATGTTGGCAAGGGAGTACAATAGTGATCTAGGAGTAGATCACTGGACAGCGGTCAAAATTATCCTTACTGGAATAAGGATATGTTTCTCGATTATGGAGGTGACAAAAGGTTCATCGTAAAGGGTTACATCGATACAAACTTTGACACTGATCCAGATGATTCTAAGTCTCAATCTGGATGCATATTGAAAGTGGGAGCAATTAGCTAGAGTAGCTCCGTGCAGAGCATTGTTGACATAGAAATTTGCAAAATACATACGGATCTGAATATGGTAGACCCATTGACTAAACTTCTCTCACAGGCAAAACATGATCACACCTTAGTACTCTTTGGGTGTTAATCACATAGCAATGTGAACTAGATTATTGACTCTAGTAGACCCTTTGGGTGTTGGTCGCATGACGATGTGAACTATGGGTGTTAATCACATGGTGATGTGAATTATTGATGTTAAATCACATGTCGATGTGAACTAGATTATTGACTCTAGTGCAAGTGGGAGACTGAAGGAAATATGCCCTAGAGGCAATAATAAAGTTATTATTTATTTTCTTATTTCATGATAAATGTTTATTATCCATGCTAAAATTGTATTAGCCGGAAACATAATACATGTGTGAATACATAGACAAACAAAGTGCCACTAGTATGCCTCTACTTGACTAGCTCATTGATCAAAGATGGTTATGTTTCCTAGCCATAGACAAAGAGTTGCCATTTGATTAACGGGATCACATCATTAGGAGAATGATGTGATTGACTTGACCCAATCCGTTAGCTTAGCACCCGATCGTTTAGTATGTTGCTATTGCTTTCTTCATGACTTATACATGTTCCTATGACTATGAGATTATGCAAATCCCGTTTACCGGAGGAACACTTTGTGTGCTACCAAACGTCACAACGTAACTGGGTGATTATAAAGGATCTCTACAGGTGTCTCCAAAGGTAAATGTTGGGTTGGCGTATTTCGAGATTAGGATTTGTCACTCCGATTGTCGGAGAGGTATCTCTGGGCCCTCTCGGTAATGCACATCACATAAGCCTTGCAAGCATTAAAACTAATGAGTTAGTTGCGAGATGATATATTACGAAACGAGTAAAGAGACTTGCCGGTAACGAGATTGAACTAGGTATTGAGATACCGACGATCGAATCTCGGGCAAGTAACATACCGATGACAAAGGGAACAACGTATGTTGTTATGTGGTCTGACCGATAAAGATCTTCGTAGAATATGTAGGAGCCAATATGAGCATCCAGGTTCCGCTATTGGTTATTGACCGGAGACGTGTCTCGGTCATGTCTACATTGTTCTCGAACCCGTAGGGCCCGCACGCTTAAGGTTTCGATGACAGTTATATTATGAGTTTATGCATTTTGATGTACCGAAGTTTGTTAGGATTCCCGGATGTGATCACGGACATGACGAGGAGTCTCGAAATGGTCGAGACATAAAGATTGATATATTGGAAGCCTATATTTGGATATCGGAAGTGTTCCGGGTGAAATCGGGATTTTACCGGAGTACCGGAGGTTACCGGAACCCCCCGGGAGGTATATGGGCCTTAGTGGGCTTTAGTGGAAGAGAGGAGAGATGGCCAGGGCTGGGCCGCGCGCCCCTCCCCCCTAGTCCTAATAGGACAAGGAGAGGGGGGCGGCGCCCCCTTCCTTCTCTCTCTCCTCTTTCCCCCCTTCCCAAATCCTATTCCAACTAGGAAAGGGGCGGGAATCCTACTCCCGGTGGGAGTAGGACTCCTCCTGGCGCGCCCTCCTCCTGACCGGCCGCACCTCCCCCTTGTTCCTTTATATAAAGAGGCAGGGGCACCCCTAGAGACACAAGTTGATCCACGTGATCGTTTTCTTAGCCGTGTGCGGTGCCCCCTTCCACCATAATCCTCGATAATATTGTAGCGGTGCTTAGGCGAAGCCCTGCGACGATAGAACATCAAGATCGTCACCACACCGTCGTGCTGACGGAACTCTTCCCCGACGCTTTGCTGGATCGGAGTCCGGGGATCGTCATCGAGATGAACGTGTGCTAAAACTCGGAGGTGCCGTAGTTTCGGTGTTTGATCGGTCGGGCCGTGAAGACGTACGACTACATCAACCGCGTTGTGCTAACGCTTCCGCTATCGGTCTACAAGGGTACGTAGATCACACTCTCCCCTTGTTGCTATACATCACCATGATCTTGCGTGTGCGTAGGAAATTTTTTGAAATTACTACGTTCCCCAATAGGTTGTACATCCATACAAACACGGGCCATGTGCTATGGTTGTGTTCTGGTTTCCAAACGGATTCATGCCATCGGTACTCGCACCAAGCACGATGTTCCTTGGATCTTCTGCAACAAATCCATATACGGTGTTCAATGTTCTCCACTGGCTACCATCTACGAGGTGTCTCAGCTTTGGATCATCTCCATCGTCGGGCTTCTTCCTCTCTGCGTGCCAGTGCATGAGCTTTGCTTCCTTAGGATCTACGAAATACTGCTACAGACGGGGAGTGATCGGAAAGTACCATACAACTTTCTGAGGAGCTTTCTTTCCTGCCTTCTTGTATCGAGAAGCATTGCACACTAGACAGCTGGTTTTTTCCGCGTGCTCCCCCCGATAAATGATGCAATCGTTGATGCATGTGTGGTACCTAATGTGCGGTAAATCAAAAGGGCAAACGATTTTCTTGGCCTCCTCGACACTAGTAGGACATAGGTTCCCCGCGGGAAGAACTTTATTATGTAGATACTTCAAATGCTCATCGAGGCTTTTATCTGTCCATTTGTTTTTGGCCTTCGTCTTTAGAAGTTCGAGTGTGAAACTCAATCGAGTCACCTCGGGATCGCAACCGTCATACAATGGAGTCTTCGAGTCTACTTCAAGTTGCGCCAGCTTGACCTCCTCTCTAGAAGCAGATCTCTCGCTAGTTGTACTCTTGCGAAGGAGGTCTCAAACATGAGGGGCCTACACGACTGGACCTAGTAGCGTCGAAGACTGCGGCGTGACCACCGCCTCTTCTCCGCCATGTCCGGACTCTTCTTCGCCGTGTCTAGAATCTTCTTGGCCGCCGTCATTTCCGGACTCTTCCCCGCCGCCATGTCTGACGCCATCGTCTTCATGTCGATCGGTCATCTCTTCATCTAGCCCCGCCGCCATGTCGTTATTCCCTGCCATGTGGACGTCCTCATCATCATCATCTTCTTCACTTATCCACCGAGTATAGCCATCCATGAAACCATTCATCAGTAGGTGCGCCTTCAAAGTGACATGATCAAAAGGGTCCAAAAGGACTCCTTTGCATCTTGCACACGGACATCTAATCCTAGTCTGATTATTTGCATACATGTCCATCACCGCGGATTGCATGTATCGCTCCATGTTCCATCCACTCACTTTCATGACCGACTGCATGGTATAACAAGCAAAAGGGTTATAAAATAAATAATGCATGCATGCTTCAAAATCATATAAAATTTTGACACATGACCTTGCCTAAAAATAGGACATATTGAGTTTGCTCGAAATTCACTGAAACGGAAATAAATCGACATTTCGGCAAAACATAAGCAACTCAAGGGCATGTAACTCGCACAAATCTCTCCATATATCCCAAACACACATATTCTCATTCACACACATATTCCCATTCTTGCAACGAACAACTTTTTACTCACCTATATATCTCCCGAGAGAGACCGATCGAGAGAGCACGTGGTTAATTAGATGACGAGAGAGACCGATCAAAGAGCATGGTGGATGGCTAAAATAGCTAGCTAGATCTAGTTGTTGGGGAGGAGAGGTGAATCTAGCTAGCCAACTAATGGAGGGGGAGTTATGGTGGAGGGGGGCATTAATGGGGAGAGAAGAGAGGTAGGACAAAGAGAGAGATGTGAGAGAGGCCATTTATGGAGGAGAGTTATGGTGGAGGGGGACATTAATGAGGAGAGAAGAGAGGTAGGAGGAAGAGAGAAAAAAAGCAACAATGGTGGAGAGTGGAGAGGGGAAGGGAGGGGGAGAGAGGGCAAAGTGGGGGAGAGGAGGGGGTGAAAAGGTGGCACCAGCCGCAACTAGCAGTAGCGCTGCTTAGCAAAATGCGATGTTGCTACGGTACTTAGTAGTAGCGCTTTTCCTGGAAAAACGCTACTACTAAGTGGGGCCCATTAGCAGTAGCGGCGCAGCAAAATAACGCGCTACTACGAAACTGTTAGTAATAGCGTTGGATTATGTACAGCGCTACAACTCCAGCTACCGTCGATGGCCTCGTCTGGTCCCACATAGTAGTAGCGTGTTTTTGTTTTCCAGCGCTACTACTATAGAGTTACTAGTAGCGCTTGCCAGCCAGGAAAAGCGCTACTGCTAACTAGCAGTAGCAGTTACTATTTTACAGCGCTACTACTAAGCTATTGTGTATAAGCATTTCAGTAGTAGTGTGTGATGTCACGGGCTTCATCCAGTGCATCCAAGTCGTCCTGATGCTCCAGCTCGGCATCATACTCCATGTAGCAAGATTCGCAAGAAGAATCATAATCGACGTTGCTGGGGAGGATGACTTCAGCTCCATATCCATGAAAAAAGAGTGTAGCCGATAGATAGGTTAGCCGTAGTTCTCAGACTCCATATGCGCAGATAGTTTTTTTTGCCTATATTCACTCACGTGACACAGTTGAGCCACAAATGCAAATAACTCAAAAACGATGCAGATCATACTGAAAGCGCGAGCAATGGTAAGAGCATCTACAACTGGGCTCCTTCAACGCCGCCCCTTCGATCGTGGACGCCTACGTCAAGGAAAACTAATGCCGCTCCCGTGACTGCAAGGGGCAAGGGCCCGACATGGAATTTTTAAGCCTGACGCCCCTCCATTTGTTTCTAGTATCTATCTAGTTTAATTATCTAGTGTTCGGTGATGAATTTCTTTTGGTTCGGTTGTACATGTCCGGTGATGAATTTTTGTTGCTATGTCCGCGAATTTTATCTATGTTTGCTTCTTTCTATGGCCGCTATGTTGATAATCTATGTAATTTATCACGCTTTGCATGGATTTGGAGGGGGGGGGAGTATGATGAGGATGGTTGCAGACACTAAAATATGAGGGGTGACTGGGATTGTCCACGCACGCATAGGGGGTCAAATTTGTGAAGTCCGGATGTAGATGCTTTAAGCCAATCGGTCAAAGTGCAACTTCCACTGTTTCGTCTAGTCATTTTTTTAAAGCAACTTTCACTTCTGTTATACTTGTCTAAAATTCGGATATCAATCTAGGATAAATTTTTTTTAAAGATGCACTTAGAATTAAGAAAACATCAAACTGAGCGCATGAGCTTGCTGCGTTGTCGAAAGCAAAAAAAAATGCTGAAACAGAAGAACAAAAGGCTACGATACCATTTACGGAGCCCAGCCTAGCGTGCTGACCGTCCGGCGGCCGGCACGGCCCAAGCAATCACCACTCACTCAGACCCAGGGAGTCGGCACTGGGGTACTAGTCAGCCGTCCGTCGCTTCCAAATCTCGCCAATCCTCCCACCACCCCGTGTCGAGCCTGTCCTCTTCTCCACTTCTCTCCCCATCCATCCACCACCCCCACCCCCACCCCCACCCAGAGGCGCAGTCCAACTCCTCCCCACCCCAACCCAAAGCCGCCCCACCAAAACGCGCACACGCGACACACCAGCAGTACCGCCCATCCACTCCGCCCCCGCCCGCAGTCTCCCCACCTGGTCAAACCACCCCCCACCACCACCACGGCCTCCACCACCAATCCGCCATGCCGCCCTCGCTCCGCCTCCTCCTGCTGCTAGCCCTGGCCCTAGCCCTCACCCTCCCGCCCGCCGCGCCGCAGCCGCCGCCGGGGTCGGCGGCGGAGCCGCAGGAGGACGACGCGCGGTGCCTCAAGGGCGTCAAGGCCGACCTCAGGGACCCCGAGGGCCGCCTCTCCTCCTGGACCACCAACACCTCCGCGGGCGCCGTCTGCGACTTCTCCGGCATCTCCTGCTGGAACCCGCAGGAGTCGCGCATCCTCGCCGTCTCCCTCTCCGGCTTCGGCCTCCAGGGCAAAATCCCCCCCGCGCTCCAGTACTGCCGCTCCGCCAACACGCTCGACCTCTCCTCCAACGCGCTCGAGGGCCAGATACCCCCCGCGCTCTGCGACTGGATCCCCTTCGTCGTCAACCTCGACCTCTCCGGCAACCGCCTCACCGGCCCGCTCCCCTCCGAGCTCGCCAACTGCCGCTTCCTCAACTCGCTCAAGCTCAGCGACAACGCCTTCTCCGGCCAGATCCCCGCCTCCCTCGCGCGCCTCGACCGCCTCAAGGCGCTCGACCTCTCCGGGAACCGCCTCGACGGCCAGATCCCGTCCCAGCTCGGCTCCGCCTTCTCCAAGGACTCCTTCTCCGGGAACTCGGGCCTGTGCGGCCACCCCGTGTCCTCGCGCTGCGGCGGAGGGCTTGGGGGCACCGGCCTCGGAATCGTTATCGCTGCCGGGGTCTTCGGCGCCGCCGCTTCGCTGCTCCTCGCCTTCTTCTTCTGGCGATGCACCGGGAAGGGCAAGGCTGGCCGCCGCCGCCAGGGCCGCGGAGGAAGCGAGTCGGAGGTTACTGCCGCCGAGGACGGGAGCTGGTGGGCGGAGCGCCTGCGGGCCGCACACAACCGACTGGCGCCGGTGTCCTTGTTCCAGAAACCGATCGTCAAGGTCAAGCTAGCCGACCTGCTGGCAGCCACACAGGACTTCAGCACAAGCCACATCGTGGTGGCGGGGAGCTCGCGGGCAGGGACCGCATACCGGGCCGTGCTGCGCGACGGGTCCGCGCTGACGGTGAAGCGCCTGCACTCATGCCCTCTCTCAGAGAAGGCGTTCAGGTCGGAGATGGGGCGGATTGGGCAGCTGCGGCACCCCAACATCGTGCCGCTGCTGGGATTCTGTGTTGTTGAGGAGGAGCGGCTGCTGGTGTACAAGCACATGGAGAGTGGGGCTCTTTCCAAGGTGATGAAGGAGCCAGGGGAGACATTGCTGGACTGGGCGACGCGGCTCAGGATTGCTGTTGGGGCGGCGCGCGGTCTTGCGTGGCTGCACCATGGGTTCCAGATGCCACAGATTCACCAGAACTTGAGCTCGAGCGCGGTGCTTCTCGACGAGGACTATGAGGCTCGGATCACAGATGTTGGGCTCACAAGGCTGGTCCGGATGGCGCCAGGGGAAGGTGGAGATACAAGCCCCTTCCTCAATGGTGACTTTGGGGAGTTTGGGTATGTTGCCCCAGAGTATGCTAGCAATCCAGTTGGTACCATGAAGGGCGATACATATGCGTTTGGGGTCGTACTATTGGAGCTCGTGAGCGGGCAGGAGGCCGCCTCTGTGTCAAGTGATGTGGGTGAAGGATTCAAGGGGACATTGGTGGATTGGGTATATCAGCTCAAGAGCTCTGGACGAATCGCCGATGCTGTGGATAAGTCATTGAAGGGCTCTGATGCAGAGATCAGCGAGTTCTTGAAGGTGGCTTTTCAGTGTATTGTGGCTCGGCCAAAGGAGAGGATCTCAATGTACAGGGTTTACCACTCTCTGAAGAGCATTGGAACGGGCCGTGATGTCTCGGAGCAGTTTGATGAATTTCCGCTGGCCTATAACAAGGACGACTCGGACACCTGATGGCGGCGACGCCTCGGATTGTGAACCGCTTGGTCAGGCTTAATATGCTACTACTTGCGTAGCCCTGGCAGTTGAATTGATCGAGGGCATGCCGAGACATCCATGGCGAAACAATTATTACTGCCGGATAATCAGTTCGATCATGGCACCGTCTCATGGTGAGATAATCATGTAAGCTGTAAGATTAGTCTGCATTGTCTCTTTAAGTTATTGCTAGTGCTTGTAGTATCTCTGTGGAACTGTAATTCTTGTTGTGTCTAAATTCTGATATCACCTTCTTGGAACAACTGGCCTGCTCTCCAGTCCCCTATACAAATGAGACTGGCATTCAAAAAATTGATCCTTTATCAATTTATCTTAATTTTACAGGAATATTTAACTTTGTTTGCATGGCCGTTCTGTAGCACCCTGTTATCTCCTACTCATAGATGGTCATTATGTAGCATGCTAATCCCATTTACTCCCTCCGATCCATAATAAGTGTCGCGGTTTTGTGAATTTGCTCGATGATGTACCCTATCTCATTTGTCTCTTACTTTGGTCATCTGTCTCTTATTTTGGATCGGAGGGAGTACCATTTTCTCTGTTGTGAATTTGCTGGATGATATGATATCCCCTATCTCATTCTCATATATTTCATGTGCTCTGCGTTACGCACTTCGCTATTGTTGGCAATACTCCAATTTGGGTGCTAATAAAATCCTTCAACATACATTTCCAAGCTATGTGTCTTTGTCCTATACCTTTCAAACCTTGGACCATTTACCAGCCTCTGTTCTGTATTCCGAAGACCGATTTTGAAGCATTATAATGTGCGAAAGACATCGTCAACCTGACTTTTAAATTTTATTAGCTTTCCATTTCCCCCTAAACCCGCGTTATCTCCGTTCTTATCTGGCTGGCCCTCCTGCTATATTGTATGCTATGTTTGATTTGAAAGTCAGCTCTTTGTGATTGATAACAATAATCAGTTGTTCCACCGCACATGCCCAGTCTGCATGCATAATTGTCACCATCGCGGGCTCTCACGATCAGATCAGAGTCCTAAATTTGACCTTTCCTGGCGATAGCGAGCGTTACCCGGCCGGTCTCTTGACTAGCAGAAGAGCACGTACTTCAATGCTTGGATTGGACGGCTGAAAACTTTGAAACTGAGAAAACGAGCTGTGGTGGGACGGACGGCGTGGCGGCATTTCAGCCATTTATTTTACTCCCCTTGAGAATCGCTGTGGGAAGGTGGGGATGCACAGAGCAGACAGATGTACCATGGCGGCCCTGTTTGAATCCTGTGCTTGGCTGTCGCCTGCAGTTATTGTATTATTGTACTGTATGTATGTACGTACAAGTCTGCCCAGATTTGCATGTTGCGCATAGAAAAGACAAAATACGCGGCTAGACTAACCTAACCCCTCTGCCCAAAGCTTGTCGCGGGAATTGGACTACTGTATGTGTAAAGATGTACTCCCTCCGTTTTTATTTAGTTCGCATATTAGCTTTGATCAAAGTTAAACTTTACAAACTTTGATCAAGTTTATAAACAAAAATATTAAGATATACAATAACAAATCTAAATTCAACAACATTAGATTTATTATTGAATGTACTTTCACATCGTATAGATTTATTATGATAATGTCTATATTGTTTTCTACAAACTTGGTCAAACTTTATGAAGTAGCTTTTTGCTGCTTGTTAGTGAGTTGCCACCTCATCTTTATTCCTCCGGCAAATCCGGCCTGATCATCCTCAGCCACTGAACCAAGTTCTACTCCTCTCTGAAGTCTGAGCTGAACACCAAGCACAGCTGCGAGTTATCTGCTCGTAACTTGTAGTGGTGCTATTGATTCAGTAGTGTGACCTGGACCCTTCAAAAAAAAAGTAGTGTGACCTGGAAGGCTGGAGGTGGTCGGCAGCTGGCATCCGCGGATCGGTCGCAATGATGGCGTGCCTTGTCTGTCTGTAGTATACACCGGCGCTGGGCCTTCCCCTACACACGATCGGTGGTAGGGGGAGGGGGGCCTGCACGATTCATGAACAGAAGGGTAGCGAAGAACGATGGTCTGATCGAACGCTGTGTTTGACCGGCTCCTTAATATGTCGCCATGAATGCTGGAACGCCATGGCTGGACGAAGGAGCCGTGCCGTGCAGAATTTCGTGTACGGATACGTTGCAAGTTACGCAATGCTACCAACAGAACCGCATGAGAGCTCTGTTATCGCATACGACACGAACTGTCCGCGGATGCTTAGCAGTTTTTCCTTTTTGACACGATTATAATTTACTCCCTCCCTCCCTTGTAATATGGAGCACATACGGGCTGAAATGAGTGAACAAGCACACTGGCGGTCTATATACATTCGATAACTTCATGCTAAATCAGCGACAGTTAATATGAGGGGGTAGAAGAACATCTTACAATAACAGCGAACACAGGGAGGGAGTAGAAAACAAAAGAGGGAACGGGAATGAAACAGGCAGGCCCGGAGGGCGGCTGGCGCTGCGCCCTGCTCGACGCAAATCCACTGGATGAAGATCACGGTACTGATTAAACCTGTCCCTCCGATCGCAGCCCGCAGGCAGGACAGCAGGGGACCTGGATGTGATGTGCGAGATATTCTTTCGCCAAGTGACGCTTTGCTAATTGGGAGGAAGATGGAGTGCGGATTCAGACACGAGCGCTGGGATCTGAGGCGAGCTCATCGGCCATGTATGTCCCCGTCGTTGACTGACTTGCGGTTTTCTTGGTAGTAAGACTAGCTTTTTTTCCCTAGGACTAGGATGATTATTTTTCTTGGCAGCTAAACTGCGAACAAGTCTCCGTACAAAGGAGCGGAGGATCCTGCCAGCCACTTCTCTGCCGTGCAGTTCCCGCAACTGTAGAAACGTCAAAATCTGAAGCAAAAGACACGGGACGTCTTTTTACTATGCTGGTATATATCAAAATCGACGGCCACGCCAAGGTTCCAAACGATAGACTTTTAACCCCAGAAAAACAAAGCTTCCAGCTTCTCGGCTTATGCAGAGGAAAAGCTAGCCCAGATCTCTGCAGAAAAGACATACTCGTAACAAATTCGCTCGAGGTTGGCCACTTTGCTGCCAGTCTTAACCGATACCACTCAATACAGTCAAGTTATTTCTAGAGTCCCAGAAAGGCATACTCATTCCATCTGGTCAAAATACCGGGGCGCACAAGTAACTGAATTTCACAACAGAAAGGCACGGAACACCACACATCTACAGAGAAACCTATTTTTCTAGCTAACACAACACACTACACTCATGTCAAATTGCCAGCAAGTATACAGACAAAGGGGCACCGAGCCACTTCAGCGAGCACCTTGGTTCCTCCACACACACACAGCAATGCTTCTTTCTAGTACTGGGAGGGTTTGGCGACCAAGGAACCATTTTAATTCCCAGACCAACCTCAAGCCTTGATATGTTGGTGAGGATCACATGACGTAGCGGTAGGTCACGTATTCTCCGGCGACTTCGCTCTGCCGGGTGATCTTCACCACCTGCCCACGCTTCATGCCGTAGTATCTTGCTACCGGATCCGTGAGCTGAATCCTCGGGAGCTGCATCATAAGATAACTCCAAATCATCAGAACATAGAGTGCCACTGTAGTAAAAGATTGGGGGCAAGTATCCGTGTTCTGTTTGTTAGGGCTCAAGCTCCTTTACAGAACTGAGGTATCAAAGCTTGATGAATGTGAAATGTGACCGATGCAAATTATGCAGCCACTACCAAATGAGCCCTCTAACTGATTTCAAAACAACAAACTACTCAGATGAACATCACCAACATATCAGGCCAGTACACTGGTATACTTAACTTTATCCTAGAAAGCATTTAAAACAGTAGAAAAAATGCAGCTAAACCTTGTCAGTTGATCACCCACAGATCAACCAACATATGCAGACATAAGCCGCATATACATAGGGCCTGTTTGGGACTGCTCCACTTCACCAAAATCAGTTTCACTTCACCAAATCCACTTTGGAGCAGTTTCATACAGAAGTTGTAGCACTACCAAAGAGAATGTTTGGCTTCCATCTAGCTCCAGCTTCAAGAATGGAAAATTAGGTGGAAAGGATCTATTTGATTGGATGAGAGGGGAGAAACAAAGGGGTATCCACTTACTGGTGACAGTGGTGGGTAATTTCCCCCCGACTCCAGCTTCTAGAGTTTTTTTGGAGCACCCCCCTCAAGAGCTTCATAAAAAACTAGGAGTTGTACACCAGATTCTAGTTTCTTTGCGGAGCGGCATATCGTGGAGCTACCCCATTTGGCTTGTGTTTTCTGGAGCAGAGCTGAATTTTAAGGAGCAGAGCAGTCCCAAATAGGCTCATAGGAGCCATTCACTAGTCACTACTACGTATTAGCTTCTCAAAAGGATCACTTCCCAAGCAAGCTATCGAATACCATCCTTCAAGTTATAATAGTTCCCTAGGTGTCCATTCTACTACTTTATCCTACTGCCGACTGCATCAATTTCTTGCCCTATCAGAAAAGCCGTTCACCCAGAATCCCCACTGAGCAATGCAATATCCATGTGTTCCTAAATTAGGATCAACCGTAGTTTTGGAACCAAGATAAACTAAAACTAAACAATCCAACGTGACACATAAGTCCTGCAAACTAACAGGGTTATGTGCAGACTCCATGATATCCAATTACTATTGTTAGGGAAATAGGATAATAGGATATTTGCGAGGAGGATATGATCCTGGTAGTTAGGCAAGTAGGATTCGATCGGCCACATCATCTGCCTGCTGGCGTGTTAGTACAAAACAATGTTCAAGAGCACCAAAACAGCAACATTGTCTCTGTCTAAACAGAGGAAGGGGAAGTGCTCCTATAGTGATACTTCAAGGGAACAGAAATGAACCTTTGCAGAACTCATAGGGTGTTTCACACAATCAATTTGTAATGCGCAAATACATTTTGATCTGATGGAATACGCGGTCCCGTTTATCGATAATTTAATTGTTCATAGATTTTCTACATAAACCATCTCATCTCATGTATTATATGGCTTAAAAAAGAACATTTTTTTTTCATAGTACCGTGCTTGCAAAGGTTAGGATATCAGGCTGGTGGACACAGAGAAAAGGAATATGCAAATTCATCTGACCTGAGTTTCGTGGGCAGTGTATTTCTGCAGCAGCTCCTTCTTCTCCTCGTCACTCAGGAGCTCGTGCTTCGGAACGAGATGGTGTTCAGTAATGTTTACAAGAAGCTCCCCTTCCTGCAGGACAGGGCAGCATCAAACATTAGCTATTGGTCTCTGTCATACGAGTAGGAGGTGGGCAGACAGGGGTGCGGAGGAGTGCGACCTGGAAAACCTCGAGGTGGTACTTCTTGCTCTGTGCGACCTCGGTCCTGGCCGGGCCGGTCAGCGCCTTCTGCAGGACGAGGATGCCATTGGTGGCGTTCCCCAGCTTCATCTTCTCGACGCAGCTCCTGACCACGGCCAGGCCGGTCTTGGACTCGTCGAGGAAGAAGACGTTGACCTGGAAGGGCAGGAGCGACACCGTCAGTCAGAAGACACCCCACCGTGGAAATCGAAGGCAAGAAGGGGAGGGGACCTTGTCGTTGGGGTCGCCCTGCTTCTCGCAATGGATGACGATCTCGTCCCGGCGGACGGGGTCTCCGTAGCGCTCGACGAACTCGTGCAGGGACAGCTTGATTTCCTCGTCCTTCACCGAGTACCCGCGGTCTCCCAGCATCTGCAGCACCGTGCGCCGCACGCGGAACAGCCGCTTGTTGTCCCCGTCGGACGCCATCCCTTCCCCGCCTCCGATGCCCCCGCGCGAGGTTTTTGGCCTGTGTCGGTGACTCGGTGAGTAGAAGCGGCGCCGGCGAGGATGGCGTGAGGGCGGTGTGGCGGCGGGTTAGGGTTTTTGGCTATGGCCGTCGCTTGGGAAGGTTGGGCTTTTAGGTGAAAGCCTTGCAGTTCGGCTCAATCGGGGCTTTCCGAACAGGTGAAATACATGTGGCTCCAAAAAAAAAGACAAAATGGACATGTTATTATTATTATTATTACTTTGTGTGTGAAAAAATGGACATGTTTTTCTCTGTCTTTACCTCAGAAGAAATCATCTTTTATTGTGCTTGCATCAAAATGACTTAGAATTGAGTGCCATCTACAGAAAATGACTCCATGCTCCACCGAAAATGCCAAACGGAGACCGAGCTCCATGTAGGCCTTTATTTGAAAACTTGAAAATTCAAACTTTTCAGTTTAAAAAATTCTGAAAATAAATACACCTATACCTAGATACACAATGTACATGTGTGTAAATTTTCAGGTCGAAATACATTAAAATGTGAGCTACACAAAAAAGATAAATCTGGAGCTTTTTAACATATGTACTGTTATTCTTTAAAGTCCATGATTTTTTTTGCAGCTCACAGTTCAAGGTATTTTATCCTGAAATTTTCCACACATACACTTTATATCCTTGCATACTTTTTTCCGATTTTTTTTTGAAACTGAAATTTATGAATTTTGAATTTTTTTAAATAAAGGGCTCTATGGAGCTCGGTCTCCAAAATGCTCACAAATTTGAAAGTGTTCATGAATGTAAGCAATGTTGTGAGTTAAAAAATGTTCACTATTTGTTTAAAATATTCACTAATTTTAATAAACGTTCATGAATTAAAATGTGCAAAAAAAGAGAAGAAAAACAGACATGAACCCTCAAACCAATGACATACACCCTTACAGGTGAGCCCCAGCGACCCCACAGACCCCCAACGCACCAGGAAGCTCCAGATCTAGGGAGATCTGGGAGCTTAGCATGTTAATAGATAGGTTTCATTCAAAATAATACGACGACATGCCACAAAAGTGAGGAGTAAAAGACTCAAAATGTGTTATATGTTGTCTAAGTGGGACTTAAATGTGTGTTGTTCGCGAACACAAAAAAATATATAAAAAAGACGTGCTTTGGAGAAAGGCAAAAGGAGTGGATGCCATTTCTTCGAATTCTCTTCCAAAGAAGGGTGCGCCACTGGTTTCTCAACAGAAAAAAGGTGACTCAAAAGTTGTTGGAGAACCCCTGTTGACATTTGTGGCCCATTGTCTGTTGGTATTGGAATACTTACCACAATGTCAGATAATTGCTTTAACGCCTCCACCGCGTGCCTAGGCATTGCATTGTGGCTCATAAATTGTTGAAGTACCCTTGTCTGCATTTGCAGGCATCTTGCCAGATTTTCTTAAAATGCTTGAGAATCTTGATGTTTTGTCTATCTTGATTAGTGGTTGGTCACAAGTGACAGGCCAAACCAAACCAAACCAAACAGATATAATACGGCAGTCCTTCTGGACTCCCTCTGAACAACCCTTGCGGCAAGCGAGGTTGATAATCAACTGCCTCCCAGCATGCATATGGTCAGCCGTGAGCAAATGTGAAACCAGAAAAGGAAAAAATTGAGGTTGATCACATCACATAGGGAAGGCAAAATAGCTCGAGGTTCACCACACCGCTGCCATTCTCACCATACTTCATGCATGCCGGGAGGGGAAACTCATGCTGCAAGCTTTGCTTTGCTCGTCAAACAAACAACCATACCAGATTAAATGGTCATACCATTTATATATTTGGCTAAATACAGGAGCACTAAAGTGAACTCTGAAACAGACCGACTATTTCGGGTAGCAAAGAGTTATTTAACAGCGCTGAAAAAGAACGGAACTACCGAAATCTATGTCTAGATGCTAGCTAACAGAGTCATGTCAAACTGACAAGCAGATGTAAAGACAAGGCACTAAGGCAGTTCAGAAAGTAACTTCTGTTCCTCGAGAAAACAAGTGTCTACTACTGAGGACAGGAAGCATTTTAATTGGCAGTGCTTGCAGAACATCTCAACCCTTGAGAATGTAGTGGAACTCAGATGAACCACAGTTGCACATCCAGAAATGTTTGAAAATTTCCGGACAAAAAACTAGTGCATTGACACAACATCGTTCAATGTTGTCAGAAAATTTCATATCAAAATTCGAAACATTGCACGAGATACAAAAATGATAAAAATTTGACATCAATGTGAACCTAATATAAGTTGGGCTTCAGATTTGGCCAATTATCACACTGATGTCAAATTTGCCTTTTTTGCATCTAGTGCAATGTTTCGAATTTTGATATGAAATTTTCTGACAACATTGTTGTGTCAATGCACTATTTATTTATTTTGGAATTTTTCAAACATTTTTCGATGTGCAACCGGTGTCCGGTGCACCGGTAGCACCAATTGCCCCGGCGCACCAGATACGCTCTTGAGCTCAGACAACATAGCGATACGTCACATATTTTCCAGCAGTTTCACTGGGCCTGGTGATCTTCACGACTTGTCCACGCCTCATGCCATAGTATCTT
Organism: Triticum urartu; assembly: GCF_056163025.1. Classification (NCBI taxonomy): domain Eukaryota; kingdom Viridiplantae; phylum Streptophyta; class Magnoliopsida; order Poales; family Poaceae; genus Triticum; species Triticum urartu. The sequence continues at coordinate 568,089,841 of NC_141874.1, forward strand.
GCTATTGGATCCGTGATTTGAATCCGAGGGAGCTGCATCATCACAAGACAGCACAAGAGCATCAGAACCTAGAGTACCACTATAATAATAAAGGCTAATATCTGTTTCTTTATTAATGTGCATAAGACATTTCTCCTTATACTATTGATTGGAAGAGCACCTGCCGTTTTACGGCAAAAAGGAAGACATCTGGGGCCAAACTTTTCTAAAGAATGAGATTATGAAAATTGATGAATGCAAAACGTGACCAATGCAAATCGTTCAACCACTACCAAGTGAAAAGGGCAAGCAACACTTAAACCAACACAGCTTCCTACTAACTTCAGAGCATTATGCATCTTAATCTTAACAAACAACGCACGGAAACAAACAAGTACACCAAAACTGATATGAGAGTAACAAATTCTAGTACACTTGTCTCTAACATTACCCAACAGACCAAGTATCACTGTAGAAAATATGCACCACACCAGTGTCAGTAGAACACCCATAGACTCACTAACCTATGCGAAACATAATGCTCATATATCTAAGAATCCTTAAGTACACATCAACTCTGAAAGGAACACATCCGAAGCAGACTATATAGCATCATTCTTCAAGTTCTAGAAGAGCTTCTGGCATGTACATCCTACTAGCTTATCCTGCTACCACCTGTGTCTAACATTCCCAGCCATTCATGACATCACCATATTACTTTCATCAAAGTAGCACCTCAGCTACAGTCTTACGCATGATCAGTTTCTTGCTCATCCCGATTCTACACTTAATAATATAGAATTCACATGTTTCTAAATTATGAACAACCATAATTGTTGAGTCAAAATGATTTAAAGAGTAACAAACATACATGACTTAACAGTTGTCATACTGAAAGCAAATTAAAACAACACTGACCAGGATATTCATCCGCATATGTATATGGATCTTATTATCAGAAACTATTTGCAGCGGACATAGGGATATGACCTAGTAGTTCTGCAAGTAGGATTATATAAGATTGCATCCTTACTATTGCATTATTAGGGGATATGATCCTGGTACTTGGTGTCTAAGAAAACCCTCGGCCACCTATGTGGCATACTAGCATGCAAAACCGCTGTTTTCAGGACAAAAAAACATCTATGTAAACCAGGTTATGGGATAAGATAAAATACTCCACTTGGGATTAAGTACGAGGGACATTAGTTTGGTGAAATATAGCTTGAGGAAGTAGAGGGAACCTTTTCTTTCAAATCAATAATGTGTTTCATCCCAGCACAACCATCTGGAATATCTACATGAAGGTATGCTGGAATACAGGGTTGTGGTTTTTAGCTATAATTGTTTGTTCACAGATGATTATTAACGGCTTACATGGCTCAAACAGAATACATTCACACAATGACATGATTGCATCAATTAGAATATCAGGTCAGTTACAGTGAGCAAAGGGTTGATAAATTTGTATGACCTGAGTTTCTTTCACAGTGTATTTCTCCAACAGCGTCTTCTTCTGCTCCTTTGTGAGGAGCACGTGCTCGGGAACCAGATCGTGATTCTTAATGTTTATAAGAAGCTCCCCTTCCTGCAGGACAGCAATACATTAAACGTCAGCCACTGGTTCCCATGGCGAGAGGCACTGGATATTAGTCAGACGAGTACGAGGCATGGATGTCGAGCGCGACCTGGAAGACCTCGAGCATCAATTTCTCCTTCTCCTGCGATAACCCGAGCACCGCGTTGCGGGCAAAGGCGGTCAGCGCCTGCTGCACCACGAGTATGCCATTGTTGACGTTCTCCTGCTTCATCTTCTCGGCGTAGCTCTTGACCGTCTTCATGCCGGGCTTGGGCTCGTTCGGGAAGAACACGTAGATCTGGGGCGGCATTGCCAACACCGTCAATCAGCCCACGCACTAGTACGGAAATCGCGGGGAGGAGGTGGGGGAGGGGACGCACCTGCTCGTCGGGCTTGTCCTTCTTGGCGCGGTTGATGACGAGGTCGTCGCGGCGCACGGGGTCGCCGTAGCGCCCGACGAACTCGCCCATGGTCATGTCGACGTCGGCGTCCAGCACCAGGTACCCGCGGTCCCGCAGCATCTGCATCACCGTGCGCCGGACGCGGAACAGCCGGCTCGCCTCCCCCTCTGCCGCCGCCATCCCTTCGCCGATCACCCGCGCGAAATTTTCGCCTGCCTTTGGAGAGGAAGGGCCGGCGGCACCGGAGGTAGGGGTTTGGGGGGAGGAGGGTTCAGGAGACACCGGCACCGAGCGGCGAGGAGTGGGGAAGAGCGGGTCGGAGCCGGACCCGAAACCGAGTTATGGGGGTTTAATCTGGGCTGGGCTGGGCTGGCCCTACGAACATATATGAGGAATTTCTCGGGAGATATTTCGTGGAGGAACATATATGGGGGTTTAATATGGGCCGGAGAATGATCTGGGCTGGACTGGCCCTACGAACATATATGAGGAATACACAGAGGACGCCTTTTGTCATAAATTTCTCGGGAGCCCCTATGGCATTTTTTTTATAGAAACCGTGGCATTTCGTGGAGGAACCACGATTTTTTTTTGAGAAATCATGGCATTTACAATGTACTACTCCTATATACCATGACATTTTTATTTTTAAGAGCATGGCATTTTCTTTATTAAGAACATGTCATTTCTATTTTAAAGAACATGTCATTTTTGTTATTAAGAGCATGGCATTTTTGTATAAAGAGCATGGAATTTTTTTTTGTATAAACATGACACTTTTATAAGAGCATGGCACTTTTATTTGAAAGAGTATGACATTTCTATTATAAAGAGCATGGCACTTTTTTATAGAGCGTGGCATTTTTTTATTTTGCATTGTAGAGCATTGCAATTTTGTTAGTCAGAACATGCCCCTTTTTATTATTAAGAGCATGCCTTTTCTTTTATTAAGAGCATGGCATTTTTTGATCTGTAGTGTGGTAAAATTACTTTTACCATATTTTATAGCATGCCAAGTTTTAGAAAATCACATGATGTTCACATGGCAATTCATAAACGTTTAAAGAGCATGGTAGGATTATCTTTTACTAAATGCATGTCACTTTTTGAAGAGCATGGCAATTTTATTACTAAGAGCATGCCACTTTTTTATCTGGAAAATTATTAATTTTATTTTAATATATGGATCATGGCATTTTTTGAGCTGTTTGTTATGACAAAGAACATGGCAGTTTTAATTTTGGATAATTCCTTTTTTTTACATTTCATGGCATTTTATTATCTCAGTCCTGACTTTTTCCTTTTCTACCTTTTATTGTTTCTCAATTTTGAATCATTATTTTATTGAAAAACTTAAAACTTCTTAACATGGCAACTACAATTTTGTTGTCATCGCAACTTAAATTATAGAACCATGACAATTAAAATACATTTTTGTCTTTGTTTTCTAGTGGACCATGGCATTTTTATACACACATTTTTTTATTTTATACGCAAATCTGCCTTGATCAATGCGGGATCTATTTGAACATAACAGCATTTTTTTATTATGTACATCATGGTGTTTTGTGTGTGTGTGTTTAACTATTTAAGATAAGGTCCATACACCCATTTAAAAAACCTCGCAGGAAAATGGGATTTTTTGGCCCAACTGGTTGGTCATTCCTCCCCGCGTGATTGGTCAAAACGTTCGCGGTTGTCCCCTCCCAGGTGAACATTCCCTAGTTATTCGGGTTCTAAGACAATATGGACATGTTTTTTTGTGCCTTTACCCTAGAAGAATACATCTTTTTACCAGGAAAGGAAAGAAGAAGAAAACACATCTCATTGTCTTTTCATCAAAATGATTTAGAATTGAGTGTCACTTACAAAAAATGACTCCATGCTCCTCTTTTGTTTCTCTAAGTCATTTGTGCTTGGGGAGAAAGTCGGTCCAATCGAACTGGGAGTACCATACCGGGTAGACATGAGGGGTATTAGAGACTAACGTGTGCTTTGCCACGCCGCTCTTCACTCGTGTGATTGTCTTCTTTCTCTAGCAAGTTGTTGCAGACAGTTGTTTCGTTTTGGTTTTACCTACGTATGCTTGGGTCAATTATTTTTATGGTGTTTTTTTATCTCGTTTGTCTATCGTGTTGGGGTGCTTTTTGAGACAATATTTACTCTAAAAGGAGAGTGGAGTTGTTCGGTGTGTGGTTGTGGTGTCCGTACACATCTCCTCTCGTGAAGGTTGTTATGTGAGCCCCCTAGGAGCTCTTATTCTACACTAAAATCATGAAATTGCTACTATAACGTTCACATGGGTCGGTCCATGAAGGCCCCGCTCGCTTAGGTGGCTCCCTGCTCCACTCGCTCGCCTAACATTTTTTTCGCTCGTTCCACTACTATCTTATAAAAGGCCAGTTGTCGCTTTATTTTTAAAACATTCGTTAAACTAAAATATGTCCACGGGTTTTAAAACTCATATATTTAGGAATGTTGTAGTATCGAAAATAGGTCTAGGTGGGGGTGATTAGACTACTTGACCAAATAAAAATCTAGCATTTTTCCAATTTTAAGTCTTGGCTGATTTTAGCAACTTAGCACAAGTCAAGCAATCAACCTACACATGCAATTCCAAGAGTGTAGCAGCGGAAAGTAAAACATTGCATATGAAGGTAAAGGGAAGGGTTTGGAGAAGGCAAACGCAATGTAGACATGAAGATTTTTGGCGTGGTTCCGATAGGTGGTGTTATCGTACCTCCACGTTGATGGAGACTTCAACCCACAAAGGGGAACGGTTGCACGAGTCCACGGAGGGCTCCACCCACGAAGGGTCCACGAAGAAGCAACCTTGTCTATCACACCATGGCCATCGCCCATGAAGGACTTGCCTCACTTGGGTAGATCTTCACGAAGTAGGCGATCTCCTTCCCCTTACAAACTCCTTGGTTCAACTCCACAATCTTGTCGGAGACTCTCAAGTGACACTTAACCAATTTAGGAGACACCACTCTCCAAAAGGTAATAGATGGTGTGTTGATGATGAATTCCTTGCTCTTGTGCTTCAAATGATAGTCTCCCCAACACTCAACTCTCTCCCACAGATTTAGCTATGGTGGAAAGATGATTTGAGTGGGAAGCAACTTGGGGGAGGCTAGAGATCAAGATTCTTGTGGTTGGATTGAAATGTCTTGGTCTCAACACATGAGTAGGTGGTTCTCTCTCAGAAAATGAGTAGTGGAAGTGTAGGCACGTTCTGATGCTCTCTCTTCAATAGAGAAGGGGTGGAGGGGTATATATAGTCTCAACACAAAATCCAACCGTTACACACATTTGACCAACTCGGTCAGACCGAATAGGAAAACTTGGTGAGACCGATTCAGTTCAAAAATGTGAACGTTAGGAATCTCAGTGGGACCGACATGATCAACACGGTGGGACCGATGTGCTAGGGTTAGGGCAAAACCTCATCTCGGTGTGACCGATTGCATGAACTCGATGAGACCAATTTCAGCAATGAGTTAACAGAGAGTTGGCCAGGCAAACTCGGTGGGACCGATCGCTCATTTCGGTAGGACCAAAACGTTATGAAGGAAAACAGAGAGTTTACATTGCGAACTCGTTGGGACCGATCGCTCATTTCGGTAAGACTGAAACGTTACGAAGAGAAACAAAGAGTTTGCATTGCCATCTCGGTGAGACCGAGATCCATATCGGTGAGACCGAATTGTTTAGGGTTTCTGGCAGTGGCTATGTCAAAAAAAAACTCGGTGGCGCCGAATAGATCAAATCGGTGGGGCCGAGTTTGACTTTAGGTTTTGGACATATTTTGGAAATGAGAAAGTGGTTGAGGGCTTTGGAGCATATCACTAAGCACTTTGAGCACGTAGGCCATTAAACAACACCTCATCCCCTTTTAATAGTATTGGCTTTTCCTATGGACTCAATGTGATCTTGGTTCACTAAAATGAAAATGAAGAGTCTTGAGCTTTTGCAAATGTTTGTCCTTAGCATTTTGAGGGGTCCACATCTCTAGTCCATGCCATGCCAATCATTGAACTTTCTGAAATATCTAATTTGAATGAATATTAGTTCAATGAGCTATACATTGTTATGAATTACCAAAACCACCCGAGGAATAGTTGCACTTTCAAATGTTCATGAATTAATAAGTTGTATGAATTAAAATAATCAAAGATTTCATTTAAAGGTTCACCATATTTAAAATGTCACAAATTTTATGAAATGTTCATGAGTTAAATTGTGCAAAACAAGTAATTAAAAACAAAACATAATAAAAACAAAGAAAGAAAACTAATAAAAGAGAAAACAAACAAGAACCCTCAACCAACTATATACACCCTTACAAGCAGGTCCCAGCGACCCCACAGACCCTGACAAATTGGGAGGCTCCAAATCTAGTGAGCTTAATATCTTAATAGAAAAGTAGCAAAATTTTAAAATGTACATAAATTTAAAAAATGATCAGGGATTTTTTAAATGGTCAGTGTATTTCAAATGTTCACTAATTTTAATAAATGTTTATGAATTAAAATGTGCAAAAATAAATAAATATTTTAAAACAAGCGGGAACCCTCAACCAACTACATACACCCTTACAGGCGGGCCGCAATGACCCCATTGACCCCGACGGACCAAGATGCTCAAAATATAGTGAGCTTAGCATCTTAGTAGATTCCATTCAAAATAATATGACGGTGTGGTCACAAAAATGTGGAGAAAATTAACTCAAATTGTGTTATTTTGTCTAAGTGGGACTTAAAATGTGTGTTGTTGGCAAAGACAGAACTAAGGTCTTCTTTGGTTCATAGGGTAGAAAAATCGTAGGAATAGGAAAGTCATAGAAAATGAGATAACATGTATCTCAAATCCTATGAGTAGGAATAGGAAAGAAGATGCTCTTTGATTCGCATCATAGGATTTTTTCCATTGAGTCTAGGCTAATGTTTATTTTCCTATAAAATGTGGAGGATAGGAAGAATTCCTTCATAGAAATAGGATTCCATTCCTACAAACCAAAGGGCTCTAAAAATTTTTTTCCTATAAAAACCCTATCCTATGAAATTCCTACAAGAATCCTCTAAACCAAAGAGACGTCCTTTGGAGAAAGGCAAAAGGAGTGAGTGCCTTTTTGTCAAATTTCTCTTCCAAAGAAGGGTGTGCTACTGGTTTCTCAACAGTAAAAAAGGTGGCTCAAAAGTTGTTGGAGAATTCTTGTTGGCATTTGTGGTCCATTGCCTGTTGTTGGTGTTGGAATACTTACGACACTGTCACTGTTTTAATGCCTCCACTGCCCGCCTAGCTATTGCAAAGTGGCTAAAAAAATTTGTTCGCATTTGCAGGCTTGTTTTCTGGTTTTCTTAAATCTTCGTGTAGATATTTTCTGAAGTTAATGGGATTAGGTATTCCGAGATGAAAATGCTTGAGAATCTCAATGTTTTATCTATTTTTAAGTTTTTCTTTTTTGTAAATTCTACGTATAGCTGTTTTATCTCTACAATTGCACTATTAACAGAAAAAGGGTTTGTTGATCAGCTGGAGTGGCGGTAAGGCAAATTAGCTGCAGGTTCACCACACTGCTGCCATTGTCTTCATACCGCGTCATTTAGCAGATATCCCACGTTCCTGATGCTGCAGCTTTTCTTTGCTTGTCAGATAAACAACGGTCCCAGAAGGCATGCTCATACCATTCAGATATAAATACAGGAGCACTAAGTTGAACTCCGCGAATTAGACCGACTATTTCGGGTAGCAAAGAGCTATTTAGCTGTGTCGAAAAAGAAAAAGAAAACTACTGAAATCTGTGTCTAGATGCTAGCTAACAGAGTCATGCCAAATTGACAAGTGGATGTAAAGACAGAGCACTAAGGCGGTTCAGAAAGTACTTCTGTTCCTCGAGAAAACAAGAGTCTACTACTGAGGAGCTAGCATGGGAGGAAGCATTTTAACTGGCAGTGCTTGCAGAACATCTCTGACCCTCAAGAATGTAGTGGAGCTCAGACAACATAGCGATATGTCACATATTTTCCAGCAGTCTCACTGGGCCTGGTGATCTTCACGACCTGTCCACGCCTCATGCCATAGTATCTTGCTATTGGATCCGTATATTGAATGCGAGGCAGCTGCGTCATCACAAGACAGCACAAGATCATCAGAACCTAGAGTACCACTATAACAATAAAAGCTAATATCTGCATTTTCTTTACTAGTGCACATACAACATTTCGTCTTATATCATTGATTGTAAGAGCTCCTAGTGTTTTGTCACAAAAACAAAAAAAAAGACATGTGTGCCCAAACTTTTCAAACGTGCAACCACTACCAAGTGAAAGGGGTAAGCAACACTACACTTAACCAATGCAGCTTCCTACTAAGTTCAGAGCATTACGCCTCTTACACTTAACAAACATCGCACAAGAACGAACAAGTACACCGAAACTGATATGAGTGTTGCAAATTCCAGTACACATGTCCTGACGTTATCCAACAGATCAAATACTGCTGTAGAAAATAGGCAACAGACCAGTGTCAGCAGAACACCCACAGACCACTAACCTATGGGATACATAATGCTCATGTATATAAGAACCCTTAACAACAAATTAACTCTGAAAGCAACACATCTGAAGCAGACCATATATCATTTTTAAGTTCTAAAAGAGCTTCTGATGTGTCCAACCTACTAGCTTATCCCGCTACCACCTGTGTCTCACAATCTCAGCTTTTCACAACACCACCATATTATGTTCATCAAAGTAGCATCTCAGCTAAGGTCTTACACATGATCAGTTTGCTGCTAGTCCTGATTCTAGACATGACAATATAGAATACACATGTTTCTAAATTACGATCAACCATAATTGTTGAATCAAGATGATTTAAGAGTAAGAAACCAACATGACCTAACAGTTGTCATACCTAAAGTAAATTAACAGCTAGCCAGGATATTCATCCACATATGTATATGAATCTTATTATCAGAAATGGCTTATCTACTATTTGTGCATGCATCAGGATATGTATGCCCTAGTAGTTCTGCAAGTAGGATTATATAAGATTGTGTCCTTACTATTGCGTTATTAAGGGATATGATCCTGGTACATGGGGTCTAACAAAACCCTTGGCCTCCTATGTGGCATACTAACATGCAAAACTGCTGCTTGTCAGGACAAAAAACCATCTACACAAACCAGGTAATGGGATAAAATAAAATGCCCCAGTTGGTTGGTGAATTATAGCTTAAGTAGACGGAACCTTTTCTTTCAAATCAATAATATGTTTTATCCCAACCCAACCATCTGGAATATGTACATGAAGGTATGCTGGAATACAGGTCACAGTTTATAGCTATAATTGTTTGTTCACAATGATTAACTGCTTTATGGCTCAAACAGGAATACATTTCACATAATGTCATGCTTGCATTGATCAGAATATCAGGTCAGTTACAGTGAGCAAAGGATTGGCAAATTTGTATGACCTGAGTTTCTTTCACGGTGTATTTCTCCAGCAGCGTCTTCTTCTGCTCCGGTGTGAGGAGCACGTGCTCGGGAACCAGATCGTGATTCTTAATGTTTATAAGAAGCTCCCCTTCCTGCAGGACAGCGCTACATTAAACGTCAGCCACCGGTTCCCATGGCGAGAGACACTGGATATTAGTCATACGAGCACGAGGCATGAATGTAGAGCGCGACCTGGAAGACCTGGAGCCGGAATTTAGCGGTCTCGATCAGTTTGTTGCGGGCAAAGGCGGTCAGCGCCTGCTGCACTACGAGTATGCCATTGGGGACGTTCTCCTGCGCCATCTTGTCGGCGTAGCTGGTGACCACCTTCGTGCCGGGCTTGGGCTCGTTCGGGAAGAAGACGTAGATCTGGAGGGGCATTGCCAACGCCGTCAATCAGCCGACGCCCTAGCTAGTACGGAAATCGTCGGGGAGGAGGTGGGGACGCACCTGGTCGTCGGGGTTGTCCTTCTTGGCGCGGTTGATGACGAGGTCGTCGCGGCGCACGGGGTCGCCGTACCGCCCGACGAACTCGCCCATGGTCATGTCGACGTCGGCGTCCAGCACCAGGTACCCGCGGTCCCGCAGCATCTGCATCACCGTGCGCCGGACGCGGAACAGCCGGCTCGTCTCCCCCTCCGCCGCCGCCATCCCTTGGCCGATCGCCCGCGCGAATTTTTCGCCTGCCTTTCGAGGAGGAAGGGCCGGAGGTAGGGTTTTGGGGGGAGGGAGAAGGGGAGGAGACACCGGCGCCGAGTAGCGAGGATTGAGGAAGAAGGGTCGGTTGGAGCCGGACCCCGAGACCGAGCTACGGGTCGTTCGCTTCGGTTCGGTCCTCTGTTTTTTTTTTTTGAGAAATGGTTCGGTCCTCTGTTGCACGCTAGGGGTTGGTTTGGGCCGGACAATGATCTGGGCTGGGCCGGCCCTACCTTCTTTTCCTCCGCGGCTCCGACGAAACACGGCCACGGCGAACCCTAGATCTTAATTGGCCTTCCGCCGCGCGCCATGACTCGTAGTGGCGGCCGTGGTGGTGGTGGGGACGAACAGCCGCCGGACACCCCCATCCCTGATCTGCCCTGGGTGATGCTGGATCGCATCGCCCACTGCACCTTGCCGGGCGACGACACAGATGCCGACGGCACGACATCGGAGGTCTCCGAGACCTGCACCGGTAGGCCCATCGCCGTCTCCCTCAGGGTCGCTCCGCCTCCCGCCGTGTCTCGTCTCTACCTCCACTTTCCAGATGGGCTCAGGCCAGAGATGAAGCTGCTGGAACCGCCCTCCGTCCTCGCGGCTCATGGCCGCTCCATACTTTTCCAGACCTATGTCCCTCACATTGACCAGTGCCGCCCCAACTATTACCCCATGGATTACTTCGTCTACACGGCCCCCGGCCGCCCAGGCAAGCGCCCGTTCCTAAGGCGGCTCCCGCCTTGCTTCAAGGGTGGGCAAGTGAACCCGGAAGTGGACAAGCTCTTCCTCCCGTACCGGTACCAGCAACAGCGGACGATGAACAGCGATAACATCGGCCTGCTGTGCTACGGCGAGGAGGAGTTCACGGTGGCCGAGCTCTATTCATGGGGCGAGCTCTGCCTGCTGCACCATGCACCTGGGAAGGCCATGGAATGGGAATTCAGGACGCTGCAGATGCCTTATGGCAAGGGCGTCCCTGACTTTCTGTATGGTTCCTGGAATACCGACTCCGTCATCCCCTTTGGCGGTTCCTTGTGCTGGGTCGATTGCTACCTCGGCTTGCTGTTTGTCACCGTGCATGGAGATCTTACAAGGCCGCCCCGCTATGTCTCGATGCCAGCAGATCTGGACACTCGTCGTCTCTATATTGACCCAGGGGTCCCTGACCCAGCACGCCGTGTGTGTGTCACTGACAGCGGCATGGTTAAGCTCATTTGTATCAGCGATGCTGCAGGCCGCAGCGTGCATATACATTCTTCTGATTTCAAAATCAGGACATGGAATCTGTCCAACGGGATATGGAAAAAAGATGCCACCACGGAAGCCCGTGAGCTCGAGAATGTTCTTTCCTCTGACAAGCGCCTGCCACTGCTCCTGCCAAAGTTTCCTATCATGAACTTGGTTGATCATGATGTTGTCTGCTTTGTGTTGAATAATAGAGACCGCAATTTCTGGCTGGTTGAGGTCAATCTGAGGAAGAAGGCGCTTGGGGCAGTCACCCTCTATACCAACGAAGAAAAAGAAAACCAAGCAGCAGCAGAAGAACACCTGACCTGGGATGACATTGTCCGCAATACCTTCTTCACCACCGTCTCCGTCAACTCCATCTCCTTCATCCCCAGCCAATTCACCATGTACTGATAAGCATGCCATCAAAAGGTACTTAAGTCTCATGTTATGTGATTATCCTTGCCATTCATGTTAATGTTAAATCTTCCATCTTGTAGCATTTCTTAGTGTTGTCTAGTACTACTTTTACTCATCTCTCATTTATGTTCTTGTTAATTTTTGAACTCAACTCAACAGAATGCGATGTTTAATTGCTAGATAATAAGCTTAGGAAAACTTATATTAGCTAAATGACAAATTAATCCTGTGAACCATGGTTTGTTGTATCACATCATAGCAACACACAATGTTGTAAATAGCGAGTTCACCTTTTAAATATTGATTAGTCATCCGATTTTTAATATGGTAGTTATATTCTGTACTTACTATTATTTATATTTCCCTTGGTAACAAGTAGAATTTTACATTTGCTCTTATATTGATGCTGATCTTCTTGAACATGATATCAGTATCGTACACAGGTCGGTCAGGTAATTGAATAAAGACATTATTAGGCAGTGTAAAACACAACTGAATATTTTAAACATTAACTTGTAAGTAGTACTACTAAAGCAAACACTAATTGCATGTAACAATATATCTCATGCATGCTTGCTTAAGAAGCACAATATTTAATCAGTATCCGATTGAATGGAAATATATTCTCTTCAACCAGGTAGCATAGTAGTTTGTCCATCAAGTAGTGGCAAGGATGTTCTGGTTCCATCAAATACTACATAATTACATAGACTGTGTGCCTCTGTTTGTGCAACATTTTATATTGTGAAAACAGAGGGAGTACAAATTACGTGGTGTAAAACAAATGGGAAACGTTTGTATTCACCCGACTGATCTTTCGGTGCACGTCAACCGCCTCCGTGGGCGTTCGATCTGTTTTGATCGGACGGCCAGGAGCCACCCTCATCTACGTCACGATTCTTGCAACTCCACCTCTGTTTCAGAAGCACTTCTGCAACTCAACAGTTGCTGCAGACGGACTACATGGCCAGGTATGCGGGTGCTCACCCGTGCTCGCCGCCGGCCAATCCAACTGTCGTCGTTCGCCGGCGAGGCAGGCCTTCGCCGTCCCAATTCCATCCCTCATCTTTTCTTTCGCCGCCTCACTTGTCGTCGGACGGGCAGCCGGCCGCCTTGCCGCTCACATCTCCGTGCCCTGCATCTAGATCGGGATCTCCAAGTCACCACCCGACGTCGGCGAAAGTGACTGAGATCCGCGCGGCCCAGTCGTCGTTTTAGTGGCGCGCGACGCAGCGCATGGCCTCTCCGTTGATGATGTCGGTGTCGGGGGAGCCCTCCCTACTGATCCGCCCCGGCCCTGCGCAGCATTTTTGTGAAACAAAGCCATTGTTGCAATAATTGTTTCTGAAACAAAGCTCTTGTTGTAAAGAAGGGACCCATACACAGAGATGCTTTTGTAACGTCGCCAATGTTTTTGAAACAAAGCTCTTGTTGCAATAGTCATCGATGTGTTTCTGAAACAAAGCACTTGTTATAATAGTCACCGTTGTTTCCGAAACAATACCCTTGTTGCAAAGACAACCTAGATCGGACGGCTCGCGAGGCGGTGGATCTTTTAAAAAGATCCGCCGGCCGACGCCTAGCACGCCCCAAAACAAATAGCCAAAAGAAATGACATTTGTTGCACTTTGCGTCATAAGGGCTATCTATTTTGTAGTTTTCTCTGTGACTGACATCTCCAGAAATATATGTCATAAATCCTGTTTATTGTTATTTTCATGGTCTGACATAATCTCGGTTTATTGACTTGTGCTCACATCTACATTTGCAAACAACAACAATTAGTTCTGCTCGATAGCCTCTGGCGGTCATCCTCTGCATGATCAAGTGTTGACATACTTTTTGCACTTCAGATTCATTCAGCTATTAACATGTATGTCTCCATCAGCAGCTGCTTTAGAGCATCTACCATTATGATATTTGTCAGAGTTGATTGCTCTAGAGTTTTATGTAACATGAAATTGGATTGTTAAATCTCTTTCACAGGCCCAAGTAGATAAACCAGAGCAAATTATTACATGCGTTTGAATATTTAGACTGCTTATGATACATTGTTTTCAGAGCACTTCATATTTTCATGTAACAATATGTCTCATGTATGCTTGCTTAAGAAGTACAATATTTAATCAGTATCTGATAGAGTGGAAATATATTCTCTTCGATCAGGTAGCATAGTAGTTTGTCCATCAAGTAGTGGCAAGGATGTTCTGGTTCCATCAGATACCACATAATTACATAAACTTTGTGCCTCAGTTTGTGCAACAGGGATATATTGTGAAAACAGAGGGAGTACAAATTACGTGATGTAAAACAAATAGCCAAAAGAAATGACATTGCACTTTGTGTCATAAGGGCTATCTATTTTGTAGTTTTCTCTGTGACTGACATCTCCAAAAATATATGTCATGAATCCTGTTTATTGTTATTTTCATGGTCCGACATAATCTCGGTTTATTGACTTGTGCTCACGTCTACATTTGCGAACAACAACACTTGGTCCTGCTCGATAGCCTCTGGCGTTCATCCTCTGCATGATCAAGTGTCGACATACTTTTTGCACTTCAGATTCATTCAGCTATTAACATGTATTTCTCCATCAGCAGCTGTTTAGAGCATCTACCATTATGATAGTCATCATAGTGGATTGCTGTAGAGTTTTATGTACATGAGATTGGATTGTTAAATCTCTTTCACACGCCAAGTAGATAAAGCGGAGCAAATTATTACATCCGTTTGAATATCTGGACTGCGCTTATGTATTTTCTGAGACAACTTATGTTTGCTTCTCACACTAATGATTTTGTTTGTTTGGGGAAACAAGTTACCATAGCCGCCTTGTCACCTAAGTTTGCTCTGTATTTTGATGAAGCCTTGGTTTCAGCAAGAAGTTAGAGGAGGAAGAAGTAAAGCGAGCAATAGAGAATGGATGGATTAAAGACTCAATAGGAGATGTTGAAGAAATCTGCTGATGCATTTATCTACTGCTGCTTCATCTGCTACTACTAGCGCCTGCTGCACGACGACTATGCTGCTGATGACGTTATCTTGCTTCATCTTGTCGATGTAGCTCCTGCCCGTCTTCATGCGTGGCTTGGATTCGGGAAGAAGACGTAGATCTGCAGGGACATTACCAACATCGTCAATCAGTCAACACCCTACATTGGAAATCACGGGGAGGTCGGCGGAAGGAGAGGATGAGGGGAGTGGGGGGGTGCACCTGTTTCGCCAGGCTTGTTGTTCTTGATGCGCGGAGAATGAAGTAAAATTGAAGCAAAACAAGCAAAGCTTTGCCAGTTCCTCAAAAAAAAAAACAGTCATAATAAAGCTTGGCACTGGTCAGAGTCGAACTTGCAACTTTGCATGTACATAGAATAGGCCTCTCTCTGCGTGAAATTTCCCTCTGCTCTTTACTTCAGCTTGTAAAAAGTTATTTTAATCTCCGTTAATCTTTACCTGCTCTCCTTTGTAAAAAGAAGCTTGTTCACTGTTTTCAAACTTTGGCTCAGGCTGGCTTTATGCCCGCCGTAGTTCCCTCAAAAGGCAAATCAGAGTTTCTTAGCAGATTGCAGGTTCAGGTTTTCCAGCCAACTGATTGCTTGACGCAACATTACAGTTTGGAGGTTGACAAGTATTAAAGGAGATTGGCAGTTTGGCACGGTTTCTAATTCTGCTTGCTAATTATTCCGTTACCTTCTTACTTGAGCAGTATTGTTATGCGTGCACTTCCATATGTCGGTAGTACTAATTTTCCAGGTTACCTTTATTCATCTGCACCTTATATGAACAGTATTGCTCTCGTAGCTTATTCACCACTTATCTCAACTATGCTCGGCTACAAGAGCATTTGTTGCAAGGTCATTTGTAATGAAAACGATATGCCTTTGACAATATGTGCATATTTATGTAAAAGTTATACTAAGTCAGCGACATTTATTTTGGAATGGGAGAAATACTACTACTTAGGAAGTGAGTATCGGAATAGTGGCGCAGGACTCCGTTTATTCAGGCAGAACAAACCAATAATGGCATAGTTTTAGCATTCAGGCAAAACAAACCAATAATGGCATAGTTTTAGCATGCCTGACTCTGAAGCCTGAGCACCTTGACATCAAACGTCAACCAAAAATGCGAGTGTTTCTCATACGAGTTGCTGACAACATCTGATATCAGCAAAAAAAATCTTACCATTAATAAAGTAAACCAAATCCAACATATCACTTGTTTTCATAATATAACAATCAAAGGAGATGGCATCTACTGGTAAGAACACTTCAGCGTAAGCATGCGCAGGTCATTTCATCTGAAGATGCGTGTGCAACAGAATTAAGAACATACAATCATCAACTTAATAACTGTCCTAAGCAGCACATCAGTGGATGAATAGCAAGAAGCCAATAACTAGCAACAAATTGACCATCTGATGCAAAATTCAGGTTATCAATTCATTGCAGTAAACACATTCTTATGTAGTTATGTGACAATTGCACATGTATTGGAAGAACGGGAGAGGGAGTTGATTTAGCCTTGGCGTGGGAGTTGCTTTATAACGAGGGTGATGTTTAGCTACAGATCTCGAGGATGAAGGGACGGCCGAGATGTAACTTGTTCCATGGGATCGTGAACTAAATGGATCTCCAGGACGAAGGGACGGCCGAAATGTAACTTGTTCCACGGGATCGTGGACTAAATGGCATATTTGCAAATTTCCTCCCTGCTGAAATAGGCAGCAGGGTATCATGTAACATTATAAATAATAAAATAAAATGGAAAAACTTCTCCTCAACCGACTAATAGTTGGCGCGCATCGACCGCGGCGACTGTTCGACCGGTCTTTGATCATGTGGCGCCCAACGTCCTCCCCACCACACACACGTGCTTTGCAACACGGGTTGTGTTGCAGACAACCGAGCGCAACATGGGGTGTGTTGCAATCCCACCGAATAATTTTAGTGTAGCATCAACCACCTCATGTGATCGCCATGTGTCCGATGGGCCCATGCACTCTCTGAAGGAAATATGCCCTAGAGGCAATAATAAAGTTGTTAGTTATATTTCCCTATATCATGATAAATGTTTATTATTCATGCTAGAATTGTATTAACTGGAAACTTAGTACATGTGTGAATACATAGACAAATAGAGTGTCACTAGTATGCCTCTACTTGACTAGCTCGTTAATCAAAGATGGTTAAGTTTCCTAACCATAGACATGAGTAGTCATTTGATAAACGGGATCACATCATTGCATAATGATGTGATTGACATGACCCATTCGTTAGCTTAGCACTATGATCGTTTAGTTTATTGCTATTGCTTTCTCCATAACTTATACATGTTCCTATGACCATGAGATTATGCAACTCCCGAATACCGGAGGAACACTTAGTATGCTATCAAACGTCATAACGTAACTGGATGATTATAAAGATGCTCTACAGGTGTCTCCGATGGTGTTTGTTGAGTTGGCATAGATCGAGATTAGGATTTGTCACTCCGATTGTCGGAGATGTATCTCTGGGCCCTCTCAGTAATGCACATCACTATAAGCCTTGCAAGCAATGTGGCTAATGAGTTAGTTGCAGGATGTTGCATTACGGAACGAGTAAATAGACTTGCCGGTAACGAGATTGAACTAGGTATGATGATACTTGAAAGAACATGCGGTGCCCCCATGTTTGGTTTTGGTAATTGATGACAATCTCTATGGACTAATGGTTGCCTTGAGTTATATTTGAAGGTTTTGTCCATAGGTTTTTCTTGGAGTACATGTGTTGGTTTCAAGGAGAGTTTGTGTCGACCAAGGTGCTATTCAAGGAATTACCTAAAGATTGGTCTTGTGAGAGGTTGATCAAGACTAAGTTAAAGAGTGAATCAAGATGATCAACCCACAAAGCATAGAAGATGTACCGAGAGGGATCAAGTGATCCCATGGTATGGTAAGCATTGTCAATTACGCTTTGTGTACTAACCCATGTCTTCGTGAGGGTTCTTTGTGGGGTTAGGTTGCGGTGTGCAAGTTCAAGTGGAGCACCACGAAGAGATCAAATGCTTGAAGCTTGTTGTCCTTTATGGTGACAATGGACCTGTGAAGATGTGCGGAAGAGTAGCTCGCCCATAGTAGAGTATGGGGGAGCAATCAACTAGTCTTCATCGACTCAACACAATCAAGAAAGGTTGCGGTGCAAGTTCAAGTGGAGCATCACGAAGAGATCAAATGCTTGAAGCTTGCCGTCCATTGTGGTGACAATGGACTTGTGAAGATGTGCGGAAGAAAGGCTCACCCATAGTGGAGTATGGGGGAGCAATCAACTAGTCTTCATCGAGCCAACACAATCAAGAAGGGTGGTCCAACTTGAGGGAGTCAAGATCGTCATCATCTAGCTCAAGTGGACCATGTGCAAGGCAAAGGTTTGCCCTTGATAGGTTTTCTATTTTACCGGTCTCATGATGGTAGTTGGGACTTGGGAGACCGGGTTATAGGATCGATTGCCATTCTATCAAGTGGGGCTCTCAATGAGTAGCTTGATCGTATCGTTCGTTGAGAGCTCAAACCATTGCATCCTTGCATCATCTTTCTTGGTTCTTGTTTGGTTCTCTTTGTGAGTCTTAGAGCTTATGGTCATCTTGTTGACAAGCTTGAGTTCATCGAAAACGGAGTTCGCTTGCATCTTCTATGATGTTTTTGATGTTGGAGGTTTTGCCGGTTCTTCTCGGTTGGAGGTTTCACTCCTCTTTTTGTTAGGCATACCTCCCCTGCCTCTTCTTACTATAACCAGTCGTTGTTTTGATGCTACTCGTCGTCTTGTTTCCAACAAGCTTGAGTTTGCTCAATTCGGAGCTCATATGCAGAAGTTATGGCAGTTCTGGTTTTCTTGAGTGTGGTTTTTGTCAGGGTCCCAGCGGTAGTACCGTGGTACCCAGCGGTAGTACCGCTGAGGAGTCACAAGCGGCAGTACCGCTCCGCAGCGGTAGTACCGGCGGTGACTCCACAACAGTACTACCGTTGGCTTACCAGGTCCCTACCGCGTCGATTCGAGGGGTCTTTTTTTGTGTCGGATTGTGCGGTACCTCCCTGCGGCAGTACCGCTCCTTAGCGGCAGTACCGCCCTTCCTCCGCGGTAGTACCGCCCGATTCCCTCTTTCTCTTTACCCTTCGTTCTGCGCGGCAGTACCGCCGAAGGGTGCAGTAGTACCGCCTAACCCAGCGGTAGTACCGCTGTCTCCTACTGTACTACCGCCCCAAGGTTCATGTATTGTTGCTCCTTTTCCCTGTTTCTTCCGCCTGAGCGGTAGTACCGCTCGTGTGCGGGCTGAGCACATAACAGTTGGATTTTCCCCCTCCTATAAAAGGTGGTCTTCTTCCCCATTGAACATTATCCTTTGAGCTCGTGTTCTTCCCCCATTGTTGACCTTCTTCGAGCTTGCTAACTCTCAATCCCTCCATGGATTCTTGCTAGTTTTTGAGGGAAAAGAGAGAGGAGATCTAGATCCACATTTCCACCAATCACTTTCTCCTCTATGTGAGGGGAACCCCTTGGATCTAGATCTTGGAGTTCTTGGTGTTCTCTTTCTTGTTCTTCCTCTCATTTTCCTCCCTAGCATTAGTTTCTTCGGTGGGATTTGAGAGAGAAGGACTTGGGCACTCCGTGTGCCCTTGCCATTGCATTTGGTGCATCGGTTTGAGTTCTCCACGTGATACGTGGAAGTTACAAGTTGAGAAGCTTATTACTCTTGGGTGCTTGGTACCCTTGAGCTTGTTCCTCTTGGGTGCTTGGGCGCCCTAGACGGTTGTTGGTGTTCGGAGCTCAATCATTGTGGTGCAAAGCTCCGGGCAAGCGTTGGGGTCTCCAATTAGGTTGTGGAGATCGCCCCGAGCAATTTGACGGGTACCGGTGACCGCCCCCAAGGGTTGCCAAAGTGTACGGGTTCGGTGACCGCCCCCAAGGGTTGCCATTTGTACGGGTTCGGTGACCGCCCTCAAGGGTCCCTTAGTGGAATCACGACATCTTGCATTGTGCGAGAGCGTGAGGAGATTACGGTGGCCCTAGTGGCTTCTTGGGGAGCATTGTGCCTCCACACCGCTCCAAATGGAGATTAGCATCCGCAAGGGTGTGAACTTCGGGATACATCGTCGTCTCCTCGTGCCTCGGTTATCTCTTACCCGAGCCCTTTACTTATGCACTTTACTTTGTGATAGCCATATTGTTTCTTGTCATATATCTTGCTATCACATTGTTGCTTATCTTTCTTAGCATAAGTTGTTGGTGCACATAGGTGAGCCTAGTTGTTTTAGGTTTTGTGCTTGGCAAATTAACCGCTAGGTTTATTCCGCATTTGTTCAAGCCTAAACCGTAATTATTTTAAAATGCCTATTCACCCCCCCTCTAGGTGACATTCACGATCTTTCAATACTGACGATCGAATCTCGGGCAAGTAACATACCGATGACAAAGGGAACAATGTATGTTTTTATGCGGTTTGACCGATAAAGATCTTCATAGAATATGTAGGAACCAATATGAGCATCCAGGTTCCGCTGTTGGTTATTGCCCGGAGATGAGTCTCGGTCATGTCTACATAGTTCTCGAACCCGTATGGTCCGCACGCTTAACGTTCGATGACGATCGGTATTATGAGTTTATGTGTTTTGATGTACCGAAGGTAGTTCGGAGTCCTGGATGAGATCACGGACATGACGAGGAGTCTCGAAATGTTCGAGACATAAAGATTGATATATTGGATGACTATATTCGGACACCGGAATGGTTCCGAGGTGTATCGGGTATTTTCCAGAGTACCGGGGGGTTACCGGAACCCCCCGGGGAGTTAATGGGCCTTGATGGGCCATAGTGGGAGAGAGAGGAGGATGTGGCCAGGTGTGGCACGCGCCCCTAGGCCCAATCCGAATTGGGGTAGGGTTTGGGGGGCCCGGCCCCCCTTTCCTTCTCTCCCTCTTCCCTTCCTCCCCCTCCTAGTTAGACTAGGAAAGGGGGGGGGGAAACCTACTCCTAGTAGGAGTAGGAATCCCCCCTTGGGGTGCGCCCTAGGAGGCCGGCCCTCCCCCTCCTCCACTCCTTTATATACGGGGAGGGGGCACCCCATAGACAGACAAGTTGATCTTAGCTGTGTGCGGTGCCCCCCTCCACAGATTTCCACCTCGATCATATTGTCGTAGTGCTTAGGCGAAGCCTTGCGTTGGTAACTTCATCATCACCGTCAACACGCCATCGTGCTGACGAAACTCTTCCTCGGCCCCAGCTAGATCTAGAGTTCGAGGGACGTCATCGAACTGAACATGTGCAAATCACGGAGGTGTCGTGCGTTCGGTACTTGATCGGTTGGATCGCGAAGACGGACTACATCAACCGCGTTACTTAACGTTTCCGCTTTCGGTCTATGAGGGTACGTAGACACACTCTCCCCGCTCATTGCTATGCATCTCCTAGATAGATCTTGCGTGACCGTAGGATTTTTTTGAAATACTGCATTCCCCAATAGTGGCATCCGAGCCAGGTCTATGCGTAGATGTTATATGCACGAGTAGAACACAAAGGGGTTGTGGGCGTGGGTATATATATATTGCTTGCCGTCACTAGTTGTTTCTTGATTCGGCGGTATTGTTGGATGAAGCGGCCCGGGCCGACATTACATGACCGCGTTCATGAGACTAGTTCTACCGACGTGCTTTGCACACAGGTGGCTGGCGGGTGTCAGTTTCTCCAACTTTAGTTGAATCGGATTCAATGAACATGGTTCTTTCTGAAGATCAAAAAGCAATCACTATACCGCGTTGTGATTTTTAATGCGTAGGTAAGAACGGTTTTTGCTAAGCCCGTAGCAGCCACGTAAAACTTGCAACAATAAAGTAGAGGACGTCTAACTTGTTTTTGTAGGCCATGTTGTGATGTGATATGGTCAAGACGTGATTATATAAATTGTTGTATGAGATGATCATGTTTTATAACACAGTTATCGGCAACTGGAAAGAGCCATATGGTTGTCGCTTTATTGTATGAAATGCAATCGCCATGTAATTGCTTTACTTTATCACTAAGCGGTAGTGATAGTCATGGAAGCAATAGTTGGCGAGACGAAAATGATGCTACGATGGAGATCAAGGTGTCAAGCCGGTGACAATGGTGATCATGACGGTGCTTTGGATATGGAGATCAAAGGCACACGATGATGATGGCCATATCGTATCACTTATATTGATTGCATGTGATGTTTATCCTTTATGCATCTTATTTTGCTTAGTACGGCGGTAGCATTAATTATAAGATGATCTCTCACTAAATTTCAAGGTATAAGTGTTCTCCCTGAGTATGCACCGTTGCTACAGTTCGTCGTGCTGAGACACCATGTGATGATCGGGTGTGATAAGCCACTGGTGCACGTCGGTCCTAAACAAACGGTTTAAAACCCCTTTCCACGACGACATCTGGAACTGTCGTCAAGTGAGTGTGGGCGATAGGGGGGTCCTTCCCACACGACCCAGAAACCGTCGGGGATATGCCCTCCTGGCACACATGTTCGACAAAATGAGGTCGTGTGCGACCTGCGAGCGCTCAAATACGGAAATACGTATAGTAGAGCTAAAAAATACAATTATATGGCGAAATTGTTTCCGGTCGCAAGTACATCCCACACAGTCAGTCCTCGCTAAACGTTTTCGTTCGTATGTACATCCCACACAGTCGCTCCAAGGAAAACGTTTCCGTTCATAGGTACATCACACACATTTTTTCCCGTTAAATAGTTTGTGATAGCATTGCCATTGCACACAATATTAATAATTTTATCGTTTGCGTTATTGAATGCATCACACACGGTGTGTAGAAAGAAACTGTGTGGCAAAGGATGTCCATCACACATTTTTTATGTGATAAACGTTTGCGCAAGGTGGCCTAACGCAAACAGTTTTCAAGAGAAAGTCGTGTGTGTAGTGGAGATTGATCGCACATGTAGTTGATCCTAGAAACGTTTCTGATCTCCACGTTTATTGCAAACGTTTCGCTGTCATAAACCGTGTGCAGTATAGTCCCTATTTAATCCATAATTAATCCAATTAATCCCTAATTTAAAAATCACATGTTATGACTTTGAAAGTAGGCAATCACTTATTTTCATATCCAACCATGTTTATTACAAATATAGGTTCAACCACGAATCCATAATTCAATGCACAGGTACATATACTGAAGAACTACAGAAGCACCAAGTAAAAAATGATGAACCATAGTTGTACTAAAGACTGTAAAGAGAGAGGCGGAAGACATTCTGGTTGCTGGAGAAGGTGAAGCGGAATGCCCATATTGTGCCCTCCTCCATGTGTAAGGCGCGCACGACTCTAGGCCAACCCCTTGTGATGGCTGCCCGTCCATCCTTCACTGTCTTCATTAGGACTTCTCGATGCTCATTGTAGTCTGAATGAAATACTTTAACCTTCATTGCGTGTCCACCAATCATGTACTTTGCGAGGTAATCTTGAGTGAACTGCTTAGGGAACCACTGGGAACGAAAAAGATTCAGACATTGTTGTCTAACAACTCATTATGGGCAGTAAAAAGAGAAGGCTGTAGAGTTTGTAGTTATCATCCTACAGCTCACTGTTGTGTTGGATAGAGTATAAACAAATAATTTGCTTGCCACCATTCATATCTTTTTTGCTAATAATCCTTATCAGTTTCCTCACTTGATGCTTGTTCATCAATATCTCATTGCCCCATACACAAAAAGGGTCGATGCATGGATCCTTGCCAAGGGCATATGTACCTACAAGCAACAAGTCAATATTAGAAGCTAACTAGTGTCCAGGACTGGATCTATATGCACTACATTATGGAATGACGGGGGAGTACAAGCCGAGGGATGAAGCTAACCTCGGTGGAAAATGGTGGCCACTCCTATTGTTGTCCTGCATAAGTAGTGGAAAGGCATGCTAAGTACAACAATCTTAACATCAAACGAATATAGCAAAGGTAAACAACATCATCTCCAAATGATATCTTGAATGTGTTGGTTTCAACATGCTGTTAAAGCAGATATAAAATGAAAGGCAATGTTACCGACAGCAGGCTTAACAGGCATCAAATATTGCAATTCAAACTGGTATTGTTGAAAATGAATAGGACGTAGGTAATGCTTAAACATCACACTGGATAAATGTGTAAAACTGAAAATAAAGGGCATGTGTTAACTACACCAGGAATAACTGGAACCAAATATAGCCGTTCAAACTGGTATTGATGTAGTCGAGCGGCACAGTTCTGACTTGCACATAATGAACCACACATTGTGAATGACTGAAATAAACAAGGCATAAATGACCAGCGTAACAACCAAATATAGCCATTGAAAACTGGACAGAGTCTCACTGCAACCAGCCTAACAAGCAAATACAGATAAACAGAGCATATGCTTGAAAACTGGACAAATGCTCACTGCAACCAACCTAACAAGCAGATAAAGATAAACAAGGCATCTGCTTGATAACTGAAGAAATGCTAAAAAAGCAACCTAACAACCAAATACAGATAAACAAGGCATCTGCTTGATAACTGGACAAATGCTAAAAAAAGAAACCTATCAACCAAATACAGATAAACAAGGCATCTGCTTGATAATTGGACAAATACTCACTGTAACCAAACTAAGAACCAAATACAGATAAACAAGGCATTTGCTCGATAATTGAAAAAATGCTCACTCCAACCAACCTAACAACCAAATACAGATAAACAAGGCATCTACTCACTATAAACAACCAAATATAGCCATTCGTGAAACTAAAGTGGACAATTCATACTTAAACATCACATAGACCTATTGAACAATACATTTTTGCATAACTAAAATAATTAAACACGACACAGTTAAAGCACCGCACGGCAAATGCTACTACAACAAAGGGTACGGGTTGGCAAGCTAGAAAAGGTAATATTTGCTGATAGAATGTTGCCTCACATTTCATGGACGGGATCCTTCCAGTTGGAAGAGCACAGACCCATGGTGCGCTCTCTGATGTCATAGATGGGCTGTTTCACCTTGGAAGAACCTTCGTGGGTGCCCTTCTCGTGGTTGTGGTCGTGGTCGATGAGATCTGACTTGGCAATTGAGGATCCCAAGCCGCCATTGTAGAACATGTCCTTCAGAAGTGACAAAATGGGTTCAATGGCGTATAAAGCTCGCAAATCCTTGACCGCTTGGCGGAGGAGATCAGCGGCAGGGCCGTCGAAGAGATCGATGGCGGTTGAACCAAAGGGGTTGGGGATGGACCACTTAACTTGTGACATGGCCTGCGTGAAGCCGTCGGTGTGGACGAGCTTGATGTCGTAGCCAGCTTTCCCGAGATACAGTAATACACTAGCCCACTGACATGAAGCCTTTGACATGGAAATGTAGTCAATGTTTTCACCGGATTTCGCGGCGACGTGTTGCTCCGGGATCGGCAGGTTGGGGCGAATGGTGGCCACCTCACCAACGTCCGCCGGAGAGGCCATGATAAACCTCTTCTATGCCGAACGCTCGTCGGGCTCCCCGAGATACGTGGTCGAGCTTAGGTTGCGACATTCTGGAGTAGGGGATGTGGATCTGGCGGGAAGGGACACCGCAGGCCTCATCTAAAAACTCAGGGGAGTGGGGTGATGGTATGGGAATCGCTGGATAACCTGAACTTTATTATCTAAGCTAGGAGGAACGGGCAAACCGCCAGGATTGGCGGCGGCGCCGGCGGCGGCCGTGAGCCAGGGTTCAAAGGGGGGAGGGGGTGGATGGGGGATTGTGGAGGGGGGGGGGTTGAGGATATGCCGCGGCTACTGAAAATTTTAGTAATGGCGAGTGGAGATAGTGGTGGTCGAGGGAGGGCGACGGTTCAAATGCCTCGGCTGCTAAAATTTTACTATAAGGTCGGTGTTGGAGGAGTGTGGGCAACGGTTGAAGTACGAGGCTACTAAAATTTGGGTAAAGGAATTGATGCGGGGCGGGAGTGCCCAAGATCGCGCACGGTCCAATAACAATATGCGTGTATGATAATAAGGAAAAGTGGCGCGGATCCGCCGATTTTTGCAATGCTCAAGGCGGGTACTTTGTTTTTTATATTTCTAGCTAGTTGGTATATCGCACACGATTCCTCCTAATTTCCAAATAAACTTACCTGCCTTTAGCTTCGACAGGTGGTGGTTTTACAGTGCACTTGCATCGCACACGGTTAAGCCAATACCTCCACCCTTTGCTCGCGCTTGCGCGGTCATGGTGATTTCAGCGCACTTGCATCACACACGGTTGAGCCAGTACCTCCACCTTAATTTGCTAGTGCTTGCGCGGTCGTGGTGATTCACATCACACTTGTATCACACACTGTTTAGATATTATACCCCATGTCCGTTGAGGATCATCAAAGTCTTTGCAGCAAAATATAACGTCAGGGAGGGTCAAAAGACAGCCACACCAGCATGTGGCCCAAATATATATGAGTGAAAAGGGTGGTATGTGATGTCCAAAATTCCAATGCACAAATTTGACCCCGTGGGCCCACGGTTGGGCGCGTCATTGAAGATCGATGAGAGGGGCCAGAAGTCAAGAACCACCTGGAAGTGGCCAAATATATGTACGAATATTGGGGATGTTTAAAACTTTAAATACACAATGCATAACTTTGGTGGCACCTGCCTCGCAAACCCGAAAGCACCCTAACAACCACCTAGCTAGGATATATATAATGACATAATGTCGTACCTAGCTAGGATGCTTGGCCCACCACCTCCCACTTCGTGTCAGCGGGGAGGATGCACGTAATGATCGATACTTTGGTCATACATGCATATCGACATGACCTACCATAAGACGGACCAATTAATCTTTCGTTTGGTCAAATGAAAATTGTTGTTGTCGATAAACCGCTTGGGCCAATAGATTGAACCATCATAAACATCGCACGAGAGGGACCACAAACCATCACCTCTTGCATGCGGCCCAAAATGATGTACGTTGGGAAGGGGTGATGTGTGTTTTCAATATAGAATAATGTACAATTTAGATGTGATGCCTACCTCTCGATACAGACAACAACCATGAAGGCAAGGTAGTTAAGGACGAGATACGTACGCAGGGTTTGATGTAGGTCAAACCCAGCAATCCGAGCATCTGGGAGGGAATCCTGACAACACATGAGCTCGAGTTTTGGTTGACCGACATTTGATGGTGACCGGCCCTAACATGAACTAGGAGGAATCCATTCATGGCAAACACATACCCCTCATTATCGGTCAAAGGGATGATATATATACACTTGGGGAGCCCACATATATCCGTGTCGTCACAAAAAACTGCACAAGGGAGACGTGGTCGATCAGAAGACCCCGTATACACTGCATGCCGCTCGAAAATATGTATGGGTACGATGATGTATGATGTGTTTAAATCCAAAATGCACAACTTTGATGGGCCATGCCAAGTACATTACAAACCGAACACCGTACGTCCGTACCCGACTCCAAGCCTGGTTCAATACCTATGATGTCAGTTTCCCAACTTCGAGGCGACAGTGGGGGGGGGGGGGTCGTCCCACGCATGCGCTCAAACTTTATTTTGTCTAGCATGGGACACATCTATATACACCTATACATCTATACACATATATAGTGTGCAAATAACTATGAAAGTTGCTCGTTGGATGAAGCCAATCCGACGGTACAGATATGGCAAATCCAAGTACTACTGGCCGTTGGATATCATCTACATTCAACCAGATTCTGCCACATGTACAATCTAGAAGACTCCATGGTTGAACTTAAGCATAATGCACAAACCTCTAAACACAAGCACTTCTTCTTTGTTCTCTAGAATCTTCCATACCTTAATTGCCCAAACCTTTTTTTCTAAATGAATTGTCACTATTTGTTTTTACCTTTACAATGCACAATTCCATGAATCTTAAAATAGTTTTTTTTACAAAAATAATTGATTTTGGATGAGATGAACTATAAGAATTAAACGAACATCTACATCATGCATATCTGGGAGAAGAGGCGGGAAACCGATGAGAGGAGTGGCGAGAAACGGTAGCCTGTTTTGAGTGAAAACCTAGTAGAGAAGGAAGCGTGAGCTACACGACGCATGCGCACAATGCTTACCCATGTACTGCATGTGCTGTCGAAAGGGCTCAGGGTTGCCATTCGATATGGGAGCATCCAACGGTGCACACGTACGATCCGTGGAGTTTGGTTCTGGCCAATCAGAATGCAGGACTCAGATCGCGCGCGCAGCAGGGGGGATATCATACAGAAACCAACATTCAGTGGAAACCGGTGAAAACCATGAGAAAAAGATGTTTTGAAGTTTCAAAAAAATGCGGGATGTTAAGACGATGATGTTTTATTGGCACACAAAATTTCAAGTTGAAACACATTAAGAGATGTGAGCTATAAAAAAGACAAAATCAGTGTTGAATAGTGCCGAATAGTAAGTTTGTCTTTTTCGTAGCTCACATCTCGTAATTTTTTTCAACTTGAAATTTTGTGTCGCAATAAAACATCACCTTCTTAACATCCCACATTTTTTTCCAGATTTTTATGAAACTTGAAAATATGGTTTCCATGAAGTTTTCATTGAATATTGATACGTCTCCAACGTATCTATAATTTTTGATTGCTCCATGCTATATTATCTACTGTTTTGGACATTATTGGACTTTATTATCCACTTTTATATTATTTTTGGGACTAACCTATTAACCGGAGGCCCAGCCCAGAATTGCTGTTTTTGCCTGTTTTAGGGTTTCAAAGAAAAGAAATATCAAACAGAGTCCAAACGGAATGAAACCTTCGGGAACGTGATTTTCTCAACGAACAAGACCCGGGAGACTTGGACCCTACATCAAGAAAGAAAAGAGGAGGCCACGAGGTAGGGGGGCGCGCCTACCCCCCCAGGTGTGCCCTCCACCCTCGTGGGCCCCTTGTTGCTCCACCGACGTACTCCTTCCTCCTATATATACCTACGTACCCCCAAACGATCAGAGACGGAGCCAAAACCCTAATTCCACCGCCGTAACTTTCTGTATCCACGAGATCCCATCTTGGGGCCTGTTTCGGAGCACCGCCGGAGGGGGCATCGATCATGGAGGGCTTCTACATCAACACCATAGCTCCTCCGATGAAGTGTGAGTAGTTTACCTCAGACCTACGGGTCCATAGTTAGTAGCTAGATGGCTTCTTCTCTCTTTTTGGATCTCAATACATGTTCTCCCCCTCTCTTGTGGAGAACTATTCGATGTAATCTTGTTTTTGCAGTGTGTTTGTTGAGACCGATGAATTGTGGGTTTATGATCCAGTCTATCTATGAACAATATTTGAATCTTCTCTGAATTCTTTTATGTATGATTGGTTATCTTTGCAAGTCTCTTCGAATTATCAGTTTGGTTTGGCCTACTAGATTGATCTTTCTTGCAATGGGAGAAGTGCTTAGCTTTGGGTTCAATCTTGCGGTGTCCTTTCCCAGTGACAGTAGGGGCAGCAAGGCACATATTGTATTGTTGCCATCGAGGATAACAAGATGGGGGTTTCTTCATATTGCATGAGTCTATCCCTCTACATCATGTCATCTTGCTTAAGGCGTTACTCTGTTTTTAAATTAATACTCTAGATGCTTGCTAGATAGCGGTCGATGAGTGGAGTAATAGTAGTAGATGTAGGCAGGAGTCGGTCTACTTGTCTCGGATGTGATGCCTATATACATGATCATACCTAGATATTCTCATAATTATGCTCAATTCTGTCAATTGCTCAATAGTAATTTGTTCACCCACCGTAGAATACTTATGCTCTCGAGAGAAGCCACTAGTGAAACCTATGGCCCCGGGTCTATCTTCATCATATTAATCTCCTACTACTTAGTTATTTCCTCTGCTATTTACTTTGCCTTTATTTTACTTTGCATCTTTATCATAAAAATACCAAAAATATTATCTTATCATATCTATCAGATCTCACTCTCGTAAGTGGCCTTATAGGGATTGACAACCCCTATTTGCGTTGGTTGCAAGGATTTATTTGTTTTGTGCAGGTACGAGGGACTCGCGCGTAGCCTCCTACTGGATTGATACCTTGGTTCTCAAAAACTGAGGGAAATACTTACGCTACTTTGCTACATCATACCTTCCTCTTTGAGGAAAACCAACGTAGTGCTCAAGAGGTAGCAAGAAGGATTTCTGGCGCCGTTGCCAGGGAGGTCTACGCAAAAGTCAACATACCAAGTACCCATCACATACCCTTATCTCCCGCATTACATTATTTGCCATTTGCCTCTCGTTTTCCTCTCCCCCACTTCACCCTTTCCGTTTTATTCGCCCTCTCTCTCTATCCTCCCTCTCTCTATTTGCCTCTTTTTTCCCGCTTGCTTTTTGTTTGCTTGTGTGTTAGTTTGCTTGCTTGTCACGATGGCTCAAGATAATACTAAATTGCGTGACTTCACCAATACCAACAATAATGATTTTATTAGCACTCCGATTGCTCCTCTTACCGATGCTGAATCTTGTGAAATTAATACTGCCTTACTGAATCTTGTCATGAAAGATCCGTTTTCCGGCCTTCCTAGTGAAGATGCCGCTACCCATCAAAATAGCTTCGTTGATTTGTGTGACATGCAAAAGAAGAAAGATGTGGATAATGATATTGTTAAATTGAAGCTATTTCCTTTTTCGCTTAGAGATCGTGCTAAAGCTTGGTTTTCGTCTTTGCCTAAAAATAGTATTGATTCATGGAACAAGTGCAAAGATGCTTTTATCTCTAAGTATTTTCCTCTTGCTAATATCATCTCTCTTAGAAACGATATTATGAATTTTAAGCAACTTGATCATGAACATGTTGCACAAGCTTTGGAGAGAATGAAATTAATGATACGTAATTGCCCTACTCATGGTTTAAATTTGTGGATGATTATACAAAAAATTTATGCCGGATTGAATTTTGCTTCTAGAAATCTTTTAGATTCGGCCGCGGGAGGCACTTTTATGGAAATCACTTTAGGAGAAGCTACTAAACTCCTAGATAATATTATGGTTAATTATTCTCAATGGCATACTGAAAGATCTACTAATAAAAAGGTGCATGCGATAGAAGAAATTAATGTTTTGGGTGGAAAGATGGATGACTTATGAAATTATTTGCTAATAAGAGTGTTTCTTCTGATCCTAATGATATGCCCTTGTCTACTTTGATTGAGAATAATAATGAATCTATGGGTGTGAATTTTGTTGGTAGGAACAATTTTGGTAACAATGCGTATAGAGGAAATTTCAACCCTAGGCCTTATCCTAGTAATTCCTCTAATAATTATGGTAATTCCTACAAAAATTCTTATGGAAATTATAATAAGATGCCCTATGATTTTGAATATAATATTAAAGAATTTATTACTTCGCAAAAGAATTTTAATGCTATGATTGAAGAAAAATTGCTTATGACTGATGATTTGGCTAGGAACGTTGATAGAATTTCTCTTGATGTTGATTCTTTGAAACTTAGATCTATTCCACCTAAGCATGATATCAATGAGTCTCTCAAATCCATGAGAATTTCCATTGATGAGTGCAAAGAAAGAACCGCTGGGATGCGTGCTAAGAAATATGCCTTTATAAGAGCGTGTTCTCCTAGTTCCTATGAAAATAAAGATGAAGATCTAAAAGTTATTGATGTGTCCCCTATTAAATATTTTTTTTGAAATATGAATCTTGATAATGATGGGACTGAATATTATCCACCTTTACCTAGAAGGCATTCTAAGAATTCGGAATTTGTTGATCTTGATGCTAAAATTGATAAAAGTGGGATTGAAGAAATTAAAACCCTAGATGTTGCTAAACCCACTATTATGGATTTCAAGGAATTTAATTATTAAAATTGCTCTTTGATTGATTGTATTTCCTTGTTGCAATCCGTGCTAAATTCTCCTCACGCTTATAGTAAAAATAAAGCGTTTACTAAACATATCGTTGATGCCTTGATGCAATCTTATGAAGAAAAACTTGAATTGGAAGTTTCTATCCCTAGAAAACTTTATGATGAGTGGGAAGAAACTATTAAAATTAAAATTAAAGATCATATTGCTATGCTTTATGTGATTTGGGTGCTAGTGTTTCCATGATTCCAAAGACTTTGTGTGATTTGTTAGGTTTTCGTGATTTTGATGATTGCTCTATAAACTTGCACCTTGCGGATTCCACTATTAAGAAACCTATGGGAAGAATTAATGATGTTCTTATTGTTGCAAATAGGAATTATGTGCTCGTAGATTTTATTGTTCTTGACATAGATTGCAATCCTTGATGTCCTATTATTCTTGGTAGACCTTTCCTTAGAACGAGTGGTGCAGTTATTGATATGAAGGAAGGAAATATTAGATTCCAATTTCCATTAAGGAAAGGCATGGAACACTTTCCTAGAAAGAAAAATTAAATTACCTTATGAATCTATTATGAGAGCCACTTATGGATTGCCTACCAAAGATGGCAATACCTAGATCTATTCTTGCTTGTTATGCCTAGCTAGGGGCATTAAACGATAGCGCTTGTTGGGAGGTAACCCAATTTTATTTTTATTCCTTGATTTTGCTCCTGTTTAGTAATAAATAATTTATATAGCCTCTTTTTTGGTTGTGTTTTTTGTGTTTAATTAGTATTTGTGCCAAGTAGAACCGTTGGGAAGACTTGGGGAAAGTCTTGTTGAACTTGCTGTAAAAAACAGAAACTTTAGCGCTCACGAGAACTGCTGTCATTTTGATTTGGAAAGTGATATTTAGTTAATTATTTTTGCATATGATTAATAGATAAATTCCTCACGTCCAGGAATTTATTTTAGAATTTTTGGGGTTCCAGATCTTGCGCTAGCTACAGATTACTACAGACTGTTCTGTTTTTGATAGATTCTGTTTTTCGTGTGTTGTTTGCTTATTTTGATGAATCTATGGCCAGTAAAATAGTTTATAAACCATAGAGAAGTTGGAATACAGTAGGTATAACACCAGTATAAATAAAGAATGAGTTCATTACAGTACCTTGAAGTGGTCTTTTATTTTCTTTCGCTAACAGAGCTCACGAGAGTTTCTACTTTAAGTTTTGTGTTGTGAAGTTTTCAAGTTTTGGGTAAAGATTTGATGGATTATGGAACAAGGAGTGGAAAGAGCCTAAGCTTGTGGATTACCATGGCACCCCCAAGATAATCTAAGGAGACCTAAAATCCAAAGCTTGGGGATGCCCCAGAAGGCATCCCCTCTTTCGTCTACTTCTATCGGTAACTTTACTTGGAGCTATATTTTTATTCTCCACATGATATGTGTTTTGCTTGGAGCGTCTTGTATTATTAGAGTCTTTGCTTTTTAGTTTACCTCAATCATCCTTGCTGTACACACCTTTTGAGAGAGCCATACATGATTTGGAATTTGTTAGAATACTCTATGTGCTTCGCTTATATCTTTTGAGTTATATAGTTTTGCTCTAGTACTTCACTTATATCTTTTAGAGCACGGTGGTGGATTTGTTTTATAGAAACTATTGATCTCTCATGATTCACTTATATTATTTTGAGAGTCTTAATAGCATGGTAATTTGCTTAAAATCCTAATATGCTAGGTATTCAAATTTAGTAAAATTTCCTTAAGAGTGTTTTGAATACTAAGAGAAGTTTGATGCTTGATGATTGTTTTGAGATATGGAGGTAATAATATCAAAGTCGTGCTAGTTGAGTAGTTGTGAAATTGAGAAATACTTGTGTTGAAGTTTGCAAGTCCCATAGCATGCACGTATGGTAAACGTTATGCAACAAATTTGAAACATGAGGTGTTATTTGATTGTCTTCCTTATGAGTGGCGATCGGGGACGAGCGATGGTCTTTTCCTACCAATCTATCCCCCTAGGTGCATGCACGTAGTACTGAGGTTTTTGATGACTTGTAGATTTTTTGCAATAAGTATGTGAGTTCTTTATGACTAATGCTGAGTCCATGGATTATACGCACTCTCACCCTTCCATCCTTGCTAGCCTCTTCGGTACCGTGCATTGCCCTTTCTCACATTGAGAGTTGGTGCAAACTTCGCCGGTGCATCCAAATCCCGTGATATGATACGCTCTTTCACACATAAACCTCCTTATATCTTCCTCAAAACAGCCACCATACCTACCTATTATGGCATTTCCATAGCCATTCCGAGATATATTGCCATGCAACTTTCCATCATTCCGTTCATCATGACACATTCATTATTGTCATATTGCTTAGCATGATCATGTAGTTGACATAGTATTTGTGGCAAAGCCACCGTACATAATTCTTTCATACATGTCACTCTTGATCCATCACATATCCCGGTACACCGCCAGAGGCATTCATATAGAGTCATCTTTTGTTCTAGTATCGAGTTGTAATCATTGAGTTGTAAATAAATAGAAGTGTGATGATCATCATTTTCTAGAGCATTGTCCCAAGTGAGGAATTATAAAAAAAGAAAAAAAAGAGAAAGGCCATGTAAAAAAAAGAGAGAAAGGCCATAAAAAAAGAGAAGGCCAAAAAAATGAGAGAAAAAGAGAGAAGGGACAATGTTACTATCCTTTGCCACACTTGTGCTTCAAAGTAGCACCTTAATCTTCATGTTAGAGAGTCTCTTGCCTTGTCATTTTCATATACTAGTGGGAATTTTTCATTATAGAACTTGGCTTGTATATTCCAACAATGGGCCTCCTCAAGTGCCCTAGGTCTTCGTGAGCAAGCAAGTTGGATGCACACCCACTTAGCTTTCTTTTGTTGAGCTTTCATACATTTATAGCTCTAGTGCATCCGTTGCATGGCAATCCCTACTCCTTGCATTAACATCAATCGATGGGCATCTCCATAGCCCATTGATTAGCCTCGTTGATGTGAGACTTTTTCCCTTTTTGTCTTCTCCACATAACCCCCTCATTATATTCTATTCCACCCATAGTGCTATGTCCATGGGTCGCGCTCATATATTGCATGAAAGTTTATAGGTTTGAGTTTACTAAAGTATGAAACAATTGCTTGGCTTGTCATCGGGGTTGTGCATGATGGGAGCATTCTTGTGTGACGAAAATGAAACATGACTAAACTATATGATTTTGTAGGGATGAACTTTATTTGGCCATGTTATTTTGAGAAGACATAATTGCTTAGTTAGAATGCTTGAAGTATTATTATTTTTATGTCAATATGAACTTTTGTCTTGAATCTTTCGGATCTGAATATTCATACCACAATTAAGAAGAATTACATTAAAATTATGCCAAGTAGCACTCCGCATCAAAAATTCTGTTTTTATCATTTACCTACTCGAGGATGAGCAGGAATTAAGCTTGGGGATGCTTGATACGTCTCCAACGTATCTATAATTTTTGATTGCTCCATGCTATATTATCTACTGTTTTGGACATTATTGGGCTTTATTATCCACTTTTATATTATTTTTGGGACTAACCTATTAACCGGAGGCCCAGCCCAGAATTGCTGTTTTTTTGCCTGTTTTAGGGTTTTGAAGAAATGGAATATCAAACGGAGTCCAAACGGAATGAAACCTTCGGGAACGTGATTTTCTCAACGAACAAGACCCGGGAGACTTGGACCCTACGTCAAGAAAGAAAAGAGGAGGACACGAGGTAGGGGGGGGCGCCTACCCCCCCAGGCGCGCCCTCCACCCTCGTGGGCCCCCTGTTGCTCCACCGATGTACTCCTTCCTCCTATATATACCTACGTACCCCCAAACGATCAGAGACGGAGCCAAAACCCTAATTCCACCAGCGTAACTTTCTGTATCCACGAGATCCCATCTTGGGGCCTGTTCCGGAGCTCCGCCGGAGGGGGAATCGATCACGGAGGGCTTCTACATCAACACCATAGCCCCTCCGATGAAGTGTGAGTAGTTTACCTCAGACCTACGGGTCCATAGTTAGTAGCTAGATGGCTTCTTCTCTCTTTTTGGATCTCAATACATTGTTCTCCCCCTCTCTCGTGGAGAACTATTCGATGTAATCTTCTTTTTGCGGTGTGTTTGTTGAGACCGATGAATTGTGGGTTTATGATCAAGTCTATCTATGAGCAATATTTGAATCTTCTTTGAATTCTTTTATGTATGATTGGTTATCTTTGCAAGTCTCTTTGAATTATCAGTTTGGTTTGGCCTACTAGATTGATCTTTCTTGCAATGGGAGAAGTTCTTAGTTTTGGGTTCAATCTTGCGGTGTCCTTTCCCAGTGACAGTAGGGGCAACAAGGCACGTATTGTATTGTTGCCATCGAGGATAACAAGATGGGGTTTTCTTCATATTGCATGAGTCTATCCCTCTACATCATGTCATCTTGCTTAAGGTGTTACTCTGTTTTTAACTTAATACTCTAGATGCATGCTGGATAGCGGTTGATGAGTGGAGTAATAGTAGTAGATGCAGGCAGGAGTTGGTCTACTTGTCTCGGACGTGATGCCTATATACATGATCATACCTAGATATTCTCATAACTATGCTAAATTCTGTCAATTGCTCAACAGTAATTTGTTCACCCACCGTAGAATACTTATGCTCTCGAGAGAAGCCACTAGTGAAACCTATGGCCCCCGGGTGTATCTTCATCATATTAATCTCCTACTACTTAGTTATTTCCTTTGCTATTTACTTTGCCTTTATTTTACTTTGCATCTTTATCATAAAAATACCAAAAATATTATCTTATCATATCTATCAGATCTCACTCTCGTAAGTGGCCTTATAGGGATTGACGACCCCTATTTGCGTTGGTTGCGAGGATTTATTTGTTTTGTGCAGGTACGAGGGACTCACGAGTAGCCTCCTACTGGATTGATACCTTGGTTCTCAAAAACTGAGGGAAATACTTACGCTACTTTGCTGCATCATCCCTTCCTCTTTGGGGAAAACCAACGCAGTGCTCAAGAGGTAGCAAATATCAGCTTTTGTGAGTGTACTGTGTGCTATTTGAAAACATTCCGTGAGAAGAATCTCGGTTTTTAAATCCCCGTAAATCCAAAACTAAGCTGAAAATCGTGAAACCTGCCATGGTGTCATGACATCGCACTTATATGTCGAGGATTTTTTTCGTCCATTGTGGCGCAAGTTTTATTACAAGCCTCTTACAAAATGGAGCTTCTCTCAAAGAAGCCTCGTGGTTCCGATAGGGAAACATGTCCCCCTTGTGGGCGAAACGTAATCACTGCCTCTTTTCACCTTGCATTTTCTTCTACGGGCAACATGGAACGACAGGATATCCGCGCTGAAATTTAAACTTATTCAGGGTTCGTTTGGCCTTTTTATACACTAATTGAGTTTCCTAGGCATTTAATGTCCATAATTCAAATCTGAACTACAAATACATGCTCCAGTTCACCAAAATGGCTAGAAAAATTATACATGTGTCCTTGGGTGCATGCTTAGGTCCCATGCCAGGAATGGGAACGAATTACAACCGTACTGGTGTCATGGCTCGTACTCAAACATTTCGAATCTTGGTTTTTAAGTCCCCATAAATCCTAAACTCACCAGAAAGTCATCAAAGGTGGCATGGTGTCACGTCATGGCACATATATGTCGTGGTAAAAACATTGTCCAATTTGGGCCAAGCTTTATTACAAACCTCTTACAAAAACTGGAGCTTCTCTCAAAGAAGCCTTGTGGTTCTGATAGGGAAACATGTTCCCCTTGTGGGCGAAACGTAATCACTGCCTCTTTTTGCCTTGTATTTTCTTCCACGGGCAACATGGAACCACATGATATCCGTGCTGAAATTTAAACTTATTCAGGGTTCGTTTGACCTTTTTATACACTAATTGAGTTTCCTAGACATTTAGTGTCCATAATTCAAATCTGAACTACAAATACATGCTCAAGTTCACCAAAATGGCTAGAAAAATTATACATGT
This sequence comes from Triticum urartu, assembly GCF_056163025.1. NCBI lineage: Eukaryota > Viridiplantae > Streptophyta > Magnoliopsida > Poales > Poaceae > Triticum > Triticum urartu. The sequence goes on from NC_141874.1 coordinate 568,127,570, forward strand.
GTCCTTGGGTGCATGTTTAGGTCTCATGCCAGGAATGGGAATGAATTACAATCATACTGGTGTCCTGGTTATTCCTCAAACATTTCAAATCTCGATTTTTTAGTCCCCATAAATCCTAAACTCACCAGAAAGTCATCAAAGGTGGCAAGTGCTACCTCTTGAGCACTGTGTTGGTTTTCCCTTGAAGAGGAAAGGGTGATGCAGCAAAGTAACGTAAGTATTTCCCTCAGTTTTTGAGAACCAAGGTATTAATCCAGTAGGAGACTACACGCAAGTTCCTCGTACCTACACAAACAAATAAGAACCTCGCAACCAACGTGATAAAGGGGTTGTCAATCCCTTCACGGTCACTTATGAGAGTGAGATCTGATAGAGATAATAATAATAAGATAAATATTTTTGGCATTTTTATGATATAGATTGAAAGTAAAGATTGCAAAATAAAATAGATGGGAAACTTTATATGATAAAAGATAGACCCGGGGCCATAGGTTTCACTAGTGGCTTCTCTCAAGATAGCATAAGTATTACAGTGGGTGAACAAATTACTGTCGAGCAATTGATAGAAAAGTGCATAATTATGAGAATATCTAGGCATGATCATGTATATAGGCATCATGTCCGTGACAAGTAGACCGAAATGATTCTGCATCTACTACTATTACTCCACACATCGACCACTATCCAGCATGCATCTAGATTATTAAGTTCATAAGAACAGAGTAACGCATTAGGCAAGATGACATGATGTAGAGGGATAAACTCAAGCAATATGGTATAAAACCCATCTTTTTATCCTCGATGGCAACAATAGAACACGTGCCTTGCTGCCCCTGGTGTCACTGGGAAAGGACACCGCAAGATTGAACCCAAAGCTAAGCACTTCTCCCATTGCAAGAAAGATCAATCTAGTAGGCCAAACCAAACTGATAATTTGAAGAGACTTGCAAAGATAACCAATCATACATAAAAGATTTCAGAGAAGAATCAAATATTGTTCATAGATAAACTTGATCATAAACCCACAATTCATCGGATCTCGACAAACACACCGCAAAAAGAGTTACATCAAATAGATCTCCAAGAAGATCGGGGAGAACATGGTATTGAGATCCAAAGAGAGAGAAGAAGCCATCTAGCTAATAACTATGGACCCGAAGGTATGTGGTAAACTACTCACACATCATCGGAGAGGCTATGGTGTTGATGTAGAAGCCCTCCGTAATCGATTCCCCCTCCGTCGGAGCTCTGGAAAAGGCCCCAAGATGGGATCTCTTGGGTACAGAAGGTTGTGGCGGTGGAAATAGGGTTTCGTGGTGCTCCTGGATGTTTTCGGGGTATATGGATATATATAGGAGGAAGAAGTAGGTCGGTGGAGCTGCGAGGGGCCCACGAGGGTGGGGGCACGCCCGGGGGGGGGGGCAGGCGTGCCTCCCTGCCTCGTGGCCACCTCATTTCTTTCTTGACGTCTACTCCAAGTCCCTTTGGATCACGTTTGTTCCAAAAATAACTCTCCCGAAGGTTTCATTCCGTTTGATATTCCTTTTCTGCGGAACATTGAAATAGGCAAAAAAACAGCAATTTGCACTGGGCCTTGGGTTAGTAGGTTAGTCCCAAAAATAATATAAAAGTGTATAAATAAGCCCATTAACATCCAAAACAGATAATATAATAGCATGGAACAATCAAAAATTATAGATACATTGGAGACGTAACAACAAGGTGTCATGTCATGGCACATATATGTCATGGTAAAAACGTTGCCAATTTGGGCCAAGCTTTATTACAAACCTCTTACAAACCGAAGCCTGTCGCAAGAACCCTCATGGTTTTGATAGGGAAACGTGTCCCCTTGTGGGCCAAACGATAGTCACTCCCTCTTCTAGCCTCATATTTTCTTCTACACACGACACGGAACAACTGGAGATTTCGGCCAAACTTTGAAATTATTCAGGGTTCGTTTGACCATTTTTATTCATTAATTGAGTTTTCTAGGAATTTAATGTCCATCATTCAAATCCACACTACAAATAAATGCTCCAGTGCACCAAAATGGCTAGAAAAAACGTACATGTTTCCTTGGGGTGCATGTTTAGGTCCCATGGAACGAATGTGAACGAATTCAACCATCTCGCCATCCTGGCCTGGCCACAAACATTGTGATTCTTGGTTTTTAAATGTCTGTAAATCCAAAGCTCACCAGGAAATCATGAAACTTGGTATGGTGTCACTACATGGTATATATAATTGTCCAATTTGGGCGAAGCTATGTTACAAGACTTTTACAAACTGGAGCCTGTCGCAACCCTCGTGGTTCCGGTAGGGAAACATGCCCCTCTTGTGGGCGAAACGATAATCGATCCCTCTTCTTGCCTTGAACTTTGTTTTCTACATGCAACATAGAATAACAGGAGTGTCAGGCTGAAATTTGAAACAGTTCAGGGTTCGTTTGGCCATTGTATATATATTACTAATTACTAAGTTTTCTATGCATTTAATGTAGTCCATAATTCAAATTTGAATTACAACCACATGCTCCAGTGAAGCAAAATGGGTGGGAAATCGTACATGTGTCATTGGGTGCATGTTTAAGTCTCGTTTAAGGAATGAGAATGAATTACAAACTTGTTGTCGTCTTGAAACAATGAGAATCTCGGTTTTTAAATCCCTGTAAATAAAAAAGTCACCCAAAAAACATGAAACTTGGCATGGTTTCATGACATGGCACATATATGTCGTTCTAAGAAAAATCGTCCAGTTTGAGAAGAGGCGCACACATTAGTAGCCAACGAAGTCCTTTTTGAAAAAAAATTGACACGTTAATATCGCAAACGGTTGTATTATATTTACCGTGTCGAAATTTAACCATACCCGGTGGCGTGCGTGCAGCTGTTCAAGGAAATATGCCCTAGAGGCAATAATAAATGTTATTATTTTATTTCCTTATATCATGATAAATGTTTATTATTCATGCTAGAATTGTATTATCCGGAAACATAATACTTGTGTGAATATATAGACAAACCAAACGTCACTAGTATGCCTCTACTTGACTAGCTCGTTAATCGAAGATGGTTATGTTTCCTAACCATAGACATGTGTTGTCATTTGATTAATGGGATCACATCATTAGGAGAATGATGTGATTGACATGACCCATTCCATTAGCTTAGCACCCGATCGTTTAGTATGTTGCTATTGCTTTCTTCATGACTTATACATGTTCCTATGACTATGAGATTATGCAACTCCCGTTTACCGGAGGAACACTTTGTGTGCTACCAAACATCACAACGTAACTGGGTGATTATAAAGGAGCTCTACAGGTGTCTCCAAAGGTGAATGTTGGGTTGGCGTATTTCGAGATTAGGATTTGTCACTCCGATTGTCGGAGAGGTATCTCTGGGCCCTCTCGGTAATGCACATCACATAAGCCTTGCAAGCATTACAACTGATGAGTTAGTTGCAAGATGATGTATTACGAAACGAGTAAAGAGACTTGCCGGTAACGAGATTGAACTAGGTATTGAGATACCGACGATCGAATCTCGGGCAAGTAACATACCGATGACAAAGGGAACAACGTATGTTGTTATGCGGTCTGACCGATAAAAGATCTTCGTAGAATATGTAGGAGCCAATATGAGCATCCAGGTTCCGCTATTGGTTATTGACCGGAGACGTGTCTCGGTCATGTCTACATTGTTCTCGAACCCGTAGGGTCCGCACGCTTAAGGTTTCGATGACAGTTATATTACGAGTTTATGAGTTTTGATGTACCGAAGTTAGTTCGGAGTCCCAGATGTGATCACGGACATGACGAGGAGTCTCGAAATGGTCGAGACATAAAGATTGATATATTGGATGGCTATATTCGGACACCAGAAGTGTTCCGGGTGATTTCGGAGAAAACCGGAGAGCCGGAGGGTTACCGGAACCCTACCGGGAGTAGTAATGGGCCACATGGGCCTTAGTGGAGAGAGAGAAGGGCACCAGGGTGGACCGCGCGCCTCCTCCCCCCCTTGGTCCGAATTGGACTAGGAGAGGGGGGGGCGCCCCCCTTTCCTTCTCCCTCCCAACTTCTTTCCCCCTCCTAGTAGGAGTCCTACTCCTACTAGGAGGAGGACTCCTCCTGGCGCACCTATAGGGGCCGGCCGGCCTCCTTCCCTTGCTCCTTTATATACGGGGGCAGGGGGCACCCCTAGACACACAAGTTGATCCACGTGATCATATTCTTAGCCGTGTGCGGTGCCCCCTTCCACCATAATCCTCGATAATATTGTAGCGGTGCATTAGGCGAAGCCCTGCGACGGTAGTACATCAAGATCGTCACCACACCGTCGTGCTGACGGAACTCTTCCCTGACACTTTGCTGGATCGGAGTCCGGGGATCGTCATCGAGCTGAACGTGTGCTAGAACTCGGAGGTGCAGTAGTTTCGGTGCTTGATCGGTCGGGCCGTGAAGACGTACGACTACATCAACCGCGTTGTGCTAACGCTTCCGCTGTCGGTCTACAAGGGTTTGTAGATCACACTCTCCCCTCTCGTTGCTATGCATCACCATGATCTTGCGTGTGCGTAGGAATTTTTTTTGAAATTACTACATTCCCCAACAGTGGCATCCGAGCCTAGGTTTTGTGTGTTGATGTTATTTGCACGAGTATAACACAAGTGAGTTGTGGGCGATATAAGTCATACTGCTTACCAGCATGTCATACTTTGGTTCAGCGGTATTGTTGGACGAAGCAGCCCGGACCGACATTACGCGTACGCTTACGCAAGACCGGTTCTCCCGACGTGCTTTGCACAAAGGTGGCTAGCGGGTGACAGTTTCTCCAACTTTAGTTGAACTGAGTGTGGCTACGCCCGGTCCTTGCGAAGGTTAAAACAGCACCAACTTGACAAACTATCGTTGTGGTTTTGATGCGTAGGTAAGATTGGTTGTTGCTTAAGCCCGTAGCAGCCATGTAAAACTTGCAACAACAAAGTAGAGGACGTCTAACTTGTTTTTGCAGGGCATGTTGTGATGTGATATGGTCAAGACATGATGCTAAATTTTATTGTATGAGATGATCATGTTTTGTAACCAAGTTATCGGCAACTGGCAGGAGCCATATGGTTGTCGCTTTATTGTATGCAATGCAACTGCGCTGTAATGCTTTACTTTATCACTAAACGGTAGCGATAGTCATGGAAGCATAAGATTGGTGAGACGACAACGATACTACGATGGTGATCAAGGTGTCGCGCCGATGACGATGGTGCTTCGAATATGGAGATCACAAGCACAAGATGATGATGGCCATATCATATCACTTATATTGATTGCATGTGATGTTTATCTTTTATGCATCTTATCTTGCTTTGATTGACGGTAGCATTTTAAGATGATCTCTCACTAATTATCAAGAAGTGTTCTCCTTGAGTATGCACCGTTGCGAAAGTTCTTCGTGCTGAGACACCACGTGATGATCGGGTGTGATAGGTTCTACGTTCAAATACAACGGGTGCAAAACAGTTGCACACGCGGAATACTCAGGTTATACTTGACGAGCCAATCATATACAGATATGGCCTCGGAACACGGAGACCGAAAGGTTGAGCGTGAATCATATAGTAGATATGATCAACATAGCGATGTTCACCAATGAAACTACTCCATCTCACGTGATGATCGGACATGGTTTAGTTGATTTGGATCACGTAATCACTTAGAAGATTAGAGGGATGTCTATCTAAGTGGGAGTTCTTTAGTAATATGATTAATTGAACCTAAAATTATCATGAACTTAGTACCTGATAGTATCTTGCTTGTTTATGTTTGATTGTAGATAGATGGCCCGTGCTGTTGTTCCATTGAATTTTAATGCGTTCCTTGAGAAAGCAAAGTTGAAAGATGATGGTAGCAATTACACGGACTGGGTCCGTAACTTGAGGATTATCCTCATTGCTGCACAGAAGAATTACGTCCTGGAAGCACCGCTGGGTGCCAGGCCTGCTGCTGGAGCAACACCAGATGTTATGAACGTCTGGCAGAGCAAAGCTAATGACTACTCGATAGTTCAATGTGCCATGCTTTACGGCTTAGAATCGGGACTTCAACGACATTTTGAACGTCATGGAGCATATGAGATGTTCCAGGAGTTGAAGTTAATATTTCAAGCAAATGCCCGGATTGAGAGATATGAAGTCTCCAATAAGTTCTATAGCTGCAAGATGGAGGAGAACAGTTCTGTCAGTGAGCATATACTCAAAATGTCTGGGTATAATAATCACTTGATTCAATTGGGAGTTAATCTTCCAGATGATTGCGTCATTGACAGAATTCTCCAATCACTACCACCAAGCTACAAGAGCTTCGTGATGAACTATAATATGCAAGGGATGAATAAGACTATTCCTGAGCTCTTCGCAATGCTGAAAGCTGCGGAGGTAGAAATCAAGAAGGAGCATCAAGTGTTGATGGTCAACAAGACCACTAGTTTCAAGAAAAAGGGCAAAGGGAAGAAGAAGGGGAACTTCAAAAAGAACAGCAAACAAGTTGCTACTCAAGAGAAGAAACCCAAACCTGGACCTAATCCTGAAACAGAGTTCTTCTACTGCAAGCAGACTGGTCACTGGAAGCGGAACTGCCCCAAGTATTTGGCGGATAAGAAGGATGGCAAGGTGAACAAAGGTATATGTGATATACATGTTATTGATGTGTACCTTAATAATGCTCACAGTAGCACCTGGGTATTTGATACTGGTTCTGTTGCTAATATTTGCAACTCGAAACAGGGACTACGGATTAAGCGAATATTGGCTAAGGACGAGGTGACGATGCGTGTGGGAAATGGTTCCAAAGTCGATGTGATCGCAGTCGGCACTCTACCTCTACATCTACCTTCGGGATTAGTATTAGACCTAAATAATTGTTATTTGGTGCCAGAGTTAAGCATGAACATTATATCTGGATCTTGTTTGATGCGAGACGGTTATTCATTTAAATCTGAGAATAATGGTTGTTCTATTTATATGAGTAATATCTTTTATGGTCATGCACCCTTAAAGAGTGGTCTATTCTTATTAAATCTCGATAGTAGTGACACACATATTCATAGTGTTGAAGCCAAAAGATGCAGAGTTGATAATGATAGTGCAACTTATTTGTGGCACTGCCGTTTGGGTCATATCGGTGTAAAGCGCATGAAGAAACTCCATACTGATGGGCTTTTGGAACCACTTGATTATGAATCACTTGGTGCTTGCGAACCGTGCCTTATGGGTAAGATGACAAAAAGACCGTTCTCCGGTACTATGGAGAGAGCAACAGATTTGTTGGAAATCATACATACAGATGTATGTGGTCCGATGAATGTTGAGGCTCGTGGCAGATATCATTATTTTCTCACCTTCATAGATGACTTAAGCAGATATGGGTATATCTACTTAATGAAACACAAGTCTGAAACATTTGAAAAGTTCAAAGAATTTCAGAGTGAAGTTGAAAATCATCGTAACAAGAAAATAAAATTCCTACGATCTGATCGTGGAGGAGAATATTTGAGTTACGAGTTTGGTGTACATTTGAAACAATGTGGAATAGTTTCGCAACTCACGCCACCCGGAACACCATAGCGTAATGGTGTGTCCGAACGTCGTAATCATACTTTACTAGATATGGTGTGATCTATGATGTCTCTTACTGATTTACCGCTATCGTTTTGGGGATACGCTCTAGAGACGGCCGCATTCACGTTAAATAGGGCACCATCAAAATCCGTTGAGACGACGCCTTATGAACTGTGGTTTGGCAAGAAACCAAAGTTGTCGTTTCTGAAAGTTTGGGGCTGCGATGCTTATGTGAAAAAGCTTCAACCTGATAAGCTCGAACCCAAATCGGAGAAATGTGTCTTCATAGGATATCCAAAGGAAACTATTGGATACACCTTCTATCACAGATCCGAAGGCAAGACTTTTGTTGCTAAATTCAGAAACTTTCTGGAGAAGGAGTTTCTCTCGAAAGATATGAGTGGGAGGAAAGTAGAACTTGACGAGGTAACTGTACCTGCTCCCTTATTGGAAAGTAGTACATCACAGAAACCTGTTTCTGTGACACCTACACCAATTAGTGAGGAAGCTAATGATAGTGATCATGAAACTTCAGAACAAGATACTACTGAACCTCGTAGATCAACCAGAGTAAGATCCGCACCAGAGTGGTACGGTAATCCTGTTCTGGAAGTCATGCTACTAGATCATGATGAACCTACGAACTATGAAGAAGTGATGGTGAGCCTAGATTCCGCAAAATGGCTTGAAGCCATGAAATCTGAGATGGGATCCATGTATGAGAACAAAGTATGGACTTTGGTTGACTTGCCCAATGATCGGCAAGCAATTGAGAATAAATGGATCTTCAAAAAGAAGACTGACGCTGACAGTAATATTACTGTCTACAAAGCTCGACTTGTCGCAAAAGGTTTTCGGCAAGTTCAAGGGATTGACTACGATGAGACCTTCTCACCCGTAGCGATGCTTAAGTCTGTCCGAATCATGTTATCAATTGCCGCATTTTATGATTATGAAATTTGGCAAATGGATGTCAAAACTGCATTCCTGAATGGATTTCTGCAAGAAGAGTTGTATATGATGCAGCCGGAAGGTTTTGTCGATCCAAAGGGAGCTAACAAAGTGTGCAAGCTCCAGCGATCCATTTATGGACTGGTGCAGGCCTCTCAGAGTTGGAATAAACGCTTTGATAGTGTGATCAAAGCATTTGGTTTTATACAGACTTTTGGAGAAGCCTGTATTTACAAGAAAGTGAGTGGGAGATCTGTAGCATTTCTGATATTATATGTAGATGACATATTACTAATCGGAAATGATATAGAATTTCTGGATAACATAAAAGGATACTTGAATAAAAGTTTTTCAATGAAAGACCACGGTGAAGCTGCCTACATATTGGGCATCAAGATCTATAGAGACAGATCGAGATGCTTAATTGGACTTTCACAAAGCACATACCTTGACAAAGTTTTGAAAAAGTTCAAAATGGATCAAGCAAAGAAAGGATTCTTGCCTGTGTTACAAGGTGTGAAATTGAGTAAGACTCAAAGTCCGACCAATGCAGAAGATAGAGAGAAAATGAAAGATGTTCCCTATGCTTCAGCCATAGGCTCTATCATGTATGCAATGCTGTATACCAGACCTGAATTGTGTCTTGCTATAAGTCTAGCAGGGAGGTACCAAAGTAATCCAGGAGTGGATCACTGGACAGCGGTCAAGAACATCCTGAAATACCTGAAAAGGACTAAGGATATGTTTCTCATATATGGAGGTGACAAAGAGCTCATCGTAAATGGTTACATTGATGCAAGCTTTGACACTGATCCGGACGATTCTAAATCGCAAACCGGATACGTGTTTACATTAAACGGCGGAGCTGTTAGTTGGTGCAGCTCTAAACAAAGCGTTGTGGCGGGATCTACATGTGAAGCAGAGTACATAGCTGCTTCGGAAGCAGCAAACGAAGGAGTCTGGATGAAGGAGTTCATATCCGATCTAGGTGTCATACCTAGTGCATCGGGTCCAATGAAAATCTTTTGTGACAATACTGGTGCAATTGCCTTGGCAAAGGAATCCAGATTTCACAAGAGAACCAAGCACATCAAGAGACGCTTCAATTCCATCCGGGATCTAGTCCAGGTGGGAGACATAGAGATTTGCAAGATACATACAGATCTGAATGTAGCAGACCCGTTGACTAAGCCTCTTCGACGAGCAAAACATGATCAGCACCAAAGCTCCATGGGTGTTAGAATCATTACTGTGTAATCTAGATTATTGACTCTAGTGCAAGTGGGAGACTGAAGGAAATATGCCCTAGAGGCAATAATAAATGTTATTATTTTATTTCCTTATATCATGATAAATGTTTATTATTCATGCTAGAATTGTATTATCCGGAAACATAATACTTGTGTGAATATATAGACAAACCAAACGTCACTAGTATGCCTCTACTTGACTAGCTCGTTAATCGAAGATGGTTATGTTTCCTAACCATAGACATGTGTTGTCATTTGATTAATGGGACCACATCATTAGGAGAATGATGTGATTGACATGACCCATTCCATTAGCTTAGCACCCGATCGTTTAGTATGTTGCTATTGCTTTCTTCATGACTTATACATGTTCCTATGACTATGAGACTATGCAACTCCCGTTTACCGGAGGAACACTTTGTGTGCTACCAAACGTCACAACGTAACTGGGTGATTATAAAGGAGCTCTACATGTGTCTCCAAAGGTGAATGTTGGGTTGGCGTATTTCGAGATTAGGATTTGTCACTCCGATTATCGGAGAGGTATCTCTGGGCCCTCTCGGTAATGCACATCACATAAGCCTTGGAAGCATTACAACTAATGAGTTAGTTGCAAGATGATGTATTACGAAACGAGTAAAGAGACTTGCCGGTAACGAGATTGAACTAGGTATTGAGATACCGACGATCGAATCTCGAGCAAGTAACATACCGATGACAAAGGGAACAACGTATGTTGTTATGCGGTCTGACCGAGAAAAGATCTTCGTAGAATATGTAGGAGCCAATATGAGCATCCAGGTTCCGCTATTGGTTATTGACCGGAGACGTGTCTCGGTCATGTCTACATTGTTCTCGAACCCGTAGGGTCCGCACGCTTAAGGTTTCGATGACAGTTATATTATGAGTTTATGAGTTTTGATGTACCGAAGTTAGTTCGGAGTCCCAGATGTGATCACGGACATGACGAGGAGTCTCGAAATGGTCGAGACATAAAGATTGATATATTGGACGGCTATATTCGGACACCGGAAGTGTTCCGGGTGATTTCGGAGAAAACCGGAGAGCCGGAGGGTTACCGGAACCCTACCGGGAGTAGTAATGGGCCACATGGGCCTTAGTGGAGAGAGAGAAGGGCGCTAGGGTGGACCGCGCGCCTCCTCCCCCCTTGGTCCAAATTGGACTAGGAGAGGGGGGGCGGCGCCCCCCTTTCCTTCTCCCTCCCCACTTCTTTCCCCCTCCTAGTAGGAGTCCTACTCCTACTAGGAGGAGGACTCCTCCTGGCGCACCTATAGGGGCCGGCCGGCCTCCTTCCCTTGCTCCTTTAAATACGGGGGCAGGGGGCACCCCTAGACACACAAGTTGATCCATGTGATCATATTCTTAGCCGTGTGCGGTGCCCCCTTCCACCATAATCCTCGATAATATTGTAGCGGTGCATTAGGCGAAGCCCTGCGACGGTAGTACATCAAGATCGTCACCATGCCGTCGTGCTGACAGAACTCTTCCCCGACACTTTGCTGGATCGGAGTCCGGGGATCGTCATCGAGCTGAATGTGTGGTAGAACTCGGAGGTGCCGTAGTTTCGGTGCTTGATCGGTCGGGCCGTGAAGACGTACGACTACATCAACCGTGTTGTGCTAACGCTTCCGCTGTCGGTCTACAAGGGTGTGTAGATCACACTCTCCCCTCTCGTTGTTATGTATCACCATGATCTTGCGTGTGCGTAGGATTTTTTTTTGAAATTACTACGTTCCCCAACAGCTGTTTGATTAGACGGGACGAGCACGAGAAGTCCGCCGTGCAGCTTCGACGGGACGCATGCGAGCAGTCCGCTGCGCAAGCTCGATGGGACGCGTGCATCCTGTCCACCTCGTAGGCTCGACGGGACACGTGCGAGCAGCAAGGCCGCCCATGCTCACCAGGAAGCGAGCTCTTTGACCTCCAGGCATCAGCCGCCGCCCGCCTCGCACACAACTTCTCCATTAATGGGTTAATTAAAGCAGCTGGACGGAGGGTGTTTGCTTGTGATCCCATCGCAGCATTTGCTTTGTTCGTGTTTTCAACTACTATTCCTCACTAATTTGAATTGCCACATAGGGCAATGGATAATATGACCACAAATAAAATGGCAACGGATAATACGATGACAAATTTACAATGGCGCACATAATAATTGTCTTACATATTCCGGATAATTTAAAATGTCACATGCGATAAAGCCTGGAAGACACGGGGGCAAGAGAAGAAGGAAATTGCAGACAACGATCTGGGTCGCTACTGTCTCTACTCGTCGATGGATCGCTGGGCGGCGAAATCCTCCAGCTCCTTCTTCAATTCCTCATGACTTTGCTTGAAAGCAGCCACAGATTCCCCCACCTCCTGCTCGCGCTTGATCCAGAGCTTCCTCAAGCCACCCATCAGTTCCTCGACGACTGCTTTCAGCGTCATCTCCAAGGAACTGCTCTGCTCACGCAGCATCTTCCATCCGGTGGCCTCCTCCTCCTTCTCGGCGAGCAACTTGAGGAGCTTCACATTGTCATCCATGAGTTGCTCGACGAGGCCGGTTGCCTTGTCAACCGAGGCATCGCTGATCTTGAGCAGCTTCATCAAGCCGTCGACCAGCTCCTGCTGCGTAGTGATGCCAGCGAGAATGTCATCGTCGCCGACGAAGGACTTCAAGAACGCCGGCTTGTTGCGATGGCCGACGCCATGAATGCGCATTTGAGAGCCCTCACGTGCCCGTGAGAGCTCGTTCGAGGGCTCCGCGGCGTGCCCGGACATCTCTGCTGCGGCTGTGGCTTCGCGGCAGGACCTCTCTAGTGCTTCCGCGGCCTTGGTCTTTGCTGCATGGTTATATGTCCACCCTAAACTCCTCCTACCGGTCATGGCGGAATGACTTGATAGAGAAAACCAGTTTTGTGGGTGATGAGGAGAGGAACTGTGAAGTAATTTTCGAGTGGGTAGTTTTTATAGCCCGGTGCTAAGTGTGAACACATATTAGTTTGAGAGTTGTGAACAGATTTGCAATTACTTATTGCGTTGTAATCAACAATGTGACGAGAAACAAGGTCAAAATTTATTGATGGCAGAAGGTTGACCATGTGGTTGCTCGCCGTTGAGGCGGCCGCGGCGTGCTCCGCTCTGGCGTCCCTGCGCATGCTCTGCTCGCCGTTGAGGTAAAGTTACAATGGCAAATATTAATAATTCTTAATAATTGTCTTACATATTCAGGATAATTTAAAATGCCAAATGCGGCAAGGCCCAGAACACTCACGACCTACATATGCATACAATTATAATAAAATATAAGCTAAAAGGCTGAGCTGGCGGCCTTCCAACGATGGTCTTCTCGGACTCCATGATCAGCATAGCACCCTTGCGGCCATGTACTCGCAGACGCATGTGTAACTTACTAATCATCGCACACGAGTACTCGCAGACGCATCGTGTGTGATACTCCTAGCCACCGCAAGCAACTAGTTTGCATTTTTCAAAGTTTTTTGTACACACAAAATCGCACACGAACTAAATGTATTGACCGTCTATGTTGTAAATTCTCATCGCAAACAGTTCATCCGAGTCGGCGGTTTGCCACATATCACACACTTCTTGTTAAGTTGAACCGTTTCTGTTGTGTTCGCTAATCGAAAACAGTTCGTCCGAGTGAACCGTATGCCCTATATCACACACACCTTGATGTGGCTAACCTTTTATGTTGCACTCCCTAATAGCAAACGGTTCATCGGAGCGAACTATATGCCGTATATCGCACACACATTGATATGGCTGCCCGTTTCTGTTGTTGTGCCTCATCGCAAACAGTTCGAACGGGTTAACCATGTGGCCTGAATCGCACACGCAACTAAAATCTGAACAGTGTTTGATGCATCCTCCATTGCAAATGTTTTGCACCTTTTTTGATGGTTTTCATACACCACCGTTTGCGATTACTGCATCGCACATAGTTTCTCGAAGGGTCTCTGATCGTAGTGTCGCGTTAGCAGCATCCTGCAGTAGTGAGCTCTACGTTCACGTACAACGGGTGCAAGCTAGTTTTGCACACGCATAATACTCGGATTAAACTTGACGAGCCTAGCATATGCAGATATGGCCTCGGAACACTGGGACCGAAAGGTCGAGCGTGAATCATATAGTAGGTATGATCAACATAGTGATGTTCACCATTGAAAACTACTCCATCTCACGTGATGATCGGACATGGTTTAGTTGATATGGATCACGTGATCACTTAGATGATTAGAGGGATGTATATCTAAGTGGGACTTCTTAAGTAATATGATTAATTGAACTTCAATTTATCATGAACTTAGTACCTGATAGTATTTTGCATGTCTATGTTGTTATAGATAAATGGCCCGTGCTGTTGTTCCATTGAATTTTAATGCGTTCCTAGAGAAAGCTAAGTTGAAAGATGATGGTAGCAACTACACAGATTGAGTCTGTAACTTGAGGATTATCCTCATTGCTGCACTGAAGAGTTACATCCTGGAAGCACCGCTAGGTGCCAAACCCGTTGCAGGAGCAACTCTAGATGTTATGAACACCTGGCAGAACAAAGTTGATGACTACTCGATAGTTCAGTGCGCCATGCTTTACGGCTTAGAACCGGGACTTCAGCGATGTTTTGAACGTCATGGAGCACATGAGATGTTCCAGGCTTTGAAGTTAATATTTCAAGCAAATGCCCGGATTGAGAGATATGAAGTCTCCAATAAGTTCTACAGCTGCAAAATGGAGGAGAATAGTTCTGTCAGTGAGCACATACTCAGAATGTCTGGGTACCACAATCACTTGACTCAGCTGGGAGTTAATCTTCCAGTTGATAGTGTCATTGATAGAGTTATTCAACCGCTGCCACCAAGATACAAAAGCTTCGTAATGAACTATAATATGCAAGGGATGGATAAGACAATTCCCGAGCTCTTCGTGATGCTAAAGGATGCGGAGGTAGAAATCAAGAAGGAGCATCAAGTGTTGATGTTCAACAAGACCACCAGTTTCAAGAAGAAGGGCAAAGGGAAGAAGGGGAACTTCAAGAAGAATGGCAAGCAAGTTACTGCTCAAGTGAAGAAGCCCAAGTCTGGACCGGGGGGTTACCGGAACCCCCCGGGGAGTTAATGGGCCTTGATGGGCCATAGTGGGAGAGAGGAGGAGGCGGCCAGGTGTGGCGCGCCCCCCTAGACCCAGTCCAAATTGGGGTAGGGTTTGGGGGGCCGCCACCCTTTCCTTCTCTCCCTCTTCCCTTCCTTCCCCCTCCTAGTTGGACTAGGAAAGGGAGGAAACCTACTCCTAGTAGGAGTAGGAATCCCCCCTTGGGGCGCGCCCTAGGAGGCCGCCCCTCCCCCTCCTCCACTCCTTTATATACGGGGGAGGGGGGCACCCCATAGACACACAAGTTGTTCTTAGCCGTGTGCGGTGCCCCCTCCACAGATTTCCACCTCGATCATATTGTCGTAGTTCTTAGGCAAAGCCCTACGTTGGTAACTTCATCATCACCATCAACACGCCGTCATGCTGATGGAACTCTTCCTCGGCCTCAGCTGGATCTAGAGTTTGAGGGACGTCATCGAGCTGAACGTGTGCAGATCGCGAAGGTGCCGTGCGTTCGGTACTTGATCGGTTGGATCACGAAGATGTTCTACTACATCAACCGTGTTACTTAATGCTTCCGCTTTCGGACTACGAGGGTACGTAGACACACTCTCCCCGCTCGTTGCTATGCATCTCCTAGATAGATCTTGCGTGATCGTAGATTTTTTTTGAAATACTGCATTCCCCAACACTCTCCACCTTATCCTCTCCATTGCGAGTCGTCTTCATTGTTCCTCTACTTCTCTCATGTGCATATGCCTCCTAAACCAGGTTTATACGAAATATTAGAGTTGGCCATTGATAACCTACAAGTATAGGGGATCGCAACAATTTTTGAGGGTAGAGTATTCAACCCAAATTTATTGATTCGACACAAGGGGAGCCAAAGAATATTCTCAAGTATTAACAATTGAGTTGTCAATTCAACTGCACCTGAAAGATTTAATATCTGCAACAAAGTATTTAGTAGCAAAGTAATATGGAAGTAACGGTAGCAGTGGCAAAAGTAATAATATTGGTTTTGTAGTGATTGTAACAGTAGCAACGGTAAAGTAACTAAGCAAAGATCAATATATGAAAAGTTCGTAGGCAATGGATCAGTGATGGATAATTATGTCGGATGCGATTCCTCATGCAACAGTTATGACATAGGGTGACACAGAACTAGCTCCAGTTCATCAATGTAATGTAGGCATGTATTCCGAATATAGTCATACATGCTTATGGAAAAGAACTTGCATGACATATTTTGTCCTACCCTCCCGTGGCAGCGGGGTCCTATCGGAAACTAAGGGATATTAAGGCCTCCTTTTAATAGAGTACTAGAATAAAGCATTAAAACTTAGTGAATACATGAACTCCTCAAACTACGGTCATCACTGGGAGTGGTCCCGATTATTGTTACTTCGGGGTTACCGGATCATAACACATAGTAGGTGACTATTAACTTGCAAGATAGGATCAAGAACTCACATATATTCATGAAAACATAATAGGTTCAGATCTGAAATCATGGCACTTGGGCCCTAGTGACAAGCATTAAGCATATTAAAGTCATAGCAACATCAATCTCATAACATAATGGATACTAGGGATCAAACCCTAACAAAACTAACTCGATTACATGTTAAATCTCATCCAACCCATCACCGTCTAGCAAGCCTACGATGGAGTTACTCACGCACGGCGGTGAGCATCATGAAATTGGTGATGGAGGAAGGTTGATGATGACGATGGTGACAGATTCCCCTATCCGGAGCCCCAAACGGACTTCACATCAGCCCTCCCAAGAGAGATCAGGGCTTGGCGGTGGCTCCGTATCGTAAAACGCAATGAATCCTTCTCTCTGATTTTTTTTCCTCCCCGAACGTGAATATATAGAGTTGGAGTTGAGGTCGGTGGAGCCTCAAGGGGCCCACGAGATAGGGGGGCGTGCCCCCCACCCTCATGGACAGGGTTTGGGCCCCCCTGACGTTTATTCTTTTGCCAATATTTTTTATATATTCCAAAAATATTCTCCGTGAAGTTTCAGGTCTTTCCGAGAACTTTTGTTTCTACACAAAAATAACATCATGGCAATTCTGCTGAAAACATCGTCAGTCCGGGTTAGTTCCATTCAAATTATGCAAGTTAGAGTCCAAAACAAGGTCAAAAGTGTTTGGAAAAGTAGATATGATGAAGACGTATCAACTCCCCCAAGCTTAAACCTTTGCTTGTCCTCAAGCAATTCAGCGGACGAACTGAAAGTGATAAAGAAAAACTTTTACAAACTCTGTTTGATCTTGTTGTTGTAAATATGTAAAGCCAGCATTCAAGTTTTTAGCAAAGATTATGAACTAACCATATTCACAATAACATTTAGGTCTCATGTTTACTCATATCAATGGCATAATCAACTAGCGAGCAATAATAATAAATCTCGGATGACAACACTTTCTCAAAACAATCATAATATGATATAACAAGACGGTATCCCGCTAGCCCTTTCTGAGACCACAAAACAAAAATGCAGAGCACCTCTAAAGATCAAGGACTGACTAAACATTGTAATTCATGGTAAAAGAGATCCAGTCACAGTCATACTCAATGTAAACTAATAGTAGTGCATGCAAATGGCAGCGATGCTCTCCAACTGGTGCTTTTTAATAAGAGGATGATGACTCAACATAAAAGTAAATTTATAGGCCCTTCGCAGAGGGAAGAAGGTATTTGTAGAGGTGCCAGAGCTCGATTTTGAAATAGAGATGAATAACATTTTGAGTGGTATACTTTCATTGTCAACATAACAACTGAGAGATATCGATATCTTCCGTGCTACACACATTATAGGCGGTTCCCAAACAGAATGGTAAAGTTTACACTCCCCCTACCACCAACAAACATCAATCCATGGCTTATCCGAAACAACGGGTGCCTCCAACTAACAAAAATCCAGGGGGAGTTTTGTTTGCAATTATTTTAATTTAAGCATGGGACTGGGCATCCCGGTTACCAGCCATTTTCTCGTGAGTGAGGAGCGAAGGCTACTCCTCTTGAGAATAACCCGCCTAGCATGGAAGATATAGACAACCCTAGTTGATACATGAGCTATTCGAGCATACAAAGCAAAATTTCATTTGAAGGTTTTGAGTTTGGCACATACAAATTTACTTGGAACGACAGGTAGATAACGCATATAGGAAGGTATGGTGGACTCATATGGAATAACTTTTGGGGTTTATGGAAGTGGATGCACAAGCGGTATTCCCGCTTAGTACAAGTGAAGGATAGAAAGAGACTGGGAAGCGACTAGCTAGAGAGCGACAACAGTCATGTACATGCATTAAAATTAATCAACACTGAGTGCAAGCATGAGTAGGATATAATTCACCATGAACATAAATATCGTGGAGGCTATGTTGATTTTGTTTCAACTACATGCGTGAAAATGTGCCAACTCAAGCCACTCGAATCGTTCAAAGTAGGATACCACTATAACACCCACAATGCGGCTATATCTCCCACGTGTCGGGGCACGACTTAAAGGCATAGCCGCATGGTAGTTTTGTCGCAAGAGGGGTAATCTTCACACAATCCCATGTACTGAATAAGAAAGGGATAAAGAGTTGGCTTACAATCGCCACTTCACACAATTAACAAGTTAAACATACATCATCCAGAGTACAATCAAGGTCCGACTACAGAACCAAAACAAAAGGAAGACAACCCCAAATGCTAGATCCCCGATCGTCCCAACTGGGCTCCACTACTAATCAACCGGAAAAGACACAAAACAACGATTGAGATCTTCATCGAGCTCCCACTTGAGCTGGGTTGCGTCACCTGCACTTGTATCATCGGCACCTGCAACTGTTTGGAAGTATCTATGAGTCACGAGGACTCAGCAATCTCACCCGCGATATCAAGACTATTTAAGATTATGGGTAGGATAGGGTAATGAGGTGGAGCTACAGCAAGCACTAAGCAAATATGGTGGCTAACATACGCAAATAAGAGCGAGAAGAGAAGAAACACAGTGGTCAAGAAGCTAGAAGTGATCAAGAAGTGATCCTGAAACTACTTACATTCAAACATAACACAAGAACCGTGTTCACTTCCCGGACTCCGCCGAAAAGAGAGCATCACGGCTACACACATGGTTGATGCATTTTAATTAAGTTAAGTGTCAAGTTATCTACAACCGGATATTAACAAATTCCCATTTTCCACATAACCGTGGGCACGGCTCTCGAAAGTTTATACCCTGCAGGGGTGTCCCAACTTAGCCCATCACAAGCTCTCACGATCAACGAAGGATATTCCTTCTCCCGGGAAGACCCGATCAGTCTCGGAATCCCGGTTACAAGACATTTTGACAATGGTAAAACAAGACCAGCAAGACCGCCCGGATGTGCCGACAAATCCCGATAGGAGTTGCACATATCTCATTCTCAGGGCACACCGGATAAGATAAGCGTACAGGTACCAACATAACCCAAGTTGCCAAGGGACGGTACCGCACGGTGCTCTAGTTCGGACCAACACTTAGAGAAGCACTGGCCCGGGGGGGGGGGTTAAAATAAAGATGACCCTCGGGTTAATTACTCCCAAGGGAAAGGTATAGGTTGTTAGGCAAATGTAAAACCAAGGTTGGGCCTTGCTGGAGGAGTTTTATTCAAAGCGAACTGTCAAGGGGTTCCCATAACACCCAACCGCGTAAGGAACGCAAAATCAAGGAACATAACACCGGTATGACGGAAACTAGGGCAGCAAGAGTGGAACAAAACACCAGGCATAAGGCCGACCCTTCCACCCTTTACCTAGTATATAGATGCATTAAATAAAATAAGAGATATTGTGATATCCCAACATATCCATGTTCCAATAAGGAACAAACTTCATCTTCACCTGCAACTAACAATGCTATAAGAGGGGCTGAGCAAAAGCGGTAACATAGCCAAACAACGGTTTGCTAGGAAGGAGGGTTAGAGGCTTGACATGGCAATATGGGAGGCATGATATAACAGGTGGTAGGTAGCGCGACATAGCGATAGAGCGAACAACTAGCAAGCAAGGATAGAAGTGATTTCGAGGGTATGGTCATCTTGCCTGATACCCCGCAAGGAAGAAGAACGAGTCCATGAAGAAGACAAACGGACGTAGTCGAACGGATCCTCACAACTCTGGAACGAAATTGAAGCTAACGAGAGAAGCAACCCGAAAAGAAGCAAACAACATAGTAAACAACCATCACGTAAACATGGCATGATGCACAACCAAGTATGATTCATGTCCGGTTTAATGAGGCATGGCATGGCAAAGTGCACAAACAAAACCACAAGTTAAGTGGAGTTCAATATGCAACGAGTTGCATATTGACGAAACACCACATGACTTATTTAGTTCTCTCTCGTTTAGGTACCCATCAATATTAAATGTTCTTAAACATGGCAATAGGTGAAGCATAATAAAACTACCTATCTAGGCAAGTTTAAATGAGGCCGAAAATAACAAACAACAATTCCTGTAAATCCCCATATGCATATTTTTAGATTTGGTACTGTTCTGACTAAAACACCATTTTAATGTTGTTAAATAGGGACATAGAGTGCACCATGTTAATCTATGCATTTTTCTAGACAATTTGCATATATAGTTTATTTAATTCGGAGCTACGGTTATTTAGTTATGAAATAATTCATTTTAGCATGGCAATATGGCAAATTATAAGCAAACATCATTTTAAACATTTTTAACATGGATGAAAGTTGGATATTATGAAACTAGACAAAAATCTAAGCATTTTTCATATATGAAGTTTTTACAAATGATGAATGGTTGGTGAGTTATTAAATGCATGTTGCTTGGGGTTTTTTTTTGCAAAACAACGTTCTCTGGAATAATAGACAAAATCGTCCAGAGGGAAAAAACATGACATGGGCCAAAACATCTGGGCCAGACGCATAGGAGACTAGAGGGAGGGGCAGCTCACCCACGGGCCATGGCCCAGGTCGGGGGAGAGGCTTGGCAGACCGGTTGCTGGGCCTTGAGGAGGGGCGCGGTCCACGTGCGGTCAACGCACGGTGGCTGTGCGTGCGCTCGCACGCACACGCACGTGTAGGCAGGTGCATCCATGGAGCAGGGCTCTGGCGAGCTTGGCTTGACGTGGGAAGTGAAGACGACGCCGGGGACGGACCAAATCAGAGGAGCTCGTCCAGATCCGTCAGGGAATGGTAGAGGCAGGCACCGGCAAGGCTTGCCTGAGGCGTGGTGACGTCAGGAGGTCCTGCGGGACGAAGGATCGGGGTGAGAGGGAGCGCGAGGGGAAAACGAGAAGAGGAGAGGGAGCGGTATTGGCCCGGGAGGTCCTCCAGCGGAGCTTGACGACGACGAGGTCTCCGGTGGCCGCCGACGATGCTGACAGGGTGCGGCGCAGATGCGGGGTGGCGCTCGGTGTGGAGGCAGTTGCCTCGATCCAGATTGGATCGAGCGCTGCGGGAGGAGTAGCGGCGGCACTTCGGGCGGAGATGGGCTTCCAGGGCCCCGATCTGGGTCCTGGCGGGCTCTCGACTGTGGGACAGGGAGGCAGGGCGACATGGCGCACGCGGGTTGGAGGAGGGCATGGTCAGGTGGCGGCGGGGCTAATGGAGGCGCGACAAGTGGCGGCAGAGGACTTGGCCGGCGTAGAAATGGAGGAGAAGGTGGGAGGAGGTTGGCGGCTGGTGGTTGGGCGGCACAGAAAACGAGGGAGGCTAGGGTTTGACAGAAATGGAAGGGGGGTGAGGGAGTCCTGGATTAGGGGGTGTCCGGGTAGCCGGACTATACCTTCAGCCGGACTCCTGGACTATGAAGATACAAGATTGAAGACTTCGTCCCGTGTCCGGAAGGGACTTTCCTTGGCGTGGAAGGCAAGCTTGGCGATACGGATATGTAGATCTCCTACTATTGTAACTGACTTTGTGTAACCCTAACCCTCTCCGGTGTCTATATAAACCGGAGGGTTTTAGTCCGTAGGACAACATACACAACAACAATCATACCATAGGCTAGCTTCTAGGGTTTAGCCTCTCTGATCTCGTGGTAGATCTACTCTTGTACTACCCATATCATCAATATTAATCAAGCAGGACGTAGGGTTTTACCTCCATCGAGAGGGCCCGAACCTGGGTAAAACTTCGTGTCCCTTGCCTCCTGTTACCATCCGGCCTAGACGCACAGTTCGGGACCCCCTACCCGAGATCCACCGGTTTTGACACCGACATTGGTGCTTTCATTGAGAGTTCCTCTGTGTCATCGCCATCAGGAAGGATGCCTTGCCCCGTCTTTAAAGACGGCACCGTTGCTAAGGGAGCTTTGGCTGTCGGCCAAACCCTCCGGCTAGGTGGTTTTCTTATGACCGCCTGTTCGGCTTCTGTGCCGAGGATGACCTCTCGAGCCATCGAAAACAATCTTCATGTCAGCTCGGAACTCGCCGAGCAGTTAGATCCAATGGAGCTCTCCTCCATAAATGAGCTCTTGGATCGCATCGCCGCCCTGGGAGTCGCTACGGATTACGACCAGATTGGGCCTAAACCCGATCTGAGAGAGATGAACTCTCCCCAAGTCACCCACCACGTTGCCGTGGTAGAGGTACAGTGCGGCGACCCTTCATCTATCTTAAGGACTAGCTACGTCCGGATTCCCGATCCCTCCAAGACGAATACCCGCGGAGGGGAGGATATCACTCAAGATCTGAACTTAGAGTCAGGCGACGGGCTGGATTCATTGGACATCATCCAGGAATCCAAATTCTCGAGTTCGAAATTCCTCGGCCTCTGAGCCTCAGATGGGGTGAGGCTTCGGATTTAATTCCGCCCTCCCACCCGAACATAAGCTATCTATCCCAAATTAGGCAAGAGCCCGATGAAACAGTACATCATTACTGGGCCAGATTCCTCCTGGTTAAGAACAGGATAAAGGACTGCCACGAGGAAGACACAATCTCAATCTTTTGCAATAATTGCATGGACAAGGGAATCCTCAACTACATAAGTTGCCGTGATATTACACGCTTCGCTGACTTGGCGTCCATCGTACGAAAGTACTGTGTGATGGAAAGCGCCTGGAAAACCGAAATAAAATTTTGGGACGATCCGGCCCTGAATACAAACCCAGTCCGAAATAAAAAGGGTGCATCATCGCCAGACACCCGGGTCAAGCACTAAAAAGCAAAAACCCTCTACAGGGCATGGAACCGTACTGGAAGGATGGCTCAATGGACCATGTAAAATTCACAGTACAGAGGACGCCACACCAACTCACAGCCTCGGGGCATGTTGGATACTCCGGCAGGTGGCCAGAATTGGCGAAAATCTCCTAATTCCAGAGGCCACAGAAAGCCACCCCAGAGACACCAATACGATATTAACAGTCTTCGAGAATTTTGCATCAAATAATATGTGAAAAAGGACACTCCGCAGCCTTGCCAAAGTCTACCAAGTAGCAACAATAAACCCATGGAGTGACACGGCTATTACCTTTAACGCCAGTGATGAACCTAAATTCCGAACAGCCCGAGCACCAGCCGCATTGGTCCTTAGTCCAATAGTGGACGGCTTTCGTCTTACCAAGGTACTCATGGACGGCGGCAGCGGATTGAACCTCATTTATGAGGAAACCCTTCAAAAAATGGAAATAGACTGGAACCGCATTGAGCGAAGCAGCACAACCTTTAGAGGAATAATCTCCAGTCGGGAAGCGCGTTGTACAGGAAAAATAACACTAGATGTGGTGTTCGGCATGCCGGATAATTACAGGTCCGAAGAGGACACGTTCCATGTGGCTCCGTTCAGCAGCGGTTATCATGCTCTGCTAGGGCGGGAAGCGTTTACAATCTTCCAAGCAATACCCCATTACGGGTACATGAAGCTCAAGATGCCCGGGCCTAACGGGATCATCACTCTCGCTAGTGATCCGGACATAGCACTCCGCGCCGAAAACAAGGCAGCCGCATTGGCCCTCGAGGCACTATCCGAAGCCCTAGCGGCTGAGGAACTGACTGCGCTACGCTCTACGGTGAATAGGGACGATGTGGTACTCGACAAAAGATCCAAGTCCACCTCTTTTAAACCGGCAGACGAAATAGTCAAATTCCAGGTCCATCCAACGGACCCCAATGAAACAGCTTCCATCGGGGCACATTTAGACCCTGATGTAGACGCCGCACTGCGAGAGTTCCTACGAGAGAACTGGGACATTTTCGCCTGGCACCCTTCAGACATGCCAGGAATCCCACGCAGGCTGGCCGAGCACAGCTTAAATATCCTAAAAGGATTCAAGCCTGTCAAACAAGCTCTTCGGCGTTTTTCCGAACCTAAGAGACAGGCCATGGGAGAAGAGCTAGCAAAGCTATTGGAGGCCGGATTCATCAAAGATATAAAACATCCAGACTGGCTAGCAAACCTGGTGATGGTACCAAAGAAGGACAAATCCTGGCGCCTGTGCGTTGATTTTAAGGACCTTAACAAGGCTTGCCCAAAGGATCCCTTCCCCCTCCCCCGCATCGATCAAATTATCGACACTACCGCAGGACACAATTCGTTGTGTTTCCTCGATGCATATTCCGGCTACCATCAAATCAAGATGGTAGAACCAGACCAGGCCGCAACGGCATTCATCACACCATACGGCCCATTCTGCTTCAACACAATGCCCTTCGGGCTCAAAAACGCCGGCGCAACATATCAGCGCATGATTCAGACATGTCTGGCAAACCAGATCGGCAAAACAGTGGAGGCATATGTAGATGATGTGGTCGTCAAAACAAGACATGTCGAATCTCTAGTAGACGACTTGAGGCTCACATTCGATAACCTCCGAACATACGACATCAAGCTCAACCCGGAAAAATGCATTTTCGGCATTCCAGCCGGAAAGCTCTTGGGCTTCATTGTATCCGGTAGAGGAATTGAAGCAAATCCAGCCAAGATCCAAGCTCTGTCGCAACTGGATATCCCAAAGGACCTCAAACAAATACAAAAGTTAACCGGATGCATGGCGGCTCTAAGCCGCTTTATCTCCCGCTTGGGAGAAAAGGCCCTACCCCTTTACCGCCTCCTTCGGCGCACCGAACACTTCGAATGGATGGATGCAGCCACGGCCGGACTCGACGAAATAAAAGCCATATTGGCAACAAACCCAGTCCTGGCCACGCCAAACATTGGCGAACCAATGCTATTATACATTGCAGCAACACATTAGGTTGTAAGCGTAGTACTCGTCATCGAACGAGAAACGGACGGACACAAATTCCCCCTTCAAAAGCCGGTCTATTATGTGTCCACTGTCCTCACTCCTTGCAAATCACGGTACCCGCATTATCAAAAGATTGCGTACGCGGTATTCATGGCATCCCGGAAGCTACGACACTACTTTCAAGAGTGTTCAATAACAGTAGCCTCGGAAGTACCACTTAACGATATTATAAACAACCGTGATGCAACGGGCCAGATTGCAAAATGGGCCATTGAGCTCCTCCCATTCGATATAACTTATAAGCCACGGTGAGCCATCAAGTCGCAAGTCTTGGCCGACTTTGTCGCAGAATGGCACATATTCAAATTGGATCATTCATTTCGATGGCTCCAAGATGTTGGTCGGACTGGGGGTTGGCGTTGTTTTGACATCCCCCACAGGAGACACAGTTCAATACGTACTCCAGATTATGTACACGGACTCCAACAATGCAGCCGAATATGAGGCCCTTTTACATGGTCTCTGGATGGCAGTATCCATGGGCATTCAACGCCTAGAGGTGCGCGGGGACTCGAACCTCGCAATATCCCAAATAAATGGAGACTTCGATGCCAAAGATCCAAAAATGGCAGCTTACTGCAACGCCGTCCTAAAAATGTCAGCTCGGTTCGAAGGGCTTGAATTCCACCATGTAGCCCGGGAAAATAATCAGGCGGCAGATGTCCTGGCACGCATCGGCGCAAAACGCGATGTAGTCCCCTCCAACATCTTCTTGGAAAGGCTGTTCAAGCCGTCTGTAGTATGGGAAGGGGAGCCAAACAATAACAGCCCGGACCCAACTGCACTGCCCGACACCGAACATTCCGACACAATCGGAGGCTCTGCCAATGAAATAACACTTGCAGCCCACGTAATAATGGCCGTTATCGCCCCGTGGACGGAACCATTCCTCGCCTACCTTACTAGGCAGGAACTCCCCGAGGACCAAAATGAGGCACGCTGCATAGTGCAGCGATCCAAAGCTTACAAAGTCCACGAGGGAGAGCTTTATAAGAAAAGCACTACCGGAGTCCTTCAAAGGTGCATCTCCGAAGAGGAAGGGCGGAACCTCCTAGCTGAAATTCATGCCGGACTCGGCGGTCATCATGCGGCAGCTCGGTCCCTTGTAAGCAAGGCCTTCCGTACAGGCTTTTATTGGTCGACGGCCCGGGCAGACGCCCAGGACTTAGTCCAAGGATGCACCGGTTGCCAGCTCTTTGCAAACCAAAGCCATATGCCACCCACCGCCCTCCAAACTATCCCCATCACTTGGCCCTTCGCGGTCTGGGGGCTTGACATGGTTGGACCCCTTAAAGGCGGCACCCACAAGCAAAAATACTTACTGGTCATGGTTGATAAGTTCACCAAATGGATAGAAGCCAAGCCTGTTAAGACGGCCGAATCCGGACCGGTGATAGACTTTATATCCGGGGTTGTACACCGTTACGGCGTCCCCCACAGCATCATCACGGATAACGGCACGAACTTTACGGCCGCCGAGGTAAAACTCTGGTGCAAAAACATGGGCATCAAGCTCGATTATGCTTCCGTCTATCACCCACAAACTAATGGCCAGGTCGAACGTGCAAATGGTCTTATCATGAGCGGCATCAAACCCAGATTAGTGCGGTCCCTTAAGGAATCTAACACGCACTGGGTAGAGGAGCTCGACTCCATACTCTGGGGGCTGCGGACCACGCCGAATCGCACCACCGGATACACACCATTCTTTATGGTGTACGGCGCAGAGGCAGTTTTGCCCTGCGACATAATTCATGACTCACCTCGAGTGCGCATGTACGAAGAAAGAGAAGCCGAGCTCGATCGGCAGGACAGCTTGGACGCATTGGAGGAGGAGCATGATGTGGCAAAAGCCCATTCCGCATTCTATCAACAGCAGGCTCGAAGATACCAAAGCAAAGAAGTACGGGCCAAAAATTACAACGTTGGCGAATTAGTTCTACGACTACCGAACAAGAAAAAGGACAAACTCAAGCCCAAGTGGGAAGGTCCCTTCATAATTGACCAAGTCCTGACTGGTGGAGCGTACCGCCTGCGAGATGCATCAGATAACTGACTCGAGCCGAACCCATGGAATGCAGCCCGTCTCCGAAGATTCTATGCCTAGTGCCGGACTCTGTGTTCGTCTCCTTCCTCTGTCCATTTTTATATACTTTCTGTCTTACATTCCTCTTCTTCTCTCTCTCTCTCTTATAGCCTTTAAAGGCTCATAAAGTGACACGCTATCCGCACTCATTAAACCTGGGGGCTTCTTTAAACAGAAGCTTATTTATACGGGCTTCATGCCCAACACATGTGTCACACTTCCACATGTACCTTTCATTCACCATTATATGCATCGATATGACTTAAGTTTTGGCCAAGCTGGGTTGCCTGGCTCCTGTGCTTACCCCTACGTTCCCGATTGTTCGGCTAGGTGGTAAAGGGAGCACCTCTGCGATTGTTACTGCCGGGTCAGCCGGGCGTGTACCTCAGATTGGGTGAAGCCGAAAGCTAGCGTTCTTAAGGGAATATTCGGTCGGTGAACTAAAGATGATCTTTTTTATATGCCCCCAGATGTTTTTCCTGCGTTTCTTTTTGCAGCATGGACATGCACTTTAGGGCATGCCTCCCAGGGAAAGGAACACCTAACGGAACTATTCTCCCTGGAAGATGTTTCTTACTAACCATGTAATATAACATAACTAGTCGGGCACTTGTCTGTTCACTCACTAATGACCCCTACGCCTGGTCTCCATGCGTTCCCTGGTTCCTATATAAACGCATGGGAATTCGGACACACTCCGGACCGTCAGGTCCCGAGGCTAAAGCGAAAAGGTCGGCCATGACAAATGATCTACAATCCGGCTAGAAGGCATTATAAATGTCAATTAAATTACATAGTCATTTTGACTGATTGTATTCCTCTTCAATACCATCTAACAGGCTGTCTAATTTACAGTCCTGCTGGGAATACTTTGCAGCCAACTCTACTTGGCCGTATACTAAGCTTACAGGGATCTCCCTCCCATCGGGCCCTACAGGACCGACCTCGGCCATGTGGTTGGGGTCAGCCTTTGTGTACCGCGTCTTCACCATGGCCCAGGCCTCCCTAGCGCCTTGACGGCAGGCCGATATCTTCCACAACCGGAAGCGCTGCCGTGCTCCCTTTAGCTTCTCCGCAAGCTCTCCAAGACCTTCGGGCATGGAGATGGATGGCCACAGGGCCTGGGCGACGCCTTGCATCACCTGCCGAACTCGATCGAGTAGTTGCGAGAGCTCGGGAAGAAGGTCACCCATAGAACCGGGCATCTCCTCTGCAGGACGACCTGTTAGCACACCTACAGACATTGCTCTGTTAGTCGACTTCCCCGCCGAACTTTCTTTCAAAGGTTCATTCAAGCACTTACTAAATATGCCGCGCCGAAGCCGCCGATTCTCCTTCACGGAGTCTGACAGCTGGGCACGAACATCTTTCAGCTCGACGCCCAGCTTGGTGTTGGCATCTTGGAGATCGTTCTTCTCCCGCCTCACCTTTGTCAGCACCTTCTCACCAGCCTTTAGCTGGCGTAGGAGGTGTTGCCTTTTCGGATTCAATCTGGCGCCACCTACAATTTCATTTGTCAGATTCGCACCCATGCCGTGCTTTGCAAAATACTTATCTTTCAAAGTGTATATTACCAGAGGGGGTCTCCTTGGGCTCCCCTGTTGCGGCTAGTGCGGCCTCAAGTTGGGCCTTGCACTCTTCCAGCTCCCTGGACAGTAGGGAATTCTTTTCTGTAAGAACCTGCATAACAAATGATCCTTAAATCAGTTATTCTAACTGTTTCAAGTCTTGGGGGCTACTGATATATATATATATATATATATAATTACCAAAATCTTCTTACCCGTATGTCTTTTACATATTGCTCCGTGGCTCTGGCTAGACCATTTTGAGCGGCACGGAGGTACGCATCTCCCGAGTTGAAGGCATCTAACGCCCCTTGGGAGAAACAAGCGTCGCGAAGAATTGTCCGGCAACGCCTGTGGTTCATGGCACTCTCCACCTCAGAGTTGGTGGCAGACAACCCGTCCACATCCTCCGTCGGAGGAGCGTCTGGCGCGCGCCTTGCGTTCGCCTCCGCCCCCGGACCAGGCTTTGGAGCCTGACTGGTGGAGGCGCGATTGACAGCCTCTCCGGATATAGTCCGACGAGGTCTCTTTGTCCTGAAGAGAGCACGAGTGTCAATGTGCCTCGAAGGTATAACACCTGGGATAAGGGAGCGTGCCATACCTTTGCGTTGACGCCTCGGTCTGAACTGCACTTCTTTTCTACCCACGGGGCCCTGCGGCCCCTTGTTGGCTTGTCGCCGCAGGTTCGGCCTTCCGCCTCAAAAACCTCCCCTGCAAAGTTCGGTTGTAATCAGGAAACTGAAAAACACGAGAGGGCGGACACCTATTCGGGGTACTGGGACTTCGATCTCAGTTACCTGGGAGGCCGGGATTAGCCCTGGGTAATCGGCCGTAATGGCCACCAAGGCGTTGTCCTTGCTCAATTGATGGAACACTCCATCAATCAGCTCCACAGATATGTCCGGATCCTCTTGAGAGGCCGGGTAGAGGGACCGTCCTAGGTCCTTGGGTTGTGGAGGAGGGCTGCTTATTTCCTTAACAGCCCGGCGCAGTTCCTGCGTTGAAGTCGTCAGACTGAATATTTAACAATGGGAATACAAAATGGATGGGCAAGTAAATGCGACCGCTTACCCAGCTTGGGGGATTGTGCATAGAGAATCCACCCTGTGGGTTGACGCGCAGAAATTCCTCCTCTTCTCCCTTATACAAAGTGGACAAGATCTTTAGTAGAGCGGCAGCTGAATCCAGCCCCTTACGACCATAGTGGGTGGCGTCGTCCTCCCCGTTGAAGTCCCACATGGGGTGGCTTCTATACTGAAGCGGTTGCACCCCCCGCATGATGCATTCAGCCATAACCCCGATCATGTTCAGTCCGGAATGAGCTAACAATCTTATTCAGCCCATCAGGTAAATGATGTCCCTGTCACTTTCCCTCTGAGAGCTCCGTGGATGCCAGCTTAGGCGCTTCTTTAAGGGAGCACTGTCGAACTCAGGGAGGCCAATCCGAACAGGATCCGGCAGCGGGACATCCTCTATATAAAACCATTCCGAAGGCCAGTCTTCGGACGCCTTCTTTGGGGTTCCGGGTAGATATCCGGTCCCGGTGATGCGCCACACTTCGGCTCCACCCACTTGATACATTGACCCCTCCTTAGAGCGGGGCACAAGGCATAGTAACCTTTTCCATAGCCCGAAATGAGCCTCGATACCCAAAAACAGCTCGCAGAGGGCTACGAAGCCCGCGATATGCAATATGGAGGCAGGCGTGAAATTGTGTAGCTGGAGGCCATAGAACTCCAGGAGCCCCCGGAGAAATGGATGGATTGGAAATCAGAGCCCCCTTATTAAATAAGGGACGAGGCACACCCGCTCTCCTTTGGAGGGATTAGGGGCACTCTCCGCTTGCTCTCCGCCATTATAGATGGCAAGGTCGGCTCGAACCGGGACCATATAGGCCAGGGGGAGAAATCCCTTGGTCTGGAGCGTCACTAGCTCGCTATGCGGGATGGAGCATCTCTCCCAATATCCAGGCTGAGGGCTGGAAGGGCAAGAGGAGGAGTTGCGACGGCTGGCCATGGTGGAATGGACCTTTGTCGGATGCGCTCTGATGAACACTCGCGAAGGGGGGAAGATGTGGTTTGGATCTAAATCCTCGTCCCCTTAAATAGGTCAGCTCATTTACGCGGCTAGGGGTGTGAATGTAAAAACACTCAGACTTTTCATATTCGTTTGACACATGGGAAGCGGCCATTATTGGGCATAGAAGCCAAGGAGCGCAACATCTACAAGAAACCAGACTTTATTCAACAGGTACACGGAATTTGGAGGAGAACCCGCCTTGCAATGCCGAAGACAATCTGCGCGCCGGACTCATCGTCATTGAAGCCTGGTTCGGGGGCTACCGAGGGAGTCCTGGATTAGGGGGTGTCCGGATAGCCGGACTATACCTTCAGGTGGACTCCTGGACTATGAAGATACAGGATTGAAGACTTTGTCCCGTGTCCGGAAGGGACTTTCCTTGGCGTGGAAGGCAAGCTTGGCGATACGGATATGTAGATCTCCTACTATTGTAACCGACTTTGTGTAACCCTAACCCTCTCCGGTGTTTATATAAACCGGAGGGTTTTAGTCCGTAGGACAACATACACAACAACAATCATACCATAGGCTAGCTTCTAGGGTTTAGCCTCTCCGATCTCGTGGTAGATCTACTCTTGTACTACCCATATCATCAATATTAATCAAGCAGGACATAGGGTTTTACCTCCATCGAGAGGGCCCGAACCTGGGTAAAACTTCGTGTCCCTTGCCTCCTGTTACCATCCGGCCTAGACGCACAGTTCGGGACCCCCTACCCGAGATCCGCCGGTTTTGACACCGACAGGGGGCATCCATTTATAGGCAGGGGGCTAGGAGAGGGGGTTTTAGTCCGTTTTCGGACCGTTCGATCGCCATCTGGTGGTCCAAAACAGAGAGGGGTAGCAGAGGTGGGCTAGTGGGATGTGTAGAGGGCCATGGACTGAGAGGAGAGAAGAGAAGTGCAGCCCGGCAACCATTTCCGGAGACCGAAAACGTCCGACGTTTGATCGACTATATTGTCACTATAGTTATCCGTTGGGGCGTCAAACGGACTCCGAATGCGATGAAACTTGGCAGGCGGCCTATCTACACTATAAAAACACCGCATGCCAACTTTCAACCCATTCCAAGAACATTTTCTGGCCACTTATAAAATACTATTTTGGACATGCCGCGGGTGTGTGCGAGTGTGGTTGGGCTTAGAACGGACAACGGAGAGAACGGGGAGACCCGGACGGTTGAAAGTTTTGAAAACATGATGATGCAATGCACATGATGACATGGCAAAATGGAACACGCAAGCAAATGACAGGGCAACAACAATGAATAACTGGAAGACACCTCGCACAACGGTCTCGGGGCGTTGCAACACTCCACCACTACAAGAGGATCTCGTCCCGAGATCTAGGATGGCACCGGAGAGAAACGAAAGAGGAAGAGGTAAAACAAAGTTGCTTCTTGGACAAACGAGTGAAAACAAAGAACCTTGAGAGGTTAAACAATTTGAAAGAAAGTATACATCGAAGATGAACAAAGTTGAAAACACTCTGTTAGAAAAGAGGAACAAGGAACATTACTAGAATCTTGTAGGTTGAAAGACATAAGAAAAAGGGTTGCAATGGACAAAAAGTACATTCAAGCACTCCGGTAGAAACGAGATGTCCAAGGAACGATAAAGATCAATTACGACAACACTTCGGTTGGAAATGGAAGGCAATAATATGAACTTGGCCAAATGAAAGCACTTGGATGAGACTCCGATTAGAAGAGGAATGATAGCCACCACACTCCGGTTAAAACAAGATAGAGAAGGAAAAAGAATGATATAATTTGGACAGCACTCCAACTGCAAATGGATGGAATTGAACATGATCTTTGACAAAACAAGATGATGGGTCGAAGAGAGCAACATCACAATGCCTCCGAAACAAATGTAAGAATGGAATCAAAAGAACGGAGGAGAAAACATCTTCTACCTCAAATGAGCTTGAAAAGCATCTTTAGGAGAAGGGTGGAACAGATTTGTTGGAAAACCAACAACGAAAAGATTAATCTTGTTGTGGGATTATGGGAAACATCTCGAAATCTTGAGGTGAAATTCTGCCACATACAAAAAGCAATAGGTTGGATTGATATGAACAAGGAGACGAGAAACTTATTTCACCGAGAGGATAAATGAAGAACTTGGGTCATTTATGAGCACCATAGATAGCAACAATCCCTAGGGAAAGCTTTAGGTGAAATATGACCCAATATAACTCCAATGAAGAGATTGAAGGATTGAAAAGATGTCTTGAGCGAAGAGGAAATGATGGATTTAGATATGTCACTCTTGAAAACTTGTGAATCATGAAACACGAAGGAAATTATCAACAATGAGATAACACCGCCTCAAAAGATGAGATATGAAAGAATTGCACTTCGGAATGCAAGATGAAGAATGCTTGAACTCCTCAAAACAAAACATGTTTTGAGCACCATGATAAATTTTGAGTATAGCTTGGTGGATCATAATTTCGAGAGAAATCTTGAAGAACAATTGAAGAATGAAAAGAATCCTTGATGAACCACCATGTAGAGTCTCCATGAAGAACTCCGGTAATAAAAGAAATGGTAGGAAGGAAGAGAAATTGAAAACACAAGATGAAGCCTTGCGATGATTTAGATGGAGCTTGGCGACGATGTAACCGAGAAAACTTGGAACTCCAGAAAAGAAAGATGATCAATTGAAACCAAGAATTTTGATGAACCTCCGGAATAAGGAATTGAATTTACTCGATGAAACAAGAATAAGAATTACATTATGCTTATCCTTCACCATTTTAAATTGATGACAAGCAACGGATTTGGCATACTACTTATTCTCGTTGAAAAAAAGACTGAATAGAGATATTGCTCAACTTGGGAAGGTCTTCAACGAACCACCGGTAGGATTGAAACAATGAATGAATTGATATGATAACCAAGGAAGAGAACTCTTGAATGAACTACCATAAGAATTGAACATGAAAGTGTCAAAAGCACAATTCACCGCGAAGAATTGGAAAACAAATGAAGATACTTGAGGGAATTTAGATACATGAGAACGAATAGATCATGAGCTGATTAGATAATACTTGAATGACGCACCGGTAAGATTAGGGAAAGAGAGATGAATGCTGAGAATGAGTAATTCTGAGATGAAGGGCTCTGGAGAATCAAACTAAAAAGACTCCTGGATTGCTCCGAATGGTTGAAAAGAATTCTCACAATCGCAAACAATTAGAAAGATGATGAACCAACTCTTCCTCGGTCTTTGAGAGAACGAATAAGATTTGGAGGAAAAACTCTTCTTCGGTCTTCAAATGTTGATAAAGATGATGAGAACCACCATGACAATTGATGAGCCACTCCGGAACAATGAAGACTAGAAATGATGAACCAACGATGACAAGAATTTAAAAGATCTAGGATAAAGACATTTCTGATGATAACTCATTCTTACGCCAAACTTTGAAATGAAAATGAGAATAACTCCGGAAAAATTAGAAGAGTCAGGTAAGATCCTGGGAAAAGACCTATGGGTTAGGGCCCACTCAAAGATACATCACTGAAAATGATTTAAAAGAAATATTGTGCCAATTGAATTAAATGGCTTGAATGATATAACATCCTCGAAATAGCTTGAACGAATTAGGAATGAAAACACGAATCTTCTGAGATATCTTCGGCACTTCAGACATGAATAGAGAGAGGTGAGAGATTAAGAGGTGCAATGGCATGGGAAAGCATTTGAAACGAGGAAAAGGGATAGTATCAACACCAAAAGCTTGAATTGAATCCACCGGAGAAGAAAAGAGAACAAAGAATGATAACTTGAAGCTTCGTTAGTATCTTCCTTAGAATCACCGGATAAGAACATTGACGGAAAAGAATGGAGAGACTTCCCATCAATAAAAAGGATACTTGATTAAGAAATCTGAGTCCTTGAAGAAAAAGGGTGGGAGGGCGGGAAAAACAAAGGCAACTGGGGATGGATGAAACAAATAACGTGGAGAAGACTTTGAGTTGATCTCGCAGATGGGGAAAATGATAGGATCATCTTGAAGAGAATCACACCGGTTGGCAAGAATTGACATGACAACCTCAATGATCAAGAAGGATTGGTATTCACATAAAATTGTGAGAACATCACTTACGGAAGGTATGGAATCAACACTTGACATTGAAGCAACTCGAATACCACAACTCAAAACAAAACAAAGGATTGGCTTGCAAAATAAGTCGGAACAAACATATGATAGAGATTTCGTCCGAAGTTTTCGTGGTGGGGCCCACACGGGCTCGATCGTACAACACCATCATGTACAAGGTAGTGCACATGACATACGAAGCGTCCCCGAGTCAGCATAGCCAAGGACTCTTTAAGACACAACGAGACCACTGTAAAAGCAACCATGGATAGGCGGACCGCTAGACGTCGAACCCCAATCTCATATCATACATCTGTCGAAAAGATATCCTAGGAGCTACTTGAATTCCCACTTATAAACTCCCGAAACTTTCTGGTTATGCAATCTGGTGTTGGGGATACAGGGGAAGCATAATATCTCACCCAAACTAACAATTCCTACATCCAGCTGTATCCATCCTTCAACACATAACCAAGAAACCTTCGGAAATCGTGTACCTCAACCTTCGAAAATCATCCATTATACGAGTTATGGCAATACTCCCGAACTCCCGCCCCAGTACTGGGAGGCATCGAGGTTATCTCACCAACAACTGCATAAAAGAGATTTTCGATGTCGGCGAACTCAGGTATTCCAGAACTGCAACGATAAAATTTTGACAACAACACCTCGGAGCTCAACTCCCCGGGACACTGCCACAACCCCTAAATGTCAGGAGGCACCAAGAACAATGTTCTCGTCACAAGACTATCGGAACGATTCCAAGATACCCGCGTGATCCTAATTTTTTTCGTGAAATTTTAGGAGAGAAGAGTCAAAACTTCTACGTCAGGAGGCCTCACCAGAGCGACGAAGGGAGTGAGGAGTAAAAAGAATCCTACTCTCCGATATATATAATCCTAAGACTCAAAACATTTTGTTCTAGACTCAACAACGTCAGTGATTCGATCAAGCAGGGGGCTCCTAAGTCGGGGATGGCTCTGATTACCAACTTATAACACCCACAATGCGGCTATATATCCCACGTGTCGAGGCACAACTTAGAGGCATAGCCGCATGGTAGTTTTGTCACAAGAGGGGTAATCTTCACACAATCCCATGTACTGAATAAGAAAGGGATAAAGATTTGGCTTACAATCGCCACTTCACACAATTAACAAGTTAAACATACATCATCCAGAATACAATCAAGGTCCGACTACGGAACCAAAACAAAAGGAAGACAACCCCAAATGCTAGATCCCCAATCGTCCCATCTGGGCTCCACTACTGATCAACCGGACAAGACACAGAACAACGATCAAGATCTTCATCGAGCTCCCACTTGAGCTGGGTTGAGTCACCTGCACTGGTATCATCGGCACCTGCAACTGTTTGGAAGTATCTGTGAGTCACGGGGACTCAACAATCTCACACCCGCGAGATCAAGACTATTTAAGCTTATGGGTAGGATAGGGTAATGAGGTGGAGCTACAACAAGCACTAAGCAAATATGGTGGCTAACATACGCAAATAAGAGCGAGAAGAGAAGCAACGCATCAGTCGAGAAGCTAGAAGTGATCCTGAAACTACTTACATTCAAGCATAACACAAGAACCGTGTTCACTTCCCGGACTCCGCCGAAAAGAGACCATCACGGCTACACACGCGGTTGATGCATTTTAATTAAGTTAAG
Source organism: Triticum urartu (assembly GCF_056163025.1). Taxonomy (NCBI): domain Eukaryota; kingdom Viridiplantae; phylum Streptophyta; class Magnoliopsida; order Poales; family Poaceae; genus Triticum; species Triticum urartu. The sequence goes on from NC_141874.1 coordinate 568,164,292, forward strand.
TGTCAAGTTCTCTACAACCGGATATTAACAAATTCTCATCTGCCACATAACCGTGGGCACGGCTCTCGAAAGTTTATACCATGCAGGGGTGTCCCAACTTAGCCCATCACAAGCTCTCATGGTCAACGAAGGATATTCCTTCCCCCGGGAAGACCCGATCAATCTCGGAATCCCGGTTACAAGGCATTTCGACAATGGTAAAACAAGACCAGCAAGACCGCCCGGATGTGCCGACAAATCCCGATAGGAGCTGCACATATCTCATTCTCAGGGCACACCGCATAAGCTAAGCGTACAGGTACCAACATAACCCAAGTTGCCAAGGGACAGTCTCGCATGGTGCTCTAGTTCGGACCAACACTTAGAGAAGCACTGGCCCGGGGGGGGGGGTTAAAATAAAGATGACCCTCGAGTTAATTACTCCCAAGGGAAAGGTATAGGTTGTTAGGCAAATGTGAAACCAAGGTTGGGCCTTGCTGGAGGAGTTTTATTCAAAGTGAACTGTCAATGGGTTCCCATAACACCCAACCACGTAAGGAACGCAAAATCAAGGAACATAACACTGGTATAACGGAAACTAGGGCGGCAAGAGTGGAACAAAACACCAGGCATAAGGCCGAGCCTTTCACCCTTTACCAAGTATATAGATGCATTAAATAAAATAAGAGATACTGTGATGTCCCAACATATCCATTTTCCAACAAGGAACAAACTTCATCTTCACCTGCAACTAACAACGCTATAAGAGGGGCTGAGCAAAAGCGGTAACATAGCCAAAGAACGGTTTGCTAGGAAGGAGGGTTAGAGGCTTGACATGGCAATATGGGAGGCATGATATAACAAGTGGTAGGTAGCGCGACATAGCGATAGAGCGAACAACTAGCAAGCAAGGATAGAAGTGATTTCGAGGGTATGGTCATCTTGCCTGAGATCCCGCAAGGAAGAAGAACGAGTCCATGAAGAAGACAAACAGACGTAGTCGAATGGATCCTCACAACTCCGGAACGAAACCGAAGCTAACGAGAGAAGCAACCCGGAAAGAAGCAAACAACATAGTAAACAACCATCACATAAACATGGCATGATGCACAACCAAGTATGATGCATGTCCGGTTTAATGAGGCATGGCATGGCAAAATGCACAAACAAAACTACAAGTTAAGTGGAGTTTAATATGCAACGAGTTGCATATTGACGAAACACCACATGACTTATTTAGTTCTCTCTCGTTTAGGTACCCATCAATATTAAATGTTCTTAAACATGGAAAGAGGTGAAGCATAATAAAACTACCTATCTAGGCAAGTTTAAATGAGGCCGGAAATAACAAACAACAATTCCGGTAAATCCCCATATGCATATTTTTAGATTTGGTACTGTTCTGACTAAAACACCATTTTAATGTTGTTAAACAGGGACATAGAGTGCACCATGTTAATCTATGCATTTTTCTAGACAATTTCCATATATAGTTTATTTAATTCGGAGCTACAGTTATTTAGTTATGAAATAATTCATTTTAGCATGGCAATATGGCAAATTATAAGCAAACATCATTTAAACATTTTTAACATGGATGAAAGTAGGATATTATGAAACTAGACAAAAATCTAAGCATTTTTCATATATGAAGTTTTTACAAATGATGCATGGTTGGTGAGTTGCATGTTGCTTGGGGGTTTTCTGCAAAACAACGTTCTCTGGAATAATAGACAAAATTGTCCAGAGGAAAAAAAAACATGACATGGGCCAAAACTGCTGGGCCAGACGCACAAGAGACTGGAGGGAGGGGCTGCTCACCCACGGGCCATGGCCCAGGCCGGGGGAGAGGCTTGGCAGGCTGGTTGCTGGGCCTTGAGGAGGGGCGCGGTCCACGTGCGGTCAACACACGGTGGCTTTGCGTGTGCTCACACACACACGCGCGTGTAGGCAGGTGCGTCCATGGCACAGGGCTCCGGCGAGCTTGGCTTGACGCGGGAAGCGGAGACGACGCCGGGGACGGACCGAACCAGAGGAGCTCGTCCATATCCGGTAGGGAATGGTAGAGGCAGGCGCCGGCGAGGGTTGCCCGAGGCGTGGCGACGTCAGGAGGTCCTGCGGGACGAAGGATCGGGGTGAGAGGGAGCGCGAGGGGAAAATGAGAAGAGGAGAGGGAGCAAGATCGACCTGGGAGGTCCTCCAGCGGAGCTTGACGATGACGAGGTCTCCGGTGGCCGCCGGCGATGCTAACAGGGTGCGGCGCAGACGCGGGATGGCGCTCGGTGCGGAGGCAGTTGCCTCGATCCAGATTGGATCGAGCATTGCGGGAGGAGCAGCGGCGGCACTTCGGGCAGAGATGGGCTTCCAGGGCCCCGATCTGGGTCCTGGCGGGCCTCGGCTGTGGGACGGGGAGGCAGGGCGACGTGGCGCGCGCGGGTTGGCGGAGGGCACGGTCAGGTGGCGGCGGGGCTAATGGAGGCGCGACAAGTGGCGGCGGAGGACTTGGCCGGCGCGGAAATGGAGACGGTGGGAGGAGGCTGGCGGCTGGTGGTTGGGCGGGACGGAAAATGAGGGAGGCTAGGGTTTTGACAAAAATGTAAGGGGAGGCCGTGCATTTATAGGCAGGGGGCTAGGAGAGGGGGTTTTAATCCGTTTTTGGACCACTCGATCGCCGTCTGGCGGTCCAAAACGGAGAGGGGTAGCAGAGGTGGGCTAGTGGGCTGTGTAGAGGGCCATGGACTGAGAGGAGAGAAGAGAAGTGCACCCCGGCAACCGTTTCCGGAGACCGAAAATGTCCAACATTTAACCGACTATATTGTCGCTATAGTTATCCGTTGGGGCGTCAAACGGACTCCGAATGCGATGAAACTTGGCAGGCGGCCTATCTACACTATAACAACACCGCATGCCAACTTTCAACCCATTCCGAGTACATTTTCCGGCCACTTATAAAATACTATTTCGGACATGCCGCGGGCGCGTGCGAGTGTGGTTGGGCTCAGAACGGACAACGGAGAGAATGGGGAGACCCGGACGGATGCAAGTTTTGAAAACATGATGATGCAATGCACATGATGACATGGAAAAATGCAACACGCAAGCAAATGACAGGGCTACAACAACGAATATCTGGAAGACACCTGGCGCAATGGTCTTGGGGCGTTACAACCACCCTATCATACCACATCACAACCATTTTAATAGCATGTTGGCACACAAGGTAAACCATTATAAACTCCTAGCTAATTAAGCATGACATGAGTAACTATAGTCTCTAATTTTCATTGCAAACATGTTTCATTCATAATAGGCCAAATCAGGAACGATGAACTAATCATATTTACAAAAACAAGATAGGTCGAGTTCATACCAGCTTCTCTCATCTCAATCAGTCCATCATATATCATCATTATTGCCTTTCACTTGCACGACCGAACGGTGTGGATGATAATAATAGTGCACATGCATTGGACTAAGCTGGAATCTGCAAGCATTCAATACAAGGGAGAAGACAAGGTAACATGGGCTCTTTCTTAAGTCAATCAATAATGCATATAAGAGCCACTTCAACATTTTTCATTATGGTCTTCTCCTCTCAACCCCCAAAGAGAAGAAATAAAACTATTTACACAGGAAAGCTCCCAACAAGCAAAAGAAGAATGAGAAATCTTTTGGGGTTTTCTTTTAGTTACTACTACAAGCATGGAAAGTAAACTAGCTAAAAGCTACAACTGGTTTTTTTGGTTAAAGTGTGCAGCAAGGCATGAGTGTGTACTATCCATGCTAGTTTATTTTCTTTTAATTAAAAAGTATGAGCACCGACAACTGGCATGAGTGTGTGAACATGAATGTAATGTCGGTGAGAAATACATACTCCCCCAAGCTTGGGCTTTTGGCCTAAGTTGGTCTATGGCCACGGCTCAAAGCTGCCCTCTCCGGTGTACGGAGGAGTGTCCTCTGGGTGCCACTGGTTTGCAATCTCCTCCGGATCCCACTGATAAACAGACTGCCGGTAAGGATTGAGTGGTGGCTCAGGCTCAGGCTCTGGAGGTTATGTCAGGCTCTAGTATGCATGAACGGCCTCCAGCAAAACAAGGCACATGCCTGAAAATATGTTAAACAAAGAGGGAGCAGGCAAGGTAATAATCTCAAAGTAATTTTTATCAAATATCAATCTATATTTAAGGATCTTCTTCTTATCCTTAACAATAAATCATGTGCTACCATACTCTTATAATCTAGAAAAATAGGGGGCAACAACTTTTCCTCTTTCTCATAATGCCTAATAGGTATGTTAAAGTGTCCAGCAAGGCATGAGGCAAAGATGCCTCCAAAGACGGACCCTTTGTACGGTTCAGATTTAACCGTTTAGCAACAATAGCGCCTAAACTGAAAGTGGTATCATGAAACAAAGCATGACACAAAATAACAATATCAGGGGCACTAAGATTTCCACTGTTCCCATGACCAATTAAGCATCTACTAGCAAATATTGCAAAGTAACATAGAACATGAAAATGTATGCTAGTAATTCTTGCATCGGAAACTTTCCTCGTTTCCCCTACAACAATCATATCAATAAATCCCTCCACATCATTACGATGTGGTCCCTCTATGCTACCCGCAAAGGGTATCTTACAGACCCTACAAAACTCATATAGTGACACCTCCTTAACCTCATCATATAAATGAAGTTCCATTGAAGGTGGTAATTTCTTAGCATGAAAGTAAAATGCGCAAAAATATTAGTGAGGAGGAGGTACTGTTCGCGTTGGTCGCGGAGGAAGTCGATGAGGCCTGCATTCTCAGCCAAATAATAAAAATCTTCATAAATCCCGGCTTCTCTCAAGAACTCATCACAAGGCCATTCACACGGGCGAACCTCCGCAGTGCGGGGAGATTATATTTGGGCTTCTTATTATCTTCACTTTGCTAATCCTTCGAGCTTCGGCTCGAAGAGCCCCTCAACAATCTCTTCATCATTTCCTCTATTTTTTTTGAAATTTTTAGTAACTCAAAATAAAAGTGAATCAAACTCAACAAGATTGATAGCAACTACTCCCACAAGTTCCTAGAGGCCATATCATGCAATAAAACTACTTTTGACCACATAAATTTGACATCAAGCTCAAGAACAGGGTCACCTAAGCAGCAAAAATTTGCAATAAAAAAGCACTAGAACAAAAACTAATTGGACCATTGTAGGAGTCACATACCAAAGAACAATCCCCCAAAGCAGTTTTGTGAACGGAGCTTTGAGCAAGGAGATCGAAAATGGCATCAAGACAAGCTAGAACTCGGGTTTGAGCTGGTGGATGATTTTTTCTGGAGGAAGAAGGAGTGTGTGGGTGCAAGAATAAGTGAAGGGGGCCCACATGGGGTCCACGAGGCAGGGGGCGCGCCCCAGGGGGGTGGGCACGCCTTGGACCCTCGCGGCCAGGTGGTGAGGCCCCCTGGTGTGTTCTCAGTGCCAATAATTCTTAAATATTCTACAAAAAATCATATAAAATTTTCAGGGCATTTGGAGAACTTTTATTTTTGGGGTATTTTCTATTGCAAGGATAATTCAGAAAACAGACAGAAAATACTATTTTTACTTTATTTAATCTAAATAATAGAAAGTAAAAGGAGGGTACATAGAGTTGTGCCTTCTAATTTCATCCATCTCATTCTCATCAAAAGGAATCCACTAACAAGGTTGATCAAGTCTTGTTAACAAACTCTTTTCGAATAACATGAAACCGGAGAATTTTCGAATAACACTAAGTTAGCTCAACGGGGATATGCATGTCCCCAACAATAAGAATATCATATTTCTTCTTGACAGTAGGAAGAGGAAATTCAAAACCTCCAATAGTAATTGTTGAAGTTTTTCCAATAGAAATTATACTGTGGACTTGAGGTTGTTTCCTCGGAAAGTGTACCGTATGCTCATTACCATTAACATGAAAAGTGACATTGCCTTTATTGCAATCAATAACAGCCCCTGCAGTATTCAAAAAGGGTCTACCAAGGATAATCGACATACTATCGTCCTCAGGAATAGCAAGAATAACAAAGTCCATTAAAATAGTAACCTTTGCAACCACAATGGGCACAACCTCACAATTACCGACAGGTATAGCAGTTGATTTATTAGCCATTTGCAAAGATATTTTAGTAGGTGTCAACTTATTCAAATCAAGTCTACGATATAAAGAGAGAGGCATAACACTAACACCGGCTCCAAGATCACATAAAGTAGTTTTAACATAGTTTCTTTTAATGGAGCATGGTATAGTTGGAACTCCTGGATCTCCAAGTTTCTTTGGTATTCCACCCTTACAAGTATAATTAGCAAGCATGGTGGAAATTTCAGCTTCCGGTATCTTTCTTTTATTTGTAACAATACCTTTCATGCACTTAGCATAAGGATTCATTTTAAGCATATTAGTCAAATGCATATGCAAAAAGATAGGTCTAATCATTTTAGCAAAGCGCTCACAATCCTCATCATCCTTTTTCTTGGATGGTTTAGGAGGAAAAGGCATGGGTTTCTGAACCCATGGTTCTATTTCTTTACCATGCTTCCTAGCAACGAAGTCTCTCTTATCATAACGTTGATTCTTTGATTGTGGGTTATCAAGATCAACAACAAGTTCAATCTCTACATCATTGTTATTGCTAGGTTGAGCATCAACATGAACATCATCATTAACATTATCACTAGGTTCATGTTCATTACCAGATTGTGTTTCAGCATCAGAAATAGAAATATCATTGAGATTCTCAAGTGTGTCAACAACAGGTTCACTAGAAGCATGCAAAGTCCTATCATTTTTATTTTTCTTCCTCTTAGAAGGACTAGGTGCATCAACATTAGTTCTCTGAGAGTCTTGCTCAATTCTCTTAGGGTGGTCCTCAGGATACAAAGGTTCCTTCGTCATTTTACCCCCTCTAGTCACAACTCTAACAACATTATCATTTTCTTATTATTTAATTCACTGAGCAATTCAATTTGAGCTTTAAGTACTTGTTCTACTTGAGTGGTAACCATAGAAGCATGTTTACTAATAAGTTTAAGTTCACCTTTAACTATAGACATATAATCACTCAAGTGTTCAATCATATAAGCATTACGTTTCAATTGTCTACCAACATAAGCATTGAAGTTTTCTTGTTTAACAATAAAATTATCAAACTCATCCAATCATTGCTAGCAGACTTATTACGAGGAATATCACCTTCATCAAATCTATAGAGAGAATTTACCTTTACTACCTGTGTCGGGTTATCAAGACCATGTATTTCTTCAATAGGTGGTAAATTCTTAACACCTTCATCTTTAATACCTTTTTCTTTCATAGATTTCTTTGCCTCTTGCATATCTTCAGGACTGAGAAATAGAATACCCCTTTTCTTTGGAGTTGGCTTAGGAGTTGGTTTTGGAAGTGTACAATCATTTTCATTACTCAACATATTATTCAATAGCAATTCAGCTTCATCAACAGTTCTTTCCCTGAAAACACTACCAGCACAACTATCCAGGTGGTCTCTGGAAGCATCGGTTAGTCCATTATAAAAGATATCAAGTATTTCATTTTTCTTGAGAGGATGACTAGGAAAAGCATTTAGTAATCGAAGAAGCCTCCCCCAAGCTTGTGGGAGATTCTCTTCTTCAATTTGCACAAAATTATATATTTCCCTTAAGGCAGCTTGTTTCTTATGAGCGGGGAAATATTTAGCAGAGAAGTAATAAATCATATCCTAGGGACTACGCACACAACCAGGATCAAGAGAATTAAAGCATATTTTAGCATCACCTTTTAATGAGAACAGAAATAACTTAAGGATAAAGTAATAGCGAGTTTTCTCATCATGAGTAAAAAGGGTGGCTATGTCATTCAACTTAGTAAGATGTGCCACAACAGTTTCAGATTCATAGCCATAAAAAGGATCAGATTCAACCAAAGTGATTAACTCAGTATCGACAAAGAAATCATAAGCCTTATTGGTGATACAGATAGGTGAAGTAGCAAAAGCAGGGTCATGCTTCATCCTAGCATTCAAGGATTTTTCTTCTAGCTTGGCTAACAGTTTCCTAAGATCATATCTATCATTGCAAGCTAAAAAAGTCTGTAGTAGTTTCTTCAGCCATAACATAACCCTCAGGCACAACAGGCAACTCATATCTAGGGGGAGAATCTTCATCATCACTTTCATAAATATTATCAGTTTCAATAATTTCATTCTCTCTAACCCTAGCAAGTTGTTCATCAAGAAATTCACCTAGTGGCACAGTATTATCAAGCATAGAAGTAGTTTCATCATAAGCATCATGCAAAGCAGAAGTGGCATCATCAATAACATGCGGCATATCAGAATGAATAGCAGGAGTAGGTGTCACAAGTTTACTCATAACAGAAGGTGAATCAAGTACAGAGCTAGATGGCAGTTCCTTACCTCCCCTCGTAGTTGAGGGAAAAATCTTGGTTCTTTCATCTTTCAAGTTCTTCATAGTGATCAACAGATATAAATCCCAAGTGACTCAAAGACTAGAGCTATGCTCCCCGGCAACAGCGCCAGAAAATAGTCTTGATAACCCACAAGTATAGGGGATCACAACAGTTTTTGAGGGTAGAGTATTCAACCCAAATTTATTGATTCGACACAAGGGGAGCCAAAAAATATTCTCAAGTATTAACAGTTGAGTTGTCAATTCAACCGCACCTGAAAGACTTAATATCTGCAGCAAAGTATTTAGTAGCAAAGTAATATGGAAGTAACAGTAGTAGTGGCAAAAGTAATAGTATTGGTTTTGTAGCGATTGTATCAGTAGCAACGGTAAAGTAACTAAGCAAAGATCAATATATGAAAAGCTCGTAGGTAATGGATCAGTGATGGATAATTATGTCGGATGCGATTCCTCATGCAACAGTTATAACATAGGGTGACACAGAACTAGCTCCAGTTCATCAATGTAATGTAGGCATGTATTCCGAATATAGTCATACATGCTTATGGAAAAGAACTTGCATGACATATTTTGTGCTACCCTCCCATGGCAGCGGGGTCCTATCGGAAACTAAGGGATATTAAGGCCTCCTTTTAATAGAGTACTGGAACAAAGCATTAACACTTAGTGAATACATGAACTCCTCAAACTACGGTCATCACCTGGAGTGGTCCCAATTATTGTCACTTCGGGGTTACTGGATCATAACACATAGTACGTGACTATTGACTTGTAAGATAGGATCAAGAACTCACATATATTCATGAAAACATAATAGGTTCAGATCTGAAATCATGGCACTCGGTCCCTAGTGACAAGCATTAAGCATAGCAAAGTCATAGCAACATCAATCTCAGAACATAATGGATACTAGGGATCAAACCCTAACAAAACTAACTCGATTACATGATAAATCTCATCCAACCCATCACCGTCCAACAAGCCTACGATGGAATTACTCACGCATGACGGTGAGCATCATGAAATTGGTGATGGAGGAAGGTTGATGATGGCGTTGGCGACAGATTCCCCTCTCTGGAGCCCCGAACGGACTTCAGATCAGCCCTCCCGAGAGATATTAGGGCTTGGCAGCGGCTCCGTATCGTAAAATGCGATGAATCCTTCTCTCTAATTTTTTTCTCCCCGAACATGAATATATAGAGTTGGAGTTGAGGTCGGTGGAGCCTCAGGGGCCCACGAGATAGGGGGCGCGCCCCCACCCTCGTTGACAGGGTGTGGGCCCCCTGACGTTGATTCCTTCGCCCGTATTTTTTATATATTCCAAAAAATTCTCTGTGAAGTTTCAGGTCATTCCGAGAACTTTTGTTTCTGCACAAAAATAACACCATGGCAATTCTGCTGAAAACATCATCAGTCCGGGTTAGTTCCATTCAAATTATGCAAGTTAGAGTCCAAAACAAGGTCAAAAGTGTTTAGAAAAGTAGATATGATGGAGACGTGTCAACTCCCCCAAGCTTAAACCTTTGCTTGTCCTCAAGCAATTTAGTTAATAAATTGAAAGTGATAAAGAAAAACTTTTACAAACTCTGTTTGATCTTGTGGTTGTAAATATGTAAAGCCAGCATTCAAGTTTTTAGCAAAGATTATGAACTAACCATATTCACAATAACATTTAGGTCTCATGTTTACTCATATCAACGGCATAATCAACTAGCAAGCAATAATAATAAATCTCGGATGACAACACTTTCTCAAAACAATAATAATATGATATAACAATATGGTATCTCGCTAGCCCTTTCTGAGACCGCAAAACAAAAATGCAGAGCACCTGTGAAGATCAAGGACTGACTAAACATTGTAATTCATGTTAAAAGAGATCTAGTCACAGTCATACTCAATGTAAACTAATAGTAATGCATGCAAATGATAGCGGTGCTCTCCAACTGGTGCTTTTTAATAAGAGGATGATGACTCAACATAAAAGTAAATAGATAGGCCCTTCGCAGAGGGAAGCAGGGATTTGTAGAGGTGCCAGAGCTCGATTTTGAAATAGAGATGAATAATATTTTTAGTGGTATACTTTCATTGTCAACATAACAAATGAGAGATCTTGATATCTTTCATGCTACACACATTATAGGCGGTTCCCAAACAGAATGGTAAAGTTTATACTCTCCCTACCACCAATAAACATCAATCCATGGCTTGTCCGAAACAATGGGTGCCTCCAACTAACAACAATCCTGGGGGAGTTTTGTTTGCAATTGTTTTAATTTAAGCATGGGATTGGGCATCCCGGTTACCGGCCATTTTCTCGTGAGTGAGGAGCGGAGTCCACTCCTCTTGAGAATAACCCGCCTAGCATGGAAGATATAGACAACCCTGGTTGATACATGAGCTATTCGAGCATACAAAACAGAATTTCATTTGAAGGTTTAGAGTTTGGCACATACAAATTTACTTGGAACGGCAGGTAGATACCACATATAGGAAGGTATGGTGGACTCATATGGAATAACTTTTGGGTTTATGGAAGTGGATGGACAAGCAGTATTCCCGCTTAGTACAAGTGAAGGCTAGAAAGAGACTGGGAAGCGACCAGCTAGAGAGCGACAACAGTCATGTACATGCATTAAAATCAATCAACACTGAGTGCAAGCATGAGTAGGATATAATTCACCATGATCATAAATATCATGGAGGCTATGTTGATTTTGTTTCAACTACATGCGTGAACATGTGCCAAATCAAGCCACTCGAATCGTTCAAAGGAGGAAGGTTGATGATGACGATGGCGACGGATTCCCCTCTCCGGAGCCCCGAACGGACTCCAGATCAGCCCTCCCGAGAGAGATTAGGGCTTGGCGGTGGCTCCGTATTGTAAAACGCGATGAATCCTTCTCTTTGTTTTTTTCTCCCCGAACATGAATAGATAGAGTTGGAGTTGAGGTCGGTGGAGCCTCTGGGGGCCCACGAGATAGGGGGCGCGCCCCCACCCTCGTGGACAGGGCGTGGGCCCCCTGACATTGATTCTTTCGCCCATATTTTTTTATATATTCCAAAAATATTCTCCGTGAAGTTTCAGGTCATTCCGAGAACTTTTTTTCTGCACAAAAATAACACCATGGCAATTCTGCTGAAAACAACGTCAGTCCGAGTTAGTTCCATTCAAATTATGCAAGTTAGAGTCCAAAACAAGGTCAAAAGTGTTTGGAAAAGTAGATACGATGGAGACGTATCAGCCATCGCTACTAGTGCAGGCTTGATCCCCTTCCCTACCTCCTCCTCCCCGCCTTCTCACACATCGCGTCTGAAGGATACTAACAACCCTGCGCGCCCATCACCGATGCTATAAAGCAGTGCCTCCACGATGACGACTATGAGGAGTGTTGCAATCTAGAGGGGCGGTGATGCGGTAGTAACGTCATCCATGCTGTAAATGTCCGGTGTTTTGGGAGCAACAACCATGCTGCAAACTGTCGGTGTTGTGGGAGCGCCCGTGGTCGTCCCGCGAGCAAATGTTTGTGCAACACGATGAATGTTGCAACGAGGGCAACTAGGCCGTGGGTTGGCGATGCACGGTGTGCAATGCCGGCCATGATGAGACAGGGTGATGCGAGCTGGACGACCAGAACAACGACCACAGTGGGAAACATCAGTCATGCTGTGATGGGATGCTACAAGATGGGCCACCACAACAACGTCGGTGTTGCAATGCGACAACGACAACACTACACAGGTTGGCGGTCAACATGACAGTTGACAGTGTTATAGGCTTACAGCTCAGGGGTGCCTCGCCTTGTCTGCTGTCGTCCCATGTTGGTTGGCCCAAGGCCCCTGGGTTGGTTCTGCCCTGGACCATCCCAACAGCGTCGGATACATATCCAACCTATCTCTGATTTTTGATTGTTCCATGCTATTATAGTATCAATCTTGGATGTTTATTATGAAATTATATATCATTTTTTAGGACTAACCTATTAACCTAGTGCACAGTGCCAGTTGTTATTTTTTTGCTTGTTTTTGGCTTTTTAGAAAATCTGTATCAAACGAATCCAAACTACGCAAGTTTTTGATGATTTTTTCTCGACCAAAAGGGACCCTAGAAGCTTCGGGAGAAGACCTGTGGAGTCGTGAGGGAGCGACAAGCCCAAAGGGTGCGCTGTGATAGCCTGGCTTATTAGGGATGATAGACTACTCATATCAATAAGGAATTCCTTCTTTTCCGGGAGCCCATTCGGACAGAACTCCAAAGTTAAGCGTGCTCAGCTTGGAGTAGTTTCAGGATGGGTGACCGACCGATAAGTTGCTCCCGAGTGTGCATGAGTGAGGACAAAGTGCACAGAAAAGACTAGTATTGATCTGTGGGGCCAGTCTAGATCCCGCCAGGAGTAACGACCACCGGCGGGAGTGTCCGGGGCGTTACAAGTTGGTATCAGAGCCGACCCCCACGGTTACACGAATGTTTGTGAACAGGTGTATGGTCATGTTGTTCATGATGTTTGTGACCACAACATGGCACATGTACCGGACTGGATGCATAGACGTATGTGCCAAGAGGGAACGTTCTTGTGGCCCGACGAGGACGTCGGTTCCTCTAAGTGGGGGTGTATGTGATAACCTGGCTTATTAGGGATGATAGACTACTCATATCAATAAGGAATTCCTTCTTTTTCGAGAGCCCATTCAGACAGAACGCCAAACTTAAGCGTGCTCAGCTTGTAGTAGTTTCAGGATGGTGACCGACCGGGAAGTTGCTCCGGGGTGCGCACAAGTGAGGAAAAAGTGCACAGAAAATACTAGTATTGATCTGTGGGGCCAGTCTAGATCCCGCCAGGAGTAACAACCACTGGCGGGTGTGTCCGGGGCGTTACACACGCCCCCAGCCTTGTGGGCCCCTCGTGGCACCTCTTGATCTAATTCCACTTCTATAAATACCAAAATATTACCAATACATCAGAGAGCCACCCAAAATACTTTTTCCTCCGCCGCAAGTTTCTATTCTTCGGAGATCCCATCTAGAGACCTTTTCTAGTACTCTGTCAGAGGGGGAATCGACCATGGAGGGCCTCTACATCAACCTTGCTGCCCTTCCAATAATCTGTGAGTAGTTTACCACAAACCTATGGGTCCGTAGCTAGTAGCTAGATGGCTTCTTCTTTTTCTTTGATCTTTAGTACAGTTTCTTGGAGATCTATTTGATGTAATCCTTTTTGCGGCGTGTTTGTTGGGATCCGATGAATTGGGGGTTTTATGATCGGATTATTCATGAATATTTTTGTGTCTTTTCTGAATTCTTATATGCATGATTGTTATAACTTTGTATTTCTCTTCGATCTGTCCGTTTGTTTGGCCAACTGGATTGATTTATCTAGCAATGGGAGAGTGATATGTCCATTTTGCATCATGTTTTCCCACTGTTATTTATATTGTTTTGACCAATGTAATACTTTGTTGTGAAGGAAATATGCCCTAGAGGCAATAATAAAGTTGTTATTTATATTTCCTTATATCATGATAAATGTTTATTATTCATGCTAGAATTGTATTAACCGGAAACTTAGTACATGTGTGAATACATAAACAAACAGAGTGTCCCTAGTATGCCTCTACTTGGCTAGCTCGTTAATCAAAGATGGTTAAGTTTCCTAGCCATAGGCATGTGTTGTCATTTGATGAACGGGACTGCATCATTAGAGAATGATGTGATGGACAAGACCCATCCGTTAGCTTAGCACTATGATCGTTTAGTTTATTACTATTGCTTTCATCATGACTTATACATGTTCCTATGACTATGAGATTATGCAACTCCCGAATACCGTAGGAACACTTAGTGTGCTATCAAATGTCACAACGTAACTGGGTGATTATAAAGATGCTCTACAGGTGTCTCCGATGGTGTTTGTTGAGTTGGCATAGATCGAGATTAGGATTTGTCACTCCGTGTATCGGAGAGGTATCTCTGGGCCCTCTCGATAATGCACATCACTATAAGCCTTGCAAGCAATGTTACTAATGAGTTAGTTATGGGATGATGCATTATGGAACGAGTAAAGAGACTTGCCGGTAACGAGATTGAACTAGTTATGGTGATACCGATGATCGAATCTTGGGCAAGTAACATACCGATGACAAAGGGAACAACGTATGTTGTTATGCGGTTTGACTGATAAAGATCTTCGTAGAATATGTAGGAGCCAATATGAGCATCCAGGTTCCGCTATTGGTTATTGACCGGAGATGTGTCTCGGTCATGTCTACATAGTTCTCGAACCCGTAGGGTCCACACGCTTAACGTTCGATGATGATTTGTATTATGAGTTATGTGATTTGATGTACCGAAGGTTGTTCGGAGTCCCGGATGAGATCACGAACATGACGAGGAGTCTCAAAATGGTCAAGACATAAAGATTAATATATTGGACCATGTTATTCGGACACCGAAAGTGTTCCGAATAGTTTTAGATAAAACTGGAGTGTCGGAGGGATTACCGGAACCCCCCTGGGGAAGTAATGGGCCTTTGTGGGCCTTAGGGGGAGAGAGAGGGAAGCAGCCAGGAGGTGGCGCCCCCCAAGGGGAGTCCGAATAGGACTAGGGGAGGGGGCGCGGCCCCTCTTTCCCTCTCCCTCTCCTTCCTTCTTCTCCTACATGGACTAGGGAAGGGGGAGCCAATTCCTACTTGGAGTAGGACCCCCCTTGGGCGCGCCCCCTAGGGCCGTCCGTCCGGCCTCCTCCTCCCCTCCTTTATATACGGGGGAGGGGCACCCCATAGACACACAAATTGATCTTTAGCCGTGTGTGGTGCCCCCCTCCATAGTTTTACACCTCGGTCATATTGTCGTAGTGCTTAGGCGAAGCCCTGCATCGGTAACTTCATCATCACCGTCACCACGCCGTCATGCTGACGAAACTCTCCCTCGGCCTTAACTAGATCAAGAGTTTGAGGGACGTCACCGAGTTGAACGTGTGCAGATCACGGAGGTGCTGTGCGTTCGGTACTTGATCGGTTGGATTGCGAGGACGTTCGACTACATCAACCGCGTTACTAAATGCTTCCGCTTTCGGTCTATGAGGGTACGTAGACACACTCTCCCCCTCTCGTTGCTATGCATCTCCTAGATAGATCTTGCGTGGTCGTAGGTAAAAGTTTGACATACTGCGTTCCCCAACATGTGGAGCACTTCTAATCCCTTTTCTCTCTTAATTTGCAATATTTACATGAAGAGGGAGATTGCCGACAGCTGGAATTCTGGACCTGAAAAAGCTATGTCAGAGATACCTATTCTACACATCTCCAAATGAGCTAAAATTTCACGGAGAATTATTTTGGAATAAATAAAAATATTTGGGAAAATAAATACCATAGGGGGCTTCCCAGGTGCCTCATGCCTCGTAGGGCCCCTGGCCAGCCTCCGGTGCCCATCTTCTGGTATATAAGCTCATTTTCCCTAGAAAAAAATAGAGAGAGGACTTTCGGGATGAAGTGTCGCCGTCTCGAGGTGGAACCTGGGCAGAAGCACTTTTGCTCCCTGGCGGAGCGATTCCGCCGATGATACTTTCCTCCGCGAGGGGAAATTGAGGCCATCGTCATCACCAACAACCCTCCCACCATGGGAGGACCAATATTCATCAACATCTTCACCAGCACCGTCTCATCTCTAACCCTAGTTCATCTCTTGTATTCAATCTTTGTATCAAAACCTCAGATTGGTACCTGTGGGTTGCTATAGTAGTGTTGATTACATCTTGTAGTTCATGCTAGTTGGTTTATTTGGTGGAAGATTAAATGTTCAGATCCTTAATGATATTCAATACCCCTCTGATATTGAACATGAATATGATTTGTGAGTAGTTACGTTTGTTCTTGAGGACACGGGAGAAGTCTTGTCATAAGTAATCATGTGAATTTGGTATTCGTTCGGTCTCTTCATGATATGTATGTTGTTGATTCCATTACTGGTGTAGTGTGAACATCGACTACACGACACTTCACCATATTTGGGCCTAAGGGAATGCATTGTGGAGTAATAATTAGATGATGGGTTGCTAGATAAGAGAAGCTTAAACTCTATTTTATGCGCTATTCCGTAAGGGGCTGATTTGGATCCATATGTTTCATGCTATGGTTATATTTATCTTAATTCTTCTTTCATGCTTGTGGGAGGGGGTAATCATAAGTGGGAGGCTTGTTCAAGTAAGAACAAAACCCAAGAACGGGTCCACCCACATATCAAATTATCAAAGTAACGAACGCAAATCAAACAAACATGATGAAAGTGACTAGCAAGATGAAATTCTCGTGTGTCCTCAAGAACACTTTTCTTAATATAAGAGATTGTTCCGGCCTATCCTTTGCTATAAAAAAGATTGGGATACCTTGTTGCACCTTTGTTACCATTACTACTTATTGGTCGTTGCAAATTATCTTGCTATCAAACTATCGGCTACCTATAATTTTAGTGCTTGCAGAAAATACCACTACTGCAGGATGCTGCTAATGCGACACTACGATCAGAGACCCTTCGAGAAACTGTGTGCGATGCAATAATCGCAAATGGTGCTATATGAAAACCGTCAGAAATGATGCAAAACATTTGCGATGAATGATACATCAAACACGGTTCAGATTATAGTTGCATGTGCGATGAGGGGCATACAGTTGATCTGTACGAACTATTTGCGATGAGACAGAACAACAGAAATGGGCAGCCGGATCAGGGTGTGTGCGATATACGGCATACAGTTCGGTCCGATGAACCATTTGAGATGAGTGATGTGAACACAAACGATTTGGCGTAACAAGATGTGTGTGATACCCGGCAAACAGGTCGGTAATCAGAATTGTGCGTGATCAGTATAGACAGCCCATATGGTCTTTTTTGTGAATTATGTGCTCGTCAGGGCACACAGTTCAACAAACCAACCTGTTGGCGATAATGTAGAAGATCTCTGTCGAATACATATTACTAACCGTGTGCGATGAGATTGACAGGATAAACAGAGATATATACAATCCGCTTAATTTAGTCCTTCTTCTTGTTGTTCTTGTTGGATGGCCCCGCGACATTGTCTTGGAGAGGATGCTTCTTGCCGCTGGCCGTTTGCTTTTCATCGCCGCCGTCGTCGTCATCGTCTTTGCTGTCGTCGTCGTCCTCCTCCTCGTTCGACCATTCCTCCTCCTCATCATCATCGTCCTCTTCTTCATCCTCCGATGGCTCCTCGTGCGTCTGGTTGTCGTCTGATGACTCCGGAGGCGGCGTCCCTTCCATGAACCGGATATAATCGAGGTCTGGGATCGACGCCGGACTCATGGAAGACAAGCGGGATGATTCCGATGTTGACCTATCATCGGGCGCCAGACTGCTGGCCGAACTGTCGTCCTCGCTATCGCTCGACATGGCCGCAGAGTGTGTGCCAGTGTGTAGCGCGGCCTGCCGGGGACGACGAAGATGGTGGACACTTAAGCGGGGTATGCGGAGAAGAGGAACTGCCAATTGAAGCGGGGGTTGACGTATTATCGAACCGCTAATATAATCAACCGCAATTATTTGTACCCAATCACTCCAAATTCCTGGGGTTGCGCAAGACTCCTTTTTTTGAGGGTTGGTTGCGCAGGACTCCTATTGGCTATTTGGCTGGTTTCCCTTTTCAGGACAAAAACAAGGAACGAGTTTTGGGATTATGCACCGGTACCAGTATGAACGGAGTAGGACAGTTGGCAAGCGACATTGAGCTCTTCTTATTCATAAAGCCAGTACTGATCAAACTAGAAAGGAAAAGAAAAAAAGGCAAAAAAATATCTGCATGAATCTTCGCATAACATCAATGGCATATATAGGACATAGATGTGCATTACTTTGAGCACATCTAGACGTGCTTTAGCAATACTGTCAAACAAAACCCCTAATCATCATTGCAAACAACGCATAGAACATGGCTAATGCGACAACCACAAGTACACATGCTAGTTCCTTCTTGTCTCTTGGTTTCATCTATTGCTTGTGATTGATTCTTTCTTGCTTCATCATACTGATTGTACATTCCAGATCAGCTAGTTTCTTCTTCAGCTTTACGTTATCTTCTGCGATCTTGGTGATAATACTCCGAGCCTTGCCATGCCATTCTTCATCCAGCTAGTTAACAAAGGCACAAGCCTCATATCCCTACCAATGCTAAATAGTATTCTAGATGAGCGGTGGCATTAACTGAAGTAAAATGATGAACTTAATTAGCACTAATCTCTAAGGGGCAACTAAGAAACCGCCTGCCAATGTCGAATCCCTCCGTGCATACACGTCGAGCGGGAGTGTGCCTGTGCACACAACTCAGCCTTTGGTACTTCCCGGTGGCGCAAAACTCGGAGTCGAACTCGTGTTGCGGGAGTCTAGAGTCAAGCTCCGGATCCGGCGGCAGATCACTTTCCTGGGGGTGGGGGGGTCATTCAAGACGGATTCGGCAAGGGGCCATACTTTGGACATGGTAAAAAAGATCGGGATAGATTGGAACCTGACAGGACGATTCGGATCCGTAGTACACCTGGCTTCTGATGACCTTAGGCAAGTGCTCGGCGGCGACTGCCATCGTGGCGGCGATACGAGCAGGAGCAGCCGCACCGAAACCATCAGCACCACTCGTCCGCATTCCCCCAATGTCAGCGCCATGCAAGGGAATTTGGAGGCTATGTAGGCATTTGGGGGAAATGGGGAAACTATGGAGATAAGCTAACGGCCGGGAACTACTAATGACACTATATATAAGTTGTATACGACACACTATTTGTACATGTCGTTTGTGTTAGGTATTACATCATCACACACGATTTCCGCACCAAACCGTGTGAGAAGACAATGTAGGTTAGACACGGTTGCCGTTACATAACTGTCGTGGGTTTGTCACAGCAGATGTCGTTGTGAAAGGACTTAGTCGTGGAGCCATCACTACGGGTTAGCTTAAAGGGGTTAAACCGGACAAGGGGACACGAGGAGTTTTATACTAGTTCGGCCCCTTCAAGGAAGGTAAAAGCCTACATCTAGTTGTGATTGGTATTGCTAGGGTTTCAAAGGCCAGGGAGCGAATCCGCTTTGTCTGGCTCTCGAGTTGTTGTCTGTCCCTAAACCGCTGCTGGGTCGTCCCTTTATATACATAGGTTGACGCCCACCGGGCTACAGAGTCCCGAAGCCGAATCATAAACGTGTCCGGTTCGGTCTCTATCCTTCCTATCTTACAATACAAGTTACATGACTAGGTCGGTTTACATTTACAGGCTTTAACCCGCCTTCGGGCCTTGGGCCTTCGTGAAGCGCCATCATCCTTGCATCTTCATGGGCTTCTAATCTTCAAGGAGTTAACCCAGCTACACAAGGCCGGTTTACCTCCAGTAGTAATATCCCCAACATTAGGCCCCAGATTGGTTTGAACTTGTTCATGTCAATCTTCAACACTTAGAAAAATTCCTCCCTCATATCTTCACCTTGATCTTGTAAACCGCCATGACGTCATACTTCACGATGATGATAAACCGCCCTGACATCATCTGTTCGTTGATTCTGAAGATTACCTTCTTTTAATGTATATTCAGCCACCGAGGCGACACCTTTATTAATTTATCCATTTTGGGCTCCTCGATTCCCGCACTTGCTGTTTTATCGCTTCACCTTATAAATAGGAGCAGAGGACCCCTTTCTTTTCTTTCCGCTATCCTTTCATCCCTTCTTCTTCCTCCCGACGTCTCCGCACCTGTGCGCCGCCGTCATCTCCAAGCCTCGCCTCTGCTTCACCGTCGGCCACTGCATCGACCTGTTCGCACCAGAGTTCCGTAGCACACCTCCGCTGCTTCCGCGGTCGTAGTAAGTCCTTCCCCCTTCCTTTCTAGATCCATTAGGGTTTCCCTGCTCTTCGCGGTTCTTGAAGTTCATCGAAGCTTTTGGTGCTGTTCTTCCTTGGCCTGTAGATGAATGCTTCGCACTTATCGTATCCCTTGCTGTGGCTAATCTTCTGTTACCACCATAAATCCTTATGCGCAAAAGCTGATGTAGTCCTTCATAAACTGTTTCGGGTCTTACCCTTTTTAGGTCAAAATATTTTTGCTTTTCTGTCTTACCTTAGATCCGAAATTTTCATATGTCTCTGTGAAATCTGTTTCTCCTCACGCCAACATAGGCGGTTTAACCTTGTATAAGAAATCTATACCATTAGCCCTCTGATAAACCGGAGGAGCCTTTTACCTTCATAGTTATACTCCGGTTTAACAATGTCTGAGTACTCCTGTCCTGGTATTACCTTTTATCCCTTATTACATTGGTCTCCGGTTTATGCCATTTCGCATATCAGTACGTTTCTTACTCCATTGTATCTTGCATATCATCATGAATGATTTATAAACCGGCCATTCATTTTTAGCTTGTTTGTTTCGCAATGGCCAAACAATTCACTGCTTGCAACTGGGCTCGTTCCCGGGTTACTGAGACTCAGTTGAATGAGATGGTCAGCATCGGCTCCCTGCCTAAGAAAACTGAAATTAAATGGCGAGTTCCAGGAACATAAAATCCTCCAACCCCAAGGCAGGGTGAGGTGGTGGTTTTTGTTGACCACATAAGCCGTGGCTTCAAACCGCCATGGTCAAAGTTTTACTGGGATGTGCTTGCCAATTTCCAACTCCATCCCCAAGACATTGGGCCCAATTCAGTATCCAACCTATGTAACTTCCAGGTCTTCTGTGAAGCGTACTTACAGGAAGAACCAACTGTAGAATTGTTCCGGGACTTCTTTCACTTAAACCGGTGCACAGAGTTTGTAAATGGCCCGAACACTGAACTTGGTGGTGTCTCGATTCAAAAGCGGAAAGAAGTTGAGTTTCCTCATGCCAAACATCACAGCCACCCAAAGGAATGGAACCAAACTTGGTTTTATTGCAGAGACACTTTGCCTGAAGATGAAAATCCCCTTCCAGGCTTTCGTGATCACCGTGTTTCCAACACCCATCTGATGCCGCAACGCTTAAACTCTGCTGAAAGGGCGAAATATGCCCCTCGACTCGCCAAACTCCGAGCCTTTATGGCCAATGGTTTAACAGGTGTGGATTTCGTGCCCTGTTGGATATCTTGGAGCATCTTG
This sequence comes from Triticum urartu, assembly GCF_056163025.1. NCBI lineage: Eukaryota > Viridiplantae > Streptophyta > Magnoliopsida > Poales > Poaceae > Triticum > Triticum urartu. The sequence continues at coordinate 568,185,846 of NC_141874.1, forward strand.
CCTCTAAGCCGGCGTCCCAGTTTAATGTGTGAGTATACCGGTGAGGTTGACGACCCTCAACGCCATTGCAATATTCAACTATCTGATGAAGAAGTCATTGAAGGTGTATAAAAGATTCTGAATGAATCGGAACTGGTCTGTAGCCAAACCGGTTTGAGTCCCTTCTATGCCAAGAACAAACCGCCTGCTGTAAGCATTATACTTCCTTTTTATCTCTAATATTTTCATTTTGTGCAACCTGTAATCCTTCTTCTGTGTATGTATGTATAGGGTGATGACCTCTTCTGGAAATGGAAAACCGTAGAAAAAGCGGTAAAACCAACTGTGGACAAAGCGGTCAAACCATCTCGCCCCAAAACCAAAGCCATCAAACAGATGTCAAACGGAAAACGGCTGACCGGATCAACATGGAGCTTGATGACGACACTGATGATCCGGAAGTTGAGGTAGAACTTGACTCACTTGGCTCTCTTTTCATGCATCTCATTAACAATGATATTCCTTAGGAGGACGTAGAAGGCAGTCAAGCTGATGATGTAGAGGTAATTACCCTTTCCTCTAGTTCAGACTCTATGCCAACACAAAAAACCCGCCAAGCAGTCCGGAAAGTAAGCTTTTCTCATCCTCTTGCTCACTTGGACCCAATATTTATTTTGAAGACTCAGCAGCATGAAGCTCGTCGGACAAACCAGCATAGTGGCCAACAGGTCACTTCAGCCGGTTTACCTGATACCCCGGTTCGGAAGCGCCGGTCTGAGGTCTCTCCTACTCCTGACCATTCTTACCCCAAGGCAGGTTATTTCAGACAACCTCTTAATCCATTCGATTCAAATTATTAGGTGACACCTCCCTCATCATCTGGCGAGTCGACAACAACTCAACTCCCTCCTCTGAAAACTGTGGCCGGGTAAGTTGTAAAACCTTTTCCTTCAATGCATCATAGAACTTGAATAAGATATTAATCCTTTTATATTTTTGTTTGCAGGGACAAAGCCAGTCCCAGCAATAAAGCTCGAGTCACCAACCCGCCCGAAGACCCGGCCACTTTTGAAGAAGAAACCAGAGGTGAACCGGAACAAACTTGTGAACCGGAGCGCCTTCATCCTGAAGCCGCCTCTGGTGAACCGCCCCTTCAAGGCCAAAACACCGTTGAACCAGCTGACGCTGAACCTGCCGCACCTGACGTAGAACCGGCAGAGCCAAACCGGGCTAGTCCGGTGAGAAATGCTGATACTCCATTGTCACCAGCTGTAGGATCGAAAGTATGTCTAGAGGGGGGGTGATTGGACTACTTGACCAAATAAAAACTTAACCTTTTCCCAATTTTAGTTCTTGGCAGATTTTAGCTATTGTAGGACAAGTCAAGCAATCATCACACAATTCAAGCAAGCATGCAAAGAGTATATTGGCAGCGGAAAGTAAAGCATGCAACTTGCAAGAATGTAAAGGGAAGGGTTTGGAGAATTCAAACGCAATTGGAGACACGGATGTTTTTCCCGTGGTTCGGATAGGTGGTGCTATCCTACATCCATGTTGATGGAGACTTCAACCCACGAAGGGTAACGGTTGCGCGAGTCCACGGAGGGCTCCACCCACGAAGGGTAACGGTTGCGCGAGTCCACGAAGGGATCCACCCACGAAGGGTCCACGAAGAAGCAACCACCCACAAAGGGTCCACGAAGTAGCAACCTTGTCTATCCCACCATGGCCATCGCCCATGAAGGACTTGCCTCACTAGCGGTAGATCTTCACAAAGTAGGCGATCTCCTTGCCCTTACAAACTCCTTGGTTCAACTCCACAATCTTGTCGGAGGCTCCCAAGTGACACCTAGCCAATCTAGGAGACACCACTCTCCAAGAAGTAACAAATGGTGTGTAGGTAATGAAATCCTTGCTCTTGTGCTTCAAATGATAGACTCCCCAACACTCAACTCTCTCTCATAGGATTTGGATTTTGTGGAAAGAAGATTTGAGTGGAAAGCAACTTGGGGAAGGCTAGAGATCAAGATTCATATGGTAGGAATGGAATATCTTGGTCTCAACACATGAGTAGGTGGTTCTCTCTCAGAACATATGAGTTGGAATTGTGTATGTGTTCTGATGGCTCTCTCCACGAATGAAGAGGAGGTGGAGGGGTATATATAGCCTCCACACAAAATCCAACCGTTACACACAATTTTCCAATCTCGGTGGGACCGAATCAACAAACTCGGTCGGACCGAAAAGGTAAACCTAGTGACCGTTAGAGATTTTCGGTGGGACTGACATGCAACTCGGTAGGACCGGTATGGTTAGGGTTTGGGCATAACGTAATCTCGGTGAGACCGATTACACAAACTTGGTGAGACCGAGTTTGGTAATGAGCTAACCAGAGAGTTGGTCAGGCAAACTCGGTGGGACCGATTTGCTCTTTCGGTGAGACCGAAAAGTTACAAAAAGGAAATACTGAATTTACATTGCAATCTCGGTGGGACCGATTCGCTCTTTTGGTGAGACCGAAAAGTTACGAAAGGGAAACAGAGAGTTTGCAATCCCATCTCGGTGAGACCGAGATCCCTATCGGTAGAACCGAATTGCTAGGGTTTGGCAGTGGCTTATGACAAGTGAAACTCGGTGGCGCCGGATAGAAAGAATCGGTAGGACCGAGTTTGTCTTAGGGTTTAGGTCATAAGTGGATATGGGAAAGTAGTTGAGGGTTTTGGAGCATATCACTAAGCACATGAAGCAAGAGGCTCATTAAGCAACACCTCATCCCTCCTTGATAGTATTGGCTTTTCCTAAAGACTCAATGTGATCTTGGATCACTAAAATATAAAATGAAGAGTCTTGAGCTTTTGAGCTTGAGCCAATCCTTTGTCCTTAGCATTTTGAGGGTTCCACTTTCACATCCATGCCGTGCCAATCATTGAGCTTTCCTGAAATAATCATCTTGGAATAGCATTAGCTCAATGAGCTATATGTTGTTATGAATTACCAAAACCACCTAGGGATAGTTGCACTTTCAATCTCCCCCTTTTTGGTAATTGATGACAACATATAGATCAAAGCTTCGACAAATGATAATAAGCATGAAATATATCGTCGCTTTGAGAAGTATGTGACAAGTAAGATCTCCCCCTAAATTTGTGCATATTTAAAATTTGCTTTGGACTGCAAATGCACAAAGAGTTAGAGTCATGGGTTACTCTTCCATGTCACATACATCTTGGTGGAGCGCTTAAAATGATAAGAATGAAATACATGCACTCATCACCAAGAATAGTGAATGATCACATAAGATAGATAGGATAATAATATTAAGCAAGCATTAAGTGTAGCTTATGATCAAACACATGATCATCAATGTCTCACAAGCAATGACATAGTATCTCAAGCACTCAAAAGCAAACAAAGTTCGAAAAACCACCAAATAAAGCAAGAGAGAATAAAAGCAACACTCTCTCTCGAAGCCTATGATCTATACATTTTCTCCCCCTTTGGCAACAAGTTACCAAAAAGTTCCTAGAAAATGCATAGTGCTAGATCGACGCTCAGGCTTGATCTTCTGGTGGTGGTGGAGTCCAGAGCACTCCAAGGACGAAGCCTTCTGTAGACGTGGTCGGAGTCGAGGCTGAAGTAGACGCTGGAGCTGGTGGAACTGAGGCTGTAGCTAGTGCAGACGTGGTGGCTGCGGGGTCAGCAACTGGCACTGCAGACGACCTCGGACCTCGTGGCACTCTGGCAAAGGCATCAGTTGTAGTCTTGCCTCTCCTCTCCTGCATGTCATCCTGGAGCTGCTCCACTGCAGTTTGAATCTCTATCACTTTGACATCCAAGTCATAAAACTTTTGTTCCATGATCCTCTCTAAGCTTGCCTGGTTCTGAGTTAGGGTGGCTAGTCCTTGCTCAATCCGCAGGGTGGATGCAATCAAGTAACCAAGCTGCTCTTGTTTGGTTTTCAAGAAATATTCAGATGCCTCCTCTTGAGTTGGCATCTTGGCAGCTTTCTCCTTCCTTGCCTTCTCCTTCTTGGCTTGTGCTTGTGCAGACGATGGTTCATTCTCAGTCATAACAACTTGATTATCTTCAAAATCTGGACGGATGGGAAGGTGTTCCTTGTCCAACAAGTATATGCCTGTGCCCATCTTGGAGTTAATGAGCTCCTGAATCTGTGGGGCATATCCACAACTCCTCTTCTGGTCTGCTGCAGTCCTCTTGATTGTTTCTATCATAAGGCTCATGACCTTGAATTTCTGAGGCACATCAAATACATGAAGCAAATTGATTGCATGGCCTCTGGTCATCTTGTGATCACCTGACTTGGGCAACAGAGTGTGTCTAAGGATCCATTTAATGGTTGGCAGCCCTGACAGAAGATAATGCACAGACCCAAACTTGAAAGTGTCAAGTGCCTCGTTTGGAATTTCCTTGTACATATTGGACATAAAGTTGTGGTCCATCTTCTTCTTGGCATAGATATCCAAGTCATCCTCATTTTCCTCTGGGGCATTGATCAACTTTGCCCATTCCTCAACTGTAGATTGGTACCTCGTACCTTCAGACATCCAAGTTATCCTACCATCTGGATAGAAGTGTGCCGTGGAGTAGAATTGCATAATAAGTTCCTCGTTCCACTTTGTGAGCTTCTACCCAACAAAGTCTGCTACTCCACAAGCATTGAAGCTGTCTTGCACTCCAGGATAGTGCTCTTCATTGTCCTTGATGTACTCCCAATCAACCCATCTCATGTCACAAACTATGGGCTTCTTGTCCAACAAAACTGTCTCATAGAAGTCCTGCTGTTCCTTGGTGTGGAACCTGTAGTCCATAGCAGTTCTTCTCCTTGAAGCATACGGGTCTGCTTCTCTCCACTTCCTGAGCCCTGAATCTCTTCTGAGCTTCATTTCCTCAGCCACAGGATGAGCATCATTGTGGTCTGGGATCTTGGGTTTGAGCTTTCTCAGAACATGCTCTTCATCATCTTCTTCAGCAGCTTCAGGCACTGGGGCCTTGTTCTTTTCAGTTGCAGGTATGCTCCTTGTATTTCTCTTTGGAGCTGTCTTGACCTTTGATGCAGCCTTGGGTGCTTCTTTGGGCTTAGATGCAGTAGCCCCTGATTTGATAGCATCACCCATTAGCTTGGGTGCCTTAGGTGCTGGTGCAGCAACCTCTTCTTCTTCCTCTTCTTCCATGATGGAAGCCTTTCCAAGCACTCTGGCTACGGTCTTCTTGACTCTTTCCTTCCTTTTCTTTCCTTCAGCAGCAACTGGCTCTTTGGGTGCAGGCTTTTCAGGAATCTGAGTTGAGGCTCTGGCCTTTGGCATAGGCTGCCTACCTGCTGGCCTTTTGATTTTCAATCCTGGCTTTGTGCCTTGAGCTGAGCCATGTTCCTTCTCGAGCACTACTCTCTTTGAAGTTGCTTCCTCTTCTGCCACATAGTCCTCATCCTCTGATTCTGAGGTTCTCTTCTTCCTTTGTCTGGTGGCAGCTTTTGGTAAATTGCTAGGAGTACTTCTGCTGCCATCATCTGAAGAACTTGAGGGACCAATGCCCTCACTCATCTGCACTTGCTGTTCTGACATGTTCTGGCTATCACTCTGATCAGACATGTTGCAAACTCTGACTGCTGACCCTGTGAATAGGTTATAGATGAGATAGAGTGGATGAGCATCACAAAATGCAGAGATTTTTGCAAAAGAATGATCCAAAAACTTAGTTTTAGTTTCCCACTGAAATCATCTCGGATCTACCGATTTTTAAACTTGGTGATACCGAAGCAGTTTTGGCACCTAAACTAGTGAACTCGGTCAGACCGAGTCACAGTTCGGTGGCACCGAGACTGCTAGGGTTTCACAAAGTTCCAAAATCGGTCACACCGATAAGTAATTCTCGGTCAGACCGAGTCTCACTTGTGCAATGGCATGAGCCAAATCGGTGGGACCGAGTTTTTCAACTCGGTGGGTCCGAGATGGTTTCGGCAGAAAACTAACCCTAAAATTTTCAAATCAAACCTAATCTACGAGCGCATTGACTGGATAGGAGTGTTTCAATCGTGGCAAGAATCATGATGATCACAATGTGCTAAGAATCGGATTGGAGAATAGCACAAAGATCGAGTCCATACCCTAGTACGGCGGAGACTCGCTACGGTGGCAACAGCGGGGTAGAATTCCCGTTGACGGCGACGGAGACCAGCGACTGGAGGCGGCTGGCGGAGAGGAGACGATCCGGAGACCACGTTGGCAGAGCAGGCTATCGCGCGGGCGAAGGGGTTCGGAGAAATTTCCAAATTTTTTCCCGTGACTATATATAGCCCGACCCTGTCGGTGTGACCGAGTGGAACGACTCGGTGGCACCGAGATGCAAAACTGTATACAGTTATTGCAACTCGATGTGACCGAATGGTTCAAATCGGTTGCACCGAGATCGAAAACATAGATCAACTTAATGATCTCGGTAGGACCGAAAGTAGGGTATCAGTCAGACCGAGAATCACAAAGAGGTTTTGGAAGTTTAAGTCTATGACGAATCGGGGACTCCGAGTGCTCCTCACATAGAGTGGTTCGAATCTGACTTGATCAAATTTTGTGATGCAGCATGAATAGAGTTTGAGACGAGAAAAGCATAGATGGCTAGAGGAGGTTCTTAGGCATTCTTGTCCATCCACTTGGCAAAAGAAAATAAAACCAAACAATCAAAACAACAAGTGGATGTCCTCGAATGAGTAAAATATGCAACCAGCATGCTCACGCAATAAGATGGCAAATGAAATATGTGACAAGGCATGCACAACCAATTCTAGCATCTACCAAGCAATTTGCGATGACAAGGTCATCTATATATGAGTATATTGACTTAGGAGTCAAGTGAGAACACTTGATCATAGGTCATACTGATCGTTTAAGCTCAAGTGGGGTTACCACTTTTACATAAAGCATTGTTGTGTTCACATCTTTAGAGTTGCTTTATCTCAAGTCTTAGAGTAAAGCTCCCCCTAGATGTGATATCCCCCCTTAGAGGGATGAACTAACCTCGGGTTTTGTCGATGATGACTTCATGTAGATGTTGAAGATGTGGATGCTCAATGTTGATGTAGATCACTTGGAGCTATCCATTTGAGTGAATTGCACTTTCAATACCTACATGGGTTAGTCCCACAAGGAACAAACAAGGATATCCATAGACATAGAGTGATGCACACACAAGATGATGTCCATGAAAACTTTTAGGTTACCTTGTCCCTTGTCTTACCAACAAGAGGGTTTGTGACTCCTTGAACTAGTGCAAGATGTGGAAGTTTATTGCACTTGTTCTTGCCAAAATGATAAGAGTGAAGTATGTTGGCGGAGTCACCCTCAAGAACTCTCTAGTTCTTCTTCTTTTGGATCCACACCATCTTGATGGGAACCCTTGGAGTTGTAGTCGTACTTGATGAAGTGGAACTTGAAGTAGTCTTGGGAATCCACTTGACTAAGGTCTTAGGAGCTTCTTCAAATGCATCAATTTCCTCTTGAAGCTTGTCCTTGCCTTTTTGCTTGTAGTCTTGTGGTGGAAGATCATCTTGAGCTTGTGTCCCCTTGAAAGAAGTATCACACTTCTCTTGTTGAGGAACAAACTTTGTCTTGGGGTATTGATCTTCTTCCCACTCAACTCCATTGGCATTGAACTTTCATTCAAAACCAACACCTTGATTCTTCCGGTGCATTCCTTGCTTGCGCACAATTTCCTCGAATTGCTTACTCCCGGCAAGGCTTTTGTACACTCCTTTCTCTATAATTCCCTTCAATAAGCTATTTTCTTGCTCAAGTGTAACTTGGCTAAGAGAATCATTAGTGGAATCAAGAGAACTACTAGAAGCAACAATATTGGATTTAGCATGATCATTGTTACTGCTAGAGGAAGAATCTTTCTTGTTCTTGTTACTAGACTTGACTTGAGGCATGTAAGTGGATAAGAGTAAACGCTTGGCAATGTAAGAAGAACTTTTCTTGCGGAGATCATTATTGATTGCTTTTAAGAACTCATGCTCTTGCTCAAGATTGAGCTTTTCAAAGCGTAATTTCTCATGAGCTCTTAAAAGTTCTCGATGATCTTCGAAGATAGTTTCATGAGCTAACTTAAGAGTGTTTAGTTCTTTAGTTAGAGCCTCAATCTTCTCCTTATCATTGTCATTCATTTTATCTTGATTAGCATGATTAATTGACGTTTCATCATAGTATTCATCACTAGAGTTGTCAACAAGCAAATCATCACCTAACAAGTCATCTTCATCACTATTGAAATCAACATACTCGGGGTGTGTTACCTTAGGACCTTTGGCCATGAAGCATCTTCCAATTCCTTCATTTGGTGAGTCAAATATGTTGTAGGAGTTGGTTGACACAAGTGCTAGACCGGCAACACCTTCATCTTGAGTATCTTCGGAGTCGGAGTGATAACTTCTCTCGGAGTGGCTGTCGGAGTCGGAGCCGGATACCCATTCACCAACATGAGCTTGATGTCTTTGTTTTGTGTAGCTCCTTGATGATTTTTCCTCCGAATCCTTGCTTCTCCGTGAGTATCTTCGTTCATAACGATCATCTCTACTCCTTCTCTCTCTTGGTGGTGATTCTTTGCTTCTTCTTTTTGGAGAATCTTGTCTTCTCTTGTAGGGAGCCGTACACTCATTGGAATAGTGTCCGGGTCTTCCACAACTGTAGCAGTTTCGCTCTCGACTAGAAGATCTTTTGTCATTGTAGGACCTTGACTTGAAGCTTCTATCTTTGCTTCTACTCTTGTAGAACTTGTTGAAGTTCTTCACCATTAAGCTCAATTCTTCATTGAAGTTTTGTTTCTCACTTGATGATGTAGGGGCTTCACATGAGGCTTTGTAGGCACCACTTGATTTGTTGTGAAGTTCCTCTTTATCCTTAAGTGACATCTCATGAGCAACAATTCTTCCAATCACCTCCGTTGGCTTGAGATCTTTGTAATTGGGCATCATTTGGATCAATGTGCACACGGTATCATATTTTCCATCCAAGGCTCTTAGAATCTTCTTGATGATGAATTTATCGGTCATCTCTTCACTTCCTAAGCCGGCAATCTCATTTGTGATGAGAGCAAGCCTAGAGTACATTTCAGCGACACCTTCACCATCCTTCATTTTGAACTTTTCAATTTGACTTTGAAGCACATCCAACTTGGATTCCTTGACGGAGTCGGTACCTTCATGCATATCAATCAAAGTGTCCCAAATTTCCTTTGCATTCTCAAGACGGCTGATTTTGTTGAATTCTTCGGGGCACAATCCGTTGAAGAGAATATCACAAGCTTGAGCATTGTATTGCAACATCTTCAACTCATCCGCGGTAGCTTCACGGTTTGGTTCTTTCCCATCAAAGAAGTCACCTTGCAAACCAACACACACAATAGCCCAAACGGCGGGGTTATGTCCAAGAATATGCATTTTCATTTTATGCTTCCAACTAGCAAAATTAGTACCATCAAAGTAAGGACCTCTATGGTGATAATTTCCCTCGCTAGACGCCATACTCTCCTAGGTTGTGAAACCAAGGCTATGACCACCAAAAGCTATGGAGATCAAAGCAAATGGAGACCAAAGCTCTGATACCACTTGTAGGATCGAAAGTATGTCTAGAGGGGGGTGATTAGACTACTTGACCAAATAAAAACTTAATGTAACATCCCAAATTTGCAATTTGGAATGTTATACACTAGATCATCATGCATATCATATTTTCTTGCATTTTGGTCGATCCTAGAAATTTCACGCAACTCAAGGATCTTCGGAGAGAGTTGGAGATTTTGTTATTTTCATATTTGAGAGTTTTCTCGAATTTGAAAAAAAGGATCATTTGATTTATTTATTTCATCTTCAATAATTTTTCCTATATAAAAAATGAGAGAGGGAATAATATGACCTTCCCAAATTTAGGAAAAAATGAAGATTTAATAAATAGATCAATTTTGTTTTCCGGAGTTTTTTTCGCATTTTATTTGGATAGGGAAAAATGCGCGTTTTCAAAAATTGCATTTTAGGCCCGGAGAAAAGTTCATTTTGTTCGACTCATTTTTAGGAGTCGGGGAAAATTTACTTTAGAATTTTTGGAGTCCGTTTAGTTTTCTTTTTCTTTGTTTTTCCGCGCGCGGAATTATTTATAAAAAAAACAAAAGGAGCCTCCCGCCAGGCCAGCCGGGCCAAAGGCCCAGCCAGCCGGCCGCCCCAGCCCCTCCGCACGCGCGCCAGGCGCAGGCAGCGCCGCCGCCTCGCCTCGCCTCTAGGCCGAGTCCTAGTAGGACTCAAGGCCGGTAGCCCCTCCCCTTTTCCTTTGTTCCGTTTTCCTTTTTCTTCTAGGACTCTTTTTCCTCTCTTTTTCTTGTCCCCTACCCCAAGTAAATCCCCCCCTCACCTATATAAATACCCCAACACCCCCCCTCTAAACCCATCAAATCAAACCCCAAGCCCCCAAGCCCCACGCCGCGCCACCCCACACCCACGCCGCCGCCGCCCTACGCCGCGCCACCCCACACCCACGCCGCCGCCGCCCTACGTTGCCGCCGGAGCCCCTCGCCGGAGACCTCGCCGGAGGTTGCCCCGCGTCTCTTTTCCTCGGATCGTTTTCTTCTAATCGTTCCGATTCTTTTCTTCTCTTCCGATTCGTTTTCTAGATCGGTTTTCTTCTCCGAAACCCTAGATCGGATTCGTTTTCTTTTCCGATTTAGTTGCCTTTGGACCGTTCGCCGGACCGTTCGTCCTAACGAACGTGATCACCGGATTCTTCTAGGTTAACGAACGTCCGTTCGTATAACCGTTCTTCTTTTTCTTCTCGTCGGATTTATTCCGCGATCGCGATCTCAGATCCGATCTTCGTTCTAGTCTTTTTTCTTGCTCGTTTATCGGAATCAGGTGATTCAAGCGCCTGGAGTTTTGTTTCGAAACCGCCGTTCCGTCTAATCAACTTAAACAAGTTTTTGCCCCGGTAAAATTTGACCTAGTTTCAACTTGCTAGAACCGAGTTGTTTTCTTCCGTCGTTTGTTTTCCGTTTCTTCGTTCGGTTCTTTCTTTCTTTGCAACCGGAGTTCTTAAGTTGAACTTTCTGGTTCGTTCTCTTGTTCGAGTTTTATCTGTGCATTAGATGAGTACTTATTGTGTGTTTGTTGTTTGTTTGCGATAGATTACCCGGATTGCGCCGCTTGTTACTTCGATTCCCTAGGTCTCGCGGATCATCAGTAAGGCAAGTAACACTTTGATCATACCTTTTCTACAAGCCAGTTTTATTGCATTAGATCAATCCTCTCACGTTGCATGATTAGGATCTAATTAAATTGTGGGATGGGAAGTAGATGAGGTAGTACCTATTACCTGTATTATTATGAAACCTTTGGGAGTTACTTCTACGTTTGCTTATTATGCCATGCTATGCTAGTAGACGTGGATTGGGTGAGTGATATCCATGACAGATGTGAGTTGATAATTTTAATGGTTTATCTAAGGTGGCAGCTTAAACACACATCTGGGTGGATTGAGGCACCTGGGGTTACCAGGACTTGCCTGTTTTTTTTTGGACCGCCACCCAGGCTCAAAGGGATCATAAGATCTTTCATGCTAGAAACTTCCGTGTGCAGCCACAAGCCATTATGGGCTCTGGCATAGTTGACTAAGTTGTGCGAACTCTTACAGTGGTGGACTAGCAGATGTAGGGGATGTAGGTGTACCGGTCTACCCGATCGTAAGGTGCTAGCGCTTCTGAAAGACTATGTCTCGGTCATCCGTCTTCTCAAACACCCTGTAGTGCGAGAAACCAAACGGAGGCGATCGAGTCTTGTGGGGAAAAGTGCGCAAACCTCTGCAGAGTGTATAAACTAATCATGATTAGCCGTGTCCCCGGTCATGGACAACTTGAGTATCTAGTACTTGAATATCGTGTGAATCTCAACATGTTACTTCTAATTAATGTTGTTGGGTTTTAATTATTTTTAATTGGGATTGAGAATGCTGTCAACCATTCTCAATGTTTCACAACCACCATGATAGTTAAATAAATTTATTCCTTTGCTGTAGGGAAAAACTGGCTTTACGCAAGACTGTAACCATAGAGCTTTCCACCAGCCATATATGCATATAGTATAGCTGTTTCATTCCATTACTCTCTATGTGTTACTTTGCCAGCATATTCCATGTGCTGACCCGTTTTCGGGCTGCAACTTCTCATGTTGCAGACTTTTCAGACGATGAGTAAGGTGCTTTTAGGTCGTGGTTCTATACTCAGTGATGCCGTTGGAGTTGATGGACCCATTTATCTTCCGAGTCTTCCGCTGTTATCGACACTAGATGGCCTTAAGCCATGTTTATTGCAATAAGTTCTCTTTGAGACAACGATGTAATAAGTGTGTGATTGCCACTCTACTATAAATCCTTCGATGTACTGTGTGGTGTCAGCATTACTGATCCAGGGATGACACTTGAGCACAGAGTGCTTGATCCATTCGGGTCGGGTCGTGACAGAGAATGGTATCAGAGCACACGCTGACTGTAGGACACGACCACTAAGTTAAAGCCATAGATCACTACTCTTTTCTCATTTTCCAAACTCCTCATCTTTTCTACTCTTTTAGGATGACGAACGTGAAGATTAAGTACGCTCAACCGGATGAAGGCACACCATTTGGATTTCACCTGAAGGAAGTCACCAAGTACCTGAACATTGGATTACCAAGCTTCACGGGAACCTTCAACGCCACTCTGCCTGAAGAGGAGCGCTGGAAGATTCAAGCTCACGTTCCGGGGAGAACATTCACGCCAATCACGAAACCCATAGATAGTGTTTTCAATGCACCAACCTGGAGTCTGGAAAGGAGCATGGCAGCTCATATCACCATAGGACGCATTGGAGAAGTTTATCAAGAAGACCTCAAGGACCCTATCTACCAGATTTGCGGACGCCGAGATGAACAATGGGAGTTAGTCAGCACCAAGAAGGATAGATCCATTGCATCTTTCATCTAGGAGTTAAACCAGCACATTCAACGCCACGAGAACCAGATGTGCAATGATATGATAGAGTTGAAGAATGCAAAGGCAAGGATCATCGAGCTAGAAGGAGAACTGAAGTCTACACGCAAGGACTACATGGACGAGATCGTAGCTCTAGCAAGACACAATGGCGATCTTAAGCAGGAGATGGAAGAACTCAAGAGGAAGTTAGCATCCGAGGAGGAGGACGAGTACGTCGCATGTCCGGACAACTACATCATCATCGACGACACTGATTCGGATCCAAGTGAACCCGACTTTGAAGACGAAGCTGGAGCAGATATCATGGAGTCTTCCACCGGTTCAAATTTCCAGATGACCACCAGATAGTAGTAGTATTCCCCCATGTAAACACAATATAGCCGAGCACTTTTGCGATAGTTAGACCGTTTGTAAGCCCTTGTTTGATTGATTGAAGTGAATTGTGTGCTTTTGCCTCATGTGCATATGGGTAGTGTTTTCCCTTTAGACCCCCTCTATTCTCAATTCTCGTCTTTTCTAAACCCTCAGATGCCTCCGAGACGTGACAATGGATTTCCACCGGAGCTCACTCAGTTGATCCAGCAGCAGAATCAATTGATGCAGATGTTAGTCCAGAACCAGCAGAACAACAACAACAACCCACCAACACCACCTGTTGACCACTTAGCCCGTTTCCTTAGGCTGAATCCACCGGTGTTTTCCAGTAGCACCGAGCCGATAGTAGCAGACGATTGGCTCCGCAAGATAGGAAGGGAGTTGACCACTGCAGGATGCACGGATGGTGAGAAAGTGAAGTTTGCCGCTCACCAGCTTGACGGACCCGCGGCAGCATGGTGGGAGAATTTCACAGCCACCTACCCAGTTGACACTGTCACATGGGATCAGTTTCAGCAAGCTTTCCGCACTGCCCATGTTTCAGCGGGAGCTATGGCCATAAAGAAGCGTGAGTTTCGCAACTTACGCCAAGGAGGAAGGACAGTTGGCCAGTACGTTGACGACTTCAGCAAGTTAGCACGTTATGCCCCAGATGACGTTACTACGGATGCAGCTAAGCAGGATTAGTTTCTGGAAGGATTGAATGATGAACTAAGCATGCAGTTGATGGTAGCCACCTTCAACAACTACCAGGAGTTGGTAGATCGTGCCATCATGATTGAAGGAAAGCAACAGCAGATTGAGAACCGTAAGAGGAAGTATGGACAGGGGAAGTATAACTCTGGAGCCCAGCAGAAGCCCCGTTTTGCCCCTAAACCGGGATTTCAGTTTCAGCATACCCATGGAGGAGGTAGCTCGCACAACCATAATGGCCACAAGAATGGTAATGGGAATGGAGGAAGCAACAGCCAGAACCGGACCACCCCATCCACCCCAGCCAAGAAGGATTTGAGCCACGTCACTTGCTATAAGTGTTCCAAGACCGGACATTATGCCAATGAATGTCCCGAAGGCCAGAATGGAAATGGCAATGGAAGCTCTGGGAAGAAGCCGAACCCTTTCAATAGGGGACAGGTGAACCACGTTAATGTGGAGGAGGTTGAAGATCATCCCGATGCAGTAATAGGTAAGTTTTTGGTTAAGTCATTTACTGCACTCGTTCTTTTTGATACTGGTGCATCGCATTCATACATATCAAGTGGATTTGTGGAAAAGTATAGCCTGCCCACTAGGATTCTTAAAACACCTATGCTAGTAAGCTCGCCAGGAGCAGAGTACATGGCCAGACAAGGATGTTTTCAAGTGCCATTAAGTATAGGAAGGCATGTTTTCCCAACGGATTTAATTATTCTGGAATCCCAAGGTCTGGATGTGATTCTTGGTATGGATTGGCTGTCGATGTATGGAGGAAACATCGATTGCGCCAGTAAGACAATTTTGCTTACCACACCAGAAGGAAGAAGGATCAAGTATGTATCTCGGCATGTGCCAAATAGGACACAAGTAAACTGCCTAACAGGAGTTGTGCAAGAAGAAGTACCAGTGGTAAAGGATTTTCCTGATGTATTTCCTGAGGAATTACCAGGCATGCCACCGGATAGAGACATTGAGTTTCTGATTGAGTTATTGCCAGGTACCGGCCCAATATCAAAGCAACCGTACCGGATGCCAGCAAAGGATTTAGTGGAAATTAAGAATCAGATTAAGGAGTTATTGGATAAAGGTTACATTCGCCCAAGTTCTTCGCCTTGGGGATCACCCGTACTTCTAGTGGAAAAGAAGGATGGATCATTAAGGATGGTTGTAGATTATCGGGGATTGAATGAAGTAACCATCAAGAACAAGTACCCACTGCCAATGATCAACGATCTGTTTGATCGGTTGCAAGGAGCTAAAGTGTTTTCCAAGATTGATTTGCGATCAGGGTACCATCAATTGAATATTCGAGAGTAGGACATACCTAAGACAGCGTTCACCACGAGATATGGATTGTATGAGTATACCGTTATGTCATTTGGATTGACTAACGCACCTGCCTATTTTATGAACCTGATGAACAAAGTGTTTATGGAGTTTTTGGATAAGTTCGTCGTAGTGTTCATTGATGACATTCTGGTTTATTCAAAGAATGAAGAGGAGCATAAGGAACATTTGCGTTTGGTTTTGGAGAAACTAAGGGAACATCAGTTATACGCCAAATTCAGCAAATGTGAGTTTTGGTTGAAGGAAGTTGGATTCCTCGGACATGTTATATCCAGAGAAGGTATAGCAGTTGACCCCACAAAGGTTGAGACCGTAACCGAATGGGAATCACCAACAACAGTTGGAGACATCCGGAGTTTTCTTGGACTCGCAGGATACTACCGGAGATTCATTGAGAATTTCTCAAAGATTGCGAAGCCTATGACTGAATTGTTGAAGAAGGATACTAAGTTCAAATGGACTGAGGAGTGTGAGGCTAGTTTCCAGGAGTTGAAGAGACGTTTGGTTACCTCACCAGTATTGATTTTGCCAGATCAGACCAAGGATTATGAGGTGTATTGCGACGCTTCACGTCGAGGACTTGGAGCAGTGCTTATGCAGGAAGGGAGAGTTGTTTCGTATGCTTCACGGCAACTGAAGCCTCATGAGTTGAATTATGCCACGCATGATTTGGAGTTAGCAGCCATAGTGCATGCATTGAAAACATGGAGACATTTCCTCATTGGAAATCATTGTGAGGTGTACACGGATCACAAGAGTTTGAAGTACATTTTCACGCAGAAGGAGTTGAACCTCAGACAAAGGAGATGGTTGGAGCTCATCAAGGATTATGACATGAGATTGCATTACCATCCCGGAAAAGCTAATGTAGTAGCTGACACATTGAGCCGTAAGAGCCATGTCAATACCCTATTGACGGGGAAAATACCCAAGGAGTTAGCAGAAAACCTTCGTGTGCTATGTTTGGAAATAGTTCCGAGAGGCTATGTAGCAGCATTGGAGATTCAGTCAACATTGATGAATAAGATCAGAGAAGCTCAGAAATCTGACAAGGAGATTGCCGCTATAAAGGAGAAATTGAGCGAAGGAAAAGCAAAGGGATTTCGTGAGGATGAGCACGATACCTTATGGTTTGAAGACCATGTTTATGTGCCCAATGACCCGGAGATCAGGAAGTTGATTTTTCAAGAGGCGCATGATTCACCATATTCGATTCACCCAGGGAATACCAAGATGTATTTGGATTTGAAGGAAACATTCTGGTGGACCGGAATGAAGAAGGATATTGCAGCATATGTAGCAGTTTGTGACATATGCCAGAGAGTAAAGGCAGAGCATCAGAAGCCAGCAGGATTGTTACAACCATTACCGATACCCGAATGGAAGTGGGATAAGATAGGCATGGATTTTATCACAGGACTACCCAGGAAAAAATTAGGCTATGACTCGATATGGGTAGTAGTTGATCATTTGATGAAGGTAGCACATTTCATTCCAGTTAAGACCACTTACACCAGTGCTAAGTTGGCAAAGATATACATTACTAGGATCATTTGTTTGCATGGAGTTCCAAGGAGTATCGTATCAGATAGAGGAACCCAATTTACCTCAAAGTTTTGGAATCAGCTGCATGAAACTTTAGGAACCAGACTAGAGTTCAGCACAGCTTTTCATCCGCAGACAGATGGACAGACCGAGAGAGTCAATCAGATTTTGGAAGATATGCTGAGAGCTTGTGCACTAGATTATGGATCTAGTTGGGACGATAACTTGCCGTATGCGGAGTTTTCTTATAACAACAGTTACCAAACCAGTTTGAAGATGGCACCTTTCGAAGCTTTATACGGAAGGAGGTGCAGGACACCGTTGTCATGGGACGAAGTTGGAGACCGTCAATTCTTTGGACCAGATTTGATTAAGGAGTCTGAACGGAAAGTTAAGTTGATTCGCGATAGGTTCAAGGTAGCCCAGTCCAGGCAGAAGAGCTATGCAGATCCTAAACGCAAGGAGACAGTTTACGAAACTGGAGACAGAGTTTATCTCCGAGTATCCCCACTTCGAGGAGTTAAGCGCTTTGGAGTTAAGGGAAAGTTAGCACCGCGTTTCGTTGGACCATACAAGATTTTGCAACGTATGGGAGAAGTCGCTTATAAGTTGGAATTACCAGAGGGACTGACAGGAGTTCATGATGTATTCCATGTTTCTCAGCTGAAGAAATGTCACGCCGAGATGGCGGAGGTACCGCTAAGAGATACCGTGCCACTCGAAGCGATTCAGTTGAAGGACGACTTAACGTATGAGGAGAAACCAGTCAAGATTCTCGAATATGCCAGCAGAGTTACTCGCAGCAAGGTTATCAAGTTTTGCAAAGTTCAGTGGAACCACCACTCAGAGGATGAAGCCACCTGGGAAAGAGAAGAAGATTTGCTCAAGGACCACCCTCACCTATTTTCTAGCCAACCCGAATCTCGAGGGCGAGATTCATCTTAAGGGGGGTAGGTTTGTAACATCCCAAATTTGCAATTAATGTTATACACTAGATCATCATGCATATCATATTTTCTTGCATTTTGGTCGATCCTAGAAATTTCACGCAACTCAAGGATCTTCGGAGAGAGTTGGAGATTTCGTTATTTTCATATTTGAGAGTTTTCTCGAATTTGAAAAAAAGGATCATTTGATTTATTTATTTCATCTTCAATAATTTTTCCTATATCAAAAATGAGAGAGGGAATAATATGACCTTCCCAAATTTAGGAAAAAATGAAGATTTAATAAATAGATCAATTTTGTTTTCCGGAGTTTTTTTCGCATTTTATTTGGATAGGGAAAAATGCGCGTTTTCAAAAATTGCATTTTAGGCCCGGAGAAAAGTTCATTTTGTTCGACTCATTTTTAGGAGTCGGGGAAAATTTACTTTAGAATTTTTGGAGTCCGTTTAGTTTTCTTTTTATTTGTTTTTCTGCGCGCGGAATTATTTATAAAAAAACAAAAGGAGCCTCCCGCCAGGCCAGTCGGGCCAAAGGCCCAGCCAGCCGGCCGCCCCAGCCCCTGCGCGCGCGCGCCAGGCGCAGGCAGCGCCGCCGCCTCGCCTCGCCTCTAGGCCGAGTCCTAGTAGGACTCAAGGCCGGTAGCTCCTTCCCTTTTCCTTTGTTCCATTTTCCTTTTTCTTCTAGGACTCTTTTTCCTCTCTTTTTCTTGTCCCCTACCCCAAGTAAATCCCCCCTCACCTATATAAATACCCCAACACCCCCCCTCTAAACCCATCAAATCAAACACCAAGCCCCCAAGCCCCACGCCGCGCCACCCCACACCCACGCCGCCGCCGCCCTACGCCGCGCCACCCCACACCCACGCCGCCGCCGCCCTACGTCGCCGCCGGAGCCCCTCGCCGGAGGTTGCCCTGCGTCTCTTTTCCTCGGATCGTTTTCTTCTAATCGTTCCGATTCTTTTCTTCTCTTCCGATTCATTTTCTAGATCGGTTTTCTTCTCCGAAACCCTAGATCGGATTCGTTTTCTTTTCCAATTTAGTTACCTTTGGACCGTTCGCCAGACCGTTCGTCCTAACGAACATGATCACCGGATTCTTCTAGGTTAACGAACATCCGTTCGTATAACCGTTCTTCTTTTTCTTCTCGTCGGATTTATTCCGCGATCGCGATCTCAGATCCGATCTTCATTCTAGTCTTTTTTCTCGCTCGTTTATCGGAATCAGGTGATTCAAGCGCCTGGAGTTTCGTTTTGAAACCGCCGTTCTGTCTAATCAACTTAAACAAATTTGACCTAGTTTCAACTTGCTAGAACCGAGTTGTTTTCTTCCGTCGTTTGTTTTCCGTTTCTTTGTTCGGTTCTTTCTTTCTTTGCAACCGGAGTTCTTAAGTTGAACTTTCTGGTTCGTTCTCTTGTTCGAGTTTTACCTGTGCATTAGATGAGTACTTATTGTGTGCTTGTTGTTTGTCTGCGATAGATTACCCGGATTGCGCCGCTTGTTACTTCGATTCCCTAGGTCTCGCGGATCATCAGCAAGGCAAGTAACACTTTGATCATACCTTTTCTACAACCCAGTTTTATTGCATTAAATCAATCCTCTCACATTGCATGATTAGGATCTAATTAAATTGTGGGATGGGAAGTAGATGAGGTAGTACCTATTACCTGTATTATTATGAAACCTTTGGGAGTTACTTCTACGTTTGCTTATTATGCCATGCTATGCTAGTAGACGTGGATTGGGTGAGTGATATCCATGACAGATGTGAGTTGATAATTTTAATGGTTTATCTAAGGTGGCAACTTAAACACACATCTGGGTGGATTGAGGCACCTGGGGTTACCAGGACTTGCCTTTTTTTTTGGACCGCCACCCAGGCTCAAAGGGATCATAAGATCTTTCATGCTAGAAACTTCCGTGTGCAGCCACAAGCCATTATGGGCTCTGGCATAGTTGACTAAGTTGTGCGAACTCTTACAGTGGTGGACTAGCAGATGTAGGGGATGTAGGTGTACCGGTCTACCCGATCATAAGGTGCTAGCGCTTCTGAAAGACTATGTCTCGGTCATCCGTCTTCTCAAACACCCTGTAGTGCGAGAAACCAAACGGAGGCGATCGAGTCTTGTGGGGAAAAGTGCGCAAACCTCTGCAGAGTGTATAAACTAATCATGATTAGCCGTGTCCCCGGTCATGGACAACTTGAGTATCTAGTACTTGAATATCGTGTGAATCTCAACATGTTACTTCTAATTAATGTTGTTGGGTTTTAATTATTTTTAATTGGGATTGAGAATGCTGTCAACCATTCTCAATGTTTCACAACCACCATGATAGTTAAATAAATTTATTCCTTTGCTGTAGGGAAAAACTGGCTTTACGCAAGACTGTAACCATAGAGCTTTCCACCAGCCATATATGCATATAGTATAGCTGTTTCATTCCATTACTCTCTATGTGTTACTTTGCCAGCATATTCCATGTGCTGACCCGTTTTCGGGCTGCAACTTCTCATGTTGCAGACTTTTTAGACGATGAGTAAGGTGCTTTTAGGTCGTGGTTCTATACTCAGTGATGCCGTTGGAGTTGATGGACCCATTTATCTTCCGAGTCTTCCGCTGTTATCGACACTAGATGGCCTTAAGCCATGTTTATTGCAATAAGTTCTCTTTGAGACAACGATGTAATAAGTGTGTGATTGCCACTCTACTATAAATCCTTCGATGTACTGTGTGGTGTCAGCATTACTGATCCAGGGATGACACCTGAGCACAGAGCGCTTGATCCATTCGGGTCGGGTCGCGACACTTAACCTTTTTCCAATTTTAGTTCTTGGCAGATTTTAGCTATTGTAGGACAAGTCAAGCAATCATCACACAATTCAAGCAAGCATGCAAAGAGTATATTGGCAGCAGAAAGTAAAGCATGCAACTTGCAAGAATGTAAAGGGAAGGGTTTGGAGAATTCAAACGCAATTGGAGACACAGATGTTTTTCCCGTGGTTCGGATAGGTGGTGCTATCCTACATCCACGTTGATGGAGACTTCAACCCACGAAGGGTAACGGTTGCACGAGTCCACAGAGGGCTCCACCCACGAAGGGTAACGGTTGCGCGAGTCCACGAAGGGCTCCACCCACGAAGGGTCCACGAAGAAGCAACCACCCACAAAGGGTCCACGAAGTAGCAACCTTGTCTATCCCACCATGGCCATCGCCCACGAAGGACTTGCCTCACTAGCGGTAGATCTTCACGAAGTAGGCGATCTCCTTGCCCTTACAAACTCCTTGGTTCAACTCCACAATCTTGTCGGAGGCTCCCAAGTGACACCTAGCCAATCTAGGAGACACCACTCTCCAAGAAGTAACAAATGGTGTGTAGGTAATGAACTCCTTGCTCTTGTGCTTCAAATGATAGACTCCCCAACACTCAACTCTCTCTCATAGGATTTGGATTTTGTGGAAAGAAAATTTGAGTGGAAAGCAACTTGGGGAAGGATAGAGATCAAGATTCATACGGTAGGAATGGAATATCTTGGTCTCAACACATGAGTAGGTGGTTCTCTCTCAGAACATATGAGTTGGAATTGTGTATGTGTTCTGATGGCTCTCTCCATGAATGAAGAGGAGGTGGAGGGGTATATATAGCCTTCACACAAAATCCAACCGTTACACACAGTTTTCCAATCTCGGTGGGACCGAATCAACAAACTCGGTCGGACCGAAAAGGTAAACCTAGTGACCGTTAGAGATTTTCGGTGGGACTGACATGCAACTCGGTAGGACCGATATGGTTAGGGTTTGGGCATAACGTAATCTCGGTGAGACCGATTACACAAACTTGGTGAGACCGAGTTTGGTAATGAGCTAACCAGAGAGTTGGTCAGGCAAACTCGGTGGGACCGATTTGCTCTTTCGGTGAGACCGAAAAGTTACAAAAAGGAAACACTGAATTTACATTGCAATCTCGGTGGGACCGATTCGCTCTTTCGGTGAGACCGAAAAGTTACGAAAGGGAAGCAGAGAGTTTGCAATCCCATCTCGGTGAGACCGAGATCCCTATCGGTAGAACCGAATTGCTAGGGTTTGGCAATGGCTTATGACAAGTGAAACTCGGTGGCGCCGGATAGAAAGAATCGGTAGGACCGAGTTTGGCTTAGGGTTTAGGTCATAAGTGGATATGGGAAAGTAGTTGAGGGTTTTGGAGCATATCACTAAGCACATGAAGCAAGAGGCTCATTAAGCAACACCTCATCCCTCCTTGATAGTATTGGCTTTTCCTAAAGACTCAATGTGATCTTGGATCACTAAAATATAAAATGAAGAGTCTTGAGCTTTTGAGCTTGAGCCAATCCTTTGTCCTTAGCATTTTGAGGGTTCCACTTTCACATCCATGCCGTGCCAATCATTGAGCTTTCCTGAAATAATCATCTTGGAATAGCATTAGCTCAATGAGCTATATGTTGTTACGAATTACCAAAACCACCTAGGGATAGTTGCACTTTCACCAGCCAAACATACTGAAGGTCAAGGAGATGATGTTATCATCACTGGAATGGGCCATAGTTCCCCTGGCCATCCCGTCATCTTGGCTCAACATAGCGCCAAAGAAGAGCAAGCTGCTAGGGAAAAAGGCAAGTGGAGCAGCGATTTATCAAGCTATGCTCATATCAGTGCTGAAGAGCTTCATTGTGGCTTCTTGAACCGTCTGCACTCAAACCGGGATTATGAAGCCGGTTTGGTGAACTTGATGAAAGAGCGATATGAGGTAAATTCATCTCCCTTTGTTTATTGATTCATAGCTAAGATAGTAACCCAAGTAGCCCCCAAGGGCCGTTTTATGATGTTAATCAGAAACCGGGTCTTTGTAACCAAGACTCATCTTTTATCAATTAGATAACCTTGTGTAGCATAGCCCCCAAAGGCCCGCTTAACTGGACAAGTTAATCCGGGTTTTAATCCATGCATCCAGTTTAGAACAGACGTACATTAGCCCCCGAGTGTCCAGGATAATGCTTGTATTGTTCTGGAGACTTATATAAAATGCAACACTTTAGAGCGAACATGCATTAGCCCCCAAGTATGAAGGGCCTAACTTGTTATACGCTTTGTACTTAAAACATATATAACCTGTTGCTGAATATACCTCCAATGTTGCAGGCTGAACTGAGAAGCAAAGATGCCCGAAACTCTGACTTGCAAGAAAATGTAAAGTCACAACAAGCAGAGGCTGCAAAAGCCAAAGAGGAGCTGACCCAAGCCCTGGCCGTAATGGAAAAGCTGAAGGAAGCTTTCACCAAAGATCGTGCTAACTGGGAATCCGAAAAGTCCGGGTTAACCAAAAGAGCTGAAGACGTCGAGGCAGCCCTGAAGCCAGTTGCAGATGAACTAGCTAGTTTAAAACGGCAAATCAATGCTATGACTTCTGCTATCTTTGGTAAGTGTCTGCTTATGTGTTTTGCGCAAGTCAATGAACCTTATCACTGACCAGAATGTTGATAAAAATCTTTGGCAGGTACTCGGATCGCTCATCTTGGTACAGACATGCGGATGAAGCTCAAAGCGGCATATACATTGGTTGAACAGCTGTACTCTGGGTCTCAGCGGGATATTTGTATGGCAACTTATAACAAACCGGCCCCAACCTTGATTAAAGAAACACTTGAGAAGTTGGCCATGTTACCAGCCCGTATTGCCGAATTGAAGAAGGCAGCTGCCAGAGCAGGAGCTTTAACCGCACTTATTCGAGCCAAAGCCTGGATTCCAGACCTTGAAGCGGAGGATATCATTAAGGGATACCCATGTGTGAAGGAAGACGGTTCAAACTTCGACAATGATGACCTCCGGCGGCTGACCAAACATATGCGGCCGGTAGCCAGCAAACTGGCCGATGACACAGACTTGTCCCATTTTTAGCCGGTTTATGACGCTGAAGGGAAAAGACAGCCGGCCGACATCCATGAAGTTGAAGAACTTGTGCCTCCGATTCGTAAGCACACTTATGCTCCTGATATTAACCCCTCCAATCTTATCCATGAGGAAGCAGTATTTCAAGCTTTAACTGGAATCGATTGGTCGATGGTTGATTTCCAGCGTCCGGGGATGGATGAAGAAGTGCCCACACCAACTGACCCTCAACCATCAAACCGTCCAGACGAAGCGTCCTAAACCAGTCGCCGGTTTACTGGCCACTGTGTGCCGATCTTGTGAAAAACAATTATGCTATTGGAGCCGCTTTGAAAGCTTCTTGTAATAGGATAGCCAAAACTCCGTTATTTGCCATGCCATCGAGCATGTTTTGTAATGCCTCACGACAACTTGTGCCACCTTGTGGGATACATTTATGCATAATCCATGATGAATTGTGTTCCTGGGTATAACAACTTAAAAGTATCGAGCGGTTTATCGCCAGACGGGTCATAATGTCCAGGAAGTGTACAATACATAGATGAAATAATCAAAGTGGTTGTACAAAAAGCAATATGCATAACATACCTTTTTGTTAACCAACAGTGTATACGGCAAAGGTGTTAATACCAATCCGGAACGTTGATAACCCCATCCTTGTAATGCCGGTCTATATATTAAACCGGACCGGGATAACTACCGGGTTTTCTTTATAACACTGGTGATTTAGTCAAACCAGACCGGGTCAATAAACACTGGTTTATAACTGATCATGTGCCGACAACTTGTAGTTGAAAAGCAAGCTGGGTCAAGGACGCCGGTTTATCAAAAAAATACTTATGAATCTCAACAAATAAAACTCAAAAAGGGAAATATGCAAGGCTTTTTACGAGCTGCCAGGCTCCAAATCGAGGCTTTTCATGGGCTGCCAGGCCTCTGAGTTAAACAATTTAACAAAGCCTTTTAAGATGGGCCTCCAATTAACCAATCATCGTTTTAACTTTGACAAGTTCAGGGTCTATAAAAGATTGACATGTCAAACGTTCAATGGGTCATACCAGGATTACCTGGACAAGAGTGGCTTACTTGATGAAGGCAGTTTTAACCCGGGTTTTTAGGTGAATACACCAGGCTTCCAAGCTATGGCTTGATAGCCAATTACAAGGGTCCTTTCAAACTCTTTGTTGCTTTCCAAAAAGAGCCCCCAAGTAACTTTGTGAGCTGTGCTCAGTGTGTGCCCATGTTTGAGTCTGTGCTTTGTGCCACACTCTCTTTGGCTCCACATATTTTTCTTTTGTGGCCTAAATGCCTATAAAGAGGTGTAGCTATGGTGTGATAACAACCAAGCCCCCTAGTGATATCCCTTCTTGGTTTCAAAACCGATCAAAAGGTGTAGCTGTAGTTCAAATATTACCAAGCCCCCTAGTGATTTTCTTTATATCCGTGCAACGGCTAAGACCAGATTAATAAAAACTCTGCTTTGCCAGTAAACTCGTATAACACACACATGATGTAAAAAGAACAGATACCCCGATTATAATGGAGGCTCCGGTTTATTATATGATATATACACTGTCATAATTATGTACAAATGAAGAGCCTATGGCTTCAAGTATAGTAAGGCCGAAGGAGAGCTATGTTCCATGGCCGCTTGGTCTCCTCCTCTGATTGACGTGAGTCTTTATGCTCTCGAACATCAATGAGGTAGTAAGACCCGTTGTGCAGATTTTTGTTGACCACAAAGGGTCCTTCCCAAGGTGGGGATAACTTGTGCATATCAGTCTAATCCTGGATGAGCCGGAGCACCAAATCGCCTTCTTGAAAGGTTTTGGTTTTAACCCGGCGGCTGTGATAACGTCGGAGATCTTGTTGATAAATCGCCGATCGTGCTGCTGCCAGATCACGCTCTTCATCCAACAGGTCCAGAGAATCTTGACGTGCCTTCTCATTATCAGCTTCAACATAAGCTGTCACACGGGGCGAGTCGTGACGGATGTCACTAGGAAGAACTGCCTCCGCTCCATAGACCATGAAGAAAGGTGTGTAACCCGTATACCTATTGGGTGTGGTGTTGATGCTCCATAATACAGAAGGTAGCTCCTCAACCCAACAACCCGGTGTCCGCTTTAAGGGAACCATAAGCCTGGGTTTGATACCCCGTAGAATTTCTTGATTTGTCCTCTCTGCTTGACCATTAGACTGGGGGTGAGCCACCGATGCTAGATCGAGCCGGATGTGCTCACGTTGACAAAATTCTTCCATCTCCCCCTTTGACAGGTTAGTACCATTATCCGTTATAATGCTATGTGGAAAACCAAACCGGAATATCACCTTTTTGATGAATTGAACCGCCGTGGCCGCATCACACTTGCTGACAGGCTCTGCTTCCACCCATTTGGTGAATTTATCAACTGCTACTAATAGGTGGGTCTTTTTGTCCTTGGATCGCTTGAAGGGTCCAACCATATCAAGCCCCCAAGTCGCAAATGGCCAAGTTATTGGAATCATCATCAACTCTTGGGCCGGAATGTGGGCACGGCGGGCGAATTTTTGACAACCGTCACATCTCTTGACTAAATCCTCCGCATCAGCATGTGCTCTCAACCAGTAAAAACTGTGGCGAAAAGCCTTAGCAACCAAAGATTTTGAACCGGCGTGGTGACCGCAATCCCCTTCATGGATTTCTTGCAAAATCTCACAACCCTCTTGAGGAGAAACACAACGCTGAATTGCTCCTGAAACACTATAGCGATGTAACTCCCCGTTGAGTATGGTCATGGACTTTGGACGCCGGATTATCTGTCGAGGCAACGTTTCATCGTCTGGTAACACGCCTTGGTTCATGTAAGCCAGATATGGGATTATCCAATCCGGTATGGCATGCAGAGCTGCCACCAACTGAGCCTCCGGATCAGGAATAGCCAAATCTTCTTCGGTTGGCACCTTGACCGACGGATTATGCAATACATCAAGAAAGACATTTGACGGGACCGGTTTACGCTGGGAACCAAGACGACTTAAAGCGTCCGCCGCTTCATTCTTCCGCCGGTCTATATGGTCCACCTGATAACCCTTAAAGTGACCAGCCACTGTATCCACCTCTCGCCGATATGCAGCCATGAGTGGGTCCTTAGAATCCCAAGTTCTAGACACCTGTTGAGCCACTAGATCTGAATCGCCGAAGCACTTAACCCGGCTTAAATTCATCTCCTTAGCCATCCGAAGACCATGGGGCAAAGCCTCATATTCAGCTGCATTGTTAGTACAAGGGAACATTAAACGGAGGACATAACAAAACTTGTCACCTCGTGGGGAAGTTAGTATGACTCCAGCCCCCGAGCCCTTCAACTGTCTGGACCCATCAAAATGAATAGTCCAATATGTATTATCTGGTTTCTCTTCAGGTGCCTGTAACTCTGTCCAATCATTGATGAAGTCCACGAGTGCCTAGGATTTGATCGCTGTGCGGGGTATATATTTGAGCCCATGAGGTCCAAGCTCAATAGCCCACTTGGCAATCCGGCCAGTTGCCTCTCTATTTTGAATGATATCTCCCAGAGGAGCTGAACTAACCACTATGATGGGATGGCCCCGAAAGTAATGTTTAAGCTTCCGGCTTGCCATAAACACTCCATACACTAGCTTCTGCCAATGCGGATACCTCTGCTTTGACTCAATGAGCACCTCACTGATATAATAAACCGGCCACTGAACCGGATATTCCTTGCGCTCTACCACAATAGCTACACTAACAGCCCGGGAATTAGCAGCCACATACAACAATAACGGCTCTTTCTCGATCGACACTGCAAGCACGGGCGGTTCAGCTAACTGCCTCTTTAGATCCTCGAATGCTTTATCAGCTGCCTCGCTCTAGACAAAGTTATCTGTTTTCTTGAGCATCTGATATAAAGGGATGGCCTTCTATCCAAGGCGACTGATAAATCGGCTCAAGGCTGTAATCCGGCCGGCCAGACGTTGAACGTCATTAATACACGTCGGTTTAGCCAAAGATGTAATTGCTGAAATATTTTCTGGATTAGCCTCAATGCCTCTGTTTGATACCAGAAAACCCAAGAGCTTGCCCTCCAGGACACCAAAGACACACTTCTCCGGATTGAGCATCATCTTGTAAACCCGGATATTGTCAAAGGTGTCTCTCAAATCATCTATCAATGTCTCCTCATTTCTGGATTTTATCACAATATCATCCACATATGCATGAACATTGCACCCAATTTGCTTATGAAGGCAATTCTGAACACATCGCTGGTAAGTTGCCTGGGCACTCTTGAGTCCAAAGGGCATGGAAACATAGCAGAAGGCTCCAAAGGGAGTTATGAAAGCTGTCTTCTCCTGGTCCTTAACTGCCATCTTGATCAAATGATAACTAGAATAAGCATCCAAAAAACACAAACGGTCACAACCTGCCGTCGCATCAATTATCTGATCAATGCGAGGGAGAGCAAAGGGGTCTGCAGGGCAAGCTTTGTTTAAATCTGTGTAATCCACACACATACGCCAAGTGCCATTTTTCTTAAGAACCAGCACCAGATTAGCCAGCCACTCTGGATGAAAGACCTCTACAATAAACCCTGCGGCCAACAAACGGGCTACCTCTTCACCAATAGCCTTACGCCTTTCTTCATTGAAGCAGCGGAGAAACTGCCGGATCGGTTTAAACTTAGGATCAATGTTGAGTGTGTGCTCAGTGAGTTCCCTCGGTACACTTGGCATGTCAGAAGGTTTCCATGCAAAGATGTCCCGATTCTCATGGATGAACTCGATGAGCGCGCTTTCCTATTTGGGATCCAGGTTAGCGCTGATGCTGAACTGTTTGGATGAATCACCAGGAACAAAGTCAACCATCTTAGTATCTGTGGCCGATTTAAACTTTAATGCCGGATCGTGTTCCGTAGTTGGCTTTTTCAAAGAAGTCATGTCTGCCGGATCAACTTGCTCCTTATAGAATTTCAACTCCTCCGTGGCACAAACCGACTCAGCATAAGCCGCATCACCTTCCTCACATTCCAAAGCGATCTTTCTGCTTCCATGTATTGTGATACTCCCCTTATGACCTGGCATTTTAAGCTGTAAATAAACATAACATGGCCTTGCCATGAATTTAGCATAAGCCGACCGCCCAAACAAGGCGTGGTACGGACTTTTGATTTTTACCACTTCAAATGTCAATGTTTCTGACCTTGAATCATAATCATCTCCAAAGTCCACCTCTAAGGCTATCTTGCCAACAGGATACGCAGACTTACCAGGCACCACACCATGAAAACGGTATTTGATGGTTTAAGATTCTTATCTGTCAACCCCATACGGCGGAATGTATCATAATATAGAATGTTGATACTACTTCCCCCATCCATGAGCACTTTAGTAAACTTGTATCC
This sequence comes from Triticum urartu, assembly GCF_056163025.1. Taxonomy (NCBI): domain Eukaryota; kingdom Viridiplantae; phylum Streptophyta; class Magnoliopsida; order Poales; family Poaceae; genus Triticum; species Triticum urartu. The sequence continues at coordinate 568,215,059 of NC_141874.1, forward strand.
CCCAACTTGAGGGGCTACCACCAGGGCCAAATGACCTGGATTGTCAACCCGGGGTGGGTGATCCTCTCTACTCCACAAAATGGGTTGCTCAGACCAGCGCAAATATTGAGGCACCGCCGGTTCCACAGAGTTTACCGCCCTCTTGTGAAGCTCCTGATCACGCTTAAACAAACTAGTAGTGAAGACATGATATTGCCCACTATTTAGCTGCTTGGGATTTTTGGTAACCCGACTGCTACTGTTGCTGCTGATTCCCTAATGGTTGTAGCCTCCCTGGTTGCCTTGGTGCCCTTGATTGATGTGTCCGGTTTGGTTGCCTTGAAACCCTAAACCGGAACCACCACCTCCGTAACCCGGCCCGTGGAAACCACCTCCTGAACTGCCGGGCGGGCCATTATCATACTGGAACATATTGGAATTCTTGAAATCCCGCATGATATAACAGTCCTTCCAAAGATGCGATGCTGGCTTCTCCTTTGATCCATGCTTTGGACAGGGCTGATTTAACAGGCGCTCTAAATTGTGGCCTGAACCTCCACCCCTTTGGGGCTGCTTGCCCTTACGGCGCTGGCCATTCTCCTGAGCATTGGTGTTAGCAACAAAGTCCAAGCTGCTGTCGGCCTTGCGCTTATCGCTGTTCCCTTGGCCGGCTGGATTATGCTGCTGACCCTTGGTGCTACCGTTCTTTTTTCCTTTCCCCGGTTTTTCCTCCTCTGAATCCAGGTCCTTGGTATTATCTGAATTGGCATACTTAACCAAAGCGGCCATGAGCGTTGACATATCATTGCAGTGACGTTTGAGCCTTCCTAATTTCTGTTTGAGCGGTAGGAAACGGCAATTGCCCTCTAATGTTAACACTGTGGTGTCTGCATTGACACGATCTGATGAGTGCAAAATCGCTGAGACCCGTTTGACCCAATGTGTCGTGGACTCCCCTTCCTCTTGGACACAAGCGGCCAGATCCACGATTGACATTGGCTGCTTACAAGTATCTTTGAAGTTCTGGATGAACCGGTGCTTCAATTCAGCCCATGATCCGACAGAGTTAGTTGGTAAGCTCTTCAACCAAGTACGAGCTGTTCCTTCCAACATCATGGTGAAATATTTAGCACACACTGCCTCATCCACATCTAACATCTCCATTGCCATCTCATAGCTTTCCACCCATGCCTCTGGTTGTAAATCAGAGGTGTAATTTGGTACCTTACGAGGTCCCTTGAAGTCCTTGGGCAGTCTCACATTACACAAAGCGGGGGTGTGACACGGCACTCCCAAGGAACTGAACACCACACCTGGCTCTACTGAAGCGGTAGGGTGAACCGGAGTATGTTGTCGTGCTCCGTGTCGAGCTGCTAACTCGGCCTCCCGATGTGCGCGGCCATGGTCCACAACATCATGCGCATTAGCGCCTCCCCCTGCCGGGTTGTTTCCTCGTGGTGAATTTCGGCGATGTGCACTGCTGGAAACGGCCGGTTCATCCTCAACGTGTCTGCTATAGCTCCGGCTTGGACGAGGAGTGGAATGAATCCTCTCATGACTGTGTGAATATGCCTACTGTTGATTTAGTGCTGTTTGAAGGAGATCCCTGTCCCGACGTGCTTCGACTGCAACTGGTGAATCGCCGTCGGTTGGGAGGGCTGCCAGGCATGAAGCGGCGGCCACAATATTGTCCAACGGGTTGTAATAATTCCCGGGAGGTGTCAGTACATACTGTGACACTACGTTGTTCTGGCTAGGCGGGTCCATCATGCGCGGTTGAACCGGCGCTCCTGTTCCCGGTGCCTCCGCCCGGTTTAGTATGGGTTGGTTACCAACTCCTGCTCCGGTGTGTTGAAGAGATTTTGCGGCTCATAAACCAACGTGAGACGTGATCGGTACCTTCTTCTCATGACTTCCTCGGAGGCATTCTGATCTAGCCTAATCCGGTAGGCCTGTGCTTCCAATTCAGCCCGTTCTGTAGCCATCCCAGCGTTCTCTGTCGCCAGGTCCGCTTTAGCCTGAGCTATCTGATCTTTCACCTTTGCAATATCCGTGTTGTGCTGATCCCTGGCTGCTGCATCCACCTCTGCGGCCATCAACGCTGCCAAAGCGCTGAACAAATCAGACAGGACTTGGGCTGGAGGCGGCGCAGAGCTTCCTACCCCTGCCGGTGTAGCTGTTGTTGAACCGGAGAGTATTGCCGCGGCGGCCGATGAATGAGGCGCTGATTGTGTGCCGGCCATGAAGATGGCGGCCTGGTTTGGCAGATCAGGGGAATCCGGAATACTGTTGCCCTCGGATCCTCCATCAATCCGGCCGTCCTGCAACTGATAAAGCGATTCGGTCTCTCCAGAAGACTCGTCATCAGAACAGACCATGGTCTCTCCATCGGACACCGGCCCGTCCTCGTATCTCGCTCCATGGATGACACCTACGAAAACATGCTTTGCCACGGGCTGAACCGGCGAAGAACTTGCACGCCGAGCCGTCTCGATGATGTCGGTGCAGATGTCCGGCTCAGGGGCCAGTTCGCCGATCTTGCCGATGAAGACGTGAATCCCACCGAAGGGGACCCGTTACCCGTACTCGATTGAATCGGCCTCGGGACCCCATCCTGTATTGTCGATGTAGAGTTTGCCGCGACGACTCTTCGTCATCCAGCCCATAGCATATCCCTTAAGTCCATCAAAGCTGCCCTTCAAGAACTCAAAACCATCGTGCGATAGCCCCACGGTGGGCGCCAACTGTCGTGGGTTTGTCACGGCAGATGTCCTTGTGAAAGGACTTAGTCGTGGAGCCATCGCTACGGGTTAGCTTAAAGGGGTTAAACCGGACAAGGGGACACGAGGAGTTTTATACTAGTTCGGCCCCTTCAAGGAAGGTAAAAGCCTACGTCTAGTTGTGATTGGTATTGCTAGGGTTTCAAAGGCCAGGGAGCGAATCCGCTTTGTCTGGCTCTCGAGTTGTTGTCTGTCCCTAAACCGCTGCCGGGTCGTCCCTTTATATACATAGGTTGACGCCCGCCGGGCTACAGAGTCCCGAAGCCGGATCATAAACGTGTCTGGTTCGGTCTTTATCCTTCCTATCTTACAATACAAGTTACATGACTAGGTCGGTTTACATTTACAGGATTTAACCCGCCTTCGGGCCTTGGGCCTTCGTGAAGCGCCATCATCCTTGCATCTTCATGGGCTTCTAATCTTCAAGGAGTTAACCCGGCTACACAAGGCCGGTTTACCTACAGTAGTAATATCCCCAACAATTACCATATGTGATGTACTACCCTGTCCATATAATTGAGTTACGGTGAGATACCGTGCAAACAGCCGCTCCGCAGATATCCATTAAAAAAATAGTCGCTCTGCATATAGAGATGGCGGCGATGACCTAGGCAGCGGCTACCAGAGAAGAGGTCAATCCTCGGTCGGTGGGCGTTGGTGGCGTCATAGGAGGTCAATCCTTGTTCTGCGGCGGGAGATAGGAGGAGCTCAACCACCGAGGTTGGCGGCAACGTGACTCGAGCACATCCATCGCGGTCGATGGCGCGCAGATTGTGGAGGTTGAACTTCAGGCGGCAGCCGCACTAAGCTTTGCTCCTCAACCCTGCTGTCTCGGCGTGCCGCCGCATCGCGCTTGTCTATCTGCTGGGTGGAGGTCACCGCGCGGCTAATTAATTAAGGTATTCTTTTCGTGAGTGGCTAAATTTTGGTATTCAATTCCTAAGTGTAGTGTTGTACTAGTACTCTGTGTGTAAATTGACTGACCATTAATTTTTGTCATAGCATGTCTGGATAACAACATGGAGCGCCCTCAGTAATTATTCAAATAGAACCTTGTGATTTATGCACGCATCTTTGGACAGCAGTTCATCTGTGTATTAATGTTATTGTTTTGTTTTTAATTACCATTCGTGTGCTGCAAATGGAACGATCTCGATGGATGAAGAATCGGAAAACCGCATATTTTATCAGTGGCGTGACAGAGTTCATGAATTTGGTTGAATGTACAAAGAGGAGAATTGGTGATGCGGATTACATCCTGTGTCCATGTACTAATTGTGCCAATACAGAGTCACATGAAGTTGCAGATGCCCAGATGCACTTAGTCTCTAGGGGATTCATGGATGGATATACATGTTGGACTAGACACGGTGAAGAGGAGGTCATGGATGAAGATATCCAGGGTAGAGAGATGCCAAACCCCGATCAGTGTCACATGGATGTTGAATCTAACATCGGGGCAGAGGCGTCAAGCTACCAATGGAATACCGGAAAGCCGAAACGCCCACTAGAAAACCAAGACGTCGACGCAGATGACGACGATCTTGATATGCCAGATTTTACTGTTATGATTGCAGATTTCGAGGGCCCAAATAAGCATATGATTGGGTACAAGGATTTGCCAACCATTGATGCGGACTCCAAGAAAGAATTGTATCCAGGTTGCAAAAATAAATATTCTAGGTTGAGTGCCACCCTGGCGCTTCTCAGATTTAAAGCAGCAAACGGTCTATCAAACAAGGGCTTCACAAAGATGTTAGGTTTTGAAACAAATTCTTTCGGAAGATAATGTGCTCCCCAGAAGCACGAATGAAGTGAAGAAAATTATTTGCCCATTGGAACTTGAAGTATAGAAGATACATGCTTGTGTGAATGATTGTATATCGTACCGTGGTGAGTAGAAAGATTTTCGTGCATGTCCCACATGCAAGCATGCACGATACAAGCACAGGAGAGCAAAGGACAAGTACAAATTGGATGATGATATCAAGACAGGAGTCCCGTTCAAGGTTGTTTGGTACTTGCCTTTAATTCCAAGGTTGAGGCATTTGTTTGTGAACCCTAGAGAGGCGAAGAGGTTGTGGTGGCTTCATGATGAGCGAATTACGGATAGGTATATGAGGCACCTGAAAGATGGAGCTCAATGGGAATTCATCGACAAAAAGTTTGAAAATTTTGGCAAGGATCCTAGAAGTATAAGGCCCGGGGAGTGTACCGATGGGATGAATCCTTTTGGCGATATGAGCACCAATCACAGCACATGGCCGGTGCTTCTGTGCATATATAACCTAGCTCCTTGGTTGCGTATGAAGAAAAAATACATTATGATGTCAATGATTACCCAAGGCCCGAAGCAACCTGGAAATGACATTGACATTTACTTTCAGCTGCTGGTAGAAGAACTGCTGACAGTGTGGATAGATGTGCCTGCTGTAAAATGTTATGATGCTTATAGAAAGGAGATTTTCGATCTACATGCCATGCTGGTGCACACCATTCAAGATATGCCAGCATTAGGCAACACATCGGGGCAGAAAACAAGGGGATAAGTAGGGTGTGTCACATGCATGGATAGGACAGCTAGCAGAAGACTTCCCAACTCGCACAAAACAGTGTATTTGCGTAATCGTAGGTTCTTACGGAAAAATCACCCATACTGAAAGATGAAAGCTGAATTTGATGGTACGGCAGAGGCAGCTGCAGCCCCAAGACCCTATGAAGGGGTGGTGGTACACAACATGGCTAAAAAAATTAATGTTGTGCTCGGCAAGAACCACCCTTTGACGTTGAAACTAACACCCAAGGATCAAGTGTTTAAGAAGAAATTGGTGTTCTGGAAATTACCTTACTGGGAGATTCTACGTGTACACCACTGCATCAATGTCATGCATGTAGAGAAGAACATATGTGAAAGCATCCTTGGTACTCTGCTCAAGATTAAAGGTAAAAGAAAGGATGGTGACGGTTCACGACACGATATGCTTGCTGATCAATCACAACGCAAGAGTGAAGCAGAAGATGATGACAAATTCATCAAAGCTCACTAGAGTTACAATTTCAGTACAAAAGAAGAAACACAGTTCTTCACCTATTTGTTGTCAGTTAAGACACCCTCTTCCTACTCCGCAAACATCAGAAGTCTCGTGGATGTGAGCTCAGGTAAAATGAAGTTGGGACACATGAAGTCACATGATTGCCACATAATGTTGACACAAATCCTCCCGGTGGCCATCAGGAATCTGATGGACAAAGATATAAGAAACACACTCATTGACCTCTGTGATTTATTCAACCAACTATGGCAGAAAGTTGTAGATCCTGAAGAGTTGGATCATATGCAATATGATATTGCAAGAATATTGTCCAACCTAGAGATATTTTTCCCACCGTCATTCTTTGATATCATGGTCCATCTCACTGTGCACCTTGTCGACGAGATAAAGTATTGTGGTCCTGTGTTTCTTCGCAACATGTATCCCTTCGAGTGGTTCATGGGAATCCTGAAGCGCTTTTGCGGAACCGAAACCATCCAGAGGCAAGCATCCTACAAGGTTATACCGCGGAGGAGGTGGTTGAGTTTTGCACCGAATACATGAAACAAATATTGTCGTGGAATTGTCACGGTAGATGTCCTAGTGAAAGGACTTAGTCGTGGAGCCATCGCAACTAGGAAGCTTAAAGGGGTTAATCGGGACAAAGGATACGAGAGGTTTTTATACTGGTTCGGCCCCTTGCGGTGAAGGTAAAACCTAGTCCAGTTGATGTGGTATTGCTAGGTTTCGATGACCAAGGAGTGAAATATGCTAGCTTGGCTCTCGATCTGCTATCTCTTGCCCTAAGCCATCGCCGGGTCGTCCCCTTATATACACGGGTTGACGCCCGGCGGCCTACAGAGTCCCGGCTGGCTCATACAACGTGTCCGGCTCAGTGACAACTCTTACATGCCTTATCTTACAAGTCTTATTCATACATGGCGGTTTACACTTACGAGCCTTAAGCCGCCTCTGGGCTTGGGCCTACTACAAGCTTTATCATAAACCGTCACCTTGTATACTCTTCGGGCTTCCTTTGAAGCAACCCACCATTGGGATTGACCCGGCCCCTCCTGGGCAGGTCACACCTGGTAGTCATATCCCCAACATTAGGCCCCAGGTTGATTTGAACATTGTTCTTGTCAATCTCCAACACTTAGACGAAATCCATCTTCTGCTGTTTGTAAAAGCTCTGGAACCCGCCATGACGTCATCTTCAGAAAATTTGGAAACTCACCACGACGTCATCTGTAACGGATCCTTATCTTAAATGGTTTTCAAAATTGAGGCATCCATTTAGCTGGATAATCATTACTTTTAGCCTTCCTCTATTTCCGTGCCTGCCTGTTCACCTATCTCCTTATAAATAGGCATGGCTGGTCCTTCCTCTTTCTTCTTCTTCCTTCTCTCACAACCTTTCTGCCGCTCGAGCTCCGCCGCCACAACGCTCACCATCGTCCTCAACTTTGGCCGCTGCATCACCCTGAGCTTGTACAGAGAACGGCGGCGACCCTCCGTAGTAGATCTGCATCCGTAAGCCCTTGCTTTCTCACACCTTTAGATCTGCATTAGGGTTCACAAGTTCTTTCTGTGTTCTTCGCTCTTCATCACAGATTCTTTGCAGTTTCTACACCGCACCCTCCTTTGATCTGAAAGAAGTATAAAACCTATGCGGTAGTTGTTTTGCATCCATTTCAGATGCTACCAGATCCTTTTATCTTGTACAAAGGCCTCTTTAGAACTGACGAACTCCTCTGCGCTGGTTTTTTAGGTCTAGATTTATTTTTCTTTTTTTGAACCATCTTGATCTAAAATAATAGCAATAGCTTGTGAAACTTGTTTATCTCAGTACTTAGTCAATTCTGTCTCAGACAACCTTCAAATACCTTTAGCCATGGCAGCTTATCATACCGGCTCATTTCTCCTTCATATATCATTACCCCTTATTTAAGCCGCCATTACTCATTTGTACTATAATCATTTAGCCTGTAATTCCACCAATTAATTTGAACCGGCAAATTACTTTCTTTTCAGCTTGTCCTTTTTCATCATGGCGTCAAAAGCGCCAACAGTCTGCAACTGGTCCCTTCCACAGTTACTGGTGACACTTTGAAAGACTTTGTCACCATCGGATATTTGCCGGAGAAGAATATTATCTCCTATCAGGCTCCTGACCCGGCCGAAGAATGACCTCAGCCCAAAGACGGTGAAGTCATCATCTTTACTGATCACATGAATCGGGGTTTTTCACCTCCTGGCTCAAAGTTCTTTAGAGACGTTATGCATTTTTTCAAGCTTCATCCACAAGATCTTGGTCCCAACTCCATATCCAACATCTGCAATTTTCAAGTTCTCTGTGAGGTTTATCTTCAAGAAGAACCTACCGTGGAACTCTTCAGAGAGTACTTCTATTTGAATCACCAGAATGAATGCACCAACGGCCTTAGCTTGGAACTTGGTGGAATCTCGATTCAGCGCCGACAGGGTGCTGTCTTTCCCTTAATAGTCTTACCGAGCCATCCCAAGGATTGGAACCAAACTTGGTTTTATTGCAAAGATACGTCGCCAGCTGATGAAAGAACACTGCCGGGTTATCGCGCGGAGCGTCTTGATTCTAAGTTTGTGCTCCCTGACAAGCTCACTACTGCTGAACGCAAGAAACTTATCCCATCCATCAAAAGGATTCAAGCCTTATTGGGAAACGGCCTAACTAGAGTCGATCTGATCCTTTGTCGGATCGCATGGCGGGTCATCCCTCTGAGCCGCCGTTCTGCCTTGATGTATACCTATGCCAGAGGACTAGATGACCCTCTGCGTCATAGCTCTCTGCAACTGACTGAAGAGGCTATTGTTGAGATGTCAACCACCCTCGTAAACAGTAAATATGAGGATTGCAGTAAGGTTGGATTAAATCCTTTCTGCAAACTTAACCCGTCACCAGAGGTGAATCCCCTTGACCCCCTTTTTACTTCAGTAGTTAGATACTTGCATGACTCTTAACCTGTTATTTGCTTACAGGCCAAATCTGACTTCTGGAAGGCCAAATATGATCATGAAGCTGCCAAGAAGGCTGGAGCCGCTGCCATAACCGCCAGGAAGACAACCCGAAAATCAAGAGGAAAAGAACTGCTTCTGATATGTTCAAGCTGGATGATGTTTCTGAGTCGGAGGTTGCCCTTGACTCCCTTGGCCTGTTTTTAACAACCTTATTGACACTGACTATTGCCAGGATGACACGGGGGTCAGCCAGGCAGTAGAAGAAGAGGTAACTATTTCCTCTGACTCAAAACCTTTGCCAAGACAGAAACCTCGACTGGTAACCCGGAAAGTGAGGTTTTCACACCCTTTGGATTATTTGGATCCTCACTTTCTTTTGAAAAAGCAGCAACATGAGAGCCGCCGTCAGGCCCGGACCAATGACAACAATGAACTGCCCTCCGGCTTACCAAAAACTCCTCGGAAACGCCAGAATGAGGTTTCTTTCACCTTTTTCTCTTGCTTTTATCAATGAATCTATTTCCTTGCCATCTTAACTTTTATTTTTACTTTGGCAGGAGGTTTCTCGTTCTTTTGGCGATTCTTCACAAACTCAATTCCCGGCTTTCAAGACTGCCCCTGGGTAAAGAAAATTATCTTTCTTCTGCATCTTTAAGTCTGCATCATTATACTAACTCATGAAATACTTCTTAGCGGTCAAGCAAAGCCCAAGAAGACCAGGGTGACTAAGCCAGCGGAGGACCTGAAAGACCCTGCTCCTAAACCGGCAATACTAACTGCTCCTGAACAATCTGAAGCACCAGAAGAGCCTGTTGTGAACATTCAATCCGACCTTCCTGAACCGTCAGCTGATGAGACCATTCTCAATCCATCCACCGTCGGGCCGTCCAGCTCAGCTAACCCGCCGGCGCCTTCTGACCATGACGTCCTAATCACTGGTAGTACATTCGTTGAGCCGGGCAATCCAACTGTACTAGCCAGGCACTCCGCCAAACAAGAAGCTTTGGAAAGGCAGAAAGTGCAGTTTGACGTCTCTCACTATGCTCATTTGAATGTTAGTGACGTGCTGTCGGGATACCTCAGTCATGTGCATTCCAGCAGTGACTCTGAAATTGATATGGTCAAGCAACTTCAACTGAAATATGAGGTATGTTCTCCGGCTTTCAGTAGTTTACATATGCTCTGCCAGCCCCCAAGTCTCCGGATTATGATGAACCTGAATGATCTGTAGACTTGTGATATAGGTTGATGCTCTATCTTAGATTTTCCAGTGGATTGGCATAAATTTCACCTGTAGTCCCCAAGGGCCGGCTTAATTTATCATAAATGAGCCGGTACTTGACTTCATAACTGTCTTGAATCAGTCCAAACAAATAATGTGAGCCGGCTGAAGATGAAAAAACTTTCTTAATGTCATGCATTAGCCCCCAAGTGCCAAGCGTTGTTACTTGTAAAACACTTGGGACTTTAATCATAGAAGAGCCATATTGCATTTAAAAATTGCTTTGGCAGACATTAGCCCCCAAGTGCCGAGTGGTATTGCATTGCATTGCAAAGCACTTGGGACTTTAATCATTATAACCTTTATTGAAATAAATTTCTTACACACCTGTGCATGTCTGTAGACCGCCATAACTGAATTGGGTGCTCAATTAACTGATGCAAAGACCCAGCTGGCGGATCAAGAGGCTGAAATAAAAAACTCTGACTCCAAGCTCCAGTTGAGCCTCTCTGAAGCTAAAAAACTGAAGACCAGTTTTGATGCGGAGAAGAAATCCTGGGCCGATGAGAAAACCTTACTGATACAGCGTGCTGAGACAGCAGAGGCGGCTCTCAGGGAGGTTACCACGGAGCTCACCGGTTTAAAAAACCGTGTGTCTCAGATGGTCTCCGCAATCTTTGGTGAGTCATTTGTATTAGTTACTTACACTCTATTTTCGCCGGAAATATAAGCCGCTTGTTTAACCTTTTTTTAAATACTCATAGGTCCACGGAGCAGCAACCTGAGTCAAAACAGTGTGACAAAACTCAAGGAGGTTTACACCCTGGTGGAGCAGCTATATACTGGGGCTCAGCGGGCGCTTGCTATTATCTCCCCAGCAACCAAGGACCAAACCTCTTGAGTGCTGTTTTGAAGAAATTATCTATCTTACCCGCCAGGTTCCAAGAGGTCAAACGGTCTTGTGCAAGAGACGGAGCCCTAACTGCTCTAAGCGGCTCCAAAGCCTGGGTGCCGGAACTAGACCCAACTGACGTAGCCAAGGGGTATCCCCCCTTGAAGGAAGACGGGACTTCGTTTGATCAAGATGATTTTGTTGCTTGTGTGAGGGGAGTTCGTCCTCATGCTACCATCATTGGCGAAGAGACCATTGATAAATATCAGCCGGGTTTTGACATTGATAATAAAAAGATGGCGACTCCCTCATATAAAGTGACAGATCTTATCCCGCCGGTTTGCCAACACTCTTTTGCCCTAGAAATTGACCCGGCTGGTCTAATTGACGATGAAGCTGAGTTTGTTGCTCTGGATGGCTTTGATTGGTCCAAGCCCAGCTTCCAACCAGTGGAGGGAGATGAACCGGCAAGGGAGGAGTCATAACCGTCCGAATAATCTGGCCAAGATTTAATGAACCGACCTTAGCTTGACATCTGCTTAGGAGAAAAAAAATAGTTTTAACCTTTTGGGCTCTCAATGCCTTGTAATAGGTTAGCTTGAAACTTCATGTTTTGTCTATGCCATTGTGCATATTGCGTATGACTGTTTTATCCATCATGTCAATATATGCATTATATCCTTTATCACATCTGTAGTGTTTAAATCCGTTCCTGTATGCAAAAGATGAAAAAACTGTCCTGGCGGTTTACCGCTGGACGGGTCAAAACACCCAATACATAACTATGAAATTACCATAGCGGAATAATATGGACCAGATGTAAAGATAAACAAGACTGAAAAGCCTTTGATTAAATAAAAACATAGATAAGTCTGTTTATGAATGACAATGTCATACCTGTGTTCTTTGACTCTGGACTACCGACTTATGTGACCCGGACAGTAAGGGTGACAACCCAATCGTTTTTAGAAGTCAATACTTCCATATGCCTGATGACTGTTATACCTTGGCAGCTCATTTTCAAATAACCGAGCCAGTTTTAAATTGAAACCATGCTTACAGTTAGATTCAAGACAACAAAAACCAGTAAAACAAAAAAGTATCTTTCAAACAATGTAAATCAAGCTTTAAGAAAAATTTGGAGGCTTCTGATTCAAATACGATCAGTAAACCGGACCAAAGGGGTTAAGCTAGGATTCGAATACGATCATGTAGCCCCCAGTGGCTTTGGCGTTGCGCCGATCAAGAGGGTACCGACAACTATGTTCTCTTTGGTTCGAATACGACCTATGTTTGAACAGGAAGCTCCCAAATGACCTTGAGAGGTTTTTAACGACCCTGATTCGAATATGATCCAAGTCAGACCCAAAAGGGGTTGAGCTATGATTCGGATACGATCATGAAGCCCCCTAGTGAGTTTGGCTTTGCGTCGATCAAGAGGGTTACGACAGCTATGTTCTCTTTGGTTCGAATACGAGCTATGTTTGAACAGGAAGTCCCCTAGTGACCATGAGGTTTAACGGCTAGATTCGAATACGATCATGAGCCGGACCAAAAGGGTTAAGCTAGATTCGAATACGATCAGCCCCCAACTGGTCGTTTTAATAATTAGAATAATAAAGATATATGATCAAAAAAGGACAGAGGTCCTGCTTTATTACTTATCATAATATATACATCGTCAAAGTATGTACATTATGAGAGCCAGTGGCTCAAGTGTAGCAAGGCCGAAAATGAGCAATATTCCATGGCTGGCGGGTCTCCTCCTCCAATTTACGTGAGTCTTTGTGCTCTCGAACATCGATAAGGTAATATGACCCGTTGTTTAAGTTCTTGCTGACCACAAAGGGTCCTTCCCGAGGTGGGGATAGCTTGTGCGCATCAAACTAATCCTGGATGAGCTGGAGCACCAGGTCACCTTCTTGAAAGGTTCATGACTTAACCCGGTGACTGTGGTAACGACGCAGGTCCTGTTGGTAAATTGTTGAATGGGCTGCCGCTAAGTCACGTTCTTTATCCAATAAGTCAAGCGCATCCTGACGGGCTTGTTCATTATCAGCCTCAACGTAAGCCGCCACGCGGGGTGAGTCATGACGGATGTCACTGGGCAGAGCTGCCTCTACTCCATAAACCATGAAGAAAGGCGTATAACCCGTAGACCTGTTAGGGGTAGTATTGATGCTCCATATCACAGAGGGTAATTATTCCACCCAACAACCCGACGTATGTTGTAAAGGGACCATAAGCCGGGGTTTTAGACCTTTCAGGATTTCCTGATTGGCTCTTTCAGCTTGACCATTGGATTGGGGGTGAGCTACTAATGAAACATCAAGCCGGATATGTTCCCGTTGACAGAACTCTTCCATATCTCCTTGGGACAGGTTAGTGCCATTGTTAGTAATAATACTGTGTGGAAAACCAAAACGAAAGATCACCTTCTTCATGAATTGAACCACCGTGGCCGCATCACACTTATTGACCGGCTCTGCCTCAACCCGTTTTGTGAACTTGTCCACTGCCACCAAAAGGTGCGTCTTCTTATCTTTGGACCATTTGAAAGGTCCAACCATGTCAAGCCCCCAGCCTGCAAATGGCCAAGTGATCGGAATCATCCGCAATTCTTGAGCCGGCACGTGCGCGTGTCGTGCAAATTTTTGACACCCATCGCACCTACTGACCAGATCCTCCACAACGGCGTGAGCCGTTAGCCAGTAAAAGCCATGACGAAAAGCTTTGGCCACCAGAGACTTTGAACCGACATGATGGCCACAATCTCCTTCATGGATCTCACGAAGAATTTCTTGACCCTCTTCAGGAGAGACACAACGTTGAAACACTTCGGTGACACTGTGATGATACAACTCACCATTGGAAATTGTCATTGACTTAGACCACCGGGTTATCTGTCTAGCCAAGGTCTCATCCTCTGGCAACTCACCTCGGGTCATATAAGCCAAATATGGCACTGTCCAATCTAGAATGACATGAAGAGCCGCCACCAATTGTGCTTCTGGGTCTGGAACAACCAAGTCCTCCTCTGTAGGCAACTTAACAGAAGGGTTATGCAGAACATCTAAAAAGGTGTTAGGCAGCACCAGCTTACCACTAGTAGAAAACAGGGCTATGGTCCAGGCCGGCTCAGCCCATTAGTCCCGGTTCAGTCTAGAACCGGGACTAATGTGAGCATTGGTCCCGGTTCGTGCGGCTAAGGCATTAGTCCCGGTTCATCTAGACCTTTTGGTCCCGGTTGGTGGGATGAACCGGGACCAATGGGCCTCGCTCCTGGCCCACAACCATTGGTCCCGGTTCGTGCCGCAAACCGGGACTAAAGATTAGACCTCTAGTCCCGGTTTGAGGCACGAACCGGGACTAATGGGGATGAGACCTTTAGTCCCGGTTTGAGGCACGAACCGGTACTAAAGGTCCCATTTCAGTTTCAAACTACCCCCCCCCCCCGTGGATCGCCTTTTCAGTTTTAAAAAAAATAAAAGAAAATGATGGAAATGTCAAAAAATAAAAGAAAATAAGTTTCACATGTGATATGTGGTCTAGTTGTTGGGAAAATTTACAAATATGAATTTCGAATTTATTTACAAAATCTCTCTGGAATTTGTAAAATGGGCATAACTTTTGCATACGAACTCGGATGAAAAAGTTTTTTATATGAAAAATCATCTACTCGAAAAGTTACATCCGATGGAGACCGCCTATGGCCTGTTTGCAAATTTCTAGAATCCTCAAATTCCAAAAGGAAAAAAAGTTATGCTCAAATTTCAGTTTTTTTAAATTTCAGTTTTTTTAAATACTTATTCAAGAAGTATTAGTGTTACTAAATAATTATTCAAGAATATTAGTGTTATTAAATAATTATTTCACCTTTTTTGAATTTTGGTCAAATCTGGTCAAACTATGGTCAAACTGTGGTCAAACAATGGTCAAACTACTTATTCAAAAATATTAGTGTTACTAAAAAATTATTGTTTTTTAGAACAATAGTTTTAAACTCAAACAGTGAAATATGTGACTTCATGCTCAAGCTAAATTCCTGAGGGTTAATAGGATTGACATCTTACTATTGTCAGGAAAACAACAAGTGCAGACTTGGAAATGAGGGAGAATAGAACCCGGAAGTTAAGCGTGCTCAGGCTGGAGTAGTGAGAGGATGGGTGACCGTTCGGGAAGTGAGATGATTTGGAATGATGAGGGGTGATTAGAGATTAAATTGAGCAGTGATGAGGGGTGATTAGAGATTAGAGGTTAAAATAATTCAGAAATTTGAAAATAAAAAAATTTCAAAATAAATTTCAAAAAAAAATTTCAAAAAAAATTTCAAAAAAAAAATCAGGAAATTTCCTTTAGTACCGGTTGGTGTTACCAACCGGGACTAAAGGTGGACCGGCCACGTGGAGGGCCTTTAGTCCCGGTTCTGGATTGAACCGGGACTAAAGGGGGGAGGTATTAGTACCGACACTTTAGTCCCGGTTCCCGAACCGGGACTAAAGGCCCTTACAAACCGGGACTATAGGCCCTTTTTCTACCAGTGTACGCTGAGATCCCAACCGGCTTAAAGCATCGGCCGCTTCATTCTTCCTACGGTCAATGTGCTCCACCTGATAACCCTTGAAGTGTCCAGCAACATCGTCAACCTCACGGCGATAAGCCGCCATGAGAGGGTCCTTGGAATCCCACTTGTCTGATACTTGCTGAGCCACTAAATCTGAGTCGCCAAGGCACCGTACCCGGCTTAAACTCATTTCTCTAGCCATTCGAAGGCCATGGAGTAGGGCCTCATATTCAGCTGCGTTGTTAGTACAAGGAAACATCAATAGCAACACATAACAAAATTTGTCACCTCGAGGAGAAGTTAAGACAACTCCAGCCCCCGAGCCTTCCAATTGTCTGGACCCATCAAAATGAATCATCCAATATGTGTTGTCTGACTTCTCTTCACGTATCTGCAACTCCGTCCAATCGTTAATGAAGTCCACCAGTGCTTGAGATTTGATGGCAGTACGTGGCACATACTTTAAACCGTGAGACCCAAGTTCAATGGCCCACTTGGCGACTCGTCCTGTGGCTTCTCTATTTTGAATAATATCTCCTAAAGGAGCAGGGCTAACCACAATAATAGGATGACCCCGAAAGTAATTCTTAAGCTTCCGGCTTGCCATGAACACCCCATAAACAAGCTTCTGCCAATGTGGATATCTCAGTTTGGACTCAATGAGCACCTCACTGACGTAATAAACCGGCCGTTGAACCGGATGTTCCTTGCCAGCCTCCTTGCGCTCTACAACAATGGCCACACTGACAGCACGTCTATTAGCAGCCACATATAACAACAGTGGCTCCTTCTCAATGGGAGCGGCAAGAACCGGCGGCTCGACGAGCTATCTTTTTAGATCTTCAAAGGCAGAGTTAGCAGCGTCACACCAGATAAAGTTATCCGTCTTCTTCATCATCTGATACAAAGACATAGCGTTCTCACCTAACCGACTTATGAACCGGCTTAAAGCTGCGACACGACCCGCCAGCCACTGAACGTCATGGATGCACGCCGACTTAGCCAAAGACGTAATCGTTTTAATTTTCTCTGGGTTAGCCTCAATGCCTCTGTTAGACACCAAAAAACCCAAAAGCTTGCCAGCTGGGACTCCAAAAACGCACTTGGCCGGGTTAAGCATCATCTTGTAGACCCGGAGGTTATCAAAGCTTTCCTTCAGATCAGATACCAGAGTTTCCTTCTCTCTGGATTTTACCACCATATCGTCCACATAAGCATGAACATTACGCCCAATATGATTATGAAGAAAGTTCTGTACACACCGCTGATAAGTTGCATGGGCACTTTTAAGCCCAAAAGGCATAGACACATAGCTGAAGGCTCCAAACGGAGTAATGAAATCCGTCTTCTCTTGGTCCTTCACTGCCATCTTGATCTGATGATAGCCGAAATAAGCATAAAGAAAACTCAAACGCTCACAACTCGCTGTAGCATCAATGATTTTATCAATACGAGGGAGACCAAAAGGATTAGCCGGACAAGCCTTGTTTAAATCTGTGTAATCCACACACATACGCCAAGTGCCGTTCTTTTTTAGTACAAGCACCGGGTTAGCCAACCACTCTGGGTGAAAAACTTCAACAATAAACCCGGCCGCCAATAGCCAGGCCACCTCTTCTCCAATAACCTTGCGCCATTCCTCATTGAACCGCCGAAGAAACTGCCTGACTTGTTGGGGAACGTAGTAATTTCAAAAAAATTCCTACACACACGCAAGATCATGGTGATGCATAGCAACGAGAGGGGAGAGTGTTGTCTACGTACCCTCGTAGACTGGAAGCGGAAGCTTAGCACAACGCGGTTGATGTAGTCGTACGTCTTCACGGCCCGACCGATCAAGCACCGAAACTACGGCACCTCCGAGTTCTAGCACACGTTCAGCTCGATGACGATCCCCGGACTCCGATCCACCAAAGTGTCGGGGAAGAGTTCCATCAGCACGATGGCGTGGTGACGATCTTGATGTTCTACCGTCGCAGGGCTTCGCCTAAGCACCGCTACAATATTATCGAGAATTATGGTGGAGGGGGCACCGCACACGGCTAAGAGAACGATCACGAAGATCAACTTGTGTGTCTATGGGGTGCCCCCTGGCCACGTATATAAAGGAGTGGAGGGGCCGGCCCTCTCTATGGCGCGCCCTAGGGGAGTCCTACTCCCACCGGGAGTAGGATTCCCCCTTTCCTAGTAGAACCAGGAGCCCTTCCAAGTAGTAGGAGTGGGAGGGAAGGAAAGGGAAGGGAAAAGGAGAAGGAAGGAAGGGGGTGCCCCCCTTCCCTAGTCCAATTCGGACCGTACCAAGGGGAGGGGTGCGGCCACCCTTGAGGCCCTTTTCCTTCTTTCCCGTATGGCCCAATAAGGCCCAATACGTATTCCCATAACTCTCCGGTACTCCAAAAAATACCCAAATCACTCGGAACCTTTCCGATGTCCGGATATAGTCGTCCAATATATCAATCTTTACGTCTCGACAATTTCGAGACTCCTCGTCATGTCCCCGATCTCATCCGGGACTCCGAACTCCTTCAGTACATCAAAACTCATAAACTCATAATATAACTGTCATCGAAACCTTAAGCGTGCGGACCCTACGGGTTCGAGAACAATGTAGACATGACCGAGACACGTCTCTGGTCAATAACCAATAGCGGAACCTGGATGCTCATATTGGCTCCCACATATTCTACGAAGATCTTTATCGGTCAGACCGCATAACAACATACGTTGTTCCCTTTGTCATCGGTATGTTACTTGCCCGAGATTCCATCGTCGGTATCTCAATACCTAGTTCAATCTCGTTACCGGCAAGTATCTTTACTCGTTCCGTAATACATCATCTCGCAACTAACTCATTAGTTGCAATGCTTGCAAGGCTTTAGGTGATGTGCATTACCGAGAGGGCCCAGAGATACCTCTCCGACAATCGGAGTGACAAATCCTAATCTCGAAATACGCCAACCCAACAAGTACCTTCGGAGACACCTGTAGAGCACCTTTATAATCACCCAGTTACGTTGTGACGTTTGGTGGCACACAAAGTGTTCCTCTGGTAAACGGGAGTTGCATAATCTCATAGTCATAGGAACATGTATAAGTCATGAAGAAAGCAATAGCAACAAATTAAACGATCAAGTGCTATGCTAACGGAATGGGTCAAGTCAATCACATCATTCTCCTAATGATGTGATCCTGTTAATCAAATGACAACTCATGTCTATGGTTAGGAAACATAACCATCTTTAATCAACGAGCTAGTCAAGTAGAGGCATACTAGTGACACTCTGTTTGTCTATGTATTCACACATGTATTATGTTTCCGGTTAATAGAATTCTAGCATGAATAATAAACATTTATCACGATATAAGGAAATATATAATAACTTTATTATTGCCTCTAGGGAATATTTCTTTCAGTCTCCCACTTGCACTAGAGTCAATAATCTAGTTCACATCGCCATGTGATTTAACATCAATAGTTTACATCACCATGTGATTAACACCCATAGTTCACATCGACATGTGACCAACACCAAAAGGGTTTACTAGAGTCAATAATCTAGTTCACATCACTATGTGATTAGCACCCAAAGAGTACTGAGGTGTGAACATGTTTTGCTTGTGAGAGAATTTTAATCAACGGGTCTGCCACATTCAGATCCGTAAGTATTTTGCAAATTTCTATGTTAACAATGCTCTGCACAGAGCTACTCTAGCTAATTTCTCCCACTTTCAATATGTATCCAGATTGAGATTTAGAGTCATCTGGATCAGTGTCAAAATTTGCACCGACGTAACCCTTTACGACGAACCTTTTGTCACTTCCATAATCGAGAAACATATCCTTATTCCACTAAGGATAATTTTGACCAATGTCCAGTGATCTACTCCTAGATCACTATTGTACTCCTTTGCCAAACTCATGACAGGGTATACAATAGGTCTGGTACACAGCATGGCATACTTTATAAAACCTATGGCTGAGGCATAGGGAATGACTTTCATTCTCTCTCTATATTCTGCCGTGGTCGGGTTTTGAGTCTTACTCAACTTCACACCTTGTAACACAGGCAAGAACTTCTTCTTTGACTGTTCTATTTTGAACTACTTCAAAATCTTGTCTAGGTATGTACTCATTGAAAAAACTTATCAAGCATCTTGTTCTATCTCTATAGGTCTTTCTTTGAAAAACTCCTTTCAAATATTTCTTTATGCTTTGCAGAATAGTTCTACATTATCTCCGATCAAAAATATGTCTTTCACATATACTTATCAGAAATGCTGTAGTGTTCCCACTCACTTTCTTGTAAATACAGGCTTCACCGCAAGTCTGTATAAAACTATATGCTTGATCAACTTATCAAAGCGTATATTCCAACTCCAAGATGTTTGCACCAGTCCATAGATGGATCTCTGGAGCTTGAATATTTTGTTAGTACCTTTACGATTGAGAAAACCTTCTGGTTGCATCATATACAACTCTTCTTTAATAAATCCATTCAGGAATGCAATTTTGTTTATCCATTTGCCAGATTTCATAACATGCGGCAATTGCTAACATGATTTGGACAGACTTAAGCATAGATACGAGTGAGAAACTCTCATCGTAGTCAACACCTTGAACTTGTCAAAAACCTTTTTGCGACAATTCTAGCTTTGTAGATAGTAACACTACTATCAGCATCCGTCTTCCTCTTGAAGATCCATTTAATCTCAATGGCTCACCGATCATTGGGCAAGTCAATCAAAGTCCATACTTTGTTCTCATACATGGATCTCATCTTAGATTTCATGGCCTCAAGCCATTTCGCGGAATCTGGGCTCATCATTGCTTCCTCATAGTTCGTAGGCTCGTCATGGTCAAGTAACATGACCTCCAGAACAGGATTACCGTACCACTCTGGTGCGGATCTCACTCTAGTTTACCTACGAGGTTCGGTAGTAACTTGATCTGAAGGTACATGATCATCATCATTAGCTTCCTCACTAATCGGTGTAGTAGTCACAGGAACAGATTTCTGTGATGAACTACTTTCCAATAAGGGAGCAGGTACAGTTACCTCATCAAGTTCTACTTTCCTCCCACTCACTTCTTTCGGGAGAAACTCCTTTTCTAGAAAGGATCCATTCAAAGCAACGAATATATTGCCTTCGGATCTGTGATAGAAGGTGTACCCAACATTTTCTTTTGGGTATCCTATGAAGACACACTTCTCCAATTTGGGTTAGAGCTTATCAGGTTGAAACTTTTTCACATAAGCATTGCAACCTCAAACTTTAAGAAACGACGTCTTAGGTTTCTTGCCAAACCATAGTTCATATGGTGTCGTCTTAACGGATTTAGATGGTGCCCTATTTAACGTGAATGCAGCTGTCTCTAATGCATAACCCCAAAACGATAGTGGTAAATCGGTAAGAGACATCATAGATCGCACCATATCTAATAAAGTACGGTTACGACGTTCGGACACACCATTACACTGTGGTGTTCCAGGTGGCATGAGTAGTGAAACTATTACACATTGTTTTAACTGAAGGCCAATCTCGTAACTCAAATATTTTACTTCTGCGATCATATCGTAGAAACTTTTATTTTTGTTATGATGATTCTCCACTTCACTCTGAAATTCTTCGAACTTTTCAAATATTTCAGACTTGTGTTTCATCAAGTAGATATACTCATATCTGCTCAAATCATCTGTGAAGATCAGAAACTAATGATACCTGCCGCGAGCCTCAATATTCATCGGACCACATACATCAGTATGTATGGTTTCCAACAAATCTGTTGCTCGCTCCATTGTTCCGGAGAACAGAGTCTTAGTCATCTTGCCCATGAGGCATGGTTCGCAAGCATCAACTGATTCATAATCAAGTGATTCCAAAAACCCATCAGCATGGATTTTCTTCATGCGCTTTACACCAATATGACCTAAACAGCAGTGCCACAAATAAGTTGCACTATCATTATTAACTTTGCATCTTTTGGCTTCAATATTATGAATATGTGTATCACCACGATCGAGATCCAACAAACCATTTTCATTGGGTGTATGACCATAGAAGGTTTTATTCATGTAAACAGAACAACAATTATTCTCTAACTTACATGAATAACCGTATTGCAATAAACATGATCCAATCATATTCATGGTCAACGCAAACACTAAATAACACTTATTTAGGTTCAACACTAATCCCGAAAGTATAGGGAGTGTGCGATGATGACCATATCAATCTTGGAACCACTTCCAACACACATCGTTACTTCACCCTTAACTAGTCTTTGTTCATTCTGCAACTCCCGTTTCGAGTTACTACTCTTAGCAACTGAACCAGTATCAAATACCGAGGGGTTGCTACGAACACTAGTAAAATACACATCAATAATCTGTATATCAAATATACCTTTGTTCACTTTGCCATCCTTCTTATCCGCCAATTACTTGGGGTAGTTCCGCTTCCAGTGACCACTCCCTTTGCAGTAGAAGCACTCAGTTTCAGGCTTAGGTTCAGACTTGGGTTTTTCACTTGAGAAGCAACTTGCTTGCCGTTCTTCTTGAAGTTCCCCTTTCTTCCCTTTGTCCCTTTACTTGAAACTAGTGGTTTTATTTACCATCAACACTTGATGCTTTGCTTGATTTCTACTGTAACATCCCAAATTTTCAATTTGGAATGTTATACACTAGGTCATCATGCATATCATATTTTATTTTGCTTTTGGTTTTGATCCTAGAAAATCCTAAGCAACTCAAGGACCCACGGAGAGAGTTGGGGATTTCGTTATTTACATATTTGAGTTTTCTCAAATTATGTAAACAGGATCATTTGATTTTATTTATTTTATCATCAATTATTTCTATTACAAAAATATGAGAGAGAGAATAAAATGACTTTCCCAAAATATAGAAATATTGAGGATTTAATAAAAAAATCAAATAAGATTTATTTCGGAGTTTTTCGGTATTTTATTTGAATTTAGGAAAAATGCGCATTTTTCAAAGTTGTAGTTTGGGCCCAGATAAATGTTCACTTTATCGGGCTTGATTTTAGAAACCCGGCAAAATTTATTTAGTGATATTTGGAGTCCGTTTAGTATTTCTTTTTATTTTTCTTCCGAGCGGAAAAAAAGGCGGAACCGACTTTGGGCCGTACTCGGCCAGTACTCCGCCTAGCCGGGGCCTTTATAAGGCGCGCCCGAGGCCCGAGCCGAGCCAGCCCGCCACCGCCGCCCTAACCCTAGCCAGCCCTAGCCGCCGCCGCCGACCCGCCGGAGCAGTGCGCCGCCCGAGGTTCGCCGCCGCCTCGTTTTCCATGCCTTTAAAAAAAATTCTGTTCGTCGTTTTCTTTTTTTCGTCGGATTTTTCCGCGGTTATTTTCTGATCGCGATTTCTGATCCGATTTTTGTTTTAGTATAACTTTTCGCTCGTTTATCGGAATCAGGCGATTCAAGCGCCTGGAGTTTCGTCTTGAAACCCTCTTTCCGAATAATCAACTTAAACAAGTTTTTGCTACTGTAAAATTTGACTTAGATCCAGATTACTAGAACGAAGTTGTTTTCTTTCGCCGTTTGACTTTCTTTTCCTCGTTCGATTTGATTCTTTTTGCAAACCAGGGTTCTTAAGTTGAACTTTCTGATTAGATCTTCCATTTGAGTTTTACCCGTGCATTAGATGAGTACTTATTGTATGCTTGTTTGTTTGTCTGCGATAGAATACCCGGAGTGCGCCGCCTGTTACTTTGAATCTCTAGGTTTCGCGGATCATCAACAAGGCAAGTAACACTTTGATCATACCTTTTTTCTACAACCTAGTTTTATTGCATTAGATCAATCCTCACACATTTCATGATTAGGATCTAATTAAATTGTGGGATGGGAAGTAGATGAGGTAGTACCTATTACCTGTTTATTTTCAAACCTTTGGGAGTTACTTCTACGTTTGCTTATTATGCCATGCTATGCCAGTAGACGTGGATTGGGTGAGTGATATCCATGACAGATGTGAGATTGATAATTAAGGGTTTATCTAAGGTGGCAACCTAAACACACATCTGGGTGGATTGAGGCACCTAGGGATTCTAGGACTTGCCTGTTTTTATTTTGGACCGTCACCCAGGCTCAAAGGGATCATGAGATTATTCATACTAGAAACTTCCGTGTGCAGCCACAAGCCATTATGGGCTCTGGCATAGTTGAGTAAGACGTGCGAACTCTTACAGGGTAGACTAGCAGATGTAGGGGAAAGTAGGTGTACCGGTCTATCCGTCGTAAGGTGCTAGCGCTTCTGAAAGACTGTGTCTCGGTCATCCGTTTCTCAAACACCATGTAGTGCGAGAAATCCAACGGAGGCGATCGAGTCTTGTGGGGAAAAGTGCGCAAACCTCTGCAGAGTGTATAAACTAATCATGATTAGCCGTGTCCCCGGTTATGGACATCTTGAGTATCTGGTACCTGGATTATCATGTGAATCTCAACATGTTACTCAAAAATTAATATTGTTGGGTTTTAATGATGTTACTTAATTGGGATTGAGGATGCTGTCAACCATTCTCAATGTTTAACAACCACCATGATAGTAATTAAATTTATTCCTTTGAAGTAGGGAAAAATTGGCTTTACGCAACAACTGTAACCATAGAGCTTTCCACCAGCCAAATATGCATATAGTATAGCTGTTGCATTCCATTACTCTCTATGTGTTACCTTGCCAGCATATTCCATGTGCTGACCCGTTTCGGGCTGCAACGTTAAATGTTGCAGACTTTTCAGATGACGATTAAGGAGTTTTAGGTCGTGGTTCTATACTCAGTGATGCCGTTGGAGTTGATGGACTCACCTATCTTCCAAGCCTTCCGCTGTTACCGCTATTAGATGGCCTTATGCCACATTTATTGTAATAAGTTCTCTTTTGAGACACTCGATGTAATAAGTGTGTGATTGCTACTCTGATATAAATCCTTCGAGTACTGTGTGGTGTCAGCATTACTGATCCAGGGATGACACCGGAGCACAGAGATCAGACTGTTTGAGGTCTGGTCGCTACAGAGATGGTATCAGAGCACACGCTGACTGTAGGACACGACCACTAAGCTAAAGACCTAGATCACTACTCACTCTCTTCTCTTCTGACTTCTCATATTTTCTACTCTTTAGGATGGCGGATGCAAGGAACAAGTTCACCCAACCAGATGAAGATACACCCTTTGGACGCCACTTGAAGGAAGTCACTAGATACCTGAACATAGGAATACCAAGCTTCACGGGAACCTACAACGCCACTTTACCTGAAGAAGAGCGCTGGATGATTCAAGTTCAAGTTCCAGGAAGGACGTTCATGCCAGTCACTGAGCCCATAGAGTTTTCTTTTAATGCACCAACTTGGAGTCTAGGAAAGAGTATGGCAGCTCACATCACCATGGGACGCATTGGCGAAGTCTACCGCAAGGATCTCAAGGATACTATCTACCAGATTTGTGGGCGCCGAGATGAACACTTGGAGATGATCATCACCAGGAAAGATAGATCAATTGCAGCTTTTATTCAGGAGTTAAACCAGCACATTCGACGACAGGAGAATCAGATGTGCGCCAACATGATAGATCTGAAGAAGGCTAAGACTAGAATCAAGGAACTGGAGGAAGAACTCAAGGCTACACGCGAAGATTATGAAGAAGAAATCGAAGTATTGGTGGAGAAGAATGACGATCTGATTAAGAAGATTGGAATATTTATGGGAGGCCCGACACCAGTAGATGAAGACGAAGAACCCAAGGAGATTAGCCCGGAAGACTACATCATCATTGACGGCACCGACTCGGAACAAGATAGTAGCAATGATGACTACGTTGATGAAGCAGGAGCAGATACCATGGAGTCTACAACTGTAGAATATTTCTAGTAGACCACCTCATCAGTAGTAGTAGTCCACCATGTAAATATAGTAGTCCGAGCACTTTTGCGTTGGCTAGATCGTTTGTATGTCCTTGTTTGATTGATTGAAGTGAATTGTTTGTTTTTGCCTCGTGTGCATATGGGTAGTGTTTTCTCTTTAGACCCCATCTATTCTTATATCTCATCTTTTCTAAACCCTCAGATGCCTCCGAGACGTGACCCCGGATTTGCCTTTCCGCCGGAGCTCACCCAGTTGATCCAGCAGCAGAACACCTTGATGCAGTTGCTAGTTCAGAATCAGAATCAGGGGAACAACAACAACAACCCACCACCACCACCACCACCACCTGTTGACCACTTAGCCCATTTTCTTAGGCTGAATCCGCCGGTGTTTTCCAGTAGCACCGAGCCGATTGTAGCAGATGATTGGCTCCGCAAGATAGCTAGGGAGTTGACCACAGCAGGATGCACAGATGCGGAGAAGGTGAAGTTTGCCGCACATTAGTTAGAAGGACCCGCAGCATCCTGGTGGGAGAATTTCACAGCCACCTTCCCAGTCGACACTGTCACATGGGACCAGTTTCAGCAGGCTTTCCGTACTGCCCATGTTTCAGCAGGAGCAATGGCCATGAAGAAGCGTGAGTTTCGTAACTTGCGCCAAGGAGGACGGACAGTTGGCCAGTATGTGGAGGAGTTTAGTAAGCTAGCACGTTATGCCCCAGATGACGTTGCTACAGATGCAACTAAGCAGGAGAAATTCCTGGAAGGATTGAATGATGAGTTGAGTATGCAGTTGATGGTAGCCACCTTCAACAACTACCAGGAGTTGGTAGATCGTGCTCTTATGATTGAAGGGAAGCATCAGCAAATTGAGAACCGCAAGAGGAAGTATGGACAAGGAAAGTATAGTTCAGGAGCTCAACAGAAGCCACGTTTTACCCCTAGACCGGGAGGACAATTTCAGCATACCCATGGAGTAGGTAGCTCGCACAATCACAATGGCACCAAGAATGGTAATGGGAATGGAGGAAGCAATGGACAGAACCGCAACACCCCATCAACCCCAGCCAAGAAGGACTTGAGCCACGTCACTTGCTATAAGTGTTCGAAGCCAGGACATTATGCAAATGACTGTCCTGAAGGACAAAACGGCAATGGAAGCTCTGGAAAGAAGCCGAACCCTTTCAACAGGGGATAGGTGAACCACGTTAATGTGGAGGAGGTTGAAGCTCAGCCTGATGCAGTAATAGGTAAGTTTTTGGTTAAGTCATTTACTGCACTCGTTCTTTTGATACTGGTGTATCGCATTCATACATATCAAGGGGATTTGTGGAAAAGTATAGCCTGCCCACTAGGATTCTTAAAACACCTATGCTAGTAAGCTCACCAGGAGTGGAGTACATGGCCAGTCAAGGATGTTTTCAAGTGCCATTAAGTATAGGAAGGCATGTTTTCCCAACGGATTTAATTATTCTGGAATCCCAAGGTCTGGATGTGATTCTTGGTATGGATTGGCTGTCGATGTATGGAGGAAACATCGATTGTGCTAGTAAGTCAATTTTGCTTACAATGCCAGAAGGAAGAAGGATCAAGTATGTATCCCGGCATGCGCCAAACAGGACACAAGTAAATTCCTTATCAGGAGTTGTGCAGGAGGAAGTACCAGTGGTAAAGGATTTTCCTGATGTATTTCCCGAAGAGTTGCCAGGCATGCCACCGGATAGAGACATTGAGTTTTTGATTGAGCTTTTGCCAGGCACTGGGCCAATATCAAAGAGACCATATAGGATGCCAGCAAAGGATTTGGTGGAAATTAAGAAGCAGATTAAGGAGTTACTGGATAAGGGATATATTCGCCCAAGTTCTTCGCCTTGGGGATCACCAGTAGTGGAGAAGAAGGATGGATCGTTAAGAATGGTTGTTCGTTATCGAGGATTGAACGAAGTAACAATAAAAAACAAGTACCCGCTACCAATGATCAATGATCTGTTTGATCGATTGCAAGGAGCTAAAGTATTTTCCAAGATCAATTTGCGATCAGGATACCACCAGTTGAAGATTCGAGAATAGGATATTCCTAAGACAACATTCACCACAAGATATGGACTGTATGAGTATACCGTTATGTCATTCCGACTGACTAACGCGCCTGCCTATTTTATGAACATGATGAACAAAGTGTTTATGGAGTTTTTGGATAAGTTCGTCGTAGTGTTCATTGATGATATCCTGGTTTATTCGAAGAATGAAGAGGATCATAAGGAGCATTTGCGTTTGGTACTTGGAAAGCTCAGAGAACACCAATTATATGCCAAGTTCAGCAAATGTGAGTTTTGGTTGAAGGAAGTAGGATTCCTCGGACACATTATATCCGGAGAAGGTATAGCAGTAGATCCCGCTAAAGTTGAAACCGTGACCAAGTGGGAAGCACCAACAACAGTTGGAGAGATCCGGAGTTTTCTTGGACTCACAGGATACTACCGTAGGTTTATTGAGAATTTCTCAAAGATCACGAAGCCTATGACGGAGTTGCTGAAGAAGGATACTAAGTTCATATGGACTGAGGAGTGTGAGGCTAGTTTCCAGGAGTTGAAGAAACGTTTGGTTACCTCACCAGTGTTGATTTTGCCAGATCAAACCAAGGATTATGAGGTGTATTGCGACGCTTCACGTCGAGGACTTGGAGCAGTGCTTATGCAGGAAGGGAGAGTTGTTTCGTATGCTTCACGACAACTGAAGCCCCACGAATTGAATTATGCTACGCATGATTTGGAGTTAGTAGCCGTAGTGCATGCATTGAAGACATGGAGACATTTCCTCATTGGAAATCATTGTGAGGTGTACACGGATCACAAGAGTTTGAAGTACATTTTCACACAGAAGGAGTTGAACCTCAGACAAAGGAGATGGTTGGAGCTCATCAAGGATTATGATATGAAATTGCATTATCATCCCGGGAAGGCTACTGTAGTAGCTGATGCATTAAGCCGCAAGAGCCATGTCAATACGTTAATGACGGGAGAAATACCCAAGGAGTTAGCAGAAAATTTTCGTGAACTATGTTTGAAAATAGTTCCGAGAGGCTATGTAGCAGCGTTGGAAATTCAGTCAACATTGATGGACAGAATCAGGGAAGCTCAGAAATCTAACAAGGAGATTGCTTCTATAAAGGAGAAAATGAGCTAAGGAAAAGCTAAAGGATTTCGTGAGGATGAGCACGACACCCTATGGTTTGAAGACCGTGTTTATGTACCCAATGACCCGGAGATCAGAAAGTTGATTCTGCAAGAGGCACATGATTCACCGTATTCGATTCACCCAGGAAATACCAAGATGTATTTGGATTTGAAGGATATTTTCTGGTGGACCGGAATGAAGAAGGATATTGCGGAATATGTAGCAGTTTGTGATGTATGTCAGAGAGTAAAGGCAGAGCATCAGAAGCCAGCAGGATTGTTGCAACCATTGCCGATACCCGAATGGAAGTGGGATAAGTTAGGCATGGATTTTATCACGGGATTACCAAGGACTCGTACAGGCTATGACTCGATTTGGGTTGTAGTTGATCGATTGACGAAGGTAGCTCATTTCATCCCAGTAAAGACCACTTACACCAGTGCTAAGTTGGCAAAGATATACATGACCAGGATCGTATGTTTGCATGGAGTTCTGAGGAGCATCGTATCAGATAGAGGAACCCAGTTTACCTCAAAGTTCTGGAAGCAGTTGCATGAGACTTTGGGTACTAGGCTAGAATTTAGTACAGCTTTTCATCCGCAGACAGATGGACAGACCGAGAGAGTCAATCAGATTTTGGAGGATATGCTGAGAGCTTGTGCGCTAGATTATGGATCTAGTTGGGACGATAATTTGCCATATGCAGAGTTCTCTTACAATAATAGCTATCAGACCAGTTTGAAGATGGACCCTTTCGAAGCTCTGTACGGAAGGAGGTGCAGGACACCGTTGACATGGGACGAAGTTGGAGACCGCCAGTTGTTTGGACCAGATCTGATTAAAGAGTCTGAACAGAAGGTGAAGTTGATTCGCGATAGGCTCAAGGTAGCCCAGTCCAGACAAAAGAGCTACGCAGATTCTAAACGCAAGGAGACAGTTTACGAAGTCGGAGACAGAGCTTATCTTCGAGTATCCCCACTTCAAGAGATTAAGCGCTTTGGAGTTAAGGGAAAGTTAGCGCCACGATTTGTACGGCCATATCGAGTTTTGGAGCGTATGGGAGAAGTGGCCTACAAGTTGGAATTGCCAGAAGGATTGGCAGGAGTGCATGATGTGTTCCACGTTTCTCAGTTGAAGAAGTGTCACGCGGAGATGGCTGACATACCTTTGAGAGACACAGTGCCATTGGAAGCAATTCAGTTGGATAACAATTTGACCAACGAGGAGAAACCAGTCAAGATCCTCGAGTTTGCCAGTCGAGTCACTCGCAGCAAGGTTATCAAGTTTTGTAAAGTACAGTGGAGCCACCACACGGAGGATGAAGCCACCTGGGAGCGAGAGGAAGATTTGCTCAAGGACCACCCTCACCTATTTTCTAGCCAACCCGAATCTCGAGGGCGAGATTCATCTTAAGGGGGGTAGGTTTGTAACATCCCAAATTTTCAATTTGGAATGTTATACACTAGGTCATCATGCATATCATATTTTATTTTGCTTTTGGTCTTGATCCTAGAAAATCCTAAGCAACTCAAAGACCCACGGAGAGAGTTGGGGATTTCGTTATTTACATATTTGAGTTTTCTCAAATTATGTAAACAGGATCATTTGATTTTATTTATTTTATCATCAATTATTTCTATTACAAAAATATGAGAGAGGGAATAAAATGACTTCCCAAAATATAGAAATATTGAGGATTTAATAAAAAAATCAAATAAGATTTATTTCAGAGTTTTTCGGTATTTTATTTGAATTTAGGAAAAATGCGCATTTTTTCAAAGTTGTAGTTTGGGCCCAGATAAATGTTCACTTTATCGGGCTTGATTTTAGAAACCCGGCAAAATTTATTTCATGATTTTTGGAGTCCGTTTAGTATTTCTTTTTATTTTTCTTCCGAGCGGAAAAAAAAACGCGGAACCGACTTTGGGCCGTACTCGGCCAGGACTCCGCCTGGCCGGGGCCTTTATAAGGCGCGCCCGTGGCCCGAGCCGAGCCAGCCCGCCACCGCCGCCCTAACCCTAGCCAGCCCTAGCCGCCGCCGCCGCCGACCCGCCGGAGCAGCACGCCGCCCGAGGTTCGCCGCCGCCTCATTTTCCGTGCCTTTTAAAAAAAAATTCTGTTCGTCGTTTTCTTTTTTTCGTCGGATTTTTCCGCGGTTATTTTCTGATCGCGATTTCTGATCCCATTTTCATTTTAGTATAACTTTTCGCTCGTTTATCGGAATCAGGCGATTCAAGCGCCTGGAGTTTCATCTTGAAACCCTCTTTCCGAATAATCAACTTAAACAAGTTTTTGCTACTGTAAAATTTAACTTAGATCCAGATTACTAGAACGAAGTTGTTTTCTTTCGCCGTTTGACTTTCTTTGCCTCGTTCGATTTGATTCTTTTTGCAAACCAGGGTTCTTAAGTTGAACTTTCTGGTTAGATTTTCCATTTGAGTTTTACCCGTGCATTAGATGAGTACTTATTTTATGCTTGTTTGTTTGTCTGCGATAGAATACCCGGAGTGCGCCGCCTGTTACTTTGAATCTCTAGGTTTCGCGGATCATCAGCAAGGCAAGTAACACTTTGATCATACCTTTTTTCTACAACCCAGTTTTATTGCATTAGATCAATCCTCACACATTGCATGATTAGGATCTAATTAAATTGTGGGATGGGAAGTAGATGAGGTAGTACCTATTACCTATTTATTATCAAACCTTTGGGAGTTACTTCTACGTTTGCTTATTATGCCATGCTATGCCAGTAGACGTGGATTGGGTGAGTGATATCCATGACAGATGTGAGATTGATAATTAAGGTTTTATCTAAGGTGGCAACCTAAACACACATCTGGGTGGATTGAGGCACCTGTGGATTCCAGGACTTGCCTGTTTTTATTTTGGACCGCCACCCAGGCTCAAAGGGATCATGAGATTATTCATACTAGAAACTTCCGTGTGCAGCCACAAGCCATTATGGGCTCTGGCATAGTTGAGTAAGACGTGCGAACTCTTACAGGGTAGACTAGCAGATGTAGGGGAAAGTAGGTGTACCGGTCTATCTGTCGTAAGGTGCTAGCGCTTCTGAAAGACTGTGTCTCGGTCATCCGTTTCTCAAACACCATGTAGTGCGAGAAATCCAACGGAGGTGATCGAGTCTTGTGGGGAAAAGTGCGCAAACCTCTGCAGAGTATATAAACTAATCATGATTAGCCGTGTCCCCAGTTATGGACATCTTGAGTATCTGGTACCTGGATTATCATGTGAATCTCAACATGTTACTCAAAAATTAATATTGTTGGGTTTTAATGATGTTACTTAATTGGGATTGAGGATGCTGTCAACCATTCTCAATGTTTAACAACCACCATGATAGTAATTAAATTTATTCCTTTGAAGTAGGGAAAAATTGGCTTTACGCAAAAACTGTAACCATAGAGCTTTCCACCAGCCAAATATGCATATAGTATAGCTGTTGCATTCCATTACTCTCTATGTGTTACCTTGCCAGCATATTCCATGTGCTGACCCGTTTCGGGCTGCAACGTTAATGTTGCAGACTTTTCAGACGATGATTAAGGAGTTTTAGGTCGTGGTTCTATACTCAGTGATGCCGTTGGAGTTGATGGACTCACCTATCTTCCAAGCCTTCCGCTGTTACCGTTATTAGATGGCCTTATGCCACATTTATTGTAATAAGTTCTCTTTTGAGACACTCGATGTAATAAGTGTGTGATTGCTACTCTGATATAAATCCTTCGAGTACTGTGTGGTGTCAGCATTACTGATCCAGGGATGACACCGGAGCACAGAGATCAGACTGTTTGAGGTCTGGTCGCTACATCTACCTTCGTTGATTTCAGCATCACGAAGAGCTTGGAATCGTTTCCGTTATCCCTTGCATATTATAGTTCATCACGAAGTTCTACTAACTTGGTGATGGTGACTAGAGAATTCTGTCAATCACTATTTTATCTGGAAGATTAACTCCCACTTGATTCAAGCGATTGTAGTACCCAGACAATCTGAGCACATGCTCACTGCTTGAGCTATTCTCCTCCATATTTTTAGCTATAGAACTTGTTGGAGACTTCATATCTGACAACTCGGGTATTTGCTTGAAATATTAACTTCAACTCCTGGAACATATCATATGTTCCATGACGTTCAAAACGTCTTTGAAGTCCCGATTCTAAGCTGTTCAGCATGGTGCACTAAACTATCAAGTAGTCATCATATTGAGCTAGCCAAACGTTCATAACATCTGCATCTGCTCCTGCAATAGGTCTGTCACCTAGCGGTGCATCAAGGACATAATTCTTCTGTGCAACAATGAGGATAAACCTCAGATCACGGATCCAATCCGCATCATTGCTACTAACATCTTTCAACTTAGTTTTCTCTAGGAACATATCAAAAATAAAATAGGGGAGCTAAACACGAGCTATTGATCTACAACATAGATATGCTAATACTACCAGGACTAAGTTCATGATAAATTTAAGTTCAATTAATCATATTACTTAAGAACTCCCACTTAGAAAGACATCCCTCTAATCTTCTAAGTGATCACGTGATCCAAATCAACTAAACCATAACCGATCATCATGTGAAATGGAGTAGCTTTCAATGGTGAACA
Source organism: Triticum urartu (assembly GCF_056163025.1). NCBI lineage: Eukaryota > Viridiplantae > Streptophyta > Magnoliopsida > Poales > Poaceae > Triticum > Triticum urartu. The sequence goes on from NC_141874.1 coordinate 568,248,215, forward strand.
TCAATATGTTGATCATATCTACTATATGATTCACGCTCGACCTTTCGGTCTCAGTGTTCCGAGGCCCTATCTGCATATGCTAGGCTCGTCAAGTTTAACCCAAGTATTTCTGCGTGTGCAAAACTGGCTTACACCCATTGTAGATGGCCGTAGAGCTTATCACACCCGATCATCACGTGGTGTCTGGGCACGAAGAACTTTGGCAACGGTGCATACTCAGGGAGAACACTTTTATCTTGAAATTTAGTGAGAGATCATCTTATAATGCTACCGTCATAACTAAGCAAAGTAAGATGTATAAAAGATAAACATCACATGCAATCAAAATATGTGACATGATACGGCCATCATCATCTTGTGCCTTTGATCTCCATCTCCAAAGCATCGTCATGATTTCCATCATCACCGGCATGACACCATGATCTCCATCATCTTGATCTATATCAATGTGTCGTCACATGGTTGTCTCGCCAACTATTGCTCTTGCAACTATTTCTATCACATAGCGATAAAGTAAAGCAATTATTTGGCTCTTGCATCTTATGCAATAAAGAGACAACCATAAGGCTTCTGCCAGTTGCCAATAACTTCAAAAAAACATGATCATCTTATACAACAACTTATATCTCATCATGTCTTGACCATATCACATCACAACATGCCCTACAAAAACAAGTTAGACATCCTCTACTTTGTTGTTGCAAGTTTTTACGTGGCTGCTACGGGCTGAGCAAGAACCGTTCTTACCTACGCATTAAAACCACAACAATAGTTTGTCAAGTTAGTGCTGTTTTAACCTTCTCAAGGACCGGGTGTAGCCACACTTGGTTCAACTAAAGTTGGAGAAACTGACACCCACCAGCCACCTCTGTGCAAAGCACGTCGGTAGAACCAGTCTCGCGTAAGCGTACGCGTAATGTCGGTCCGGGACGCTTCATCCAACAATACCGCCGAACAAAAGTATGACATGCTGGTAAGCAGTATGACTTATATTGCCCACAACTCACTTGTGTTCTACTCGTGCATAACATCAACGCATAAAACCTAGGCTCTGATGCCACTGTTGGGGAACATAGCAATTTCAAAAAATTTCCTACGCACACGCAAGATCATGGTGATGCATAGCAACAAGAGGGGAGAGTGTTGTCTATGTACCCTCGTAGACCGAAAGCGGAAGCGTTAGCACAACGCGGTTGATGTAGTCGTACGTCTTCACGGCCCGACCGATCAAGCACCGAAACTACGGCACCTCCGAGTTCTAGCACACGTTCAGCTCGATGACGATCCCCGGATTCCGATCCAGCAAAGTGTCGGGGAAGAGTTCCGTCAACACGACGGCATGGTGACGATCTTGATGTTCTACTGTCACAGGGCTTCGCCTAAGCACCGCTACAATATTATCGAGGATTATGGTGGAGGGGGGCACCGCACACGGCTAAGAGAACGATCACGAAGATCAACTTGTGTGTCTATGGGGTGCCCCTGGCCACGTATATAAATGAGTGGAGGAGGGAAGGGGCCGGCCCTCTCTATAGCGCGCCCTAGGGGAGTCCTACTCCCACCGGGAGTAGGATTCCCCCTTTCCTAGTAGAACTAGGAGCCCTTCCAAGTAGTAGGAGTAGGAGGGAAGGAAAGGGAAGGGAAAAGGAGAAGGAAGGAAGGGGGCGCCCCCCTTCCCTAGTCCAATTCGGACCAGACCAAGGGGAGGGGTGCGGCCACCCTTGAGGCCCTTTTCCTTCTTTCCCATATGGCCCAATAAGGCCCAATACGTATTCCCGTAACTCTCCGGTACTCCGAAAAATACCCGAATCACTCGGAACCTTTCCGATGTCCAAATATAGTCGTCCAATATATCGATCTTTATGTCTTGACCATTTCGAGACTCCTCGTCATGTCCCCGATCTCATCCGAGACTCCGAGCTCCTTCGGTACATCAAAACTCATAAACTCATAATATAACTATCATCGAAACCTTAAGCTTGCGGACCCTACGGGTTCGAGAACAATGTAGACATGACCGAGACACGTCTCCGTTCAATAACCAATAGAGGAACCTGGATGCTCATATTGGCTCCCACATATTCTACGAAGATCTTTATCGGTCAGACCGCATAACAACATACGTTGTTCCCTTTGTCATCGGTATGTTACTTGCCCGAAATTCGATTGTCGGTATCTCAATACCTATTTCAATCTCGTTACCGGCAAGTCTCTTTACTCGTTCCGTAATACATCATCTCGCAACTAACTCATTAGTTGCAATGCTTGCAAGGCTTTAGGTGATGTGCATTACCGAGAGGGCCCAGAGATACCTCTCCGACAATCGGAGTGACAAATCCTAATCTCGAAATAAACAACCCAACAAGTACCTTCGGAGATACCTGTAGAGCACCTTTATAATCACCCAGTTACGTTATGACGTTTGGTGGCACACAAAGTGTTCCTATGGTAAACGGGAGTTGCATAATATCATAGTCATAGGAACATGTATAAGTCATGAAGAAAGCAATATCAACAAATTAAACGATCAAGTGCTATGCTAACAGAATGGGTCAAGTCAATCACATCATTCTCCTAATGATGTGATCCCGTTAATCAAATGACAATTCATGTCTATGGTTAGGAAACATAACCATCTTTAATCAACGAGCTAGTCAAGTAGAGGCATAGTAGTGACACTCTGTTTGTCTATGTATTCACACATGTATTATGTTTCCGGTTAATACAATTATAGCATGAATAATAAACATTTATCATGATATAAGGAAATATATAATAACTTTATTATTGCCTCTAGGGCATATTTCCTTCATGACTGGCTTAAACTTGGGATCAATATTGAGAGTGTGCTCAGCGAGTTCTCTCGGTACACCCGACATGTCAGAAGGCTTCCGTGCAAAGATGTCCCGGTTCTCACGGATGAACTCGATGAGCGCGCTTTCCTATTTAGGATCCAAGTTAGCACTGATAATGAACTGTTTGGACGAGTCGCCAGGCACAAAATCAATCATTTTGGTGTCGTCGGCTGATTTAAACTTCAGCGCCGGCTCATGCTCCGTGGTTGGCTTTTTCAAAGACGCCATGTCCGTCGGGTCGACATTATCCTTGTAAAACTTCAACTCCTCTGTCGCACAAACAGATTCGGCATAAGCAACACCACCTTCTTCACATTCCAAAGCTATCTTCTGACTTCCATGCACTGTGATAGTGCCCTTATAACCCGGCATCTTGAGCTGCAGATAAACATAACACGACCGTGCCATGAATTTTGCATAAGCAGGCCGTCCAAACAGAGCGTGATATGGGATTTTGATTTTGATCACTTCAAAGGTTACCTTCTCTGCCCTAGAATCATGCTCATCTCCAAAGGCTACTTCCAGCTCAATCTTACCAACTGGATATACCGACTTGCCAGGTACTACTCCATGGAAAACGGTGTTGGATGTCTTAAGACTTTTGTCAGTCAACCCCATGCGACGGAACGTCTCATAATAGAGGATGTTGATGCTACTGCCTCCGTCCATGAGTACTTTAGTGAATTTGTACTGTAACGCCCCGAGACCGATGTGCCAGGTGTCCTCCAGTTATTCGCTGTGGTTGCCTTGTCATTGCTTGCGTGTCATGCATTGCATATCATGTCATCATGTGCATTTCATTTGCATACATGTTCATCTCATGCATCCGAGCATTTTCCCCGTTGTCCATTATGCAATCCGGCGCACCTATGTCACCCGGGGTCCCTTTCTACCTCTTTTCGTGTGCGGGTGTTAAACGTTTTCGGATTGGACCGAGACTTGTCTTGCGGCCTTGGTTTACTACCGGTAGACTGCCTGTCAAGTTTCGTACCATTTGGACTTCGTTTGATACTCCAACGGTTAACCGAGGAACCGAGAAGGCCTCGTGTGTGTTTCAGACCAACACCCTTCCAAAGTGGCCCAAACCCCATCTAAGCCTCCTCCATCATCTCGGTCGTTCGATCACGATCGCGTGGCCAAAAACCGCACCTCATTTGGACCTTCCTAGTTCCCTCTACCTATATAAATAGACCACTTCATTTTGGTTTTCGGATCTTTTCCCCGAAACCCTAGCTCCCCGCCTTTCTGCGCGCCGGACATTGTCCGTCGGCGCCGGACACACCTCGCCGCACCAGCCACCGAGCGCCACGTGGCAGCTCCTCGCCCCCGCGGCGCGCGGCCCGCCGGAGCCCGCTTCGGGCCCCCGAGGCCCGTCTCGCCAACGCCGCCCATCCCCGCCGCCAGGGCGCCTCCCGCCGCCCGACTCCCTCCAGCTCTGCCGCGCAGCGGCGCAACTCCGCTGCCGCCGCGCATCACCGGCCGGAGCTCGCCGCCGGACAGCCCCGCGAGTCCCCGCGCCTCCTCGACCACCGCGATGGCCGGAGCCGCCCCACCGCCGCCGGATCCGGTCGGGAGAGGCCGGATCTGCCTCCCCCTCGCCTCCCCGCTGCTTCTTCGACCTCACCGGAGTCGCGTCGAGCTTGCCGGAGTTGCCTCGGTTCGCATCCCGAGGAACCGTAGATCCAGATCCGGTTGACTTTTCCCCTCTCCCTCAATATTTTTTTGCTATCTTCATCGCATCATAACTCCCTCACCGTGGCTCCGTTTTGAGCGTGTAGCATATCAAAATGTTCGTCTCGGCGAGTACATCATTTCATCTCATTGCATCATTTTCATTTGAGCTCATCTTGATGCCCGAAATGCTGTTGGAAGAGGGCTATGTGATGAATTTGTCAGATCTGTTTCAGCAAATAGCCTTTTGTCATTTTTGCCATGATTATTGTGTGCATGCTATGATCATGAGCTCTTCATGTGTTTTGTCATATGCCATGTCATCTTTATAGAGGTGCTTGCCATGTATTTTTGTGATATTTGTGGTGACCAGCACAAGCATGCAAAGTAGCTTAATCGGTAATGCTGATTTTAGGGACTTGGAATTTCACTAAGTCCTTGTCCTGATATTGTTTTTATGCCATATGTTCATGTTGTTTCCTAGTGATCCATGCCTCTTTTGAGGATGACCAGTAAGGATGTTTTGTTAATATTGTGGTTCTCTATCCATACATGTCTTTGTTTGCATTTATGCAGCACCCTAGCTTGAGTCAATCAAGCTCTACTTTTGCTATAAAATGATCCTGGCAGATTGTTGACATGTCTAGCGATTTTGCCGAGGATGTTGCTATTGATCCGTGCATGCTAGGATGTTGTTCTTGCCATGTCTAGCTTCAATGCCATGTCTTATTGCTGGATGTATGCTTAGTTTGTCATGCCATGCTCTGTAGTGAGTGCATCGAGCTCGTAAACATGCCTACCCGTTAACTATTTTGCATGCTCCAGTTTTTCACTAAGTCTGAATCTGTTTGTGTTTTTGCCATGTTCACATGCTTGCAATTGTATTTTCTGATACCTTTTGGCTCAAGGTCACTAAGGGACTTTTGTTAATTGCTTTGAGTAGCTTCATGCCATGCCTTTCCTTGTCATGTTCAGTTCCAGTAGCATGTAGTTTTCATGCTCTAAAGTGTGCTTCCTGACGATAAATTCCAGACTTGTGTTAATTTGACTAAGTCTGAAACCTGTTATCATTTGCACTTTTGCCATGCTTGTTTGAACCTATTAATGGATGATTTAGCCGTATCTCAATGTTCATCTTTTATCAAGCATCATGAGTGGATCCCTGCAATGTGTTTTTTTGCCATGTTTGATTGTTGTATCATATTTATCTTGATGCATTTATTAGGCTACTTGCTGATTATCACACACCGGTGCCATATTTGTTTTGCTTGCCATTCCCAAACCGTGCATCCGATTCCGGTGATACTTATATCGATTTCAACCAAAATCACCTCACCTTTCCAGTGGCACTCTTGTATTTCCAAGTTGAGGCCAGGTTCAATCATTCCTTTCCAAATCATGCATATGCATCACATACCGCATCCCGCATATCATACCATGTTCGTGTGTTGGTTGTTTACTATGTTGTGTGCTTCTTTCCGGTGTTTCTTCTTCGGGTTGGTTCTGATAACGTCGCATTTATGAGGACCCGTTCGACTACGTCTGTTTGTCTTCTTCATGGACTCGTTCTTCTTCCTTGCGGGATTTCAGGAAAAATGACCATACCCTCGAAATCACTTCTATCTTTGCTTGCTAGATGCTCGCTCTTTTGCTATGCCTATGCTGCGATACCTACCACTTGCTTATCATGCCTCCCATATTGTTAAGCCAAGCCTCTAACCCACCTTGTCCTAGCAAACCGTTGTTTGGCTATGTTACCGTTTTGCTCAGCCCCTCTTATAGCGTTGTTAGTTGCAGGTGAAAATTGGAGATCGTTCCTTGTTGGAACATGGATATTATTGTTGGGATATCACAATATCTCTTATTTAATTAATGCATATATATACTTGGTAAAGGGTGGAAGGCTCGGCCTTATGCCTGGTGTTTTGTTCCACTCTTGCCGCCCTAGTTTCCGTCATATCGGTGTTATGTTCCCGGATTTTGCATTCCTTACGCGGTTGGGTTATAATGGGAACCCCTTGACAGTTCGCCTTGAATAAAACTCCTCCAGCAAGGCCCAACCTTGGTTTTACCATTCGCCACCTAGACTTTTCTTTCCCTTGGGTCGGCCAACCCAAGGGTCATCTTTATTTTAACCCCCCCGGGCCAGTGCTTCTCTAAGTGTTGGTCCAACCGAGAGCACCGTGCGGGGCCGTCCCTTGGCAACTTGGGTTACGTTGGCTCCCGTACGCTTATCTTATCCAGTGTGCCCTGAGAACGAGATATGTGCAGCTCCTATATGGATTTGTCAGCACAGCGGGTGGTCTTGCTGGACTTGTTTTACCATTGTCGAGGATGTCTTGTAACCGGGATGCCGAGTCTGATCGGATTGTCTTGGGAGAAGGAATATCCTTCGTTGACTGTGAGTGCTTGTGATGGGCTAAGTTGGGACACCCCTGCAGGGATTTGAACTTTTGAAAGCCGTGCCCGCGGTTATGGGCAGATGGGAATTTGTTAATGTCCGGTTGTAGAAAACCTGAAGTTGATCTTATTTAAAATACATCAACCGCGTGTGTAACCGTGATGGTCTCTTCTCGGCGGAGTCCGGGAAGTGAACACGGTGTTGGAGTTATGCTTGACGTAGGTTGTTCTAGGATCACTTCTTGATCATAGTTGTTCGACCGTGCTTTTGCCTTCTCTTCTCGCTCTCTTTTGCGTATGTTAGCCACCATATATGCTAGTCGCTTGCTGCAGCTCCACCTCATACCTTTACCTTACCCATAAGCTTAAATAGTCTTGATCGCGAGGGTGTAAGATTGCTGAGTCCCCGTGACTCACAGATACTTCCAAAACCAGCTTGCAGGTGCCGTTGAACCATGCAGATGACGCAACCAAACTCAAGGAGGAGCTCGATGAAGATCTTGTCCTTTGTGTTGTTTCGTTCTAGTTGATCAGTAGTGGAGCCCAGTTGGGGTCGATCGGGGATCTGTGTAGCATTTGGGGTAGTCTTCTTTTATTTTGGTTCCGTAGTCGGACCTTGATTGTATCTGGATGATGCAATGCTTTATTCTTGTATTGTGTGAAGTGGCGATTGTAAGCCAACTATGTATCTCTTTCCCTTATGTATTACATGGGTTGTGTGAAGATTACCTCACTTGCGACATTGCTTTCAATGCGGTTATGCCTCTAAGTCGTGCTTCGACACGTGGGAGATATAGCCGCATCGAGGGCATTACAAGTTGGTAATCAGGGCCTTCCCCGACATTAGGAGCCCCCAACTTGATCAAATCATTGGCATTGTTGACCCTAGAAAAATGTTTTGAGTCATTTAGGATTATATATATCAGAGAGTTAGGAATTCTTTTTACTCCCCAGTCCCTTCATCGCTCTAGTGAGGCATCCTGGCGTAGAGTTTTGACTCTTCTCTTCTCAGATTTCACTAAAAAAATTTAGGATCACGCGGGTATCTTGGAATCGTTCCGATGGTTTTGTGACGAGAACATTGTTCTTGGTGCCTCCTGACATTTAGGGGTTGTGGTAGTGTCCCGGGGAGTTGAGCTCCGAGGTGTTGTCGTCACAATTTTATCGTTGTAGTTCTGGAATACCTGAGTTTAGTTTCGCCGACATCGAAAGTCTCTTTTATGCAGTTGTTGGTGAGATAACCTCGACGCCATCTAGTATTGGGGCGGGAGTTCGGGAGTATTGCCATAACTCGTATAACAGATGCTTTTCGAAGGTTGAGGTAAACGATTTCCGAAGGTTTCTTGGTTATGTGTTGAAGGATGGATACAGCTGGATGTAGGATTTGCTAGTTTTGGGTGAGATATTATGCTTTCCCTGTATCCCCAACACCTGATTGCATAACCGGAAAATTTCGGGAGTTTATAAGTGGGAATTCAAGTAGCTCTTAGGATATCTTTCCGACGGATATATGATATGAAATTGGGGTTCGACGTCTAGTGGTCCGCCTATTCATGGTTGGTTTTACAGTGGTCTCGTTGTGTCTTAAAGAGTCCTTGGCGATGCCGACTCGGGGACGCTTCGTATGTCATGTGCACTGCCTTGTACATGATGGTGCTGTACGATCGAGCCCGTGTAGGCCCCACCACGAAAACTTCGGACGAAATCTCTATCATATGTTTGTTCCGGCTTATTCTGCAAGCCAATCCTTTGTTTTGTTTTGAGTTGTGGTATTCGAGTTGCTTCGAAGTCAAATGTTGATTCCATACCTTCCTTAAACGGTGTTCTCATACTTCGATGTGAATACCAATCCTTCATGATTATCGAGATTGTCATGTTAATTCTTTTTCAACCGGTGTGTTTCTCTTCAAGTGGATCCGATCACTTCAACGTCCGCAAGATCAAGTATCAGTTCTTCTCAACGGTGCTCATTTTATCTGTCCCAAGCTGTCTTTGTTTTCCCGCCCACCCACCCTTGTTTTTCTTCGACGACTCAGATTTCTTAATCAAGTATCATCTCATTGATGATAAGTATCTCCATTCTTTTCCATTAGTTTTCTTATCCGGTGATTCTCATCAAGATTCTAATGGAGCGTCAAGCTCATCATTATTTGTTCTTTTCTTCTCTGATGAATCCAATTCAAGCTTTTGGTGTTGATCATATCCCTTTTCCTCGTTTCAAATGTTTTCTCATGCCGTTGCACCCCATAATCATCCACTTCTCGTTATTCAATTGTTCCGGTGCCCCGAAGATACCTCAGAAGGCTCGTCTTGTCATTCAAGATCCGTTCAACCTATTTCGAGGCCTTATCTTATTCAAGTCATTTAATTCAACCGGTGCAATCTCCTTTTCAAGTAATCGATCAACAATGTTTCTTTTGAGTGGGCCCTAACCCACAGGTTTTTTCCCAGGATCTTACCTGACTCTTCTATTTTCCTGGAGTTACTCCTAAATTCTTTTCAAAGTCTGACGTAAGAATGAATTATCATCAGTCATATGTTTTTCTCCAAGATCTTTCAAATTCTTTTCACCATTGGCTCAACCTTTCCATTCTTCATCCCGGAGTATCTCAACAATTCTTGGTGGTGTTTCCCATCGTCATTCTCGGATTTTGAAGATAGAAGAAGAGTTTTTTCCTCCATATCTTATCCGTTCTCTCAAAGAGTCATGATGCTAGCTTACCGCCATCCTCTCATAATTGTTTTGATTGTGAGAATTATTTTCACCCACCCGGAGCATTTCATGAGTTGTTTCCATTTCTTTCCTCCGAAGGCCATCTTTTCAAATATCATTCATTCCAGCTTTCAGCTCTCATTCTTCAAATCTCACCGGTGCGTCATTCAACTATTCTCTTACCAGCTCATGATCTATTCGTACTCATGTATCTAAATTCTCTCAGGTATCTTCATTCGCTCTCCAATTCTTCCCGGTGAATGTGACTTTGCTACTTTCATTTTCAACTCTTACGGTGGGTCGTTCAAGATTTCTATTCCTTCATTATCATATCAGTTTATTCGTTGGTTAAATCCTACCGGTGGTCCATTGAGTTTATGCTATATCTTTCTTAATCCTTTGCAACTGGAATAAGTAGTATGCCAAATCCGTTGTTTGTCATCTATTTGAATTGGTGAAGGATACACATAACATAATTCTTATTCTTGCTTCACCCAAATGATGGATTCGTTCCTCCGGAGTTTGTTCACAATAACTAATTCTCGGTTTCAATTGTTCATCTTATCTTTTCCCGGAGTTCCAACCTTTTTCAATTATGTCACCACAGAGATTCATTTATATCATTGCAAGGATTCACCTTGTGTTTTCAACTTCCCTTTCCTTCCGTTTGATCATTCTTTTGTTTAACGGAGTTCTTCATGGAGGTTCTACATAATGGTTCATCAACGATTTAATTCCTTCTAGAAGTGTTCATCAAGATTCTTTTCAGAGGAGTTCAAGCATTCTTCATTTTGCTATCTGGAGTGCAATTCTTTCTTCTGTATCATTGGAGGTGGTATTATGTCATTCCTGATAATCTGAGTTCATGTTCCATGATTCACATGTTGTTAAGAATGATATATTTTAAATCTATCAACCTCTTCGTTGGAGTTATCTTGGGTTATATTTCACCTAAAGCTTCCCCTAAGGATTGTTGCTATTTATGGTGCTTATATATGACCCAATTTCTTCATTTATCCTTCCGGTGATATAATTGTCTCATCTCCTTGTTGATATCAATCTAATCTATTTGTTTTCCGTTAGTGGCAGAATTTCACCTCATATTTGAGATGTATTCCATAAGACCATATCAAGCTTATTCTTTTCGTTGTTGGTTTCCCAACAATTCCGTTCTAGCATTTGTTGTAAACGTGCTCTCTCAAGATCTTGTTTCCCTTCGTTCATTCTAGTCCATTCCCACTTTTGTTTCGGAGGCATTGTATTGTTGCTCTCTTTAACCCATCTTTTGTTTTGTCAGGATCGTGTTCTTTTCTTGGTTTATCCATTTAACCGGAGTATTGTGCCCCTTTGCTCAAGTTCTTTCATTTTATCAAGTCTTTCATCTCTTTTCAACCGGAATGCTACCCGAATCGGTTCTTTCTTTTCCTCTTCCTTAACGGAGTGTTTTCAACTTCATTTATCTCTGTTGTATTCTTTTCTCGAAATGGCTTAACCTTTGCAAGGTTCTTTGGTTTCACTTGTTTGTCAAAGAAGCAACTTAGTTTTACCTCTTCTCTTTCTCTTCTGTTTTCCCTCTGGTGCCACTCTAGATCTCGGGACGAGATCCTCTCGTAGTGGTGGAGTGTTGTAACGCCCCAAGACTGATGTGCCAGGTGTCCTCCAGTTATTCGCTGTGGTTGCCTTGTCATTGCTTGCGTGTCATGCATTGCATATCATGTCATCATGTGCATTTCATTTGCATACATGTTCGTCTCATGCATCCGAGCATTTTCCCCGTTGTCCATTTTGCAATCCGGCGCACCTATGTCACCCGGGGTCCCTTTCTACCTCTTTTCGTGTGTGGGTGTTAAACGTTTTCGGATTGGACCGAGACTTGTCTTGCGGCCTTGGTTTACTACCGGTAGACTGCCTGTCAAGTTTCGTACCATTTGGACTTCGTTTGATACTCCAACGGTTAACCGAGGAACCGAGAAGGCCTCGTGTGTGTTGCAGCCCAACACCCTTCCAAAGTGCCCAAAACCCACCTAAGCCTCCTCCATCATCTCGATCGTTCGATCACGATCGCGTGGCCAAAACCGCACCTCATTTGGAGCTTCCTAGCTCCCTCTACCTCTATAAATAGACCACTTCATTTTCGTTCTCGGATATTTTCCCCGAAACCCTAGCTCCCCGCCTCTCTGTGCCAGACATTGTCCGCCGGCGCCGGACACACCTCGCCGCACCAGCCACCGAGCGCCACGGGGTAGCTCCTCGCCCCCGCGGCGTGCGGCCCGCCGGAGCCCGCTACGGGCCCCCGAGGCCCGTCTCGCCAACGCCGCCCGTCCCCGCCACCAGGGCGCCTCCCGCCGCCCGACTCTCTCCAGCTCCACCGCGGAGCTCCGCCGCCACTGTGCATCACCGGCCGGAGCTCGCCGCCGGACAGCCCCGCGAGTCCCCGCGCCTCCTCGACCACCGCGGTGGCCGGAGCCGCCCTACCGCCGCCGGATCCGGTCGGGAGAGGCCGGATCTGCCTCCCCCTCGCCTCCCCGCTGCTTCTTCAACCTCACCAGAGTCGCGTCGAGCTCGCCGGAGTTGCCTTGGTTCGCGTGCCGAGGAACCCTAGATCCAGATCCGATTGACTTTTTCCCTCTCCCTCAATATTTTTTGCTATCTTCATTGCATCATAACTCCCTCACCGTGGCTCCGTTTTGAGCGTGTAGCATATCAAAATGTTCGTCTCGGCGAGTACATCATTTCATCTCATTGCATCATTTTCATTTGAGCTCATCTTGATGCCCGAAATGCTGTTGGAAGAGGGCTATGTGATGAATTTGTCAGATCTATTTCAGCAAATAGCCTTTTGTCATTTTGCCATGATTATTGTGTGCATTCTATGATCATGAGCTCTTCATGTGTTTTGTCATATGCCATGTCATCTTTATAGAGGTGCTTGCCATGTATTTTTGTGATATTTGTGGTGACTAGCACAAGCATGCAAAATAGCTTAATCGGTAATGCTGATTTCAGGGACTTGGAATTTCACTAAGTCCTTGTCCTGATATTGTTTTTATGCCATATGTTCATGTTGTTTCCTAGTGATCCATGCCTCTTTTGTGGATGACCAGTAAGGATGTTTTGTTAATATTGTGGTTCTCTATCGATACATGTCTTTTTTTGCATTTATGGAGCACCCTAGCTTGAGTCAATCAAGCTCTACTTTTGCTATAAAATGATCCTGGTAGATTGTTGACATGTTTAGCGATTTTGCCGAGGATGTTGCTATTAATCCGTGCATGCTAGGATGTTGTTCTTGCCATGTCTAGCTTCAATGCCATGTCTTATTGATGGATGTATGCTTAGTTTGTCATCCCATGCTGTATAGTGAGTGCATCGAGCTCGTAAACATGCCTACCCGTTAACTATTTTGCATGCTCCAGTTTTTCACTAAGTCTGAATCTGTTTGTGTTTTGCCATGTTCACATGCTTGCAATTGTATTTTCTGATACCTTTTGGCTCAAGGTCACTAAGGGACTTTTGTTAAGTGCTTTGAGTAGCTTCATACCATGCCTTTCCTTGTCATGTTCAGTTCCTGTAGCATGTAGTTTTCATGCTCTAAAGTGTGCTTCCTGACGATAAATTCCAGACTTGTGTTAATTTGACTAAGTCTGAAACCTGTTATCATTTGCACTTTTGCCATGCTTGTTTGAACCTGTTAATGGATGATTTAGCCGTATCTCAATGTTCATATTTTGTCAAGCATCATGAGTGGATCCCTGCAATGTGTTTTCTTGCCATGTTTGAGTGTTGTATCATATTTATCTTGATGCATTTATTAGGCTACTTGCTGATTATCACAGACCGGTGCCATATTTGTTTTGCTTGCCATTCCTAAACCGTGCATCCGAGTCCGGTGATCTTTATATCGATTTCAACCGAAATCACCTCACCTTTCCAGTGGCACTCTTGTATTTCCAAGTTGAGGCCAGGTTCAATCATTCCTTTCCAAATCATGCATATGCATCACATACCGCATCCCGCATATCATACCATGTTCATGTGTTGGTTGTTTACTATGTTGTGTGCTTCTTTCCGGTGTTTCTTCTTCGGGTTGGTTCTGATAACGTCGCATTTGTGAGGACTCGTTCGACTACGTCCGTTTATCTTCTTCATGGACTCGTTCTTCTTCCTTGCGGGATTTCAGGAAAGATGACCATACCCTCGAAATCACTTCTATCTTTGCTTGCTAGATGCTCGCTCTTTTGCTATGCCTATGCTGCGATACCTACCACTTGCTTATCATGCCTCCCATATTGTTAAGCCAAGCCTCTAACCCACCTTGTCCTAGCAAACCGTTGTTTGGCTATGTTACCGTTTTGCTCAGCCCCTCTTATAGCGTTGTTAGTTGCAGGTGAAGATTGGAGATCGTTCCTTGTTGGAACATGGATATTATTTTTGGGATATCACAATATCCCTTATTTAATTAATGCATCTATATACTTGGTAAAGGGTGGAAGGCTCGGCCTTATGCCTGGTGTTTTGTTCCACTCTTGCCGCCCTAGTTTCCGTCATATCGGTGTTATGTTCCCGGATTTTGCGTTACTTACGCGGTTGGGTTATAATGGGAACCCCTTGACAGTTCGCCTTGAATAAAACTCCTCCAGCAAGGCCCAACCTTGGTTTTACCATTCGCCACCTAGCCTTTTCTTTCCCTTGGGTCGGCCAACCCAAGGGTCATCTTTATTTTAACCCCCCCGGGCCAGTGCTTCTCTAAGTGTTGGTCCAACCTAGAGCACCGTGCGGGGCCGTCCCTTGGCAACTTGGGTTAAGTTGGCTCCCGTACGCTTAGCTTATCCGGTGTGCCCTGAGAACGAGATATGTGCAGCTCCTATCGGGATTTGTCAGCACAGCGGGTGGTCTTGCTGGACTTGTTTTACCATTGTCGAGGATGTCTTGTAACCGGGATGCCGAGTCTGATCGGATTGTCTTGGGAGAAGGAATATACTTCGTTGACTGTGAGTGCTTGTGATGGGCTAAGTTGGGACACCCCTGCAGGGATTTGAACTTTTGAAAGCCGTGCCCGCGGTTATGGGCAGATGGGAATTTGTTAATGTCCGGTTGTAGAAAACCTGAAGTTGATCTTATTTAAAATACATCAACTGCGTGTGTAACCGTGATGGTCTCTTCTCGGCGGAGTCCGGGAAGTGAACACGGTGTTGGAGTTATGCTTGACGTAGGTTGTTCTAGGATCACTTCTTGATCATAGTTGTTCGACCGTGCTTTTGCCTTCTCTTCTCGCTCTCTTTTGCGTATGTTAGCCACCATATATGCTAGTCGCTTGCTGCAGCTCCACCTCATACCTTTACCTTACCCATAAGCTTAAATAGTCTTGATCGCGAGGGTGTAAGATTGCTGAGTCCCCGTGACTCACAGATACTTCCAAAACCAGCTTGCAGGTGCCGTTGAACCGTGCAGATGACGCAACCAAGCTCAAGGAGGAGCTCGATGAAGATCTTGTCCTTTGTGTTGTTTCGTTCCAGTTGATCAGTAGTGGAGCCCAGTTGGGGTCGATCGGGGATCTGTGTAGCATTTGGGGTAGTCTTCTTTTATTTTGGTTCCGTAGTCGGACCTTGATTGTATCTGGATGATGTAATGCTTTATTCTTGTATTGTGTGAAGTGGCGATTGTAAGCCAACTATGTATCTCTTTCCCTTATGTATTACATGGGTTGTGTGAAGATTACCTCACTTGCGACATTGCTTTCAATGCGGTTATGCCTCTAAGTCGTGCTTCGACACGTGGGAGATATAGCGGCATCGAGGGCGTTACATGTACCCACCAACCTGAGGGGCCACCACCAAGGCCAAGTGACCCGGATTATCAACCCGGGGAGGGTGATCTTCCCTACTCTACAAAATAGGCTGCTCAGACCACCTCAAATAGCGTGGAACCGCCGGCTCAACAGCGTTCACAGCTCTCTTATGAAGCTTCTGGTCTCTTTTGCATAAACTGGTGGTGAATACATGATACTGCCCACTGCTTAGCTGCTTTCGGTTACTCTGATACCCGAATTGCTGTTGTTGCTGACTACCTTGGCCAGATTGCTGATTATAGCCGCCTTGATTGCCTTGAGGGCCCTGGCCATGAAAACCGCCGCCTCCTGAGCCGCTGTCCGGGCCATGAAAGCTGCCACCGCCTGAGCCATTGCCAGGCCCATGATTACCGTCGAACATGTTAGAATTCTTAAAAGCCTTCATGATCATACAGTCTTTCCATAGATGGGTGGCCGGCTTCTCCCGGGTGCCGTGTCTTGGACAGGGTTCATTTAGCAACTGCTCGAGGGTGGGACCTGACCCGCCTGACCGAGGAGGTGGCCTCCCCTTACGCCGTTGATTGTTGCCCTGTGCATTGGTGTTTGCCACAAACTCTAGACTACCGTCAGCCTTATGTTTATTATTACCTCCTTGATTTGCCGGGTTATGCTGATGACCTTTGCCGTTGCCGTTCTCCTTTCGCTTCCCTATCTTCTCTTTGTCAGACGCAGGATCCTTGGTACTATCAGAATCGGCGTATTTGACCAAAGCCGCCATCAGCTGGCCCATGTCATTGCAATCACGCTTGAGCTGCCCCAGCTTCTGTTTCAGAGGTTCAAAACGGAAATTTTTCTCCAACATTAAGACCGCGGATCCGGCATCCATCTTATCAGATGAATGTATTTTCTCCTTCACCCGCCGCACCCAATGGGTCGTGGACTCACCTTCCTCTTGCTTACAATTAGTCAAGTCCACAATTGACATGGGTTGCTTGCATGTATCTTTGAAGTTCTGAATAAACCAGGCCTTCAACTCTGCCCATGAGCCGATAGAATTGGGTGGCAACCCCTTCAACCAAGTGCGAGCTGTTCCATCCAACATCATGGTGAAGTACTTGGCCATCGCCGCATCACTGACCTCCAATAACTCCATGGCCATCTCGTAACTTTCAATCCATGCCCCGGGTTGTAAGTCAGCTGTGTAATTAGGCACCTTACGAGGCCCCTTAAAATCCTTTGCTAAGCGCTCATTACGTAGAGCTGACACCAAACAAGGGACACCTCTAGTCCTCATGGTCACACCTGCATCAACAGAGGTCGTTGGATAAACCTGAAAAGCTTGGTGAACCGCCTGCTTAGCTGCCTGTTGAACCGCCCGCTCAGCCACTTGGTGAATCCTCTCCTGGTCAGCCAAGTTAAAAGCTCCATCACGCGCCGTGTCATGCCTGCACGGCTGGTTATGGCGCTGAGCATTGCTTGACATGGCCGCTGAATCCATATGCCTGCTATAGCTTGGGCTCCGGCTTGGGCGAGGGGTTGAATGAATTCTGTCTCGACTATAAGAGTATGATTCCTGCTGTGCCAGAGCCGTCTGAAGAAGTTCTCTGACCCTTCGCGTTTCGATCATCGTCGGAGAGTCGCCTTCCATGGGGAGAGCCGCCAAACGCGCCGATACAGCGATCGGATTCTCCAGAGGGCTAGGAAAGTGACCCGGTGGCGTTGGTGTATAACGAGGCGGAGAAGTATTCACACGAGGGGGTTCCATAGCCCGCGGCTGACCCGGCGCCCCAGCCCCGGGTGTTGCAATCCGGTTTGCCTCCGACGGGTTACTGGGACCGGCTCCGGGTGTATGGAAGAGGTTCCTAGGATCATAAGTCAGGGGCAGACGTGATTGACTCTTCTGGTGCCTCCTCCTCATGACCTCGTTTGATGCATTCAGATTCACCGAGAGCTGAAAAGCCTCTGATTGAAGCTGCTGAGCCCGAGCGTCCAAAGCCGCCCGCTCTGCAGCCATCCTGACGTCCTCCGCTGCCAAGTTTTCCTTGGCTTGAGCTACCTCCCCACGTAACTGTGCGACCTCCGCATCATGCTGAGCCTTATCCGCCGGTTCAACCATGGTAGTTAAGAGGGCCGTCATTCTATCCATGAGATCCATCAGCACCTGAGCCGGTGGACGCGCGGGGTCTCCTGACCCGGCCACTGCCGTCCCGGTGGTTATTGCTGTCGCAGCCGTAGAGTTTTGAGCGGTCTGCGTACCAGTCATTGATACGTCTCCAACGTATCTATAATTTTTGATTGCTCTATGCTATATTATCTACTGTTTTGGACATTATTGGGCTTTATTATCCACTTTTATATTATTTTTGGGACTAACCTATTAACCGGTGGCCCAGCCCAGAATTGTTGTTTTTTGCCTATTTCAGGGTTTCGAAGAAAAGGAATATCAAATGGAGTCCAAACGGGATGAAACCTTCGGGACCGTGATTTTCTCACCAAACATGATCCAGGAGACTTGGACCCTACGTCAAGACACAAAAGAGGAGGCCACGAGGTAGGGGGGCGTGCCTACCCCCCAGGCGCGCCCTCCACCCTTGTGGGCCCCCTGTTGCTCCACCGACGTACTCCTTCCTCCTATATATACCTACGTACCCCCAAACGATCAGATACGGAGCCAAAACCCTAATTCCATCGCCGCAACTTTCTGTATCCACGAGATCCCATCTTGGGGCCTGTTCCGGAGCTCCGTCGAAGGAGGCATCGATCACGGAGGGCTTCTACATCATCACCATAGCCCCTCCGATGAAGTGTGAGTAGTTCACCTCAGACCTACGGGTCCATAGTTATTAGCTAGATGGCTTCTTATCTCTTTTTGGATCTCAATACAATGTTCTCCCCCTTTCTTGGGGAGATCTATTCGATGTAATCTTCTTTTTGCGGTGTGTTTGTTGAGACCGATGAATTGTGGGTTTATGATCAAGTCTATCTATGAATAATATTTGAATCTTCTCTGAATTCTTTTATGTATGATTGGTTATCTTTGCAAGTCTCTTCGAATAATCAGTGTGGTTTGGCCTACTAGATTGATCTTTCTTGCAATGGGAGAAGTGCTTAGCTTTGTGTTCAATCTTGCGGTATCCTTTCCCAGTGACAGTAGGGGCAGCAAGGCATGTATTGTATTGTTTCCATCGAGGATAACAAGATGGGGTTTTCATCATATTGCACGAGTTTATACCTCTACATCATGTCATCTTGCTTAAGGCGTTACTCTGTTTTCATTAACTTAATACTCTAGATGCATGCTGGATAACGGTCGATGAGTGGAGTAATAGTAGTAGATGCAGGCAGGAGTCGGTCTACTTGTCTCGGACGTGATGCCTATATACATGATCATACCTAGATATTCACATAACTATGCTCAATTCTGTCAATTTCTCAACAGCAATTTGTTCACCCACCGTAGAATACTTATGCTCTTGAGAGAAGCCACTAGTGAAACCTATGGCCCCTGGGTCTATCTTCATCATATTAATCTTCCAATACTTAGTTATTTCCTTTGATTTTATTTTACTTTGCATCTTTATCATAAAAATACCAAAAATATTATCTTATCATATCTATCAGATCTCACTCTCGTAAGTGTCCGTGTAGGGATTGACAACCCGTTACCGCATTGGTTGCGAGGATTTATTTGTGTTGTGCGGGTACGAGGGACTCGCGCGTAGCCTCCTACTGGATTGATACCTTGGTTCTCAAAAACTGAGGGAAATACTTACGCTACTTTGCTGCATCATCCCTTCCTCTTCGGGGAAAACCAACGCAGTGCTCAAGAGGTAGCAACAAGGATTTCTGGCGCCGTTGCTGGGGAGTCTACGCAAAAGTCAATATACCAAGTACCCATCACAATCCCTATCTCCCGCATTACATTATTTGCCATTTGCCTCTCGTTTTCCTCTCCCCCACTTCACCATTGCCGTTTTATTCGCCCTCTCTCTCTATCCTCCCTCTCTTTCTCTATTTTCTTGTTTTTGCCCGCTTGCTTTTTGTTTGCTTGCTTGTCTCGATGGCTCTTCCCCGATTTGGTGATCTTCACCTTAAAAGGTTAGAAGAAATTGAAAACAACATTAGGAGTTTTATGGTCTTGCAATTCGAGCATGATAGTTTCTTTAGAAACGAGCTTAAGGAACAAAAAGGTTTTATGAGTTTTATGAATAAAGAGCTTGATGATATGTCTCAAGAATTTGATGGTTTGAGATCCCAAATTGCTCATCTTGAGAAGTTGACCGCTGAAATTTCGGATAAGCAAGCCACCTTAGTTAATAGGATGGCCGCTAAACCAGATTGCTATGAAAATAAAGATGAAGATCTAAAAGTTATTGATGTGTCCCCTATTAAATCTCTGTTTTGCAATATGAATCTTAATAATGATGGGACTGAATATGATCCACCTTTACCTAGAAGGCGTTCCAAGAATTCGGAGTTTTTAGATCTTGATGCTAAAATTGATGAAAGTGGGATCAAAAAAATTAAAACCCTAGATGTTGCTAAACCCACTATTTTGGATTTCAAGGAATTTAATTATGAAAATTTCTCTTTGATTGATTGTATTTCCTTGTTGCAATCCGTGCTAAATTCTCCTCATGCTTATAGTCAAAATAAAGCATTCACTAAACATATCGCTGATGCCTTGATGCAATCTTATGAAGAAAAACTTGAATTGGAAGTTTCTATCCCTAGAAAACTTTATGATGAGTGGGAACCAACTATTAAAATTAAAATTAAAGATCATGAATGCTATGCTTTGTGTGATTTGGGTGCTAGTGTTTCCACGATTCCAAAAACTTTGTGTGATTTGTTAGGTTTCCGTGATTTTGATGATTGCTCTCTAAATTTGCACCTTGCAGATTCCACTATTAAGAAACCTATGGGAAGAATTAATGATGTTCTTATTGTTTCAAATATGAATCATGTGCCCGTAGATTTTATTGTTCTTGACATAGATTGCAATCCTTCATGTCCTATTATTCTTGGTAGACCTTTCCTTAGAACGATTGGTGCAATTATTGATATGAAGGAAGGAAATATTAGATTCCAATTTCCGTTAAGGACAGGCATGGAACACTTTCCTGCAAATAAAATTAAATTACCTTATGAATCTATTATGAGATCCACTTATGGATTGCCTACCAAAGATGGCAATACCTAGATCTATCCTTGCTTTTTATGCCTAGCTAGGGGCGTTAAATGATAGCGCTTGTTGGGAGGCAACCCAATTTTATTTTTATTCCTTGCTTTTTTCTCCTGTTTAGTAATAAATAATTTATTTAGACTCTGTTTAGGTTGTGTTTTTTGTGTTTAATTAGTGTTTTTGCCAAGTAGAACCATTGCGAAGACTTGGGGAAAGTCTTGTTAATCTTGCTGTAAAAAACAGAAACTTTAGCGCTCACGAGAACTGCTTCCATTTTTATTTGGAAAGTGATATTTAGTTAATTATTTTTGCAGATGATTAATAGATAAATTCCTCACGTCCAGAAATTTATTTTAGAATTTTTGGGGTTCCAGATCTTGCGCTAGCTACAAATTACTACAGACTGTTCTGTTTTTGACAGATTCTGTTTTTTGTGTGTTGTTTGCTTATTTTCATGAATCTATGGCTAGTAAAATAGTTTATAAACCATATAGAAGTTGGAATACAGTAGGTTTATCACCAATATAAATAAATAATGAGTTCATTACGGTACCTTGAAGTGGTCTTTTGTTTTCTTTCGCTAACAGAGCTCACGAGATTTTCTATTTTTAGTTTTGTGTTGTGAAGTTTTCAAGTTTTGGGTAAAGATTTGATGGATTATGGAAAAAGGAGTGGCAAGATCCTAAGCTTGGGGATGCCCATGGCACCCCCAAGATAATCTAAGGACACCTAAAAGCCAAAGCTTGGGGATGCCCCGGAAGGCATCCCCTCTTTTCGTCTACTTCTATCGGTAACTTTACTTGGAGCTATATTTTTATTCACCACATGATATGTGTTTTGCTTGGAGAGTCTTGTATTATTTGAGTATTTATTTGTTAGTTTACCACAATCATCCTTACTGTACACACCTTTTGAGAGAGCCATACATGATTTCGAATTTGTTAGAATACTCTATGTGCTTCGCTTATATCTTTTGAGTTATATAGTTTTGCTCTAGTACTTCACTTATATCTTTTAGAGCACGGTGGTGGATTTGTTTTATAGAAACTATTGATCTCTCATTCTTCACTTAGATTATTTTGAGAGTCTTAAATATCATGGTAATTTGCTTAAATAATCCTAATATGCTAGGTGTTCAAGATTAGTAAAATTTTCCTAGGAGTGTTTTGAATACTAAGAGATGTTTGATGCTTGATGCTTGTTTTGAGATATGGAGGTAATAATATCAAAGTCATTCTAGTTGAGTAGTTGTGAATTTGAGAAGTGCTTGTGTTGAAGTTTGCAAGTCCCGTAGCATGCACGTATGGTAAACGTTCTGTAACAAATTTGAAACATGAGGTGTTTTTTGATTGTCTTCCTTATGAGTGGCGGTCGGGGACGAGCGATGGTCTTTTCCTACCAATCTATCCCCCTAGGAGCATGCGCGTAGTGCCGAGGTTTTTGATGACATGTAGATTTTTGCAATAAGTATGTGAGTTCTTTATGACTAATGTTGAGTCCATGGATTATACGCACTCTCACCCTTCCATCATTGCTAGCCTCTTCGGTACCATGCCTTGCCCTTTCTCACATTGAGAGTTGGTGCAAACTTTGCCGGTGCGTCCAAACCCCGTGATATGATACGCTCTTTCACACATAAACCTCCATATATCTTCCTCAAAACAGCCACCATACCTACCTATTATGGCATTTCCATAGCCATTCCGAGATATATTGCCCTGCAACTTTCCACCATTCCGTTTATCATGACACATTCATCATTGTCATATTGCTTAGCATGATCATGTAGTTGACATAGTATTTGTGGCAAAGCCACCGTTGATAATTCTTTCATACATGTCACTCTTGGTTCATTGCATATCCGGGTACATCGTCAGAGGCATTCCTATAGAGTCATCTTTTGTTCTAGCATCGAGTTGTAATCATTGAGTTTAAATAAATAGAAGTGTGATGATCATCATTTTCTAGAGCATTGTCCCAAGTGAGGAAAAAAAGAGAAAGGCCATATAAAAAAGGGAAAAGGCCTAAAAATGAGAGAGAAAGAGAGAAGGGACAATGTTACTATCCTTTGCCACACTTGTGCTTCAAAGTAGCACCATAACCTTCATGATAGAGAGTCTCTTGTTTTGTCACTTTCATATACTAGTAGGAAATTTTCATTATAGAACTTGGCTTGTATATTCCAACAATGGGCCTCCTCAAGTGCCCTAGGTCTTCGTGAGCAAGCAAGTTGGATGCACACCCACTTAGTTTCTTTTGTTGAGCTTTCATACATTTATAGCTCTAGTGCATCCGTTGCATGGCAATCCCTACTCCTTGCATTAACATCAATCGGTGGGCATCTCCATAGCCCATTGATTAGCCTCGTTGATGTGAGACTTTCTCCCTTTTTGTCTTCTCCACATACCCCCATCATCATATTCTATTCCACCCATAGTGCTATGTCCATGCCTCGCGCTCATATATTGCGTGAAAGTTTATAGGTTTGAGATTGCTAAGGTATGAAACAATTGCTTGGCTTGTCATCAGGGTTGTGCATGATGAGAGCATTCTTGTGTGACGAAAATGGAGCATGACTAAACTATATGATTTTGTAGGGATGAACTTTCTTTGGCCATGTTATTTTGAGAAGACATAATTGCTTTGTTAGTATGCTTGAAGTATTATTATTTTTATGTCAATATGAACTTTTATCTTGAATCTTTCGGATCTGAATATTCATAACACAATTAAGAAGAATTACATTAAAATTATGCCAAGTAGCACTCCGCATCAAAAATTTTGTTTTTATCATTTACCTACTCGAGGACGAGTAGGAATTAAGCTTGGGGATGCTTGATACGTCTCCAACATATCTATAATTTTTGATTGCTCCATGCTATATTATCTACTGTTTTGGACATTATTGGGCTTTATTATCAGTACGCTACGGTTCGCCACATGGCGACTGCTCACTGGTCGGAACTGCCCCGGAAGGGCAAAAACACAAGGCGAGTGAAGTGAGCTGGCAAAACCACAATTGTTGAAAAATAGGGGCAAATCTGTCAAGCGTGACCCAACTAGGGGCACAAATACAAAAATCCCTTTTTACTTTGCTTTTATTTTACTTTACATCTTTATCATAAAAATACAAAAAATATTATCTTATCATATCTATCATATCTCACTCTCGTAAGTGGCCTTGTAGGGATTGACAACCCCTTACCGCGTTGGCTGCGAGGATTTATTTGTTTTGTGCAGGTATGAGGGACTCGTGCGTAGCCTCCTACTGGATTGATACCTTGGTTCTCAAAAACTGAGGGAAGTACTTACGCTACTTTGCAGCATCATCCCTTCCTCTTCGGGGAAAACCAACACATTGCTCAAGAGGTAGCAGTCATGAAGATCCCCGCTCTGTTTGGTGGCTCAAAGGGGTCCGGAATACTGCTGCCATCGGAACAGCCCCCAAGCCCACCATCTTGTAGTTGATACAATGAATCCGTCTCGCTTGTGGACGACTCACCATCAGAATAGATTGCCGTCTCACTGCCATCCACAGATCCTTCAGAGAACTCCCCTCTATGGATGCAACCCACGAAGGCGCGCTTCACGGTGGGTTGAGTCCCGGCGGGTCTCGCACGCTGAGCCGTCTCGATCAGGTCAGTGCAGATGTCCGGCTCAGGGTCCGGCTCGCCGATCCGGCCGATTAAGACGTGGATTCTGCCGAAGGGGACCCGGTACCCATACTCAATTGAGCCGACGTCTGATAACCCGCAAGTATAGGGGATCGCAACAGTTTTCGAGGGTAAAGTATTCAACCCAAATTTATTGATTCAACACAAGGGAAGCCAAAGAATACTCTCAAGCATTAGCAGCTGAGTTGTCAATTCAACCACACCTGGAAACTTAATATCTGCAACAAAGTATTTAGTAGCAAAGTAATATGATAGTAGTGATAACGGTAAAAAAAAGGTAACGGTAGTAAAAGCAATGTTTTTGGTATTTTGTAGTGATGATAGCAATAGCAACGGGAAAGTAAATAAGCGAAGAACAATATGTGGAAAGCTCGTAGGCAATGGATCGGTGATGGAGAATTATGCCGGATGCGGTTCATCATGTAACAGTCATAACCTAGGCTGACACAGAACTAGCTCCAGTTCGTCAATGTAATGTAGGCATGTATTCCGAATATAGTCATACGTGCTTATGGAAAAGAACTTGCATGACATCTTTTGTCCTACCCTCCCGTGGTAGCGGGGTCCTTACGGAAACTAAGGGATATTAAGGCCTCCTTTTAATAGAGTACTCGAACAAAGCATTAACACATAGTGAATACATGAACTCCTCAAACTACGGTCATCACCGGTAAGTATCCCGATTATTGTCACTTCGGGGTTAACGGATCATAACACATAATAGGTGACTATAGACTTGCAAGATAGGATCTAGAACACTCATATATTGATGAAAACATAATAGGTTCAGATCTGAAATCATGGCACTCAGGCCCTAGTGACAAGCATTAAGCATAGCAAAGTCATAACAACATCAATCTCAGAACATAGTGGATACTAGGGATCAAACCCTAACAAAACTAACTCGATTACATGATAGATCTCATCCAAGCCATCACCGTCCAGCAAGCCTACGATGGAATTACTCACGCACGACAGTGAACATCATGAAATTGGTGATGGAGGATGGTTGATGATGACGATGGCGACGGATTCCCCTCTCCGAAGCCCCGAACGGACTCCAGATCAGCCCTCCCGAGAGGTTTTAGGGCTTGGCGGCGGCTCCGTATCGTAAAACGCGATGAAATCTTCTCTCTGGTTTTTTCTCCCCGAAACACAATATATGGAGTTGGAGTTGGAGTCGGAGAGGCAACAGGGGGCCCATGAGGTAGGGGGGCGCGCCCTAGGGGGGCAGGCGCACCCCCACCCTTGTGGAGAGGTGGTGGGCCCCCTGGCCTTCTTCTTTTGCAGGTATTTTTTCATACTTTCTGAAAAGTTGCTCCGTGAAGTTTCAGGTCATTCCGAGAACGTTTGCTCCTGCACATAAATAACACCATGGTAATTCTGCTGAAAACAGCGTCAGTCCGGGTTAGTTCTATTCGAATCATGCAAGTTAGAGTCCAAAACAAGGGCAAAAGTGTTTGGAAATTAGATACGTTGGATATGTTGGAGACGTCCTCAAGCAATTCAGTTGATAAACTAAAAGTGATAAAGAAAAACTTTTACAAACTCTGTTTGCTCTTGTTGTTGTAAATATGTAAAGCCAGCATTCAAGTTTTCAGCAAGGATTATAACTAACCACATTCACAATAATGCATAGGTCTCAAGTTTACTCATAATAATAGCATAATCAACTAGCAAGCCATAATAATAAATCTCGGATGACAACACTTTCTCAAAACAATCATAATATGATATAACAAGGTGGTATCTCGCTAGCCCTTTCTGAGACCGCAAAACATAAATGCAGAGCACCTTTAAAGACCAAGGACTGACTAGACATTGTAATTCATGGTAAAAGAGATCCAGTCAAGTCATACTCAATGTAAACTAACAGTAATGAATGCAAATGACAGCGTTGCTCTCTAACTGGTGCTTTTTAATAAGAGGATGATGACTCAGCATAAAAGTAAATAGATAGGCCCTTCGCAGAGGGAAGGAGGGATTTGTAGAGGTGCCAGAGCTCAGTTTTGAAATAGAGTTGAATAATATTTTGAGCGGTATACTTTCATTGTCAACATAACAACCAAGAGATGGCAATATCTTCCATGCTACACACATTATAGGCGGTTCCCAAACAGAATGGTAAAGTTTATACTCCCGCTTCCACCAACAAGCATCAATCCATGGCTTGCTCGAAACAACGTGTGCCTCCAACTAACAAGAGTCCCAGGGGGAGTTTTGCTTGCAATTATTTTGATTTAGTTTGCATAAAGCATGGGACTGGGCATCCCGGTGACCAACCATTTATCTTGTGAGTGAGGAGCAGAGTCCACTCCTCTTGAGAATAACCCACCTAACATGGAAGATACAAACATCCCTAGTTGATATATGAGCTATTTGAGTATACAAAACATGATATTTATTTGAAGGTTTAGAGTTTGGCACATACAAATTTACTTGGAACAGCAGGTAGATACCGTATATAGGTAGGTATAGTGGACTCATGTGGAATAACTTTGGGGTTTAAGGGATTGGATGCACAAGCAGTATTCCCGCTTAGTACAGGTGAAGGCTAGCAAAAGACTGGGAAGCGACCAGCTAGAGAGCGACAACAGTCATGAACATGCATTAAAATTAATCAACACCGAATGCAAGCATGAGTAGGATATAATCCACCATGAACATAAATATGGTGAAGGCTATGCTGATTTTGTTGCAACTACATGCGTGAACATGCGCCAAGTCAAGTCACTTAAATCATTCATAGGAGGATACCACCCTATCATACCACATCATAACCATTTTAATAGCATGTTGGCATGCAAGGTAAACCATTATAACTCATAGCTAATAAAGCATGGCACAAGAAACTATGATCTCTAGTTGTCATTGCAAACATGTTTATTCATAATAGGCTGAATCAGGAACGATGAACTAATCATATATAAAAAACAAAAGAGGTCGAGTTCGTACTAGCTTTTCTCATCTCAGTCAGTCCATCATATATCATAATAATTGCCTTTCACTTGCACGACCGAACGATGTGAATAATAATAATAGTGCACATGCATTGAACTAAGCTGGAATCTGCAGGCATTCAATAAACAAGAGAAGACAAGGCAATATGGGCTCTTTTGTCAGATCAACAATAATGCATATAAGAGCCACTTCAACAATTTAATTATGGTCTTCTCCTATCGCCCCCTGAAGAAAAGAAAATAAATAAAACTATTTACACAAGAGAGCTCCCAACAAGCAAAAGAAGAACAGGAAATCTTTTTGGGTTTTCTTTTTTTAATTACTACTACAAGCATGGAAAGTAAACTAATTAAAAGCTACAACTATTTTTTTTTGTTTTTCTTAAGGTTTATTAAACACGCAAGAAGAAAGCATAAAAAGGAAATAAACTAGCATGGATGATACAAATGAAAAAGTATGAGCACCGACATCTAGCAATGAGTGTGTGAACATAAATGTAATGTCGGTGGGAAATACATACTCCCCCAAGCTTAGGCTTTTGACCTAAGTTGGTCTATGGCCATGGCTGGCCTGGCGGATATCCATAATAATAGTTGGGGTTGTACTGAGAAGAAGAAGAAGATTCCAATTGCCACTGGCTGACAATCATCTCCGGATCCCACTGGTAATTGACTGTCGTGAAGGATCAACTTGTGGTTTCGACTCTGGCTCCATGGCTGGTGCAGGGTTCCAGTAGGCGTGAATAGCCTTCAGCGGAACAAGGTACTGGCCTGCAGATAAATCAAACAAAGAAGGAGCAGGCAGGGTAATAGTCTCAGGATGATGTTTATCAAAGAACAATTTGTATTTAAGCTCTCCTTCCCTATCCTTAATAATGAAATCATGTGCCACCATACTGTTATAATCTAAATAAACACGAGGCGACACTTTTTCTTCCTTCTCGTAATGCCTAATAGGTATGTTAAAATGTGCAGCTAGGCGTGAAGCATAGATGCCTCCAAAGATGGGGCCCTTGGTACGATTCAGACTTAACCGTTTAGCAATAATGCCGCCCATACTAACAGAGTTATCACTGTATAAACCATGGAGCAAAATAATAATATCAGGGATACTCAAGTTTCCACAATTTCCGCGACCAATTAAACAATGACTAGCAAATAATGCAAAATAGCGTAAAACAGGGAAATGTATGCTAGTGATTCATGCATTGGAAACCTTCCTTGTTTCCCCTATAGTGATAGTATCAATAAACCCGTCCACATCATCGCGATGTGGTTCCTCTATCTTGCCCTCGAAAGGGACTAAACAAACCCGACAAAAATCATAAAGTGACATCTCCTTATGCTCATCATATAAATGCAACTCCACCATAGGTGGTGAGCTCCTAGAATGGAAATGAAAGTTTTGCACAAAGGTATTTGTGAGTAAGAGATACTGATCGCATTGGTCGTGGAGGAAAGCGGTGAGGCCTGCATTTTTAGCCAATTCATGAAAATCCTCATAAATCCCGGCTGATCTTAAGAAATCATCGGAAGGCCATTCACATGCCCGAACCTCCGCGGTGCAAGGCAGATTATACTTAGGCTTTGGTGCCTTTTCCTTCGAGCTTTGGCTCGATGAGTCCCTCAAAAATCTCTTCATCATCTTCTAAAAAATTAGAAATTTTTAGTAACTTCAAAATAAAAGTAAACCAAACTCAATAATATTGATAGCAACTACTCCTACAAGTGCCTAGGGCCTATATCATGCATCAAAACTACTTGGAACCATATAAATTTGACATGCAAGCTCAAGAACATGGTCACCTAGGCAGCATAAATTTGCAACGAATAAAGCACTAGATCAAAAACTAATTGGACCAATGGAGGAGTCACATACCAAGGAACAATCTCCCCAAGCAGTTTTGTGAGAGGTGATTTGAGAAAGGAGATCGAAAATGGCAGCAAAACTAGTTTGAACTCGGGTTTGAGCTGGTTATTCGAGTTTGTGGGAGGAAGAAGAAGTGTATGGGTGAAAGGATAAGTGGAGGAGGGCCACCATGGGCCCACGAGGCAGGGGCGCGCCCAGGGGGTAGGGCGCGCCCTCCACCCTCGTGGGTAGGTGGTTGACCCCCTGCTGTGTTCTCAGTGCCAAATATTCTCAAATATTCTAGAAAAAAACATATTTAAATTTCAGGGCATTTGGAGAACTTTTATTTTCGGGGTATTTTTATATTGCACGGATAATCAGATAACAGACAGAAAAATATTTATTTTTATTTTATTTAATATAAATAACAGAAAGTAAAAGTGGGGTACAGAAGGTTGTGCCTTCTAGTTTCATCCATCTCATGATCATCAAAAGGAATCCACTAACAAGGTTGATCAAGTCTTGTTAACGAACTCATTCCGAATAACATGGAACCGGAGAAATTTCAAATAACACTATGTTACCTCAACGGGGATATGCACATCCCCAATAATAAGAATATCATATTTCTTCTTGACAGTAGGAAGAGGAAATTCAAATCCTCCAAATATAACTGATGGAATTTTTCCAATAGAGTTGATACTATGAACTTGGGGTTGTTTCCTCGGAAAGTGTACCGTATGCTCATTACCATTAACATGAAAAGTGACATTGCCTTTAGTAAAATCACTAACAGCCCCTGTAGTATTCAAAAAGGGTCTTCCAAGAATAATAGGCATACTATCGTCCTCGAGAATATCAAGAATAACAAAGTCCATTAAAATAGTAACGTTTCAAGTACAACAGGCACATCCTCACAAATACCGACATGTATAACAGTTGATTTATCAGCCATTTGCAAAGATATTTCAGTAGGTGTCAACTTATTCAAATCAAGTCTACGATATAAAGAGAGAGGCATAACACTAACACCGGCTCCAAGATCACATAAAGCAGTTTTAACATAATTTCTTTTAACGGAGCATGGTATAGTGGGTACTCCTGGATCTCCAAGTTTCTTTGGTATTCCACCCTTAAAGGTATAATTAGCAAGCATGGTGGAAATTTCAGCTTCCGGTATCTTTCTTTTATTTGTAATAATATCTTTCATGTACTTAGCATAAGGATTTGTTTTGAGCATATCAGTTAATCGCATACACAAAAAGATAGGTCTAATCATTTCAGCAAAGCGCTCAAAATCCTCAACATCCTTTTTCTTGGATGGTTTGGGAGGAAAGGGCGTGGGTTTCTGAATCCATGGTTCTCTTTCTTTACCATGTTTCCTAGCAACAAAGTCTTTTTTATCATAACGTTGATTCTTTGATTGTGGGTTATTAGGATCAACAATAGGTTCAATTTCTATCTATGTCATTATCATTACTAGGTTGAGCATCATTATGAACATTATCATTAACATTATTACTAGTTTCAAGTTCATTACCAGATTGAGTTTCAGGATCAGAAATAGAAATATTATTTGGATTCTCAGGTGTTTCAATAATAGGTTCACTAGAAGCATCCAAAGTCCTATCATTTTTCTTTTTCTTCTTTTTAGAAGAACTAGGTGCATCTATATTATTTCTCTGAGAATCTTGCTCAATTCTCTTAGGGTGGCCTTCAGGATACAAAGGTTCCCGAGTCATTCTACCAGTTCTAGTAGCCACTCTAACAACATTATCATTATCTTTACTATTCAATTCATTGAGCAAATAATTTTCAGCTTTAAGTACTTGTTCTACTTGAGTGGTAACCATAGAAGCATGTTTACTAATAAGTTTAAGTTCACCTTTAACATTAGCCATATAATAACCCAAGTGTTCAAGCATATTTGAATTGTATTTCAATTGTCTACCAAAATAAGCATTAAAATATTCTTGCTTAGCCATAAATTTATCAAACTCATCTAAGCATGGGCTAGCAAATTTAGTAAATGGGATTTCAGCTTTATCATATCTGTAGAGAGAATTTACCTTTACTACCTGTGTCGGGTTATCAAGACCATGAGTTTCTTCAATAGGTAATGGATTAAGATTATATGTTTCTTCAATAGGAGGTAAATTAAGACCTTGTATTTCTTCAATAGGAGGTAAATTCTTAACATCTTCAGCTTTAATACCTTTTTCTTTCATAGATTTCTTTGCCTCTTGCATATCTTCAGGACTGAGAAATAGAATACCCCTCTTCTTCAGAGTTGGTTTAGGAATAGGCTTAGGAATTGGCTCCGGAGGTGTCCAATTATTTTCATTTGTCAACATATTATTCAATAGAATTTCAGCTTCATCCGGTGTTCTTTCCCTGAAAACAGAACCAGCACAACTATCCAGGTAATCTCTGGAGGCATCAGTTAGTTCATTATAAAAGATATCAAGTATTTCATTTTTCTTAAGAGGATGATCAGGCAAAGCATTAAGTAATTGCAGAAGCCTCCCCCAAGCTTGTTGTAACACCCTCGATGCGACTATATCTCCCACGTGTCGAGGCACGACTTAGAGGCATAATCGCATTGAAGGCATATGTCGCAAGTCAGGCAATCATCACAAACATCCCATGTAATATAGATAATAAAAAGGGATAACATAGTTGGCTTACACTCGCCACGTCAATCAAGTACATGAATAACATTACATCATCCAAACACTCATGGCCCGACTACGGTGCCAAAATAAAAGATAACCCAACATGCGACATAGTCCCGATCACCCCCAACTGGGCACCACTACTGATCATCAGGAAAGGAAACACAGTAACGTTGAGAGTCCTCGTCGAACTCCCACTTGAGCTCGAGCGCGCCATCTGGAGCTGAATCATCAGGCCCTGCATCTGGTGTAATAGTAATCTGTGAGCCACAAGGACTCAGAAATCCCGCACCCTCGCGATCAAGACTATTTAAGCTTATAGGTAAGGCAAGGTAAAAAATATATGTGGAGCTGCAGCAAGCGACTAGCATATATGGTGGCTAACTTATTCGCAAAAAGAGCGAGAAGAGGAGGCACAGCACAAGCGAGAAACTAGAGGACAACCTGCGCAAACATTACTCCAACACCGTGTCCACTTCCCGGACTCCGCCGAGAAGAGGCCATCACGGTAACACACTCAGTTGATTCATTTTAATTAAGTTAAGGTTCAAGTTATCTACAACCGGACATTAACAAATTCCCATCTGCCCATAACCGCGGGCACGGCTTTCGAAAGTTCAAATCCCTGCAGGGGAGTCCCAACTTAGCCCATGACAAGCTCTCACGGTCAACGAAGGAACAGACCTCCTCCCGAGACGTTCCGATCAGACTCGGTACCTCGGTTCTTCAAGACATTTCGGCAGGTTAAAACTAGACCAGCAACACCGCCCGAATGTGCCGACAAATCCTGATAGGAGCTGCACATATCTCGTTCTCAGGGCACACTCAGATGAACACTACGTACAACTAAAACCAACCCTCGAGTTGCCCCGAGGTGGCGCTGCAAGTGGCTCTGTTTGGACCAACACTCAGAGGAGCACTGGCCAGGGGGGGGGGTTAAAATAAGATGACCCTCGGGCTCCGGAAACCCAAGGGAAAAACAGGCTAGGTGGCAAATAGTAAAACCAAGGTTGGGCATTGCTGGAAAAGCTTTAATCAAGGCGGACTATCAAGGGGTTCCCATTATAACCCAACCGCGTAAGGAACGCAAAATCCGGGAACATAACACCGATATGACGGAAACTAGGGCGGCAAGAGTGGAACAAAACACTAGGCGAGAGGCCGAGCCTTCCACCCTTTACCAAGTGTGTAGATGCATTAAGATAACATAGCAATATAATGATATCCCAACAAGTAAATAAATGTTCCAACAAGGAACGCCTCCAATCTTCACCTGCAACTAGCAACGCTATAAGAGGGCCGAGCAAAGCAGTAACATAGCCAATCAACGGTTTGCTAGGACATGGTGGGTTAGAGGTTTGACATGGCAATTTGGGAGGCTTGAAAGCAAATGGTAGGCATCGTAGCATTGGCATAGCAAAAGAGCGAGCAATCTAGCATAGCAAAGATAGTGATTTCGAGGGTATGATCATCTTGCCTGCAAAGTTATCAGAGTTGACTGGATCCTTGAAAGCAAACTCAACGGGCTCCTCGTTAGCGAACTCATCTCCTGGCTCTACCCAAACAAGACAAACAAGCAACAAGGACACAATCAACCACGGGCAAGGATCAAACCATATGATGCAATGATGATATGCTATGCGGGATGCGATGCAGGATGCATATGCAAGATTTGACAAGAGATGCAAGAACTTGGCCTCAACATGGAAATCTAAGTGTGCCACTGGAAAGATGACATGAAATCGCTTGAAAACGATATAAAGAACGCCGGAATCGGAGTTACGGTTTGGAAATGGCAAGCGATTCAAATATGACACCGGTCTGCGATTTACAGCAAGTAGCCATCTAAATGCAATGAGATGAACATGCTAAAGCACCCAAACATGGCAACAAAATACATGGAAGGGATGCATTCAAGATGCTTAACAAAAGTCTAGCACTGAGCTACGGCCAATTCATCCATTAACAGGTTCAAACAAGCATGGAAAAAATGCATATGCAAACAGATCTCAGACTTAGTGAAATTAACACTTGTCTGGAATTTCAGATCAGGTAGCACTCTTTGGAGCAACAAAACTACATGCTACAGGACCTGAACATGACAAAGTAAAACATGGCATGGAGCTACTCAAATAGCTTAATAAAAGTCCCTTAGTGACCTTGAGCCAAAAGGGATCAGAAAATACAATTGCAAGCATCTGAACATGGCAAAAACATAATCAGTTCACAGACTTAGTGAAAACTGGAGCATGCTGAAAACAGATATCAAGTAGGCATGTTTACGAGCTCGATGCACTCACTACGGTGCAAGTCATGGAAATATAAGCATACATCTATAAAGAACACACAAAATGCAAGCTAGACATGGCAACAACAAATACATAGCATGCACGGATCAACTACAACATCATCGGCAAAATTGCAAACAAGTTGACAATCTGCCCAGATTGACAAAGTAGCAAAAGTAGAGCTCGATTGACTCAAGATGGGATGCTCCATAATTACAAACAAAGACATGGATGGATAGAGCACTACAAGATTAACAAAACATCCTTACTGATCACCCTCAAAAGAGGCACGGATCACTAGGAAACAACAAGAACATATGGCCGTATGAAATAAACAGGTCAAGGACTTAGTGGAATTGCTAAGTCCCTGAAATCAGCACTACCAAGTGCCTCACTTTGCAAGCTCGCACTAGTCACCACACGCATCACAAAAATACATGGGTTGCACCTATGGAAAGATGGCAAAACCCTTAACAAAACATATGTAGAGCTCAAGGGCATATCATGCACACAATAATCATGGCAAAAATGACAAATGTCTAAAATGGAGTAGCAGATCTGACAATTATCTCAAGTAGCCCTCTTCTAACAGAATTTCGGGCATCAAGACGACCTCAAATGAAAATGATGCAGTGGAATGAAATGATGTACTCTCTGAGATGAACATTTTGATATGCTATATGCATGAATCGGAGCCACGGATGCAAAGTTACGGCACGATGAACAGGAGCACTTGAAACAGGAAAAATGTCGGGGACTTAATAGAAATCGACCTCCGGATCTAGGGTTCTTCGGCACGCGAACCGAGGCAGAAATCCGGCGAGGTGGCGGCGGCTCCGGCGAGTTCGAAGAGGCGGCGGGGAGGTGAGGGAGAGGCGGATCCAGCCTTTCCCCGTCCGGATCCGGTGGCGGGTGGCGGCTCTGGCCACCGGGGGACGCTGAGGAGGCGCGAGGCGGCGAGCTCGCGGCTCCGGCGAGCTCCTGCTGGCCGGCGGCGAGGCAAGGCGGCGGCGGGCGAAGCCGGGCGGCGGGGCGCGGCGCCGGCTCGGGAGGAGAAGGCGGCGGGCGGCGGAGAGGCGGCTACGGGCCGGGAGGGCCGTGGTCGGGCCTCGCGGGCCTCGGGCAGCGGCAGGCGGCGGGCGCCACGTGGCGGGACGCCACTAGTGCGGGCGGCGGCGGCGATTTTGTCCGGCGCCGGCGGACACGTCCGGGCGCTTGAGGGTTGGATCTAGGGTTTCGGAGGTAGAAGAACGGGAATCTCGGAGGGGGTCTTTAAATAGGCATAGGAGGAGCTAGGAGAGTCCAAATGAGGTGCGGTTTTCGGCCACGCGATCGTGATCGAACGCTCTAGATGATGGAGCAGGTTTAGGTGGGTTTTGGGCCAAATTGGAGGGGTGTTGGGCTGCAACACACGCGAGGCCTTTTCGGTCCCTCGGTTAACCGTTGGAGTATCAAACGAAGTCCAAATGGTACGAAACTTGACAGGCGGTCTACCAGTAGTAAACCAAGGCCACTTGGCAAGTCTCGGCCCAATCCGGAAATGTTTAATCCCCACACACAAAAGAAAGGTAGAAATGACCACCGGAGGAGAATGAAGCGCCGGAATTCAAAACGGACAACGGGGAAAATGCTCGAATGCATGAGATGAACACGTATGCAAATGCAATGCACATGATGACATGATTTGAGATACATGACAACGAAAACAACACACGGAGACAAAGACCCGAACCAGAGAAAATAAATAACTTAAGGCCGGAATCGGCAAGAGTTGGAGTACAAATTGGGAAAGTTACATCCGGGGTGTTACAACACTCCACCACTACGAAAAGATATCGTCCCGAGATCTAGGACTGAAAGAACACTGGGTACTTAGAACGGAGGTGATCCTCGCGTTCCCAGGTAGCTTCACGGTCGAAATGGTGTGACCACTTGACTTTGAGGAATTTTATTGACTTATTGCAAGTCTTGCGTTCTGTCTCTTCAAGAATAGCAACTGGGTGCTCACGATAGGAGAGATATTCTTGGAGCTCAATGTCCTCGAAGTTGACGGTGCGGTCAGGAGTCTTGAAGCACTTTCGGAGCTGAGAGACATGGAACACATAATGAACATTAGCAAAGTTTGGAGGAAGCTCGAGTTGATAGGCGAGATCGCCTCTCTTGCTGACAATCTTGAAAGGTCCCACGTATCTGGGGGCAAGCTTCCCTTTGATATCGAAGCGACGAGTACCTTTCATAGGAGAGACGCGGAGGTAAACATGATCTCCGATCTCGAAAGCCAAATCACGGTGCTTACTATCATAGTAGCTCTTCTGACGGCATTGGGATGCTTTGAGGTTATCACGAATGACTTTGCACATTTCCTCTGCCTTTGTGATTAAGTCATTACCCAAAAGCTGACGTTCACCGGTTTCAGAACAGTTGAGAGGGGTACGGCACTTCCTGCCATACAGAATTTCAAATGGGGCCTTGCCCGAACTTGCTTGAAAACTGTTGTTGTAGGAGAATTCAGCATAAGGAAGACAATCCTCCCACTTCATGCCGAAGGAGATCACACAAGCCCTGAGCATATCTTCAAGAATCTGGTTGACATGCTCGACTTGACCGCTAGTTTGAGGATGGAAAGCTGTGCTGAAGCGGATGTTGGTGCCCATGGCCTTCTGAAAAGAATCCCAAAACTTGGAGGTAAAGATGCTGCCACGGTCTGAAGAGATCACTTGAGGAATACCATGCAGAGAGACAATTCGAGAGGTATAGAGTTCCACCAATTGAGCTGCAGTGATCGACTCTTTGATAGGCAGAAAGTGAGCCACTTTAGTGAGTTTGTCGATGACAACGAATATAGCATCATTGCCACGCTTGGACTTAGGAAACCAGTCACGAAGTCCATCTCAATGTGGTCAAACTTCCATTCTGGAATGGCAAGAGGTTGGAGGAGACCTGCTGGCCTTTGGTGTTCTGCCTTCACTCTTCTGCAGACATCACATTCATTCACGAATTGAGCAATCTCCCGCTTCATTCGAGTCCACCAATAAGCCTGCTTAAGGTCCTAATACATCTTCGTGCTCCCAGGGTGGATGGAGAGGAGAGAATTGTGAGCCTCGTTCATGATCACTTTATGAAGTTCACCTTTGGGCACAACAATACGATCCTCGAAGAAGAGAGTATCCTTGTCATCAAGGCGGTAGCACTTGTACTTGGGTTGACTCTTGGCAATCCCAATCTTCACCTTTTTCACTATAGCATCAAGAAGCTGGGCTTGGCGAATCTGGTCTTCCAAGGTAGGAGAGACTTGAAGGTTGGTGAGGAAATCTTGAGGAACAACTTGCAGATTAAGTTTGCGGAAAGCTTCACAAAGCTCGGGTTGATAAGGCTTGAGAATAAGACTGGTGCAATAAGCCTTCCTGCTCAATGCGTCAGCAATCACATTGGCCTTGCCTGGAGTATACTCGATACTTGGATTATACTCTTGAATCATTTCGACCCATCGAGTCTGCCTGAGGTTGAGATTAGGCTGAGTGAAGATGTACTTGAGACTCTTGTGATCAGTGAAGATGTCCAATTTTCTTCCCAATAAGAGATGTCTCCAAGTCAAAAGAGCATGCACAACTGCCGCCAACTCGAGATCATAAGTGGGGTAGTTCTTCTCATTCGGTTTCAACTGGCGAGAGGTATAAGCAACAACTTTCTTCTCTTGCATCAGTACTGCGCCAAGACCTTGGAGAGAGGCATCACAAAAGACCTCGTACGGTTTGGATTCATCAGGCGGAGTCAGAACTGGAGTAGTGATCAATTTTTCTTTCAAAGTGTTGAAAGCAATGTCACACTCCGGAGACCAAACGTACTTGACGTGCTTCTGGAGAAGATTAGAGAGAGGCTTCGCGATCTTAGAAAAGTTTTCAACGAATCTTCGACAGTAGCTTGCGAGACCGAGGAAGCTACGGAGTTGCTTCACGTTCTGAGGAGGTTCCCAATTCACGATTGCAGACACCTTCTCAGGATTCGCAGCAATGCCCTTGGCAGAGATGATATGACCAAGATAAAGAACCTCATCGAGCCAAAATTGACACTTGGAGAACTTGGCGTAGAACTGATGTTCTCTGAGCTTATCAAGCACCAAACACAAGTGCTTGGCATGATCTTCCTTGTTCTTCGAGAAAACCAGAATGTCGTCAAGATAGACCAAAATGAAGTCATTGGTTTAGGCGTTAAAGATGAAGTTCATCATGCGAGAGAAAGTCGGAGGAGCGTTGACGAGACCAAAAGACATGACAGTGTACTCATATGAACCATAGCTTGTCCTGAAGGCCGTCTTGGGAATATCTTGCTCACGGATTCGAATCTGATGATAACCCATACGGAGATCAAGCTTGGAGAATACTTGGGCACCTTTGAGTTGTTCGAACAGCTCGTTGATGTTGGGAAGTGGGTATTTGTTCTTGATGGTCTTCTTGTTCAATGGACGGTAATCAACACAAAGTCGGTCCGTTCCATCCTTCTTCTTCACAAAAAGAACACCACAACCCCACGGAGAAGAACTAGGCCAAATGAGACCCATTCTCTCTTGAATATCGAGTTGCTTCTTCAGCTCCTTCAACTCTTTAGGTCCGAGCTTGTAAGGACGCTTGCACACAGGTTCCGTGCCGGGCTCAAGATCAATAACGAATTCAACTGGCCGGTGCGGAGGCATTCCTAGAAGCTCTTCTGGAAAGACGTCTTGATATTCGCAAACGACTGGAATCTGCGAGATAGCATCCAGTTCACCCTTCTCATTGAGAGAAAACAGACGAATGGTATTATCCCGAGCGGCAAAGACAATTACATCCTCAGACGAATGAGTCAATTGAATCTGCCTGGCTGCATAATCAAGATGTGCCTTGTGCTTAGTAAGCCAATCCATTCCGAGAATAAGATCAATATCCGAGTTACCAAGAACCATCGGAGAAGAGAGAAACTTGTAATCACCCAACGTGATAGAGACATCCGGGACGCAATTGTTAGAAGTCATTTGCTTGCCGGGAGACACAATCTTCAACGGAACAGGAATCCTTTCGGTCACAAAATCATGCTTGGCAACAAATGGTGTTGAAATAAAAGAAAGCGATGCACCCGTGTCAAAAAGAACTTTTGCAGGAACATCGTTAACAGGAAGGTTACCCATAATCACATCTGGCGAGTCCTATGCCTGAGCTGCATTCAGCAAGTTGACCTTGGCGTGCTTGGGGTTATGCTTGACCACAGCTGTACTTGCCGATCTCACAGGAGGAGGAGGAGGAAGACGCCTCTGGTTGAAACACTTGTTGGCATAGTGACCCTTCTGTTGGCACTTGTTGCACGTGACCTCTGAAAGCGGGCGGTGATATGGAGCACTCGATCTTGGAGCTTGAGACGAAGTCTTGTTCTGAAAGCCAGGGTTGGGTGGGTGGGAAGATCCACTGCCACCTTTGCTCTTCTGCTGATACGGCTGACGAAACGGAGGAGAAGGAAGCCAATACTTCTGCTGCTTGGCCACTTGAGTAGAGGAAGAAGGAGTAACATCTCTGACTCGCTTCTTGGAAGCATCACACCTCAACTGAGCAGCCTCTTGCTTCAGTGCCATGTTGTAGAACTCATCGTACCTCAAGGGCTCAAAGAGAACAAGAGCGAGCTAGATTTCTTCTCTGAGACCACCCCTTTACTGGTATATCATGCTCTTCTCATTAGGCACATCCTGCTTGGCAAAGCGGGCGAGCTTCTGAAACAAGTTGTTGTAGTCATAGACAGACAAAGAGCCTTGCTTCAGGTTGAGGAATTCCTCACGCTTGCTTTCAACCACGCTCTGAGGGATATGGTGAGCTCGAAAATCTTGACGGAATTCATCCCAAGTGATCACACGTCCACCTCTGGAATCCTTGTACTGCTGGAACCATTCTGTAGCTTGATCTTTGAGTTGGAAGGAAGCGAACTTGACAAAGTCCTCGGGCCTGACGTTACTGCACTCGAAATGCTTGCAGAGATCCACAAGCCAATCGTCAGCATCGGTTGCCACAACACAATTGCTGAAAGTGTTTGGCCCGTTAGCAAGGAACTGGTTGAGTGTAGCAAAGTGATTCTGACTGTTGCCTTCATTCCCTTGGTTGCCTTGATTGCGCTCTTGGAGAATTGGCATGATCAACTGTGTGTTTGCATTGGTTGCGGCCATCACAGCTTGCCATGCCTCCGGAGGAGGGGGAGGTGGTGGCGGATCAAGATTCGGAGTCGTGCGCATTGGAGGAGCCATCCTGAAGAGGTTGACATCCATTAGCACATTGATAGACAATTATTGAAGCTGATTCCAACGGAATGAAAATTGCAACATATAGTCTTCACATCCAAACAAAATGAACGAACGCATTCCTCTTGAAATGGTCACATATCCATAAATTGAGAAGCCACGTAGAATTAAGGTAGAGAAATAAATCAACAAGGTACGGATCAAGAACGAATAATCGGTACGAAATCCCAATCTCAAACCAATATCCGTGGAAGAAGAACTAGAGCTACGAGAATTCCCACCTATGAAACTCCCGAACCTTTCCGGTTATGCAATCAGGTGTTGGGGATACAGGGGAAGCATAACATCTCACCCAAATCTAGCAAATCCTACATCCAGCTGTATCCATCCTTCAACACATAACCGAGAAAAACTTTGGAAACCATCTACCTCAACCTTCGAAAAGCATCCGTTATACAAGTTATGGCGATACTCCCGAACTCCCGCCCCAGTACTGGGTGGCGTCGAGGTTATCTCACCAACGAACTGCATAAAAGAGTTTTTCGATGTCGGCGTACTAAACTCAGGTATTCCAGAACTGCAATGATAAAATTATGACGACAACACCTCAGAGCTCAACTCCCCGGGACACTTCCACAAAACCCCTGACAGGAGGCACCAAGACAATGTTCTCATCATAAAACCATCGGAACGATTCCAAGATACCCGCGTGATCCTAAAATTTTTTTTAGTAAAATTTGAGAAGAGAAGAGTCAAAACTCTACGTCAGGATGCCTTACCAGAGCGATGAGGAGACTGGGAAGTAAAAAGGATTCCTAAACTCTCCGATATATAATTCCTAATTGACTCAAAAAAAATTTCTAGACACAACTCGTCTGCTAAAAACGATCAAGCAATGGGGCTCCTAAGGTCGGGGAAGGCTCTGATTACCAACTTGTAACACCCTCGATGCGACTATATCTCCCACATGTCGAGGCATGACTTAGAGGCATAATCGCATTGAAGGCATATGTCGCAAGTCAGGCAATCATCACAAACATCCCATGTAATATAGATAATAAAAAGGGATAACATAGTTGGCTTACACTCGCCACGTCAATCAAGTACATGAATAACATTACATCATCCAAACACTCATGGCCCGACTACGGCGCCAAAATAAAAGATAACCCAACATGCGACACAGTCCCGATCACCCCCAACTGGGCACCACTACTGATCATCAGGAAAGGAAACACAGTAACGTTGAGAGTCCTCGTCGAACTCCCACTTGAGCTCGAGCGCGCCATCTGGAGCTGAATCATCAGGCCCTGCATCTGGTGTAATAGTAATCTGTGAGCCACAAGGACTCAGCAATCCCGCACCCTCGCGATCAAGACTATTTAAGCTTATAGGTAAGGCAAGGTAAAAAATATATGTGGAGCTGCAGCAAGCGACTAGCATATATGGTGGCTAACTTATTCGCAAAAAGAGCGAGAAGAGGAGGCACAGCGCAAGCGAGAAACTAGAGGACAACCTGCGCAAACATTACTCCAACACCACGTCCACTTCCCGGACTCCGCCGAGAAGAGGCCATCACGGTAACACACTCAGTTGATTCATTTTAATTAAGTTAAGGTTCAAGTTATCTACAACCGGACATTAACAAATTCCCATCTGCCCATAACCGCGGGCACGGCTTTCGAAAGTTCAAATCCCTGCAGGGGAGTCCCAACTTAGCCCATGACAAGCTCTCACGGTCAACGAAGGAACAAACCTCCTCCCGAGACGTTCCGATCAGACTCGGTACCTCGATTCTTCAAGACATTTCGGCAGGTTAAAACTAGACCAGCAACACCGCCCGAATGTGCCGACAAATCCTGATAGGAGCTGCACATATCTTGTTCTCAGGGCACACTCAGATGAACACTACGTACAACTAAAACCAACCCTCGAGTTGCCCCGAGGTGGCGCTGCAAGTGGCTCTGTTTGGACCAACACTCAGAGGAGCACTGGCCTGGGGGGGGGGGTTAAAATAAGATGACCCTCGGGCTCCGGAAACCCAAGGGAAAAACAGGCTAGGTGGCAAATAGTAAAACCAAGGTTGGGCATTGCTGGAAAAGCTTTAATCAAGGCGGACTATCAAGGGGTTCCCATTATAACCCAACCGCGTAAGGAACGCAAAATCCGGGAACATAACACCGATATGACGGAAACTAGGGCGGCAAGAGTGGAACAAAACACTAGGCGAGAGGCTAAGCCTTCCACCCTTTACCAAGTGTATAGATGCATTAAGATAACATAGCAATATAATGATATCCCAACAAGTAAATAAATGTTCCAACAAGGAACGCCTCCAATCTTCACCTGCAACTAGCAACGCTATAAGAGGGCTGAGCAAAGCGGTAACATAGCCAATCAACGGTTTGCTAGGACATGGTGGGTTAGAGGTTTGACATAGAAATTTGGGAGGCTTGAAAGCAAATGGTAGGCATCGTAGCATTGGCATAGCAAAAGAGCGAGCAATCTAGCATAGCAAAGATAGTAGTGATTTCGAGGGTATGATCATCTTGCCTGCAAAGTTGTCAGAGTTGACTGGATCCTCGAAAGCAAACTCAACGGGCTCCTCGTTAGCGAACTCGTCTCCCGGATCTACCCAAACAATACAAACAAGCAACAAGGACACAATCAACCACGGGCAAGGATCAAACCATATGATGCAATGATGATATGCTATGCGGGATGCGATACGGGATACATATGCAAGATTTGACAAGGGATGCAAGAACCTGGCCTCAACTTGGAAATCCAAGTGTGCCACTGGAAAGATGAGATGAAATCTCTTGAAAACGATATAAAGAACGCCGGAATCGGAGTTACGGTTTGGAAATGGCAAGCGATTCAAATATGACACCGGTCTGCGATTTACAGCAAGTAGCCATCTAAATGCAATGAGATGAACATGCTAAAGCACCCAAACATGGCAACAAAATACATGGAAGGGATGCATTCAAGATGCTTAACAAAAGTCTAGCACTGAGCTACGGCCAATTCATCCGTTAACAGGTTCAAACAAGCATGGCAAAAATGCATATGCAAACAGATCTCAGACTTAGTGAAATTAACACTTGTCTGGAATTTCAGATCAGGTAGCACTCTTTGGAGCAACAAAACTACATGCTACAGGACCTGAACATGACAAAGTAAAACATGGCATGGAGGTACTCAAATAGCTTAATAAAAGTCCCTTAGTGACCTTGAGCCAAAAGGGATCAGAAAATACAATTGCAAGCATCTGAACATGGCAAAAACATAATCAGTTCACAGACTTAGTGAAAACTGGAGCATGCTGAAAACAGATATCAAGTAGGCATGTTTACGAGCTCGATGCACTCACTACGGTGCAAGTAATGGAAATATAAGAATACATCTATAAAGAACACACAAAATGCAAGCTAGACATGGCAACAACAAATACATAGCATGCACGGATCAACTACAACATCATCGGCAAAATTGCAAACAAGTTGACAATCTGCCCAGATTGACAAAGTAGCAAAAGTAGAGCTCGATTGACTCAAGATGGGATGCTCCATAATTACAAACAAAGACATGGATGGATAGAGCACTACAAGATTAACAAAACATCCTTACTGATCACCCTCAAAAGAGGCACGGATCACTAGGAAACAACAAGAACATATGGCCGTATGAAATAAACAGGTCAAGGACTTAGTGGAATTGCTAAGTCCCTGAAATCAGCACTACCAAGTGCCTCACTTTGCAAGCTCGCACTAGTCACCACACGCATCACAAAAATACATGGGTTGCACCTATGGAAAGATGGAAAAACCCTTAACAAAACATATGTAGAGCTCAAGGGCATATCATGCACACAATAATCATGGCAAAAATGACATGTCTAAAATGGAGTAGCAGATCTGACAATTATCTCAAGTAGCCCTCTTCTAACAGAATTTCGGGCATCAAGACGACCTCAAATGAAAATGATGCAGTGGAATGAAATGATGTACTCTCTGAGATGAACATTTTGATATGCTATATGCATGAATCGGAGCCACGGATGCAAAGTTACGGCACGATGAACAGGAGCACTTGAAACAGGAAAAATGTCGGGGACTTAATAGAAATCGACCTCCGGATCTAGGGTTCTTCGGCACGCGAACCGAGGCAGAAATCCGGCGAGGTGGCGGCGGCTCCGGCGAGTTCGAAGAGGCGGCGGGGAGGTGAGGGAGAGGCGGATCCAGCCTCTCCCCGTCCGGATCCGGTGGCGGGTGGCGGCTCTGGCCACCGGGGGACGCTGAGGAGGCGCGAGGCGGCGAGCTCGCGGCTCCGGCGAGCTCCTGCTGGCCGGCGGCGAGGCAAGGCGGCGGCGGGCGAAGCCGGGCGGCAGGGCGCGGCGCCGGCTCGGGAGGAGAAGGCGGCGGGCGGCGGAGAGGCGGCTACGGGCCGGGAGGGCCGTGGTCGGGCCCCGCGGGCCTCGGGCGGCGGCAGGCGGCGGGCGCCACGTGGCGGGACGCCACTAGTGCGGGCGGCGGCGGCGATTTTGTTCGGCGCCGGCGGACACGTCCGGGCGCTTGAGGGTTGGATCTAGGGT
Source organism: Triticum urartu (assembly GCF_056163025.1). Taxonomy (NCBI): domain Eukaryota; kingdom Viridiplantae; phylum Streptophyta; class Magnoliopsida; order Poales; family Poaceae; genus Triticum; species Triticum urartu. The sequence continues at coordinate 568,293,123 of NC_141874.1, forward strand.
TTCGGAGGTAGAAGAACGGGAATCTCGGAGGGGGTCTTTAAATAGGCATAGGAGGAGCTAGGAGAGTCCAAATGAGGTGCGGTTTTCGGCCACGCGATCGTGATCGAACGCTCTAGATGATGGAGCAGGTTTAGGTGGGTTTTGGGCCAAATTGGAGGGGTGTTGGGCTGCAACACACGCGAGGCCTTTTCGGTCCCTCGGTTAAACGTTGGAGTATCAAACGAAGTCCAAATGGTACGAAACTTGACAGGCGGTCTACCGGTAGTAAACCAAGGCCACTTGGCAAGTCTCGGCCCAATCCGGAAATGTTTAATCCCCACACACAAAAGAAAGGTAGAAATGACCACCGGAGGAGAATGAAGCGCCGGAATTCAAAACGGACAACGGGGAAAATGCTCGAATGCATGAGATGAACACGTATGCAAATGCAATGCACATGATGACATGATTTGAGATACATGACAACGAAAACAACACACGGAGACAAAGACCGAACCAGAGAAAATAAATAACTTAAGGCCGGAATCGGCAAGAGTTGGAGTACAAATTGGGAAAGTTACATCCGGGGTGTTACAACACTCCACCACTACGAAAAGATATCGTCCCGAGATCTAGGACTGAAAGAACACTGGGTACTTAGAACGGAGGTGATCCTCGCGTTCCCAGGTAGCTTCACGGTCGAAATGGTGTGACCACTTGACTTTGAGGAATTTTATTGACTTATTGCAAGTCTTGCGTTCTGTCTCTTCAAGAATAGCAACTGGGTGCTCACGATAGGAGAGATCTTCTTGGAGCTCAATGTCCTCGAAGTTGACGGTGCGGTCAGGAGTCTTGAAGCACTTTCGGAGCTGAGAGACATGGAACACATAATGAACATTAGCAAAGTTTGGAGGAAGCTCGAGTTGATAGGCGAGATCGCCTCTCTTGCTGACAATCTTGAAAGGTCCCACGTATCTGGGGGCAAGCTTCCCTTTGATATCGAAGCGACGAGTACCTTTCATAGGAGAGACGCGGAGGTAAACATGATATCCTGGGGACTACACACACAACCAGGATTAAGAGAATTAAACCATATCTTAGCATCACCCTTTAATGAGAACGGAAATATTGTAAGGATATTAAAGTAGCGAGTTCTCTCATCTTTAGTAAACAGGGTAGCTATATCATTCAATTTAGTAAGATGTGCCACAATAGTTTCAGATTCATAACCATGAAAAGGATCAGATTCAACCAAAGTAATTATATCAGGATCAACAGAGAATTCATAATCCTTATCAGTAACAAAGATAGGTGAAGTAGCAAAAGCAGGGTCAGGTTTCATTCTAGCATTTAGAGATTGCTTACTCCATTTAGCTAATAACCTTTTGAGTTCATTTCTATTTTTGCAAGCTAAAATGGCTAAAGAAGCTTCTTGATCAAAAACATAACCCTTAGGAATAACAAGTAATTCTTCATCATCACTTTCATCAGTATCATCAAATTCAATATTTTCAATTTCTCTGGCTCTAGCAAGTTGTTCATCAAGAAAATCACTAAGTGGCATAGTAGTATCAGGCATATAGGTAGTTTCATCATAAGTATCATGCATAGCAGAAGTGGCATCATCAATAGCATGCGACATATCAGAACGAATAGCAGAAGCAGGTGTAGGTGTCGCAAGCTTACTCAAAACAGAAGGTGAATCAAGTGCAGAGCTAGATGCCAGTTCCTTACCCCCCCTCGTAGTTGAGGGATAAATCTTAGTTCTTGGATCTTTCAAGTTCTTCATAATGATAAGCAGATATATATCCCAAGTGACTCAAAGAGTAGAGCTATGCTCCCCGGCAACGGCCCAGAAAATAGTCTTGATAACCTGCAAGTATAGGGGATCACAACAGTTTTCGAGGGTAAAGTATTCAACCCAAATTTATTGATTCAACACAAGGGGAGCCAAAGAATACTCTCAAGTATTAGCAGCTGAGTTGTCAATTCAACCACACCTGGAAACTTAATATCTGCAGCAAAGTATTTAGTAGCAAAGTAATATGATAGTAGTGATAACGGTAACAAAAGGTAATGGTAGTAAAAGCAATGTTTTTGGTATTTTGTAGTGATGATAGCAATAGCAACGGGTAAGTAAATAAGCGAAGAACAATATGTGGAAAGCTCGTAGGCAATGGATCGGTGATGGAGAATTATGTCGGATGCGGTTCATCATGTAACAGTCATAACCTAGGGTGACACAAAACTAGCTCCAGTTCATCAATGTAATGTAGGCATGTATTCTGAATATAGTCATATGTGCTTATGGAAAAGAACTTGCATGCCATCTTTTTTCCTACCCTCCCGTGGCAGCGGGGTCCTTACGGAAACTAAGGGATATTAAGGCCTCCTTTTAATAGAGTACCGGAACAAAGCATTAACACATAGTGAATACATGAACTCCTCAAACTACGGTCATCACCGGTAAGTATCCCGATTATTGTCACTTCGGGGTTAACGGATCATAACACATAATAGGTGACTATAGACTTGCAAGATAGGATCTAGAACACTCATATATTGATGAAAACATAATAGGTTCAGATCTGAAATCATGGCACTCGGGCCCTAGTGACAAGCATTAAGCATAGCAAAGTCACAGCAACATCAATCTCAGAACATAGTGGATACTAGGGATCAAACCCTAACAAAACTAACCTGATTATATGATAGATCTCATCCAAGCCATCACCGTCCAGCAAGCCTACGATGGAGTTACTCACGCACGGCGGTGAGCATCATGAAATTGGTGATGGAGGATGGTTGATGATGACGATGGCGACGGATTCCCCTCTCCGGAGCCCCGAACGGACTCCAGATCAGCCCTCCCGAGAGGTTTTAGGGCTTGGCGGCGGCTCCGTATCGTAAAATGCGATGAAATCTTCTCTCTGGGTTTTTTCTCCCCGAAGCACAATATATGGAGTTGGAGTTGGAGTCGGAGAGGCAACAGGGGGCCCACGAGGTAGGGGGTGCGCCCTAGGGGGGTAGGTGTGCCCCCCACCCTTGTGGAGAGGTGGTGGGCCCCCTGGCCTTCAACTTTTGCAAGTATTTTTCATATTTTCTGAAAAGTTGCTCCATGAAGTTTCAGGTCATTCCGAGAATGTTTGCTCCTGCACATAAATAACACCATGGTAATTCTGCTGAAAACAGCGTCAGTTCGGGTTAGTTCCATTCAAATCATGCAAGTTAGAGTCCAAAACAAGGTCAAAAGTGTTTGGAAAAGTAGATACGTTGGAGACGTATCAGCATCGGGGCCCCAGCCTGCGTCATCGATGTAGAGCTTGCCGCGACGACTCTTGGTCATCCGGCCCACATAGTATCCCTTGAGCCCTTCGAAGCTGCCCTTCAAGAACATGCCTCTCTCATGACCTCAAAGTTCAAGATGTCCATGATGGGAGAGTTGAAGTTCTTTCTCGGGTTTGAAATCAAGCAAAGAAGAGAAGGAACCTTCATCAACCAAGCCAAATACAGTCAAGACATGCTCAAGAGATTCAAGCTAAGTGATGCCAAGCCGGCTTCCACTCCAATGCCCGTCAAATGCCAACTTGATGTAGATCCCAATGGTAAATCGGTGGATCAAAAGGTATATCGCTCCATGATTGGCTCCTTGCTTTACCTTTGTGCATCTAGACCGGATATCATGTTGAGTGTGGGAATTTGTGCACGGTTTCAAGCCGCACCTAAGGAAAGCCACTATGTGGCGGTCAAGCAAATCTTTTCATATTTGGCTCATACCCAAACTTTGGCTTATGGTACCCTAGAGGAGCAAGCTTCAACCTTGTAGGCTATTCGGACTCTGATTGGGCGGGAGACAAAGTGGATAGGAAGTCAACTTCCGGAGGGTGCCAATTCCTTGGTTGTTCTTTGGTGAGTTGGTCTTCTAAGAAGCAAAGTTGGGTGTCTCTCTCATCCACCGAAGCGGAGTATGTGGCTGCCGGTAGTTGTTGTGCACAACTTCTATGGATGAGGCAAACTTTAAAGGATTACGGTGTCATTTGTGACAAAGTGCCTCTTTGGTGTGACAATGAAAGTGCCATCAAGATTTCTCTCAACCCGGTGCAACACTTCAAGATGAAGCATATTGAGATTCGGTATCACTTCATCCGAGATCATATTAGGCGAGGGGAGATCGAGCTCAACTATGTCAACACTCATGATAACCTTGCAGATATCTTCACGAAGCCCTTGGATGAAGCAAGATTTCGCGATTTAAGGCATGAGCTAAATATCATTGATTCGAGCAATGTGGCTTGAACCCTTTCTCACCCCACCTTACTCATCTTGATATCTTGTCTAGGTGTAGGCATGGACATAGGGGGAGTGTTGTTCTCTCAGTGAACTCACCCACCCCCCATTATGCATAAATTGATCAACTCTTTCACATTAGCCATTTTTATGGTACTTGTGCTTCAAAGATGAGTTTTGGTCATGGGCCCAAGGATAATTCTTCGCGGTGCCATACCAACTGATTCAAACATAGGTGGCTCTGGCCACCGCCCTCTCTTTGGAGAGGTTGTGTCTCGTGTTTCGTCCTTGTTGTCTTTTGCCTTTCTTTTCTTCGAGCCGAGTTTGTGTTTGAGTTGCCTCTTGTGTTAGCTTCTTTTGTGTGTTCGGTTGCTTGAAGGTTGCATTGCAAAGGCCATTTTCCTCTCTTGTTTGCGAAACTTGCACTTTCTTGGGGGGCACGGTACTATCGTGGCAAGCCATGGTACTACCATAAGAGGTGGGCTGGTTTGTGCTTGCACAGATGCATCCTAGGCACGGTACTACCGCTTCCATCGCTGTAGTAATTTTTTACTGCCGCTAGAAGAGCGGTACTACCGCCCAGCGAGCGGTACTTCCACCCGGTTGGTACTACTGCGAGGACCCGCGGTACTACCGCGCCATCGCGAGCGGGTAGTGGTTAAGAGCGGGGCAGGGGGAGTTCCAACTCCCCCATACCCATTCATCTCCTTTCCCCACCCCGTCTCTCTCTCTCTCCTGCCCAAGGACGGTGCCGGAGGACCTCGCCGTATCTCTGTCTCCGGCTGCTGTCCTCGCATTCCGACTGGTGGGATCGATCCCCACCTCACCCTCTTGCCATCGAACCTGGTATTTTCCCAAAGTCCTCCCCTTTTTGTTCCGTTCTTGAGATTCTAGGTCTTGGGGAGATGCATGTGTAGTTCATGTGATTTTTGGCTAAATCTTTGCAAGAGGGGATTGTAGGAGATTGCTAGTACAGTAGACATGCTTTTTGGAGTGATACAACCGTACAGTTTGATCAACGGTAGTACCGATCTAGGTTTGCGGACGTTTTTGTTCTAGATCCGTATTCAGATCCGTTGTTCATGTGGCTGTCGATTCCGTGCTGTACTACCGCTCCTCCTGGAGCGGTACTACCGCACCCTCACCCATGAACTAACCTCGACGCGGTACTACCGCCCGGGGCACGTAAGTAAAAAATTACTTCCGCTCCAGGCGTGTTACTACCGTGCCAGCCGGGCACAGTACTACCGCGGCTGGAGCAGCTGTAATATTTTTAGTTCCGTGAGCCTGTCCGGTACTACCGTAGAATTGCAAACTTTGCTGTTTTGGCCTTTCGAATCTCATGTTTACTTGTTTTATTTGGTTTTGGCCCTCGTCTTTGCAATAATCCTTCTTGGTTTCTCTCGTGTTTGGGCTAAGAAGCTGAAGAACAAGATGAAGGCTTTGTTCTGCATGCAGGCCAAGGGACAGTATAAGTCCCATGTTGCTCAGAAGGAGAGTCGCCGGTGCGACAAGAGGATCTTGAGGACGTTCGGCGAGCATGTGTCGAGCGGGTCCGAGAGGGTCATCACTCCTGAGGCTGCCTGGATGGCGAAGCAGGGTTACCAATGGACTGAGTCAGAGGAGGAGCCCATTCCCACTGCCGAGACCGACGAGGAGTGTGATGACTGATCACTGCAGCTGAGCTACCACCTGTGTCGTAGGTGTCATCTCTGCCTTTTTGGTGTCTCAATGCCAAAGGGGAGAGAGTGTAGGATTTGCGAGTCTTGTGTCGTGTCGTGTTTCCTTTGTCGCTTTGCTTTCGTTCTGTGGAACCTCATTTTGCTTTGGTTTGGTTTGTGCTCATGAACCTGGTTCCCTATCATATGGTGTAAGACATATGCACTCTAGCTTATCTTATTATCTTTCATGCTATCTTGTGCCCGTTACTTTATGCTCATATTGATTACCTTGCCTCCTTGCTTAGTGTTAGTTATATTGTTGCAAGATATGCCTCATATATAAAATATAGGGGGAGTATTGATCCTAGTATGTGTGCCGTGCAGTCCAAAGCATCTCTCTAGAGAGCACACATCTAGGGGGAGCCCGTCTATATTTTACACATGTTGGGTTTGCCTATGTTTCATTTTTATATCCCTATGTGCAAATCCCGTATTGTCATCAATCCAGCAAAAGGGGGGAGATTGTAAGGGCATATTTATTCCTAAGTGGTTTTGGTGATTGATGACAATGCATTTGCGGACTAATCATGTGCATTGAGCTTTTCAGACATCTCATGATTTAGGCACAAGACGATTCGTTGCCCCTCGGAGTCTAGTGAAGACGGAGTTTTCCCTACGTTTCTTTTCGGTGGATTTGAGTCAGAGGAAAGCCATACTATTAAGAGGGGATCCGCGTTGGAAAGGTTCGGGTGGAATCATCACGTACACATCTGTTCCTTCTGCACCCCCTTTCCTTTGCACCTTTGGAGCAACCACCGTTTATTTGTATCTCTGCAAAATGAAGGACTCCTAGTGTTTGTTGTGTTGTGGCATGCGGTAATACTGCTCCTGGGAGTAGTAGTACTGCAGTGGCCCACGGTAGTACCGGTCGGGGTCGCGGTAGTACTGCGGGCCCTTACGGTAGTACCGCTCCCCGGCCGTGGTAGTACCGTGGCCTCTGGCCAGGCACAACAGCATGAGCGGAAGTAGGGGCGGATGTAATTTTTTACATACGCGCCCTATGCGGTAGTACCGCTCCCTGCATGTGGTAGTACCATGTCGGAATTTTGCATAGATCAATTCTCAGCAAAAGTAGCCACAGATGTACTTTTATTCATCCGTGCCTTCCCAGACCAGACAAACCCTGCCTTGCGGTAGTAGCACAAGGGGGAGCGGTAGTACCACTCCAGCGGTTCTACCGCTCTTTGTGTCAACGCATCAGGGCTGGTCTAGCTCCTGCTGCACATGCAGTAGTACCGCAGTTCCCCATGGTAGTACCGCAGGACCTTGCGGTAGTACGGCATGTCTGGTGCGGTAGTACCGCACGTCGCGAGCTGAGTAAGTGAATAACGGTTGGATTTGTCCTATCACTATAAAAGGGGAGTCTTCTTCTCCGAGTTGACGACCTCTTCCATCCCTAAGCTCCATTGTTGCTCTTAGCTCCATTTTCGCCCGATCTCTCTCCCTAGCCAATCAAACTTGTTTATTTTCTAGGGATTGGTTGAGAAGGCCACGATCTACACTTCCACCAAGAGAAATTTGATTCCCCCCACTAATCCCTTGCGGATCTTGTTACTCTTGGGTGTTTGAGCACCTAGATGGTTGAGGTCACCGCGGAGCCATATCCCATTATGGTGAAGCTTCGTGGTGTCGTTGGGAGCCTCCAATTAAGTTGTGGAGATTGCCCCAACCTTGTTTGTAAAGGTTCGGTCGCCGCCTCCAAGGGCACCAATAGTGGAATCACAGCATCTCGCATTGTGTGAGGGCGTGAGGAGAATACGCTGGCCCTAGTGGCTTCTTGGGGAGCATTGTGCCTCCACACTGCTCCAACGGAGACGTACTTCCCCTCAAAGGGAAGGAACTTCGGTAACACATCCTCGTCTTCACCGGCTCCACTCTTGGTTATTTCGTACCTTTACTTGTGCAAGCTTACATTGTGGTGCATCCCTTGCTTGCTTGCGTGCTTCTTGTTGTTGCATCATATAGGTTGCTCACCTAGTTGCATATCTAGAGAACCTACTTTGATGCAAAGTTTAAATTGGTAAATAAAAGCTAAAAATTGTTAGTTGCCTATTCACCCCCCTCTAGTCAACTATATCGATCCTTTCTAGAAGAACTCCAAAACAAGCAAGCATCGCTCTCGCGTCATATCATCGCATTACCTGTAACTACACCTGTTGTTCTAGTAATCTGTGAGCCACGAGGACTCAGCAATCCCATTACCATGGGTATCAAGACTAGCAAAGCTTGATGGGTATGGAATGTTAAGTGGTGAGGTTGCAACAAACACTAAGCATTTGTATGGTGGCTATCTTACGAGTACTAGAATAAGAAGAGTTACTACACAGAACGGTCGCGCCTAGTAATGATCGAGAAGTGATCCTGAACTACTTACGAGTCAAACATAACCCCACTATGTTCTCTTCTCGAACTCACTCGAAAAGAGACGGTCACGGTTACACGCGTGGTTGGTGTATTTTAATTCGGATCTGATGTCAAGTTCTCTACAACCGAATATTAAAAATTCCCATCTTCCACATAACTGCGGGCATGGCTCTCTAAAGTTTAAACCCTACAGGGGTGTCCCAACTTAGTCCATCACAAACTCTCATGATCAACAGAGGAAAATCCTCCTCCCGGAATAACCCGATCAAGCTCGGAATCCCGGTTCACAAGACATTTCGTCAATGGTAAAACAAGTCCAGCAAGACCTCCCAACGTGCCGACACCCTGATAGTAGCCACGCATATCTTGTCTCAGGCCATGATCGGATTGGCTAAGTTTCCGACTGGCACACCCGTTGGTGGCCCCGACTACTACCCTTTTGGACCAACACTCATGAGGAGCACTGACCCGGGTTGTTAATTAAGTCCTCGGGGTCCGGAATGTCCTTATGCAAGTTTTAGTTGTTATTAGGCAAATGGTAAAACCAAGGTTGTGCCTTTCTAGAAGATTTTTATTCAAAGCAAACTGTCAAGGGGGGCCCATAAACCCTGACTGCATTAGGAACACAAAATCAAGGAACATAACAGCGGTATGACGGAAACTAGGGCGGTAAGAGTGGAACAAAACACTAGGCGAAAGGCCGAGCCTTCCACCCTTTACCAAGTATATAGATGCATTAATTAAATAAGAGATATTGTGATATCCCATGATATCCATGTCCCAACATGGAAAAACCCTGGAACTAGCAACGCTATAAGAGGGGCTGAGCAAAGCGGTAACATAGCCAAACAATGGTTTGCTAGGGTGGTGGAAAAGGTTAAAGGCTGCATCATGGCAATTGGGGAGGCATGATATCAAGTGGTAGGTGGCGCGACATAGCGATAGCATCGAGACAACTAGCAAAGCAAAGATAGTAGTGGTATCCAGGGTAACGGTCATCTTGCCTAAAATCCCGCTAAGAAGAAAACTAAATCCATGAAGTAGATGAACCAACGTAGTCGAACGGATCCTCACAATCGCAACGTTACCGAAACTATCAAGAAGAAGAAACATCGGAAAGAAGCAAACAACATGGTAAACAACCATCACATGAACATGGCATGATGCACAATCAAGTATGATGCATGTCCGGTTTAATGATTCATGGCATGACAAAGTGCAACAAACAATACTACGAATTAAGTGGAGCTCAATATGCAACGAGTTGCATATTGACGAAACAACACATTTAATTATTTGGTACCCAACAATATTAAATGTTGTTAAACATGGAAAGAGGTGAAGCATAAGTAAACTACACATTTAGGCAAGTTTAAATGAGGCCAGAAACAACAAACAACAATTCCAGAAAAATCCTCATATGCAATTTACGAATTTGGTACTGTTTTGCCCTAAATCATATTTTAAAGTTGTTAAACATCAAAATAAAGTGCACCAAGTTAATCTATGCATTTTTCTACCCTGTTTACATATAAAGTTTACTTAATCCAGAGCTATGGTTATTTAGTTATGAAATAAACCATTTTAGCATGTCATTTAAGCAAATTAAATTCAAACAGCAAGTTAAACATTTTTAACATAGATGAGAGTTGCATATTATGAAACTATCTGAAATTCTAAGCATTTTACATGTTTAAATCATTTTAATCTGATGCACGATTGTTGAATTATTATATGCATGAACAATGAGGGTTTTTCTATAAAACTACAAACCCTGGATAAATAGCTAAATTCGCCAGTACAAAAAAAACAATGAACGGGCCGAAAATGAGATCTGGCCTAGAGCGCGGGGAGATGCTCACATTGGACCTTAAGGCCTTGGAGAGGAGGCCCAAGCGAGGCGCTGGAGATGGCGAGGCTGGACTATGCCCACACTCGTCGTCCTGCGCTCGAAGATAGGAGGCGAAGCAGGTAGGGGCTTGGCGCAATGGCTTCAGACGAAGTAGGGCGCGGCAGCAGCAGCAGCAGTGGTGCAAAGCAGAGGCAACAGCGGCGGCTGGTGACGGACTCAGCGCGACGGCGATGATCTGATCTGGCAAAAACAAGGCAGGGGAGATTCGAAGCGAAGTAGGCAGCAGCGGTCTAAGCAGAGAAACAGGGGAGCGGCCGCAGCAGGACTTGGTGCGCCGGCGACGCTAGAAGCAGAGAACGACGCGACGACGATGGCGGCGCACCGGTGTGAGGTAGTGGAAGCAAACGCGAAGCCTGTCAGTAGGGGAGGCACGGATCCGGGTGGTGGAGGTAGCAAGCCGGCGGCGACAACTGCTATTATAGAGAACCAGAGAGAGAGATCGGGAGTGAGTAGCAGCAAGAGGAAGAAAAAGAAAGGAGAAGGGAGGCGGGGCATGGCAAGGACCTAGTCTGGCAGGTTGTTATTGAGGCAGAGGCGATGCAGAGCTTCTGGTCCGGCGGCTGGACTCCGGCGAGGCACCCATGGATCAGGACGAGGAGGCTGCGGCCTTGGGAGTGGATGCAGGGGAGCACAGGCGCAGGCAATGTGGACGCACTGGGATGCATCGAATCTTCATCCACCGGCCTTGACCGACGCTCGTGAGGAGGCGCGGTTGGCTGGCTTGGTTGGATCGAGGGGAGGAGGTGGTTGGCCCGGTGGGGAAGGTGGATCTGGGGGGATCCCATGGTAGGAGACGAGTAGTGGGAGTGGCAGCGGCAGACACAGATGGATGGGACATTGATCCTAAAATTTAGGGTTAGGGGTCTATTTATAGGAAGGGTCTAGCTTGAGGTAGATTTTGGGTCATCCGATCGAAATCGGGTGGTTGAGTATAAATAGCTTAGGGGAGTCCAACAAAGAACCGAAGATATTTTAGGCATGTTTGAAGATGATCTGAATCCAATGGTGATGACCGTACGGGTCGGGTTCGGCAGAGTTTTTCGGATAAGGCAACAAAGAGTGTGGGTTGTGCGGAGCGGTTATGTGGGAGACAAGAGGGAAGCAAAACCTGGTCGGTCTAAAAAAGGACACTAAGATGAAAGGAGAAGCGGCACTATGAACTGATGCAATTTTGAGAAAACATGCGGATGCAATGCGCATGATGCGATGATGAAATGCAACAAGCAAATAAAACACACGACGACAATGAAATAATTAGAAGGCATTTGGAGCGTCGGTCTCGGGTCGTTACATGGCGGGCCAACTCGCTGTGGTCCTCCCGCTTCGGCAAAACCAATCAGGCTTTGGATGGTGGCTCTCAACTAATCCATCTGATCGGCTACCGGTGGAAATGTCAACAGCATTGGGCCCGTGCCATGGCCTCCGAAGCGGTGCTTGGCATGGGTGATGATGATGCAGATCGCAATGTCACCCGGCTCCTGACGGTGCCGGCAGAAGCTGTGCCGTGATCTCGTCGTTGTGAGCCAACCGTCAGGGGGCATGGCGATGAGGTGGAGGCGCTTGGGGACCAGTGGCTCCATTTGGTGCATTGGCTAGTTCAGCTCACTCCGGGGGTGATGCATGCCCTGTGGCCACGCCCACGGCGGGAACGGCCGGAGAGTTGTGATTCACCCCAGAACAAGTGTCGCCGTTGCGGTTGTGCCCTTTGGCCGGGTGGAGAGGTGCAGAAGGAATGATCTCTCTACATGTACCTCGTGGAGCGTGAACAATAGGATGTTGTTGGTGCAGTCCTTCTCCGGTGCTTACAACTCCCGTTTCGGCCGCAGGGGAGGCGGTGATGACGGCGCGTTGTCCGCGTCCCCCGCAGTGCCCACATCCTCACGCGTCCCTGTAGCCCCCGCGGTGTCGGTGGCCGCGGGCGGTGGGGCCTTCAAGGTGGATGGGTGAGCTGCGTCACCAGGCTTCTTCTTGGGCGCCATGGACGATGGAGCCGTTGACGAAGAAAATGATGATGAAGATGACACGCTACATACGCTCTCGGTTTCGCGCAAGTGATCCCCCTACCTGGCATGCAAAATATGTCGTGGGAAACCACGGCCACCTATGGGGCCATGAGCCCCTTTGTGGTTCGGCGGGGGATGAGCACATTGCACAAAGAGCGAAGAAGCGTAGCGCAGCATGACAGAGATCACATGGGCAGTTTTACCCAGGTTTGGGCCGCCGCGAGGCGTAAAACCCTACTCATGCTTTGGTGGATTGATGGTGGATTGTGGTGGAAATGCAGCGCTCTTGCCCGGCAGGGTTGCTTTGGGGCCAGAGCAGCTACGCGCGTACAAGTGTACAAAAGTACGAATCCTTTCTATGGTTGCCATAGGCCTCCTTTTATAGATCGAGAGGTTACCACAGTGGCAAATCAGTCATTGAGTACTGATTAGATAGTAAACAGTGCTATCATACCTAACTCTGTAGGTGGGACAGAGCGCATTAAATGCGTCGCTTAGTGTCACATCATTGTGTGCTGTTTTGCCAGCTTCACGCCTGCCTGCTTGACACGTCTCTGGACGGGTGTCATTTGGAGACGGTTTCCGTAGGAAATGGCTGCGATGTGGCAAGAACAACCACTTAGTCACTTGGGGGCTTGACACCGCACCGACCGATGACTTGCGGTGCTGTGAGGTGGAGCGGTGAAGCCTTGGCGGGGTAGTTTGCCTTCGTTGAGCCCGACAAGCCTACCGGAGGAGTCTGGAGACTTGTTTCTTCGGGGCTACCTCGACCTCTCTAGGCTCGCCTGCCCGACAAGGGAGGTTTTCCCTTAGTAGTGTCTTGCTTCTCATGGCTTGGCTTGGTCTTCTTGATCCGCCCTCTGATTCCTCAAAGAGACAATCTCTTGTGCTTGGTCTGGTCTTGGATGTTGCAATCTCGATCTTGGGCCTGTGCACAATCTGGGCAACAGACCCAGGGTTTGTTGCACTAACACCTTCTTATTCGCCAAGTATTTGGGGTAATTCCGCTTTCAGTGACCATTTCCTTTGCAGTAGATGTTGTAGGGTGGAGACCTAAGTGGAGATCTTTTACGAATTGGAGGGCGATCCACTAAGAACATGAAGAACAAGAGGGTAAATCACAAGAGGAACACTCAATAACAAGTCCAATCACACATCCGCTAGACTCACAAACACATGAGATTCACAAGGTACAAGAACAATCAAATGGAAACAAGATACATGATAAAGTTCATCCCAAATCCTATGAAGGAGATGATGTCTTGATGATCTAGATAGATCCTTCCTGCAAGGGGGTCTTGAATCCCTAAGTATCTTCTCCAATGGAGGACTTGAACTCCAATGGAGTCTTCTCCCTCAAGAGGAATCACACAAGGGGAGATACATGAGCTAAGCTCTAATGTCTAGATCTATTATTAGCTACCCCTAAAATGGAGGAGAAGGAGGGATATATATAGGTCCAAGGCAAGGATGGGGTAAGTGAGGGCGAAAGGGTAAAGTTACATGGGCCTTTCCAAAATTCGGCCCGCAGATGCACTACCGGACAGTCCGGTACGGGGGACCGGACAGTTCGGTGGAAACAGAAACTTTTGGGCATCCAAAAATTGTAGGGCTGTCCGCTTGGGGGACCGGACTGTCCGGTAGTGCAATTTCTGCACGGACCAAAACTGCTCTCTGGATGGACCGGACAGTCCGGGTGGGCGACCGAACAGTTTGGTAGTGCAAATTTTGCACCATTTTCTTCTGTCGTCGCTTCCAAGTTTACCTCACAGACGGTGTAGGCATACACTTGCACTTGCACTCCTCCTCTTCATCCGTGGTGCTCCGATGATACCTATGCATGCACACTAGAGGAGAGTCGAGTAGTATACCATCCTCGATGGGGTGAAGTGAACACATGTAAAGGAGATGATTCACCTTTGTGTATGTGAAGTAGATGTCGCACGTGTCACTCGCCAAACAGACTCTTGACATGGTGATGTCTGTAGGATGCTCTGCATCATCCCCTCCCCCTTGGGAAAGATCCGACCTCGTATCAAAAACAAAATCGCCATGGAGAGATGGTGTTGTCGTGTAGAAGTGGACGTTCACCAAGTAGTCATCATCTTGAAGCTCATAGTGGTCACTCTCCAATGTCACACTATCGTGTGGTTCCTTCAAAAGGAGTAAGGACAACAAACACTTGGAAAAACAAATGTGGTTAGCGTTAGTGCAAAACCAAGCATTCAAGTGGTGATTCACCAAACAAGTGTCGTCATCATGCATAGCATAAGGTGTGACAACGGATTGTGACATGGCATGTAAGCATATGAATTGAGCACAATCAAGGTCATCATGGAAACAAGCATGCAATTGTGAGGTAGTGATGCAAATATGTGTGACAAGAGAATAAGCATCTACCTCATGGTCAGAGCAATCATGCATAAAGCGCTCGACAAATGGTCCATTGTAGGCATAAGAGTCATTCACAACACCAAAATAAATGTAGTGTCTAAACACATGGGTCAAGTGCAAGACAATCCAAGCATAACGGGCATAGGGTTTAGTGAAGATAGTGTGGCACTCAACACATTAGAAAGGGAAATTTTCATCATGTGTGAGGCAATCAAGTCAAGCATGTAGCGATGAATGGGGCATGTCATATGTGAAGTGGTGACATTGTTGCAACCAAGTATATTATAGGAGCAAGTAATCCAAGAATTGGATGCAACACACAAGGTATATATGTCATGAGGCATGGCAATGTGGCAATGACAAGTCGAAGCAAGATCTCTAGCATGTGTGCAATATGTCAAGGTGCAAGCAACACATGAAGTGGGATCCACAATATTCATGCTCATACTTTGGGGGTTTTTAAAAGAGAAGGACATCACCTTGAAAGCATGTCCTTGTGCGTCCTTCACAATTCCGAAGCATAAGCAAGTGCGATGTAGAAGCGAGTCGGTCGCAAGTGGTTCGCTCTCAAGAGATTGAGTAGTAAACTCACGGGAAGTGGAAGTTGACACCAAGTCAAAGAATCCTACACATGCACAAAAGAAAGAAAACAACGTATGTGCATGGTAGATAAACACATCATCCATCATGATGGTTCTCTTCTTTTGCACATAACCATTAGAAGCACAAGTGCACAAATAATATGATGCAACAATGGAAATATTCATCGCACTAGGTGTATGGTGCAAAGAAGTAAGACAAGCATTCTTCACAAGAAACATGTCAAAATCTCCAAATATATGCGAGAATGCTATGGGGCAATTTCCTAAGCAAGACTAAAAGCATTGTTGCACTCAATGCATGGCAAATCATCTAGCATGAGAGAGGCAACATATGGAGACATATGACAACAAGCAATAGAAATCATATGCAAAGCATGTAGATGGTTGTCATCAGCCGCATGAAACGATCAAGTACGAATCATTGGTGATGCAACATAAGCAAGCATATCAATCATGTCGTGCAAACTAGTGGAGCGAAGATGCAACATACTAGGGGAAATCATGGCAACCATGTCATGTGAGCAAATAGTAGGTATAGGCAATGCATATGACATACCGCAAGCACGAACACAAAGCAAGATCATAGTATCACCATATGAATGAGTCATCAATGGAACATGGCAATAACAAGCAATATCTCCACCAAGCTTGCAAATACACATACAAGTACGAGCAATCATCATGTGTAATGCAAAGAATGGGTCACAAATACATGGAAAAGGCATAGGAATGAGCATATCATGCAAACTGAACATGGCAAGATGGTCATAGAATATGTAATGGACAACAACCCATAACCATGTGAGGCCCATGTAGAAGAAATGCGCGAAGTCATTATGCAATGGAAATGGTGTGAAAACTAATCCACGGGATCCCAAATCATCATTGCTCTCTAGAGCTCGTTTCATCAACTCATGGGATTGTGAGGTTGACAAGTATTCATGGGTACCTACACAAAAGAGACAGAAACCAAAGAAAGTGTGTGCGTGGTGAATGTACACATCATCCATGATGATGTGTATGTGCATGTGTGAGTTAGCACAAGATAAGCACCACTCAAAGAAATTTGATGCATGGTATAAGAACATGTCATCCATCATGAAAGAATAGTTATTGTGTATAACATGATGGGGACACAAATTGAGTATACAAGTATATGTCACATCAATATCATTTTCATTCACGGGGAGCATATTGTGCACATAATTATTGGGATTATGCAATGGATGGGATTGATAAAAATCTCCTAACATGAATGAGGAAACTATGGGGGTCTCCTCATGAGTAATATTAGAAACATCATATGAAGAAAATGGACAATATCCAAAACAATGCACATCCGAAGCTAGGTGGTCATGGCATGGCATATGAGATAAATGATGCAAAGGTAGCATGTCAATATCATCACGAGAAAAACAAATGCCAATAACCATGGGCTTGTTATCTATGCCATAAGTGAAACTTGGGTTCATTTTAATGGCATATGCATAGTTACTACGAAGAGATTGCACATATGGCATATGGTTGATCTCATACATAGCATATGACAAGTCAAGCAAATTGTCAAACATGATGTGACCAAGATAATTATCACAAGAAATCATATGCAACATGGGATCACAACTAATAGACTCCACATGGCAATCATAAAACTCATCATAAATGGGTAAATCATCGCATGGGAAAGTCGCACTAGCATGAAGAATGGTTAATAGGTGGATCAACATCATGTAAGCAATCAATGTATATATAGTCCATTAGTGGGACTAGAGCATCACCTTCACCTATATTACCTTTATCATTCCACTGAAGTGGTGTAGGTGAGGTGGTAAAGACCGAATGGTGGTCATCTTTTTCATCTTGATGGAACCATGTGGGGGTGCATCATATTCCACCATGGCCATCGTCTTGTCCAAAGGGAGGACGAATTCATCGAGTATTGGCACGTCATCATAGATGGGACCTAGCACCAAATGAGAAGACACAATAGAGGTAGATGTTAAGTCATTAGTGTTGAAGGTGGCCTCGCATGACCTATCAACTATCTCACTCTCTCTATGTGGTGGCTCACTCCCTCCCTCAAAGTAGGTGCACTCAATGTCACATATGGTGGAGTCACTCAAATCACTCAAGTGGTGGTGGTGGCTCTCCTCACATTTGAATTGGGGCAACTTATCATATATGGGGCTAGTGGTGAAGTCACTCTCACTCTCAATATGGTGGCACAAGTCACTCGACTCATCACCATACGCTGTCGTGGTTGAAAGGAAAATCCCATGCTCAACCATCTCGTAGTCGTCGCCGTGGATGAAGGCCGAAGATGGCACATCATCACTCTTGCCTCCAAAGATGGACGCATCATCCTTGCTTGTCACCGTGTCACTCGCCTCCAAATCTTGGTCCTTGAGTTGCTCCGTAGTCGTACTTGTCACCGCACCATCTTGAAAAAGAGTCGTAGTAGACTCAACATCATCAATGCCACAAAGGATGGAGGTGAAGTCGAACTTGGGGACATCATCTTGGAGCTCATCGGGCTTGGACATCTCGGTGGCACTAGCCTCATGCTTGCTGTCTTGGAGCGTGGTCGTCGTGAAGTGTGCTTGGGGTCGAGTAGACTTGGCCTTCATGAGTTCTTGCTCTGCCTTGAGAGCACCAACATACATGTCGTCGAGGGACTCGTAGTTGTTGGTGAAAATAGGCTTGGCAATGTTGTTGTTCAATCCCATCATGAAGTAGAACTTCACCCAAATGGGGTCGTCCACACTGGCTCGTTGCAAGGCTTTCTTCATGTTCTTGAAGTACTCGTCGAGGGACTTCGATCCTTGTATAGTGTTCTCCAATTGGCATTGAAGATGTTCCGTGTAGGTGGAAGGTACAAATTCTCGCCGCATCGTTTCCTTCGTCTTGGGCCAACTCATGTTGAAGCTCGTCGAAGGTGTGTGAGTCCACCAAATCAACGCGTAGTCGTGGAAGGTACTTGTGGCGCACTCCACTTGATCTTCGGAGGGGACTTGGTGTAGCTTGAGGTAGTCGTCCATCTTGCGCTCCCACTCGAGATACTCCTCGGGGTCTTGAGTCCCATAGAAATCGGCATCTTCCACGATTACGCGTGGAAGATTCGGAGGCGACTTCAAGGCATCTTCGCCTTTGGACATTCGGCATCTTCGCCAACAAGAACCTCAAGAGAAGCTCCCCAAGCTCAAGTCTGCGATTTCCATGAGCTACTACGACCTCGACACCAAGTTATTTTTTGTGGTGTCGAACTTGTCCTTCTTGGTGTAGACCAAAGTAGATGTGCTTTGCCTATCCATCACAAGACTCGAGTAGAGGTGAGTAGGAAATGAGATAAACAATACCAAGCTACCTTTTGCCAAAGTTGAGGATGTATCCCGTTTCACTCAATGTGAAATGAAAGAATAGTGGAATTGGTACCGGACTTGCTCACTCACACCTACAAAGTAAAGCTTATCGAGTGGCTTGGTTAGGGCAAGTGGCACAAAAAATTGATGCATTTGTTAGTAAGAGTCAACAATGTTGAAAGAGATTCATAAATTCGAAAGTGAAACAAGTAGACCAATAGCAACGAATGGCACATGGAAACACACACACACACATAGACAGATAAATGGGGTCGTGCAACCAAAGAATGAGCAGAAAATGTGGAATCCATGGAAAACGCTCCCGTTGCACAACTCTAGAGACACGCTAGCATAATTGCTCAATAGGCGGATGGGACACTTGTGCACAACCTATAAGATGCAAAATGTATCAACTTTCTATCCCAAGTATGCTATTTATGTATGGTTCCCGGTGTTTCGCACACGATGATCCAAGATGATCAATAAAGTAGCATGATATGCAATGTGGCAATGATATGGCTATTGATTACAAGCTCTTTGTTTTTCTCTTTGCTTAAAAGCTTATTCTCTTTCTTTTTGTATGGCCACTATGCAAAATGCACAAACCAAGATAGCAATTGTGTATATGTGGGAACAATCTTGTGAAACAAGAGATGATATGATGATACCAAGATGATATGGTATGTATGCAATGGGAGGTGTGTATCACTAATGTGCACAAGTAGCATTGTCGGCAATACTCAAATGGCTAGTCTCAATAGGCAAGTGACGCAAAATGACTAGGGGTTAACAAAGCAATGGCAAGAATGAATGTACAATGATGGCACTACAAAAAAAAGACACATCCGTGACATTTCGGGCCGAACGAAAAAATTCTGTCATACTTATGACACTTCTATGACGATAATTGTGACAAAACCCGAAATCATCATAGATGTGGTGGGCTCCTACTTCTATGACAAAAAATCATGACCGAAAATGGGCTTTTCGTCCTGGGAGGGCCGGAGATGCAGCTGCATGGCATTCTTTGGGCCGTCCATGACGGAAAAAACTGTGGTAGAAGCGAAGGCGAGGAAAATATCATGGTGTTCCCGGTTACGGTGGGTGGTCGGGGCCGGGTGATGCGCGTTTCTCTCGTACACGCACGCGCGTGGGTGTGAGACGTTGGGCTCTAACTGAACCCGAGCGAGGCGCTGGGCTCTAACTGAACCCGAGCGATTGCACTGCAGGTTGTGCATTACTGAACCTGAGCGATCGATCGATGGCTATTAACTGAACCTGATTGAGCGATTCCTTCGCTACTTCTGCTAACTGAAGTCGATCGATGCTGCCTCTGGATGAATAGTGAGCGTTGCTGGGGGGTTTGGATGAACAGTTCCCGGTGGGGGTGGATGAACAGGACCCCGTGGTGTTGCCTCTGGATGAACAGGACCCCGATCGATCGAGCCGGTTGGGGCTGGATGAATAGGACCCCATGGAGGGCTGGATGAACAGGACCACCCCGTGGAGGGATGGATGAACAGTAGACGGTGGAGGGCTGGACGAACAGTAGCCCGTGGAGGGGTGGTTGAACAAGAGCTCATGGAGAGGGCTGGTTGAATAGTAGTCGGTGGAGTAGCGCGCGGTGGAGGCTGGATGAACAGGAGCCCGTGGATGAACAGTCACAGGTGGAGGCTGGAGGAGGTCGACGGTGGATGAACAGTAGCCCATGGAGGTTGGAGGGGGTCGATGGTGGAGATGACCAGTATCCCGTGGAGTCCCGTTTTGCGGTATGCCATACCCCTCCCGGTGCACAGGACCCCCATTTCGACCGTAGCGCTCCAACACAACTCCGTTTCCTCCGTTTTGTGGTACGCCACACCCCTCCCGATGAACAGGACCCCCGTTTCGACCGTAGGAAGTATGTTTCCTACATTTTGCGGTACGCCAGACCCCTCCCGATGAACAGGATCTCGTTTCGACCGTGGCCGATCGAACACAAGGCCATTTCCTCCGTTCTGTGGTACGCCAGGACTCGTTTCCATCGGTTGTTCCGTCCAAGCCCTCCCGATGAACACGACGATGCATTCCATTCCGACCCAGCCGGTTGGCTCCCCATGAACACGACGACAATGCAGTTTCTCCGTTCCGACCCAGCCATGTACACGAGCCCTGGCCGTACGTATGCGCGAGTAGGCGTTCAAGACCCCGCCCGTATGTACGTATGTGGCCGTATTTTCTTTTTTGCACACTGGCCGTTGTACGTATGTGTACATGCTACATGCGCGCCTCTACTACAACACGTGCGCGCCTCTACATCGACCAGTATGTACATACACGTTCGCGACCAGAATGACAACGCTACGTACGCTTCGACCAGGTGGGTCTCGAGTGTCAGGCACTTCCTTGCGTGCGAAGATGTAGCTGGTGGGTCCCGGCAGTCAGGGGGGCGAATCATTTATTTGCCCGAACGCACTTCCTTGCGTGCGAAGATGTAGCTGGTAGGTCCTAGCAGTCAGTGAGGAAACATTTTTTTCGTGAAATACGGTTGCCCGTCTGGTGGGTCCCTGCTGTCAAGTGGAGGACTCATTATTTTCTGCATAATAAGGAGGCACTTCCTTGCTGCGGCCGTGGACCCAGCTGCCAGCCTCTCCACGTACAGTCCACGTCCGATGGAAGCCGTTCCTTGACCACGTTGACCACGCCACGCCGAGAGCACCAGGGCGGTGGACGACGTAGGAAGGGGACGACGCGGAGCCTGGGAAGACACCGCAGTGGATGCCCACACGTAGAGGAGTATGAGGGTTCACTGGTTCGCTGTGGTGTGAGGCTGCCGTCGCCGCAGAATAATAGGGGGCGTGGGTGAGTAGAGGGATGGCCTGGCCAGCGGTGGGAGTAGTTGGGGGCAGTGAGGCCGCCACGGCATCGCAGCTGGCCACGGGAGGCGGCAGCACGAGGCACGACCGATGCTAGTTTGGGCGGCTGGAGCAAGAAGACCAGAGGTTGAAGAAGCACTACGGTCGTTGGATGGACATTGTATGGTCACTGGAGCAAGAATCGTGCATATTGACTAAGTTGACAAAGCCCTCCGTCCCCGTCAACTTAGTAGGCCCACAAGTCAGCCTGCCACTATACTGGGTCCTAGCTAGCAGGGGGAGTATTCATTTTTTGTGTGTAATAAGGAGGCACTTCCTTGCGTGCGAAGATGTAGCTGGTGGGTCCCAGCAGTTAGGGGGGAATGATTTTTTCATGAAATATGGTGGCCCATCCGGTGGGTCCCTGCAGTCAGGTGGAGGAATAATTATTTTGCACATAATAAGGAGGCACTTCCTTGCGGCCCCCGTGGACCAGCTGTCAGCCTCTCCACATACAGTACTCTTCCGATGGAAGTCATTCCTTGACCACGTTGACTACGCCGCGCCGAGAGCACTAGGGCGGTGGACGACAGCGAGGCCTAGGAAGGGGACGGTGCGGATCCGGGGAAGACACGACAGTGGGTGCCCATGCATAGAGGAGTATGAGGGTTCACTAGTTCGCTGCGGTGTGAGGCTGCCGTCGCCGCAGAATAACAGAGGGTGTGGGTGTATAGAGGGATGGCCTGGCCAACGATGGGAGTGGTAGGGGGCGGTGAGGCCTCCGCAGCATCAGATCCGGCCACGGGAGGCAGGAGCACGAGGCATAACCGGCGCTGGTTTGGGCAGCTGGAGCAAGAAGACTAGAGGTTGAAGAAGCACTACGGCCGTTGGATGGACATCGTACGGTCACTGGAGCTAGAATTGTGCATATTGACTAAGTTGACAAATACCTCCATCCCCGTCAACTTAGTAGGCCCACAAGTCAGCCTCTCACAATACTGGGTCCCAGCTAGCAGGGGAGTATTCATTTTTTTTGTGCGTAATAAGGAGGCACTTCCTTGCGTGTGAAGATATAACTGGTGGGTCCGAGCTGTTAGCGGCGATAACATTTTTTTGCGAAATACAGAGGCCCTTTCGGTGGGTCCCAGATGTCAGGTGGAGGAATCATTATTTTGCGCTAATAAGGAGGCATTTCCTTGCGTGTGTCCGTGGACCCAGCTGTCAGCCTCTCCACGTATAATCCACTTCAGATGCATGTCGGTTGTTGACCACGTTGACCAGGCCGCGCCGAGAGCACTAGGGCGGTGGACGGCGACGAGGCCTAGCAAGGTGTCGGATTTCGGGTTCCGGCAGACCCTTGAGGTTCGAACACTGGGGTGCGCGCGGAGATTTCGCCTCCTACCTACCTACACCCCTCCGCCTCGCTAAGATCTAAGCTATGGAAAGGACAACACAAGAGACACAGGGTTTATACTGGTTCGGGCCACCGTTGTGGTGTAATACCCTACTCGAGTGTGTGGTGTGGTGGATTTCCTCTTGGGCTGATGATGATGAACAATACAAGGAAGAACATCCTCGCGAGGGTCTGTTCTTTGCTGGGGGGACGAACTACTAGGAGGAGTTCAGTCACCCTTCTCTCTCTCTGATTTCGATCCGATCCTTGATCCTTGATGCTCGATCTTCAACCCCCTCTCCCTGTGGGTGGCTGGTCCTATTTATAGGCAATGGCCCTGGGCCTCTTCCCAAATATTGAGCGGGAAGGGCGCCAACAATTGGCCATTTTGAAGGGGAACATCTAGTACACTTATCCTGACTAAAGTTAGTCCTCGCCTGCACAAAGCTCTGGTGGTGACGCCATCTTGGGCTCCACGATGACCTCCGTCCTGCAGTCCTCCTGGTCTTGGTCTTGTTGCACCGAAATGACAACCTTTGCCTGATGCCTCGGTACTCCGCGGCTGCGCTTGCCCCCTTTGCACCAAAGGGGAAAGGAGGACACTGCGCGGGCTGGCGCCCGCCTGGCGCCCTTAGTGGTCATGGCTTGCGTCACGGGCACCTCGTGAGGTACCCCGCCTTGATCTCTCCGTATCCTCGCGAGCCAGCCTGGTGAGGCCGTGCCTGAGGAAGCTTCGTGTCGTCCGCCCCGCGAGGCTTGGCCCCTCGCGAGGGTCTTGGGTCTGTGTTGATGAAGATGGGCCGTGCTGGGCGCCCCTTTGAGCCACGCCGTAGGCCGCAGGCAGGCAAGTCTGGGGACCCCCATTCCCAGAACGCCGACAGTAGCCCCCGGGCCCAAGGCGCGCCCGGACTTGGTCGTGCAGGGAGGCGGAAGGGCAAGAGCGAAGCGCCGCGGGCCCTATCAGCCTGCGGTCTTGGCCGCCGTGTGGCGGTTGATTGGACATGAGCGCCTTAGCAACCGCGCGAGTTGATAAAGGAGCGGCATCCGCCTAGGCTTTGCTTTTTGCTTTCTGCGGTTGCTGCTCAGATCCCCTTTCTTGCGCCTCTCCTTCCTTTCTCCAAAATTTCCAGATCCACTCCGACTGCGTGACCTAGGAAGTCATGGCGCCTCGTCAGTCCCCGGCCGTAGCTTGGTACTCGTCTGCCCTGGACTCGCCGAACGTGTCGGAGGCGAGCCTCGCCCAGTTGCGCCGGATGGCGGCGGCGCGGGGCATCGACGGGGCGAAGGTGTTCAAGGCCGGCTCCGCCACCCCTGAGGGTCAAGGGAGCACCTTCTATCCGTTCTTCGTAAGCGCCATTGCTGCTGGCCTGGTGCCTCCCTTCTCTGAGTTCTT
This sequence comes from Triticum urartu, assembly GCF_056163025.1. NCBI lineage: Eukaryota > Viridiplantae > Streptophyta > Magnoliopsida > Poales > Poaceae > Triticum > Triticum urartu. The sequence goes on from NC_141874.1 coordinate 568,317,364, forward strand.
CTTCTCTGTCCTCCGCCATTATAAGCTACAGGCTCTGCATCTCCACCCCAACTCCGTCCTTCTCCTGGCGATCTTCGCCTATTACTATGAGGCTCATGTAGGGGTGCAGCCCTCAGTGGCCTTGCTGCGCCACTACTTCTACCTCCGGACCTCTTGCGGTCCTGCTTCCGCGTGCGCGAGCTTCATCGCGTACGGTGGCGCCATTGCCATTTCGAACCCTAGGAAAAGGATTGAGGGCTTCAGGAGCATGTGGGTCTTGGCGGATGCTGAGCGCATCCACCCTCGGCTGATCTTGCCCACGGAGCAACCCACGAGCTCCAGCGATTGGGGTCGAGCGGAGCTTGCGGACCCCCGTGCGAAGCTGGTGTTGGAGAAGATGGACGCGGATCTGAGGCCAGCCAACATGGCGGTGGCGAAGCTGACCGGCGCGTCGCTGCTGAGGGAATTCCTGGAGCACCAGCTGGCTCCACTTCGGCAGTACTAACTTCCGATGTGGAGGCCCCATCCGAGCCCCGCAGCCTTGGCCGACGGAGATCTAGCAGCGGTCCTCCAATCTCTGGCCGGGGGCGATGTGGCGAGGTTGGAGGGCGCTCCTACGCCCTTGTTCCTCCGCGACGACTGGGAGCAGGTAGTGGAGTCCATGCCCGTCTTCAACGGGGACGGGCCCATGTGTCGGCGTTCTGGGAACGGGGGTCCCCAGACTTGCCTGCCTGCGGCCTGCGGTGTGGCTCAAAGGGGGGCCCAGCACGGCCCATCTTCATCAACACAGACCCAAGACCCTCGCGAGGGGCCAAGCCTCGCGGGGCGGACGACACGGAGCTTCCTCAGGCACGGCCTCATCAGGCTGGCTCGCGAGGAGGTGGAGAGATCAAGGCGGGGTACCTCACGAGGTGCCCGTGACGCAAGCCATGACGACCAAGGGCACCAGGCGGGTGCCAGCCCGCGCAGTGTCCTCCTTTCCTCTTTGGTGCAAAGGGGGCAAGCACAACTGCGGAGTACGGAGGCATCAGGCAAAGGTTACCATTTCTGTGCAACAAGACCAAGACCAGGGAGACTGCAAGACGGAGGTCATCGTGGAGCCCGGGACGGCGTCACCACCAGAGCTTTGTGCAGGCGAAGACTACTTTTGTCAGGGTAGCTAGTACTAGCTGTCCCCCTTCAAATTAGCCCGCCATTGTTGGCTCCCTTCCCGCTCGATATTTGGGAAGACGACCAGGGCCTCTATAAATAGGACCAGCCACCCACAGAGCAAGGGGGGTTCGGGAGGATTAAGAGAAGGGGTTCGATCAGAGAGAGAGAGAGAGAGAGAAGGGTGGCTGAACTCCTCCCAGCAGTTCATCGCCCCAGCCAAGAACAGACCCTCGCGAGGCTATTCTTCCTTGTATCATTCATCATCATCAGCCCAAGAGGCAATCCACCACACCACAAACTGGAGTAGGGTATTACACCACAACGGTGGCCCGAACCAGTATAAACCCCGTGTCCCTTGTGTTGTTCTTTCCATAGCTTAGATCTTAGCGAGGCGGAGGGGTGCAGGTAGGTAGGAAGCGAAATCTCCGCGCGCACCCCTGTGTTCAAACCTCAAGGGTCTGCCAGAACCCGAAATCCGACATTTGGCGCGCCAGGTAGGGGTGCGCCGCAATTCGTCTTCCACCGCCCCGTTCTCCTCCGACCATCGCACCCATGTTCGACGCTCGTCGGGCCCGCGCCGAGCGCCGGGCCGCTCTCGCTTCCTGCATCGCCCAGACGGCTCCTGTCGGCGGGCGTCCACACCGTTCTCCGTCACCTGCCGTCAACGCCGCCACCGGCCCGGCGGGGGACGAGCAGCAAGCATCGTCTTAGCATCCGTCCGTGCGGCAAGACGGCCGCACCGCAACTCCCTCGCTCCCCCCGGCTGGTTCTTCGTCCCGCGCGCTCTGCGCACCCATGGAGGCTCAAGCTGCGCTCATCGTGGCGAACGAGCTCCTGTGCTACCGCCCCGTCGACGACGTCTGTGAAGAATGGCTCGACCGCGTCGCCGAGCTCGTCCGCACCGCAGGGGGCTCTCCTGCGCCGTCCGTTCCGCTGCACCGCACCCCGCCCCGCGCGGGCGACGAAGCTCCGGCGGCGCCCCGGTCGCCTCCTCCTCAGGAAGGCGCCATGGCTTCAAGGCACGTGGCCCCTGGGCGGAACCCGCTCCGTCAGGTGCCAGCGCAGCAAGAGCAGAGCTGCCAGGAAGTCCCTCGCCCGCAAGAAGCTGCCCGGGCGCTCCCTGCTCCAGCACGTCACGACCATGCTCCTGCTCCCGCACGTCAAGACCCAGCTGCGGCGCGTGGGGACATGCAAGACCAAGCTCTCCGTCACCCAAGGCCTCTCGTGGCCACAGCAGGCTGCCGTGCCTTCACCGCCGAGCTACGCAGTGTCGCATGGCCCGGCAAGTTCAAGCCATACCTGCCTCCTCGCTACGACGGCACGGCTGACCCTGCGGAGTTCCTCCAGCTCTATGAGCTGGGCATCGAAGCTACCAACGGAGACGAGAAGGTCATGGCGAACTGGTTTCCCATGGCGCTCAAGGACGGGGCACGCACCTGGCTCCTGAAATTGGCTCCAGGCACGATCTCCTCCTGGGACGAGATGCGCACCCGCTTCATCGCCATCTTCCAAGGTACACGAGACCGGCCACCCGCCGTGAGCGACATGCGCCGCATCAAGCAACAACCCGGGGAGACCCTGCAGAAGTACATCAACGCTTCAACAACGCACGCCTCAAGATTCCCAGGGTGACTGAGGAGGCCATCATCTCAGCCTTCTCCGACGGCGTGCGTGATGTCAAGATGAAGGAGGAGCTGGTGATGTAGGCAGACCTGTGCACTTCTTTGGAGCTGTTCAACTTGGCAACCAAGTGCGCCAAGGCTGAGGAAGGGCGTCTCTCCCTCCTCGAGCTGCCTGCAGCGGACCCGGAAGAGAAGAAGCCCAAGGCCAAGGATGTGAAGCACAAGGGGGCTGCCGTGCTCGCGGCAGAACCAGACACCAAGCGGGGCAGAGATCAGCTCGAACCTTCCAAGGGCAGTCGATACTGTGTGTACCACGACCTCCACACCCACAACACCAACGAATGTCAAGAGCTCTGAGCCGTGCAAGAAGGAAGGATCGGCCGTCGCCCCGACCGCGGTGACCGGGGCTACGGTCGAGGAGGAGGAAGGAACGCAGGACGCTGGGAAGACCGTGGCCCGCGCCAAGGGTGGCGCGATCAACCTCGCGAGGATCGCTGGCAAGATCCGCCTCGCGAGGGAGACTGGAGGGATCAGCCTCGCGAGGATCGCCCGCAAGGCAACGCAGGCCTCCCTCCGCTGCCGCCGCAGCCAAGGAGGAGTGACGACCGCCACCAGGACGAGGGGGCTTCTAGGAGCCGCGCGCGATCGCCTGCACCCTGGGCGGGGCCCAAGCCCCAGCCTCTCAATGCATCTTCAAGCAGTTCGCCCGCGAAGTGAATGCAGTCCTCCCCAAGCTCAAAGCCACGCGCCCTCTCAGGTGGTCGGCATGCGCCATCACGTTCATCTCAGCAGATCAGCTCAAGTGTGCGGCTACAGCCGGAGTCCTCCCGATGCTCTGTTCCCCAATCATCAGCAACGTGGTGGTCACCAGGACCCTCATCGACGGCGGGGCAGGGCTCAATGTCCTGTCCATGGAAACATTCAACAACCTCCAAGTGCCCTACAGCCAGCTTCAGCCAACCAAGCCTTTCTCCGGAGTCACCGACGGCTCCACGGTCCCGATTGGGCAGGTCCACCTCCCTGTCACCTTTGGGGCACGCGACAACTACCGCACCGAGCTCATCGACTTCGACGTCGCTCACGTTCGCCTGCCGTACAACACCATCCTTGGGTACCAGCACTGGCCAAGTTCATGGCCGTAACTCACCACGGCTACAACGTCCTCAAGATGCTAGGAAGTGGCGGAGTCATCACGGTGCCCTTTGAAGAGAAGGACACGGTGTGTTCCCTGGAGCGAGCCTTTCAGGCCGCGTCACTGGAAGACCCGGATCGCGGAAGCAGGAGGCTTCCCGAGACCGCCCCCAAGAAGAAGAAGACATCGTCCGCCCCGGCCCCTCAGGAGGCAGGCCCCTCTGGGCCCACACCTGCCCAGGAGGAACCTCCTTCCATCGCATAGGAAAGCGCGCCCGGTGCCCTCCTCAGGCAGGGCTCGGGGGCTCTCCCCTGGAGGGCCACCGACCTGGCTAGGGTCACGAGGGAGGCGCTTGGGCACCACATGGAGGCGTGTTTCAAAGCACGTTTCCCTCAAGAAGGAGTAAGGCAAGGAGAGCCAGACCCTCAGGAGTTCGTCAGCAAGGCCATTCAGGAGCTACAGGAGTCAAGAGTCATGAAAGGCGGCCGCCGCCTACCAGCAATGGCTCCCTATCCAGGCAAGGATGGTGGGCTGCGCGTCTGCATCGACATACCAGGGCTCAATCGAGTCACCTCTCTGGAGCGCCTCTGGCCCTCGCGAGTGGGGTGCTGCGGAGGTCCACCCCACAGCTACGTTCGCATGCCTTACGGCTTGCCGAACGCGGCTGCCACGTACCAGCGCCTCATGAGGGGCATCATGGAGGCACAAGAGGCCAGGCATTCCACAGCTCTGGCGGAGATGGAGATGGTCCGTGAGGAGCCACCAGCGCCTCCGGAGCCTCCCGAGGCCCCTAGGCCTGGGGGCTCGTGAGGATCGGCTTCTGCAGCCCACCGAGTCTGCTACACCAACAGTCCTTCGTCCTCAACATCATCAGGTGACATCTTTCAAGTTTCATTTCCAGCTGGGAGCGCCCCCCTGGGCTGCATTATTCTCGGGCCGCGTGGGTCCGTCCCTGCGGCATGTATCCTTTTATTTCATGTTGTTATCTTACTTTGTTGGGGGCGCCCCTCGGGCTGCATCATCCCCAAGTCGCTCGGGCCAGACCCAGCGGCGTGTATCCCTTTTGCGTTTATTTCCGGTTATGCGTTCAACCCGCCATGCTTGATTATTTGATGCCGGTCCACGGCACCTCTTCTTCTCCATGCCGACCACTTGCACGTTAAAAGGGGGGTACCTGAGCATCGTGGCTCAGGGCTCTTACTGGCTCTCCAGCCCTCACCCTCTGGCCTTGTCCACGGCATCGCGACCTGGCATACCAGCGACGGCTGAGACCAGCTCGAGGGCCGGGACCCGAGGACGTAGAGTGCCGGCATCTAACCAAATTTGCAGGGACACATCACAAGATAAGGCCCAGTGCCAGGCGCAACCTGCCTAGAGGTAGGGCCCCGTGAGTCCCGCGCTGGCTCACGGGTGCACAGATACACCTCGCCAGGCCCTACCGTGCCAACCACGTGTCAGGGCGGGGTTGTACATGCCCCGGGGGCTCCTCCCGGAGGGGGGCCCCCTCCCACATACCAGTGGAAGCACCATGCTCCAAGCTGGCTGACAACACTGCCGAGGAGCGGCTATGCCCGTACACATACGGAAGCGCTATGCTTCGCGCTGGTGATAAACAACTGAGGGTGGCCCCCGGGCCGCATCAACCTCAGGGAGCCAAGAGCTCAGTGTCTAGCCTCATCCTAACGCCTCCCCTCGGGAGTGCCGCGTGAGGGGGCTGGGCACGGGGGCTGCGCCTGGGTCACGCCCAGACGCACGCCGCCCAGCCAGGCCCCCCCAGGCTTGGTTCGTCGCGCGTCTCTCCCCGAGCGGAGCCAAGGTATGAAGGCCGTTTGAGCGTCAAGGGGGACTCCTGAGCATCGCGACTCAGGAGCCTAACTGGTCATGTAGCCCCTCACTCCTTAGTTCCGAAAGGCTAACGACGGTTGAGGTATGCGCGCGGCTGCGCTCTGCAGACGTAGAACGGTAGATCCACCCACATCATACCTCCCTACTTGCTGTTCGTGCGCCAAGGGGGACTCCTGAGCATCGCGACTCAGGAGCCTAACTTGTCACGTAGCCCCTCACTCCTTGGTCCCGTCCTGGTTTCCGGTCGGGGCTAACGGCGGCTGAGGTATGCGCGGGGCCGGGCTCTGCCGGCGTAGAACATAAGCAAGTAGGAAGGAAAAGCGTAAATCTCTAGGAATTCGAAAGCAAATATTATAGTCCACACTGTTATCTCAATGCGAAACGCAAGTGTAAACGCCTCCGCGAGGCATGATACATGTGCAGGAATTAAAGGCAGGACAGGAGCCACAACGGAGTCACTTGTCGGTGGTGGGGCAGCGCGGAGTGGGTTCGCCTCATGGAGCAGTGGGGTCGGCAGCGCCTTGCTTCGGCTTGGTGCTCAAGGCCCGGAACTTCCCCAGCAGAGCCTCCGCGTGACCCTTCACGGCCTCGGCAGCGGCATGCTCGCCGCTTACTGGCTCCAGCAGGCTGTCGAGGTCGACGCCGGGATCGCGAAGGTAGATGTGGGTGAGGACCCACGTCAGCGCTGCAGAAGACAGGACATGCGCAAGGGGACTGCCGTGCTCGCGGCAGAACCAGACACCAAGCGGGGCAGAGATCAGCCCGAACCTTTCAAGGGCAGCTGGTACTGTGTGTACCACGACCTCCACACCCACAACACCAACGAATGTCAAGAGCTCCGAGCCGTGCGAGAAGGAAGGATCGGCCGTCGCCCCGACCGAGGTGACCGGGGTTACGCAGTCCGTGGTGACCGTGGTGGTCACCAGGACTGCATTCGCTTGGTGTCTGTCGGGGCGACGGCCGATCCTTCCTTCTCGCACGGCTCGGAGCTCTTGACATTCGTTGGTGTTGTGGGTGTGGAGGTCGTGGTACACACAGTACCAGCTGCCCTTGAAAGGTTCGGGCTGATCTCTGCCCCGCTTGGTGTCTGGTTCTGCCGCGAGCACGGCAGTCCCCTTGCGCATGTCCTGTCTTCTGCAGCGCTGACGTGGGTCCTCACCCACATCTACCTTCGCGATCCCGGCGTCGACCTCGACAGCCTGCTAGAGCCAGTAAGCGGCGAGCATGCCGCTGCCGAGGCCGTGAAGGGTCACGCGGAGGCTCTGCTGGGGAAGTTCCGGGCCTTGAGCACCAAGCCGAAGCAAGGCGCTGCCGACCCCACTGCTCCATGAGGCGAACCCACTCTGCGCTGCCCCACCACCGACAAGTGACTCCGTTGTGGCTCCTGTCCTGCCTTTAATTCCTGCACATGTATCATGCCTCGCGGAGGCGTTTACACTTGCGTTTCGCATTGAGATAACAGTGTGGACTGTAATATTTGCTTTCGAATTCCTAGAGATTTACGCTTTTCCTTCCTACTTGCTTATGTTCTACGCCGGCAGAGCCCGGCCCCGCGCATACCTCAGCCGCCGTTAGCCCCGACCGGAAACCAGGACGGGACCAAGGAGTGAGGGGCTACGTGACAAGTTAGGCTCCTGAGTCGCGATGCTCAGGAGTCCCCCTTGGCGCACGAACAGCAAGTAGGGAGGTATGATGTGGGTGGATCTACCGTTCTACGTCTGCAGAGCGCAGCCGCGCGCATACCTCAACCGTCGTTAGCCTTTCGGAACTAAGGAGTGAGGGGCTACATGACCAGTTAGGCTCCTGAGTCGCGATGCTCAGGAGTCCCCCTTGACGCTCAAACGGCCTTCATACCTTGGCTCCGCTCGGGGAGAGACGCGCGACGAACCAAGCCTGGGGGGGCCTGGCTGGGCGGCGTGCGTCTGGGCGTGACCCAGGCGCAGCCCCCGTGCCCAGCCCCCTCACGCGGCACTCCCGAGGGGAGGCGTTAGGATGAGGCTAGACACTGAGCTCTTGGCTCCCTGAGGTTGATGCGGCCCGGGGGCCACCCTCAGTTGTTTATCACCAGCGCGAAGCATAGCGCTTCCGTATGTGTACGGGCATAGCCGCTCCTCGGCAGTGTTGTCAGCCAGCTTGGAGCATGGTGCTTCCACTGGTATGTGGGAGGGGGCCCCCCTCCGGGAGGAGCCCCCGGGGCATGTACAACCCCGCCCTGACACGTGGTTGGCACGGTAGGGCCTGGCGAGGTGTATCTGTGCACCCGTGAGCCAGCGCGGGACTCACGGGGCCCTACCTCTAGGCAGGTTGCGCCTGGCACTGGGCCTTATCTTGTGATGTGTCCCTGCAAATTTGGTTAGATGCTGGCACTCTACGTCCTCGGGTCCCGGCCCTCGAGCTGGTCTCAGCCGTCGCTGGTATGCCAGGTCGCGATGCCGTGGACAAGGCCAGAGGGTGAGGGCTGGAGAGCCAGTAAGAGCCCTGAGCCACGATGCTCAGGTACCCCCCTTTTAACGTGCAAGTGGTCGGCATGGAGAAGAAGAGGTGCCGTGGACCGGCATCAAATAATCAAGCATGGCGGGTTGAACGCATAACCGGAAATAAACGCAAAAGGGATACACGCCGCTGGGTCTGGCCCGAGCGACTTGGGGATGATGCAGCCCGAGGGGCGCCCCCAACAAAGTAAGATAACAACATGAAATAAAAGGGATACATGCCGCAGGGACGGACCCACGCGGCCCGGGAATAATGCAGCCCAGGGGGGCGCTCCCAGCTGGAAATGAAACTTGAAAGATGTCACCTGATGATGTTGAGGACGAAGGACTGTTGGTGTAGCAGACTCGGTGGGCTGCAGAAGCCGATCCTCACGAGCCCCCAGGCCTAGGGGCCTCGGGAGGCTCCGGAGGCGCTGGTGGCTCCTCACGGACCATCTCCATCTCCGCCAGAGCTGTGGAATGCCTGGCCTCTTGTGCCTCCATGATGCCCCTCATGAGGCGCTGGTACGTGGCAGCCGCGTTCGGCAAGCCGTAAGGCATGCGAACGTAGCTGTGGGGTGGACCTCCGCAGCACCCCACTCGCGAGGGCCAGAGGCGCTCCAGAGAGGTGACTCGATTGAGCCCTGGTATGTCGATGCAGACGCGCAGCCCACCATCCTTGCCTGGATAGGGAGCCATTGCTGGTAGGCGGCGGCCGCCTTTCATGACTCTTGACTCCTGTAGCTCCTGAATGGCCTTGCTGACGAACTCCTGAGGGTCTGGCTCTCCTTGCCTTACTCCTTCTTGAGGGAAACGTGCTTTGAAACACGCCTCCATGTGGTGCCCAAGCGCCTCCCTCGTGACCCTAGCCAGGTCGGTGGCCCTCCAGGGGAGAGCCCCCGAGCCCTGCCTGAGGAGGGCACTGGGCGCGCTTTCCTATGCGATGGAAGGAGGTTCCTCCTGGGCAGGTGTGGGCCCAGAGGGGCCTGCCTCCTGAGGGGCCGGGGCGGACGATGTCTTCTTCTTCTTGGGGGCGGTCTCGGGAAGCCTCCTGCTTCCGCGATCCGGGTCTTCCAGTGACGCGGCCTGAAAGGCTCGCTCCAGGGAACACACCGTGTCCTTCTCTTCAAAGGGCACCGTGATGACTCCGCCACTTCCTAGCATCTTGAGGACGTTGTAGCCGTGGTGAGTTACGGCCATGAACTTGGCCAGTGCTGGTACCCAAGGATGGTGTTGTACGGCAGGCGAACGTGAGCGACGTCGAAGTCGATGAGCTCGGTGCGGTAGTTGTCGCGTGCCCCAAAGGTGACAGGGAGGTGGACCTGCCCAATCGGGACCGTGGAGCCGTCGGTGACTCCGGAGAAAGGCTTGGTTGGCTGAAGCTGGCTGTAGGGCACTTGGAGGTTGTTGAATGTTTCCATGGACAGGACATTGAGCCCTGCCCCGCCGTCGATGAGGGTCCTGGTGACCACCACGTTGCTGATGATTGGGGAACAGAGCATCGGGAGGACTCCGGCTGTAGCCGCACACTTGAGCTGATCTGCTGAGATGAACGTGATGGCGCATGCCGACCACCTGAGAGGGCGCGTGGCTTTGAGCTTGGGGAGGACTGCATTCACTTCGCGGGCGAACTGCTTGAAGATGCATTGAGAGGCTGGGGCTTGGGCCCCGCCCAGGGTGCAGGCGATCGCGCGCGGCTCCTAGAAGCCCCCTCGTCCTGGTGGCGGTCGTCACTCCTCCTTGGCTGCGGCGGCAGCGGAGGGAGGCCTGCGTTGCCTTGCGGGCGATCCTCGCGAGGCTGATCCCTCCAGTCTCCCTCGCGAGGCGGATCTTGCCAGCGATCCTCGCGAGGTTGATCGCGCCACCCTTGGCGCGGGCCACGGTCTTCCCAGTGTCCTGCGTTCCTTCCTCCTCCTCGACCGTAGCCCCGGTCACCGCGGTCGGGGCGACGGCCGATCCTTCCTTCTTGCACGGCTCAGAGCTCTTGACATTCGTTGGTGTTGTGGGTGTGGAGGTCGTGGTACACACAGTATCGACTGCCCTTGGAAGGTTCGAGCTGATCTCTGCCCCGCTTGGTGTCTGGTTCTGCCGCGAGCACGGCAGCCCCCTTGTGCTTCACATCCTTGGCCTTGGGCTTCTTCTCTTCTGGGTCTGCGGCAGGTAGCTCGAGGAGGGAGAGACGGCCTTCCTAAGCCCTGGCGCACTTGGTTGCCAAGTTGAACAGCTCCAAGGAAGTGCACAGGTCTTCATGCATCGCCAGCTCCTCCTTCATCTTGACATCGCGCACGCTGTCGGAGAAGGCTGAGATGATGGCCTTCTCAGTCACCTTGGGAATCTTGAGGCATGCGTTGTTGAAGCGCTGGATGTACTTCTGCAGGGTCACCCGGGTTGTTGCTTGACGTGGCGCATGTCGCTCACGGCGGGTGGCCGGTCGCGAGTACCTTGGAAGTTGGCGATGAAGCGGGTGCGCATCTCGTCCCAGGAGGAGATCGTGCTTGGAGCCAGGTTCAGGAGCCAGGTGCGGGCCCCGTCCTTGAGCGCCATGGGAAACCAGTTCGCCATGACCTTCTCGTCTCCGTTGGCAGATTCGATGCCCAGCTCATAGAGCTGGAGGAACTCCGCAGGGTCAGCCGTGCCGTCATAACGAGGAGGCAGGTCTAGCTTGAACTTGCCGGGCCATGCGACGCTGCATAGCTCGGTGGTGAAGGCACAGCAGCCTGCTGTGGCCACGGGAGGCCTTGGGCGACGGAGAGCTTGGTCTTGCATGTTCCCACGCGCTGCAGCTGGGAGCAGTGCGGGGTCTTGGCGTGCGGGAGCAGGAGCATGGTCGCGGCGTGCTGGAGCAGGGAGCGCCCGGGCAGCTTCTTGCGGGCGAGGGACTTCTTGGCAGCTCTGCTCTTGCCGCGCTGGCACCTAACGGAGCGGGTTCCGCCCAGGGGCCACGCGCCTTGGAGCCATGGCGCCTTCTTGAGAAGGAGGCGGCCGGGGCGCCGCCGGAGCCTCGTCGCCCGCGCAGGGCGGGGTGCGGTGCAGCGGAACGGACGGCGCAGGAGAGCCCCCTGCGGCGCGGATGAGCTCGGCGACGCAGTCGAGCCATTCTTCGTAGACGTCGTCGACGGGACGGTAGCGCAGGAGCTCGTTTGCCGCGATGAGCGCAGCTCGAGCCTCCATGGGTGCGCAGAGCGCGCGGGACGAAGAACCAGCTGGGGTGAGCGAGGGAGTAGCGGTGCGGCCGTCTTGCCGCACTGACGGATGCTGAGACGACGCTTGCTGCTCATCCCCCGCCGGGCCGGTGGCGGCATTGACGACAGGTGATGGGGAACGGTGAGGACGCCTGCCGACAGGAGCCGTCTGGGCGACGCGGGAAGCGAGAGCGGCCCGGCGCTCGGCGCGGGCCCGACGAGCGTCAGACATGGGCGTGATGGTCGGAGGAGAACGGGGTGGTGGAAGACGAATTCCAGCGCACCCCTACCTGGCGCGCCAAATGTCGGATTTCGGGTTCCAGCAGACCCTTGAGGTTCGAACACTGGGGTGCGCGTGGAGATTTCGCCTCCTACCTACTTGCACCCCTCCGCCTCGCTAAGATCTAAGCTATGGAAAGAACAACACAAGAGACACAGGGTTTATACTGGTTCGGGCCACCGTTGTGGTGTAATACCCTACTCTAGTGTGTGGTGTGGTGGATTGCCTCTTGGGCTGATGATGATGAACAATACATGGAAGAACAGCCTTGCGAGGGTCTTTTCTTTGCTAGGGGGACGAACTGCTAGGAGGAGTTCAGTCACCCTTCTCTCTTTCTGATTTCGATCCGATCCTTGATCCTCGATGCTCGATCTCCAACCCCCTCTCCCTGTGGGTGGCTGGTCCTATTTATAGGCAATGGCCCTGGGCCTCTTCCCAAATATTGAGCGGGAAGGGCGCCAACAATTGGCCATTTTGAAGGGGAACATCTAGTACACTTATCCTGACTAAAGTTGGTCCTCGCCTGCATAAAGCTCTGGTGGTGACGCCGTCTTGGGCTCCACGATGACCTCCGTCCTGCAGTCCTCCTGGTCTTGGTCTTGTTGCACCGAAATGGCAACCTTTTCCTGATGCCTTGGTACTCCGCGGCTGCGCTTGCCCCCTTTGCACCAAAGGGGAAAGGAGGACACTGTGCGGGCTGGCGCCCACCTGGCGCCCTTGGTCGTCATGGCTTGTGTCACGGGCACCTCGTGAGGTACCCCGCCTTGATCTCTCCGCCTCCTCGCGAGCCAGCCTAGTGAGGCCGTGCCTGAGGAAGCTCCGTGTCGTCCGCCCCATGAGGCTTGGCCCCTCGCGAGGGTCTTGGGTCTGTGTTGATGAAGATGGGCCGTGCTGGGCCCCCCTTTGAGCCACGCCGCAGGCCGCAGGCATGCAAGTCTGGGGACCCCCGTTCCTAGAACGCCGACAGAAGGGAACGACACTGAGCCATGGAAGACTCGGCATTTGTTTCCCACGCGGAGGGGAGTACGACTGTACGAGGGTTTACTGGTTCGTCTGCCGTCGCCGGAAAATAACAACAGGCGTGGGTGAGTAGAGGGATGGCTAGGCCAGCAATGGGAGTACAGTGGGGTGGTGAGGCCTGTACGGCAGCACAGCCAGCCGCGGGGAGGAGGGAGCAGGCAGTCCTGTCGGCGCTTATTTGAGCGGCTGGAGTAGGAAGAGCAGAGATTGAATAAGCACGACGACCGTTGGATGGACATCGAACAGTCACTGGTTGTGCGTCATCCTTTTTTTAGGAAAGCCTCAAATCTGTGGAAAATAGCATACAGCCCATCTGCCATTATTTCTAATAATTTACAGCCCATTTGCTATTTCTTACGGTTTTTTGGAGCCCGTATTCTTTTTATTAGCATTACAGCCCATATTGTGGCCACGGTTAAAAAAATATACAAAATTTTGCATATTTCGGTGCGGTCCGAACTATTTTTAATCCCGAAATTTTGAGTCACACTCAAACTGATTTTAAAAATAAATGTATATCAATATAAAATCCAACAAATTGTCCACGCATAAAAATCAATGCAATTTAAAATCTCAAAATGAAAAAAAGAAATTTGAAACTAATTGCCAGTTTGATGTGTTTTAAAAATGTACAGCCCATTTCTCATTACTGATAGGCCATTTTCTCGGCCAGCCGAATGAAGCTCTCCTTGTCTTGAAAGATTTGCAGCCCAACAGGCCTGACAAAGCGACTTACTTGGCAAATCACAAAAAAACTGGGCTAGCCATTTTCAGAAAGAAAAAAAACTACTGGGCTGGTCTATGGTAAACATAAAAGAGAAGGGTGTCTAGACAGGCCAGAGTGCCCCGCATAGCTTAGTTGACACCATGCTTCCGTCTCAAAAACAAATTAGATGAATGCCACTCCAATTATGGCGATTCATAAAAATGCCACTGCAATTTCCAAACTTTGAAAAATGCCACTGCAATATTTGCAAACTTTGGAAAACGCCACTGCAATTTGCAAACTTTGAAAAATGCCACTCCAGACTTTGAAAAATGCCACTGGAAATGGCATGAAATGGCATTTTTCGAAGTTTGGAAATTGCAGTGGCATTTCTCGGAAACACCAGATTTGGAGTGGCATTTATCAAATTAACCCGAAAAAAATAACTGGGCGAGCTGCTGGGTCCCTGGTGTCAGCCGCTCGTTGTGCAATTCTCTCTTTTATTGACTACGTTGACAATGGCATGGGACCCAGATGTCAGAAATCCATTAGGAAGAGCCATTTTTATTGGCTTGAAATCAGGAGGCACTTGCTTGCGTACTGCCATGACCTTGGCGGGTCCCTTCTGTCATCCTCTCCACGTACAATCATCTCCTGATTGTGTACGCGTCAACTTGGTAGGCCCACAAGTCAGCCTCTAAACCCGTGGAGGACAAATACAACCCATTTAAAAAAAATAACAGCACATTCCATACGTTCAAACGGAAAGTTCAACATTCAGAGCAAAGTAACAGGTCTGATCCACATATAGAGTACTGAACTTCCACATTGACAACCATCATAGCCAAGTTAACTATCTACTCCCAATAATACTCTAGTAGCATACAAGTACTAACTTACTCTTAGCTAACTAGACGATGTCGGCCGCCATCTACGGTACACACTAAACGCCGGCACCGCCGTCCTCCACCTTGCCTCGGACTTGCCAGAGGTGCGATAGGGCATGTTGCTCGCGCGCGTTGGCCCTTTCCATCCCAACGTGGTCCACCGAAGCTTCAGCTTCTAAGAGGGAAACCCACTTGACGAGCTGGTAGTAAAAATCAGCATCGCGAACGCGTGCATGCCCGACAGCCTCTAGGGCTATTTGCCAAGCGCCGGCCTCCACGTAGTCGGCCTAGTTGTGGGCACTCTACTCGCGACTCAGAGCATCGGTGCGCTGCTGCTCCATGTCCCGCTGGCAGCGCAAATCGGCAATACGCTGCTCCTCCGCCAGGCGGTCGCGCTCCAACAACTCCTCATAGTCCTTATTGCCATCTAAAGACCGATAGAATGCCTCCTCCCTCCGTCTGCCTTCCGGTGAAAAACCGAACACTAGTTCTGGCAGTGACCGCCTCCGGTGTCGCCTATCGCGGACGGGCGGGGGCATGGCGGATGTGGTGAGAGCGAGGATAAGTGGCGAGGACGTCGGGCCAGTGGGGGATTACGAGGATAGGGCGAGTTGGGTGATGGTGCCACCGGAGAAGCCCGGGAAACAGTAATTATAGGCGGAAGGTAGGCGAACTAGCGTGTCGCAGGAAATGCGACGGTCATCGTGGTCATCGGAATTCAATGTATAAGCAGGCATGGCTTAGCGTGCCAGCTTGCCGTGGAAAACTACAAAAACTGAAATTATGATTGTGCCATCCCCTCCCGTTAGTGGTGCGTCCTGTCCGTGTTGTGTCGCATGCTGGCACGACGGTCAAACGAGTGCACTCAAATCATCCGGATAAGGTACTCCCTCCTTGTAAAAAATTATTCCACCACTCATCATCTACCTTGGTTGGTTAGATTTTTGAATTAAGCCCTGCAAACCGAAAAGGATGTAGTACGTGTGTGATCCGCTATTTATTCGTGTAGGATCGAGTAGGTCGTTTTTTGAATTGAGCCCTGCAAACCAGAAAGGGTGTAGTACATGCGTGATCCGCTATTTATCCGTGTAGGATCGAGTAGGTCGGATAGTGTACATGTAGGATCGAGTAGGTCGGATGGTGTACGTGTACGATCACATTAGCTGATGAATGTTCGCTGGGAGATAAGGCATTTGCGAACGTTTTTGCTGGCAGTTTCTTCAGATTCGCATGGCATTTTCTTCAGACCAGCTTGTCAGTTTCTTTAGAGGTAGGCATTTTTATTCCAAAAACTACCACTTCGGATCTTGCGTCGGAACTAAAACTGCCAGGAGCGCATTAGTAGGCTAGCTAGTGATTGATCAGTAACTTCTAAACACCGAGCGAACAAAAATAAGGAACTGTTAGTAACTTGTAAACACTAAGAACACAGAAATAAGGATCATGCTGTGCACAGCAGTAAGAGCCGATCTGTTCAAAATGTTCACACGAGACTCACAGGCCTGGCATTGTAATATGTTCACATTAGTAGCCCAAACTCAAAACCAACTAGTACGATTCCCATACATAAGATCAACATGTTAATGCATCTCAATGATTCACAAATCATATATAAATATGTAGCTCCAAAAGCAAAGATCTAGAAAAAAACATCTGTTCTTCCTACTAACATGGATGCTTCTCTTGGCCAACATTCAGTATAGACTGAAAGACAAATTTGTTTGTGAAGTCTACAATTCCTCTTGCAAACATAAGTGGTTTCACCAACAGCTGGAACCATGAGAATGAACCACACATGATGGAGGAACATCCACTGCAATATGATTTGGTCTTCTCTCGATCACATGGCGAGACTATTTTCGGAATACAAACATTAACTTAGGCAAAATGATGCCCATTGTATAATAACACGAAAGCAATGAAGCACCTAGTGTTGGCCAATAAATAGTACATTACTACTTTTCTACAGTCCATGAAGTGACTATCCAATTTTTCTGTGTCTATTTTCAAATGGCATTGCATGCAGTGACCATACTATTCTCTTATGCAGTTCAACCAAAATTGCGGTCACTTTGTGTGTTTGCCAAATAGCAACGGGCAGACATCTCTGTCTGCACAAATATCAAGCAGCTAGTAAACATATACCCCACCTTGTATTTTCGGTTTAAACATGTCTCTTCCGCTTAGCATCTGTCATGTTTTGCACTGGACAATTTGATACAATCATGTTTTGCCCTGGACAATTTCATACTGAATTGATTTGCAAGTTCAGAGCAGAAATATAGCGCCTATTCTTCATCAGACCAAGGATATCCATGTTCGCAGTGATGGAAGAGTTGAAATCGATACAACCAAAATTGAGCATCCAATGATTGAATCCTGTCCTGCACCTCCAATGTAGGTCCACCCTGCCAATAAATTCACATGCAAACCACTAGTATTACTATCTAATGACAGTACAAAAAGAGTAGCAAGATAGTATCAAACCATGTACCTTCATAATGAACAGCTCATAGTGCCACCCATTGGATATAAAGGTTTGGAAGAAAACATGCTCCTAATGTTGAACTAGTTGGACTTTTTGTGCAGTTCCACTAAAATCGAGCATCCATGTTTGCATAGATATTGAAAGTGTGATTACTATAAAAGTGGCACTAGTTGAAGCATAGACTCACAAATATAAGCATTCCAATTTCTTAATGGGAAAAGGTAGCAAGACTGTTTCTAACCACCTGTTTGAAGGAATAAATAAGGCAACAACGGTTGATGTCAGAAAGGCATATATAGTTATTTCTGAAAGAATGATCGATTCCTGACCTTTCCTCTTCTTTTAAGCATATTTTGTGCAGTTCAACTAAAATAAAATGCCGTCACCGCCTTGACAATTCAGTGACACTGTACAAAAGGAAATGACTTAACATTACATCATGATGTCAGGTATGTAGTCGACGGGCATTAGAGACAAACGTACAGACCTCCTCCGATAATATAATGAACATTAATTTTAACAAAGGTGTGACTAACTTTACCGGGATAATTTGAGTGAACTCTACACCCTCTATTCCTTAATATAAGACGTTTTCGCAGTTCAATTTAAAGTACCCAAACATCCAGTATTTAGAAAAACAGGTAGTAGTTTTCTTGAGCACATATCTGGGAAATCTTGCCACACTTTATATATGTCCATATGCTAATGCAAAACCATTCGAATAGTACAAATATACACTGATCTAGTTGCTAGTGCAACAATACAGTAGTTATTTTATTATAGGGTACAGTACAATGGTTTTACTGAACAAATTTCCATAAGCTCTAGCACTGGAAGATTTCATAAGAATTAACAATACAAAATGTAAAGGTAACAAGTTTCAGCATTGGTATACTAGTTGTGCAAGAACATTAAACCAAATACAAAAGTCTGAAGGTAACTAGCATTATTAACTAATGATAGTATTAAAAAATTGCAAACCATGTACCTTCAAGGTAAATATCATTTCGAACTTGAGTGGACATGAAAAATAGCTATCCCAATCTTGATAATCGATCAAACATAAAAACTTGATTGAACGAATCAATACAATAGCCAAAGGAGGTGGTGCGCACTCTTAACCTTTCCTCTTGTGTTCATAATTTTTTGTGCAGTTTAACCAAAATAAAATGACATCAACGCCTTGGCATTTAGGTGACACTGTACAAAAAATTGACTTATCTCATGAAAGTGAGGTATGTAATCTATAAGCATTAACAGTGCAAAAAATCTGAAGGTAGTACCAAGTTTCATCATTGGTATACTGGCTGCGCAACAACATTAGAATGACTTAGCTGAAAAATCTTCAATACATCCACAATCAATAGCTAACACTGAAATAATCCAGAGACATTAAATGGCATTGCTTAAATTTATCGGTGGCATTAGACTGAGTGCGGCATTAGTTAAATATGGCATCACTTTAGCGGTAGCATTGGTTAACTTTACCACTGGCGTTATACTAACAGCAAAAAAGTGGCAATAAGAGCATGGGAGACCCATTCGGACAGTGGGCGCACTAGTACGATGTACCTCCACGGACGCATAGAGTGGTGAGGGAGGTATGGTTGCCCAGAGCAACAAATATCCAGGCAGCATATGTGGATTACGTCCCATTTTTGTTTTCTTTAGCCCCCTTTTTCCTATGTGAGGACAACAAACATATCGACCTGGTCATTCTCTATTGCGTTGTCATGCCTTTCTACCCTTCTTCAACCTAGAGACACGAGACTCGTTCCTTTGCTACTGATTTCCCCTTTTCAACCTAGATACGGGTTCGATGCCTACTCTCTTGGACAGTACAGTCTCCCTTCCTTTCCTTATTCAACCCAGACATGGATTAGTCTACATGAAGTAGGGTTTCCTTTAATAGTGAAAATTAAGGTTTTCGTCTGCGTGACCAGCTGAGCAGAGGATAGGAAATTGGGAATATGGTGGAGTGGAAAAAGATCCACATGCAATGACAGGGTAGATGGGGCAATAGAACAAGGGTATGGTTCGAAAAGAGGTAGCATACCTAAGGGTCGGCGGGAAGTGGCTTCGCTCGTGGTCGTCGTCCTCCGCATGAACTACGGTAGCGAGCTTGGGGACGGAGGCCATGCCGCGCGGGTGCTAGGTCTGAGAGGACGGCCTTGTCATCAGTGTGTGACCTCAGTCGCCGACGACGAGTGCGTCAACGCTGCATGTCCTTTTCTTCCCTGGTGGATCTGTGACCACCGGTGAGGAGGGAGAGATAGAGGCCGTCTTTTTTAGATCTGGAGAGAGGGTGATAGTGTGAGAAGCAAGTGGGCAGCCCTTAGCTAGAAAGCTCTGAAGCTCCAGCCTATATATCTTTTTTATACTATTATTACTAGAGGTGGAGTAGTGGTAGAGTAGTTTATATTTTCTCTGCAAACAGTACCAGTTAGTCGTGCTTCAAAACTGAACGGCACGCCATTAAAAAAATAAAGGTCGATAACTAATGTGGCACCTCAGGCCAACGCGGCCATATCGCATTTTGCACGAGAAATTACACACCATGTTTCATTGACATGTGGCCCCGTTCCAACATGTCAGTGAGACGATGAAAAGTCCTTTTGTACAATTTTTGAAAGGACTTGTAGGCTGGGGCGCCTCTTCGTGTACCGTGGCAATCTGGCAACTGTCCACCGACTGTTCGCCTTTCCCTCTCGATTTGGAACTGCTGTCGCACGCTCTTCCTCCCTCCTCCATTTTCCTTCACCCTTCCTTCTGCCATTGTTCGATCGTATTCTCCATGGAGGGAGCAAGCCGGAAACGACCCCGTTATTCTTGCCCCGATCTGAAAGATGACGTGGTGGGGGAACTCATTGATCAGTGCGACGTCATCACCTCGGCTAGCATGGCAGCTTCGTTCAAGACCATTCTCGACTCAACTAATAACATCATTACAAGGAACCCAAGGGTCCAGGAGCGGTTTGATATCCCTTATCTTCTTTGCTATAAGCTTGTTCGCATGGGCGCGGATGACGGAGGCCTGGCCTTGTGCAAGTTGATGCCGCTTGATAACGATATGTGTGATGTCAAGATGCCATTGCTTTAGGGTAAGGCCTGGGCTGGCGCAAATGGAGATTGGGTTGTTTATATTGGGTATAATTGCGAGTGGGAACTTGTGAATGTGTACACTCATCAGCGGATTCTACTTCCAAAAATCTTCGAGTGCCCTGAGGTTGAGCACACAGATGATCTATGTACGTTCAAATATGATCATGGTGACTGTCGTCTACGGAAGATAGCAATTTGTCGAGTTCCCAACCGCTCTTGGAATTACAAGAACTATCAATTTGTTGCTATCTTTGACAAGCTTGTTGCCGTCCTTCGTGATTCGATTGGATGGATATTGCTCGAAAATCAGTTTTTGTACACGGATGAGTACTGTGATGCAATTGAATACGAGGGTCTTGTGTTTGCTGCCACCACTCGTGGCACTGTTTTTTATGGGATCCTCGTAGTTTCGGTACATTCGTCTTCCACCGTAATTATAATTGTTTCATCCACATGCATGAGGGTTAGCAAGTTACCCATTACTAATTAACCTTCTTCTTGTGTTTCCAAGGTCCTGTGAACATTCCACCATCTATACTTGAAAAAAATTTATAACCAAGGGGCAGATGATGATGGTGATGATCAAGAGCATGAGGACGAGCAGAACTTATATACTTAGTGGTGCATGGCAACTAATTCCGATGGATCATCTCTTCTTGTCTGTATATAGTGCACTGTGATTGTTACTACTGAGGTAGCAGGTGTTGTCTCCCATGGTCGCCCTCTCCGGACCTATTCCAACACCTGTTGCAGGGTATTCGGGTTGGATACTAGTGTGCTAGCGCCAACACCTTCTCCCTGGTACAGTATTGATAGTCTTGGAGAAAACTCGCTCTTCCTTGGACAAAACTATCCAATGATGGTGAAAGGCGATCCAGCTGCTGTTGACACAACGTTACTACCATTTATGAGAAGCAACTGTATCTATATCTCAGACATTGTGGTGGTTCCCTACCTTGGTCCTGATATATGCTGCTTCAGCCTGGATGATCAGTCCTTCATTGCTCTCAATATTGACAATAGCTGGCCCTTCCCAGAGCACCTATGGTTCAAAGCAAGCATTTCCAACACCGAGGATTGGTTGAGTTGAAGTTCATTTCATTGCTTGTTATTTGTTGTGTGATGAAAACTTCAG
Organism: Triticum urartu; assembly: GCF_056163025.1. NCBI lineage: Eukaryota > Viridiplantae > Streptophyta > Magnoliopsida > Poales > Poaceae > Triticum > Triticum urartu. The sequence goes on from NC_141874.1 coordinate 568,338,365, forward strand.
TATTTACTAGAATGTTTTGTTGGAAATAATCTATAATCCAACATGTATCCTTGTTGTCGTTGTGCGTTGATGACTTGTTGTATGTAATGAATGGTACATTTGCAAATGCATGTCATAGACTCAATTTATGAATGATTTTCGAGTCACTTCTTGGAGTGTGAGTACCATAGTAGTAGAGCCAGCATCCGGTTAGTATATGAAGTTGACACATCACATAGAGCCAACCTAATATTGGAGTATGCTAGCCCTCCACCGACGCGCCGCTTAAAATGGCGGAGGAAGTGAGAGGTCGCGTCACCTTGTGTCCAGATCTAAGATGCCACGTGTACCAGATGAATGACTCCAAGTTCGACCACCGTGATGCTAGGTGCGAGCCGAGGAACACTGTTGGAGAGACCCCCCTCATAATTTTCCTACATTGGTCATTTGATTCATAGGATAAAATGCTATAGGATTTTTTTCCTATGTAATCATGTCTTAATTGGCAATCTAGCATCCACTCCAACTTTTGTTTCACTTCCTTTGTTCCTACGAAGAGAGTACTTGCTCTAAATGATGTGCCGTTGCAAGAGCCGCCTATATTAATTAACCATGCTCTAAAAAGGTGGACAATCTTTGGCTATAGTAGTACTGTACTAGGTTAGTAGGTGACCTTGCGCTTGGCTCTTCTCCTCTTCCATAAGTCGAACAATAATGATGGTACTACAATAGTACTTCTGGCAATCTGACACCAAATGAACTGCTGCACCTCCACCGCTTGTAAGCAAAAGTTTCTCCTCATGCTACGAGCCACCGCACATGCGTTGGCGAGGGAGAAGGCGTAGTAAGCAAGCTTCTTGTCGTTCTCTGAGTTGACGGGACACACCAAAGTTATTTATTAGTACTCTCTTCAAAAAGGGCCGACCATGTCAATGGCTACCATCCCGTGCTCTGTGATTGAGTATGTGCACTATTCATGTGCCATCGAGGAGAAAAAAATATTGTGTAGTAGTACTAGGTGCCATCGAAGTGCACGACTCACTTACGCACTGCATATCTCCATTTTCTTGCATGACACACCACCTTGATGCTAGATGTCCCGCGTGTCATGGAGGCATATAGTATGATTTTGTAAAATGGAGGCATATAGATGTCCCGCATGTCGGCAAAAGGATGAACAAAGCTCATGTCTTAGACGAAAGAGTGGAAGAACATAGATTCTCGATGACCGAGAAGGAGCAACAAACCTCAGGGTGGAGCGTCTGCACTCATAATATTTTATATTATTCAGCGATATAAAATCAACCAAATCTCTCCATGTTCCTATACCATCACTACAAAAAAATACACATCCGTGACATTTTGGGCCGAACGAAATTTTTTTGTCATACATATGACACTTCTATGATGATAATTGTGACAAAACCCGGTATCATCATAGATGTGGTGGGCTCCTACTTCTATGACAAAAAATCATGACAGAAAATGGGCTTTTCGTCCTGGGCGGGCCGGAGATGCAGCTGCATGACATTCTTTGGGCCGTCCATGACAGAAAAACCGTGGTAGAAGCAAGGGGGAGGAAAATTTCGGGGAGTTCCCGGTTATGGTGGGAGGTCGTACATGTATGCGCGTGTGTGCGAGGCGTTGGCTCTAACTGAACCCGAGCGAGGCATTGTGCTCTAACTGAACCCGAGCGATTGCACTGCAGGCTACGCGTTACTGAACCTAAGCGATCGATCGATGGCTGTTAACTGAACCCGATCGAGCAATTCCTTTGCTATGCTGCTAACTGAAGCCGATCGATTGGATGAACAGTGAGCGTTGCGGGGGGGGGGGGGGGGGTGGATGAACAGTGAGCGCAGTGGCGTTGCCTCTGGATGAACAGGACCCCCGTGGTGTGGAGGGCTGGATGAACAGTAGACGGTGGAGGGGTGCCCGTGGAGGGGTGGTTGAACAGGACCCCGTGGTGTGGAGGGTTGGATGAACAGTAGACGATGGAAGGGTGGTTGAACAGTAGCCGGTGGAGTAGCGCGCGGTGGAGGCTGGATGAACAGGAGCCCATGGAGGCTAGAGGAGGTCGACGGTAGCCCGTGGAGGCTGGAGGAGGTCGACGGTGGAGATGAATAGTATCCCGTGGAGTCCCGTTTTGCGGTACGCCACACCCTTCCTGATGAACAGGACCCCCGTTTACCTGCAACACCATCGCTTCTGCCATTGCCTGCTGAGCCACCGCCCATCACGCCAGCACCACCCACCTCGCCAACATCGCCCAGCATAGCCGCACCATTATACACCGCGGCTCCTACGCTGCCATCAGCCTCTCCACCGCATCCAACAATGGCTACCTTCGCACTCGACCCCACGCCTCTCATCCCGCCGGGCTTCGAGATCATCGACAGTGGGCCGCGGCGGCTTCCGCGCACCTTCTACTCTCCTGAAGTGGCTCCTGATCGTCAGCATGAGGAATATGCCATTGCCATCGTCGAGCCTACACCCCTGCCTGAAGAAGTTGCTATCTTCAGAAATATGGTCAGTGATTTTATTGTCAACAATCTTGGTCGCGCCGTTCTTGATGCTCAGCCTTGGATCCAAGGAGTTGGACTCTTCCATTTCCGTAGTCCGGTTGCTAGGCAGGCTCTGGTAGATCATCCTCCGTTTGAGCTGGACATTGATAGATTTGTTAGATTTGTGCCACATGATGAGGGTATCAATTTCAGAGCTATCCAGGGTTTTCACAGGGGTTGGGTTATGATTGTGGGAATACCCCTGGATTATAGGCGTACACAGTATATTGCAGATGCAATCAGTACCTTTGGCCGTTTCCATCACTGGCACCAGGATGACCCGCTGCTTGTGCGTACCTTGGCGTATGTTTCTTTTCTGGCAACTACACTAGTGCCACACGATGTGGTCTATCGGGAGTTTGCGGACTTTGGAGGTTCTCACATTTCTTGGTCTGCTCCCATATACATTTTCTCTGCTGATTTTGTTGATATATTGCCACCTGATGAGGATCCGATGCCCTACGATGGCAACCCTCACCCACTCCCTGGGCATCTGCACTTTCATAACCACAATTGGGGTTATGCCTGAATTTCCTGAGATTGGTTGGGATGAGCTGCCACCTCCAGCGCAGGAGAATGAACCAAACCACCAGGAGGCTCCTCATGATGATCTGAATATGCAGCAGTAGATTGTGGAGGAAAATTAGGTTGATGTGAACTAGTCCCAGGAATCTATCATTCTGCAGGTTTCGGATGACTCTGTTAATGCTCAGCCAGTTGTCCAGATGCAGCCTCATCTTCATGTTGGCCAAGTTCTCACTATTTTTGGCCCTGTTCTGCCACCTGTGATGCAATGGCAGCGAACTTTCCAGAAGCTAATGCCGGCTATGTTCTCTGCTGATATCCCAAAGTGCGTGTTCAAGATTGACTTTGGTTCTCTGCTACTGTCTAAGAGTTCTTGGGATATTTGTTTTAATGGGGCAGATGTCAGCTTCCAGCCTACATCAAAGCCCTCACTCTGCCTTCCATGCCAGGCTTCTCCAGTTAGGAGACCAGTTGCAAGGGCACTCTGCTTTGATGATCTCTCTGAACCTGTCAGTGAGTCATTTGAGTTCTCTTCTATACATGAGGTTACTACCAAGCGTGGCCGGAAACCAAGAGCTGCTAAGATTTTGGTTGATACTGAGGTGCGCCGCAGTGCACGTCTAAGTGTGCTACGTGATGGCTATCATAGATCTCCAACCGGAGGCCCCCAGCAGGCTAAGACCCAGCGTTCTTTCAAGAGGCGTCGAACCAGCTCATCTCAACCGGAGGAAAATCAGTCAATGCCTCCGCCAACGCCTGTATCTGTTCTTCAGCGTATCGGGGCACGTTTGCGCATCGCTCCCGAGTTGATCTCCAAGGAAAAGCTTGAGGCTGATCCTTCTACCTCCACCATCAGCAAGGGTTCTGATGATTAGTTGCACCGGACGGCTTTATGGTTCATGGCGTACCGATTTAAACGCCATCTATCTGTTCTTATGTTTTCTGTTGGAGTTCTATCTCCCCTGTTTAGTTCGTCAGTGTATGTCATTACATGATCTACTTTTGTTGCTTTCTATTATGGTTTGTAATGAATCAGTCCGGGTTTAGAGACTGGAAGGTTTTATGTTGGAACGTGCGTGGCCTTAATTCTGAAGCACGACAATTAGCGGTTAAGCAAGAGATTTATGAAAGTGGTTGTTCGGTTGTCTGTCTGCAAGAAACGAAGTGCATGCATATTGATCATAGGTTTATTAGGAAATTATGTCCACGGCGTTTTGATAATTTTTCCTATGTGCCTTCGGTGGGTGCCTCGGCTGGTATGATCATCATTTGGAATTCTTCTTTCTTTGAAGGAAAACTAATTGAGGCAAGACATTTTGGTATTATTATGGACTTCCGCTCTAAGCATACTTCTGAACTTTGGAATCTAGTGTCAGTCTATGGTCCATGCCAGGGTCCGGCCCAGGATGATTTTGTTCAATGGTTATATAACCTTGATATCAACTATGATGATAATTGGCTGCTTTTGGGTGACTTCAATTTTTTGCGGTCGTTGGAAAATTGAAACCTACCTGGGGGTAATGTTAGCTATATCTTTCTATTTAATGAAGTGATTGGCCATCTGGGTCTTGTTGAACTACCAATTAAGGGACGACAATTCACTTGGTCGAATATGCAAACTGAACCTTTACTTGAACAGATCGATTGGTTCTTTACTTCAGTTGCATGGACCACGGATCATCCAAACACGCTAGTTTTGCCCCTTGCACGCATGGCCTCCGATCATGTTCCGTGTGTGGTCTCAATTGCTACTGCTACTCCTAAGGCTAAAATCTTCCGTTTTGAAAATTATTGGATTGACTTGCCTGGCTTTTATGACTGTGTGGCCCATGTTTGGAACAAATCAGTGGCTAGACCCTCGGCTGTCCTAACTATTTCCTCTAAATTCAAGGCGCTACGGTATGCACTCAAGAAATGGCACACGAATTTGTCCACAATTAAAGCGCTCATTTCTGATTGCAACAAAGTGATTCTCTTCTTCGATGGTTTGGAGGAGATTCGGCCTTTGTCTAGGCCGGAGTTTAATTTCAAGCGAATTGTGAAATTGCATCTGGAGGATATTTTACATTGGCAAGTTGTATATTGGAAGCAATGTTTTACTATACACAACATTGAAGTTGGTGAGGAAAACTCAAAGCTTTTCCATGCCATGGCCACGGAAAGGTATAGGAGAAACACAATTTCTTCAATTAAGAATGCTGATGGTGATGTGGTCTCGGATCACCAACAACTTGCGGGCATGTTTTGGTCTAATTTTAATCAAAGAATGGGCAATGCAAAAGGAATTCGCATGGGTTTTCATTTGGACACATTAATTCCGAGAGTTGATGGCCTTGAGGATCTTTCCCAGCCTTTCACTGATTCCGAGGTTGAGGTTGTCATTAAGCACATGCCACCAAACCGTGCCCCTGGTCCCGATGGTTTCTCTGGTCTGTTCTTAAACAGGTGCTGGCCAATCCTAAAAGGGGATTTCATGAAACTTGTGAAGGAGTTTCATGAGGGAAGGTGCAACCTGGAATGTCTCAATACTTCCCTAATTACCCTTATACCTAAAATGTTGAGCCCTAAAGTTGTTGGAGATTTTCGGCCCATCTCATTGACCAACACGTGCTTGAAATTTTTGACTAAGCTGCTTGCTAACCGCCTTCAGAAAGTGATCCTAAGATGAATCCACCGCAATCAATATGGTTTTCTTCGGTCTCGTTCTATTCAAGATTGCCTAGCCTGGTGTTTTGAGTATATACACCAATGCAAGGCCTCGAAGCGCCCCATTATCCTCCTAAAGCTGGATTTCACGAAGGCCTTTGATACAATTGAACATGACCTAATTCTCATAATTTTGCAATGCAAGGGTTTTGACTCCCGGTGGACTGGATGGATCAATAGTATTTTGTCTACAGGATCTTCTTCTGTGCTTCTCAACGGTGTGCCAGGTAATCACTTTGTCTGCAGAACGGGCGTGCGTCAGGGGAATCCTCTCTCACCGTTGCTCTTTGTGATTGCTGTGGATTTATTGCAATCTGTAGTCAATGAGATGTGCTCCAGGAATATTCTGTCGCTGCCAATCCCAACCAACTCCAATGACTACCCGATCATACAATATGCTGACGAAACTTTAATTGTTCTGCCTGCGATCGATGAGCAGCTCATTGCTTTCAAGGAGATGTTGGTCACTTTTGCTGAGTCAACTGGTTTGCGTGTTAACTTTAGTAAGTCCTCTCTCATTCCTATAAACATGTCTGATGAGGAAGGTGTTAGAGTGGCCTCTCTGCTTGGATGCGATGTTGGTATGATGCCTTTCACGTATCTAGGTTTGCCAATGGGAACTTCTAAGCCTACAATCTATGATCTGTTGCCTCTAGTTGATCGAGTCGAGCACCGCTTATCTGCCTCCTCAAGCTTACTAAACCAAGGGAGCCGACTGCAACTTCTTCAGTCGGTGTTGTGCTCCATGCCAATACACTTTTTGTGCACATTATCTCTCCCAAAGGGCATTTTACAACAGTTAGAGCGAATCATGAGACAGTGTCTGTGGAGAGGCAACACGGATAATCCACATCAATCACTGGCTACTTGGGATTTAGTCTGTTGCCCTAAGAGTTTTGGTGGTTTGGGTGTTCTTAACTTGGCCATCCAAAATGAGGCTTTGCTACTAAAGCATCTCTTCAAGTTCTACAATAAAGTGGACGTGCCTTGGGTATCTTTAATTTGGGACACTTATTATGCATCGTCACCACCCCAAAGCACCCAGATCTGTGGTTCATTTTGGTGGCGTGATATCATGCGCTTATATCCCAAATTCTGCAAGCTTGCTCTTCCACAAGTTAATGCTAGTGAAATGGTGCTTTTTTGGCTTGACCATTGGCAGCTGGGAAATTGTGTTGTTCTTTTGCATGACTATTTCCCGAGGCTACATTCATTTGTTGTGGATGATGCAATCACAGTCAAGGGCTTTATGGAGCAGCCTGATATCTTGGATCATTTCCATTTGCCTCTCTCACAGGAGGCCTTCTCAGAATTCACACAATTAGAGGCCCTCCTGCCTTTGATCAATCTGGATGGTGAGAGCAAGGACATTTGGAAGTGGCCTTCAAAGTCTGGAGTCTTTATGTCAAAGATATATTATGACTCTTGCTTCTCACACCTAGTGGTTGATCCCATATTCCGGTGGATTTGGAAGTGTGCATGCACGCTAAAGCTAAAAGCTTTTGGTTGGTTACTGTTAATGGATCGCTTGACCACTAGGGATATGATGCAACATTGACAATGGATCATCTAGGATGACACTTGTGTGCTATGCAACCATGCACAACATGAGGATCGGGCTCATCTTTTCTTTGCTTGCAATTTTAGACAAAGGGTTTGGAACTATCTTGCGATTTCTTGGATAGTTCAACCGAACCAAACCACATAAGAAATGGCTCAAGCAGTTAGGAAGGATTTTGGTCACCCTTTTTTCTCTGAGGTTGTCTTCACTGCTACCTGGAATATTTGGATACAACAGAATGGGAAGATCTTCAGAAATGAACAACCCTCATTTTGAGCTTGGAGAAGAAACTTTATTCATGACATCTCTCTTCTGTCTCACAAGATTAGATGTAAATATAAAGATAGTTTTCTGTCTTGGATAGGTAACCCTTTGTAAGTATCTTTTCTTTCTCCTGTATATTTGTAAACTTGTAACCTTTTCCCTTATTTTTATTAATAAAGGACTGTGAGGCTGCTGCCTTGCAGTAAATAGTCAAAAAAACAAGACCCCCGTTTCAACCGTAGGAGGTCCGTTTCTTCCATTTTGTGGTACGCCACACCCCTCCCGATCAACAGGACCCCCATTTTGACCGTAGGAGGTCCGTTTCCTCCGGTTTGCGGTACGCCACACCCCTCCCGATCAACAGGACCCCCGTTTCGACCGTAGGAGGTCCGTTTCCTCCGTTCTGCGGTACGCCAGGCCTCGTTTCCATCGCCTGTTCCGTCCAAGCCCTCCCGATGAACACGACCACGCATTCCGTTCCGACCCAGCCGGTTGGCTCCCACGCGTTCCGTTGCCTCCCGATGAACACAATGCATTCCGTTGCCTCCCCATGAACACGACGGATTCCGTTGCCTCCCCATGAACACGACGCATTCCATTGCCTCCACATGAACACGATGACGATGCTGTTTCTCCGTTCCGACCCAGCCATGTACACGAGCCCTCGCCGTACATATGCGCTAGTAGGCGTTCGAGACCCAGCCTGTATGTACACATACGTGGCCGTATTTTCTTTCTTGCACCCTAGCCGCTGTACGTACGTGTACATGCTACGTGCGCGCCTCTACTATGACACATGCACGCCTCTACATCCACCAGTATATATGTGCGTACACGTTCATGACCAGAATGACTGTAACACCCTCGATGCGACTATATCTCCCACGTGTCGAGGCACGACTTAGAGGCATAATCGCATGGAAGGCATATGTCGCAAGTCAGGTAATCATCACAAACATCCCATGTAATATAGATAATAAAAGGGATAACATAGTTGGCTTACAGTCGCCACGTCAATCAAGGTACATAAATAACATTACATCATCCAAAACTCATGGCCCGACTACGGCGCCAAAATAGAAGATAACCCAACATGCGACAAGGTCCCAATCACACCCAACTGGGCACCACTACTGATCATCGGGAAAGGAAACATAATAACATTGAGAGTCCTCGTCAAACTCCCACTTGAGCTCAAGCGTGTCTCCTGGAGCGGAATCATCAGGCCCTGCATCTGGTGTAATAGTAATCTATGAGCCACAGGGACTCAGCAATCTCGCACCCTCACGATCAAGACTATTTAAGCTTATAGGTAGGGTAAGATAAATATAAGTGGAGCTGCAGCAAGAGACTAGCATATATGGTGGCTAACTTATTTGCAAAAGAGAGCGAGAAGAGGAGGCAAAGCGCGAGCGAGAAACTAGAGGACAACCTGCGCAAACATTACTCCAACATCGTGTCCACTTCCTGGACTCCGCCGAGAAGAGGCCATCACGAACACACTCAGTTGATTCATTTTAATTAAGTTAAGGTTCAAGTTATCTACAACCGGACATTAACAAATTCCCATCTGCCCATAACCGCGGGCACGGCTTTCGAAAGTTCAAATCCCTGCAGAGGAGTCCCAACTTAGCCCATGACAAGCTCTCACGGTCAATGAAGGAATAGACGTCCTCCCGAGACATTCCGATCAGATTCGGTACCTCGGTTCTTCAAGACACTTTGACAGGTTAAAACAAGACCAGCAACACCGCCCGAATGTGCCGACAAATCCCGATAGGAGCTGCACATATCTCGTTCTCAGGGCACACTCGGATGAGCAAGACGTCGGGTAGGCCAGCCCAGAGTTGCCCCTGGTAGCCCCGGACATCGCTCAGTTGGACCAACACTCAGAGGAGCACTGGCCCGGGGGGGCTAAAATAAGATGACCCTTGAGTCTGCAGAAACCAAGGGAAAGAAAAGGCTAGGTGGCGAATGGTAAAACCAATGTTGGGCATTGCTGGAAAAGCTTTAATCAAGGCGAACTATCAAGGGGTTCCCATTATAACCCAACCGCGTAAGGAACGCAAAATCCGGGAACATAACACCGATATGACGGAAACTAGGGCAGCAAGAGTGGAACAAAACACTAGGCGAGAGGCCGAGCCTTCCACCCTTTACCAAGTATATAGATGCATTAAGATAACAAGATAATATGATGATATCCCAAAAAGTAAATAAATGTTCCAACAAGGAACGGCCTCCAATCTTCACCTGCAACTAGCAACGCTATAAGAGGGGCTGAGCAAAGCGGTAACATAGCCAATCAATGCTTTGCTAGGACATGGTGGGTTAGAGGTTTGACATGGCAATTGGGAGGCTTGAAAGCAAAATGGTAGGCATCGTAGCAATGGCATAGCAAAAGAGCGAGCAATCTAGCATAGCAAAGATAGTAGTTATTTCGAGGGTATGATCATCTTGCCTGCAAAGCTGTCAGAGTTGACTGGATCCTCGAAAGAAAACTCAATGGGCTCCTCGTTAGTGAACTCGTCTCCCGGATCTACCCAAACAAGACAAACAAGCAACAAGGGCACAATCAATCACGTGCAAGCTCAAACAATAAGATGCAAACATGGTATGCTATGCGGGATGCAATGCGGGATGCTTATGCAAGATGTGACAAGGAATGCATGAACCTGGCCTCAACATGGAAATCCAAGTGTGCCACTGGAAAGATGAGATGAAATCGCTTGAAAACGATATAAAGAATGCCGGAATCGGAGTGACGGTTTGGAAATGGCAAGCGATTCAAATATGACACCGGTCTGCGATTTACAGCAAGTAGCCATCTAAATGCAATGAGATGAACATGCTACAGCACCCAAACATGACAACAAAATACATGGCAGGGATGCATTCAAGATGCTGAACAAAAGTCTAGCACTGAGCTACGACCAATTCATCCATTAACAGGTTCAACAAGCATGGCAAAATTGCATATGGTAAACAGATCTCAGAGTTAGTGAAATTAACACTTGTCTGAAATTTCAGAGCAGATAGCCCTCTTCGGAGCAACAAAACTACATACTACAGGACCTGAACATTGCAAAGTAAAACATGGCATGGAGCTACTCAAATAGCTTAACAAAAGTCCCTTAGTGACCTTGAGCCAAAAAGGATCAGAAAATATACTAACAAGCACGTGAACATAGCAAAAGCATAATCAGTTTTCAGACTTAGTGAAAACTGGCACATGCTGAAAACAGATATCAAGTAGGCATGTAAACGAGCTCGATGCATTCACTATGGTGCAAGTCATGATAAGATAAGCATACATCTATCAAGAACACACAAAATTCAAGCTAGACATGGCAAGAACAATGGCATAGCATGCACGGATCAACTACAACAACATCGGCAAAATTGCAAACAAGTTGACAATCTGCCCAGATTCACAAAGTAGCAAAAGTAGAACTCGATTGACTCAAGCTAGGGTGCTCCATAATTTCAAACAAAGACATGGATGGATAGAGCACTACAAGATTAATAAAACATCCTTACTGATCATCCTCAAAGGAGGCACGGATCTCTCGGAAACAACATGAACATATGACAACATGGGATAAACAGCTCAAGGACTTGGTGGAATTGCTAAGTCCCTGAAAACAGAATTACCAAGTGCACCACTTTGCAAGCTTGCACTAGTCACCACACACATCACAAAAATACATGGGTTGCACCTCTGGAAAGATGACAAAACCCTTAACAAAACATATGTAGAGAATCAGGGCATATCATGCACACAATAATCATGGCAAAAATGACAAAACTCTAAATGGAGCAGCAGATCTGACAATTAACTCAAGTAGCCTCCTTCTAACAGCATTTCGGGCATCAAGATGAACTCAAATGAAAATGATGCAATGGAATGAAATGATGTACTCTCTGAGATGAACATTTTGATATGCTATATGCATGAATCGGCGCTACGGATGCATAGATACGAGGCCATGAACAGGAGCATATGGATCTGAGAATTTGGGACTTAGGAGAAAAAAACACCTCACGGATCTAGGGTTGACTATACACCCGCGCGATCCACTGTTCACCGGCGGAAAAGAGCTCGCCAAAGTTGGCTCCCGGAGTCGAAGGAGAGGCAGGGAGGTCCGGATCTCGCGCGGTGGAGGTGGTAGAGGTCGGGGGCGGCGATGGAGGGCCGGGGACGGCGCGCGGCGGCGACCTGTGGCAGCGAGGCGATGAAGAACGACAGCGGGGCGGCGAGCTTGCGCGGCGGGGCGGCACGCCGGAGTTGGTGGACGGCGGTGGGCTCCGCGGGGGCGGCTCGGCGGGATCAGGTAAGCGGCGCGGCTGGAGATGGGCCGCGGGGGCCCCTGCTGGGCCTGCGGGCCGGTGCGGCGGGGGATGCGGCCGGGCCAGTGGGATTGCGCCACGTGGCGGCGGCGGGACAGGTCGGACACGTCCGGCCCGAATCGTACGTGTCCGGTGGCGAGAGGTGGAAGACGGCTAGGGTTTCGGGGAGGGGGATCCGAGATTTTCGAGGAGGACCTATTTATAGGCATAGAGGGAGCTAGGAGAGTCCAAATGAGGTGCGGTTTTCGGCCACGCGATCGTGATCGAACGCTCTAGATGATGGAGAAGGTTTAGGTGGGTTTTGGGCCAACTTGGAGGGGTGTTGGGCTGCAACACACACGAGGCCTTTTCGGGCCCTCGGTTAACCGTTGGAGTATCAAAACTTGACAGGTGGTCTACCGGTAGTAAACCAAGGCCACTTGGCAAGTCTCGGTCCAATCCGGAAATTTTTAAACCCCACACACGAAAGAAAGCTAGAAATGACCACCGGAGGAGAACGAAGCGCCGGAATGCAAAACGGACAACGGGGAAAAAGCTCGAATGCATGAGATGAACACGTATGCAAATGCAATGCACATGATGACATGATATGAGATGCAATGACAATGATAACAACACACGGAGACAAAGACCCGAACCCGAGAAAAATAAAATAACTTAACGCCGGAAACGGCAAGAGTTGGAGTACAAATTGGGAAAGTCATATCCGGGGTGTTACAACACTCCACCATTACGAAAGGATCTCGTCCCGAGATCTAGGACTGAAAGATCGCCGGGTACTCAGATCGGAGGTGATCCTCGCGTTCCCAGGTAGCTTCATGGTCGGAATGGTGTGACCACTTGACTTTGAGAAATTTGATTGACTTGTTGCGAGTCTTGCGTTCATTCTCTTCGAGAATAGCAACTGGGTGCTCACGATAAGAGAGATCTTCTTGGAGCTCAATGTCCTCGAAGTTGACGGTGCAGTCAGGAGTCTTGAAGCACTTTCGGAGCTGAGAGACATGGAACACATCATGAACATTTGCAAAGTTTGAAGGAAGCTCGAGTTGATAGGCGAGGTCGCCTCTCTTGCTGACAATCTTGAAAGGTCCCACGTATCTAGGGGCAAGCTTCCCTTTGATACCGAAGCGATGAGTACCTTTCATAGGAGAGACACGGAGGTAAACATGATCTCCGATTTCGAAAGCCAAATCACGGTGCTTACTATCATAGTGGCTCTTCTAGCGGGATTGGGCAGCTTTGAGGTTATCACGAATGACTTTGCACATTTCTTCTGCCTCTGTGATTAAGTCATTACCCAAAAGCTGAAGTTCACCGGTTTCAGACCAGTTGAGAGGGGTACGGCACTTCCTGCCATACAGAATTTCAAATGGGGCCTTGCCCGAACTTGCTTGAAAACTGTTGTTGTAGGAGAATTCAGCATAAGGAAGACAATCCTCCCACTTCATGCTGAAGGAGATCACACAAGCCCTGAGCATATCTTCAAGAATCTGGTTGACACGCTCGACTTGACCGCTAGTTTGAGGATGGAAAGCTCTGCTGAAGCGGATGTTGGTGCCCATGGCCTTCTGAAAAGAATCCCAAAACTTGGCGGTAAAGATGCTGCCATGGTCTGAAGAGATCACTTGAGGAATACCGTGCAGAGAGACAATTCGAGAGGTATAGAGTTTCGCCAATTGAGCTGCAGTGATCGACTCTTTGATAGGCAGAAAGTGAGCCACTTTGGTGAGTTTATCGATGACAACGAATATAGCATCATTGCCACGCTTGGACTTTTTGGTCACGAAGTCCATTTCAATGTGGTCAAACTTCCATTCTGGAATGGCAAGAGGTTGGAGGAGACCAGCTGGCCTTTGGTGTTCTGCTGTAACACCCTTGATGCGACTATAGCTCCCACGTGTTGAGGCACGACTTAGAGACATAATCGCATTGAAGGCATATGTCGGAAGTTAGGAAATCTTCACAACATCCCATGTAATATGAATAACAAAGGGGAGAAACATAGTTGGCTTACACTCGCCACGTCACATCAGAGTACATAAATAACATACATCATCCAAACACTCATGGCCCGACTACGGCGCCAAAATAGAAGAAAACCCAACGTGCGACAACGGTCCCAATCAAACCCCAAACTAGGCACCACTACTGATCATCAGGAAAAGACACGTAGTAACGCTGAGAGTCCTCGTCGAACTCCCACTTGAGCTCGTACTCGTCACCTGGAGTGGAATCACCTGGACCTGCATCTGGAGTTATAGTATCTGTGAGCCACAGGGACTCAGCAATCTCGCACCCTCGCGATCAAGACTATTTAAGCTTATAGGTATGGCAAGGTAAAATATGAGTGGAGCTGCAGCAAGCGACTAGCAAGTATGGTGGCTAACTTATTCGCAAAAGAGAGCGAGAAGAGGGGGCAAAGCACGAGCGAGAAGCTAGAGGGCAACCTGCGCAAACATTACTCCAACACCGTGTCCACTTCCCGGACCCCGCCGAGAAAAGGCCATCACGGTAACACACTCAGTTGATTCATTTTAATTAATTAAGGTTTTAAGTTATCTACAACCGGACATTAACAAATTCCCATCTGCCCATAACCGCGGGCACGGCTTTCGAAAGTTCAATCCCTGCAGGGGAGTCCCAACTTAGCCCATGACAAGCTCTCACGGTCAACGAAGGAATAGACCTTCTCCCAAGACGTTCCGATCAGACTCGATATCTCGGTAACTCAAGACAGTTCGACAGGTTAAAACAAGACCAGCAACACTGCCCGAATGTGCCGATAAATCCCGATAGGACCTGCACATATCTCTTTCTCAAGGCACACTCAGATTGTCTTAGGTACGGGTAGGCCAGCCCAGAGTTGCCCCTGGTGGCCACCGGCAGCTGACAGATGGACCAACACTCAGAGGAGCACTGGCCTGGGGGGTTAAAATAAGATGACCCTTGAGTCTGCAGAACCCAAGGGAAAGAAAAGGGGTAGGTGGCAAATGGTAAAACCAAGGTTGGGCATTGCTGGAAAAGCTTTAATCAAGGCGAAATATCAAGGGGTTCCCATTAAAACCCAACCGCGTAAGGAACGCAAAATCCGGGAACATAACACCGATATGACGGAAAACTAGGGCGGCAAGAGTGGAACAAAACACTAGGCGAGAGGCCGAGCCTTCCACCCTTTACCAAGTATATAGATGCATTAAGATAACATAGCAATATAATGATATCCCAACAAGTAAATAAATGTTCCAACAAGGAACGGCTCCAATCTTCACCTGCAACTAGCAACGCTATAAGAGGGGCTGAGCAAAGCGGTAACATAGCCAATCAACGGTTTGCTAGGACATGGTGGGTTAGAGGTTTGACATGGCAATTGGGAGGCCGACAAGCAAAAGGTAGGCATCGTAGCATTGGCATAGCAAGAGCGGGCAAACTAGCATAGCAAAGATAGTAGTGATTTCGAGGGTATGATCATCTTGCCTGCACAGTTGTCAGAGTTGACTGGATCCTCACAAGCGAACTCAACGGGCTCCTCATTAGCGAACTCGTCTCTCGGCTCTACCCAAATAACACAAACAAGCAACAAGGACACAATCAACCACGTGCAAGGATCAAACCATATGATGCAATGATGATATGCTATGCGGGATGCGATGCGGGATGCATATGCAAGATTTGACAAGGGAAGCAAGAACCTGGCCTCAACATGGAATTCCAAGTGTGCCACTGGAAAGATGAGATGAAATCGCTTGAAAACGATATAAAGAACGCCGGAATCGGAGTTACGGTTTGGAAATGGCAAGCGTTTTAAGAATGACACCGGTCTGCGATTTACAACAAGTAGGAATCTAAATGCAATGAGATGAACATGCTACAGCCACCAAACATGACAACAAAATACATGGCAGGGATGCACACAAGATGCTTAACAAAAGACTAGCACTGAGCCACGGCCAATTCATTCATTATGAGGTTCAAACAAGCATGGCAAAAACGCAAATGCATAACAGATTCCAGACTTGGTGAAATTAACACTTGTCTAAAATTTCAGATCACGAAGCCCTCTTCGGAGCAGCAAAACAACATGATACATGACCTGATTAAGACAAGTAAGAACATGGCATGGAGCTACTCAACAAGCTTAACAAAAGACCCAAAGTGACCTGGGGCCAAAAGGGTTCATAAAATATACCAACGGGCACACGGACATAGCTAAAACACAATCAGTTTTCAGACTTGGTGAAAACTGAGACATGCTGAAATATAACTCACGAAGGCATGTAAACGAGCTCGATGCACTCACCATGGTGCAAGTCATGGCAAGACAAGCATACATCCATTAATAAGGAACAAAATACAAGCTAGAAATGGCAAGAACAATGGCATAGCATGCACGGATCAACTACAACAACGCCGGCAAAATCGCAAACGAGTTGACGATCTGCCCAGATTCACCACGAAGCAAACGTAGAGCTCAATTGACTCAAGCTAGGGTGCTCCATAATTGCAAACAAAGACACGGATGGATAGAGCATAACAAGATTAACAAAACTCCTTTACTGATCATCCTCAAAAGAGGCACGGATCACTAGGAAACAAGCTGAACATATGGCATCATGAACTAAATAATCCCAGACTTAGTGAAAACAACTAAGTCTCTGAAAACAGATTTACCGGGTGCCTCACTTTGCAAGCTTGCACAAGTCACCACACACATCCTAAAAATGCATGGGTTGCACCTCTGGAAAGAAGACAAAATCCTTAACAAAACATATGAAGGACTCACAGGCATAGCATGCACACAATGAACATGGCAAAAATGACAAAAGTCTAAGATGAACTAGCAGATCTGACAATTAACTCACGAAGCCTCCTTCTAGCAGTATTTCAGGTATCAAGATGAACTCAAATGAAAATGATGCAATGGAATGAAATGATGTACTCTCTGAGTTAAACATTTTGATATGCCGAACGCCCAAAACGAAGCTACGGATGCGGAGATATCACCGGTCAAAGTATGCACCAAAAATCAGGGTTCGGGAGAGAAAAGTCAACCGAGGAGATATTTTCAGATCTCAGATCCAGATCGCACGGGAACCGAGGATGGTCGGGGAAGCTCGCCGGAGTTGAAGAAGTTCACCGGAGTTCGTCGGAGAGGTAGATCCGGCCACTCCCGGCCGGATCCGGCGGCGGGGGCGGCGGCCGGCGAGTGACGCGGCGGAGCCGGCCGGCTCGGGGCGGCGTTCCGGCGAGGCGGGCGAAGGGCGGCCGGTGCGGGCTCCGGCGTGGAACTCCGGTCGGCGGGGCGGCCGGCGCCGGAGGAGAAGAAGCGGGGCGGCGGCGCTGCGGATCGGGCGAGGCGGCGGCGCCTGGGCCGCGGGGGCCAGGCGCGGGCTTCCGCGGGCCGGCGGCGGAGGCGAGTGGCGCGGGCCACGTGGCGGGATGCGGCTGGCTAGGCGCGGCGGCGGACGCGTCTGGCCGGGGGCGGACGTGTCCGTCGGTGGCGGGATGCGTTTTTTCTTTTGGGGGGGGGGGGGGGTAGGGTTTCGGGGAGAGAGAGATCCGAAAACGAAGGGGGTGTATTTATAGGCATAAGTGGAGCTAGGAGAGTCCAAATGAGGTGCGATTTTCGGCCACGCGATCGTGATCGAACGCTCTAGGTGATGGAGCAGAGTTTGGTGGGTTTTGGGCCAAAATGGAGGGGTGTTGGGCTGCAACACACACGAGGCCTTTTCGCTCCCTCGGTTAACCGTTGGAGTATCAAACGAAGTCCAAATGATGCGAAACTTGACAGGCGGTCTACCGGTAGTAAACCAAGGCCGCATGACAAGTCTCGGTCCAATCCGGAAACATTTAATCCCCACACACGAAAGAACGCTAGAATTGACCACCGGAGGAGAACGAAGCGCCGGAATGCAAAACGGACAACGGGGAAAATGCTCGAATGCATGAGATGAACACGTATGCAAATGCAATGCACATGATGACATGATATGAGATGCATGACAATGATAACAACACACGGAGACAAAGACCCGAACCCGAGAAAATAAAATAACTTAACGCCGGAAACGGCAAGAGTTGGAGTACAAATAGGGAAAGTTACATCCGGGGTGTTACAACACTCCACCACTACGAAAAGATCTCGTCCCGAGATCTAGGACTGAAACAACTCCGGGTACTCAGAACGGAGGTGATCCTCGCGTTCCCAGGTAGCTTCACGGTCGAAATGGTGCGGCCACTTGACTTTGAGAAATTTGATTGACTTGTTGTGAGTCTTGCATTCAGTCTCTTCAAGAATAGCAATTGGGTGCTCACGATAGGAGAGATC
The DNA here is from genome assembly GCF_056163025.1 of Triticum urartu. NCBI lineage: Eukaryota > Viridiplantae > Streptophyta > Magnoliopsida > Poales > Poaceae > Triticum > Triticum urartu. The sequence goes on from NC_141874.1 coordinate 568,356,639, forward strand.
TTCTTGGTGCTCAATGTCCTCGAAGTTGACTGTGCGGTCAGGAATCTTGAAGCACTTCTGAAGCTGAGAGACATGGAACACATCATGAACATTTGCAAAGTTTGAAGGAAGCTCGAGTTGATAGGCGAGGTCGCCTCTCTTGCTGACAATCTTGAAAGGTCCCACGTATCTAGGGGCAAGCTTCCTTTTGATACCGAAGCGACGAGTACCTTTCATAGGAGAGATGCGGAGGTAAACATGATCTCCGATCTCGAAAGCCAAATCACGGTGCTTACTATCATAGTAGCTCTTCTGGCGGGATTGGGCCGCTTTGAGGTTATCACGAATGACTTTGCACATTCTTCTGCTTCTGTGATTAAGTCATTACCCAAAAGCTGACGTTCACCGGTTTTAGACCAGTTGAGAGGGGTACGGCACTTCCTGCCATACAGAATTTCAAAAGGGGCCTTGCCCGAACTTGCTTGAAAACTATTATTGTAGGAGAATTCAGCATAAGGAAGACAATCCTCCCACTTCATGCCGAAGGAGATCACACAAGCCCTGAGCATATCTTCAAGAATCTGGTTGACACGCTCGACTTGACCGCTTGTTTGAGGATGGATAGCTGTGCTGAAGCGGATTTTAGTGCCCATGGCCTTCTGAAAAGAATCCCAAAACTTGGAGGTAAAGATGCTGCCACGGTCTGAAGAGATCACTTGAGGAATACCGTGCAGAGAGACAATACGAGAGGTATAGAGTTCCGCCAATTGAGCTGCAGTGATCGACTCTTTGATAGGCAGAAAATGAGCCACTTTGGTGAGCTTGTCGATGACAACAAATATAGCATCATTGCCACGCTTAGACTTTGGAAACCCCGTCACGAAGTCCATCTCAATGTGGTCAAACTTCCATTCTGGAATGGCAAGAGGTTGGAGGAGACCAACTGGCCTTTGGTGTTCTGCCTTCACTCTTCTGCAGACATCACATTCATTCACGAATTGAGCGATCTCGCGCTTCATTCGAGTCCACCAATAAGCTTGCTTGAGGTCATGATACATCTTCGTGCTCCCAGGGTGGATGCAGAGGAGAGAATTGTGAGCCTCGTTCATGATCACTTTACGAAGTTCACCTTTGGGCACAACAATACGATCCTCGAAGAAGAGAGTGTCCTTGTCATCAAGGCGGTAGCACTTGTACTTGGACTGACTCTTGGCAGTCCCAATCTTCACCTTTTTCACCATAGCATCAAGAAGTTGAGCCTGGCGAATCTGGTCTTCTAAGGTAGGAGAGACTTGAAGGTTGGCGAGGAAACCTTGAGGAACAACTTGCAGATTAAGTTTGCGGAAAGCTTCACAAAGCTCGGGTTGATAAGGCTTGAGAATCAGACTGTTGCTTTAGGCCTTTCTGCTCAAAGCGTCAGCAATCACATTGGCCTTGCCTGGAGTATACTCAATACTCGGATTATACTCTTGAATCATCTCGACCCATCGAGTTTGCCTGAGGTTGAGATTAGGCTGAGTGAAGATGTACTTGAGACTCTTGTGATCAGTGAAAATATCCACTTTTCTTCCCAATAGAAGATGTCTCCAAGTCAAAAGAGCACGCACAACTGCCGCCAACTCGAGATCATGAGTGGGGTAGTTCTTCTCATTAGGCTTCAACTGGCGAGATGTATAAGCAACAACTTTCTTCTCTTGCATCAATACTGCGCCAAGACCTTGGAGAGAGGCATCACAAAAGACCTCGTACGGTTTGGATTCATCAGGCGGAGTCAGAACTGGAGCAGTGATCAATTTCTCTTTCAAAGTGTTGAAAGCAATATCGCACTCCGGAGACCAAACATACTTGACGTGCTTCTGAAGAAGATTTGAGAGAGGCTTCGCGATCTTAGAAAAGTTTTCAACGAATCTTCGGCAATAGCTTGCGAGACCGAGAAAACTACGGAGTTGCTTCACGTTCTGAGGAGGTTCCCAATTCACAATTGCGGACACCTTCTCAGGATTCACGGCAATGCCATTGGCAGAGATGATATGGCCAAGATAAAGAACCTCATTGAGCCAAAATTCACACTTGGAAAACTTGGCATAGAACTGATGTTCTCTGAGCTTATCAAGAACCAAACGCAAGTGCTTGGCATGATCTACCTTGTTCTTCGAGAAAACCAGAATGTTGTCGAGATAGACCAGAACAAAGTCATTAGTGTAGGCATTGAAGATGAAGTTCATCATGCGAGAGAACGTCGGAGGAGCGTTGGCGAGGCCAAAAGACATGACAGTGTATTCATAAGAACCAAAGCTTGTTCTGAATGCTGTCTTGGGAATATCTTCTTCACGAATGCGAATCTGGTGATAACCCATACGGAGATCAAGCTTGGAGAATACTTGGGCCCCTTTGAGTTGTTCGAACAGCTCATTGATGTTGGGAAGTGGGTATTTGTTCTTGATGGTCTTCTTGTTCACTGGACGGTAATCAGCACAAAGTCGGTCCGTTCCATCCTTCTTCTTCACCAAAAGAACACCACAACCCCACGGAGAAGAACTAGGCCGGATGAGACCCATTCTTTCTTGCTCATCGAGTTTCTTCTTCAGCTCCTTCAACTCTTCAGGTCCGAGCTTGTAAGGACGTTTGCACACAGGTTCCGTGCCAGGCTCAAGTTCAATAACGAATTCCACTGGCCGGTGCGGAGGCATTCCTGGGAGCTCTTCTGGAAAGACGTCTTGATATTCGCAAACGACTGGAATTTGCGAGATGGCATCCAATTCACCCTTCTCATTGAGAGAAAACAGACGAATGGTATTATCCCGAGCGGCAAAGACAATTACATACTCAGACGAATGAGTCAATTGAATCTGCCTGGCTGCACAATCAAGCTGAGCCTTGTGCTTAGAAAGCCAATCCATCCTGAGAATAAGATCAATATCCGAGTCACCGAGAACCGTTGGAGAAGATAGAAACTTGTAGTCACCCAAAGTGATAGAAACATCCGGAACTATGGAGTTAGCCTGCATGCGCTTACCGGGAGAGACAACTGCTAAAGGACTAGGCAAAATTTGCAAAGGCAAACCATGCTTAGATGAAAACGGTCTCGAGATGAAACAATGCGATGCACCCGTGTCAAAAAGAACTTTTGCAGGAATATCATTAACAGGAAGGTTACCCATGATCACATCTGACGATTCCTCTTCCTGAGCTGCATTCATCAAATTGACCTTGGCATGCTTGGGGTTATGCTTGACCACAGCTGTACTTGCCGATCTGACAGGAGGAGGAGGAGGAAGACGCCTCTGGTTGAGACACTTGTTGGCATAGTGACCCTTCTATTGGCACTTGTTGCACGTGACCTCTGAAAGCGGACGGTGGTACGGAGCACTCGATCTTGGAGCTTGAGACGAAGTCTTGTTCTGAAAGCCATGGTTGGGTGGGTGGGAAGAACCACTGCCACCTTTGCTCTTCTGCTGATACGGCTGACGGAACGGAGGAGGAGGAAGCCAAAACTTCTGCTGCTTGGCCACTTGAGTAGAGGAAGAAGGAGTAACATCTCTGACTCGCTTCCTGGAAGCATCACACCTCAACTGAGCAGCCTCTTGCTTCAGTGCCATGTTGTAGAACTCATCATACCTCAAGGGCTCAAAGAGAACAAGAGCGAGCTGAATATCTTCTCTGAGACCATCCCTGAACTGATATATCATGCTCTTCTCATCAGGCACGTCCTGCTTGGCAAAGCGGGCGAGCTTCTGGAACAACTTGTTGTAGTCATAGACAGACAAAGAGCCTTGCTTCAGATTGCGGAATTCCTCACGCTTGCTTTCAACCACGCTCTGCGGAATATGATGAGCTCGGAAATTTCGACGGAAATCATCCCAAGTGATAACACGTCCACCTCGGGAATCCTTGTACTACTGGAACCATTCTGCAGCTTGATCTTTGAGTTGGAAGGAAGTGAACTTGACAAAGTCCTCAGGCCTGACGTTACTGCACTCGAAATGCTTACACCGATCCACAAGCCAATCGTCAGCATCGGTTGCCTCAACACAATTACTGAAAGTCTTTGGCCCGTTAGCAAGGAACTGGTTGAGTGTAGCAAAGTGACTCTGATTGCTCCCTTGACTCCCTTGACTGCCTTGATTGCGCTCTTGAAGAATTTGCATGATCAGCTGTGTGTTTGCATTGGTTGCGGCCATCACAGTTTGCCATGCCTCTGGAGGAGGTGGAGGTGGTGGCGGATCAGGATTCGGAGTCGTGCGCGTTGGAGGAGCCATCCTGAAGAGGGTGACCACCATTAGCACATTGATAGATAAATATTGAAGCTGAATCCAACGGAATGAAAATTGCAACATATAGTCTTCACATCCGAACAAAATGAACGAATGCATTCCTCTTGAAATGGTCACATATCCATAAATTGAGAAGCCACGTAGAATTAAGGTAGAGAAATAACTCAACAAGGTACGGATCAAGAACGAATAATCGGTAAGAAATCCCAATCTCAAACCAATATCCGTGGAAGAAGAACTAGAGCTACTAGAATTCCCACCTATGAAACTCCCGAACCTTTCCGGTTATGCAATCAGGTGTTGGGGATACAGGGGAAGCATAATATCTCACCCAAACTAGCAAATCCTACATCCAGCTGTATCCATCCTTCAAAACATATCCAAGAAAACTTCGGAAACCATCTACCTCAACCTTCGAAAAGCATCCGTTATGCAAGTTATGGCGATACTCCTGAACACCCACCCCAGTACTGGGTGGCGTCAAGGTTATCTCACCAACGAACTGCATAAAAGAGATTTTCGATGTCGGCGAACATATCTCAAGTATACCAGAATTGCAACGATAAAATTATGATGACAACACCTCAGAGCTCAACTCCCCGGGACACTTCCACTAAACCCCTGATAGGAGGCACCAAGACAGTATTCTCATCATAAGCCATCGGAACGATTCCAAGATACTCGCATGATCCTAAAATTTTTTTTAGTGAAATTTGAGAAGAGAAGAGTCAAAACTCTACGTCAGGATGCCTTACCAGAGTGATGAGGAGACTGGGAAGTAAAAGAATTCATAAGCTCTCCGATATATAATTCCTAAATGACTCAAAACATTTTTCTAGACACAACTCGGCTGCTAAAAACGATCAAGCAATGGGGCTCCTAAGGTCGGGGAAGGCTCTGATACCAACTTGTAACACCCTCAATGCGACTATAGCTCCCACCTGTCGAGGCACGACTTAGAGACATAATCGCATTGAAGGCATATGTCGCAAGTTAGGCAATCTTCACAACATCCCATGTAATATGAATAACAAAGGGGAGAAACATAGTTGGCTTACACTCACCACGTCACATCAGAGTACATAAATAACATACATCATCCAAACACTCATGGCCTGACTACGGCGCCAAAATAGAAGAAAACCCAACGTGCGACAACGGTCCCAATCAAACCCCAAACTAGGCACCACTACTGATCATCAGGAAAAGTCACGTAGTAACGCTGAGAGTCCTCGTCGAACTCCCACTTGAGCTCGTACTCGTCACCTGGAGCGGAATCACCTGGACCTGCATCTGGAGTTATAGTATCTGTGAGCCACAGGGACTCAGCAATCTCGCACCCTCGCGATCAAGACTATTTAAGCTTATAGGTATGGCAAGGTAAAATATGAGTGGAGCTGCAGCAAGCGACTAGCAAGTATGGTGGCTAACTTATTCGCAAAAGAGAGCGAGAAGAGGGGGCAAAGCATGAGCGAGAAGCTAGAGGGAAACCTGCGCAAACATTACTCCAACACCGTGTCCACTTCCCGGACCCCGCCGAGAAGAGGCCATCACGGTAACACACTCAGTTGATTCATTTTAATTAATTAAGGTTTAAGTTATCTACAACCGGACATTAACAAATTCCCATCTGCCCATAACCGCGGGCACGGCTTTCGAAAGTTCAATCCCTGCAGGGGAGTCCCAACTTAGCCCATGACAAGCTCTCACGGTCAACGAAGGAATAGACCTCCTCCCAAGACGTTCCGATCAGACTCGGTATCTCGGTAACTCAAGACACTTCGATAGGTTAAAACAAGACCAGCTACACCGCCCGAATGTGCCGACAAATCCCGATAGGAGCTGCACATATCTCTTTCTCAGGGCACACTCAGATTGTCTTAGGTACGGGTAGGCCAGCCCAGAGTTGCCCCTGGTGGCCACCGGCAGCTGACAGATGGACCAACACTCAGATGAGCACTGGCCCGGGGAGTTAAAATAAGATGACCCTTGAGTCTGCAGAACCCAAGGGAAAGAAAAGGGGTAGGTGGCAAATGGTAAAACCAAGGTTGGGCATTGCTGGAAAAGCTTTAATCAAGGCGAAATATCAAGGGGTTCCCATTAAAACCCAACCGCGTTAGGAACGCAAAATCCGGGAACATAACACTGATATGACGGAAAACTAGGGCGGCAAGAGTGGAACAAAACACTAGGCGAGAGGCCGAGCCTTCCACCCTTTACCAAGTATATAGATGCATTAAGATAACATAGCAATATAATGATATCCCAACAAGTAAATAAATGTTCCAACAAGGAACGGCTCCAATCTTCACCTGCAACTAGCAACGCTATAAGAGGGGCTGAGCAAAGCGGTAACATAGCCAATCAACGGTTTGCTAGGACATGGTGGGTTAGAGGTTTGACATGGCAATTGGGAGGCTGACAAGCAAAAGGTAGGCATCGTAGCATTGGCATAGCAAGAGCGGGCAAACTAGCATAGCAAAGATAGTAGTGATTTCGAGGGTATGATCATCTTGCCTGCACAGTTGTCAGAGTTGACTAGATCCTCACAAGCAAACTCAACGGGCTCCTCGTTAGTGAACTCGTCTCCCGGCTCTACCCAAACAAGAAAAACAAGCAACAAGGACACAATCAACCACGGGCAAGGATCAAACCATATGATGCAATGATGATATGCTATGCGGGATGCATATGCAAGATTTGACAAGGGATGCAAGAACCTGGCCTCAACATGGAATTCCAAGTGTGCCACTGGAAATATGAGATGAAATCGCTTGAAAACGATATAAAGAACGCCGGAATCGGAGTTACGGTTTGGAAATGGCAAGCGTTTTAAGAATGACACCGGTCTGCGATTTACAACAAGTAGGAATCTAAATGCAATGAGATGAACATGCTACAGCCACCAAACATGACAACAAAATACATGGCAGGGATGCACACAAGATGCTTAACAAAAGAATAGCACTGACACATGGCCAATTCATTCATTATGAGGTTCAAACAAGCATGGCAAAAACGCAAATGCATAACAGATTCCAGACTTGGTGAAATTAACACTTGTCTAAAATTTCAGATCACGAAGCCCTCTTCGGAGCAGCAAAACAACATGATACATGACCTGATTAAGACAAGTAAGAACATGGCATGGAGCTACTCAACAAGCTTAACAAAAGACCCAAAGTGACCTGGGGCCAAAAGGGTTCATAAAATATACCAACGGGCACACGGACATAGCTAAAACACAATCAGTTTTCAGACTTAGTGAAAACTGAGACATGCTGAAATATAACTCACTAAGGCATGTAAACGAGCTCGATGCACTCACCATGGTGTAAGTCATGGCAAGACAAGCATACATCCATTAATAAGGAACAAAATACAAGCTAGAAATGGCAAGAACAATGGCATAGCATGCACGGATCAACTACAACAACGCCGGCAAAATCGCAAACGAGTTGACGATCTGCCCAGATTCACCACGAAGCAAAAGTAGAGCTCGATTGACTCAAGCTAGGGTGCTCCATAATTGCAAACAAAGACATGGATGGATAGACCATAACAAGATTAACAAAACTCCTTTACTGATCATCCTCAAAAGAGGCACGGATCACTAGGAAACAAGCTGAACATATGGCATCATGAACTAAATAATCCCAGACTTAATGAAAACAACTAAGTCTCTGAAAACAGATTTACCGGGTGCCTCACTTTGCAAGCTTGCACAAGTCACCACACACATCCTAAAAATGCATGGGTTGCACCTCTGGAAAGAAGACAAAATCCTTAACAAAACATATGAAGGACTCAGAGGCATAGCATGCACACAATAAACATGGCAAAAATGACAAAAGTCTAAGATGAACTAGCAGATCTGACAATTAACTCACGAAGCCTCCTAGCAGCATTTTGGGCGTCAAGATGAACTCAAATGAAAATGATGCAATGGAATGAAATGATGTACTCTCTGAGTTAAACATTTTGATATGCCGAATGCCCAAAACGAAGCTACGGATGCGGAGATATCACCGGTCAAAGTATGCACAAAAAATCAGGGTTCGGGAGAGAAAAGTCAACCGAGGAGATATTTTCGGATCTCAGATCCAGATCGCACGGGAACCGAGGATGGTCGGGGAAGCTCGCCGGAGTTGAAGAAGTTCGCCGGAGTTCGTCGGAGAGGTAGATCCGGCCACTCCCGGCCGGATCCGGCGGCGGGGGCGGCGGCAGGCGAGGGACGCGGCGGAGCCGGCCGGCTCGGGGCGGCGTTCCGGCGAGGCGGGTGAAGGGCGGCCGGTGCGGGCTCCGGCGTGGAACTCCGGTCGGCGGGGCGGCCGGCGCCGGAGGAGAAGAAGCGGGGCGGCGGCGCTGCGGATCGGGCGAGGCGGCGGCGCCCTGGGCCGCGGGGGCCAGGCCCGGGCTTCCGCGGGCCGGCGGCGGAGGCGAGTGGCGCGGGCCACGTGGCGGGATGCGGCTGGCTAGGCGCGGCGGCGGACGCGTCCGGCCGGGGGCAGACGTGTCCGTCGGTGGCGGGATGCGTTTTTTCTTTTTTTTGGGGGGGGGGGTAGGGTTTCGGGAAGAGAGAGATCCGAAAACGAAGGGAGGTGTATTTATAGGCATAAGTGGAGCTAGGAGAGTCCAAATGAGGTGCGGTTTTTGGCCACGCGATCGTGACCGAACGCTCTAGGTGATGGAGCAGAGTTTGGTGGGATTTGGGCCAAAATGGAGGGGTGTTGGGATGCAACACACACGAGGCCTTTTCGGTCCCTCGGTTAACCGTTGGAGTATCAAACGAAGTCCAAATGATACAAAACTTGACAGGCGGTCTACCGGTAGTAAACCAAGGCCGCATGACAAGTCTCGGTCCAATCCGGAAACGTTTAATCCCCACACACGAAAGAACGCTAGAATTGACCACCGGAGAAGAATGAAGCGCCGGAATGCAAAACGGACAACGGGGAAAATGCTCGAATGCATGAGATGAACACGTATGCAAATGCAATGCACATGATGACATGATATGAGATGCATGACAATGATAACAACACACGGAGACAAAGACCCGAACCCGAGAAAATAAAATAACTTAACGCCGGAAACGGCAAGAGTTGGAGTACAAATAGGGAAAGTTACATCCGGGGTGTTACATCTGCCTTCACTCTTCTGCAGACATCACATTCATTCATGAATTGAGCAATCTCTCGCTTCATTCGAGTCCACCAATAAGCTTGCTTGAGGTCCTGATACATCTTCGTGCTCCCAGGGTGGATGGAGGGGAGAGAATTGTGAGCCTCGTTCATGATCACTTTACGAAGTTCACCTTTGGGTACCACAATACGATCCTCGAAGAAGAGAGTGTCCTTGTCATCAAGGCGGTAGCACTTGTACTTGGGTTGACTCTTGGCAATCCCAATCTTCACCTTTTTCACCATAGCATCAAGAAGCTGGGCATGGCGAATCTGGTCTTCCAAGGTAGGAGAGACTTGAAGGTTGACGAGGAAACCTTGAGGAACAACTTGCAGATTAAGTTTGCGGAAAGCTTCACAAAGCTCGGGTTGATAAGGCTTGAGAATAAGACTGTTGCAATAAGCTTTCCTGCTCAATGCGTCAGCAATCACATTGGCCTTGCCTGGAGTATACTCGATACTCGAATTATACTCTTGAATCACTTCGACCCATCGAGTTTGCCTGAGGTTGAGATTAGGCTGAGTGAAGATGTACTTGAGACTCTTGTGGTCAGTGAAAATGTCCACTTTTCTTCCCAATAAGAGATGTCTCCAAGTCAAAAGAGCATGCACAACTGCCGCCAACTCGAGATCATGAGTGGGGTAGTTCTTCTCATTAGACTTCAACTGGCGAGAAGTATAAGCAACAACTTTCTTCTCTTGCATCAACACTGCGCCAAAACCTTGGAGAGAGGCATCACAAAAGACCTCGTACGGTTTGGATTCATCAGGCGGAGTCAGAACTGGAGCAGTGATCAATTTCTCTTTCAAAGTGTTGAAAGCAATGTCACACTCCGGAGACCAAACGTACTTGACGTGCTTTTGGAGAAGATTTGAGAGAGGCTCCGCAATCTTAGAAAAGTTTTCAACGAATCTTCGACAATAGCTTGCGAGACCGAGGAAGCTACGGAGTTGCTTCACGTTCTGAGGAGGTTCCCAATTCACAATTGCAGACACCTTCTCAGGATTCACGGCAATGCCCTTGGCAAAGATGATATGACCAAGATAAAGAACCTCATCGAGCCAAAATTCGCACTTGGAGAACTTGGCGTAGAACTGATGTTCTCTGAGCTTATCGAGTACCAAACGCAAGTGCTTGGCATGATCTTCCTTGTTCTTCGAGAAAACCAGAATGTCGTCGAGATAGACCAAAACAAAGTCATTGGTGTAGGCGTTGAAGATGAAGTTCATCATGCGAGAGAACGTCGGAGGAGCGTTGACGAGGCCAAAAGACATGATAGTGTATTCATATGAACCATAGCTTGTTCTGAAAGCCGTCTTGGGAATATCTTGCTCACGGATTCGAATCTGATGATAACCCATACGGAGATCAAGCTTGGAGAATACTTGGGCACCTTTGAGTTGTTCGAACAGGTCATTGATATTAGGAAGTGGGTATTTGTTCTTGATGGTCTTCTTGTTCAATGGACGGTAATCAACACAAAGTCGGTCCATTCCATCCTTCTTCTTCACAAAAAGAATGCCACAACCCCACGGAGAAGAACTAGGCTGGATGAGACCCATTCTTTCTTGAATATTGAGTTGCTTCTTCAGCTCCTTCAACTCTTCAGGTCCAAGCTTGTAAGGACGCTTGCACACAGGTTCCGTACCGGGCTCAAGATCAATGACGAATTCAACTAGCCGGTGCGGAGGCATTCCTGGAAGCTCTTCTGGAAAGACGTCTTGATATTCGCAAACGGCTGGAATTTGTGAGATGGCATCCAATTCACCCTTCTCATTGAGAGAAAACAGACGGATGGTATCATCACGAGCGGCAAAGACAATTACATCCTCAGACGAATGAGTCAATTGAATCTGCCTGGCTGCACAATCAAGATGTGCCTTGTGCTTAGTAAGCCAATCCATTCCGAGAATAAGATCAATATCCGAGTTGCCAAGAACCATAGGAGAAGAAAGAAACTTGTAATCGCCCAACGTGATCGTAACATCCGGAGCCATCATTTTGGTGTTCATGAACAAACCCGGAGAAGAAACCGCTATCGGCTTAGGCAAATCTATAGTATGCACATCATGCACGGATGCAAAAGGCTTCGATAAAAATGATAAAGATGCACCAGTGTCAAAAAGAACTCTTGCGGGAATGTCATTAACAGGAAGGTTACCCATGATCACATCTGGTGATTCCTCTGCCTGAGCCGCATTCAGCAAGTTGACCTTGGCGGACTTGGTGTTATGCTTGACCATAGCTGTACTTGCCGATCTGACAGGAGGAGGAGGAGGAAGATGCCTCTGGTTGAAACACTTGTTGGCATAGTGACCCTTCTGTTGGCACTTGTTGCACGTGACCTCTGAAAGCGGACGGTGATACGAGGAACTCGATCTTGGAGCTTGAGACGAAGTCTTGTTTTGAAAGCCAGGGTTGGGTGGGTGGGAAGAACCACTGCCACCTTTGCTCTTCTGCTGATACGGCTGACGGAACGGAGGAGGAGGAAGCCAATACTTCTGCTGCTTGGCCACTTGAGTAGAGGAAGAAGGAGTAACATCTCTGACTCGCTTCTTGGAAGCATCACACCTCAACTGAGCAGCCTCTTGCTTCAGTGCCATGTTGTAGAACTCATCGTACCTCAAGGGCTCAAAGAGAACAAGAGCTAGCTGAATTTCTTCTCTGAGACCACCCCTGGACTGGTATATCATGCTCTTCTCATTAGGGACGTCCTGCTTGGCAAAGCGGGCGAGCTTCTGGAACAACTTGTTGTAGTCATAGAAAGACAAAGAGCCTTGCTTCATGTTGCGGAATTCCTCACGCTTGCTTTGAACCACACTCTGAGGAATATGATGAGCTCGGAAATCTTGACGGAATTCATCCCAAGTAATGACACGTCCACCTCTGGAATCCTTGTACTGCTGGAACCATTCTGCAGCTTGATCTTTGAGTTGGAAGGAAGCGAACTTGACAAAGTCCTCAGGCCTGACGTTACTGCACTCGAAATGCTTGCACAGATCCACGAGCCAATCGTCAGCATCGGTTGCCTCAACACAATTGCTGAAAGTCTTTGGCCCATTAGCAAGGAACTGGTTGAGTGTAGCAAAGTGATTCTGATTGTTGCCTTGATTCCCTTGGTTGCCTTGATTGCGCTCTTGGAGAATTTGCATGATCAACTATGTGTTTGCATTGGTTGCGGCCATCACAGCTTGCCATGCCTCCGGGGGAGGTGGAGGTGGTGGCGGATCTTGATTCTGATTCTGACTAGTACTCTTAACGGGAGCCATCCTGAAGAGGTTGACCACCGTTAGCACATAGACAGATAAAATGAAGCTGAATCCAACGGAATGAAAATTGCAACATATAGTCTTCACATCCGAACAAAATGAACAAATGCATTCGTCTTGAAATGGTCACATATCCATAAATTGAGAAGCCACGTAGAATTATGGTAGAGAAATAAATCAACAAGGTACGGATCAGGAGCGAATAATCGGTAAGAAATCCCAATCTCAAACCAATATCCGTGGAAGAAGAACTGGAGCTACAAGAATTCCCACCTATGAAACTCCCAAACCTTTCCGGTTATGAAATCAGGTGTTGGGGATACAGGGGAAGCATAATATCTCACCCAAATCTAGCAAATCCTACATCCAGCTGTATCCATCCTTCAACACATAACCAAGAAAAACTTCGGAAACCATCTACCTCAACCTTCGAAAAAACATCTGTTATACAAGTTATGGCGATACTCCCGAACTCCCGCCCCAGTACTGGGTGGCGTCGAGGTTATCTCACCAACGAACTGCATAAAAGAGATTTTCGATGTCGGCGTACTAAACTCAGGTATTCCAGAATTGCAACGATAAAATTATGATGACAACACCTCAGAGCTCAACTCCCCGGGACACTTCCACTAAACCCCTGACAGGAGGCACCAAGACAATGTTCTCATCATAAAACCATCGGAACGATTCCAAGATACCCGCGTGATCCTAAAAAAAATTTAGTGAAATTTGAGAAGAGAAGAGTCAAAACTCTACGTCAGGATGCCTTACCAGAGCGATGAGGAGACTGGGAAGTAAAAGAATTCCTAAACTCTCCGATATATAATTCCTAAATGACTCAAAACATTTTTTCTAGACACAACTCGGCTGCTAAAAACGATCAAGCAATGGGGCTCCTAAGGTCGGGGAAGGCTCTGATTACCAACTTGTAACACCCTCGATGCGACTATATCTCCCACGTGTCGAGGCATGACTTAGAGGCATAATCGCATGGAAGGCATATGTCGCAATTCAGGTAATCATCACAAACATCCCATGTAATATAGATAATAAAAGGGATAACATAGTTGGCTTACACTTGCCACGTCAATCAAGGTACATATATAACATTACATCATCCAATCACTCATGGCCCAACTACGGCGCCAAAATAGAAGATAACCCAACATGCGACACGGTCCCAATCACCCCCAACTGGGCACCACTACTGATCATCGGGAAAGGAAACATAATAACATTGAGATTCCTCGTCAAACTCCCACTTGAGCTCGAGCGCGTCTCCTGGAGCGGAATCATCAGGCCCTGCATCTGGTGTAATAGTAATCTGTGAGCCACAGGGACTCAGCAATCTCGCACCCTCGCGATCAAGACTATTTAAGCTTATAGGTAGCGTAAGGTAAATATAAGTGGAGCTGCAGCAAGCGACTAGCATATATGGTGGCTAACTTATTCGCAAAAGAGAGCGATAAGAGGAGGCAAAGCGCGAGCGAGAAACTAGAGGACAACCTGCGCAAACATTACTCCAACACCGTGTCCACTTCCTGGACTCCGCCGAGAAGAGGCCATCACGGTAACACACTCAGTTGATTCATTTTAATTAAGTTAAGATTCAAGTTATCTACAACCGGACATTAACAAATTCCCATCTGCCCATAACCGAGAGCACGGCTTTCGAAAGTTCAAATCCCTGCAGAGGAGTCTTAACTTAGCCCATGACAAGCTCTCACGGTCAACGAAGGAATAGACCTCCTCCCGAGACGTTCCGATTAGACTCGGTACCTCGGTTCTTCAAGACACTTCGACAGGTTAAAACAAGACCAGCAACACCACCCGAATGTGCCGACAAATCCCGATAGGAGCTGCACATATCTCGTTATCAGGGCACACTCGGACATCGCTCAGTTGGACCAACACTTAGAGGAGCACTGGCCCGGGGGGGCTAAAATAAGATGACCCTTGAGTCTGCAGAACCCAAGGGAAAGAAAAGGCTAGGTGGCGAATGGTAAAACCAATGTTGGGCATTGCTGGAAAAGCTTTAATCAAGGCGAACTATCAAGGGGTTCCCATTATAACCCAACCGCGTAAGGAACGCAAAATCCGGGAACATAACACCGATATGACGGAAACTAGGGCGGCAAGAGTGGAACAAAACACTAGGCGAGAGGCCGAGCCTTCCACCCTTTACCAAGTATATAGATGCATTAAGATAACAAGATAATATGATGATATCCCAACAAGTAAATAAATGTTCCAACAAGGAACGGCCTCCAATCTTCACCTGCAACTAGCAACGCTATAAGAGGGGCTGAGCAAAGCGGTAACATAGCCAATCAACGCTTTGCTAGGACATGGTGGGTTAGAGGTTTGACATGGCAATTGGGAGGCTTGAAAGCAAAATGGTAGGCATCGTAGCAATGGCATAGCAAAAGAGCGAGCAATCTAGCATAGCAAAGATAGTAGTGATTTCGAGGGTATGATCATCTTGCCTGCAAAGTTGTCAGAGTTGACTGGATCCTCGAAAGCAAACTCAACGGGCTCCTCATTAGCGAACTCGTCTCCCGGATCTACCCAAACAAGACAAACAAGCAACAAGGACGCAATCAACCACGGGCAAGGATCAAACCATATGATGCAATGATGATATGCTATGCGGGATGCGATGCGGGATGCATATGCAAGATTTGACAAGGGATGCAAGAACCTGGCCTCAAATTGGAAATCCAAGTGTGCCACTGGAAAGATGAGATGAAATCGCTTGAAAACGATATAAAGAACGCCAGAATCGGAGTTACGGTTTGGAAATGGCAAGCGATTCAAATATGACACCGGTCTGCGATTTACAGCAAGTAGCCATGTAATGCAATGAGATGAACATGCTAAAGCACCCAAACATGGCAACAAAATACATAGAAGGGATGCATTCAAGATGCTTAACAAAAGTCTAGCACTGAGCTACGGCCAATTCATCCATTAACAGGTTCAAACAAGCATGGCAAAAATGCATATGGCAAACAGATCTCAGACTTAGTGAAATTAACACTTGTCTGGAATTTCAGATCAGGTAGCACTCTTTGGAGCAACAAAACTACATGCTACATGACCTGAACATGACAAAGTAAAACATGGTATGGAGCTACTCAAATAGCTTAACAAAAGTCCCTAAGTGACCTTGAGCCAAAAGAGATCAGAAAATATACTAACAAGCACGTGGACATAGCAAAAGCATAATCAGTTTTCAGACTTAGTGAAAACTGGCATATGCTGAAAACAGATATCAAGTAGGCACGTAAACGAGCTTGGTGCACTCACTACGCTGCAAGTCATGATAAGATAAGCATACATCTGTCAAGAACACACAAAATTCAAGCTAGACATGGCAAGAACAATGGCATAGCATGCACGGATCAACTACAACAACATCGGCAAAATTGCAAACAAGTTGACAATCTGCCCAGATTCACAAAGTAGCAAAAGTAGAGCTCGATTGACTCAAGCTAGGGTGCTCCATAATTGCAAACAAATACATGAATGGATAGAGCACTACAGGATTAATAAAATATCCTTACTGATCATCCTCAAAAGAGGCACGGATCTCTCGGAAACAACATGAACATATGACAACATGGGATAAACAGCTCAAGGACTTAGTGGAATTGCTAAGTCCCTGAAAACAGAATTACCAAGTGCACCACTTTGCAAGCTTGCACTAGTCACCACACACATCACAAAAATACATGGGTTGCACCTCTGGAAAGATGACAAAACCCTTAACAAAACATATGTAGAGCATCAGGGCATACCATGCACACAATAATCATGGCAAAAATGACAAAACTCTAAATGGAGCAGCAGATCTGACAATTAACTCAAGTAGCCTCCTTCTAACAGCATTTCGGGCATCAAGATGAACTCAAATGAAAATGATGCAATGGAATGAAATGATGTACTCTTTGAGATGAACATTTTGATATGCTATATGCATTAATCGGAGCTACGGATGCAAAGATACGAGGCCATGAGGGCGACGAAGAATGACAGCGGGGCAGCGAGCTTGCGTGGTGGGGCGGCGCACCGGAGTTGGTAGACGGCGGCGCGCTCCGCGGGGGCGGCTCCACGGGATCGGGCAGGCGGCGCGGCTGGAGATGGGCCGTGGGGGCCCCGGCTGGGCATGTGGGCCGGTGTGGCGGGGGATGCGGCCGGGCCAGTGGGATTGCACCACGTGGAGGCAGCGGGACAGGTCGGACATGTCCGGCCCGAATCGGACGTGTCTGGCGGCGAGAGGTGGAAGACGACTAGGGTTTCGGGGAGGGGGATACGAGATTTTCGAGGAGGGCCTATTTATAGGCATAGAGGGAGCTAGGAGAGTCCAAATGAGGTGCGGTTTTTGGCCACGCGATCGTGATCGAACGCTCTAGATGATGGAGAAGGTTTAGGTGGGTTTTGGGCCAACTTGGAGGGGTGTTGGGCTGCAACACACACGAGGACTTTTCGGTCCCTCGGTTAACCGTTGGAGTATCAAACGAAGTCCAAATGATACGAAACTTGACAGGCGGTCTACCGGTAGTAAACCAAGGCCGCTTGGCAAGTCTCGGTCCAATCCGAAAATGTTTAAACCCCACACACGAAAGAAAGCTAGAAATGACCACCGGAGGAGAACGAAGCGCCGGAATGCAAAACGGACAACGGGGAAAATGCTCGAATGCATGAGATGAACACGTATGCAAATGCAATGCACATGATGACATGATATGAGATGCAATGACAACGATAACAACACACGGAGACAAAGACCCGAACCCGAGAAAAATAAAATAACTTAACGCCAGAAACGGCAAGAGTTGGAGTACAAATTGGGAAAGTCATATCCGGGGTGTTACAATGACAACGCTATGTACGCTTCGACCAGGTGGGTCCCGACTGTCAGGCACTTCCTTGCGTGCGAAGATGTAGCTGGTGGGTCCCAGCAGTCAGGGGGGCGAATCGTTTTTTTTGCCCGGACGAACTTCCTTGCATGCGAAGATGTAGCTGGTGGGTCCCAGCAGTCAGGGGGGTGAATCATTTTTTTGCCCGAACGCATTTCCTTGCGTGCGAAGATGTAGCTAGTGGGTCCTAGCAGTCAGGGGGAAACGTTTCTTTCACGAAATACAGTGGCCCGTCTGGTGGATCCCAGCTGTCAGGTGGAGGAATCAATATATTCCGCGTAATAAGGAGGCACTTCCTTGCTGCGGCCGTGGACCCAACTGTCAGCCTCTCCACGTACAGTCCACGTACGATGGAAGTCGTTCCTTGACCACGTTGACCACGCCGTGCTGGGAGCACCAGGGCGATGGACGACGGTGAGGCCTAGGAAGGGGACGACGCGAAGCTGGGGAAGACGCGGCAGTGGAAGCCCGCGCGAAGAGGAGTACGAGGGATCACTGGTTCGGCTGCGGTGTGAGGCTGCCATTGCTGCAGGGCCTGGCCAGCGGTGGGAATAGTAGGGGGCGGTGAGGCCTCCGCGGCAGCACATCCGGACACGGGAGGCAGGAGCATGCGGCACGACCGACGCTGCTTTGGGCGGCTGGAGCAAGAAGACCAGAGGTTGAAGAAGCACTACGGCCGTTGGATGGACATCGTACGGTCAGTCGAGCTAGAATCATGCATATTGACTAAGTTGACAAAGCCCTTCGTCCCCGTCAACTTAGTAGGCCCACTATACTGGGTCCGAGCTAGTAGGGGGAGTATTCATTTTTTGGTGCATAATAAGGAGGCACTTCCTTGCGTGCGAAGATTTAGCTAGTGGGTCTGAGCTGTCAGCGGCGGTAACGTTTTTTCGCGAAATACAGAGGCCCTTTCGGTGGGTCCCAGATGTCAGGTGGAGGAATCATTATTTTGCACGTAATAAGGAGGCATTTCCTTGAGTGCGGCCGTGGACCCAGCTGTCAGCCTTTCCACGTATAGTCCACTTCAGATGCATGTCGGTCGTTGACCATGTTGACCACGCCACGCCGAGAGCACCAGGGCGGTGGACGATGGTGAGGCCTAGGAAGGGAACGACATGGAGGCAGGGAAGACTCGACAATTGTTTTTGTTTCCCAGGCGGAGGGGAGTACGACTGTACGAGGGTTTACTGGTTCGTGTGCCGTCGCCGGAGAATAACAGTGGGTGTGGGTGAGTAGAGGGATGGCTAGGCCAGCGATGGGAGTACGGTGGGGCGGTGAGGCCTGCGCAGCAACATAGCCGGCCGCGGGGGGGGGGGGGGAGGGAGGAGGCAGTCCCGCTGGCGCTTGTTTGAGCGGCTGGAGCAGGAAGAGCAGACATTGAAGAAGCACGACGGCCATGGGATGGACATCCAACAGTATACAAGCCATCTGTGGAAAGCCTCAAATCTGTGGAAAAGAGCATACAACCCATCTGCCATTATTTCAAATAATTTACAGCCCATTTGGTAATTCTTACGGGTTTTTTGGACCCCATATTCTTTTTGTTAGCATTACGGCCCATATTGTGGCCACGGTTAAAAAATTATACGAAAGTTTGCATATGTCGGTGCGGTCTGAACTGTTTTTCATCCCGAAATTTCGAGTCACATTCAGACTGATTTTAAAAATAAATGTATATCAATATAAAATCCAATAAATTGTCCACGCATAAAAATCAATGTAATTTAAAATCTCGAAATGAAAAAAAGATATTTGAAACTAATTGCCGGTTTGATGTGTTTTAAAAATGTACAGCCCATTTCTCATTACTGATAGGCCATTTTCTCGGCCAGTCGAATGAAGCTCTCCTCGTCTTGAAAGATTTGCAGCCCAACAAGCCTGATAAAGCGACTTACTTGAAAAATCACAAAAAAACTGGGCTAGCCATTTTCAGAAAGAAAAAAAACTACTGGGCTGGTATGCGGTAAACATAAAAGAAAAGGTTGTCTAGACAGGCTAGAGTGTCCCGCACACCCCAATTGACACCCTGCTTCCGTCTCAAAAACAAATTAGATAAATGCCACTCCAATTATGGCGATTCATAAAAATGCAACTGCAATTTCCAAACTTTGAAAAATGCCACTGCAATTTTTGCAAACTTTGAAAAACGCCACTACAGTTTGCAAACTTTGAAAAACGCCACTCCAGACTTCGAAAAATGCCACTAGAAATGGCATGAAATGGCATTTTTCAAAGTTTGGAAATTGCAGTGGCATTTCTCGGATACACCAGATTTGGAGTGGCATTTATCAAATTAACCCAAAACAAAAATAACTGGGCGAGCTGTTGGGTCCCTGGTGTCAGCCTCTCGTTGTGCAATTCTCTCGTTTATTGACTATGTTGACAATGTCATGGGACCTAGATGTCAGAAATCCACTCGGAGGAGCCTTTTTTTATTGGCTTGAAATAAGGAAGCACTTGCTTCCGTACTGCCATGACCTTGGCGGGTCCCAGCTGTCACCCTCTCCACGTACAATCATCTCCTGATTGTGTATGCGTCAACTTGCTAGGCCCACAAGTCAGCCTCTAAACCCGTGGAGGACAAATACAACCAATTTTTAAAAATAACAACCCATTCCATGCGTTCAAATGGAAAGTTCAACATTCAGAGCAAAGTAACAGGTCTGATCCACATATAGAGTACTGAACTTCCACGTTGACAACCATCATAGCCAAGTTAACCATCTACTCCCACTAATACTCTAGTAGCGTACAAGTACTAACTTACTCTTAGCTAACTAGACGATGCCGGCCGCCATCTGTGGTACACACTAAACGCCGGCACCGGCGTCGTGCGCCTCGCCTCGGACTTGCAAGTGGTGCGATAGGGTGCGTTGCTCACGCGTTGGCCCTTTCCATGCCGGCGTGGTCCACCGAAGCTCCGGCTTCCAAGCGGGAAACCCACTTGACGAGCTGGTAGTAAAAATCAGTGTCGCGAACGCGTGCGTGCCGGACAACCTCCAGGGCTATTTGCCGGGCGCCGGCCTCCACGTAGTCGGCCCAGTTGCGGGCGCTTTGCTCGCGACTCAGAGCATCGGTGCGCTGCTGCTCCATGTCCCGCTGGAGGCACAAATCGGCGATACGCTGCTCCTCCGCCAGGCGGTCGCGCTCCAACAACTCCTGCTCCTCCACCATGCGGTCACGCTCCAACAACTCCTCGATCTCCGCATTGCCATCTAAAGACAGATAGAATGCCTCCTCCCTCCGTCTGCCTTCCGGTGAAACCCCGAACACTAGTTCCGCCGGTGACCGCCTCCGACATCGCCTACCGTGGACGGGCGGGGGCATGGCGGACGTGGCGAGCGACGTCGGGCCAGTGGGGGCTTATGAGGATATGGCGAGTTGGGTCACGGTGGCACCAAAGAAGGCCGGGAAACAGTACTTATAGGCGGAAGGTAGCGCGACGGTCATCGAAATTCAATGCATAATGGCTTAGCGCGCCAGATTGCCGTGGAAAACTAGAGAAACTGAAATTATGACTGTGCCGTCTCGTCCCATCTGGGTCGCACGCCGGCATGGCGGTCAAATGAGTGCACTCGAATCATCTCCCTCCTTGTCAATAATGATTCCATGGATTTAAAAAGCCCGCAACAATTAAAGCGTATCTTTTTTCGCATTAGTTAGCTGCCTTAATTACGGCCGGCTGCATGCAGGCACTCAGAATCGCTCGCAGGTAGTACGCGAAGCAGCATGCAACGAGTCATAGCCGAGGGCATGCATGCAGCCACTTAAACCGCTGGAATTAATTAGTCTTAAACTTCTGCATGCCGTTAATTATTGCCATGCCTTGGTCTTGCTGCTTTGCTCACGGGACTAATAAACCCGGACGGAGGGAGTACCTTGGTTGGTGAGAGGTTTGAATAAAGCCCCGCAAACCGGAAAGGAGGTACCAGTACGTGCGTGATCCGCTATTTATTCGTGTAGGATCGAGTAGGTCGTTTCTTGAATTGAGCCCTGCAAACCGGAAAGGAGGTAGTACGTGCGTGATCCGCTATTTATCCGTGTAGGATCGATAGTGTAGCTTGTCAGTTTTTTCAGAGCTAGGCATTTTTATCCGTGTAGGATCGATAGTGTAGCTTGTCAGTTTCTTTAGAGGTAGGCATTTTTATTCAAAAAACTGCCACTTCGCATCTTGCGTCACAAATAAAACTGCCAGGAGCGCATTTGTAGGCTAGCTAGTGATCGATCAGTAACTTGTAAACACTGAGCGAACAGAAATAAGTAACTGTTAATGCATCTCAATGATTCACAGATCATATACAAATATGTAGCTCCAAAAGCAAAGATCAGCCACTTCGGATCTTGCGTCGCAACTAAAACTAACTAGTACGATTTCCATACATAAGATCAACATGTTAATGCATCTCAATGATTCACAGATCATATACAAATATGTAGCTCCAAAAGCAAAGGTCTAGAAAAAAACATATGTTCTTCCTACTAACATGGATGCTTCTCTTGGCTAACATTCAGTACAGACTGAAAGACAAATTTGTTTGGGAAGTCTACAATTCCTCTTGCAAACGTAAGTGGTTTCACCAATAGCTGGAACCATGAGAATGAACCACACATGATGGAGGAACATCCACTGCAATATGATTTGGTCTTCTCTTGGTCACACCGCGAGACTATTTTCGGAATACAAACTTTAACTTAGGCAAAATGATGCCCATTGTATAATCAGACCAAAGCAATGAAGCACCTAGTGTTGGCCAATAAATACTACAGTACTACTTTTCTGCAGTCCATGCAGTGACTATCCAATCTTTCTGTGTCTATTTTCAAATGGCACTGCATGCAGTGACTATACTATTCTCTTGTGCAGTTCAACCAAAATTGCGGACACTTTGTTTGTTTGCCAAATAGAAATGGGCAAACATCTCTGTTTGCACAAATATCAAGCATCTAGTAAACATATACCACACCTTGTATTTTCGGTTTAAACATGTCTCTTCCGCTTAGCATCTGTCATGTTCTGCACTGGTCAATCTGATACAGTTATGTTTTGCCCTGAACAATTTCATACTGAATTGATTTGCTGGTTCAGAGCAGAAATATAGCGCCTATTCTTCATCAGACCAAGGATATCCATATTCGCAGTGATGGAAGAGGTGAAATCGATACAGTCGAAATTGAGCATCCAATCATTGAATCCTGTCCTGCACCTCCAATGTAGGTCCACCCTGCCAATAAATTCACATGCAAACCACTAGTATTACTATCTAATGACAGTACAAAAGAGTAGCAAGATAGTAGCAAACCATGTACCATCGTAATGAACAGCTCATAGTGCCACCAATTGGATATAAAGGTTTGGAAAAAAACATGCTCCTAATGTTGAACCAGTTGGACTTTTTGTGCAGTTCCAGTAAAATCGAGCATCCCTATTTGCATAGATATTGAAAGTTTGATTACTCTAAAAGTGACACTAGTTGAAGCATAGACTCACAAATATAAGCGTTCCAATTTCTTAATGGGAAAAGGTAGCAAGACTATTTCTAACCACCTGTTTGAAGGAATAAATAAAGCAACAACGGCTGATGTCAGGAAGGCATACATAGTTTTTTCTGAAAAACTGAGCCATTCCTGACCTTTCCTCTTCTTTTAAGCAAATTTTGTGCAGTTCTACTAAAATAAAATGCCATCACCACCTTGACAATTCAGTGACACTGTACAAAAGGAAATGACTTAACATTACATCATGATGTCAGGTATATAGTCGACAGGCATTAGGGACAAACATACAAACCTCCTCCGATAACATAATGAACATTAATTTTAACAAAGGTGTGACTAGCTTTACTGGGATAATTTGAGTGAACTCTACACCATTTGTTTCTTAATATAAGACGTTTTTGCGGGTCAATTTAAAGTACCCAAACGTCTAGTATTTAGAAAAACAGGTAGTAGTTTTCTTGAGCACATATCTGGGAAAGCTTGCCACACTTTACTTATGTCCATACGCTAATGCAACACCATTCGAATACTACGAATATACACTAATCCAGTGGCTAGTGCAACAGTAGAGTAGTTAGTTTATTACAGGGTATAGTACAATGGTTTTACTGAACATATTTCAATAAACTCTAGCACTGGAAGGTTTTTATAACAATTAACAATACAAAATGTAAAGGTAACAAGTTTCGGCATTGGTATACTAGTTGTGCATGAGCATTAAACCAAATACAAAAGTCTGAAGGTAACTAGCATTATTAACTAATGACAGTATAAAAAAATTGCAAACCATGTACCTCCAAGGTAAATATCATTTCGAACTTGGGGAACCTTAAAAATTTCTATCCCAATCTTCATAATCGATCAAACATAAAAACTTGATCGAACGAATCAAGAGAACAGCCGGAGGAGGAGGTGCCCACTCTTGACCTTTCCTCTTGTCTTCATAATTGTCTGTGCAGTTTAACCAAAATAGAATGACATCAGCGCCTTGGCATTTTGGTGACATTATACAAAAAAATTAACTTATGTCATGAAAGTGAGGTATGTAATCTATAAGCATTAACAGTGCGAAAAGCTGAAGGTAGTAACAAGTTTCATCGTTGGTATACTGGTTGTGCAACAGCATTAGAATGCCTTAGCTGAATTTTTTTAATACATCCACAATCAACAACTAACCCTGAAATAATCCAGTGACATTAAATGGCATTGCTTAAACTTATCGGTGGCATTAGACTGAGAGCGGCATTAGTTAAATGTGGCATCACTTTAGCAGTAGCATTGCTTGACTTGACTACTGGTGTTATACTAACAGCAAAAAAAGTGGCAATAAGAGCATGGGAGGCCCATTCGGACAGTGGGCGCACTAGTACGATGTACCTCCACGAACGCAGAGTGGTGAGGGAGGTATGGTTGCCCAGAGCAACAAATATCCAGGCAGCATATGTGGATTACGTCCCATTTTTGTTCTCTTTAGCCACCTTTTTCCTATGCGAGGACAACAAACCGATCGACCTGGTAATTCTCTATTGCATTGTCATGCCTTTCTACCCTTCTTTAACCAAGAGACACGAGACTCGTTCCTTAGCTACTGATTTTCCCCTTTTCAACCTAGATGCGGGTTCGATGCCTACTCTCTTGGATAGTACAGTCTCCCTTCCTTTCCTTATTCAACGCAGACATGGATTAGTCTGCATGAAGTAGGGTTTCCTTTAATACTGCAAATTATGGTTTTCGTCTGCGTGGCCAGCAGAGCAGAGGACAGCAAATTGGGAAGATGGTGGAGTGGAAAAAGATCCACATGCAACGACGTGGCAGATGGGGCAATAGAACAAGGTTATCGTTTGAAAAGAGGTAGCATACCTGAGGGTCGGCAGGAAGTGGCTTCGCTCGTGGTCGTCGTCCTCCGCACACACTACAACAGCGAGCTTGGGGACGAAGGCCATCCGGCGCGGGCACTAGGTCTGAGAGGACAGCCTTGTCGTCAGTGCGTTACCTCGCTCGCCGACGACAAGTGCGTCAACGCTGCACGTCCTTTTCTTCCCTGACGGATCTGTGACCACCGGTGAGGAGGGAGATAGGGGCCGTCTTTTTTAGATCTGGAGAGAGGGTGGTAGTGTGAGAAGCAAGTGGGCAGCCCTTAGCAAGAAAGCGCTGAAGCTCCAGCCTATATATCTTTTTTATACTAATAGTACTGGAGGTGGAGTAGTGGTAGAGTAGTTTATATTTTCTCTGCGTACAGTACCTGTTACTCGTGCTTCAAAACTAATCGGCACGCCATTAAAAAAATAAAGGTCGATAACTAATGCGGCACCTCGGGCCAATGCAGCCAGATCGCATTTTGCACGAGAAATTACACACCAGGTTTCATTGGCATGTGGTCCCGTTCCAACATATCAGTGAGACGACGGCGAGTAGTAGGAGTATTTCCAAACGGACGTGTAGGCCGGGGCGCCTCTTCATGAACCGTGGCAAACTCGCAACCGTCCACCGACTCTTCGCCTTTCCCTCTCGATTTTAGAACTGCTGTCGCACGCTCTTCCACTCCCTCCTCCATTTTCCTTCAGCCCTTCACCCTTTCTTATGCCATTGTTCGATCGTCTTCTCCATGGAGGGAACAGGCCGGAAATGACCCCGTTATTCTTGCCCTGATCTGAAAGATGACGTGGTGGAGGAACTCATTGATCAGCGCGACGTCATCACCTCGGCTAGCATGGCAGGTTCATTCAAGCCCATTCTTGACTCAATAATAACATCATTACAAAGAACCCAAGAGTCAAGGAGCGGTTTGATCTCCCCTATCTTCTTCGCCGTGACCCTGATGACTGGCGCCGGCACGATGGAGGCCTCGCCCTGTGCAAGTTGATGTCACTTAATAATGATACGTATGATGTTAAGATGCCATCGCTTGAGGGAAAGGCTTGGGCGCGCGCAAATGGAGATTGGGTTGTTTACATTGGGTCCCACTGCGAGTGGGAACTTGTGAATGTGTACACTCGTGACCGGGTTCCACTTCCAAAAATCTCAGCAGACTTCCCAGAGGTTGAGCACACCGGTATTGTACGCACGTTCAAATACGATCATGGTGACTGTCTTCTACAGAAGATAGCAATTTGTCGAGTTCCCAACCGCTCTTGGAATTACAACAACAATGAAGTTGTTGCTATCTTCGACAAGCTTGTTGCCATCCTTGGTGGTTTGACTCGATGGATATTGCTCACAAATCAGTTTCTCTACATGGATGAGTACTATGATGCAATTCAATACGAGGGCCTTGTGTTTGCTGCCACCACTCGTGGCACTGTTTTTGCATGGGATCCTCGTAGTTTCGGTATGTTTGTCTTCCATCGTAATTATAATTGTTTCATCCACATGCATGCGGTTAGCTAGTTTCCCTTTACTAATTAACCTTCTTCTTGTGTTTCCAAGGTCCTGTGAACATCCCACCACCTATACTTGAAAAATTTTATAACCAAGGGGGGGATGACGATGGTGATGATCACGAGCATAAGGACGAGCAGCGCCCATATACTCTATCGCGCCTGGCAACTAATTCCGATGGATCACCTCTTCTTGTGTGTATACAACCCACTGATGATGTTACTGCTAAGGAAGCAGGTATAGTCTCCCATGGTCGCACTCTCCGGACCTATTCCAATACCCGTTGCATGGTACTCGGGATGGATACTAGTGTGCTAGCGCCAAATCCTTCTCCCTGGTACATAATTGATAGTCTTGGAGAAAACTCGCTCTTCCTTGGACAAAACTATCCGATGATGGTGAAACGCGATCCAACTGCTGTTGACACAATGTAACTAGTACCATTTATGAGAAGCAACGGTGTCTATACCTCGGACATTTGGGTGGTTCCCTACCCTGGTACTGATATAGTAGGCCGCTTCAGCCTGGATGATCAGTCCTGCGTTGGTCTCCAGATCGACAATCAATGGCCCGTCCTAGAGAATCACTTGTGGTTCAAAGCAAGCGTTTCCAACGCTGAGGAATGGTTGAGTTGAAGTTCATTTCATTGCTTGTTATTTGTTGTGTGGTGAAAACTTTAGTATTTATAATGTATCCTCATTGTCGATGTGGGTTGATAACATGTTGTATGTAATAAAATGGTATGTCTGTGATAAACTTACTGAATTTATGAATTGCTTTCGAGTCGCTTCTCTGAGTGAGTGGTGCGATGAGGCAAAAAATATTTTCCGAATACATCATTGTACGTGCATTGCAACAGGTTATCGGATGAGGCCAATCAACAATAGTAGTACACTATTTGTACTAGCTTCACATGCTTCGCGCGTCGGGCGGGTGTTTTTACTGTAGCCATATGTTAATGTGTTCGCTGTACATAACCAGCACCTCGAATCCTCGATACTAGTACTATATAGTAGGAGTAAGTAGTAGGAGTAGTAGGGTGGCATGTGCCATAACAAGCATTCACGACCAGGAGTATGGCACATGCCACCACCATGACATCCATCTGACACCATATTATTTCTTGGAGTCCGTGCTAGAGCAACCTCTTCAACCTCGTCGTTTCTCTAACTTTAGCCATCGCGCGGCGGGTGAGGTGGGGGTTTGCCGATAGTCGGTTTCCTTAACTGCGGTCCCACTTGTAAGGCCAACTCCAACACACGACCCCAAACGGACCTCCGTTTTGCACGAACTCCAACGATAATTTTGACTAGAAAAGCAAGACCAAAGAAAACATGAACCACAAGAATACATTTTACTACTCCTGTAAGTTGGATTAGTGCCTTCTCGATGCATTCATTGTTGATCTGTGGAGGCTCGATCTTGCGTGCTTCTTTCTTCTTCGAGTGTAAAGAAGTAGACGTTGCTTCCTCGCATCTAGTATCATGTCTATCCTCTATTCTAGTAGGAGTATCAACAAGTGCACTAATCTCATCTCTAGCCTCTGTGCTAGCTAAAAGTGATAGAACATCTACTAAATTGCGCTCTATCAATATATGGATGTACTCTTCTTCCCAATACAAAAACTTGCATCCATTCTACTCCCTCCGTTGCACAATACATGCCTTCTATTTGTCAAAATATATATGTATCTAGACATGTTTTAGTATATAGGTACATCCATTTTTGGACAAATTGGAGTCAAGTATTTTGGAACGGAGGGAGTACACAATAAAAATTTTAAGTTAGCACAACTAGTCTAATCCGAGAGCACAACCGAAGATTTGGTCGAGTTCTTCCTCCTTTTGCCGACACGTGGGACATCCAGCATCCAGGTCATGTCATGAAAGAAAATAGATTGGTAGTTGAAGCCACGAGATGTGCATCTTGGGTTAAACTGTAAATAGAATCTTACTACTCTTGAGTAACTCCAAAAGCGGCCACCAAAGATCTTTATTGGATTTTTTTTTCATCACCAGCACATCAAGGTGAAAGATGTGCTGGTTCAGTGGGTCCTCTTGTGTTTTCACTGACATGTGGGGCCGCATCTGAGCAAACAGACGATGGGCTCCGCACATCCGCTGGCTGGCTGAGAAGAGAGCTAGAGGAGGGCTGAGTACGGACTGCAGGAAATTTGTTCTACGTACCTCGATATAGGCTCAATATAGTGGGGTGGCATGGGCCATAACTAGCATTCACGTCTAGCCATCTCTTCTCCATCTTGTTTTCTCAGCCATCACGCGGTGGTCGGGGTGGGGGTTTGCCGATAGTCGGTTTGCTGAACTGCGGTCCCACTTGTAAG
Source organism: Triticum urartu (assembly GCF_056163025.1). NCBI lineage: Eukaryota > Viridiplantae > Streptophyta > Magnoliopsida > Poales > Poaceae > Triticum > Triticum urartu. The sequence goes on from NC_141874.1 coordinate 568,385,482, forward strand.
TGAAAATGCAAGACCGCACGCATTCTCGCTTGAGTGGCGTGCCGGACCAACCGTGTGGGGGTGCGACGCGAACATGGCAGGCTTTTCCTTTGGAACTCGTAACTTGTAAAATTTGGTTCTACTCCATGGCGCGACCGATAGATAGAAAATAACGATTTTGCCTAGAGTAATGAGAAGTTTGGTTCTGGCGCCGTTCATGCATGGAGTACATACAAAAATTATGAAGTTGATGCGAAAGGTAAGATAATTACTGTAGTATCATATACTACTACATGGATTTGAAGGAAAGATAAAAATACATACGGATCCATCAACAACATCCTCATGCCCTAGTGCGTCGAGTCACCAACCGACGTGTGAGGAGCAGCGGCGTTGGCGGCGAGCTCAACGTGCTTCTGAACAGCGCCATCCAAGGTTGCCCTGCGGTCCAAGAAGGCCAGCGTCCTATCGTCCCCCTCTTGCATGTAGTAGTCCTTGTGGACGATTTGCGCGTAGACGTGGGTGATTATGTCGATGGTGTCTTGCTGCGCCAGGCGTTGCATAGCAAGCGCGACCTTGAGTTGGACATTCTCCGGCGCGACGGCGGGCAGTCGCAGGGCCACCAGTGCGTCGAAGAGGTTGTCACCATAGTGGTCCTTGAGGGTGGCGGGCTTCGTAGAGCCTGGGCGCGTCAGCTGGAGGCTTACGTCAAAGTCGTCCTCAAGCTTCTTGACGACACTGAACTTGTTGTGGAAACCAACGAGGACCTCGTCGAACAAGGAGACGAAGCTGTCGTCCAAGCGGCCCCTCGCCCTGGCGGCCTCAAGCAATACTACCTGGAGACGTTCCTCGGTGCCGGGCCGCAGGCCGGCGTCGTGGACCATCTGGCACAGTCGGCTGATGCTCACGCTCATCGCCTCCATGGGTCTAGCTTAGCTTCTAGTCAACTGCTCTTGTGATTCGAGTGATCACTCTTGCCCTTGGTTAGCGTGTGTAGGTGCGTAGGATTTCATACTACTCCTCGGCCCTCTAGTGCACCTGCCTTTGGCTGTATGATAGGTGGGCCAGCCACCCCCTAGGCCCACGTGTCATTCACCCAAAGGTAGTTGCCGTAAGTCAATGAAGTTGCGTCCCCCTCCGTGCCGGTGCAGTATAGTCATCTCACCAGACCTCTAGTTGGGGCCAAATGAGAGAAGTTTGATGTTTACTGGTTTATTGGTCCCCTTTGCATTTTGCGCCAAGTTTTGACCTTTGATTTAACTAATAAAATGTTAATGCATGTAAACAAAAATGTTGTGTAAGTCACCTTACGAAAACCAAATAATCCCAAAATACTTAGGCACGGTAAATTAACTCCCTCCTTGTTTCTTATTTCGTGACATATCAACCAATGAGAGATGTGGGCCGTGCATGCTTTCAATGACTTGAGACTACCAAACATGACATGCAGTGTTTAGTTCATTGCATGTAATCCTATTAGTACTCTAGTTAGCAAAAAAACAATAAGTTCTCTCGCCGATAGGAATAAAACACCATGTATTTATTTACAGAGGGAGTAGTACATTTTTTGTGACATGCATTACTAGATATTGCTAGTCAAATACTAAAATCCAGATGGACGTGGTAGTACTCCTAAATCCAGACGGTGGTGCTACTAGTACTAGTAGTAGTACTACCAATGTAGTAGTAGGAGTACTAGCACTGTACTACCCGTTGGTCAAATTATTACGTGCTGCTCCTCACAGTGAAGTGACAAGACCCTGCCCCGAAGATGACACCTGAGTATAGGTGCCGTGTTCGGCATACCATAGTCAGCCTCACCGTCTGCAGTCACTATCATCATGGCTGTAGAGCTAGCCTGATCACAACTAGCCCTGTTCAACATAATTTCCCATGCGTAGATGCCCGTGCATTGCACGGAACACCATGATTGGGGGTGGACGGCTCCGGCAGCGGCCATAGCGCCAGATTTTTCCACGGCCTTCTAGATGCGGTGGGGAGGAGATAAGACTGATTGTGAGAGACAAGGAGTTGTTTGTAAATAGGGAACAAGTGCGGGCATCTTTTTGCAAAAATGGAGAAGCTTGGTTTGTATGCGTCAGATCTAGATCCGACGGCTATTGGTGAAAGATGGGAGGCACAACATCATCACCAACTCAGGACCTATTTGACTCACAGGATTTTGAAAACGCAGGAATAAGACACGGCAATATTACAAGTTTCTAGCTGATATTACAAATGTTAGGAGTAATGCTGCACCTACGAAGAGGGAAATACTAGGAAGTTTACGTAAGAACTTTCATTACTTTAGGTGGATGCAGCATTATCGTACAAACTAAAATCCACAGCCCTCACAAATCACTAATGGGCAAATAAGTTTTCGAGTCTCTAGCCACTTGATGTTTCAAAAACAAATTCAGCTTCTGCGGAGACTTTGTCATTTAGGCTTAGACGCTTGCGGTGATCAGCACGCCATTCATTGTTGCGCCAGAGAGCGCCAAACCTCATTACCTTGAGCACACTTGCCTCCAGAACAAAGAACCTGGCCAATTTAATCTCAGATGTGCTGCCTTGGTAGTCGATCAAATCAATTTCTGTAAGATGGAGATCAAGGCATTCGATGAGATGGTTATAGTGCAGCACATTTTTCACTTTCGGGTATTTTTTTATCTACAAAAGAAGAGAACATATTAGAGCAGCTGGCTGCACAAAATTGCCGTGTCATCAAGAGGTACCAATATCATTCGCTCATACGATAGGGTTGGCTGGCTAGTGATATTTTTTCACTCTCTCTCTCTCTCCCTCTCTCTTTCTGTTTCCTCTCATTTAACTAGGAGCATGTGAAGAGCTTGGGCATTTGTTGCCTTCCACTATGTGGCCGATGCCATATTTCACAAAAGTATGCCGCATAATACACATCGATGTCAAATCAAAAGATTTTGGCACTGCTCTCGCGATGTGAGAGAGTTGGCACCGCTGTGCACACAGACCCACATGTATAAACAAATCAATCAAACCAACTACACCAGCCTCTCACTCTCCCAAACAAGTGTTTTTTATTGCCTCAGTCCTCTCTCTCTCTCCCGCGCAGTGTTTTTTCATTGCATGAGTTAATTTGGCACTGGAGCAAAGTAGGTGATCCAGATTGGGGCACCAGGTGAGCAATGGAGGGGCATCGATGCCAAATGCCTCACAAGTGAATTTGGCACATGTTTTGGCCTACAGAGCCCACTTTTGTACTCCCTCCGTCCCAAAATTCTTGTCTTAAATTTGTCTAAATACGGATGTATCTAGTTACATTTTAGTGTTAGATACATCCGTATCTAAACAAATGTAAGACAAGAATTTTGGGGAGGAGGGAATACTACTTCGTATTTAGTATAAAATTTTGACCATAGATTTACCTAAGAAAATGCCAATGCATGTCACTAAAAATTACACCATTTGAAATTATGTTCAAATACGAATCCAACGATATAGTTCCTAGTGACGTGCATTAACATTTTGTCAGTTAAATCTATGGTCAAATTTTGATACTACAAAATTGGAAGAGTAAACCAGGACGGAGGTAGTACTTGCTCTTAGGGTAACCATAGAGTTACTGGAGTAGTCTAAGGGTGTGTTCGGAAATCCTCCACGGACGCAAACTCCACAACTCCTTCGCCACGTGCCAGCAGCCAGCTCCTCGTCTAAAATCACAAAGCGATCAATTCGTTTGGTATGCTAGCTTCTGATTCTGAGCGCTCGGCCAGGCTGGAAGGCATGTATTGGGCCAATTCACTGGCGTGATCTGGTGCATGGGCTATAGGCCTGGTCAGGTGGGTTTTTTTTGACACGGGCTATAGGGGAATGCACGAGGAGAGGAGGAAAGGAATAGCGCTTGCCTGAACCGGTATGTGCATATCTCACTTGGCGGTGGCATACATTTGTAAATTCCATCAACTCTAGCTTCTCAACGAAACTGGAGCTCGGGAAACCCAGCTCCGCAAATCCTTGTAATTTGCACGGCGCTCCGCTCCAGCTTCTCTCGCTAAACTCCTGGAGTTGGAGCGTTCGGCCCGACTCCAGACGTGGAGCTGAAGGAGTCAGGAGCTGGAGGGCTCCCGAATGGGCCCTAAGTTACTTTCCACTATGACTAGCCTAGGCTACTATAGTAGTACAGCATAAAAACGATGCAGGTGATCACGTGACAAAAAATACTAAAAACATTTCTTTCGGTGCAGTGCGTATATGCAATTTTGGACACTACACTTGTCATCATAATTTGGGAAAATTACGAAAAAATTGAGCTACGTTGTGATTACCGTTTACTTATAGGAAAGAAGTTTCACCTCGATTAGTAGCTTCTCCGTGCACGGAAAGCATGTAAGGAATCCAACAACTTGATCCAGATTGGGGCCGATAGATTTTAGTGCTATGATCTTCACTGTGCACATGGACTGGGTCAAGCTTGTGGGAATCATTTTCTGGAAGACGGTCGTAAATACATCAAGAAGAAATTTAAAAATGTGAATTTCAAGAAAAGACGGAGAAGAAGATGAGTGCTATACCTGAACGATTACGGATCCAATAAAGAGTACGGAGAATTTGGCAGACGAGTAAACCAACGCTGTCTATTTCGGCGCGTCAATGACCCTGATTTTTGTTGGACTTTCTAGATCCAATACAAGCAGTCTCTCAAGGAAAGGCGCATTCTCAATGACCATAACGTGCAACACCTGGAGTGATCTCTTCCCAATTGATGTCTTGTTGTGGGGCCAGCAAGACACATAAATCCATCGGAGATTCGTCGAGGCGATGTGGAGGCTAATGAACCTGTCGGTGTCAAAACTGGCGGATCTTGGGTAGGGGGTCCCGAACTATGCGTCTAAGGCGGATGGTAACAGGAGGCAGGGAACACGATGTTTTACCCAGGTCCGGGCCCTCTCGATGGAGGTAAAACCCTACGTCCTACTTGATTTATTCTTGATGATATGGGTATTACAAGAGTTGATCTACCATGAGATCAGAGAGGCTAAACCCTAGAAGCTAGCCTATGGTATGATTGTCTGTTTTTTGTTATGTCCTACGGACTAAAACCCTCCGGTTTATATAGACACCGGAGAGGGTTAGGGTTACACAAGGTCGGTTACAAAGGAGGAGATATCCATATCCGTACTGCCTAGCTTGCCTTCCATGCCAAGTAGAGTCCCATCCGGACACGAGACGAAGTCTTCAATCTTGTATCTTCATAGTCCAACAGTCCGGCCAAAGGATATAGTCCGGCTGTCCGGAGACCCCCTAATCCAAGACTCCCTCAGTAGCCCCTGAACCAGGCTTCAATGACGATGAGTCTGGCGCGCAGCATTGTCTTCGGCATTGCAAGGCGGGTTCCTCCTCCGAATACACCACGGAAGAATTTGAATACAAGGATAGTGTCCGACCCTGTAAGATAAGTTCCACATTCCACCGTAGAGAGAATAATATTTCCACAAATCTTAATCTGCTGACAAATTTTGGCAGCATGACATCATGCCATGGTTCGGTGATTATTCGAACCGTTTTTCTTCAACCAGCTCCACACATAACGCGAGGCGGTTTCTTGACATGTCTTGTCAAAGCAGAGATCATGTTCCCCTAATTACGGGATTCTCATCAATACGGTCGTGCGTAACCCAACCGTTTCTAGGACTCCTACATTTTAGGCAAGTCCCAAACGGCTACGGAGAGGACGCTTGATATTCACCCTCTTTATAAAGGGACAAGGCTTTTACTTTTTTCCCTCTTGAGCTCAATTGAATCCTTCCCCCGCCTCGAGTTCTAACACCCAAAGCCCAGGTCAGGTGCTTCGGACCTTCAATCATGTCCGGATCTAGCCTTCAAGGCCGCTGGATGCCCTCCTCCTTTACGGAAGAGGATATCAAGAAGTTGAGGGAGGCCAGATACCTGACCGCCAAGGTTTCGCATCGGCTACCTGCCCGAGGGCAGGTCGTCCCTACTCCTGAACCCAACGAGAACATTGTGTTCATCTCCCACTTCATCCGAGGTCTAGGCCTCACCTTGGTCCCTTTATTAGGGGTTTGATGTTCTATTACGGGCTATATTTCCACGATCTAGCCGCGGACTCCTTTCTCCACATCTCGACATTCATTGTCGTGTGTGAGGCCTTCCTCCGCATTACCCCTCACTTCGGCCAGTGGCTCAAGAACTTTGACGTGAAGCCGAAGATGGTCGAGGGGCAGTATGCAGCGTGTGGAGGCGCATTAATAAGCAAGATAGTAGGAGCTCTGTGGCCCAAAGGTTCCTTTCCAGAGGTGTCCTGATTATGGCAACAGGAGTGGTTTTACATTACAACTCCCAGAAGTGCCAAGTGGGTGGCTTCCCCTGCTTTCCGCTCGGGCCCTCCACCACAACTGATGTCATGGATTAGCAGAGGACTGAGCTGGGGTCCAGCCAAGGACGTGCCTATACTGCAGAGCCGCATTTGTGATCTCTTCGAAGGAGATTTCAGTCTAGTTACGGTGGCGCAAGTCATGCTGGTTCGTCGAGTCCAGCCTTGCAAACGCCGGCCCCTCCGCATGTGGGAGTTCAACCCAGAAGGGCCACGCACTATTCAAAATTTCCTCGGCCTGACGCACGAGGATATGTACAAATCATTCTTCAGACCCCAAATAGAGTGTCCGGATACTACCGAGGAAGTGGGCCCGAGCAGCAACCGTACTGTCGACCAAGTAAGTAATCCTTTAGCCGAACACACCGTCTTTTATTTACCATGACGTCATTCTGAGAAATCGCTCTTTGACCAGGACTGGATAACAAAGGCGAAGATGATTCGGTGTTCGGCCCCCCTTCCTAAGGGTTTGGAGAATCCGGTACTGGAAAAGATGCCTGAGATAGCACCTTGCCCGGAGCCTTCAAAGGAAGATAAAGGGGGGAATAATGAGGTCGAAAGCGGGCCCCCATCGCTACCAATTCCAACCGAGGGAATGAGCACCTCCGTGATGGAGGATAACCGAGGAGAAGAATCCGACCTTCTCTCACTTTGGGGAAGGAAGAGGACTGCCTCTGAAGATCCAGAAATCGAGGCTTCCAAACGGGAGAAGAAGTCTCCACTAGAGGGTCCTACCTTGGAGGGTGCTTTTGCCGCACAAAGTCCGCGCGAGGATCAGCCCTCCAACGAGTTGTAAGTAATCAGAAAGTACTTTAATAGTGGAGATATGCTACCTTACCTCTAAGGAAAATAGCCGAAGCGTTTATCTTGCAGTTCGGATCTTAGCCCTTCTCAGCAGTGCTCGTCTTCAGGGGATCTTCTTCCGGAGATGATGGAGAGCGAAACGCCTCCCCCGGACTCCCCCACTCAAGAAGCGGGCGACCTTGAAGTGTCGTCGCGGAGGGCCTCTCCGGATCCGGTGAGGCCAGAAGATAATCCTATAGTCACCCGAAGTCCCCAGCGTCCGGCTCTTGAAGAGAGCAAACAAAAGAGTCCGGCACCGTCTGGTATGCGGTCGGACGTACTGAGGGAGCTGTTGGAGCGAGCGGCCATCTCAGAAGAACACCATACATTGATGTACAGTGATGGAAAGAATTTCGTCCGCCGAAAGCGGATTGCATGGAGCCTTTATGAGTCTACTAACGGGCTTTGAGGTACGTGAAATGATATACTTTTTGATAGTACCGCACATTTTTAGCTGTGCCCTATGTAGATAGTAGCCCCTGAGACTGTGGTCGTCGTCGAGAATGGCGGCGAACAAAGGATCGTAGTCCCAAGTAATAATCATACCACTTTATGTGCAGGTGATGGGAGCTCCGGTGGCTGGCCGGACTAATGAGTTTGCCGAACTAAAGCGGCAACTGGATGCGGCAGATGCCGACATCGAGCTTGTTAACAAGCGGCTTGACGAGGCACAGGGTAAGTAATGTTTTTCCGGTCAACGTCACATAGTAGGAGTAGCATGATGCCAGTATCTTTAATATGTTGTGACTGCAGATGGAGCTGCCGCTGTGGAGACCCTACGGGCGGAACTTGCCCGAGCCAACGAACAAAGAAGGATTAGTAATGCGGCCGCTTTAAAGGCGGCCGAAGAGTTAAGAGCCGAGAAGGCCGCGCATTGTGAGAGCAAAGAAAAGATGGCCAAGATGGCTATAAAGTTAAAAGACACTGCCAACCGTTGCCAGTTCCTTGAAGAAGAAAACCAAGCGGAGGCGACGGACCTCAAAAAGGCCACGATAGCGGCCAAAGACACCCTCTCTGCCATGAGGGCAAAGAAGGAAGAGTTGCGTGAAGCTGGTGATATTGTGGCTGGGAAGCCCTTTTTGCTGCGGAGGAAGTTCGGAGATCCGCGGTATGCCCCTCTGGATCGGCTGTGGAGTTCGGTAGATGCATATATGGATTTGACGGTGAGTGTTGTCGATGCCGCCGAATACTTCCGAGATCAGATAGATCATGAAGTGGACAAGCTGTTCTGGTCACAATTTAACGTTCCAGAGCATCCGCTTCCCTTGACTGATCGGCTAGCCGAATGGGCCGAACTCAATAGATTGTCCGGACTCGCCATGAGGTCCGTCATAGATCATCTGTGGCCGGAAAAACCGAAGCCAAACAGCTATTTCAGCTTAGTGCAACAGTTCCTTGGAGCTGTGCCGTGCATCAATGCGATGAAGAGGTCGGCGTGTATAGAGGGCTCACGGATGGCCCTTGCCCATGTCAAAGCATACTGGGCAGAGATGGATTCTACCACTGTTGCGGCGTAGGGTTCGGCCATAGGCCGAGTGGCTGCCGAGCACTATTTCGAAGAAGTTCTCGAGGGCGCTTGTTTGATAGAGGCCCCGTGCTCGAATAATATTATGTTTGAGTGACATGTATTCCCATTGTAAACACAATGTTTTTATGAAATTTATTAAGGTTGTATTTATACTTTTGCCCGAAAGTAATATGATGCCTCCTGTGCGGCCGTTTATGTATACATGTGTATAACCTGAAAGATTGCAGTCGTCGGCTTCAGCCCCCACGCATATAATGCGGGGGTGTTCGCAGAAGACGCGTATTCACACTTAATACAATGTCTTGGTCCTAATAAGGAGGTGATGGCGTAGTGAACTAGGCAACCGTACTATAATGCTTTAACACTTTCACTTAGCCATAGGAGTTTGACAGTGGGGCTACTATATAGCCCCTGGTGGCTCCGCACTCATCTGAATTCGGGGTGCGTATATGCTTGGCCGGGAAACGGCCCTTCGTTAAAGCGGAGGAATTCTAACATTCTGATAAGTCATCGAGTGGTTGACCAGTCTCGCGCGATATCATGACAGTCAGTTTTCGGCTTTCTCTACTGAGGTGCTCGTCCGGATGAACCAGGGCACAATCGCAGTAGTTCTCCTAGTGCCGCCTTAGCCGATAGAGTGGAACTTAAGGCAGCAAAACACAGGAGCCGGGCAAACCCAACATTTGACCAAAGACATGATTCGGAGCTGATGCATATAAGGCCAAACTCGCGACACCGAACACTCCCTAAGGTATTCGGTCTTTTATGGTATAAACTAGGCCTAAACAGTGCCTTTTGTAAGAAGCCCCTGGTGTCCAGGAACGTGCATTATTCTGACGTGGCCACATGCCAAGACGCCAGCATCCTTCCCAATTGTACTGAGAATCCGAGGGATGTGTATCAACAAGAGACAGTAAAAAAGGTTTGCGCAGGGTCTTAATCTAAAAGAATCCTTGGAACGGGTCCCTACTGCACGTCTGCGCCTGTGTCTCCATTGTGCCGTATCCTGGACAGGTGTAGCACGATGGTCATCTGTAAAAGAGAGAAACTTAGGTGAAAAGTTGTCGTGCGAAAAGGTAGGTTTAAAGAAACCATGTATAATTCAAGATGAGTAAAAATTGCCACTTGTCTGCGCGCGTTGAGCCCCTTGTATTTGTAATAGGGGTGTGGCTTATCAAACCTGTGTGAGTTACATATAGCTGCGCCGGACTCGTCTAACCATGTCTGTGGTCTTGACGACCTATCAAATGCTTTAGCTGGTGAGGCCGTTTTTAGTGTGCGGCTGCCAAGGCAGTCGCACTCTCTTCGGCGCGCAAGGATCACTTAATATTTCCATTCACTGTAATGATGCCATGTGGACCGGGCATCTTAAGCGTAAGGGAAGCGTAATGCGGTATTGCATTAAAGCGAGCAAAAGCTTTGCGTCCAAGTAGTGCTGATAGCCACTTTGGAACGGAGCAATGTGGAATGTTAAATTTTTGCTATGGAAGTTATCGGGGAAGCCAAATATAACCTCTAGTAGCAGGGAGCCCGTGCAATGAGCCCCCGGGCCTGGCGTTACTCCTTTAAGGGTAGTATTGCTTGCTATGGCAAATTTTCGTTGGGTCTATCCCCATTTTGCGGATTGTGTCCTGATATATCAGGTTTAGACTACTGCCACTGTCCATCGGGACTCGTGTGAAATGGTATCCGTCAATTATTGGGTCTAATACCAAGGCAGCCCATCCTGCACGCCGGATACTTGCTGAGTAATCCCGATGGTCGAAAGTGATCGGTTGAGACGACCAGTGGCAGGACTCCGCGGTGATAGGCCCTTGGGCATATTTCTCTGGGAGTGCCGCTTTGTTTCTCCCCTTGGTCACGTGTAACACGTTCATTGTTTTGACTTCTGGTGGAAATTTCTTTTGTTCCCCAGTGTTTTGCTTGGGAGGCTCATCCTCGTCTTCGCTTGGTGTATCCTCCCCCTTGTGTACGGCGTTGAGCTTGCCGGACTGCTTGAAGACCCAACATTCTTTGTGGGTATGGTTAGTGGGTTTACCAGGGGTGCTATGGATCTGACATATTTGGTCCAGAATTTTGTTTAAGCTGGACAGTTCGTCTCTGCTGCCTTTAGAGGGCGGCTTTTGCTGACCTGGCCGAGAGCTTCTGAATCCGGCGTTTACTGCCGTGCTCTTCGGGTTGTCTTCTTTATTCCGACGCATATTACTTTTGCTGCGTCGTGATTTCCCATTTCCATCTCTAACTTCGGATGTACTTGGGCCGCTGGTGCTGCATCTGGCTAGCCAGCTGTCCTCACCCGCGCAAAAAGCGGGTCATGAGGATTGTTAATGCTGCCATTGTTCTCGGCTTTTCTTGGCCGAGGTGTCTGGCAAGCCATTCGTCGCGGACGCTATGCTTAAAAGCTGCCAAGGCTTCGGCGTCCGGACAGTCGACTATTTGATTCTTTTTAGTAAGAAACATGTTCCAAAGCTTTCGGGCTGACTCTCCAGGCTGTTGAGTTATATGACTTAAATTGTCCGCGTCCGGAGGTCGGACATAAGTCCCTTGAAAATTTGCCCGAAAAGTGTCTTCGAGCTCTTCCCAGCTTCCAATGGAGCTTTTTGGGAGGCTTTTAAGCCAGTGGCGAGCTAGCCCTTTGAGTTTGAGGGGTAAATACTTAATGGCATGGAGATCATCTCCTCGAGCTATATGGATATGGAGGATATAGTCCTCAATCCAGACCCTCGGGTCTGTTGTTCCGTCGTATGCCTCAATGTTTACGGGTTTGAATCCCTCTGGAAATTCATGGTCCAGCACCTCATCGGTGAAACATAGGGGGTGTGTGGCACCCCTGTATCTGGGTGTACCGCGTTGTTCAGATGTTTGTTGTGTTGCATCGTATGCTGGAGCACGCTTGTGTGGTCCATAGATGGATCTGGTTGCGTCGTCCTTTTTATGCGAGCCCTCGCGTGGATCGCGTATTGGCTTATGTGCGGCGTTGTTTGCCGCTTTATGTTGGCCGTGAGGTCGTCTATCCAGCCAGATGGACGTTTTAATTTTTGGTTGCAGGGGATCTAAGGCCTCCTCATTGAATTCGGGTAGCAACTTCCGCTTTGGGTAGCTCTTGGTGGGGTGATTACCGCCGTACTTCACTGCTGTGTTGAGCACTTTACTCCATCTAATTCTGAGTGTGTCTTGCGCAGCCTTGAGCCTTTGCTTCTACTTTTGTAGACTCCTCGCGGTGGCAACGAGCCTTTGATGGGCATTCTGTTGCACCGGGTGTCTGTCCGGTGTGATGTCGTCTGGACTATTATCTTTGACAGAGTCGGGTTGTTCGGTTTGATTCTCCGTGTTGCCGTGGTCCGGCGATGGTTCACCCTGCTCTAATGCTGGGTCTATATGATTTTTGTTTCTACCGAGGCGGGATTTGGAGCGGCGCTTACATCGCCACTTTGACTGCTTCTCGAGGGGACAATCCTTCGTTGCGTCCTTCCGTTCCTCCTCGTCGTCTTTCGGTGTGTCCACCATGTATACGTCATGTGATGAAGTGGGCGTCCAGTGCCCTGTGGGCAGTGGTTCCTATTCGTCTCCTGCATCGTCGTCCATACCATGGATGTCTTCGGAGTCAGAGTCGAGCATGTCAGTTAAGTCATCGACAGTGGCTACTAAGTGGGTGGTGGGTGGGCGGCGAATTTCTTTGTCATCCGGATCCCAATCCTGTCGGACATATTTTGGCCAGGACTCTCCTGATAAGGAGAGAGACTTTAATGAATTCAGTATGACGCCAAAGGGCGAGTGCTGAAAGATATCCGCGGAGGTAAACTCCATGATCGGCGCCCAACCGGATTCGATAGGAACGGGCGCAGGCGGTTCGGAGTCCGTGGCCGGAGAAGTATCCGGCAGTTTAACAACACGCCTCTCATGAAGGGTAAGATCGATATTCAACTTGATCGTCATTAGGGACGTGGCCTCTGTGGCGGGGTCTATCCACCCGTCCATGGGAGGCGCAACTGGTTCCGAATTAAGGGTCGGAGTGGCTGCCGGTGTGATTTCTTGAACACTGTCCGATGGCAGAGCTAAATCGTACTCATCGAGACCGCGTGACACACAAGGCAGGGGCTCGAATCCGTCGAAGATCAAGTCTCCATGGATATCGGCCGTGTAATTTAAGCTTCCAAACCTGACCCGGTGGCCAGGGGCGTAACTTTCGATCTGCTCCAGATGGCCAAGCGAGTTGGCCTGCAGTGTGAAGCCGCCGAACACAAAGATCTGTCCGGGGAGAAAAGTCTCACCCTGGAATGCATCGCTATCGATGATAGTAGGAGCCATCAAGCCTAACGACGACAACACAAAGGAACTCTGAATGAAAGCACCAATGTCGGTGTCAAAACCGGCGGATCTCGGGTAGGGGGTCCCGAACTGCGTCTAAGGTCGATGGTAACAGGAGGCAGGGAACACGATGTTTTACCCAGGTTCAGGCCCTCTCGATGGAGGTAAAACCCTACGTCCTGCTTGATTTATTCTTGATGATATGGGTATTACAAGAGTTGATCTGCCACGAGATCAGAGAGGCTAAACCCTAGAAGCTAGCCTATGGTATGATTGTCTGTTTTTTGTTATGTCCTACGGAGTAAAACCCTCCGGTTTATATAGACACCGGAGAGGGTTAGGGTTACACAAGGTCAGTTACAAAGGAGGAGATATCCATATCCGTACTGCATAGCTTGCCTTCCACGCCAAGTAGAGTCCCATCCGGACACGATACGAAGTCTTCACTCTTGTATCTTCATAGTCAAACAGTCCGGCCAAAGGATATAGTTCGGCTGTCCGGAGACCCCCTAATCCAGGACGCCCTCAGAACCTGTAGATCTGCTCAAGACGAAGGTACTCGAGCGCAGTACAGCTGCGGAGCAGGAGCTCCATAGCCTTCTTTGAGATGACAACGTCGAATAGGTTGAGCTGCTTGAGTTGAGGGAGAAGAAGGCCGGGCGCGGCATTAATCTGGGGAATATATTAGGAGCTGAAGCTGGCGTGGCGCAGCGTTGGCTTGAGGCGGAGCGCGGACGGTGGCTGAGAGCGACATCGTCCAGCTTCAAAGCTGAGCTCCTCGAGCTGATCTAGGGCGGGGGATAAGAACCACTTGTCGAACTTGGGTTGGACCTTGCAGTTGGTACTGAACATGCGGATGTCAAGGCATCTGGCTGGCCCAGGGTGCGATGAAAGGATCTTGGAGACTGCGGCCATGCATTTGCAATCCCCGTCGCAGAGGCAGCTGTCGACGGTGAGGTTGAGGGGGACACAGCACCAGAGAGGGCGCCACCGCCAGGAGAGCAGGGTGGTCCGCACGGCAGATTGGGTGGGGAGGAGGCCGATGATGACGAGCAGCATGTCGTCGGGGAGGCTGCTGATGAAGTCCAGGCTCGCCAGATGCGGTTTTGGCTCGAGCCGCCTCCGCTTGTTGGCTGCCTCGCCGTCCATCTCAACCGGCGGCGACGGCGGTGTACACATGTGCTGGTGTGTGTTGGGTGTGCGCGAGTGCGTCCTTCTGTGCATGCCGCAGTGCAGTGGTGAATTGTGCGTGAGTGCGTCCTTCGCGCGCAAGAAGTTTGTCCTCAATGCGCCTTCAATTTACTAGCGTGCGGGGTGCTACCCCGAGTGGTTTCAACTTTGTTTACTTCACCACGTGTCAGATGGGCCTCTAGTTTACTTATTTTCACCCACTGCCACATGGGCCAGCACACGAAGATACATAACGAGCTGACAAGGCGGCATGTGGATTGGTTAACCGGTTAACTAAACAATATACGGAGCTATACGCTGACACAGTGAGCGTATAATCCGTCGGTATAGAGAGTTCGAGTGAGAGGGGAGGCCCGTGAGAGATAGCAGAGAGAGAGAGAAAGAGCTACTCCCTCCGTTCGATAATGTAGTTCCAACATTTTTTTAAGTCAAACTTTTGAAACTTTGACCAAGTTTATAAAGAAATTACTTATATCTACAATACCAAAGATAAATGATAGTATGAAGTATGTACATGTTGTGATGAATCTAATGATCGTTCCAGATGTAAATGTTTTTCTCCACATATACCTGGTCAAACTTTTCTGAGGTTTGACTTTTCAAAACATCCATATGCTTATGGACGTGACAGAGTCCCTAACTAGAGAGAGAGAGAGAGGGAGAGTGAGTGAAAAAAGTGTGTGTGAGTGTGTGAAAGAGACATGGACAACACACGATAAAAGTAGACAAAAAGCGTGCATGTCTTATGCAAACATATCACACATGCATCTTCGACAACGGAGGCAAGGTGAGGAGATAGTGTGTGGTTGTTTGGAACCGAGAGAGTAAGACCCCTAGCACGTGGCCAAGAGGGGTCTCACCAACAAGGGAGAGAGGTCGAGAGAGACGTATGGAGAAAATGCAGACATGGGGAGGAGAGAGTGTATGTTTGTCATAGAGAGATCCCCTGGAGATCGTGATGGGACTACATGGGTGGGAGATCGAGTGACAAGGTGTGTGCACGATAGAAGATGCCGTGAGAGATATCGAGATAGACGTATGGATGGAAGGAGACAATACGTGTGTTCCTGATGGCTAGTAAGAGATAATCATACTTAGGAGGGGGGAGTGCTTGCGCCTATGATGGAGTGAGGGATTATGGTACTTAGGGGGTGCGTGTCACATGGAGAGAGAACAAGGGCAGAGAGTGTTGGATGGGTCTATATGTGTATGTGTGAACCAGGGAGATATAAGGCTAGTTTGGCTTGCGTCCTGAGCATCTTTTGCCTGGCCAGGGGTTGTGGCTGGATTTCATGCACGCTTGTTTGGTTGCTACCCTGTGAAAAAGAAAGCCCACCTGGCCTGGGTTCCCTTGCACTTTAATTAGCCTGACTGAACTCCAGACACTGCAAGTAGCCTGGCCCAGGCGACCGATTTCGAACGCCTGGCCGTGCCTGGTCGTGTGGCCACGAGGCTAATCACAACATGGATGGATATTAGCATTAAATAATTGATGCATGGATTGATTGATGGGACGTTGATGCTTTGCCTGGCCCAGGCATAAACCAAATGCTTCAGCACCACACAAGCCTGGCCAGGCAGAAATATTTTACATCTCACGTCCACACCAGGTAGTACCGGCCATCAAGGCATGAGGGTCAGGTCACGAACCAAACTGACCAATAAAGTTTGAGAGAGATTGAGGATCCCCGATAAGGCTGAGTGGTGCGTCAGATAGCTGAGAGGGGGAAAGAGATATTCCATCCGCTCGATATTGCAGTGCATGTAAATTTTTTAGAAGACAAACTTTGGAAACTTTGATCAGGTTTACGCAAATGTTATTTATATCTACAATACCAAAGATACATCATACAAAACTACATCTCATGGTGAATCTAATGGTGAATCTAATGGTAATCTATGGACCGAGGATAGTGCCTCAGTCGAGACAGATCAAGTGCGTGTGAAGGAGGTGAAGGAGAATGAGTAAGTGTGCAAAAAGAGTATGTGTGTGAAAGAGAAAGTGACAACCAACGATAAATTAGAGAGTGTGTTTTTTTGTTTCTTATGCGAACATATCACGCATGCATCTCCGAGATGGAAAAGCGAGGCGATGAGATACACGAAGATAGCTAGTGTGTGATTGTTTGCAACGGAGAGAGACACCCCTGTAGCACATGTCCAATAGAGGTCTGGCCAACAAGGAACAAAGGTCGAGAGGGACACATGGATGGCATGGACGCATGGGGAGAGAGAGGGTGTCTTTGTGATAGAGGGACCCTGTCGAGATCGTGAGGGGACTATATGGGTGGGAGATCGAGGGAGTGCGTGCGTGATAGAAAGATGCCCCGAGGGAAATCGAGATAGACCATGCACATGTTTGTGATGGAGACTAAGATTAGCTAGTCATATACATATAGGGGGGACTGCGTGTGCCTACAATTGAGTGAGAGACCATCATACTTGGCTAGCTGGGCATGAGATTGTGTGTGTGCATGTGTGAGATGGAGAGAGAACGAGGGGGAGAGATAGAGTTTTAGATGGGCCTATCGAGTGCGAGTGAGATATGCATGTGTATGTGTGACCCAGGTGGATGGAAAGGTTGAGAGAGGGGGGAAGAGCTCCAAGACGACATAGTGGTGCGTGAGAGAGTTACGGGCAAAGAGCCAAGGAATTTGTGTGCGTACGATGAGGGCACCCAAGATATCTAGCTTGGACTAGCTAGAGTATCATACATAGTGTGTGAGAGAGACCTATAGATGGTGTATATATGCATGCGAACTGGAAAGACCCCCCCACACACACACAAAGAGAGAGAGAGAGAGATAGAGAGAGAGAGATGGAGAGAAAGGGAGAGGGGCCAATAAGGTTTTTTTGTCAGATGCGTGCGACAGAATTGAAGATTGTCGGTGAGAGAGAGAGACAGAGAGAACAGGAGTCCGGGAGAGGGGGAGGTCGTGTTTTATGCATCAAAGACTGATATAAACCATGTTTCGATATAAACTTGCATTCAAATATTTAAATTGGAGAACATGTTGTCTGCAATCCACACATGAACGGATATATGCGTATATCAAACAAGTTCATTAATTTGACTTTCAACATGTTCATGGAGTACTATAATAATGTACAACATGCTACTCGATTGAGGTGTTCAATTTTGGATTTAGTTCACTATTTTGACCTACTAAACGAGCTATTTCATTGAATCGAGATATTTCATTTTGGGTTTGATTCGCGTTTTTGAGTGGATCAACTATTTGTCATATAGTAAATCGCTAGCAACGAGCATGTAAAAACACATTACTCCCGAGCATCATCTCTCCATCTAAAAAAGAAGTGGCAAGCTAATATTTCAAAATTTGATCCGAATCGACTTGGTAAGGTAGACGTGGATGCTCATTCTCCCAAAATTTGAACGAACCGTTAAACATCCTCTCTGCTCGTTGGAATTCGCCCGAGCAAATAAATGGGAGACACGAAATTACCGTCCTATGTGGGACACGCATCAATTGGCCCGTTGTACATCGAGGGTAGGTTCGTAACTTCATCCAAGCGCGCCTTCTCCTCGGCCGAAATGACAAGTGCCGAATAATTCATAAACCATGGTCGGCAAAACACGCTCTCCTCGCCCGAAATAGCTCGCGCCCACTATTTCAAAACACGCTCTCCTCGCCCGAAATCGCTCGCGCCCACTATAGTTCAAAACATGCCCTCCTCGCCCGAAATCACTCCCGCCCACTATTTGGGGAGAAGCAAAGTTACTCTACTATCCCCAACCCTCAGTACACAGACCCAAGCCGAGGAGCCTATAGGCAAGGGTAGAACTGTAACTCCCCCTCACATATCAGACAAATGCGTCCGTAAGACATGGTTCCACTCCCCTCCCAATCCCCCCCCCCCGCCCCCATTCATACCTCGTGGGCGCCAAATCACCTTCTCCCCGGGAAGCTCCCTTCTCCCGAGCCGCGAAACCTCAGCACCACCTCCATGGCGCCCCCACCGCACCAATTTCACAGCTGCCCTCCTCCCTAATGCCGGAGACGCTGTCCATTTGCCGTCGTGCACTGGGTCATGTGCCTCTTACTCCGTGCTGCTGGTGCTGCCTCGACGACGGCCGCGTGAACCGTACTAGAGCCGATTCACCCCCGTCGTTGTTCGCGGCACCGGAGCGGCTCCAACTTTGGATCCGTCCAGAGTCCTGGCGCTGCTTCCGCCTAGCCGCCGACCATTGCGACATCGCTCTTTCCCTGCCGCCGGTCGCCACCGCAACCGCGCTGGCCTCACCGACTCGGTAGCTAGACCTGCCTACTTCACCATGCCGCCAGATAGGTCGCACCCTCATCTCAAATCACTTTATTTAGGCGTCAGTTGTCTGAATTTTTATTCTGGGCCAATCGATTCCCAATGGGAAGCAGCACCCCTCGACGCGGCGGAGCTCCTAGGCTGTCGGTTGGCTGGTGTCTAACTTAAGGGTGCGGGGCCGCAAGTTCGCCGCGGAAGGTTGAAGGTACTGCCGCCACCGGATCTGGATGACGGGGAGTCTTTGTGGATTGGCCCGGGGGCAGTGCAACCACGGCAGTGCGTTGGGGTGGCGAGCGGGGTTTTGGCCGGGGGCACGGACGGCGGAGGTAGGCTGCTCTGCCATTGGTCACTGGTTCTTTGGGGAATATTCCGAACAGTGTCAGCCGGGAGGCACAAGACAGCCAGCCATCCGGTGTAGATCGGACAGTACCAAAATAAAATAAAATCGTGTGACCCCAATTTAGTCTTCAGTCAACAGACGTGTAACCACTCTCGTACCTTGCTGTTGATCTCTTAGTGTATTTCTTCAGATCAAAGAGATATGTCGTTCTTAACATTATGCGTTATCTGCATCTTCAGACACACCGTCTTCCGACTCACCGCAGCTGCTCCAACAAGGGAAGCATACACCAGAAGGGAGCTATAGTCCCCACTCAACAGTTCCCTGCATCGAATGCGCGTGCCCGAGATGGACAGCCACAACAACTGCAGGGCCATCGACAAGTCAGCACATGATGCTCACTCCTATGGATGGCAGCCAGATAGGTTGTACCCTCATCTTACTTGTGTGCAACATTTATGTCTTTGTTATTCATCTAAGCATGGAAAATAGATCATCACATTTCACTGTATATTCATGCTGATCTTTTACGGGTCTTGTTCAGGAGTTAACGTTGTTCCATAGTTCAGCTAAGATACTTGTTATTTAGGTAACTTTGTTCCATAGTTATCATACATCAGCCAATGCTATCCCACAGGCTGGTGATTATAGTATTATACCACTTCTAGTATTACATATGTTGTTCTTTAATACTTTTGTGTGCCATCTAGTTAATCTCAAGTACAAACGATACATATTATGTAGCTTTCATCTGTGTTCTCCCTTTAGTTTATGAGACCTATTGCTGCTAGTTAACCCCTGTCCTACTATTTATGTCGTCTCCTACAGGCACTCATTACATAAATCTAACTACTAGTTGTCTTCCATGCATGTCAGATATAATTGCACACACTGATATATCCACAAGAACCTCACGAAGCAATGTAAAGGCCAATAAACTTGATGTCAATGATACCCAATATGATGGAACATGTAAAGGCAGTTCTTCAGAAGACTTGTAGAAAGATGATGAATCATCTTCACCCCACAAGGTCCTTGCTCTGACTTGGCCTATGATATGGGTACAACATGCATATAATGTCCTGGAGTGTATCTACTCCGTTGCAATGCCATGTGCTTAGCATGCTGATCATGCATGTAAATATGTCATGCCTTCCTGTTTTTCAGTACCTATTCCATTCATGATAACATGTTTTCAAATTCAAGTATTGTCATTCTACACTATCGCAATGCCATCTGCTTAATTTGGACATCATGCTTCTAAATATCTTATGCATTGTTATTCATCGGTATGTACTTCATCTGTCTACCATACCATGTTTTTTTACATTGAAGTGCTGTTCTAGTGCTCTGTTGCAATGCCATCTTATTTTCCCAATCATACACGTGTATGTTGCCTTAGTTATTTCTGCATGTATTCCGCTAGCATACAGTTTTACAATAAACTAGTGTTTTTTTTGCTGTGTTGTCATGTCGTATCCCTAGCTCTTACACCATACTCCCTCCGTCCGGATTACATGTTGCCGAAATGGATAAAAAAGGATGTATCTAGAACTGAAATACACCTAGACCCATCCATTTGTTTCCGGATGGAGGGAATACATGTCAATATGTCATGCCTTTCTATTCTTCAATACCTATTCCATCTCTCTGTTGTCACATGTTTTATAATTAAAGCACCATTCTTCTATACAAGGCATGCAAGGGGAAGACGACTATGTTAGAATCTGAAGGGTTACAAACAAGGCCTTTGCAAAAGATCCAAACGCCAGGAGATAATAAACCAACTCCAGTTTTTATAGATACTGCTCCAGCATAGAGAACCCAACTCCTACTGATAATAAGCAGATTCCAGTGGCCAAAGAACTAGTCCGCTCCAGTCCAGCAAAAATATGTCAACTCAATTCTAAGAAGCGTGTGCGTATCCTTCCATCATGAAATTTTATAGCATGCTGATCATATTTTCTACATGTTTCTTACCCATCTCTCTTTTAGAAAATAAGCTTAACAGATAGAAGAATTTCTGCAATGGTAACGTTTATGAGGAAAGATTCTTGCAGGAATTCTCTGTGCTCCAATGTAGATATAAGTACCTGTTGTATATCACTATATTTTTACATCAACATGTATTTTGTTAATCGGCGTGAATCCAACCTTTATCTGATCTAAATTTAGTTGCAGCAAAATGTATGATTAAAGGCCGCAATGTTGATTTTTGCAAGGAAAACTGCCTGGTAGTTTTGCATCCTGAGCTGCATGAGTGTACTATCTCATATCAGTGGGTTTGAATACTTTGGTTCTGTAGTGGGTTTTTCAGTGTTTTTTTACTGTGTTGTCCTGTCGTAGCCCTAGCTCTTACATCATACTCCCTCCGTCCGGATTAAATGTTGCAGAAATGGATAAAACTGGATGTATCTAGAACCGAAATACGCCTAGACCCATCCATTTATTTCCGGATGGAGGGAATACATTTCAATATGTCATGCCTTTCTATTCTTCAGTACCTATTCCATCTCTGCTGTAGCATGTTTTATAACTGAATCACCATTCTTCTATATAAGGCATGCAAGGCGAAGACGACTATGTTGGAATCTGAAGGGTTACGAACCAGGTCTTTGCAAAAGATCCAAACGCCGGGAGATAATAAACCAACTCTGTTTTTCATAGATACTACTCCAGCACAGAGAAACCCAACTCCCACTAATAATAAGTAGATTCCAGTGGCCAAAGAACTAGTCCGCTCTAGTCCAGCAAAAGAATGTCAACTCCATTCTAAGAAGCGTGTGCGTATCCTCGCATCATGAAATTTTATAGCATTCTGATCATATTTTCTACATGTTTCTTACCCATCACTCTTTTAGAAAATAAGGTTAAACGATACAGGACTTCCTCCATTGGGATCGTATTCGAGGAAAATATCTTGCGGGAATTCTCTGTGCTCCAATGCTGATGTAAGTACCTGTTGTATATCACTATATTTTTACATCAGCATGTATTTTGTTAATCGGCATGAATCTAACCTTTATCTGATCTAAAATTAGTTGTAGCAAAATGTTAAAGGCGCCAATGTTGATTTTTGTAAGGAAAACTGCCTGGTAGTTTTGCATACTGAGCTGCATGAATGTACTATCTCATATCACGCACATTATTGAATTGTAGTGCTTCTCTGGTTGCCCATTCATTCATTGTGTCAATGTTGCTTTCGTATTACCTTACCTGGCTGATGATAGCTGTGCCATATTGTGTTAATTTGGTGTAGGCTAGTTGCCCAAACGTTCGTTGTGTCAATGTTGCTTTCCTATTATCCGACTTGGCCAATGATAACAATGCTAGTGTGTTAATTTTGTGCAGGCTGCTGAAGATAAGAAGACAAACTCTAAAAACAGCAAGGCAACCCCATTGTTTCTTTTCAGTAAATCTAGGCCAGGTAATATGGCAACAACTCATGATTAATCTGTTTGGTTCCCATCCTAATTTATGTTATGATGCAGTTGTTGAGACACTCCCCACTATCAATAATACAAGCCTGCTAAAATCGCCATCTAAATCTGTTCAGTATGCTCTGTCTTGAATGCAACGGAATAAATGTATGTTTGTGAACCAATTAATGGCTGAAGAAATGATGGAAATGGTGGATGAATCAGAGGTGCAGAGTCCTGCGACACAACAACTGATCAATGTTTTCAGAGACAGTGTAGAAAAGCAGCAAGAACTTGCCCACATGCTTATGGGCGTCATCTGTGCTGAGGTTGCAGATTGTGACCTTATAGATGGTTAGGTTCTGCTCATTTATTTGCACTGGCATCAATCATCGATTGCCCAGTGGATGTAATTTCCTGTAATATACACTGGATGTGCAACGTTATCCCCTGTATGCCGTACCTTTGCTTGATCGGTTTTGGTCCTGTGCATAATTGCTCGTCGTAATGGGCTCAAATTATCTAATTTAGCCTAAAGACATGAACGAACTTTAGTGGGCCCATTAAGTTAATGGGTCGTTACTAGGCCGAAAGTTAATGGTCGGCCCTCTTACCTCCCGGGTCGTTAACAGGCCGACATCGAAGCGGTCAACAGGTGGCCCCAATTTATTTCACGGGCCGTTAACAGGCCTTTACTAAGTTTGGGCTACATATGGCCCAACTATATTGTAGGCCTTTAGCGGGCCAAAAGAGACAGCGCGCTTGTATTGGACCATGAAGAGCATGGGCTGCTAAGAGGCCGAAAGTCAGGCCGTATTGTAAACGGCCCAACTGTGTTGTGGGCCTTTAGCAGGCCGAAAGAGAAACCGGGTTGGTATTGGACCATGAAGGGCACGGGCCGTTAAAAGGCCAAAACTAAGGACCGACTACAAATGGCCCAACTCATGTATGGTCTGTTAACAGGCCGAAAGGCACACAGGGCTGGGAGTTGGCCAACACTTAAATGGGTCGCTAAAAGGCCAAAACTTAGGTCCGACTACAAATGGCCCAACTGATTTATGGGCCGTCAACAGGATGAAAGTGACACCGGGCCAGAAATTGGCCCAACACTTAAATGGGCCGCTAAAAGGCCAAAACTCAGGTCCGACTACAAATGGCCCATCTGATTTATGGGCCGTCAACAGGCTGAAAGACACACCGAGCCGGAAATTAGCCCAACATTTAAATGGGTCGCTAAAAGGCCGAAAGATGTACATCCTGAAAATTGGCCCATCCATTAAATGGGCTGTTAACAGGCCAACATCTCATTGAGTCGATATTGAGCCCAAATATATAACGGGCTCGAACTGACGATGGGCTGCAATGGTGTCAAATCTTTAACGGCCATTGACGGGCCAAATTGGCACATCTCGTATGGGCCGTGGGCTTAAATGGACCTGACACAAGTAGGCCTTATATGGGCCGGCCTGCTAATTTTTACTGGGCCGACCTTTTTCACCGGAATGGGCCACTATTGGGTCGTGCCACGTGGCAACCTATCATAGGCGCCTCCTGTCCAATGAGTGGATGACATCTGTCCCAACGGTGAGGCAACACGTGTTTCCTGCGGCCAATGATGATTTTACACGTGGAAAATCCCCATTGGTCCAGGCTGTTAACGGGTTATCGGATCCAAAACCGAACCCGATAGCTTAACGACGTTCCGTTATGATGGATGCCACGTGTCGGTCACCCTTGACGAAAGCACTTCTGTGACGCACGATTTATTGTCATGGAAGTGGACACTTTCGTGATGATAATTTTGGTAATGTCATGGAACACTTCTACGACAGCACATGTATGACTATCTTGATTCTGTCATAAAAATCGTCATGGATGTACATGCATGACAAAAAATGCGACCTACTGTGACAAACACGTATCATCACGGAAGTGTATTTTTTTTGTAGTGCATTCTATAGTTTGACAATAACTTTGAACGTAAGCCATTGATTCACTCTATCCAATGGTCATAGTTGGAAAATCCAAACAAAACCAAGCATTGGATCAACTCTTTTTTCGAGATCAACTCTTTTGGCACTTAGATTGTTGCCGCTTGCCCACCTAGCCCACCTATATATCCGCTCACGTGTGATGACCACAGGAGCTATCCACTCAGATTGTATGATAAAAAATAAACGTCGATAACTAATGCGGCACCTCGGGCCACACGGCCAGATCGCATTTTGCACGAGAAATTACACACCATGTTTCGTTGACATGTGGTCCCGTTCCAACATGTCAGTGAGACGACGGCGAGTCCTTTTGTACAATTTTCGAAAGGACGTGTAGGCCGGGGCTCCTCTTTGTCTACCATGGCAAACTGGCAACCGTCCACCGACTCTTCGCCTTTCCCTCTCGATTTGGAACTGTTGTCGCACGCTCTTCATCCCTCCTCCATTTGCCTTCACCCTTCCTTATGCCATTGTTCGATCGTCTTCTCCATGGAGGGAACAAGCTGGAAACGACCCCGTTACTCTTGCCCCGATCTGAAAGATGACGAGGTGGGGGAACTCATTGATCGGTGCGACGTCATCACCTCGGCTAGCATGGAAGGTTCGTTCAAGACCATTATCGACTCATCTAATAACATCATTACAAGGAACCCAAGGGTCTAGGGGCGGTTTGATCTCCCGTATCTTCTTCGCTATAAGCCTGTTGACATGGGCGCGGACGACGGAGGCCTTGCCTTGTGCAAGTTGATGCCGCTTATATAACGATACGTGTGATGTCAAGATGCCATCGCTTTAAGGTAAGGCCTGGGCTGGCGCAAATGGAGATTGGGTTGTTTATATTGGGTACAGTTGCGAGTGGGAAGTTGTGAATGTGTACACTCGTCAGTGGATTCCACTTCCAAAAATCTCCGAGTGCCCTGAGGTTGAGCACACAGATGATCTACGTACGTTCAAATACGATCATGGTAATTGTCGTCTACGGAATATAGCAATTTGTTGAGTTCCCAGCCGCTCTTGGAATTACAAGAACTATCAAGTAGTTGCTATCTTCTACAAGCTTGTTGCCGTCCTTCATGGTTTGACTGGATGGATATTTCTCGAAAATCAGTTTCTATACACGGATGTGTACTGTGATGCCACTCAATACGAGGATCTTGTATTTGCTGCCACCACTCATGGCACTATTTTTGCATGGGATCCTCGTAGTTTCGGTATGTTTGTCTTCCACCGTAATTATAATTGTTTCATCCACATGCATGTGAGTTAGCAAGTTTCCCTTCTCTACTAATTAACCTTCTTCTTGTGTTTCCAAGGTCCTGTGAACATTCCACCACCTATACTTGAAAAAAATTATAACCAAGGGGAGATGACGATGGTGATGATCACGAGCATGAGGACGAGCAAGGCCCATATGCTCACTTGCGGCTGGCAACTAATTCCGATGGATCACCCCTTCTTATCTGTATACAGCCACTGCTGATGTTACTACTAAGGGAGCAGGTGTTGTCTCCCATAGTCGCACTCTTCGGACCTATTGCAACACCCATTGCATGGTATTCGGGATGGATACTAGTGTGCTAGCGCCAACACCTTCTCCCTTGTACAGTATTGATAGTCTTGGAGAAAACTCGCCCTTCCTTGGACAAAACTATCCAATGATGGTGAAAGGCGATCCAACTTTTGTTGACACAACGTTACTACCATTTATGAGAAGCAGCTATATTTATACATCATACATTGCGGTGGTTCCCTACCCTGGTCATGATATAGTAGGCCACTTCGGCCTGGATGATCATTCATGTGTTGGTCTCGAGATTGACAGTAGCTGGATCTTCCCAGAGAATCGCTTGTGGTTCAAAGCAAGCGTTTCCAACGCCGAGGATTGGTTGGGTTGAAGTTCTCATTTCATTACTTGTTATTTGTTGTGTGATGAAAACTTTAGTATTTATAATGTATCCTCGTTGTCGTTGAGGGTTGACGACCTGTTGTATGTAATAAGATGATATGCCTGTGATAAACTTACTAAATTTATGAATGGCTTTCGAGTCGCTTCTCTGAGTGGGTGCTGCGACGAGGCAAAAAAATATTTTCCGAATACATAATTGTATGTGCATTGCAACAGGTTATCGGATGAGGCCAATCAACAATAGTACACTATTTGTACTACCTTCACATGCTGCACTATCTCTACGTCTACGTACGTAATACAACAAGTTTTAAACTTGAGACCAGCCACCCATCCTCACAAATAAAAAAATTTAACCTAGCACAGACTCTAGGAAATTTGGCCACAGTGTGAGGTGGTCCATATGTTAATGTGTTCGTTGTACGTAACCAGCACCTCAAATCCTCGAGGTGGGCCAGAACAAGCATTCACGTCCAGGAGTACGGCACACGCCACCAGCACGACTTCCATCTGACACCATATTTCTTGGAGTCCGTGCTACAGCAATCTCTTCAACCTCGTCGTTTCTCTAACTCAGCCATCGCGCGTCGGGCGAGGTGGGGGTTTTCCGATAGTTGGTTTCCTCAACTGCGGTCCCACTTATAAGGCCGACTCCAATGCACGACCCCAAACGGACCTCTGTTTTACCCGGATTCTGTCAGTTTGGGTAGGGCAATGGGGTCGTGTCCGGGCCATTTCTCAGATGCGGTGGCCGTGCGCCGAACGTGCGGATGCATCCCGGCCGCGTACATTTTTCTTTGCAAACACATATCTTTTTTTCATCATTGATTTTTTGGTACATGGAAATACATCACCAAAATTTTGACTAGAAAAGCAAGACCAAAGAAAACAAGAACTAGAAGAATACATTTTAGAAGATATCCAACTTCCATAACCGCTCCTGTAAGTTGGATTAGTGCCTTCTCGATGCATTCATTGTTGATCTGCGGAGGCTCGATCTTGCATGCTTCTTTCTTCTTCGAGTGTAAAGAAGTAGACGTGTCTAGCCTCTATTCTATCAACAAGTGCACTAGTCTCATCTCTAGCCTGTATGCTATCTAAAAGTGCTAGAACATCTACTAAATTGCGCTCTATCAATATATCGTTGTACTCTTCTTCCCAATACCAAAACTTGCATCCATTCTACACAATAAAATTTTAAGTTAGCACAACTAGTCTAATCCAAG
This sequence comes from Triticum urartu, assembly GCF_056163025.1. Taxonomy (NCBI): domain Eukaryota; kingdom Viridiplantae; phylum Streptophyta; class Magnoliopsida; order Poales; family Poaceae; genus Triticum; species Triticum urartu. Next base: position 568,412,870 of record NC_141874.1, read on the forward strand.
AGCACAACCGAAGATTTGGTCGAGTTCTTCCTCCTTTTACCGACACGTGGGACATCCAGCATCCAGGTCGTGTCATGTAAGAAAATAAAGTGGTAGTTGAAGCCATGTGATGTGCATCTTGGGTTAAATTGTAAATGGAATCTTACTACTCTTGAGTAACTACAAAAGCGGCCACCGAAGATCTTTATTAGATTTGTTTTTCATCAGCAGCACGTCGAGGTGAAAGATGTGCAGGTTCAGTGGGCCCTCTTGTGTTTTCACTGACATGTGGGACCGCATATGAGCAAACAGACGATGGGCTCCACGCGTCTGCTGGCTGGCTAAGAATAGAGATGGAGGAGGGCTGAGCACGGACTCCAGGAAATTTGTTCTCCGTAACCAGCACCTCGATATAGTGGGATGGCATGGGCCATAACTAGCATTCATGTCTAGCAGTACGGCACACGCCACCCACACGAGTCCCATCCGACACCAATTTTCTTGCTACAACCATCTCTTCTCCCTCCTGTTTTCTCAGCCATCGCGCGGTGGGCGGGTGGGGGTTTGCCGATAGTCGGTTTGCTCAACTGCGGTCCCACTTGTAAGTGAAAATGCAACATAGCACGCATTCCCCCTTGAGCGGCGTGTCGGACCAACCGTGTGGGGGTGCGACGCGAACACAGCAGGCTTTTCCTTTTGAACTTGTAACTTGTAAATTTTGGTTCTGCTCCATGGCGTGACCGATAGATAGAAATAACGATTTTCCCTAGAGTAATGAGAAGTTTGGTTCTAGCGCGGTTCATGCATGGAGTACGTACGAAATTTATGAAGTTGATGCAAGAGGTAAGATAATTAATAGTAGTACCATATACTACTTCATGGATTTGACGGAAAGATAAAGATACATATGGATCCATCAACGACATCCTCACACACTAGTGCATCGGGTCACCAACCGACGTGTGAGGAGCAGCGGCGTTGGCGGCAAGCTCAACGTGCTTCTGAACAATGCCGTCCAAGGTTGCCCTGCGGTCCAAGAAGGCCAGCCTCCTATCGTCCTCCTCTTGCATGTAGTAGTCCTTGTGGATGATTTGCACGTAGACGTGGGTGATTATGTCGATGGTGTCTTGCTGCGCTAGGCGCTACGTGGCGAGCGCGACCTCGAGATGGACATTCTCCGGCACGATGGCGGGCAGTCGTAGGGACACTAGTGTGTTGAAGAGGTTGTCACCATAGAGGCCGTTGAGGGTGGCAGGCATCGTAGAGCCTGGGCGCGTGGGCTGGAGGCGTATGTCAAGGTCGCCCGCGAGCTTCTTGATGATGGTGAACTTGTTGAGGAAGCCGACGAGGACCTCGTCGAACAAGGAGACGAAGCTGTTGTCCAAGCGGCCCCTCACCCTGGCCGCCTCAAGCACTACCTGGAGACGTTCCTCGGTGCCGGGCCGCAGGCCGACGTCGTGGACCATCTGGCACAGCCGGCTGATGCTCGCGCTCATCGCCTCCATGGGTGTAGCTTCTAGTCAACTGATCTTGCGATTGGAATGATCACTCTTGCCCTTGGGTGTGTAGGTGCGTAGGATTTCGTAGATTGGACTGGCGGGAGCCTTTATATGACAAGTGCAGACTGTGTTGAATTCACGTGCGTGTTGGCCATCTACTCCTCGCCCCTCTACTGCACCTGCCTTTGGTTGTATGACAGGTTGGCCATCCACCCGTTGGGCCCATGTGCCATACACCCAAAGGCAAGTGCAGTAAGTCAATGAAGCTGCGCCCCCTCCGTGCCGGTGCAGTATAGTCATCTCACCGGACCTCTAGTTGGGGCCAAATGAGAGAACTTTGATGTTTATTGGTTTATTGGTCCCCTTTGCATTTTGCGCCATGTTTTAACCTTTGATTTAACTAATAAAATGTTAATACATGTAACCCAAAATGTTGTGTAAGTCACCTTACGAAAACCAAATAATCCCAAAACACTTAGGCACGGTACATTAACTCCCTCCTTGTTTCTTATTTCGTGACATATCAACCAATGAGAGATGTGGGCCGTGCATGCTCTCAATGACTTGAGACTACCAAACATCACATGTGGTGGTTAGTTCCTTGCATGTAATCCTATTAAGTAGCAAAAAGACATTAAGTTATCTCACCGATAGGAATAAAATAATACACCATGTATTTATTTACAGAGGGAGTAGTACATTTTTTGTGACATGCATTACTAGATATTGCTAGTCAAATACTAAATCTAGATGGACGTGGTAGTACTACTAAATCCAGACGGTGGTGCTAGTACTACCAATGTAGTAGCACTGTACTACCCGTTGGTCAAATTATTACGTGCTGCTCCTCACAGTGAAGTGACAAGACCCTACGCCGAAGATGACACCTAAGTATAGGTGCCGTGTTCGGCATACCATAGTCAGCCTCACCATCTGCAATCACTATCATCATGGCCGTAAACCTAGCCTGCTTACAACTAGCCGTGTTCGACATAATTTCCCGTGCATAGATGCATGTGCATTGCACGAAACACCAAGATTGGGGGTGGACGGCGCAGGCAGCGGCCATCACGCCAGATTTTTCCATGGCCTTCTAGATGTGGTGGGGACGAGATAAGGGTGATTGTGAGAGACAAGGAGTTGTTTGTAAATAGGGAACAAGTGCGGGAATCTTTTTGCAAAACTGGAGAAGTTTGGTTTGTATGTGTCAGATCTAGATCCGACGGCTATTGGTGAAAGATGGCAGGCACAACATCATCACCAACTCAGGACCTGTTTGATTCACTGGATTTTGAAAACGTAGGAATAAGACACGGCAATATTACAAGTTTCAAACTGATATTACAAATTTTAGGAGTAATGCTGCACCTACGAAGAGGGAATTACTAGGAAGTTTACGTAAGGACTTTCGTTACTTTAGGTGGATGCAGCATTATCGTACAAACTAAAATCCACCGCCCTGTCAAGTCACTAATGGGCAAATAAGTTTTCAAGTCTCTGCAGAGACTTTGTCATTTAGGCTTAGACGCTTGTGGTGATCAACACGCCATTCATTGTTGCGCCAAAGAACGCCAAACCTCATTACCTTGAGCAAACTTGCCTCCAGAACAAAGAACCTGGCCAATTTAATCTCCGATGTGCTGCCTCGATAGTCGATCAAATCAATTTCTGTAAGATGGAGATCAAGGCATTCGATGAGATTGTTATAGTGCAACACATTTTTCACTTTCGGGTCTTTTTTTATCTGCAAAAGAAGATAACATATTAGAGCAGCTGGCTGTATAAGATTGTCGTGCCATCAAGAGGTACCAATATCATTCGCTCATACGATAGGGTTGGCTAGCTAGTGATATTTTTTCACTCTCTCTTTCTCTTTACTCTCATTTACCTAGGAGTACGTAAAGAGCTTGGGCATTTGTTGCCTTCCACTATGTGGCTGATGGTATATTTTGCAAAAGTATGCCACATAATACGCATCGAAGTCAAATCAAAAGATTTTGGCACTGCTCTCATGATGTGAGATAGTTGGCACCATTGTGCACACAGACCCACATGTATAAACAAATCAATCAAACCAACTACACCAGCCTCTCACTCTCCCAAACAAGTGTTTTTTTATTGCCTCAGTCCTCTCTCTCTCCCATGCAAGTGTTTTTCATTGCGTGAGTTAATTTGGCACCGGAGCAAAGTAGGTGATCCAGATTGGGGCACCAGGTGAGCAATGGAGGGGCATCGATGCCAAATGCATCACAAGTGAATTTGGCACGTGTTTTGGCCTACATAGTGGAGGGCCGTTATAGCCCACTTTGTCCTACCTCTTATTTAGTATAACATTTTGACCATAGATTTACGTAAGAAAATGCCAATGCATGTCACTAAAAATTACACCATTTGAAATTATGTTCAAATACGAATCCAATGATATAGTTCTTAGTGACATGCATTAACATTTTGTCAGTTAAATCTATGGTCAAATTTTTATACTACAAAATAGGAAGAGTAAACCAGGACGGAGGTAGTACTTGCTCTTAGGGTAACCATAGAGTTACTGGAGTAGTCTAAGTTACTTTCCACTATGACTAGCCTAGGCTACTATAGTAGTACAACAAAAAATGACGCAGGTGATCACGTGAGAAAAAGTACTAAAAACATTTCTTTCGGTGCAATGCATAGATGCAGTTTTGAACATTACACTTGTCATCGTAATTTGGGAAATTACGAAAAAATTGAGCTACATTGTGATTACCGTTTACTAATAGGAAAGAAGCTTCACCTCGATGAGTAGCTTCTCCGTGCACGGAAAGCATGTAAGGAATCCAACAACTTGATCCAGATTGGGGCCGATAGATTTTATTGCCAAGATCTTCACTGTGCGTATAGACTGTGTCAAGCTTGTGGGAATCATTTTACGGAAGATTGTCGTAAATACATCAATAAGAAATTTAAAAATGTGAATTTCAAGAAGACAGAGAAGAAGATGAGTGTTGTACCTGAACGATTACGGATCCAATAAAGAGTTCGGAGAATTTGGTAGACGAGTGCACCAACGCTATCAATTTCGGCGCGTCAATGACCCTGATTTTTCTTGGACCTTCTAGATCCAATACAAGCAATCTCTCAAGGAAAGGCGCATTCTCAATGACCATAACATGGAACAGTTGGAGTCATCTCTTCCCAATTGATGTCTTATTGCGGGGCCATCAAGAGACATAAATCCATTGGAGATTCGTCGAGGCGATGTGGAGGTTAATGAACCCGTCGATCTGCTCAAGTCGAAGGTACTCGAGCGCAGTACAGCTACGGAGTAGGTGCTCCATAGCCTTCTTCGAGATGACAACATCGAAGAGGTCGAGCTGCTTGAGTTGAGGGAGAAGAAGGGCGGGTGCGGCATTAATCTGGGGAAGATAGCAGGAGCTGAAGCTAGCACGGCGCAACGTTGGCGTGAGGCGGAGCGCGGACGGCGGCAGAGAGTGACATCGTCCAGCTTCAAAGCTGAGCTCCTCAAGCTAATCAAGGGCGAGGGATAAGAACCACTCGTCGAACTTGGGTTGGACCTTGCAGTTGGTACTGAACATGCGGATGTCAAGGCGTCTGGCTGGCCCAGGGTGCGATGAAAGGATCTTGGAGACTGCGGCCATGCATTTGCAATCCCCGTAGCAGAGGAAGCTGTCCCCAAGTGAAAGCTCCATGCTCCGCGCTAGCTATCGACACTACCGAGGAGCGGCTATGCCAGTGCACAAGCGGAAGCACTACGCTCCGCGCTGGTGATAAACAACTAAGGTCGACCCCACTATCGTACCAACCTCAGGGAGCCCAGAGCTCAACGCCCAGCCTCACCATGACACCTCCCCTCGGGAGAGTCGCGTGAGGGGGCTGAGCATGGGGGCTGCGCTCGGGTCACGCCCAAGCGCACGCCACCCAACCAGGTCCCCCGGACCTGGGCATCGCGCGCCCCTCCCTAGGCCTCGGCGAGGGCAGGTATGGACATTGTTTGAACGTCAAGGGGGACTCCTGAGCATCGCGACTCAGGAGCCTAACTGGTCACGTAGCCCCTCACTCCTTGGTCCGTCCTGGTCTCCGGTCGGCCCAACAGCGGTTGAGGTATGCGCGGGGCTGGGCCCTGCCGATGTAGAACATTAATCTATCATCACGAAATCTCCCTATATGTTGTTCGCACGTCAAGGGGGACTCCTGAGCATCGTGACTCAGGAGCCTAACTGGTCACGTAGCCCCTCACTCCTTGGACCGTCCTGGTCTCTGGTCGGCCCAACGGCGGTTGAGGTATGTGCGGGGTCGGGCTCTGCCGACGCAGAACAAGGCAAATAAGGAAGGAAATCGCAGAATCTCAAAGCAAATATTACAAGCATACTGTTCTCACAATACCAAATGAAAATTCTAAATGCCTCCGCGAGGCCTGATGTATGTCACAGGAATAAAACAAGGAGAATAGCCGTGGGTCACCCCTGGATGTCGTTGTTGCCTGCGGAAGGAGCTCCCCTGTGGGCGACGATGTCTTCACCTTCACCACCAACTGCAGGATCCGCAGCATCACCAGACAGAGGTTCGGAGACAGAGCCGCGGAACTTCCCCAGCAAAGCCTCCACTTGACCTTGAACGGCTGCGGTGGCGATCTCGTAGAGGTCTTCAGCCACAGGCTCCAGCAGCTCGTCAAACTGGGTGTTGGGGTTGCGGAGGTGCAGATGGCTGAGGACGCGGGTAAGAGCTGCTGAAGACAGAACGCGAGCTTCCGCCTCCGCCATGGGACCGAGGCCTTCAATGACCTCCTCAAGCGCCTTCACCACGAGAGGAAGCAGTTGGGTGCGGTCGTCCTCATCGGTATCCAGCGGCTTCTCCAAGCCACGCTCATAGAGCATCTTCAGCGCCTTTCGAGATCTCTTCTCGAGATCGGCGAAGGCCACCCGGTCTTCGGCCAAGACCCGTGCCTTGGTGTTGAGATCAGCCTCCTTCGCCCCCATCTTCTGCTCTAGCTCTTCCAACCGGTTGCGCTCAGCAACCTGCCTCTTCCCCAGCTCCGCCAGCTCAGCATCACGATTCTTGACGGCTTCCCCCTGGGCCGTCATCTCCTTCTCCTCTGCTTCGCGGCAGCACGCCTCTTCGGCGTGCTTATCGCGCAGGCTCTACAACTCGCCCTCCAGCGCCTGGCAGCGGTCTCGGGCGGCCTTGGCTTCTTTCAGCGCCGCCTCACGATCGGCTGCAGCACCGACGGCTCCTTGCTTCTCTCTCTCGGAAGCCGCAACAGCCTGGCTCAGCACCGCGTGCACCGCCAGGTCAGAATGAAGCCAGCCGGAGGCCAACTCCAGACGCTCGGCCACCAGGCGCGGGTCAGCGCTCAGGAGATCCACCTGCAGTTGGGTCATCTCTGAAAAGGCACACTCCAAGACGGCAGCAGGAGCAGAGGAACCAAGGAGTGGAGGCACAGTAGTAGGAGGAAGTGGCGCCGTCACCAGGGCTTGGGAGACCGCGGGCTCCGGAGCAGCTGGGACCTCATCAGTCACGCCAAGTATCGGCACCTCCGGAGCCAGCGGGGTAGTAGGGGCTGACTCCATGCGAATGGGCTCCTCTTGGCCCCGCGAAGACGACCGGGCTGGGGAGGCATGGGCGATGTTGCCTCCTTGCTCTGCGGAGGGAGGCACAGCTGCCTTACCATCCTTCCTCTTCTTCGTCGAAGATGTCGGTCTGATCAACCAAAGGCGAGCGTCAGGAAAAAACAGGCACCTGCGCGGACCAAGCAAAGTTCGAAACACCTACTGGTCCACCGCAAGGTACTCCACCCTTCACTTGTGAAGCTTGAGTCCCGACAGCATCGGGACCTGAGGAGCAGGCGCTCGGGCTCCAGTGGCGTCGTGCGGTGCGGAGGCAGAACCGGATCCAGCCCCAGGAGGTGTTAAAGTGGAGGTGGCACCGCGGTCCACCAGCGACGATCTGCCCTTCGTCGGGACGAGGGGCTGCTCCTTCCCTCCTTAGTAGGCGTCGGCCTCAGCATCGTCAGGAAGGGCGTGGAGAATCTCGGCCTTGCTCGGAGGGGAGGTCTCCTCCACCCCTTCCGGGGTCTCCTCAGAATCCTCCTCCTCCTCCCCCTCTCCGCGGGACTCGCCAGAAGACACCTCCACCGGCTTTGGCGCCGGAAGAGCTCCCGAAAGCACCGGCTGCACCAGCCCGCGCGCATCAAAAGTCGGCCTGGAGGCGACGAAATCCTCCCGGTCCCTGTGTTGGAATAGGGGAATGAAGGCGCTAGGCGGGTACTCCTGGTTGTCTCCAACTATGAGGTGCAGGACGGCGTCCAGTTCGTCGTCAGGCAGGTCCCCCGGCCTCAGGCAGGCCTTATTTTCCCCTCCTTCAAGCTGCCAGAAGGGACGCGCACGTGCCTGGAGTGGGGCGACCCGCAGCGTCAAGAACTCCCTTAGGAGCATTACTCCCGTTATTTTGGCCGCCCTCGCATTGCCCGGCTTCAGGTCAGCCATCATCTGCTCCAACACTGACGACGCCCGCTCATCGACAAGCTCCTCCCTGGGCCACTCCTTGCCTTGCCAAGGCGCCTCCGTCGGCAACGTCAGGCGTGGATGGGAGAGCTTGGCGTCCACCATGACCCACTTGGATCGAATATTGTCGGCCCTCTTCCCGGTGCTCGAGATCGAGTTGGCCTTGCCGGACGCAACGAAGTTAGCGCATCCAGAGATGTGGCCCTCGCTGACGCGGAGGAAGAAGAAATGGCGCAGGAGAGCCACAGACGGCATCACGCCTAGGTACACCTCACAGTAGTAGGCAAAGATGGACAGGAGGAGGACAGAGTTGGGATGGAGGTGCAATGCTTGCAGCCCATAGTGGTCGAGGACTTCATAAAAGAAGTCGGAGAAGGGAGGAACCAACCTGACAGCAACGCCGCTTGAAAAGAAGGGGAAGAAGGTGCTCCCCTCAGGCTCTGGCTCGTCGGAGGCAAGCCGGAGCTCCGTCTTCCCCCACTCATTGCTCTTTCCCGCCGTCAGCAGGCGCACGGAGGCAAGGCTCTTCTCCGTGATAGTGGGTGCCTCAAGAGCGGGCTCGTACCAAGCCGGGGACGAAGAAGCCTTGACCTTGCACGGCTCCATGAGCGGCAGATGCAGAACGAGGCCAGAGCAGATCTGCAGGTAGTGGTGGCAAAGAGCACGAAAGGGGATCTGAAGCGAGGCAAGGAAGAAGCAATGAAGGCAAGTGCCCCCCACACTAGCCTTTTGTCAGGTCAAGCAGTTGCCAAAGCAGCGTGGGGAAGCGGAGACGCCCACGTTCAATCAACCGCCACGCGTCAACCGAGGCCGCAGGCTTTGGGGGCCCGCGACGCTTCAAGCTTGACCCTTGGCTTCGCCGCGGAGCCAAGCCCGCGCGCACCTTGGGCCCGGGGGCTACTGTCGGCATTCTGGGAACGGGGGTCCCTAGACTTGCCTACCTGCGGCCCGCCGCGTGGCTAATCCAGCAGGCCGTACGGCCCATCCTCACCAATGAAGCGCCCAAGACCCTCGCGAGGGGCCAAGCCTCGTGAGGCGGACGATGCAAGACCTCCTCTGGAGCGGCCTAGCCAGGAAGGCTCACGAGGAGCAGAGATATCAAGGCAAGGCGAACCTCACGAGGTTCTCGTGATGTGAGCCGTGACGATCAACACTAGGCAGGCGCCAGCGCGCAAAGCTTCCATGTTTCCTCTTTGGTGCAAAGGGGGGCAAGCGCAGCCGCGGAGTACCGAGGCATCAGGCAAAGGTTGCCATTTCGGTGGAACAAGACCAAGACCGAGGACTGCAAGATGGAGGTCACCGTGGAGCCCAGAACAGTGTCACCACCATTACTTTCTGCACGCGAAGACTACTTTTGTCAGGATAGCTTGTACTAGTTGTCCCCTTCAAATTATCCTGCCATTGTTGGCTCCCTTCCCGCTCGATATTTGGGAAGAGGACCAGGGCCTCTATAAATAGGACTAGCCACCACAGTGGAGGGGGATCCCGGAAAAAAGAGAGGGCACAGCTAAAGGGAGAAGACCTGAGCTAAAAAGAGAGACCACCCCACACACAAGCTCACCGAGCACAAGAACGCCTCAACCTCAGGAGGTCATTCTGCCCTTGTATTGTTCATCATCAGCCAAAGAGGCAATCCACGGCCACCACACTGGAGTAGGGTATTACACCACAATGGTGGCCCGAACCAGTATAAACCTTGTGTCGCACTGTGTTATGAGTTCATCGAGTTCTTCCGCGATATCCTAGCAAGCTAGAGCGTAGATCGGTTGGAGGGAAGACTTCGTGCACACCCCAGTGTTCGAACCTTAAGGGTTTGCTGGGACCCCATACCCCGACATAATGAACTCATTCTTTATTTATATTGGTGTCAAACCTACTGTATTCCAACTTCTCTATGGTTTATAAACTATTTTACTAGCCATAGATTCAACAAAATAAGCAAACAACACACGAAAAACAGAATCTGTCAAAAACAGAACAGTCTGTAGTAATATGTAGCTAACGCAAGATCTGTAACCCCAAAAATTCTAAAATAAATGGCTGGACGTGAGGAATTTATCTATTAATCATATGCAAAAAGAATTAAGTAAATATCACCTTCCAAATAAAAATGGCAGCAATTCTCGTGAGCGCTAAAGTTTCTATTTTTTACAGCAAGATTAAAAAGACTTTCCCCAAGTCTTCTCAACGGTTCTACTTGGCACAAACACTAATTAAACACAAAAAACACAACCAAAATAGAGGCTAGATAAATTATTTATTACTAAACAGGAGCAAAAAGCAAGGAATAAAAATAAAATTGGGTTGCCTCCCAACAAGCGCTATCGTTTAACGCCCCTAGCTAGGCATAAAAGCAAGGATAGATCTAGGTATTGCCATCTTTGGTAGGCAATCCATAAGTGGCTCTCATAATAGATTCATTAGGTAATTTAATTTCCTTTCTAGGGAAGTGTCCCATGCCTTTCCTTAATGGAAATGTGAATCTAATATTTCCTTCCTTCATATCAATAATTGCACCAATCATTCTAAGAAAGGTCTACCAAGAATAATAGGACATGAAGGATTGCAATCTATGTCAAGAACAATAAAATCTATGGGCACATAATTCCTATTTGCAACAATAAGAACATCATTAATTCTTTCCATAGGTTTCTTAATAGTGGAAGCCGCAAGGTGAAAGTTTAAAGAGCAATCATCAAAATCTCGGAAACCTAGCAAATCACACAAAGTCTTCGGAATCGTGGAAACACTAGCACCCAAATCACACAAAGCATAGCATTCATGATCTTTAATTTTAATTTTAATAGTACGTTCCCACTCATCATAAAGTTTTCTAGGGATAGAAACTTCCAACTCAAGTTTTTCTTCATAAGATTGCATCAAAGCATCAACGATATGTATAGTAAAAGCTTTATTTTGACTATAAGCATGAGGAGAATTTAGCACGGATTGCAACAAGGAAATACAATCTATCAAAGAGAAATTATCATAATTAAATTCCTTGAAATCCAAAACAGTGGTTTCATTAATATTTAAAGTTTTGACTTCTTCAATCCCACTTTTAACAATTTTAGCATCAAGATCTAAAGATTCCGAATTCTTGGAATGCCGTCTAGGTAAAGGTGGATCATATTCAGTCCCATCATTATCAAGATTCATATTGCAAAACAAAGATTTAATAGGGGACACATCAATAACTTTTAGATCTGTCGGTGTTCTGGGAACGAGGGTCCCAGACTTGCCTGCCTGCGGCCTGCGGCGTGGCTGAGCTAGCAGGCCGTACGGCCCGTCTTCACCAACAAAGCATCCAAGACCCTCACGAGGGGCCAAGCCTCGCGAGGCGGACGACGCAATACCTCCTCTAGAGTGGCCTAGCTAGACAGGCTCACGAGGAGCGGAGATATCTAGGCAAGGCAAACCTCACGAGGCTCTCGTGACGTGAGCCATGACGATCGGCACCAGGCGGGCGCCAGGCGGGCGCCAGCGCGCGCAACGTCCTTGTTTCCTCTTTGGTGCAAAGGGGGCAAGTGCAGCCGCGGAGTACCGATGCATCAGGAAAAGGTTGCCATTCCGGTGCAACAAGACCAAGACCACGGACTGCAAGACAGAGGTCATCGTGGAGCCCAAAGCAGCGTCACCACCAGAGCTTTGTGCAGGCGAAGACTACTTTTGTCACGATAGCTTGTACTAGCTGTCCCCCTTCAAATTAGCCCACCATTGTTGGCTCCCTTCCCGCTAAATATTTGGGAAGAGGACCAGGGCCTCTATACATAGGATTAGCCACCACATGGATGGGGGGAGGATGATCCAGCTAGAGGAGATCCTCAGAGATCGAGAGACACACCACAAGCTCTCACGCGCAAGAACACCTCAACCTCAGGAGGTTGTTCTCCCCTTGTATTGTTCATCATCAGCCCAAGAGGCAATCCACCACCACACTGGAGTAGAGTATTACACCACAACGGTGGCCTGAACCAGTATAAACCCCGTGTCTTTCTGTGTTGTGAGTTCGTCGAGTTCGTCCGCAAGATCTTAGTGAGCTAGGGCGTAGATCGGTAGGAGGGGAAGACTTCACGCGCACCCCAGTGTTCGAACCTTAAGGGTTTGCCGAAGCGCCACATCCGACATTTGGCGCGCCAGGTAGGGGTGCGCCGGGGCTTCTCTCCACCAACCAGCGCCCCGTACCGCCGCACTACGCTTCCATGGCAGGTGCCCCGCCACCAACCTCTGCGGCCAGCACCAGCAGCAGGGAGTCTGGGTACCGAGCCCTAGCACCCACTCTGCGGCAAGTGTAGTGGCCGGCCAAGTTCAGGCCGGAGATGCCGCTGCATTACAATGGCGCGGCAGACTCGAGGTTGTTCCTGCTAGCATACGAGGGGGCCGACCTTGAAGCCGGAGGCGACGACAAGATCATGACAAAATTGTTCCCCCTAGCGCTCGCCGGCGAGCCACGCGCATGTCTGCTCAACCTCCCGGGATCCACGGTGACGTCCTGGGGGAACTCCACGACCACTTCACTGCGCGTTACGCGGCGCCGGCACACCACGCAGTCGCGACACTGCTGGGTGGCTCTCAAGCATCACCTTTAGATCGCCACGTCAAGCCTTTCTTCCGTCAGATTGGGGCAGCCTGCAAGCGCCCGGGGGCTCCGTCGGGCTGGGCTGCGCCGGAGGCCGACCTCACCTTCGACTTGGAAGACCACCCCGACTCCATCGCCAACTCCGGGGTGCTCCCGATGCTATGCACGCCCACCATCTGCAACGTGGCCTTCACCAAGACCATCATCGACTGCGGCAGCGGCCTCAACTTGCTCTCCGTGGAAGCCTTCAGCCTTCTCCATGTGCCGCTCGAACAGCTCGGCCTCAGCAAGCCCTTCACAGGAGTGGGTGGTGGAGCTGCTCACCCTCTGGGGCAGATCCGCCTCCCTGTCACCTTTGGCACGCGAGACAACTATCGCACCAAGCTGGTAGACTTTGACGTCGCCCGCATCGGTCTCCCGTACAACACCATCCTCGGGTACCCGGCTCTCGCTCAGTTCATGGCGGCGACTCACCCTGCCTACAACCTCATGAAGATGCCGGGGAGCAAGGGCGTCCTCACCATCAAGGGGGACACTAAGGAGGTTGTGACGGTGCTCAGGCTCGCCTTCAAGACCGCGGCGGCGGCACAACCAGCCGGCGCTGATGCGCCCGAGGCCAAGGAGACCGCACCCACCAATTAGAGGCAGTTGTTCACCCAAGACAAGGCGGAGACCAAGTAGGTGCCGGTCAACGAGGACGGGTCTTCAGGAGCCACCTTCACCATAGGGACCGGCCTTGGCCCGGGGCAAGAAGAAGCTTTGGTGAGGTTTTTGCACGTGAACAAGGAGATATTCGCGTGGGACCCCAATCAGCTTGTAGGGGTCCCGAGAGAGGTAATCCAGCATCGTCTAAGGGTATGCCCCAACGTACGCCCCGTGAAGCAGTGAGCAAGACGGCAGTCCACTAAGAAGCAGGCCTTCATCGTCCAAGAGAAACGCAAGCTGGAGGCGGCAGGCACCACCCGAGAAGTTCGATACCCCGAATGGCTGGCGAATCCCGTCATAGTACCGAAGAAAGGTGGGAAGGAACGGATGTGCGTCGACTTCACCAACCTCAACAAATCCTGCCCCCAAGATCCGTTTCCCCGATTAAATCGTCGACTCCACAGCCGAGTGTGATTTGTTATGTTTCCTGGATGCGTTCTCTGGATACCATCAGATCAAGATGGCGGTGTAGGATGTGGAGAAGACGGCCTTCTTGACACCATGTGGGGTGTACTGCTACACCTGCATGCCTTTCGGCCTTCGCAACACGGGCGCAACCTTCCAGCGGCTGATGCACATCGCCTTGGGGCGACAGCTTGGCAGAAACACAGAGGCCTACGTTGATGACATAGTGGTCAAATCTCGCGAGGCGAGGACATTGATTCAAGACTTGGAGGAGACCTTTGAGAGTTTGCGCCGGGTGAACTTGAGGCTTAACCCGGAGAAGTGTGTGTTTGGCATCCCCTCTGGCAAGCTGCTGGGATTTCTCATATCCCACAAAGAGATCGAGGCGAACCCGGAGAAGATAAAGGCCATTGAAGATATGAGCCCACCACAGACCCTCAAGGAGATGAAAAAAGTGGCAGGACGGGTGACCACGTTAGGGCGCTTCATCTCCAAGCTAGGCGAGCGCGCCTTACCCTTCTTCAAGCTCATGAAGAAGAAGGGCCCCTTTGAGTGGACCCTGAAGGCTGATCAGGCCTTCCAAGACCTCAAGAAATACCTCACCAGCCTCCCGATGATGGTGGCGCCACGACCTCTCGAACCTCTAGTACTCTACCTCGCCGCCACCCCATACTCCGCCAGTGCAGTGCTGGTGGCAGTTCCGGAGGAGCGCAGAGACAAAGGTGTGCCACGCCAAGCCAGAGCTGACGCAGCGCAGGGTCAGGAAGGCACACCAGAGCCATCAGCAGCGGAAGATCAAGCTCGGCAGGGCAGCATCGTAGATACTCCTGAGGATGGCCAAGTCTCAGGAAATCCTCCACCTCAGGACACGCAACAATCTCCGCAAGACCCGAGCCTCAACAGTGTGCCAGCCCTCGTCGAGCACCCAGTATACTTCGTCAGCACCGTACTGTGAGACGCAAGGGCACGCTACCCCATGCCGCAAAAGCTCCTGCTTGCACTCTTGGTGGCCTCGCGCAAGCTGCGACACTACTTCCAGGGGCACCCCATCAAGGTCATCTCATCTTACCCATTGGACAGGGTACTCAGGAGCCCAAACTCAGCTGGAAGGGTCGCTGAATGGAACATCGAGCTGCAAGCATTCCAACTAGAGTTTAGCACCACCAGGGTCATCAAGGGAGCCGCGCTCGCCGATTTTGTGGCGGAATGGACAGATGCCCCGACTCTTGAGGAAGGAGAAGACCGGTCCACCTCCCCAGGAAGTGAGGCACCGGACAGCTGGGTCATGTATTTTGATGGCGCCTTTGCGCACCAGGGCGTGGGGGCTGGAGCAGTGCTCATCTCGCCCACTTAGGACAAGCTTTACTACGTCGTGCAACTCTACTTCCAGCACGGCGAGAAGGTCTCCAACAATATTGCAGAATACAAAGGCCTCATAGCCGGCCTGAAGGCTGCGGCGGCTCTAGGGGTGAGGCGTCTTACCGTCAAGGGCGACTTGCAGCTCCTCGTCAACTTCTCCAACAAAGTGTACTAGCCAAAGGACGAGCACATGGAGGCCTACCTTGCGGAGGTCCGCAAGATGGAAAAGCAGTTCTCAGGCTTGGAGCTGTAGCACGTGCCCCGGGGCACCAACAAGGAAGCCGACGACATCGCCAAGAGAGCATCCAAGCGGCAACCGCAAGAGCCCGGCGTCTTCGAAGAACGGCTCTTCAAGCTGTCAACTAAGCCACCTCTCTCAAGCGTGACTCGGCCTCGGGAGGAGCTCCCACTACCCCCGGCCACAGGAGCACCAGCTTGCGGCGCAACCTCAGGAGCTCGGCTACTCTTGGCGCTCGAGCCTCAGGAGGAGTGCTGGACCAAGGAGTTTAAGTAGTACCTGATGCATAGGACACAGCTAGAGAAGGAAGAGGACGCAGAGCGTAGGGCCCGACAGGCCATGGCATACTTCATTCAAGACGGCGAGTTGTACAGGAAACGGCCGAATGATGTCACGCTGTGCTGCATCTCCAGCGATCAAGGAAGGGAGCTGCTGACTGACATACACGGCGGGGACTGTGGACATCACTCATCATCATGGACCCTCGTCGGCAAAGCCTTCCGCAGTGGATTCTATTGGCCCACATCACTCAATGATGCAGCCGAGCTGGTGAAATCCTGCGAAGCTTGCCAATTCCACGCCAAGCAAATCCATCAGCCTGCTCAGGGCCTCCAAACCATCCCGCTCACGTGTCCATTCACGGTCTGGGGGCTAGACATCCTAGGCCCGTTCCCACGAGCGCCAGGGGGCTACCGTTATCTCTACGTCGCCGTCGACAAGTTCACCAAGTGGGCGGAAGTGGAAGCTGTCCGTACCATTCCAGCCGGCTTAGCTGTCAAGTTCATCAAGGGCCTCGTGAGCCGCTTCGGGGTCTGCAACCGCATCATCACAGATAACGGCTCGTAGTGTACTAGTAACCTCTTTAAGACCTACTGGGCTAACCTTGGAACGCAGATCTGCTATGCTTCGGTGGCCCACCCCAGGAGCAATGGTCAGGCTGACTATGCCAACGCTGAGATCCTGAGGGGCCTCAAGACCAGGACCTTCAAGAAGAAGCTGGAGGCCTACGGCAGGGGCTGGCACGATGAGCTCCAGTCCGTGCTGTGGTCCATCCGCACCACCGCTACCAAGCCAACGGGCGAGACTCCGTTCTTCCTCGTCTACGGAGCTGAAGCAGTCCTCCCTCACGAGGTCAAGCATCGCTCTGCGCGGGTTCTAGCGTTCGACGAAACGCAGCAGGACGCCATGCGGGGGATGGACCTCGTGCTGGGGGAGGAACGTCGTCGCGAAGCTGCATTAAGGGTGGCAAGGTACCAGCAAGCGCTACGGCGTTACCACTGCCGCAACATTCGCTCCAGGACACTCGATACGGGTGACCTAGACCTGAGGCGGGTCCTCTCTAGGGAAGGGCTGCACAAGCTTTCACCCATGTGGGAGGGCCCATTCAGGGTCGTCCACATCTCCAGGCCTGGCGCCGTGCGCCTGGAGACGCAAGAAGGGACACCTATCCAAAACGCCTGGAACATCCAGCACCTCCGGAAGTTCTACCCATGAAGCAAGGCCCAGTGCCTGTGAAGCAAGGCCCAGAGCCTGTGAAGCAAGGCCCCGTGCCTGTGAAGCAAAGCCCAGAGCCTGTGAAGCAAGGCCCAGTGCCTGTAAAGCAAGGCCCAGAGCCTGTGAAGCAAGGCCCGGTGCCTGTGAAGAATCGCCGCCCGTGACACTCTCACATAATAATGAGTTGGGGTTGTACACGCCCCGGAGTCTCAGGAGCGCCGGCCTCAGGCCCTGGGGCTCCCTCCCACGCCTAGTGGACAGCACTTAGCTCCGCGCTGGTGAGAAGACTTGAAGACTAGATTAGGTGCCGGACGCGGCTTTTCATTTGCTTTCCGTAGTTGGCTTGCTTCTCCTTAATAGAGTTTGCCTTTGGCGTTCCTTGCTGATTTGGTTCCTTCACCTTTTACCGCGTTTTTCGGCTCTGGTTTCCTCGTGATCTCTCTCTCGCATACCTCGCGAGGGGGCTAGGCAGGTGCCCTCACGAGCATTTTTCTTCTCTCTGCCTTCTCGCGAGTCACCCTCGTTCGAGCCTGGAAGCTGGCGCATCTCTGCTAATCCGTGCCCCTCGGGTACCGCGATGCAAAGCGCCAAGTCAAGGTGAACGGAAAATCCTCTAGTGCACCCCCTAACAATTTTTTTGCAGTTCCTGAGCAAACGCAGACGTCTCGTGAAGGAAAGGGCGTCCCAAACGTGCCAGGTTAGGTTATCTTTGCGCAAAATAACAACACGGCATGGGAATAACACGCGTGTTGCATCAACCAAGAACCATAGTTCGATACACGCCCCTCTAGGCCCATACTAGTTTCATTTTCTGATGCAGGAAAGGGAAAAAGCTAAACAAAGCGGTGTTTCAGCAATCCGCGGGGTGGGCCCTTAGCAGCGCCCGAGCCTAGCCACACCCCTCCTCGCGCTTCACAGAGGCGCGGTGACGAGATGACCCGCTGCCTCCTTCGAAGCGGGCGCGGCGGCGCGGCGGCTGGTCGTAGCCGTCGCCGTTGGAGCTATCACTGGAGGAAGAGCTGTCGTAGCTGGAAGAGATGCGGTCACCGCCAAGGGCAGGCTCGCCCTCACCCTCGTCGCGACCATCACCAAGGCCGAGCACCTCCTCACCGTCGTTCGTCTCAGGGCAGCATCCAGCGCGGCGACCATCTTCCCCGAACACCCTCACGTAGAGGGTCGACCCACCCTCATACTTGAAGTGGAGCGTGCACCGTCTACCCAGGCCGCGCGCGCGGGCGAACGTCTGCCAGCTGCGGGCCAGGGCTATGTTGCCCGCGGCGGAAGTCTCGACCACGACCCAGGAGGCCTTGCTGCAGCAACCATTGATGACCCATAAGTATAGGGGGTCTATCGTAGTCCTTTTGATAAGTAAGAGTGTCGAACCCAATGAGGAGCAGAAGGAAATGATAAGCGGTTTCCAGCAAGGTATTCTCTGCAAGTACTGAAATAAGTGGTAACAGATAGTTTTCTGATGAGATAATTTGTAACGAGCAACTAGTAACAAAAGTAAATAAAGTGCAGCAAGGTGGCCCAATCCTTTTTGTAGCAAAGGACAAGCCTGGACAAACTCTTATATAAGGAAAAGCGCTCCCGAGGACACATGGGAATATCATCAAGCTAGTTTTCATCAGGTTCATATGATTCGCGTTCGGTACTTTGATAATTTGACATGTGGGTGGACCGGTGCTTGGGTGCTGTTCTTACTTGAACAAGCATCCCACTTATGATTAACCTCTATTGCAAGCATCCGCAACTACAACAAAAGTATTAAGGTAAACCTAACCATAGCATGAAACATATGGATCCAAATCATCCCCTTACGAAGCAATGCATAAACTAGGGTTTAAGCTTCTGTCACTCTAGTAACCCATCATCTACTTATAACTTCCCAATGCCTTCCTCTAGGCCCAAATAATGGTGAAATGTTATGTAGTCAACGTTCACATAACACCACTAGAGGCTAGACAACATATGTCTCATCAAAATATCGAACGAATACCAAATTCACATGACTACTAATAGCAAGACTTCTCCCTTGTCCTCAGGAACAAACGTAACTATCCAAACCAGGAGAATCACTCGCTCTAAAACTCGTTTAGCTAACTTTTGTGAACATTACTCATTCATCTCTAGCATTGAACCTATGAAGGTTGAAGAAGCATTAGAGGATCTGGACTGGATAAACGCTATGCATGAAGAGCTACACAACTTTGAGAGAAATCAAGTGTGGACATTGGTCGAGAAGCCCGACAACAACCACAACATCATTGGTACCAAATGGGTATTTCGCAACAAGCAAGATGAAGATGGACAAGTGGTTCGCAACAAAGCACGTCTCGTCGCCCAAGGCTACACACAAGTTGAAGGTATGGACTATGGTGAGACATATGCTTCCATTGCTAGACTTGAGTCCATTCGCATCTTACTTGCTTATGCTAATCACCATGATATCACCTTGTACCAAATGGACATTAAAAGTGCTTTTCTAAATGGCAAAATCGAGGAGGAAGTTTATGTTAAGCAACCTCCCGGCTTTGTCAATCCTAAGAAACCTAATCATGTTTACAAACTTCACAAAGCCCTTTATGGTCTTAAACAAGCTCCTAGAGCATGGTATAAATGCTTGACCAAGTTCCTTATTGAAAAAGGCTTTGAAATTGGTAAAATTGATTCTACTCTTTTTACTAAAAGGGTTAATGGAGAACTATTTGTGTGCCAAATTTATGTTGATGATATCATATTTGGTTCAACTAACCCTCATTTTAGTGAGAAGTTTGGAAAGCCGATGTCGGAGAAGTTTGAGATGTCTATGATGAGTGAACTCAAATTCTTTCTCGGTTTGCAAATCAAGCAAACTAAGGAAGGTACCTTTGTCTCTCAAAGGAAGTACACCAATGACTTATTCGAGAAGTTCAATATGCAAGAATGCAAAGGTATGACTACACCCATGACTACTAGTGGACATCTTGATTTGACCAAAGATGGTGAACCGGTTGATCAAAAGGTTTATCGCTCTATGATTGGTTCATTGTTATATCTATGTGCCTCTCGTCCCGATATTATGCTAAGTGTGTGCATGTGTGCACGATATCAAGATGCTCCTAAAGAGTGTCATCTTAAGGCTGTGAAAAGGATAGTGAGATACCTAATCCATACACCAAATTTTGGCATTTGGTATCCTAAGAGGTCCTCTTTTGATCTTGTTGGCTACTCCGATTCGGACTATGCCGGAGACAAGGTTGATAGAAAATCCACTTCGGGTACTTGTCAATTCCTTGGTAGATCTCTTGTGTCTTGGTCTTCCAAGAAACAAAACTCGGTATCCTTATCCACCGCCGAAGCAGAATACATTGCCGCTGGTTCATGTTGTGCTCAATTACTTTGGATGACCCAAACTCTTAAAGATTATGGGATATATGTGAAACATGTTCCATTGCTATGTGACAATGAAAGTGCTATTAAGATTGCTCACAATCCCGTGCAACATTCTCGAACTAAGCATATTGAAGTTCGTCATCATTTCATTCGAGATCATGTTGCAAAAGGGGACATTAACCTTAAGCATGTTCGCACCGATAAGCAATTGGCGGATATATTCACTAAACCACTTGATGAGAAAGTGTTTTGCAGGTTGAGAGGTGAATTGAACATCATTGATGCTTCAAACTTGGAGTAGGAACTCCATTTGATACATGCGGGGCATGAGCCTATGACTAATCCTCGATATTTCTCTTATGATGCTATTCGTATGTCTTGGATATATTTGTACCTTGCATGTTATCTAACCCGTGTAGGTACTTGGTTGAATCTAAATCTATGAGATTGCAACTCACTCACATCTTGAGAAATCTCTACATCACCAAGTCTCTACACAATGGTGGTTGAAGAGAAGGAAGCATGAAACCATTCAAACATATCCTTTGGTAAATTGTATGTTGAGTCTCATGATTGTCATTTTGGATACACAAGTGCTCTTCCTTGCAAAGCTAACCCATGTAGGTAGATGAACTCAAACTCCAAGTGGTGCTCCCAACCCTTGATGAGCTACATCAACCTTGAGCAACCCACACAAGTTCAACTACATGAGCAAGATCAACACCACCACCCAAGGTATGTTATTCCATCTTAGAGAAGCTTTACTCCAAGTCATGAGTCAAAGCAACTCGACAAGATGTGAATACATCAAAAGGCTTAAACGAAAAATGGTAACCCCATTTTGAGCTTAAACGATGAGTATGACCTATGATCAAGTGCTCTCACTTGACTCGTAAGTCAATATACTCTAACATAGGTGACTTTGTCGCCGACCATCTCTAGATGAAGTTCTCGTGTGTCTCTCCGTGCTTTTGTCTTTTGCATATTTGTTTCCCCTTTTCAAAAAAACTTCATCTAGAACTTTTAGTTTCTTTTCTTTCCTTTTTTTTGTTCTGCATTTTCTGCATCCAATTCATTGCAAATCGTTCAGTAAATTCCTTGCATATCCTTGTGAGATTTTACTTGTCTAGTGAGCTGAGGTGACAAGTGGTTTCACTCTAATGAACTCGGTCACACCGGTTTGTTCTCTTCGGCCCAACCGAAATCTTTCGGTGCAACCGAAGCACACAACTTGGAGTCATCGATTCCACCACAGGAAAACCAACTTGCCACTTATTCCTGATTTCTGTTTGCTCCAGCTCCACTCAATGATTCTTGTCCTCTACCAGCATCATATTAGACATGCTGCTTTGCTCTGTGACTCAAGGACCAACCCATTTGTATCACATGTCCAGAAGAGCCCTTCTTGGAAATTGATGTCAAAGGGGGAGAGAGAGAGATCACATCAAAGCTTAATCCTTCCTATAGGGGGAGAAAGAGAGAATACTCAGGGGGAGAGAGTTTCTCAACTAGGAGAATGTAAAATCATCAAAGACCCCAGATGCTTGGTGTTCAAGAGGAGAGATGTCACATGTCTTTAAGAGGGGAAAGACATGTTTGGTTGCTTGCTTTAGCTCAAGCTCTGTTGTTTCCTTTTTGTTGCTCTGATTTTCTGTTCCCTATCTTCTCCCAATATCCCATGCAGATTCAGGGGGAGCAAGACATCTAAGGGAAGGAAATCTCTGATTTTATTGCATATCTTTACCTTTGGGGACATGTCTATATCCAATGTGGTACTTAGTACTCACTCTACACGTCATCCCAGTCTTGGTTCTCTTGTGGTTTCTCTTGCTTGCTCTGGTCAGTAGGTGTATCTGTGTTATTTAACCTTGTTTGCGCAGGTTCATCCCATCCTAAGCCAACTCAAGACCACAAGGTAAGTATATGCATCACAGTCATGTGAATGAGAAGTTCTTGCTGATGTACATACTGTTTGCAAGAAGGACTCATGAGCATGAAGGTACATTTCTCACATTCACATCATTTGCTCTGATGCATATAGCCAAGATACATGTAACACATTGCTTACTCTGTCATGTTTACGCATTCACATGCTCCTATATTCAATATTCACATGATTGCATACATGTAGGGGGAGCCTATGCATGTTACATGTCTTTCCAAAGCTTTACTTGCTATTCTCTATATCTTTATCTAAAGCTTTGATGTATGTTGTCATCAATTACCAAAAAGGGAGAGATTGAAAGCACAAGTGCTCCCTGGGTGGTTTTGGTAATTAATGTCAACATATCTCTTGTTGGACTAATACTTTTACCTACTATGTTTCAGATAAGTTCAACAATGGAGTGGCATGGACTAGAGGATGTGGAACCCTTTCAAGATGCTAAGGACAAAGGATTGGCTCAAGCTTCAAGATCAAGACTCTACATTTTCTATTTTAGTGATCCAAGATCACATTGAGTCTATAGGAAAAGCCAATACTATCAAGAGGGGATGAGGTGTTGCTTAATGGCTTGCTTGCTCAAAGTGCTTAGTGATATGCTCCAAAACCCTCAAATACCTTTCCACATCCACATATGACCTAAACCAAAAGTCAAACTCGGCCCCACCAATTCTATCTATCCGGCGCCATCGAGTTTCAGATGTCATAGCCTCTGCCACAAACCCTAGCAAATCGGTTTCACCGATAGGGATCTCGGTCTCACCGAGATGGGATTGTAATCTCTCTATGTATGTCCATTACCAAAATCAGTCTCACCGAGTTTGAGCAATCGGTACTACCGAGATTACAATGCAAACTCTCTCGTTAGCTTATTACCAAAATCAGTCCCACCGAGCTTGTGTAATCGGTCTCACCGAGTTTGCCTGACCAACTCTCTGGTTAGCTTATTACCAAAATCGGTCCCACCGAGTTTGTGTAATCGGTCACACCGAGATTACGTTATGCCCTAACCCTAACCATATCGGTCCTACCGAGTTGCATCTCAGTCCCACCGAAAATCCTAACGGTCACTAGGTTTGCTGAATTGGTCCGACCGAGTTTAATCATTCGGTCCCACCGAGTTTGGCAAATTGTGTGTAACGGTTAGATTTTGTGTGGAGGCTATATATACCCCTCAACCCACTCTTCATTCGTGGAGAGAGCCATCAGAACATACCTACACTTCCAATACACGTTTTTTGAGAGAGAACCACCTGCACTTGTGTTGAGGTCAAGATATTCCATTCCAACCATATGAATCTTGATCTCTAGCCTTTCCCAAGTTGCTTTCCACTCAAATCTTCTTTCCACCAAATCCAAATCCTGTGAGAGACAGTTGAGTGTTGGGGAGACTATCATTTGAAGCACAAGAGCAAGGAGTCCATCATCAACACACCATTTGTTACTTCTTGGAGAGTGGTGTCTCCTAGATTGGCTAGGTGTCACTTGGGAGCCTCCGACAAGATTGTGGAGTTGAACAAAGGAGTTTGTAAGGGCAAGGAGATCGCCTACTTTGTGAAGATCTACCACTAGTGAGGCAAGTCCTTCGTGGGCGATGGCCGTGATGGAATAGACAAGGTTGCTTCTTCGTGGACCCTTCGTGGGTGGAGCCCTCCGTGGACTCGCGCAACCGTTACCCTCCATGGGTTGAAGTCTCCATCAACGTGGATGTACGATAGCACCACCTACCGGAACCACGACAAAAACATCCGTGTCTCCAAATGCGTTTGAATACTCCAAACCCTTCTCTTTACATTCTTGCAAGTTGCATGCTTTACTTTCTGCTTCTCATATACTCATTGCATGCTTGCTTGATATGTATTGTGTTTGTTAAACTTGTGCTTAAACTCCACTTAAACTTAAGAATTTTGAAAACTGCAACTTTTGGCACTTAGTGTCTAATCACCCCCCTCTAGACACCTCTTCTCGATCCTTTCAATCCCCAAGCTTAGGCTTTTGGTTGTCCTTGAATTTTACCTTGGGGTGCCTTGGGCATCCCCAAGCTTAGGCTCTTGACACTCCTTATTCCATAATCCATCAAATCTTTACCCAAAACTTGAAAACTTTACAACACAAAATTCAACAGAAAATCTCATGAGCTCCGTTAGCATAATAAAACAAACCACCACTTAAGGTACTGTAATGAACTCATTATTTATTTATATTGGTGTTAAACCTACTGTATTCCAATTTCTCTATGGTTCATAACCTCCGATACTAGCCATAGATTCATCAAAATAAGCAAGCAACACATGAAAAAACAGAATCTGTCAAAAACAGAATAGTCTGTATTAATCTGTAGGTTTAGAATACTTCTGTAACCCCAAAAGTTCTGAAATAAATTGGTGGACGTGAGGGATTTGTCTATTAATCATCTTAAAAAAGAATCAACCTAATCGCACTCTCCAGTAAAAAATGGCCGCAAATCTTGTGAGCGCTAAAGTTTCTGTTTTTTACAGGAAGATCGCAAAAACTTCCCCCAAGTCTTCCCAAAGGTTCTACTTGGCAAAAACACTAATTAAAAGCATAAAACCACATCTAAACAGAGGCTAGATGAATTATTTATTACTAAACAGAACCAAAAATGAAGAAACAAAAATAAAATTGGGTTGCCTCCCAACAAGCGCTATCGTTTAACGCCCCTAGCTAGGCATAAACACAAGAATATATCTAGGTATTATCATCTTTGGTATGCAATCCATAAGTGGCTCTCATAATAGATTCATAAGGTAATTTAATTTTATTTCTAGGAAAGTGTTCCATGACTTTCCTTAAGGGAAATTGGAATCTAATATTCCCTTTTTTCATTTCAATATTTGCACCAATCGTTCTAAGGAAAGGTCTACCAAGAATAACGGGAAATGTAGGATTGCAATCAATGTCAAGAACAATGAAATCTACAGACACATAATTCCTATTTTCAACAATAAGAACATCATTAATCCTTCCCATAGGTTTCTTAATAGTGGAATCCGCAAGGTGCAAATTTAAATAACAATCATCAAATTCACATAAACCTAAGACATCACACAAAGTTTTCGGAATCGTGGAAACGATAGCACCCAAATCACATAAAGCATAGAATTCATAATCTTTAATTTTAATTTTAATAGTAGGTTCCCACTCATCATGACGTTTTCTAGGGATAGAAACTTCTAATTCAAGCTTTTCTTCATAAGATTGCATTAAAGCATCAACGATATGTTTGGTAAAAGCTTTATATTGACTGTAAGCATGCGGAGAATTTAGCACGGATTGCAACAAGGAAATACAATCTATCAAAGAGCAATTATCATAATTAAATTCCTTGAAATCCAAAATAGTGGGTTCATTGCTATGTAAAGTTTTTACCTCTCCAATCCAATTTTACCAATTTTTGCATCAAGATCTAAAAACTCCGAATCATTGGGACGCCTTTTAACTAAAGTCGACTCATCTCCAGTCCCATCATTATCAAGATTCATATTGCAAAACAATGATTTAATAGGAGACACATCAATCACTTTTAGATCTTCATCCTTATTATCATCAAGTTCTTCCGGTTTGGCGGCCATCTATTAACTAAGGTGGCCTGCTTATCCGAAATTTGGGCTATTAAGTTTTCAAGATGAGCGAACTGAGATTTCAGACCATAAAATTCTTTAGACATGTCATTGAGCTCTTTATTCATGTACCCCATAAAATTTTTTTGTTCTTTAAGCTCGTTTCTGAAGAAATTATTATGCTCAAACTGTAAGGACATAAAACTTCTAACATTGTTTTCAATTTCTTCCAACCTTCTAAGGTGAGGATTAACACTTTTTGGTAAAGCCATCGCGACAAACAATCCAACACACAAGCACACAAGAAGCGAGCGAAAAAAAGGTGAACGGAAAAACAGGGCGAATAAAATGGCAAGGTTGAAGTGGGGGAGAGGAAAACGAGAGGCAAATGACAATAATGTAATGCGAGGGATAAGAGTTTGTGATGGGTACTTGGTATGTCTTGACTTGTGCGTAGATCTCCCCGACAACAGCACCAGAAATCCTTCTTGCTACCTCTTGAGCACTGCATTGGTTTTCCCTTGAAGATGAAAGGGTGATGCAGCAAAGTAGCGTAAGTATTTCCCTCAGTTTTTGAGAACCAAGGTATCAATTCAGTAGGAGACTACACGCAAGTCACCTCACACCTACACAAACAAATAAGAACCTCGCAACCAACGCGATAAAGGGTTTGTCAATCCCTTCACGGTCACTTACGAGAGTGAGATCTGATAGAGATAATAAGATAAATATTTTTGCTATTTTTATGATATAGATTGAAAGTAAAGATTGCAAAATAAAATATATTGGAAACTTATATGATGGAAGATAGACCCGGGGGCCATAGGTTTCACTAGTGGCTTCTCTCAAGATAGCATAAGTATTATGGTGGGTAAACAAATTACTGTCTAGCAATTGATAGAAAAGTGCATAATTATGAGAATATCTAGGCATGATCATGTATATAGGCATCACATCCGTGACAAGTAGACCGAAATGATTCTCCATCTATTACTGTTACTCCACACATCGACCGCTATCCAGCATGCATCTAGAGTATTAAGTTCATAAGAACAGAGTAACGCATTAGGCAAGTGACACGATGTAGAGGGATAAACTCAAGCAATATGGTATAAACCCCATCTTTTTATCCTCGATGGCAACAATACAATACATGCCTTGCTGCCCCTACTGTCACTGGGAAAGGACACCACAAGATTGAACCCAAAGCTAAGCACTTCTCACATTGCAAGAAAGATCAATCTAGTAGGCCAAACCAAACTGATAATTCGAAGAGACTTGCGAAGATAACAAATCATACATAAAAGATTTCAGAGAAGAATCAAATATTGTTCATAGATAATCTTGATCATAAACCCACAATTCATCGGATCTCAACAAACACACCGCAAAAAGAATTACATCGAATAGATCTCCAAGAAGATTGAGGAGAACATGGTATTGAGATCCAAAGAGAGAGAAGAAGCCATCTAGCAAATAACTATGGACCCGAAGGTCTGTGGTAAACTACTCACACATCATCGGAGAGGCTATGGTGTTGATGTAGAAGCCCTCCGTGATCGATTCCCCCTTCGGCGGAGCTTCGGAAAAGGCCCCAAGATGGGATCTCTTTGGTACAGAAGGTTGTGATGGTGGAAATAGGGTTTCGTGGTGCTCCTGGATGTTTTTGGGGGTATATGGATATATATAGGAGGAAGAAGTAGGTCGGTGGAGCTGCGAGGGGCCCATGAGGGTGGGGGCGTGCTTCCCTGCCTCGTGGCCTCCTTGCTCCTTTCTTGACATCTACTCCAAGTCCCCTGGATCACGTTTGTTCCAAAAATAACTCTCCCGAAGGTTTCATTCCATTTGGATTCTGTTTGATATTCCTTTTCTGCGAAACACTGAAATAGGCAAAAAACAGCAATTTGCACTGGGCCTTGGGTTAGTAGGTTAGTCCCAAAAATAATATAAAAGTGTATAATAAAGCCCATTAAACATCCAAAATAGATAATATAATAGCATGGAACAATCAAAAATTATAGATACGTTGGAGACGTATTACCGGCCGTGAGGGTTTTATAGCAGGCCGACAATCATTGGGACTTTGGGGGATTTCACTGAGTCGGGCGGGAAGCTTGCGCGGGAACCTGCGAGGTTGCGTGGGAACGGGCTCACTGACGATTCATTGGCGCCACCGTTTGGCCAAAAGAACACCCCCGCGTGCTGCGCAAGCTTGCGCTGTAAGCCGTTTGCGGCAACGGGGTGACAAGACGTGCGAGAGGAGGACGAGAGGACACGTACACACACAGTTAATAAAAAAACGTTTGTGATTTAATTACCTACTATACCCCCGTCCTGGTTTATAAGTAGGATTTAACTAATAAAATACGAATGCATGTCGCCATAGATTATATCGTTGGATTTGAATTTGAACATAGTTTTCGGCTATACATTTTTTGTAACATGCATTAACACTTTTTTGGTTAAATTTGAGGTTATACACCAGCAAGCATTTTCCCGCAACACACATGGCTTATTACATCACAAACAGCTCTGATGGATCAACTATCTGCCACGTATCACACACGCAACTCTAATCCGATTCGTGCTTGATGTCTCCGACATCGCTCGCACGGTTCGTCTTATTTGCCACGTATCACTGTGCCGTCCTCTGCTTGCGTCCCTCGGCAAGCTCTGCTCGCCGTTAGGCGCCGCGGCGCGCTCGGCTTGTGGACAACTTTTCCTTGAGGCGATCGTGGAGCGCTCTGCTCGCGTCCCTCCGCGCGTGCTCTGCCAGCGGTTGGGTGTGCGCACGATCACGTTGGGGGTCCCATATGCATGCGGTTGCGCCGCGCACGTTGCCACGTGATGCAGTTACATGCGGCACGATGGAGTTACGTGCTGCGAATTAGAACCGCCATCAGGGCTGCCTTTATTCCTGGCCGTCCGGCTTCCCCTTAAATTCTCGCGGCCATTATAACCTTAGTCTCTTCAACCTTTCAATCGCGCCCACAACACAACAAGCACACCCACGACGACACATAGAGAGGGGATGTCCGACGGCGCTCCAATGGAGTTCGGCGAGCATAGAGTGGAGACCCACGCGAGGGAGACAGATCTCTCGGTGGTGTACACCATCGACCTGGCCGTGGTGGACGACTACATCAAAAGCGTTGAGTAGTTGCTTGCTGGAGACAAGTACAAGGTGGTCAGCATCGACCTCCAGTACACCGTCGGTCGTCCCGGCATAGATGAGAAGGTTGTCATCGCCCAGTTGTGCATGCGCCATCATGTCCTCATCTACCACTACGGCATGGCCACAGAGCCTTGCGACCGTTTCAACAGTTTTGTCAATAGCACCGACTACAAGTTCGCCACGGTGGATACCAAAGATGATGTAAAAGCGCTCAGTGTTATGGGCTTGTCCTGCAAGAACCTTGTCGAAATCCGTGACCACTACAGGGTCTAGGGCAGCATGAAGCAGGACTCCCTGGTCAAACTTACCTCGGCCATCATCGACCCCTACTACGAAAAGATGAAGAAGGATGCCCAGAGAACAAGTCCCATATCCTGGCACAAGGCCTGGATGCAGCAACTGGATGAACCTCACCTCAGGTTCGCGGCCAAGAGCATGTACACATGCTACGGGATGCACAGGCGAATCGTTGACATGAGGAAGTGCCTCGTTACCCAAATCGATGAGTCTGGATCAAGCCACAAGCAGAGCAAGCGTCACAAGAAGTAGATGATGATCAGATGATCATTTATGCTAGTTAATCATGCATGTAATATATAGTTTAATTTATTGGTGTGTGTGGAAATGTCATGTGTGTAGTAGCCACCTATGTAATTATGCATGTAATAGTTTACTTTGGTGTGTGCAAATGACATGGTTGTAGTAGCCACCTATGTAATTGGATGTTTAATTTGGTTATGCAAGCATGTCCTTATAAGTGTGTGTGTGTATATATATATATGTTGTTGTTCTATATGCAATCCCATCGCACAACACACACGTCTTATTAGCAGCAACCGTTTGTGTTATTATCGGTCTTCATACACATTTCTAATTACCGACCTGTTTGCCGCGTATCACACACATCTTGTTAAGTTGAACCGTTTCTGTGCTCATGTCTCAACGCAAACAGTTCATCCGAGTGAACCACATGCCGTATATCGCACACACCTTGATCTGGCTAACCGTTTCTTTTGTGTTGCCTAATCACAAACAGTTCATTTGAGTGAACCGTATGCTGTGTATTGCACACGCCTTCATCTGGCTGCCCGTTTCTTTTGTTCCTCCTCATCGCAAACAGTTAATTGAACTTAACCGTATGACCTTCATCACACATGCAACTAAAACCTGAACCGTGTTTGATGCATCCGTCATCACACACGTTTTACACATCTCTGACGGTTTTCATACAACATCGTTTGCGATTATTGCATCGCACACAGTTTCTCGAAGGGTCTCTGATCGTAGTGTCGCGTTAGCAGCATCCTGCAGTAGTGCAACTAGAGCAATTGCCAATTGATGTAGGAGACAAAGATCCTTCGGAAGCAATCCAAAACTTGTCCATTGGCAAGATACGCCCAACGGAGGTGAAGGAGAGTACCTCGTCCATCCAAGTGGAAGCTTCTACCTCACGACAAGGTGAACCAAGAGTTGACACGGAGGCATCCACAAGTGGGACACACCAAGATGAAGAAAACGAGGAAGTACACCAAGATGAACCTCATCAACCTCCTTCTCCACCTCGACAAGAGAATGGCAACATCAACAATGAAGAAGGCCAGGAGGAAAAACATGATGATGAAGAAGATGTTCCACCCCGACCCAAACAAAAGCTCTCACGAGTTAGCAATTTTTTGTGAAAATTATTCATTAATCTCTAGCATTGAACCTATGAAGGTTGAAGAAGCATTGGAATATCCGGATTGGATAAATGCCATGCATGTAGAGCTAGACAACTTTGAGAGGAACCAAGTGTGGACATTGGTCGAGAAGCCCAACAACAACCACAATATCATCGGCACCAAATGTGTGTTTCGCAACAAGCAACACGAAGATGGACAAGTCGTTTGCAACAAAGCACGTCTCATCGCCCAAGGCTACACTCAAGTCGAAGGTATCATCTCCTTTACACGTGTTCACTTGACCCCATCGAGGATGGTATACTACTTGACTCTCCTCTCGTGTGCATGCATATGTATCATCAGAGCACCATGGATGACGAGGAGGAGTGCAAGCATAAGTGTACGCCTACACTGGCCGCAAGGGAAGCTTGGAAGCGACGACGGAAGAAGACGGTGCAAAATTTGCACTACCGGACTGTCCGGTCCATCCAGAGAGCAGTTTTGGTCTGTGCAGAAATTGCACTACCGGACAGTCCGGTCCCCCAAGCGGACAGTCCGGTAGTACAATTTCTGGACGCCCAGAAGTTTCTGTTTCCACCGGACTGTCCGGTCCCCCGTACTGGACTGTCCGGTAGTGCATCTGTAGCGACCCAACCCGAATGGGTCAAGTCTCTGTGTTTATGTGTCATCCCTGGATCAGTATGCTGACACACACAGTACTCAAAGGATTTATAACAGAGGTAAATCACATGTATAAAGTAACGTAAATACTATTACCTCAATCCATATAGCGGAAGCAACAAGGTTGTGGTTTCCCATCAACACCAACGGCAAAGTTGAGTGTAGAAATCGTAACCCTAACGTATCACTTACTCGTCGTAAGAAACCTGCAACATAAGACGTTGCAGCCCGAAACGGGTCAGTACATTGAATGTACTGGCAAATTCACACCATAGAGAAAAATGATGAACAATGGCTATCACTATATGCATATTTGGCTGGTGGAAAGCTCTATGGTTATAAGGTTTTTGCGTAAAGCCAATTTTTCCCTACTGCAAAGGAATAAATTTATTTAACTATCATGGTGGTTGTGAAACATTGAGAATGGTTGACAGCATTCTCAATCCCAATTAAAAGTATTTTAAAACCCAACAACATTAATTAGAAGTAACATGTTGAGATTCACAATGATATTCAAGAACTAGATACTCAAGTTGTCCATAACTGGGGACACGGCTAATCATGATTAGTTTGTACACTCTGCAGAGGTTTGCGCACTTTTCCCCACATGACTCGATCGCCTCCGTTTGTTTTCTTGCACTACACGGTGTTTGAGAAACGGATGACCGAGACATAGTCTTTCAGAAGTGCTAGCACCTTACATGTGGGGTAGACCGTACCACCTACAACCCCTACATCTGCTAGTCCACCCCGTAAGAGTTCGCACAACTTAGTCAACTACGCCAGAGCCCATAGTAGCATGTGGCTGCACACGGAAGTTTCTCGCATGAAAGATCTTATGATCCCTTTGAGCCTGGGTGGCGGTCCGAAAAAAAACAGGCAAGTCCTGATAGACATCAGGTGCCTCAATCCACGCAGATGTGTGTTAGGTTGCCACCTTAGATAAACCATTAAAATTATCAACTCACATCTGTCATGGATATCACTCACCCAATCCACGTCTACTAGCATAGCATGGCATTATAAGCAAACGTAGAAGTAACTCCCAAAGGTTTCATAATAATAATACAGGTGATAGGTACTACCTCATCTACTTCCCATCCCACAATTTAATTAGATCCTAATCATGCAATGTGTGAGGATTGATCTAATGCAATAAAACTGGGTTGTAGAAAAGGTATGATCAAAGTGTGAACTTGCCTGCAATGTTGATGAAGATGATGCGCAGTCAAAACTCTTGATAGATCTACTCGTCACACTCCGGTCAATCTATCATAATCAAGCAATTGTAACCACACAATAAGTACTCATCTAATGCACAAGTAAAACTCGAACGAGAGAACGAACCAGATAGTTCAACTTAAGAACTCTGGTTGCAAAGAAAGAAGGAACCGAACAAAGAAACCGAAAACAAACGGCGGAAGAACAACTCGGTTCTAGCAAGTTGAACTAGGTCAAAATTTTATAGTAGCAAAAACTTGTTTAAGTTGATTAGACGGAACGGCGGTTTTGAGACGAAACTCCAGGCGCTTGAATCACCTGATTCCGATAAACGGGCGAGAAGATAAACTAGAACGAAGATCGGATCTGAGATCGCGATCGCGGAGTAAATCCGACGAGAAGAAAAAGAAGAACGGTTAAACGAACGGACGTCGTTAACCTGGAATAATTGGTGATCACGTTCGTTGAAACGAACGGTCCGAAAGAAGAACGAAAACCGATCTAGAAAACCGGAACGGTTTGGCGAAGAATCGGAGAGAAAACGAATCGGTAGAGAAGAAAAGAATTGGAACGGTTTATAAGAAAAACCGAACCGAGGGAAAGAAGAGACGAGGCGCGGTACCTCCGGCGAACGGCGGTGACGGCGGCGTTGGGCAGCGGCGGCGGTGCACAAGGCGGCGGCGGCGGTGGTGACGCAGGGCGGCGGCGGCGCGGCAAGGTGCGGCGGCGGCGGCGACGCAGGGCGGTGGCGGCGCGGCAAGGTGCGGCGGCGGCGGTGACGCAGGGCGGCGGCGGCGCGGCAAGGTGCGGCGGCGGCGGTGACGCAGGGCGGCGGCGGCGCGGCAAGGTGCGGCGGCGGCGGTGACGCAGGGCGGCGGCGGCGCGGCAAGGTGCGGCGGCGGGTGAGGCGCGGTGTGGGTGAGAGGCGCGGGGTGGGGCGCGGCTTGAGGAGGAGAGGGGGTTTGGGGTTTTTGGTGTGAGGAGAGGGGGGGTCTATGGGGGTATTTATATAGGTGAGAGGGGGGGTTTACTTGGGGTAGAGGGCAAGAAAATAGAGTAGGAATAGGAATATGAAAAAGAGTAGGAAAAAGAGTCCTAGAAGAAAAACGAAACAAAGGAAAGAAACTAGCCTAGGATCCAAAAGGATCCGGCTAAAGCAAGGCGAGGCGGCGGCCTGGGCGCTGGCTCCTGCGCCAGGCGCTGCACTGCGCGCGGCTGGGGGCGGTGGCCTTTGGCCGGCTGGGCCTTGGCCTGGCCGGCTTGCTCCAGTTTTTTTTAACGGATTCCGCGCGCAGAAAAAAACGAAAAAGAAAACTAAACGGGCTCCAAAATTCTAAAAGTAAATTTTCCCCGACTCCTAAAAATGAGTCGAACAAAATGAACTTTTCTCCGGACCTAAAATAAAATTTTCAAAAACGCGCATTTTTCCCTATCCAAATAAAAACAAACAAACACCGGAAAACGAAATTTGATCTATTTATTAAATCTTCATTTTTTTTCCTATATTTTGGGAAAGTCATATTATTCCCTCTCTTATATTTTTTTAATAACGGAAAAATTATTGAAGAGGAAATAAATAAATCAAATGATCCTTTTTTTCAAATTCGAGAAAACTCTCAAATATGAAAATAACGAAATCTCCAACTCTCTCCGAAGGTCCTTGAGTTGCGTGAAATTTCTAGGATCGACCAAAATGCAAGAAAATAGGATATGCATGATGATCTAATGTATTCCAATTTGAAAAAAATAAATTCAAAAGAACTTTGAATTTAATTCTTTGAAACTCCCAACTCATATTTCATAATTTGAAGAAGTCATTTTATCTTCTCTCGTGAAAATCATTGAGTCGCATAAAGTTTCAGAATCGGAATATTTCCAAATGAAATTCAAATGTTTTCAGCACCCCTTGTCATTTAAATAAATGGAAGAAGTCATGTCATCTTCTCTCCAGGGTTTCGTGGTGAAAAGAATTTGAATTCACGGAGATCATAAAGCAAATATGAAAGTTTGGGAAAGTCCTTTTATTCCCTCTCATTTAACTTTCAAAAAGCTTCGAATTCACTCACTTTCAGACAATCAATCAAACAATCAATCAAATCTATCTATTTGTTTATAACATTCCAAAATTTAGAATTTTGGGATGTTACAGCATCTGTGGGCCGAATTTGGGCACGGCCCGTGTAACTTTACCCTTTCGTCCTCAGTTACCCCTTCCTTGCCTTGGACCTATCTATATATATATATATATATATCCCTCCTTCTCCTCCATTTTAGGGGTAGCTAAGAATAGATCTAGACATTAGAGCTTAGCTCATGTATTCCCCCCTGTGGGATTCCTTTTGAGGGAGAAGACTACATTGGAGTTCAAGGCCTCCATTGGAGAAGATCCTTAGGGATTCAAGACCCCCTTGTGGGAAGGATCTATATAGATCATCAAGACCTCGTCTCCTTCATAGGATTTGGATGAAATTTACCATGTATCTTGTTTCCCTTTGATTGTTCTTGTACCTTCTGAATATCATGTGTTTGTGAGTCTAGTGGATGTGTTATTGGACTTGTTCTTGAGTGTTCCTCTTGTGATTTACCCTCTTTTTCTTTGTGTTCTTCATGGACCCCCCTCCAATTCGTGAAAGATCTCCACTTAGGGTCTCCACCCTACAACATCTTGGTATCATGAGCCACGTTGATCACAAATTTGGAGTCTCCCCCACCATTTTCTAGCCTTGTTTTGCTTGATTTCGTCCTAAAATCCGAAAATCCCCACAAAAAATAACCCCAATTTTTTTGTGATTTGTTGGTTTGATGATGTTTTGTTGATTTTGATCCATATATTCGTTGTGTTTCGAGTGGATCTAGCTTTCCCACAAGTTTCCCCCACCTTTCATCCACGAAATCTCCTCAATTTTGACCCCGAAATCATCCATTTCCGCCTAAAGTTTCAAGTTCGTGCTTTCCCAGCCCGCACCGGACTGTCCGCTCACATCAGGACCAAAATCGCTCTTGGACCGGACTGTTCGCTCCCAACACCGTACCGTCCGCTCAAATCAGAAGGTTTTCAGATGAAGACCATACTTTCTGCTATCCAGGACCGGACTGTCCGCTAGTTCAAAAACTGCTTCGGCTGATTTCTTGTTTCGGCCATATCTTCCACATCCGGAGTCCGATTTTGACGTTCTTTAGCTCGTTGAGTAGCTATTGACATCCTCCATCCATCTATATATATATATGTTACAACATCATTCGAATCCATCAAAATTTTGACACTTTGACATCTTTGCCTAGGCCCTCCACCATAACATTCGCAAAACCACCATAGCTTTCCGCAACCTAACCCATTTTGATCCATATAGCATTTGTGGTTGCTTGAGTGGTGACTTGAGTCTCCTAAGGTGTTTCGTCTACTTAGGGACGGTTGCTTCTTCATCAACCACCACCACCACTTCCGCATTGCCAACTCTGGAACCACCAACGCATTCTGCTATCACCATTTGACATTTTCCGTTTGAGATTTTGAGTTTGCGGTTTTTCCGTTTCCTAGGGTGTTTCGGCTAACTAGGAATGGTTTGACATGGATTCGACATCGGCCACCTTCACCTTTTTGACAACCTAACCATAAGCAAGAACGGTAACCTCTATATCATCTTGGTATCATGGTAGTCCACACTACAAAAAAATACACTTCCATGATGATACGTGTTTGTCACAGTAGGTCGCATTTTTTGTCATGCATGTACATCCATGACGATTTTATAGAAGTGGTCCATGACATTACCAAAATTATCATCACGGAAGTGTCCACTTCCATGACGATAAATCACGCGTCACAGAAGTGCTTTCGTCAAGGGTGACCGACACGTGGCATCCATCGTAACGGAACGCTGTTAAGCTATCGAGTCTGGTTTTGGATCCGATAACCCATTAACAGCCCAGACCAATGGGGATTTTCCATGTGTAAAATCATCATTGGCCGGAGGAAACACGTGTTGCCTCATCGTTGGGACAGATGTCATCCACTCATTGGACAGGAGGCGCCTATGATAGGTCGACACGTGGCACGGCCCAACAGTGGCCCATTCCGGTGATAAAGGCCGGCCCTATAAAAATTAGCAGGCCGGCCCATATAAGGCCTACTTGTGTCAGGTCCATTTAAGCCCATGGCCCAACGAGATGTGCCAATTCGACCCATCAACGGTCCGTTAAAGATTTGACACCACTGCAGCCCATCGTCAGTTCGAGCCCATTAACAGCCCGCTATATATTTGGGCTCAATATCGGCCCGATGAGATTTCGGCCTGTTAACGGCCCATTCAGTGGATGGGCCAATTTTCATGATGTACATCTTTCGGCCCTTTAGCGACCCATTTAAATGTTGGGCTAATTTCCGGCCCGGTGTGTCTTTCAGCCTGTTGACGGCCCATAAATGAGTTGGGCCATTTGTAGTCGGACCTGAGTTTCGGCCTTTTAGCGACCCATTTAGGTAATACGAAAGCAACATTGACACAATGAATCAATGGGCAACCAGAGCAACACTACAATTCAGTAATGTGCATGATATGAGATAGTACACTCATGCAGCTCAGTATGCAAAACTACCAGGCAGTTTTCTTTACAAAAATCAACATTGGCGCCTTTAACATTTTGCTACAACTAATTTTGGATCAGATAAAGGTTGGATTCACGCTGATTAACAAAATACATGCTGATGTAAAAATAGAGTGATATACAACAGGTACTTACATCAGCATTGGAGCACAGAGAATTCCCGCAAGATATTTTCCTTGAATACAATCCCAATGAAGGAAGTCTTCTATCAATTAACCTTATTTTCTAAAAGAGAGATGGGTAAGAAACATGTAGAAAATATGATCAGAATGCTATAAAATTTCATGATACGAGGATACACACATGCTTCTTAGAATGGAGTTGACATTCTTTTGCTGGACTAGAGTGGATTAGTTCTTTGGCCACTGGAATCTTCTTATTATCAGTGGGTGTTGGGTTTCTTTGTGCTGGAGCAGTATCTATGAAAAATGGAGTTGGTTTATTATCTCCTGGCGTTTGGATCTTTTGCAAAGACCTGGTTTGTAACCCTTCAGATTCTAACATAGCCGTCTTCCCCTTGCATGCCATATATAGAAGAATGGTGCTTCAATTATAAAACATGCTACAACAGAGATGGAATAGGTACCGAAGAATAGAAAGGCATGACATATTGACATGTATTCCCTCCATCCGGAAATAAATGGATGGTTCTAGGCGTATTGCAGTTCTAGATACATCCAGTTTTATCCATTTCTATGACATGTAATCTGGACGGAGGGAGTATGACGTAAGAGCTAGGGATACGACATGACAACAGAGTAAAAAAACACTGAAAACCCACTGCAGAACCAAAGTGATCAAACCCACTGATATGAGATAGTACACTCATGCAGCTCAGGATGCAAAACTACCAGGCAGTTTTCCTTACAAAAATCAACATTGTGGCATTTAATCATACATTTTGCTACAACTAAATTTAGATCAGACAAAGGTTGGATTCACGCCGATTAAAAAAATACATGCTGATGTAAAAATATAGTGATATACAAGAGGTACTTACATCTGCATTGGAGCACAGAGAATTCCCGCAAGAATCTTTCCTCACGGACGATACCAGTGCAGAAATTCTTCTATCTGTTAAGCTTATTTTCTAAAATAGAGATGGGTAAGAAACATTTAGAAAATATGATCAGCATGCTATAAAATTTCATGATGCAAGGATACGCACACACTTCTTAGAATGTAGTTGACATATTTTTGCTGGACTAGAGCGGACTAGTTCTTTGGCCACTGGAATCTGCTTATTATCAGTAGGAGTTGGGTTTCTCTGTGCTGGAGCAGTATAAAAATTGGAGTTGGTTTATTATCTCCTGGCGTTTGGATCTTTTGCAAAGACCTGGTTTATAACCCTTCAGATTCTAACATAGTCTTCTTCCCCTTGCATGCCTTGTATATAAGAATGGTGCTTCAATTATAAAACATGCTACAGCAGAGAGATGGAATAGGTACTGAAGAATAGAAAGGCATGACATATTGACATGTATTCCCTCCATCCGGAAAAAAATGGATGGATCTAGGCGTATTTCAGTTCTAGATATATCCTTTTTTATCCATTTCGGCAACATGTAATTCGGACGGAGGGAGTATGGTGTAAGAGCTAGGGATACGACAGGACAACACAGTAAAAAAACACTAGTTGAATGTAAAACTGTATGCTAGTGGAATACGTACAGAAAAAACTAAGGCAACATACACGTGTATGATTGGGAAACTAAGATGGAATTGCAACAAAGCATTAGAACATCAATTCAATGTAAAAAATGGTATGGTAGACAGATGAAGTACATACTGATGAATAACTATGCATAAGATATTCAAAAGCATGTTGTCCAAATTAAGCTGATGGCATTGCGATAGAGTAGAATGACAATACTTGAATTTGAAAACATGTTATCACGAATGGAATAGGTACTGAAAAATTGGAAGGCATGACATATTTACATGAATGATCAGCATGCTAAGCACATGGCATTGCAACAAAGTAGATACACTCCAGGACATTATATGGATGTTGTACCCATATCACGGGCAAAGTTAGAGCAAGGACCTTGTGGGGTGAATAGGATTCAACATCTTTCTGCAAGTCTTCATAAGAACTGCCTTTACATGTTCCATCATATTGGGTATCATTGACATCAAGTTTATTGGCCTTTACATTGCTCCGTGAGGTTCTTGTGGATATATCAGTGTGTGCAATTATATCTGACATGCATGGAAGACAACTAGTAGTTAGATTTATGTAATGAGTGCCTGTAGGAGACGACATAAATAGTAGGACTGGGGTTAACTAGTAGCAACAGGTCTCAAAAACTAAAGGGAGAACACAGATGAAAGCTATAGAATATGTATCATTTGTACTCGAGATTAACTAGATGGCACACAAAAGTATTAAAGAACAACATAGGTAATACTAGAAGAGGTATAATACTATAATCACCAGCCTGTGGGATAGCATTGGCCGATGGATGATAACTATGGAACAACGTTACCTAAAGAACAAGTATCTTAGCTGAACTATGGAACAACGTTAACTCCTGAACAAGACCCGTAAGAGATCATCATGAATATATAGTGAAATGTGATAATCTATTTTCCATGCTTCAATGAATAACAAAGCCATAAATGTTGCACACAAGTAAGATGAGGGTACAACCTATCTGGCCGCCATCCATAGGAGTGAGCATCATGTGCTGACTTGTCGATGGCCCTGCAGTTGTTGTGGCTGTCCATGTCGGGCACGAGCATTCGATGCAGGGAACTGTTGAGTGGGGACTATAGCTCCCTTCTGGTGTATGCTTCCCTTGTTGGAGCAGCTGCGGTGAGTCGGAAGACGGTGTGGCTGAAGATGCAGATAACGCATAATGTTAAGAACGACACATCTCTTTGATCTAAAGAAATACACTAAGAGATCAACAATAAGGTACGAGAGTGGTCACACGTCTGTTGACTGAAGACTAAATTGGGGTCACACGATTTTATTTTATTTTGGTACTGTCCGATCTACTCCGGATGGCTTGATGGCCGTCTTGTGCCTCCCGGCTGACACTGTTAGGAATTTTCCCCGAAGAGGCAGCGACCAACGGCAGAGCAGCCTGCCTTTGCCGTCCATGTCCCCAGCCAAAACCCCGCTCCCCGCCCCACCGCACTGTCGTGGTTGCGCCGCCCCCGGGCCGATCCACAAAGACTCCCCGTCATCCAGATCCGGCGGCGGCAGTACCTTCAACCGACACAACTCTAAGATAGCCATCTAAGCGCTACTTCCGCGGCGAACTTGCGGCCCCGCACCCTTACGTTAGGCACCAGCCAACCGGCAGCCTAGGAGTTCCGCCGCCTTGAGAGGTGCTATTTCCCATTGGGAATCAATTGGCACAGAATAAAAATTCAGACAACTGACGCCTAAATAAAGTGATTTGAGATGAGGGTGCAACCTATATGGCGGCATGGTGAACTAGGCAGGTCTAGCTGCCGAGTCGGTGAGGCCGGCGCAGTTGCAGTGGCAACCGGCGGCAGGGAAACAGCGATGTCGCGACGGTCGACGGCTATGGGGAAGTAGCGCCGGGACTCTGGACGGATCCGAAGTTGGAGCCACTCCGGCGCCATGAACAATGGCAGGGGTGAATCGACTCTGGTACGGTTCACACGGCCGTCGTCGAGGCAGCTCCAGTAGCACAGAGTAAGAGGCACACGGCCCAGTGCACGACGACAAATGGACAGCATCTTTGGCATTAGGGAGGAGGGCGGCTGTGAAATTGGTGTGGTGGGGGCGCCATGGAGGAGGGGCTGAGGTTTCGCGGCTCGGGAGAAGGGAGCTTCCGGGGAGAAGGTGATTTGGTGCCCACGAGGTATGAATGGGGAGGGGGATTGGGAGGGGAGTGGAACCATGTTTTACGGACGCATTTGTCTGAAATGTGAGGGGGAGTTATAGTTCTACCCCTGCCTTTAGGCTTCTCGGCTTGGGTCTATGTACTGAGGGTCGGGGATAGTAGAGTAACTTTGCTTCTCCCCTAATAGTGGGCGGGAGCGATTTCGGGTGAGGAGGGCGTGTTTTGAAATATAGTGGGCGCGAGCGATTTCGGGCGAGGAGAGCGTGTTTTGAAATAGTGGGCGCGAGCTATTTCGGGTGAGGAGAGCGTGTTTTTCCGACCATGGTTTATGAATTATTCGGCACATGTCATTTTGGCCGAGGAGAAGGTGCGCTTGGATGAAGTTACGAACCTACCCTCGATGTAGAACAAGCCAATTGATGCGTGTCCCACATAGGATGGTAATTTCGCGTCTCCCATTTATTTGCTCGGGCGAATTCTACCGAGCAGAGGATGTTTAATGGTTCATTCAAATTTTGGGAGAACGAGCATCCACGTCTACCTTACCAAGTCAATTCGAATCAAATTTTGAAATATTAGCTTGCCACTTCTTTTTTAGATGGAGAGATGATGCTCGGTAGTAATGTGTTTTTACATGCTCCTTGCTCACGATTTACTATATGACAAATAGTTGACCCACTCAAAAACGGGAATCAAACCCAAAATGAAATATCTCGATTCAATGAAATAGCTCGGTCACTGATATGTCTCCAACGTATCTATAATTTTTTATTGTTCCATGCTATATTATATTCTGTTTTGGACATTATTGGGCTTTATTATACACTTCTATATTATTTATGGGACTAACCTACTAATCGGAGGCCCAACCCAAAATTGCTGTTTTTTTGCCTATTTTAGGGTTTTGCAGAAAAAGAATATCAAACGGAGTCCAAACAGAATGAAACCTTCTGGAACGTGATTTTCGGAACGAACATGATCCAGAGGACTTGGACCCTACTCAAGACATCAACCAGGAGGCCACGAGGTTGGGGGGTGGGGGCGACTACCCCCCCAGGCGCGCCCTCCACCCTCGTGGGCCCCCTGTTGCTCCACCGACGTACTCCGTCCTCCTATATATATCTACGCACCCCCAAACTACCAGATACGGAGCCAAAACCCTAATTCCACCACCGTAACTTTATGTATCCACGAGATCCCATCTTGGGGCCTGTTCCGGAGCTCCGCCGGAGGGGGAATCGATCACGGAGGGCTTCTACATCAACACCATAGCCCATCCGATGAAGTGTGAGTAGTTTACCTCAGAACTACGGGTCCATAGTTATTAGCTAGATGGCTTCTTCTCCCTTTTTGGATCTCAATACAAAGTTCTCCCCCTCTCTTGTGGAGATCTATTCGATGTAATCTTCTTTTGCGGTGTGTTTGTTGAGACCGATGCATTGTGGGTTTATGATCAAGTTTATCTATGAACAATATTTGAATCTTCTCTGAATTCTTTTATGTATGATTGGTTATCTTCGCAAGTCTCTTCGAATTATCAGTTTGGTTTGGCCTACTAGATTGATCTTTCTTGCAATGGGAGAAGTGCTTAGCTTTGGGTTCAATCTTGCGGTGTCCTTTCCCAGTGATAGTAGGGGAAGCAAGGCACGTGTTGTATTGTTGCCATCGAGGATAACAAGATGGGGTTTTCATCATATTGCACGAGTTTGTCCCTCTACATCA
Organism: Triticum urartu; assembly: GCF_056163025.1. Classification (NCBI taxonomy): domain Eukaryota; kingdom Viridiplantae; phylum Streptophyta; class Magnoliopsida; order Poales; family Poaceae; genus Triticum; species Triticum urartu. Next base: position 568,455,412 of record NC_141874.1, read on the forward strand.
TGTTATCTTGCTTAAAAGCGTTACGTTGTTCTCTTGAACTTAATACTCTAGATGCATGCTGGATAGCGGTCGATGTGTGGAGTAATAGTAGTAGATGCAGGCAGGAGTGGGTCTACTTGTCTCGGACGTGATGCCTATATACATGATCATACCTAGATATTCTCATAACTATGCTCAATTCTGTCAATTGCTCAACAGTAATTTGTCTACCCACTCTGAATACTTATGCTCTCAAGAGAAGCCACTAGTGAAACCTATGGCCCCGGGTCTATCTTCTATCATATTAGTCTTCCAATACTTATTTATTTCCTTTGCCTTTTATTTTACTTTGCATCCTTATCATAAAAATACCAAAAATATTATCTTATCATATCTATCAGATCTCACTCTCGTAAATGACCGTGTAGGGATTGACAACCCCTTATCGCGTTGGTTGTGAGGATTTATTTGTTTGTGTAGGTGCGAGGGACTCGTGCGTGGCCTCCTACTGGATTGATACCTTGGTTCTCAAAAACTGAGGGAAATACTTACGCTACTCTGCTGCATCACCCTTTCCTCTTCAAGGGAAAACCAACGCAAGTGCTCAAGAGGTAGCAAGAAGGATTTCTGGCGCCATTGCCGTGGAGGTCGACGCAAAAGTCAACATACCAAGTACCCATCACAAACCCTTATCTCCCGCATTACATTATTTGCCATTTTCCTCTCGTTTTCCTCTCCCCCACTTCACCCTTGTCGTTTTATTCGCCATCTCTCTCTATCCTCCCTCTCTTTCTCTATTTGCCTCTTTTTGCCCGTTTCCTGTTTGCTTGTGTGTCGGATTGCTTGCTTGTCACGATGGCTCAAGATAATACCAAATTGTTTGACTTTACCAATACCAACAACAATGATTTTATTATCACTCCGATTTCTCCTCTTACCGATGCTGAATCTTGTGAAATTAATGCTGCTTTGCTGAATCTTGTCATGAAAGATCCGTTTTCTGGCCTTCCTAGTGAAGATGCCGCTACCCATCTAATTAGCTTCGTTGATTTGTGTGATATGCAAAATAAGTAAGATGTGGACAATGATATTGTTAAATTGAAGCTATTTCCTTTTTCACTTAGAGATCATGCTAAAGCTTGGTTTTCGTCTTTTCCTAAAAATAGTATTGATTCGTGGAATAAGTGCAAAGATGCTTTTATCTCTAAGTATTTCCCTCCCTCTAAGATCATCTCTCTTAGGAACTATATTATGAATTTTAAGCAACTTGATCATGAACATGTTGCACAAGCTTGGGAGAGGATGAAATTAATGATATGTAATTGCCCTACGCATGGTTTGAATTTGTGGATGATTATACAATTTTTTTATGCTGGATTGAATTTTGCTTATAGAAATCTTTTAGATCCGGCTGCGGGAGGCACTTTTATGGAAATCACTTTAGGAGAAGCTACTAAACTCCTAGATAATATTATGGTTAATTATTCTCAATGGCACACCGAAAGATCTACTAAGAGGAAAGTGCATGCGATAGAAGAAATTAATGTTTTGAGTGGAAAGATGGATGAACTTATGAAATTATTTGCTAATAAAAGTGTTTCTTCTGATCCTAATGATATGCCTTTGTCTACTTTGATTGAGAATAATAATGAATCTATGGATGTGAATTTTGTTGGTAGAAATAATTTTGGTAACAACGCATATAGAGGAAACTTTAATCCTGGGCCGTATCCTTGTAATTCCTCTAATAATTATGGTAATTCCTACAACAATTCCTATGGAAATTATAATAAGATGCCCTCTGATTTTGAATCTAAAATTAAATAATTTATTACTTCGCAAAAGAATTTCAATGCTTTGATTGAACAAAAATTGCTTAAGATTGATGAGTTGGCTAGGAACGTTGATAGAATTTCTCTTGATGTTGATTCTTTGAAACTTAGATCTATTCCTCCTAAGCATGATATCAATGAGTGCTCAAAGCCATGAGAATTTCCATTGATGAGTGCAAAGAAAGAACCGCTAGGATGCGCGCTAGGAAAGATTGCTTTATAAAAGCGTGTTCTTCTAGTTTCCATGATAATAAAGCTGAAGATCTTGTCGGATGTGGGGCTCCGGCAAAACCCTTAAGGTTTGAACACTAGGGTGCGCACGAAGACTTCCCCTCCTACCGATCTACGCTCTAGCTCACTAAGATCTTGCGGACCAACTCGATGAACTCACAACACAGAAAGACACGGGGTTTATACTGGTTCGGGCCTCCGTTGTGGTGTAATACCCTACTCCAGTGTGGTGGTGGATTGCCTCTTGGGCTGATGATGAACAATACAAGGGGAGAACAACCTCCTGAGGTTGAGGTGTTCTTGCACGTGAGAGCTTGTGGTGTGTCTCTCGATCTCTGATGATCTCCTCTAGCTGGATCATCCTCCCCCCATCCACTGTGGTGGCTAATCCTATTTATAGAGGCCCTGGTCCTCTTCCCAAATATCGAGCGGGAAGGGAGCCAACAATGGCAAGATAATTTGAAGGGGGACAGCTAGTACAAGCTATCCTAACAAAAGTAGTCTTCGCCTGCACAAAGCTCTGGTGGTGACGCTGCTTTGGGCTCCACGATGACCTCCGTCTTGCAGTCCCTGGTCTTGGTCTTGTTGCACCGGAATGGCAACCTTTGCCTGATGCATCGGTACTCCGCGGCTGCGCTTGCCCCCTTTGCACAAAAGAGGAAACAAGGACGCTGCGCGTGCTGGCGCCCGCCTGGTGCCGATCGTCATGGCTCACGTCACGAGAGCCTCATGAGGTTTGCCTTGCCTTGATATCTCCGCTCCTCGTGAGCCTGCCTAGCTAGGCTACTCCATAGGAGGTCTTACATCGTCCGCCTCGCGAGGCTTAGCCCCTCGCGAGGGTCTTGGATGCTTTGTTGGTGAAGACGGGCCAAACGGCCTGCTGGCTCAGCCACGCCGCGGGCCGTAGGCAGGCAAGTCTGGGGACCCCCATTCCGAGAACACCGACAGTAGCCCCCAAGCCCAAGGTGCGCGCGGGCTTGGCTTCACGGCGAAGCCAAGGGTCAAACTCGTAGCACCGCGGGCCCCAAAAGCATGCGGCCTCGGTTGACGCGTGGCGGTTGATTGGACGTGGGCGTCTCCGCTTCCCCACGCTGCCCCAATGACTGCACGACTTGACAAGTCCCTGCGACAAGCAAGGGAAAACATCATTAGCTGCGATCGTGGGAGACACCGGTTGGCCCTCTCTTGCTATAAATGGGGAGGGGGCAGAGCCCCCATTACCCGTCTCTTCCTCGTGAGCTCGCTTCTTCATTGCTTGAAGTGCTTCTGGTGGTGCCACGCAGGAAGTTCTTTGCTGCCGAGAAGGGGAAGGCCCCTCGCGAGGGCCCCGGTTCCCCAGCGCCCAGGCGCGGCCACGGTCGTCCGCGCAAGCACGCTGCGACCCCTGCCGTGGCCCACCGTTGAGGCGGAGCCACGACACGCGGAGGGGACCGTCCCAACCATGGCGGTCCAGCTGATGTGGGGAGGCGCGCGATGGTGGCAAGGCCTTCCCGCCCACGCTTTCATTCAGCGGAGGTGTAGCTGGAGTTCGTTGTCTGGTCAGAGAACCCGGCCGGCAACTAGCTCCAGCTTCCGTGCTTCTTTGTTGATGAACTGCTGGCCCCTAGTCTAGGAGGGCTCTGGTTGCAGGCGGATGGTTGATACGTCCATTTTGCATCATGCTTTTATATCGATATTTATTACATTATGTGCTGTTATTTCACATTATGTCACAATACTTATGGCTATTCTCTCTTATTTTACAAGGTTTACATAAGGAGGGAGAATGCCGGCAGCTAGAATTCTGGGCTGGAAAAGGAGCAAATATTGGAGACCTATTCTGCACAACTCCAAAAGTCCCGAAACTCCATGGAATGCCTTATAATAAATAATGAGAAAATCCTCGCCAAAGATGAAGACCAGGGGGCCCACACCCTTTCCACGAGGGTGGGGGGGCGCCCCTAGGGCGCCCCCCTACCTCGTGGCCCCCCTGGTGGCTCTCCAATGACCATCTTCTCCTATATGAAGTCTTTCGTCGAGAAAAAAAATAAGAAGCAACCTTTCGGGACGAAACTCCGCCGCCACGAGGCGGAACCTTGGCGGATCCAATCTAGCGCTCCGGCAAAGCTGTTCTGCCGGGGAAACTTCCCTCCCGGAGGGGGAAATCATCGCCATCGTCATCACCAACGCTCCTCTCATCGGGAGAGGGCAATCTCCATCAACATCTTCATTAGCACCATCTCATCTCAAAGCCCTAGTTCATCTCTTGTATCCAATTCTTGTCTCCAAGTCCGTGATTGGTGCTAGTAGGTTGCTAGTAGTGTTAATTACTCCTTGTAGTTGATGCTATTTGGATTAATTGGTGGAAGATCATATGTTCAGATCCTTTATTCATATTATTACCCCTCTGATTATGAACATGAATATGGTTTGTGATTAGTTATGTTTGTTCCTGAGGACAAGGGAGAAGTCTTGCTATTAGTAGTCATGTGAATTTGGTATTCGTTCGATATTTTGATGAGATGTATGTTGTCTAGCCTCTAGTGGTGTTATGTGAATGTCAACTACATAACACTTCACCATTTTTTGGGCCTAGAGGAAGACATTGGGAGGTAATAAGTAGATGATGGGTTGCTAGAGTGACAGAAGCTTAAACTCTAGTTTATGCGTTGCTTCGTAAGGGGTTGATTTGGATCCATATGTTTCATGTTATGGTTAGGTTTACCTTAATACTTTTGTTGTAGTTGCGGATGCTTGCAATAGAGGTTAATCATAAGTGGGATGCTTGTTCAAGTAAGAACAACACCCAAGCACCGGTCCACCCACATGTCAAATTATCAAAGTACCGAAGGCGAATCATATGAACGTGATGAAAACTAGCTTGACGATATTCCCATGTGTCCTCGGGAGCGCTTTTCCTTATATAAGAGTTTGTCCAGGCTTGTCCTTTGCTACAAAAAGGATTGGTCCACCTTGCTGCACTTTATTTACTTTTGTTACTAGTTGCTTGTTACAAATTATCTCATCACAAAACTATCTGTTACCACTTATTTCAGTACTTGTAGAGAATACCTTGCTGGAAACCGCTTATCATTTCCTCCCGCTCCTCGTTGGGTTCGACACTCTTACTTATCGAAAGGACTACGATAGACCCCCTATACTTGTGGGTCATCAAGACTCTTTTCTGGCGCCGTTGCCGGGGAGTGAAGCACCTTTGGTAGGTGGAATTTGGTAAGGAAAAATTTATATAGTGTGCTGAAATTTACTGTCACTTGTTACTATGGAAAGTAATCCTCTGAGGGGCTTGTTCGGGGTATCTTCACCCCGACCAGTAGAGCAAAGAGTTGCTCCTCAACCTACTGAACCTATTGAAGATGAAATTCCTTATGAGTATCCTTTAGGTATAGTAGAAAAACTGCTAGCTAATCCTTTTACAAGAGATGGAACAAAGCATCCTGATGAACACCTACTATATGTGGATGAAGTTTGTGGATTATTTAAGCCTGCAGGTATACCCGATGATGTTGCTAAGAAGAAGGTCTTCCCTTTATCTTTGAAGGGAGACGCATTGATATGGTATAGGCTATGTGATGATACGAGATCATGGAACTATAGAAGATTGAAATTGGAATTTCATCAAAAGTATTACCCTATGCATCTTGTTCATCGTGATCGCAATTATATATATAATTTTTGGCCTTGCGAAGGAGAAATCATCGCTCAAGCTTGGGGGAGGCATAAATCAATGTTATATTCATGCCCCAATCATGAGCTCTCAAGAGAAATGATTATTCAAAATTTTTATGCTCGGCTTTCTAAAAATAATCGCACCATAGTCGATACTTCTTGTGCTGGCTCTTTTATGATGAAGACTATTGGATTTAGATGGGATTTATTGGATAGAATTAAACGCAACTCTGAAGATTGGGATCTCGACAAAGGTAAGGAGTTAGGTATGACACCTAAGTTTGATTGTGTTAAATCTTTTATGGATACTGATATTTTCCGTAAGTTTAGCACTAAGTATGGACTTGATTCTGAGATAGTAGCTTCTTTCTGTGAATCTTTTGATACTTATGTTGATCTCCCTATGGAGAAGTGGTTTAAATATCATCCTCCCATAGAAGTACAAGTAGCTGCACCCATTAAAGTTGAAGAAAAGACTGTCACTTATAATGATCCTATTGTTCCTACTTGTTATGTTGAGAAACCACCTTTCCCTGTTAGGATAAAGGATCATGCTAAAGCTTCAACTGTGGTTCGTAAAGCAAATATTAAAACATATACACCTCCTGAGCAAGTTAAAGTAGAACCTAATGTTGCTATTGTTAAAGATCTCTTGTCTGATAATATAGATGGGCATGTTATTTACTTCTGTAATGAAACTGCTAGAATTGCTAAACCCAGTGATACAGATAAACCTAGACCTGTGGTAGGCATGCCTGTTATTTCTGTTAAAATAGGAGATCATTGTTATCATGGCTTATGTGATATGGGTGCTAGTTCTAGTGCAATACCTATCGACTTATACAAAGAAATTATGCATGACATTGCACCTGTTGAGTTAGAAGAAATTGATGTTACTATTAAACTTGCTAATAGAGATACTATTTCACCAATGGGAATTGTTAGAGATGTTGAAGTCTTGTGTGGGAAAACTAAATATCCTGCTGATTTTCTTGTTCTTGGTTCCCCACAAGATAACTTGTGTCCCATTATATTTGGTAGACCCTTCTTAAATACTATTAATGCTACCATAGATTGCACAAGGGATGTTGTTACTGTCGGCTTATATGATATGACTCATGAGTTTAATTTCTCTAAATTTAGTAAACAACACCGTGAAGAAGAATTGCCTAGTAAGGATGAAATTATTGGTCTTGCTTCTATTGCCGTAACTCCTAATGATCCTTTAGGACAATATTTGCTAGACCATGAGAATGATATGTTTATGAATGAAAGAAGGGAAATAGATGAAGTATTCTTTAAACAGGAACCTATGCTGAAACACAATTTGCCTGATGAAATCCTAGGGGATCCTCCTCCACCTAAGGGTGATCCCGTGTTTGAGCTTAAACCTTTGCCTGATAATCTTAAATATGCTTATCTTGATGAAAAGAAGATATATCCTGTTATTATTAGTGCTAACCTTTTCAGAGCATGAAGAAGAAAGATTATTGAAAACTCTGAAGAAGCACTGTGCTGCTATTGGATATACTCTTGATGATCTTAAGGGTATTAGTCCCACTCTATGTCAACATAAAATAAATTTGGAAGCAGATGCCAAACCAGTTCGTGATCCTCAACGACGTCTGAATCCTAAAATTAAAGAAGTGGTAAGAAAAGAAATACTAAAGCTTCTGGAGGCAGGTATAATTTATCCCGTTGCTGATAGTCAGTGGGTAAGTCCTGTTCATTGTGTCCCTAAGAAGGGAGGTATTACTATTGTTCCCAATGATACAGATGAATTGATTCCACAAAGAATTATTACAGGTTATAGGATGGTAATTGATTTCCGCAAATTAAATAAGGCTACTAAGAAAGATCATTACCCCTTACCTTTTATCGATCAAATGATAGAAAGAATATGCAAACATACACATTACTGCTTTCTAGATGGTTATTCTGGTTTCTCTCAAATACCCGTGTCGGGTAAAGATCAATCAAAGAATACTTTTACATGCCCTTTTGGTACTTTTGCTTATAGACATATGCCTTTTAGTTTATGTAATGCACCTGCTACCTTTTAAAGATGCATCATGGCTATATTCTTTGACTTTTGTGAAAAGATTTGTGAGGTTTTCATGGATGACTTTTCCGTCTATGGATCCTATTTTGAAGATTGCTTGAGGAATCTTGATCGAGTTTTGCAGAGATGTGAAGAAACTAATCTTATCTTGAATTGGGAAAAGTGCCACTTTATGGTTAATGAAGGTATTGTCTTGGGGCATAAAGTTTCTGAAAGAGGTATTGAAGTTGATAAAGCCAAGGTTGATGCTATTGAAAAGATGCCATGTCCCAAGGACATCAAAGGTATAAGAAGTTTCCTTGGCCACGCCGGATTTCATAGGAGGTTCATTAAGGACTTCTCAAAAATTTCTCGGCCTCTGTCTAATTTATTACAAAAAGATATACCATTTGTATTTGATGATGATTGTGTAGAAGCATTTTAAATACTTAAGAAAGCATTAGTCTCTCCACCTATTGTTCAGCCACCTGATTGGAATTTACCCTTTGAAATTATGTGTGATGCTAGCGATTATGCTATAGGTGCTGTTATAGGGCAAAGAGTTGATAGGAAATTAAATGTTATCCATTATGCTAGTAAGACTCTAGACAATGCTCAAAGAAATTATGCTACTACTGAAAAAGAACTTTTAGCAGTTGTATTTGCCTGTGATAAGTTCAGACCTTATATTGTTGATTCTAAAGTAACTATCCACACTGATCATGCTACTATTAAATATCTTATGGAGAAGAAAGATGCTAAACCTAGACATATTAGATGGGTTCTCTTGCTACAAAAATTTGATTTGCATATTGTTCATAGAAAAGGAGCTGAGAACCCCGTTGCAGACAACTTATCTAGGTTAGAGAACGTTCTTGATGACCCACTACCTATTGATGATAGCTTTCCTGATGAACAATTAAATGTCAGAAGTACTTCTCGTAGTACCCCTTGGTATGCTGATTATGCTAATTACATAGTTGCTAAATTTATACCACCTAGCTTCACATACCAACAAAAGAAAAAGTTCTTCTATGATTTGAGACATTACTTTTGGGATGACCCACATCTTTATAAAGAAGGAGTAGATGGTGTTATTAGACGTTGTGTACCTGAGCATGAACAGGAATAGATCCTACGTAAGTGCCACTCCGAAACTTATGGAGGACACCACGCGGGAGATAGAACTGCACATAAGGTATTACAATCCGGTTTTTATTGGCCCACTCTCTTCAAGGATGCCCGTAAGTTTGTCCTATCATGTGATGAATGTCAAAGAATTGGTAATATTAGTAGACGTCAAGAATGCCTATGAATTATTCACTTGTTATTGCACCATTTGATGTTTGGGGCTTTGATTATATGGGACCTTTTCCTGCCTCTAATGGATATACACATATTTTAGTTGATGTTGAATACGTTACTAAGTGGGTAGAAGCTATTCCAACTACTAGTGATGATCATAACACTTCTATTAAAATGCTTAAAGAAGTTATTTTTTTCGAGGTTTGGAGTCCCTAGATATTTAATGACTGATGGTGGTTCACATTTTATTCATGGCGCTTTCCGTAAAATGCTTGCTAAATATGACGTCAATCATAGAATTGCATCTCCGTATCACCCACAGTCTAGTGGTCAAGTAGAATTGAGTAATAGAGAACTCAAATTAATTTTGCAAAAGACTATCAATAGGTCTAGAAAGAATTGGTCCAAGAAACTTGATGATGCATTATGGGCCTATAGAACTGCATATAAAAATCCTATGGGTATGTCTCCGTATAAAATGGTATATGGAAAAGCATGTCACTTACCTCTCGAACTAGAACATAAGGCATATTGGGCTATTAAAGAGCTCAATTATGATTTCAAAATTGCCGGTGAAAAGAGGTTATTTGATATTAGCTCTCTTGATGAATGGAGAACCCAAGCTTATGAAAATGCCAAGTTGTTTAAAGAAAAGGTTAAAAGATGGCATGACAAAAGGATACAAAAGCATGATTTTAATGTAGGTGATTATGTATTTCTATACAACTCTCGTTTTAAGATTTTTTGCAGGGAAACTTCTCTCTAAATGGGAAGGCCCCTATGTTATCAAGGAGGTCTATCGTTCTGGTGCCATAAAAATCAACAACTTCGAAGACACAAATCCGAAGGTGGTAAACGGTCAAAGAATCAAACATTATATCTCAGGTAATCCCATAAATGTTGAAACCAATATTTTTGAAACCGTAACCCCGGAGGAATACATAAGGGACACTTTCCAGAACGTTTCAGACTCCGAACAGGAATAGGTATGTGGTACGGTAAGTAAACCGACTCCAAAACAATTTTTAAGGGGATATTTCTCCGTTTTGGAATATTTAGAAAAATAGAAAATTAAGTAGCAGTCCGGGAAGGACACGAGGGCCCCACGAGGGTGGAGGGCGTGCGGGCGCGCCCCCCTACCTCGTGAGCTCCTCGTGTGCCTTCCGGACTTCGTTTTCTTGCACGATACGTATTTTGGTCGGTAAAAATTCACTTTATATTCTCCCGAAGGTTTTGACTCCCGTATCATGCAAATATTCTCTGTTCTTGTTTCGAGCTGTTTTTCGAACAGATCTAGATTATCATGACATCCCCAAGTGCTTCCAAGGACAAGTTCTTCGAGAAGGTCATCAACCCTTACCTCGCGGAGGTGCTGCGACACCCTCAAACCATTAAGATGCGTGATGGGTTGCTGCACATCCGTGATGTTGAGGGACCAAAGGGAACCGGAAGCGTGGAGACGAGGCTCGAAGAAATGGAGCAACAAGTTTTCAAGTGCCAGGGGATGGTGGAGCGTGGAATCAACGCTAGCCACATGATGCTCACGGAGTTCACTAACAACTACAAGCCGGATGCCAAGAACACCGAGGAGGCCATCTTCAAGCTACATGAGAAGATCGAGCACCTCCAAGCCCAAATCTATGACCTGCAAAACCAAAACTGTGAGTATGAATATAGATTCAAAAGAATGAGTTTGGCTGCAGATTCGAGGATTCCGGAGACTCGATCATCCTTCTATGATGGTGAACCTATGCCTTGGAAGATGGATGACAAGCCCGCATCATCAACACCACCTCCACCTTCTTCACCAACCAAGGAGATATAATAACATGGGTATGGGCACTCCCCTTGGCAATTGCCAAGCTTGGGGGAGGTGCCCCGGTATCGTATCACAATCACAACTCCTATCTTTACCGTTTTCCTTAGTTCGATCCTGTTAGTAGTATTTTGATCTAGTAGAATAAAGTTTATGGCATGATCTAGTTATAAGTTTTGCTTTATGATCTCTCTATGTAATCGAGTCCGTGAGCTATATAATAAAGATTAGTGTTGAGTCAAGGGCTTGATTTTCTTGCTATGATCTTGGGTGAATAAAAGAAAAAAGAAAAAGAATAAGAAGAAACAAAAGTTCATATTGATCTTATTGATAGTAATGACTTCACATAGAAAGAGTGTGATGATTAAAAGTTGTTGGGAGTTGGCAGACATATCTTTGGTCATCATTGCAATTAATAGGAAGTAATAAGGAAAGAGAGGTTTCACATATAAATATACTATTATTAACATCTTTTATGATTGGGAGCACTCATCAAAATATGACATGCTAAAGAGTTGATGTTGGACAAGGAAGACAATGTAATGGGTTATGTTTTCTTATATCTGAGATAAAGTATGTTGTCATGGATCATCCAACATGTTGAGCTTGCCTTTCCCCCTCATGCTAGCCAAATTCTCAGCACCAAGTAGAGATACTACTTGTGCTTCCAAATGCCCTTAAACCAGTTTTGCCATGAGAGTCCACCATATCTACCTATGGATTGAGTAAGATCCTTCAAGTAAGTTGTCATCGGTGCAAAGCAATAAAAATTGCTCTAAATATGTATGATTAGTGTGGGAGAAATAAGCTTTATACGATCTTGTGATGTGGAAGTAATAAAAGCGACAGACTGCATAATAAAGGTTCATATCACAAGGGGCAATATAAAGTGATGTTCTTTCGCATTAAGATTTTGTGCATCCAACCATAAAAGCGCATGGCAACCTCTGCTTCCCTCTGCGAAGGGCCTATCTTTTATTATTATCTTCTACCTTATGCAAGTGTCATGGTGATCTTCACCTCTCCCTTTTTCATTTTATACTTTGGCAAGCCCAGCATGTTGGAAAGAACCTGATATATATATCTAATTGGATGTAGGGGGGCATGAGTTATTATTGTTGACATTACCCTTAAGGTAAAAGGTTGTGGGATAAAACTATAAGCCCCTATCTTTCTCTGTGTCTGATTAAAACTCCGTAACCACAAGTATTGCGCGAGTGTTAGCAATTATGAAGGACTAGATGATAGTTGAGTATGTGGACTTGCTTTTTGGCCCTGACATAGACTCTTTCTGATGTAATGATAAATTGCAATTGCTTCAATGACTGAGGTTATAGTTTGTTGGTTCTCAATAAGGTTTCTGATTCATACTTTTGCATTGTGAATAGATCATCACTTGAACATAAGTAATCACATGACAATATCTATGTATGTTGCTGTTATGAGAATAATCATGATGCCTTCATGTCCGTATTTTATTTTTATCGACGCCTCTACCTCTAAACATGGGGACATACTTATTGTTATCTGCTTTCGCTTGAGGACAAGCGAGGTCTAAGCTTGGGTGAGTTGATACGTCCATTTTGCATCATGCTTTTATATCAATATTTATTGCATTATGGGCTGTCATTTCACATTATGTCACAATACTTATGGCTATTCTCTCTTATTTTACAAGGTTTACATAAGGAGGGAGAATGCCGGCAGCTGGAATTCTGGGCTGGAAAAGGAGCAAATATTAGAGACCTATTCCGCACAACTCCAAAAGTCCTAAAACTCCACGGAATGCCTTATAATAAATAATGAAAAATCCTTGCTAAAGATGAAGACCAGGGGGCCCACACCCTTTCCACGAGGGTGGGGGCGCACCCCCTAGGGCGCGCCCCCTACCTCGTGGGCCCCCTGGTGGCTCTCCGATGACCATCTTCTCCTATATGAAGTCTTTCGTCAAGAAGAAAAATAAGAAGCAACCTTTCGGGACGAAACTCCGCCGCCACGAGGCGGAACCTTGGCGGATCCAATCTAGAGCTCCGGCAGAGCTGTTCTGCCGGGGAAACTTCCCTCTCGAGGGGGAAATCATCGCCATCGTCATCACCAACGCTCCTCTCATCGAGAGAGGGCAATATCCATGAACATCTTTCATCAGCACCATCTCATCTCAAAACCCTAGTTCATCTCTTGTAACCAATTCTTGTCTCCAAGTCCGGGATTGGTGCTAGTAGGTTGCTAGTAGTGTTAATTACTCCTTGTAGTTGATGCTAGTTGGTTTAATGGGTGGAAGATCATATGTTTAGGCTCGAGTGGTCTTCTTGTGGTCATGATGTTCTTCGCGCGGTGACTTCCTCCAACTTGTTTCCCTGCTTGACAAGCACTACAAAGTCTATCTTGTCAAATATGACATCTTTTATTCCAAGGATATGATCACCTTTAATAAGCTTATCAAGATTTCGCATACCAACATGACCTAGTCTTCTATGCCACAACCAGCCTTTAGAAGATTTGGTAATTAAGCAAGTTCTAGGTTGAGCCCTTTTAGTGAAATTAACAATGTAAAGATCTCCTCTACGTATACCGGTAAAGACCATTTTATGATTGTCTCTACGAAACACTTGGCAATCTACTTCAGTGAATAAGACATTGAAACCGAAATCCGCAAGTCTAGAAACTGAAAGCAAATTGTATCCAAGGGATTCAAGGAGCATGACATTTTGTATGGAGCTATCATGTGAGATGGCCACCTTACCAAGGCCAACCACCTTACCCTTTGAATCATCACCAAAAGTGACATATTTTTGAGGGCCATCGTTTTCAGCAAGCTCACGGAACATATCTTTATCTCCGGTCATATGATCAGTACATCCACTATCAAGGACCCATTCCTTTCCTCCGGCCATGTAGCCGCGAAGATTTGCCATAAGACCAAAATGCCTCATTGCATCGTCAAGATCATAGTCACTATCATCATCTTCATCATAGTATCCATGTTCAACATCATCTTGTGATTGATCAATTCCTAGAGAGGGTAATTCATTAGATAAATGATCATCACAATGTTTACCTTTGTGAAATCTAATAGCTTCGGATATGATATCGCTAATGATTCCAACATTTCCTTTAGCACGCATGAGATTGGTAAGCTCGAATAGACAGTCTCCAAAGCTAGGATCACTAGAGTTCATCTTACTCAAGGCAATAGACTTATGGAGAATTTTGTCTAAATTTTTCAAGGAATAATCTGGAAATCGTTCCTCAAGAAATCTCCATATGGTGTAGGCACACTTGAGAGTAGGCAAACATCTAATCAAGTTTCTAGGCAAGCCTCTAATGATGAGCTCAACAGTTCTAAGATTGCGAATCATGTCAATATCTTCATCTAGGGTAGGGTGCAAAGGATCGACATGAGGTGCACAAGGGCTAGTAATGTACTTGTTCAAATGATATTCATTGAAAATCTCAAGCATTTCATTTTTCCACTCATGAAAATACTCCATCAAGAATAGGCACTCTATGTCTAAGACTCCCAAAAGTAGACACATCCATCTTCCTCCAATGGTGTTTAAACCAAGGCAATGGAGACCAATGCTCTGATACCAATTGAAAGAATCGAGAAGAGGTGTCTAGAGGGGGGTGATTAGACACTAAGTGCCAAAAGTTGCAGTTTTTAAAATTCTTAAGTTTAAGTGGAGTTTAAGCACAAGTTTAACAAACACAATACATATCAAGCAAGCATGCAATGAGTATATGAGCAGCGGAAAGTAAAGCATGCAACTTGCAAGAATGTAAAGAGAAGGGTTTGGAGTATTCAAACGCAATTGGAGACACGGATGTTTTTGTCGTGGTTCCGATAGGTGGTGCTATCGTACATCCACGTTGATGGAGACTTCAACCCACGGAGGGTAACGGTTGCGCGAGTCCACGGAGGGCTCCACCCACGAAGGGTCCACGAAGAAGCAACCTTGTCTATTCCATCACGGCCGTTGCCCACGAAGGACTTGCCTCACTAGCGGTAGATCTTCACGAAGTAGGCGATCTCCTTGCCCTTACAAACTCCTTGGTTCAACTCCACAATCTTGTCGGAGGCTCCCAAGTGACACCTAGCCAATCTAGGAGACACCACTCTCCAAGAAGTAACAAATGGTGTGTTGATGATGGACTCCTTGCTCTTGTGCTTCAAATGATAGTCTCCCCAACACTCAACTGTCTCTCACAGGATTTGGATTTGGTGGAAAGAAGATTTGAGTGGAAAGCAACTTGGGAAAGGCTAGAGATCAAGATTCATATGGTTGGAATGGAATATCTTGACCTCAACACAAGTGCAGGTGGTTCTCTCTCAAAAAATGTGTATTGGAAGTGTAGGTATGTTCTGATGGCTCTCTCCGCGAATGAAGAGTGGGTGGAGGGGTATATATAGCCTCCACACAAAATCTAACCGTTACACACAATTTGCCAAACTCGGTGGGACCGAATGATTAAACTTGGTCGGACCAATTCAGCAAACCTAGTGACCGTTAGGATTTTCGGTGGGACTGAGATGCAACTCGGTAGGACCGATATGGTTAGGGTTAGGGCATAACGTAATCTCGGTGTGACCGATTACACAAACTCGGTGGGACCGATTTTCGTAATAAGCTAACCAGAGAGTTGGTCAGGCAAACTCGGTGAGACCGATTACACAAGCTCAGTGGGACTGATTTTGGTAATAAGCTAACCAGAGAGTTTGCATTGTAATCTCGGTAGTACCGATTGCTCAAACTCGGTGAGACCGATTTTGGTAATGGACATACATAGAGAGATTACAATCCCATCTCGGTGAGACCGAGATCCCTATCGGTGAAACCGATTTGCTAGGGTTTGTGGCAGAGGCTGTGACATCTGAAACTCGGTGGCGCCGGATAGATAGAATCGGTGGGGCCGAGTTTGACTTTTGGTTTAGGTCATATGTGGATGTGGAAAGGTAGTTGAGGGTTTTGGAGCATATCACTAAGCACTTTGAGCAAGCAAGCCATTAAGCAACACCTCATCCCCTCTTGATAGTATTGGCTTTTCCTATAGACTCAATGTGATCTTGGATCACTAAAATAGAAAATGTAGAGTCTTGATCTTGAAGCTTGAGCCAATCCTTTGTCCTTAGCATCTTGAAAGGGTTCCACATCCTCTAGTCCATGTCACTACCTTGTTGAACTTATCTGAAACATAGTAGCTAAAAGTATTAGTCCAACAAGAGATATGTTGACATTAATTACCAAAACCACCCAGGGAGCACTTGTGCTTTCAGGGATTCCCCGGAAGGCATCCCCTCTTTCGTCTTCGTCCATCGGTAACTTTAATTGAGGCTATATTTTTATTCACCACATGATATGTGTTTTGCTTGGAGCATCTTGTATGATTTGAGTCTTTGCTTTTTAGTTTACCACAATCATCCTTGCTGTACACACCTTTTGGGAGAGACACACATGAATCAAAATTTATTAGAATACTCTATGTGCTTCACTTATATCTTTTGAGCTGGATAATTTTGCTCTAGTGATTCACTTATATCTTTTAGAGCACGATGGTGGTTTTATTTTATAAAAATTATTGATCTCTCATGCTTCACTTATATTATTTTGAGAGTCCTTTAGAACATCGTGGTAATTTGCTTTGGCTATAAAATTGGTCCTAATATGATAGGCATCCAAGATTGGTATAATAAAAACTTTCATAAAAAGGTGCATTAAATACTATGAGAAGTTTGATACTTGATAATTGTTTTGAGATATAAAGATGGTGATATTAGAGTTGTGCTAGTTGATTAGTTGTGAATTTGAGAAATACTTGTGTTGAAGATTGCAAGTCCCGTAGCATGCACGTATGGTAACCGTTGTGTAACAAATTTGAAACATGAGGTGTTCTTTGATTGTCTTCCTTATGAGTGGCGGTCGGGGACGAGTGATGGTCTTTTCCTACCAATCTATCCCCCTAGGAGCATGCGCATAATGCTTGGTTTTTGATGACTTGTAGATTTTTGCAATAAGTATGTGAGTTCTTTATGACTAATGTTGAGTCCATGGATTATACGCACTTTCACCTTTCCATCATTGCTAGCCTCTTCGGTACCGTGCATTGCCCTTTCTCACCTTGAGAGTTGGTGCAAACTTCACCGGTGCATCCAAACCCCGTGACATGATATGCTCTGTCACACATAAACCTCCTTATATCATCCTCAAAACAGCCACCATACATACCTATTGTGGCATTTCCATAGCCATTCCGAGATATATTGCCATGCAACTTTCCGGCATTTCATTTATGACCCGCTTCATCATTGTCATATTGCCTTGCATGATCATGTAGTTGACATCGTATTTGTGACAAAGCCACCATGCATAATTTATCATACATGTCACTCTTGATTCATTGCCCTTCTCGGTACACCACCAGAGGCATTCAGATAGAGTCATATTTTGTTCTAGTATCGAGTTGTAATCATTGAGTTGTAAATAAATAGAAGTGTGATGATCATCATTAATAGAGCATTGTCCCAAATAAAAAAAGGGGGAAGGCCAAATAAAAAAAGAAAGGCACAAAAAGAGAGAAATAAAAAGGGACAATGCTACTATCCTTTTTTTCCACACTTGTGCTTCGAAGTAGCACCATGATCTTTATGATAGAGAGTCTCTTGTTTTGTCACTTTCATATACTAGTGGGAATTTTTCATTATAGAACTTGGCTTGTATATTCCAATAATGGGCTTCCTCAAATGCCCTAGGTCTTCGTGAGCAAGCAAGTTGGATGCACACCCACTTAGTTTCTTTTGTTGAGCTTTCATACATTTATAGCTCTAGTGCATCCGTTGCATGGCAATCCCTACTCCTTGCATTGACATCAATTGATGGGCATCTCCCTAGCCCGTTGATTAGCCGCATCGATGTGAGACTTTTTCCTTTTTTGTCTTCTCCACATAACCCCCATCATCATATTCTATTCCACCCATAGTGCTATATCCATGGCTCACGCTCATGTATTGCGTGAAAATTGAAAAAAGTTTGAGATTACTAAAGTATGAAACAATTGCTTGGCTTGTCATCGGGGTTGTGCATGATGAGAGCATTCTTGTGTGACGAAAATGGAGCATGACCAAACTATATGATTTTGTAGGGATGAACTTTCTTTGGCCATCTTATTTTGAGAAGACATGAGTGCTTAGTTCGTATGCTTGAAGTATTATTATTTTATGTCAATATTAAACTTTTGTCTTGAATCTCTCGGATCTGAATATTCACGCCACAATAAATAAAATTACATTGAGAATTATGCTAGGTAGCATTCCACATCAAAAATTCCGTTTTATCATTTACCTACTCGAGGACGAGCAGGAATTAAGCTTGGGGATGCTTGATACGTCTCCAACGTATCTATAATTTTTTATTGTTCCATACTATTATATTATGGCTTTATTATACACTTCTATATTATTTTTGGGACTAACCTACTAACCCAAGGCCGAGTGCAAATTGCTATTTTTTTGCCTATTTCAGTGTTTCGCAGAAAAGGAATATCAAACGGAATCCAAATGGAAGGAAACCTCCGGGAGAGTTATTTTTGGAACAAACATGATCCAGGGGACTTGGAGTAGACGTCAAGAAAGGAGCAAGGAGGCCACGAGGCAGGGAGGCGCGCCTGCCCCCTTGGGCGCGCCCCCCACCCTCGTGGGCCCCTCGCAGCTCCACCGACCTACTTCTTCCTCCTATATATATCCATATACCCCAAAAACATCCAGGAGCACCACGAAACCCTATTTCCACCGCCGCAACCTTCTGTGCCCAAGAGATCCCATCTTGGGGCCTTTTCCGGAGCTCTGCCTGAGGGGGAATCGATCACGGAGGGCTTCTACATCAACACCACAGCATCTCCGATGATGTGTGAGTAGTTTACCACAGACCTTCGGGTCCATAGTTATTAGCTAGATGGCTTCTTCTCTCTCTTTCGATCTCAATACAAAGTTGTCCTCGATCTTCTTGGAGATCTATTCGATGTAATTCTTTTTGCGGTGTGTTTGTCGAGATCCGATGAATTGTGGGTTTAAGATCAAGATTATCTATGAACAATATTTGATTCTTATCTGAAATATTTTATGTATGATTTGTTATATTTGCAAGTCTCTTCGAATTATCGGTTTGGTTTGGCCTACTAGATTGATCTTTCTTGCAATGTAGAAGTTCTTAGCTTTGGGTTCAATCTTGCGGTGTCCTTTCCCAGTGACAGCAGGGGCAGCAAGGCACGTATTGTATTGTTGCCATCGAGGATAAAACGATGGGGTTTATATCATATTGCTTGAGTTTATCCCTCTACATCATGTTATCTTGCCTAATGCGTTACTCTGTTCTTATGAACTTAATACTCTAGATGCATGCTGGATAGCGGTCGATGTGTGGAGTAATAATAGTAGATGCAGAATCATTTCGGTCTACTTGCCGCGGACGTGATGCCTATATACATGATCATGCCTATATATTCTCATAATTATGCACTTCTCTATCAATTACTCGACGGTAATTTGTTTACCCACCGTAATACTTATGCTATCTTGAGAGAAGCCACTAGTGAAACCTATGGCCCCCAGGTCTATCTTCCAACATATAAGTTTCCAATCTATTTTACTTTTAAATCTTTAATTTCTATCTATATCATAAAAATACCAAAAATATTTATCTTATTATCTCTATCAGATATCACTCTCGTACATGACCGTGAAGGGATTGACAACCCCTTTATCGTGTTGGTTGCGAGGTTCTTATTTGTTTGTGTAGGTGTGAGGTGACTTGCTTGTAGTCTCCTACTGGATTGATACCTTGGTTCTCAAAAATTAAGGGAAATAGTTACGCTACTTTGCTGCATCACCCTTTCCTCTTCAAGGGAAAACCAACGCAATGCTCAAGAGGTAGCAGCCGGGGACTCCTGCGTCGCATTTTACCCTCCCTCCCTGTACCCCATCTCGTCTGCTTCTCCCACAATCGCCAATGGCACCGGTCCGTCGTCGTCGCTCAGCCACTCCACCGTCATCAAAGGACAGCTCTAGCTGGGAGGCTACACCACGGTGGCGCGGTCCCTGACGTAGTGTAGTGCGTGTGGCGTCCCTATTGGGTGTGCGCGGAACACCCACCACACGCTCCACCGCCGCTGCCCGTCGGCAGCTATTGCCGACCGCCGTTGCCGCCACACCACCATCGAAAGCCAGGGACATCTCCCGCTTCGCCGCCACGTCCAGAAGGCGGGAGGTGGCCGTCGTGGCCGCCATCCCACTGCCGGCCACCGTGGCCATCACCCGCTCCACCACCGCGGCCCGAAGGCGAGAGGTGGTGGTCGTGGCCGCCACCCCATCGTCGGCCACCATGGCCGCTAGCCCACCGTCGACCGCCGGGATCATCACCCGCTCGGCCACCGCCGCCCGAAGGAGGGAGGCGGAGGCAGAGGCCCGCACGTGTGTCAGCGACCTTGCGCGCTACATCGAGTTCCTGTGGAAGGAGGAGGAGCGCCTCATCGAGCATGCAAAGAGCCTTACCGCAGCCGTGGCCGCAGCACACGCTGACGCAGAGGCAAGGAATCAGAAGATCTATGAGCAGTCCGACCGCTTTGAGAGGGATCATCTGGAGCGGCAGTGCGCGTTCGAGCTGGCGAGCGTCGCTGAACATGCAGTAGCGGCAGGCACCGTATTGCATTTGTCCATCTCGTCGGTAGGCTCCTGCTCCTCCTCTGCCTCTTACTGAGCACGCTCGACAGAGGAGAGGCTGCCAGAAGTAGCACGAAGCCCCTACGTGGTAGTAGTAGTATTTAGGGGCTATTTTGTTCAGTTCATCTAACTATAGATGTGTGGTTGAACTGTACAACGTACTTAAAATTAGCTAGTATATATAGTTGAACTAGCTATTTCAGTACGTGGTTGGCAACAATTCGGGAGAAGTTTGGTCGGTTCAGCTGTCGAGTTGAACTGTTTGTATAAATTAAGAACGACTGCTTAGTCTATGAATGAAATCTATGCTTTATTACTGAATTTTAGTTGCAAAAATTACATAGTGCTAATGATTTCTACATGCATATTTTGACAAATCGCAGTGTTACAAGGATTGACAAATGACAACATTACTAGATCAACAAATGTAAATCTTTCAAGTTTGACAAATGGCAACATACCCAATATGGCAGATGCAAATCTTACCAAATTGTTTGTACGTGGTTGCGCACGGGTCATCCAAAACAACCGTTTGTGTTGAAGGGATGAACAAATCCTACGCTGCTCTCACTTTGCATATGGGTGTTCTATCTAAATCGTTTGCGATCAAGAGCTGCAGAAATCCTGCTCGGCACATTTCTCTTGGCTTCCTGGGGAAGCTGTTGGTTTGCATACGGGTGTTCTAACTAAAACGTTTGCGATGAGTGTTTTATATTTGAAAAGCAAATTAAACCGCGGCTTGGGCGCCATTAATGGAGAGGATGCAAGCAAGGCGGGCGGCCATGGAAGTCAAAGGGCTCGCTTCCCAGTGAGCCTGCGCAGCGTACAGCTCACACGCTTCCCGGTGAGCCTGCGCACTCGAGGACAGCTTGCACGCCTCTTGGTCAGCCTGCGCACCAGACGGGGCTCGCATGCCTCCCGTTCAGTCAAGGTCAAGCAGTTGTCTGCACGGCACCTCCTACAGCCATTAAAACCAAGACACGTGGCATCACGTGAATGGTTAACAGAATTTTGGATTTACTAGAATGTAAAAACCAGACATCTCAATGTTTTGCCAGCAATCAACGGTGCCCTGGTGTTTGAAATCCATTCCCATTTCTTGCATGGGACCTAAGCATGCACCCAAGGACACAGATTTGATTTTTCAACCAATTTATATGCACTGGAGCATGTGCATGTAGTTCAAATTTGAATTATGCACATAAATGCATTAAAAACTCCTTAATGCATAAAATGTCCAAACGGACCCTGAATAATTCCAATTCTTTTATGATCACTGCAGATAAAAGGTCTAGCAATTGAAACACCGTCCATGGTCGTTGTGACCCCATTATGTAATTCAAATCAAGACGAAAAATCAAGTATATCCCACACAGTTTATTATAACCGACCGTGTGAGATGCAGCAGAAAATATCTTCGGACTATGTCTGAAGGGACCGTGTCTAATGACACTTTGCGCGCCAGTTTTTTGGCTGAAGCGATTCCAAATTCTCGGCTTCCACAGAAATATCTACCTCCCCGCCCCCTCCCCCTTACCAAAAGCCACATTTCCCCTCTTTTTGCCTTCCTTTCCGAGTTGAAACCTTCACTCCTTGCTTGCAGCATCGCCGCCTCCTCGCCGGCGACCCTCCTTCGCACTCCTCGGCCTCGCCTATCCAGGCAGGTAATCCACACCCGACCCCCATCCTCCTCCTCCTTCCACATCCCACATGCCCCTACCACCGGTGCGAGCGCGACACCTTCCACCCAAATCACCGACCCCTCCACCAAATAAGCGCCGGCCTAAGCCATGGTGCATGTAGTATAACCAGGACCTCAAGGAGCATTTGGCAGCGGAGAAGAAAATCGCGGCCGCACGCGCTGATGAGGTTGTGATGGCTGCCATTCGTGCCGATCCCTAGATCTTGAAGGGGCACCTTGCCATTTGCTAGCTATGCCGGTTAAGCATGCTCGGTTTACCCGTTACGTGTGCTGCTCCTGCCTTTCTTTCACAAGTTCTAATGAATTGTGCTATCTAATTTTACCATGCAATCTGTTGCTCTAGTGTATATGTTCTATATGTCGTGTAGTGTGGTGCTCACTTATTAATTGTTTGTTAATTAGTTGTCGTCTTCAGTTAACTGTTTGGTTCAATTATGCAAATGTGATGTTCAATTCTTCAGGCTGCAATTTTGTATTGTCTTCCATGTGAGAAATAAATCGAATTTATCTTTACAAAATTGTGGGTGCATTCTGTTATTGTATACCATGTGAGGAATAAATTGAATTTGGCTGTAGTAAATACATGAGAAACAAATACAATTGCCACAATTGGCTGTAGTTAACTGTTTGGTTAATTGTCTGATCTTTTATTAAGAGTATGTTATATGGTGCAATGAGGTGCTCAGTTAATGTTTGGTTCATTTGTTGTGGTGTTTAGTTAACTGCTTGGTTCAATTCTGCAATGCGATGTCCAATTGTCGTGGGTAGAATTTTGTATTATTGTGCATGTGAGGAATAAATTGAATTTGGCTCCACTTAATACATGAGAAACATATACAAGTGCTATATTTCCTAGTTCTTAATCATGCTTGGTTTGGATAAATGGTTTTTCCGTGTGGCTTCAATTAATCTGATGAATCTGTAATGTGATTATTTTTCATCAACATATTTTACTGATAGCATGTTAACCCTTACTTAACCTGGTGACTAACTACCTTATATGTGTTGCAGGGAAACAATGGGAAGCACTGAGGTTTACAATCGAGGTTAGCACGTGCATGGTCCATTGTCTAATAGCACATGATTGTGCAATTGCAGGAACCATTCTAATATTTAGGTTCTTAACAATTTGGTTTTGCACATGTAGGTCCTGCTGTCAAAGGTTTTGACCCACTGTTCGACCCTTTTTGCATATGGGGAAATGAGTTGTCCATGAATACTAATCAAGTCAAGAAACTCGGAAAGATTGTTAGGATAAAGAAATTAGCGACAAAAAACAACAAGATCTTTGTCTGCACAATGAAGAAGACATCAATTCACTACAGGATGGTACTAACTATTATACCTTGCCTTTTTTATTCCTTTGCCTCATTTCCAATATAGAGAAGATATTTATGCACATCCTTGTTTTCAGGCCTTTCCAAAGCAGTTCACTGATGATTACCTCTCAACCCACCTATATGGTCAGGAGGCGAGGAAGGTATTCATACAACACCCATGGTTCAATATTGAAGTGTTCCTGAAGAGGACGAAGGATGGATGGTCAATCATCCACATGCACTGGCCTAAAGTTATAAAGACCTTCAACATCAATGAATGCTCAATATTCGCCTTCTGCTTTAGCAGTTTTCCAGATGAGATACATCTGTCTATGTACCGTCTATGATGCTAATTTCGAAAGGTTATAGATGTTGCATGTGAAACATGGTCCTGGTGTAGTTGTGTAATGGGGTAGCTGAGTGTTGAAGCTATATGATGTTGTACTCTGATGTATTTCAATTATGAAAATGAAATATATTGTGTGCTTAATATGAACTATCAATTAGATTAATAAATGGATTATGAATAATTGGATAATTAGCCTACTAATTGGGTTTTGCTATTACAAGCGGTTGTTGAAAAAATACCATGGATTATGAATAATTGGATAAACCGTGTTGGATCAATGAACAATCACACACGACTTTCTCTTGAAAACTGTTTGCATTAGGCCAACTTGCGCAAACGTTTACCACATGAAAACTGTGTGTGATGGACAGCCTTTGCCACACAGCTTCTTCAACGTACCGTGTGCGATATATTCAATAACGCAAGCGATTTAACGGGAAAAATTGTGTGTGATGTACCTGTGAACGGAAACGTTTTCCTTGGAGCGACTCTGTGGGATGTACATACGAATGGAAACGTTTAGCGGGGACTGACTGTGTGGGATGTACTTGTGACTGGAAACAATTTTGCCATATAATTGTATTTTTTAGCTCTACTGTACGTATTTCCGTATTTGAGCGCTCACCGGTCGCACACGACCTCATTTTGCCGAACGTGTGTGCCAGGAGGGCATACCGCCGATGGTTTCTGGGTCGTGTGGGAAGGACCCCCCTATCACCCACACTCACTTGGCGACGGTTCCAAATGCCATCACGGAAAGGGGTTAAAAACCGTTTATTTAGGAGCTCGTTGTACTAGGGTTGCGAGCCGTTAGATTCATCAAACTTCACATCTACCGTCTCTTCAACCTTTTGGGTGAAATTGTTGTAGACACGGTAGGTGTGAGAGTTTGAGCCATAACCGAGTAGGAAAGCCTCATGAGATTTAGGAGCAATTTTAGAACGACGATGCTTATCAAGAATGTAACACTTTGAGCCGAATACTTGAAAGTATCCAACTTGGGGTTTGTTACCGGTGAGGAGCTCGTATGCCTCTTGTCGAGTAGCTTGTGAAGATATAAGCGATTTGTTGCACGACAAGCAGTCTCAACCGCTTCCGCCCAAAAGTGTTTTGGCGTCTTGTACTCATCAAGCATCGTTCTCGCCATCTCAATAAGAGTCTGGTTCTTCTTCTCAACAATTCCATTTTGTTGAGGCGTGTACGTAGCCGAGAACTCATGTGAAATCCCTTCTTCATCCAGAAACGTATCCACATTTGCATTCTTGAACTCCGTTCCATTGTTGCTGTGAACCTTATTGATTTTCACTTCAAATTTATTTTGAGCCTTTCTAGCGAAGTACTTGAAGATCTTTTGGACCTTTGATTTATCATCAAGAAGGAACACCCAAGTAAATCTTGAAAAATCATCGACTATTACTAGACCAAATAAGTTTCCACCGAGACTTTTATAGGCATTGGGACCAAAGAGATCCATATGAAGTAGCTCGACCGGTCTTCTCGTGATCATGATGTGTAACACCCACGATGCGGCTATATCTCCCACGTGTCGGAGCACGACTTAGAGGCATAACCGCACGGCAGGCATGCGCAAGAGGGGTAATCTTTACACATCCCATGTACTGAATAAGAAAGGGATAAAGAGTCGGCTTACAATCGCCACTTCAAACAATACATAAATATCATACATCATCCAGAATACAATCAAGGTCCGACTACGGAACCAAAATAAATAAAGACAACCCCAAATGCTAGATCCCCGATCGCCCCAACTGGGCTCCTCTACTGATCATCCGGAAAAGAAACATAGTAACGTCCCGAATCCTCGTCGAACTCCCACTTGAGCTCAGTAGCGTCCCCTGCACTGGCATCATCGGCACCTGCATCTGTTTGGAAGTATTTATGAGTCACGGGGACTTAGCAATCTCACACCCTCGCGATCAAAACTATTTAAGCTTATGGGTAGGAAAGGTAGTGAGGTGGAGCTGCAGCAAGCACTAGCATGTATGGTGGCTAACTTACGCAAAAGAGAGCGAGAAGAGAAGGAAAGCACGGTCGAGAAGCTAAAATGATCAAGAAGTGATCCTAAAACTACTTACGTTCAAGCATAACACGAGACCGTGTTCTCTTCCCGGAATCGCCGAAAAGAGACCATCACGGCTACACACGCGGTTGATTCAATTTAATTAGATTAAGTGTCAAGTTCTCTACAACCAGACATTAACAAATTCCCATCTACCCATGACCGCGGGCACGGCTTTCGAAAGTTCAAAACCCTGCAGGGGTGTCCCAACTTAGCCCATCACAATCTCTCACGGTCAACGAAGGATATTCCTTCTCCCAGGAAGACCCGATCAGACTCGAAATCCCGGTTACAAGACATTTCGACAATGGTAAAACAAGACCAGCAAAGCCGCCTGAATGTGTCAACAAATCCCGATAGGAGCTGCACATATGTCGTTCTCAGGGCACACCAGATGACCCAGACGTCGGATTGGCATAGACCCTGGTTGCCCAGGGGGCGCCGGACATCGCTCAGGTTGGACCAACACTTAGAGAAGCACTGGCCCAGGGGTTTAAAATAAAGATGACCCTTGAGTCCGCGAAACCCAAGGGAAAAAGGCTTAGGTGGCAAATGGTAAAACCAAGGTTGGGCCTTGCTGGAGGAGTTTTATTCAAGGAGAACTGTCAAGGGGTTCCCATAACACCCAACCGCGTAAGGAACGCAAAATCAAGGAACATAACACCGGTATAA
Source organism: Triticum urartu (assembly GCF_056163025.1). NCBI lineage: Eukaryota > Viridiplantae > Streptophyta > Magnoliopsida > Poales > Poaceae > Triticum > Triticum urartu. Next base: position 568,482,113 of record NC_141874.1, read on the forward strand.
CGGAAACTAGGGCGGCAAGAGTGGAACAAAGCACCAGGCATAAGGCCGAGCCTTCCACCCTTTACCAAGTATATAGATGCATTAAAGTAAACAGGATATAATAATGATATCCCAACAATATTCATGTTCCAACACGGAACAAACTCCATCTTCACCTGCAACTAGCAACGCTATAAGAGGGGCTGAGCAAAGCGGTAACATAGACAAACAACGGTTTGCTAGGAAAGGTGGGTTAGAGGCTTGACATGGAAATATGGGAGGCATGATATAGCAAGTGGTAGGTATCGCGGCATAGCAATAGAGTGAGCAACTAGCAAGCAAAGATAGAAGTGATTTCGAGGGTATGGTCATCTTGCCTGCAAAGTTCTCCGAGTTGACGAAAGCTTGATCCTCGTAAGCGTACTCAATGGGTTCCTCGATCACGCACTCATCTCCCGGCTCTACCCAAGGCAAGAACACAAGCAAAGGAAACAACAATCAACCATGGTGCAATATGCAAGCAACATGATGCAAAACATGGCATGATATGCGGGATGTGATATGCACTGCATATACGTGCTTGGAAGGGAAAGAATGAACCAGGCATCAACTTGGAAAACCAAGTGCGCCACTGGAAAGATGAGTTGATTTCGGTAGAAAATGATATAAAGGTCACCGGAATCGGATGCACGGTTTGCAAATGGCAAGCAAAACAAGGATGGCATAATTCTGCGATTAACAGCACGATGCCATCTAGAATGCAACAAGAAATTAAGCTACTGCACTCCAACATAGCAACAAAGCACATGGCAGTCATCTACTCAAGATGCTTGACAAAAGATGAACACTGAGCTGCGGCTAAATCACACAAGAGCAGGTTCAAACAACCATGGCAAAAGTGCAAAAGATAACAACATCAGACTTATTGAAAATAACATGCCATGAGTTAACATCAGGAAGACATGTTTATAGCAAGCTAACAACATGCTACAGGAACATATCATAGCAAAACAAGGCATGACATGAATCTACTCAAAGCATAGAACAAAAGTCCCTTACTGATCAAGAGCCAAAAAGGCATAGAAGGTATTATGGCACCCATGTAAACATAGCAAGTTTCGTTAACAGATTCAGACTTAGCAGAAAACTGAGCATGGCAAAAACAGAGTTATGAAGGCATCTTTACGAGCTCGATTCACTCATCACAAGGCATTGCAAGACAAACTAAGCATATCAACAGCAAGAAGACAAGATCATAAGACTAACCATGACAATAACAAGTTTATAGCATGCTTGGATCAACTACGACAACCATAGCAAAATTTATTAACATGTAAACAATCTGTCAGGAACATTTTATAGCAAAAGTAGAGCAAGATTAAGACATGCTCGAGCACTCCATAATTGCAAACAGGGGCATGGATGGATAGAGCACATCCATATTACCAAATCATCCTTACTGAAGTAACTCAAAACAAGCATGGATCTCACTATAGCAACATGGATACATGGCATAAAAATAACAGCAGAGCAAGGACTTGGCAAAATCCTGAGATCCTCAAATCAGCAATAACACGAAGGCTACTTTGCATACTTGTGCTAGTCACCAAATTGATCACAAAAATACATGGCATACACCCATGTAAAGATGGCATGGCATAGATCAAAATACATGTAGAGCTCATGACCATATGCAGCACACAATAATTGTAGCAAAAATGACAAATGATCATACTCTGCTATGAATCAGCACATAACATTTTATAGCACTCTTGCATCAGAGATTTGGGTATCAAGATGGACTCAAACAATCATGTCACAATGGAACAAAATGAACATCACATCATGATGAACATTTTGATATATCATGTGCATGAAACGGAGCTACGTTCATGGAGTTATGATGCAATGAACAGGGGCATAAATTACTGCAGGGATTCGGGACTTAGAGAAAATCAACCTCTGGAAAAGTCAACAGGGCGAGGACGTGCGGGACGAGGGGATCCGGGACGCAGCAAGGCCGTTTGGTTGGTTGAAGTGGTGGATCTCATCCACCCGGACCGGATCTGGGACGAGGCCGTCCAGATCGGCGGAACCCGAGGCCAGCCATGGGACCCGGGCAGCGCGGAAGCCGAGGGCGAGGCGGCGGCAGGGAAAATGCGGTGGCGGCCGAACGGAGGATGGCGGCGCGCTCACCGGTGTTGCCTCGGGGACTCCTCTCGGCAGGGCCGGTGGTGCAAGGCGGCGGAGCTCCGGCAGAGCGCGTGCTCCCATGCCGGTAACGGGCGGTGGGGCCGACGCGGCGCTGGTCGCCGGCGAGGTCCGGTGGCGGCATCACAAGGGCACGGGCGACGCGCGGGAGACGGGGAGGCGCGTTGCGGGAGACGGGGAGCGATGGAGGCGACCCGGGCCCAGGAGGGCCCCAGATGGGCCTGGCGCGCCGCCGGCGGGAGGCGCGGTGATGCGGTGAGGTGGCACGCTGCGATTGGGCACGGGAGGCGGCGGAGCTGACGTGTCGCCCTGGGATTGGTCCGGGCGACGTGGCTGAGGGTGGCGGACATGTCCGGCACGATGCGGACGCATCCGGACGCGCAGAGGAGGAGGAGGTTAGGGTTCATCCGCGAAAATTCGAGAAGGGTCACATATATATAGGTAGGAGGAGGTAGGAGTGTCCAAATGAGGTGTAGTTTTCGCCCACGCGATCGTGATCCGACGGCGGAGGACATGAGATAGGTTTGGATGGGTTATTGGGCCGTTTTGAAGGGGGTTGGGCTGCAACACACACGAGGCCTTTACGGTTCCCCGGTTAACCGTTGGAGCATCAAACGGACTCCAAATGACACGAAACTTGACAGGCGGTCTACCGGTGGTGTACCAAGGCCGCTTGGCAAATCTCGGTCCATTCTGAGAATGTTTAACACCCGCTCACAAAAAGAGGCAAAAAGGTGCGCCGGAGGACGTAGGAGTGTCGGATGGCAAAACGGACAACGGGGAAAATGCTCGGATGCATGAGACGAACATGTATGCAAATGCGATGCACATGATGACATGATATGAAATGCATGACATGAACAAAATGCAAAATGAAGACAAAACCCAACCACGAGGGAATCTCATAACTTAGAGCCGAAAATTGCAAGTCGGAGTACAAATATGGCAAGTTACATCCGGATTGTTACAACACTCCACCACTACGCAGGGATCTCATCCCGAGATCTAGGATGGCACCGGAGGGAAAACGGACGAGGAAGATAAGAGGTAAAACAAAGTTGCTTCTTTTACGAACGAGTGAAACCAAAGAACCTTGATACGTTAAACAATTTTGAGAAAAGAATACAATGGAGATGAATGAAGTTGAAAACACTCCGTTAGAAAAGAGGAATAAGGAAGAACAAATTCAGACAGCACTCCGGTTGAAAAGAGATACGAGACTTGATAAGATGAAAAGAACTTGAGTAGAGGGCACAACACTACGGTTAAATGGATAAGCATGAAAAGAACATGATCCTCACAATTCGAGATGTTGAGAGAAGAGGGCAACATGACTAAGCCTCCAGGAGAACGAATAGAAGATTGATCATTGGAATAAAAGTGGAGAAGAAAATGCCAACTTATGCCACAAATGAGCTTGGAGAGCACCCTTCCAAGAAAGTTATGCGGGGTTGTTGGAAAACCAAAAACGAAATGAGTAAGCTTGTTGTGGGCTTATGGAAAACACGTCGAAATCTTGAGCTGAAATTTTGCCACTAGCAAAACAATAGATTAGATTGATATCAATAAGGAGATGAAAACTCCTTCATCGAGATGAGAAGCGGAAATTGGATCATAGATAAGCACTGTAAGTGCATCTAGTGCCACCCCTAGTTGGTTTTGGAGTATTGACGACAAACCTAGTTGAGGGACTAATGTGTTTGTGAGAATTGCAGGATAACACAGGTAGAAGTCCCTCATTGATTAGGTTTTCCTACCAAAGATGACCCCTAAAAATGTATGAAGACATTGAAGTCAAAGGTGGTATGTGAAGACATTCACATTGAAGACTATGACAAGAGAAGACATCGTGTGAAGATTATGGAGCGCGAAGACTTAGCAGTTTCGTCGTTCTGTGTTTTTCTTTGTTGAGTCATAGGAACCACCGTACTGTTAAGTGGGGTCCAAGAGAACTAGTCAGAATGACTGAAGTGATGCTTAACCAAAATCCTATGTCTTCGAGTGAAGACTATGAGAGCAAATCTTGTCTAGAGTTGGACAAGTCAGCTTTGCTTGTAGCCCAAGTAAAGTTGCCATGTGTGTTTGAAATCTGACCGTTGGAACACGTGTCAGTTCCATAGTGACCCAGGGTCATTTCGGACAAATCAGGTCGGGTTGCCTACTGGCTATAAATAGCCCACCCCCTACAACCATAAACGGTTGGTTGCTCAGAGTTAAAGTACGGCTTTTGTCGTTTGAGAGCAACCCACCTCGAAGCCTTTGAGAGAGAATTCCTTGCGAGGATAAAGCCCTAAACACCCAGAGCCAAAGAGTGTTAGGCATCACTTAAGTCTTCCTGTCTATGTGATCTGTAGACTTATTACACTTGAGGACTGTGAATCCTCCAGCCGGTTAGGCGTCGTGTTTTGAGCATCCAGGAGTCATTGTGGATCGCCGGTGAACGAAGTCTGTGAAGGTTTGGAAGTCTACCGTGAAGACTTACCAGAGTGATTGGGCAAGGTCTGTGTGACCTTAGCTCAAGGGGAATACGGTGAGGACTAAGTGTCCTGAGCTGCGTGTTCAGGACTAAGTGTCCGGGACTGAGTGTCCTCAGGTTTAAATACCTATCCGCCCTAACCAGACATACAACTGTCACAACAGTTGGAACTGGTCTACCAAACCTTTGTCTTCATCATGCACACTAGTTCTATCCTTCCCATCTCTTTATTTACAGCTGGCTCTTGTGAAGTCAGTGCCTATTTGCATTATCTGTTTGTCTTCACTATGTACCTGATCCTTACTGCCTAGCTGCTATTAGTCATTGTGGTTTCACTTCATTGAATACTTGACTATGGTCTGCCTAGTGTAGTCTACCTTCCGCTGCATGGTAATAGGTTCATTTCTATCATTTGTCTTCGAAACTTACATGTTTTGAAGACTTTCATAAAAATCGCCTATTCACCCCCCCCACCTCTAGTCGATATAACACACTTTCAATTGGTATCAGAGCAAGGTACTCCCTTGTTCTGTGTGATTCTGGTTTAACTGCCTGGAGTTTTAGTTATGTCGACCACAGGTATGAAGACTATGTCATGCCCCATCTTTGACGGTCACGAGTATCCCAAGTGGAAGGCCATGATGAAGAAGCGCCTCATGGTGACAAACAGCGAGCTGTGGACCGTCACTGAGATTGGTCTGACCGATCTGTGCAAGATGGCGGAAGCTGATGACATTCGCAAGTACACTCTTCTCAACCTCACGGCGAAGGACGTCATCTGCTCCTGTCTATATCAAAATCAGTTTAGGAATATCATGCATCTCGATCATGCGAAGCTTATCTGGGACCATCTCTCTGAGGTCTATGAAGGTCATCGAACTCGTCATGATCCTTGGTTCGAGGACTTTAAGGAGTCTCTCAAAGTGATGACATTTGAACCAGAATCATCATCTTCTGCATCATGCCTTATGGAAAATGATGCTAAGGTAATTGAATGCTATCTATCTGAATCCAGTGATGATGAATCTGGTGATGAATTTGGACCCAGCTATGCAAAACTTGCTTCCCTTCTCACTAAACAACAGAAAGCTATGGAACATATTCAAAAACTATTAGACAAAAGCGATGACCTGTTGGACGCTGAAATGACTCGATCTCAGTCCTTAATTGAAGACATAAAAAATCTTCATGTTAGGTATGAGGAACTTGAAAGTCGTCATGAAACGCTCTCAACAACTCATGAAAAAGCTTTCCTATGATTATCTTCAAAGGAAGCAAGAACTCGAGAAATTGAGAACAACTCATGAAGATCTTCAAACGGAAAACGAGTCACCTCGCGCTGAACAAATCAGTCCCGCTCAGGCAGGATTTGAACCACCATGTCTTAAATGCCTTGAGCGTGATAACTCTACTTCTATTGCTAAATGTTCTACTGCTGCTACTGTTGCAATATCTTCAACTGTTGATGTGGTAACTAACCCCTCTGCTGAGGATACCACTGCTATTGTTGATGAGAATGCTAGGTTGAAGACACTGCTTGAAACAGGGATGTACAAAAGTCTCAAAGGGCATCAGACACTATGTGATGTCCTCAAAAGGAAGATCCTGAACTGAAACCATAGGAAAGAGGGTGTTGGGTTTGAAAGGAAAATGAATGTTGATGGCTCTTACTGGAAACCTGAGCAGTACCCCAAAACCACATGGGTTGCTGCAAAGGAACCTTTAGCGGATCCATCCACTTTATCTGGCTTCACTTGTGCTAATCCCATTGTTATTAATTGTAGCGACCAGACCTCAAACAGTCTGATCTCTGTGCTCCGGTGTCATCCCTGGATCAGTAATGCTGACACCACACAGTACTCGGAGGATTTATAGCAGAGTAGCAATCAAACACTTATTACATCGAGTGTCTCAAAAGAGAACTTATTACAATAAATATGGCTTAAGGCCATCTAATAACAATAACAGCGGAAGGCTTGGAAGATAAGTGAGTCCATCAACTCCAATGGCATCACTGAGTATAGAACCACGACCTAAAAGTCCTCAATCGTCGTCTGAAAAGTCTGCAACATTAACGTTGCAGCCCGAAACGGGTCAGCACATGGAATATGCTGGCAAGGTAACACATAGAGAGTAATGGAATGCAACAAGTATACTATATGCATATTTGGCTGGTGGAAAGCTCTATGGTTATTGTTTTTGCGTAAAGCCAATTTTTCCCTACTTCAAAGGAATAAAATTAATTACTATCATGGTGGTTGTGAAACATTGAGAATGGTTGACAGCATCCTCAATCCCAATTAAGTAACATCATTAAAATCCCACAAAATTAATTTAGGGTAACATGTTGAGATTCACATGAAAATCCAGGTACTAGATACTCAAGATGTCCATAACCGGGGACACGGCTAACCATGATTAGTTTGTTACACTCTGCAGAGGTTTGCGCACTTTTCCCCACAAGACTCGATCGCCTCCGTTTGGTTTCTCGCACTACATGGTGTTTGAGAAGACGGATGACCGAGACATAGTCTTTCAGAAGCACTAGCACCTTACGATCGGGTAGACCGTACCACCTACAACCCCTACATCTGCTAGTCTACCACTGTAAGAGTTCGCACAACTTAGTCAACTATGCCAGAGCCCATAATGGCTTGTGGCTGCACACGGAAGTTTCTAGTATGAATAATCTCATGATCCCTTTGGGCCTGGGTGGCGGTCCAAGAAAACAGGCAAGTCCTGGAAACCCCAGGTGCCTCAATCCACCCAGATGTGTGTTAGGTTGCCACCTTAAATAAACCATTAATTAATAATCTCACATCTGTCATGGATATCACTCACCCAATCCACGTCTACTAGCATAGCATGGCATAATAAGCAAACGTAGAAGTAACTCCCAAAGGTTTGATAATAAACGGGTAATAGGTACTACCTCATCTACTTCCCATCCCACAATTTAATTAGATCCTAATCATGCAATGTGTGAGGATTGATCTAATGCAATAAAACTGGGTTGTAGAAAAGGTATGATCAAAGTGTTACTTGCTTTGCTGATGATCCGCGAAACCTAGAGATTCGAAGTAACAAGCGGCGCACTCCGGGTATTCTATCGCAGACAAACAACAAGCATACAATAAGTACTCATCTAATGCACAGGTAAAACTCAAATAGAAGATCTAACCAGAAGGTTCAAATTAAGAACTCCGGTTGACAAAAGAATTAAATCGAACGAAGCAAAAGAAATAAAACGGCGAAAGAAAACAACTTCGTTCTAGTAATCTGGATCTAGGGCAAATTTTACAGTAGCAAAAACTTGTTTAAGTTGATTATTCGGAAAGAGGGTTTCGAGACGAAACTCCAGGCGCTTGAATCGCCTGATTCCGATAAACGAGCGAAAAGTTATACTAAAACGAAAATCGGATCAGAAATCGCGATCAGAAAATAACCGCGGAAAATCCGACAAAAAAGAAAAACGACGAACGGAATTTTTTTAAAAAAAAAAACTGCACGGAAAACGAGGCGGCAGCGGCGAACCTCGGGCGGCGCGCTCCGGCGAGTCGGCGGCGGCGGCGGCGACGGCGGCGGCGGATTAGGGTTAGGGTTTTCGGGGCTGGCGGCTTCTCTCCTCTCGGGCCGGCCTCGAGTGCTATTTAAAGGCCCGGCCGGCGGTTTCCCGGCCGGATACGGCCCGGAGTCGGTTACGCGGTTTTTTTCAAAAAAAACCGCTCGGAAGAAAAAATAAAAAGAAATACTAAACGGTCTCCAAAAATCGCGAAATAAATTTTGCCGGGTTCCTAAAATCAAGCCCGATAAAGTGAACATTTATCTGGGCCCAAACTACAACTTTGAAAAACGCGCATTTTTCCTAAATTCAAATAAAAATACCGAAAAACTCTGAAATAAAACTTATTTGATTTTTTTATTAAATCCTCAATATTTCTATATTTTGGGAAAGTCATTTTATTCCCTCTCTCATATTTTTGTAATAGAAATAATTGATGATAAAATAAATAAAATCAAATGATCCTGTTTACATAATTTGAGAAAACTCAAATATGTAAATAACAAAATCCCCAACTCTCTCCGTGGGTCCTTGAGTTGCTTAGGATTTTCTAGGATCAAAACCAAAAGCAAAATAAATATGATATGCATGATGACCTAATGTATAACATTCCAAATTGAAAATTTGGGATGTTACAAACCTACCCCCCTTAAGATGAATCTCGCCCTCGAGATTCGGGTTGGCTAGAAAATAGGTGAGGGTGGTCTTTGAGCAAATCTTCCTCTCGCTCCCAGGTGGCTTCATCCTCCGTGTGGTGGCTCCACTGAACTTTGCAAAACTTGATAACCTTGCTGCGAGTAACTCGGCTGGCAAACTCGAGGATCTTGACTGGTTTCTCCTCATAGGTCAAATTGTTATCCAATTGAATTGCTTCTAATGGCACTGTGTCTCTCAAAGGTATGTCAGTCATCTCCGCGTGACACTTCTTCAACTGAGACACATGAAACACATCATGCACTCCGGCCAATCCTTCTGGCAATTCCAACTTGTAGGCCACTTCTCCCATACGCTCCAAAACTCGATATGGTCCTACAAATCGTGGCGCTAACTTCCCCTTAACTCCAAAACGCTTAATCCCTCGAAGTGGGGACACTCGAAGATAAGCTCTATCTCCAACTTCGTAAACTGTCTCCTTGCGTTTAGAATCTGCATAGCTCTTCTGCCTAGACTGGGCTACCTTGAGCCTATCGCGAATCAACTTCACCTTCTGTTCAGACTCCTTAATCAGATCTGGTCCAAACAACTGGCGGTCTCCAACTTCGTCCCATGAAAACGGTGTCCTGCACCTCCTTCCGTACAAAGCTTCGAAAGGTGCCATCTTCAAACTGGTCTGATAGCTATTATTGTAAGAAAACTCTGCATATGGCAAATTATCGTCCCAACTAGATCCATAATCTAGCGCACAAGCTCTCAGCATATCTTCCAAAATCTGATTGACTCTCTCAGTCTGTCCATCTGTCTGCGGGTGAAAAGTTGTACTAAATTCTAGCCTAGTACCCAAAGTCTCATGCAACTGCTTCCAGAACTTTGAGGTAAACTGGGTTCCTCTGTCTGATACGATACTCCTCGGAACTCCATGCAAACATACGATCCTGGTCATGTATATCTTTGCCAACTTAGCACTGGTGTAAGTGGTCTTTACTGGAATGAAATGAGCTACCTTCATCAATCGATCAACTACAACCCAAATCGAGTCATAGCCTGAACGAGTCCTTGGTAATCCCGTGATGAAATCCATGCCTAGCTTATCCCACTTCCATTCGGGTATCGGCAATGGTTGCAACATTCCTGCTGGCTTCTGATGCTCTGCCTTTACTCTCTGACACACGTCACAAACTGCTACATACTCCGCAATATCCTTCTTCATTCCGGTCCACCAGAAGATATCCTTCAAATCCAAATACATCTTGGTATTTCCTGGGTGAATCGAATACGGTGAATCATGTGCCTCCTGCAGAATCAACTTCCTGATTTCCGGGTTGTTGGGCACATAAACAAGATCTTCAAACAATAGGGTGTCGTGCTCATCCTCATGAAATCCTTTAGCTTTTCCTTTGCTCAGTTTCTCCTTTATAGCGGCAATCTCTTTGTCGGTTTTCTGAGCTTCTCTGATTCTATCCATCAAAGTTGACTGAATTTCCAATGCTGCTACATAGCCTCTCGGAACTATTTCCAAACATAGTTCACGAAAATTTCCTGCTAACTCCTTGGGTATTTCTCCCGTCATTAGCGTGTTGACATGACTCTTACGGCTTAATGCATCAGCTACTACATTAGCTTTTCCGGTATGATAATGCAATTTCATATCATAATCCTTGATAAGCTCCAACCATCTCCTTTGTCTGAGATTCAACTCCTTCTGCGTGAAAATGTACTTCAAACTCTTATGATCCGTGTACACCTCACAATGATTTCCGATGAGGAAATGTCTCCATGTCTTCAACGCATGCACTACGGCTGCTAACTCCAAATCATGCGTAGCGTAATTCAATTCGTGAGGCTTCAGTTGTCTTGAAGCATACGAAACAACTCTTCCTTCCTGCATAAGCACTGCTCCAAGTCCTCGACGTGAAGCGTCGCAATACACCTCATAATCCTTGGTCTAATCTGGCAAAATCAACACTGGTGAGGTAACCAAACGTTTCTTCAACTCCTGGAAACTTGCCTCACACTCCTCAGTCCATTTAAACTTAGTATCCTTCTTTAGCAACTCCGTCACTGGCTTTGCGATCTTTGAGAAGTTCTCAATAAATCTCCGGTAGTATCCTGCGAGTCCAAGAAAACTCCGGATCTCTCCAACTGTTGTTGGTGCTTCCCACTTGGTCACGGTTTCAACTTTAGCGGGATCTACTGCTATACCTTCTCCAGATATAATGTGTCCGAGGAATCCTACTTCCTTCAACCAAAATTCACATTTGCTGAACTTGGCATATAATTGGTGTTCTCTGAGCTTTCCAAGTACCAAACGCAAATGCTCCTTATGCTCCTCTTCATTCTTCGAATATACCAGGATATCATCAATGAACACTACGACGAACTTATCCAAAAATTCCATAAACACTTTGTTCATCATGTTCATAAAATAGGCAGGTGCGTTAGTCAGACCAAATGACATAACGGTATACTCATACAGCCCATACCTGGTGGTAAAAGCTGTCTTTGGAATATCCTGTTCTGGAATCTTCAACTGGTGGTATCCTGATCGCAAGTCGATCTTGGAAAATACTTCAGCTCCTTGTAATCGATCAAACAGATCATTGATCATTGGTAGTGGGTACTTGTTCTTGATCGTTACTTCGTTCAATCCTCGATAGTCAACAACCATCCTTAAAGATCCATCCTTCTTCTCCACTAGAAGTACTGGCGATCCCCAAGGCGAAGAACTTGGGTGAATATATCCCTTATCCAGTAACTCCTTAATCTGCTTCTTAATTTCCACCAAATCTTTTGCTGGCATCTTATATGGTCTCTTCGATATTGGCCCAGTGCCTGGCAAAAGCTCAATCAAAAACTCAATGTCTCTATCCGGTGGCATGCCTGGCAACTCTTCGGGAAATACATCCGGAAAATCCTTTACCACTGGTACTTCCTCCTGCACAACTCCTGTTAGGAAATTTACTTGTGTCCTTTTTGGTACATGCCGGGATACATACTTGATCCTTCTCCCTTATAGTGTAGTAAGCAAAATTGACTTACTAGCACACTCAATATTCCCTTCATACTTTGATAATCAATCCATGCCTAATATCACATCCAATCCTTGAGATTACAATATTATTAGGTCTGAGGGAAAAACATAGTTACCAATCCTTAATGGTAACCGATCACACCATAAACTGGCCACATACTCTGCTCCTGGCGAGGTTACTAACATGGGTGACCTAAGGGCTTGGGTTGGTAGGTTATACTTATCCACAAATCCCCTTGAGATGTATGAATGCGATGCACCAGTATCAAAAAGAACGAGTGCAGTAAATGACTTAACCAAAAACTTACCTATTACTGCATCGGGCTGAGCTTCAACCTCCTCCACGCTAACGTGGTTCACCTGTCCCCTATTGAAAGGGTTCGGCTTCTTCCCAGAACTTCCATTGCCATTTTGGCCTTCAGGACATTCATTTGCAAAATGTCCTGGCTTCGAACACTTATAGCAAGTGACGTGGCTCAAATCCTTCTTGGCTGGGGTTGATGGGGTGCTACGATTCTGTCCATTACTTCCTCCATTCCCATTACCATTCTTGGTACCATTGTGATTGTGCGAGCTACCTACTCCATGGGTATGCTGAAAATGTCCTCCTGGTCTAGGGGTAAAACGAGGCTTCTGCTGAGCTCCTGAATTATACTTTCCTTGTCCATACTTCCTCTTGCGGTTCTCAATTTGCTGCTGCTTCCCTTCAATCATAAGAGCACGATCTACCAACTCCTGGTAGTTGTTGAAGGTGGCTACCATCAACTGCATGCTCAATTCATCATTCAGTCCTTCCAGGAATTTCTCCTGCTTAGCTGCATCCGTAGCAACGTCATCTGGGGCATAACGTGCTAACTTACTAAACTCCTCCACATACTGGCCAACTGTCCGTCCTCCTTGGCGCAAGTTACGAAACTCACGCTTCTTCATGGCCATTGCTCCTACTGAAACATGGGCGGTGCGAAAAGCTTGCTGAAACTGGTCCCATGTGATAGTGTCGACTGGGAAAGTGGCTGTGAAATTCTCCCACCAAGATGTTGCGGGTCCTTCTAACTGATGTGCGGCAAACTTAACCTTCTCCACATCTGTGCATCCTGCTGTGGTCAACTCTCTAGCTATCTTGCGGAGCCAATCATCTGCTACTATCGGCTCGGTGCTACTGGAAAACACCGGCGGATTCAGCCTAAGAAAACGGGCTAAGTGGTCAACAGGTGGTGGTGGTGGATTGTTGTTCCCTTGATTCTGATTCTGAACTAGCAACTGCATCAGGGTGTTCTGCTGCTGGATCAACTGGGTGAGCTCCGACGGAAAGGCAAATCCGGGGTCATGTCTCGGAGGCATCTGAGGGTTTTAGAAAAGATGAGATATAAGAATAGAGGGGGTCTAAAGAGAAAACACTACCCATATGCACATGAGGCAAAAGCACACAATTCACTTCAATCAATCAAACAAAGGCATACAATCGATCTAGCTATCGCAAAAGTGCTCGGACTACTATATTTACATGGTGGACTACTACTTCTGATGAGGTGGTCTACTAGAAATATTCTACGGTTGTAGACTCCATAATATCTGCTCCTGTTTCATCCACATGGTCATCATCACTACTATCTTGTTCCGAGTCGGTGGCGTCAATGATGATGTAGTCCTCCGGGCTAATCTCCTCGGATTCTTTGTCTTCATCTACTGGTGTCGGGCCTCCCATAAATATTCCAATCTTCTTGATCAGATCGTCATTCTTCTCCACCAATACTTCAATTTCTTCTTCATAACCTTCGCGTATAGACTTGAGTTCTTCCTCCAGTTCCTTGATTCTAGTCTTAGCCTTCTTCAGATCTATCATGTCGGCGCACATTTGATTCTCTTGTCGTCGAATGTGCTGGTTTAACTCCTGAATAGAAGCTGCAATTGATCTATCCTTCCTGGTGCTGATCATCTCCCAGTGTTCATCTCGGCGTCCGCAAATCTGGTAGATAGTATCCTTAAGATCCTTGCGGTAGACTTCTCCAATGCGTCCCATGGTGATGTGAGCTGCCATACTCTTTCCTAGAGTCCAAGTTGGGGCATCAAAAGAAAACTCTATGGGCTTAGTGACTGGCATGAATGTCCTTCCTGGAACTTGAACTTGAATCATCCAGCGCTCTTCTTCAGGTAAAGTGGCGTTGTAGGTTCCCGTGAAGCTTGGTATTCCTATGTTCAGGTATCTAGTGACTTCCTTCAAGTGGCGTCCAATGGGTGTATCTTCATCCGGTTGGGTGAACTTGTTCCTTGCATCCGCCATCCTAAAGAGTAGAGAAGATGAGAAGTCAGAAGAGAAGAGAGTGATCTAGTGATCTAGGTCTTTAGCTTAGTGGTCGTGTCCTACAGTCAACGTGTGCTCTGATACCATCTCTGTAGCGACCAGACCTCAAACAGTCTGATCTCTGTGCTCCGGTGTCATCCCTGGATCAGTAATGCTGACACCACACAGTACTCGGAGGATTTATAGCAGAGTAGCAATCACACACTTATTACATCGAGTGTCTCAAAAGAGAACTTATTACAATAAATATGGCTTAAGGTCATCTAATAACAATAACAGCGGAAGGCTTGGAAGATAAGTGAGTTCATCAACTCCAACGGCATCACTGAGTATAGAACCACGACCTAAAAGTCCTCAATCATCGTCTAAAAAGTCTGCAACATTAACGTTGCAGCCCGAAACGGGTCAGCACATGGAATATGCTGGCAAGGTAACACATAGAGAGTAATGGAATGCAACAACTATACTATATGCATATTTGGCTGGTGGAAAGCTCTATGGTTATTGTTTTTGCGTAAAGCCAATTTTTCCCTACTTCAAAAGAATAAAATTAATTACTATCATGGTGGTTGTGAAACATTGAGAATGGTTGACAGCATCCTCAATCCCAATTAAGTAACATCATTAAAATCCCACAAAATTAATTTAGGGTAACATGTTGAGATTCACATGAAAATCCAGGTACTAGATACTCAAGATGTCCATAACCGGGGACACAGCTAACCATGATTAGTTTGTTACACTCTGCAGAGGTTTGCGCACTTTTCCCCACAAGACTCGATCACCTCCGTTTGGTTTCTCGCACTACATGGTGTTTGAGAAGACGGATGACCGGGACATAGTCTTTCAGAAGCACTAGCACCTTACGATCGGGTAGACCGTACCACCTACAACCCCTACATCTGCTAGTCTACCACTGTAAGAGTTCGCACAACTTAGTCAACTATGCCAGAGCCCATAATGGCTTGTGGCTGCACACGGAAGTTTCTAGTATGAATAATCTCATGATCCCTTTGGGCCTGGGTGGCGGTCCAAGAAAACAGGCAAGTCCTGGAAACCCCAGGTGCCTCAATCCACCCAGATGTGTGTTAGGTTGCCACCTTAAATAAACCATTAATTAATAATCTCACATCTGTCATGGATATCACTCACCCAATCCACGTCTACTAGCATAGCATGGCATAATAAGCAAACGTAGAAGTAACTCCCAAAGGTTTGATAATAAACAGGTAATAGGTACTACCTCATCTACTTCCCATCCCACAATTTAATTAGATCCTAATCATGCAATGTGTGAGGATTGATCTAATGCAATAAAACTGGGTTGTAGAAAAGGTATGATCAAAGTGTTACTTGCCTTGCTGATGATCCGCGAAACCTAGAGATTCGAAGTAACAAGCGGCGCACTCCGGGTATTCTATCGCAGACAAACAACAAGCATACAATAAGTACTCACCTAATGCACAGGTAAAACTCAAATAGAAGATCTAACCAGAAGGTTCAAATTAAGAACTCCGGTTGACAAAAGAATTAAATCGAACGAAGCAAAAGAAATAAAACGGCGAAAGAAAACAACTTCGTTCTAGTAATCTGGATCTAGGGCAAATTTTACAGTAGCAAAAACTTGTTTAAGTTGATTATTCAGAAAGAGGGTTTCGAGACGAAACTCCAGGCGCTTGAATCGCCTGATTCCGATAAACGAGCGAAAAATTATACTAAAACGAAAATCGGATCAGAAATCGCGATCAGAAAATAACCGCGGAAAATCCGACAAAAAAGAAAAACGACGAACGGAATTTTTTTTAAAATAAAAACTGCACGGAAAACGAGGCGGCGGCGGCGAACCTCGGGCGGCGCGCTCCGGCGAGTCGGCGGCGGCGGCGGCGACGGCGGCAGCGGATTAGGGTTAGGGTTTTCGGGGCTGGCGGCTTCTCTCCTCTCGGGCCGGCCTCGAGTGCTATTTAAAGGCCCGGCCGGCGGTTTCCCGGCCGGATACGGCCCGGAGTGGGTTACGCGTTTTTTTTCAAAAAAAAACCGCTCGGAAGAAAAAATAAAAAGAAATACTAAACGGACTCCAAAAATCGTGAAATAAATTTTGCCGGGTTCCTAAAATCAAGCCCGATAAAGTGAACATTTATCTGGGCCCAAACTACAACTTTGAAAAACGCGCATTTTTCCTAAATTCAAATAAAAATACCGAAAAACTCCGAAATAAAACTTATTTGTTTTTTTATTAAATCCTCAATATTTCTATATTTTGGGAAAGTCATTTTATTCCCTCTCTCATATTTTTGTAATAGAAATAATTGATGATAAAATAAATAAAATCAAATGATCCTGTTTACATAATTTGAGAAAACTCAAATATGTAAATAACGAAATCCCCAACTCTCTCCGTGGGTCCTTGAGTTGCTTAGGATTTTCTAGGATCAAAACCAAAAGCAAAATAAAATATGATATGCATGATGACCTAATGTATAACATTCCAAATTGAAAATTTGGGATGTTACATTAATGAATCTTTTGATGCAAACTATAAACTGTTTAAGAATCAGAATGGTGAAGTGTTTGCCAGGTATATTGGTACTAACTGCAGGAATGGACCGGCTATGAAGAAGATCTGGGTGCCGAAAAGTTGTTTGGAGAATCTTCTTGTGAATGTCATCATGACACCATAGGTGAAGAAGACAAACCCCAGACCACAGGCTTCATACGGTCCAAAGGCTTCATACAGACAGAGGACTCACCTGAGTCGCACTAACGCAAATGTTTTGCAGGGAAGCCATACTCAGGCCTATGAATATGAGCGCGGTTCAACAAACCGCCGTGTTCATAAGACCAAGAACTATTCTGCTTATTCTTATGAGTACTATTGTCCACCTGCAAGACTTTTTGCTAGGGCTCCAAAGCCAAAGTTCTCAGATGCTGCACTTAGACTCATTGCTTCGAAGCCACCCTTGAAGATGTGGGTGGCTAAGAAAGCTTAACTCTCTTTTGCAGGGAAAGGTCTCCAGCCGAAAACCAAAATCGTCTGACATTATTACTGGGGACCTTAAACATCTTGTAGGGCGCAAGATCAAATGCCCAAATGGTCTTATTATGTACTTTGTTCCTGAATCGCTTGCTACTTGCCCTATCAGTCCTAATCTAGATCTAAGCTTTAATAATCCACTGGTTCGTCAAATGTTTTTTGCTTCACAATTCTCTTCGTGAAGCCTATCCCCCTAACTGCACTGTAGGGTACGACACCAGCTGCTTTAGAATGGATTATTGATAGTGGGTGTACAAATCACATGACTGGCAAGCGAAGCCTTCTCATGGACTCAACTTTACGTCCATCTGACAAAAGTCACATCACATTTGCTGACACTGGTAAAAGCAAGGTATTGGGTCTAGGTAGAGTTGCAATCTCAAAGGATCAACACATGGATAAAGCCATGCTTGTTGAATCCCTTGGTTTCAACTTAATGTCTGTCTCAATGCTTTGCGATTTAAACATGATTATGATGTTTGGAAAATATCGTTGCCTTGTACTAATGGAATCTGACAAGTCTCTAGTGTTTGAAGGGTATCGGAAAGATGATTTTTACGTGGTAGATTTCTCAGCAGGACCACAACTTGCAGTATGTCTTCTAGCAAAAGCTTCTGAATGCTGGCTCTGGCATCGGAGGCTAGGGCATGCTGGCATGAGGAACCTCCACACCCTTGCAAGGAAGAAGCATGTCATAGGCATCGAGGGCGTCAAGTTCAAGAAGGATCACTTATGTGGTGCCTGTGAAGCAGGAAAGATGACGAGGGCCAAGTATCCCTCGAAGACAATCATGACAATGACTCAACCCTTCAAACTGCTCCACATGGATCTTCTCGGACCCACTCATTACTCAACTCTTACTACTACTGCTTGTCTCTATGGCTTTGTCATTGTTGATGATTATTCAAGATATACTTGGGTGCATATAATCCTCTACAAGACTGAAGTGCAGGATGTCTTCAGACGCTTCGCCAGTCGAGCAATGAACAACTATGGCGCCAAGATAAAGCACATCAGAAGTGACAATGGCACTGAATTCAAGAACACTGGCCTAGATACATATCTTTATACCTTAGGCATCACACATGAATTCTCAGCTCCATACACGCCACAGCAGAATGGCGTCGTCGAACGCAAGAACAGAACACTTATTGAGATGGCCCGGACGATGCTTGATGAATACAAGACTCCAAGAAAGTTCTGGCCTGAAGCCATTGATACTGCATGCCACATCATCAACCGTGTTTATATTCACAAGCTTCTGAACAAGACATCCTATGAGCTCCTTATTGGCAAGAAGCCAAATGTCAGTTACTTCAGAGTATTTGGCGCCAGGTGCTGGATCAAGGATCCACATCACACTTCAAAATTTGCACCAAAAGCACATGAGGGTTTTATGCTTGGATATGGAAAGGATTCGCACTCCTACAGAGTCTTCAACCTCTTTCACTATAAAGTGGTTGAAACAGTGGATGTGCGGTTTGATGAGACGAATGGCTCACAAAGAGAGCACCTGCCAAATGTGCTAGATGAAGTTCCATCCAGTGAATCAATCAAACTTATGGGAACTGGAGAAATCATACCGTCTGAAGCTCAACTTGAAGAGGAACTTATCATCTCCGCACCTAATCAACCTGAAGACAATGCTCAGCCTGAAGACAATCCCTCTAACGATGACAATGATCAGCAAGAGCAGAATCTTCGTCCTGTACATCCTCGTATTGCAAATGAAGTACAGATTGAGAGAATAATTGATAGCATCAATGCACCAGGTCCACTCACTCGTTCAAGGGCAACACAGCTAGCAAATTTCTGTGGGCACTTCGCATTCGTCTCAATATCTGAACCCAAGAAAGTTGAAGAAGCCTTCATGGAACCTGAATGGATTCAAGCTATGCAAGAAGAGCTTCAGCAGTTTGAGCTGAATAATGTAAGGGAACTGGTTAAGCGTCTTGATCCTCGCAAGCACAATATAATAGGCACCAAATGGATATATCGCAACAAGCAAGATGAGCATGGTCAAGTTGTCAGAAACAAAGCTCATCTCATCGCTCAAGGATACACTCAAGTTGAAGGGATTGACTTCGATGAAACATTTGCTCCTGTGGCTAGACTTGAAGCCATACGCATACTGCTGGCCTATGCAAATCATCATAACATACTTCTATATCAAATGGATGTGAAGAGCGCTTTTCTCAATGGCAAGATTGAAGAAGAAGTGTATGTTGCACAACCGCCTGGCTTTGAAGATCCAGAACATCCTGACATGGTGTACAAGCTCAACAAGGCACTGTATGGCCTCAAACAAGCCCCTCGAGCTTGGTATGACACACTCAAAGACTTCCTGAAGATCAAAGGCTTCAAATCTGGTTCCCTCGACCCCACTCTCTTCACGAAGACATATGATGGTGAACTGTTTGTGTGCCAAATATATGTGGATGACATTATCTTCGGCTGCACCAATCAGAAATACAGTGAAGAGTTTGGATATATGATGCAAGAGCAATATCAGATGTCCATGATGGGTGAGCTGAAGTTCTTCCTTGGTCTTCAAATACGTAAGCAACGCAACGACATCTTCATATCTCAAGAGAAGTACCTCAAAGATTGCCTGAAGAAATTTGGTATGCAAGACTGCAAAGGCTTCATGACGCCAATGCCAGCCAAACATCATCTGGGCCCTGACGACAATGGTAAAGAGTTTGATCAAAAGGTATACCGCTCCATGATTGGTTCTTTACTTTATCTATGTGCATCTAGGCCAGATATTATGCTTAGTGTTTGCATGTGTGCTCGATTCCAAGCGGCACCAAAGGAATCGCATCACTTAGCTGTGAAGCGAATTCTTCGATATTTGGCTTACACCCCAACACTAGGATTATGGTATCCAAAGGGCTCAGAGTTTGATCTGGTTGGATTCTCGGATGCTGATTATGCTGGTGACAAGGTGGATCGCAAGTCTACATCAGGCACATGTCATTTTCTGGGATGATCACTTGTATGTTGGTCTTCAAAGAAGCAGAACTGTGTATCTCTCTCCACTGCTGAATCTGAATACATTGCTGCTGGATCTTGCTGCGCTCAGCTTCTGTGGATGAAGAAAACACTCAAAGACTATGGCATTCATCTGAAGCAAGTGCCACTCTACTGCGACAATGAAAGCGCCATCAAGATTGCCAACAACCCAGTTCAGCACTCGAAGACAAAGCACATTGAAATTCGTCATCACTTTCTCAGAGATCATGTTGTGAAGGAAGATATTGATATCATACACGTCAACACTGAAGAGCAATTGGCAGATATCTTCACCAAGCCCTTGGATGAGAAGAGGTTTCGCAAGTTACGGTGTGAGCTAAATATCTTGGAATCCTCAAATGTCCTGTGATCAGGCACACATCCTAACACTTATGCATATTGATGACTTAGATGTGCAACACACGAAGTAAAGTATATCTTCAATCAATGAAGACATACATTCTAAGTGTGAATACATTAATGTGGAATTTGACCTCGGAGCGCCATGATAATTGTGCGCCGTGTCTGGGTCTAATACTTCCTATACGGTGGGTAACGCCACCACCAAATTCTTCTGTTTGAAGTGTTTTACCCATGGCGTTACATTTGCTATGTCTTCACATTTTGTTTGTCTTCATTATCAACTTGTCTTCATGATTATCTTCACTATGTTGGTTTGATTGTCTTTCTCACACACACACACATATATATACTAGTGTTCTGTCCTCTACAGCATTCACTTATAGCTATGTCTTCTTATTGAATCTTTTGAACTAAGTGAATGTGATCGGGCCCTAACCTCTCTATGCTTTCTATCTCAAACTCTATCTCTCCAAATCATATGCATTCTCTTGAAACTGTCGAATGTCTTCTCTGTGTCCTTGTCAGCAGAAGATACAGAGACAAACATTAAGTCTGCTTTCAATGCTAATTCCTTCACCTGAAACCCGGAGAAGTGGGAACGACCACCCGACAATCCAGGCATGCGTGGGAACGTGGAATAACCTCCGATATGTTGCATGATGGCCACGTGTCCTTCAGATGTGAATTACCAGGGGCACCTGTGTAATAACACTGTGCCGTCCCTGTCCCTATAAATACACGCCTCACCACAGTCATTATCATTTCTTCCACTCTCGCACAAACCCTAGCGCCACCGCTAGCCCTCGACGACGCCGGCGACGAAGCGCTTAGCTGTCGCGACCTTTCCGACGCCGTCTTCACGCCGGCCGCGGACATCATCTTCTCTGCCGTCGCCGTAGGTGTCCTCCATCGCCAAGTTAGGGCACGGACGATCAAACTTCTCGGCCTCCTCTTCCACTCCGTCTAGCAGTTCTTCGTGTGGTAAATAAAACTTCCTTTTTACGGCCCCTTTGATCCTATAGATTCACCACTTTCTGCCACAAGAAGTTTCTATTCACTCAAGTTGGATCTATTTCATACTGCATCTCATAATATGCCTAGTATGTTCACTTATGCTTCACAAAGTATTTAGATTCCTCACTTGTACTGATCCGTGGATTCGTACAAATCTGGAACCAACTCCTTATCTATGAGTGAATATCTTCGCACGATGAGGTCAATGTCTTCTAAACTGATTTATCTTCAAAATCTTCTGAGAATGCATATGACCTCTTCCCCTTCACTCGCACCTTAATGCTGTCACAGGTACATGTCCATGGGAGAATCCCTTGGTTCTCATAGTCTGCATTCATTTGCAGAATTCTTACAGCATCATATAAATTCTCCCGAAGCCAATTCCTGTTTGTCTAGCAAGCGAAAGCCTTTGAAGCCTTTGAACGTGTTGAAGCCATTCAGTTTAAAGTTCATGGCTGCAGAGAAATTAGTAAGGAAGGGTGGCAGAAAGCGTCGAGGTGAAACATCAAGAGATCTGCCCGATGACCTCTCAGAGTTGTACAAGACAGATCCAGAAGAGGATTACAATCAGCGCAAGACACAAATCCAATGGATTCGAAGATATTGGGCAGAACAATGGTTCAAGTACCGGTTTGTGACCAAGGAATATGCAGAGAAGAATGCCATCAAGCGACCATGGGGAGACATCCTATACAGAAATCTTCAACCCAGGTCCAGAGATGAAGCCATTGAACAAGGCTTCTATCCCTGCATGGTCCGTGGACCACAGCCTGCAGATGCTGACCCATCATGATTGCTATGGTGTCGTGACGACAATCTGTTCAAGCGCAACTTCCAGTTTGCCCAGAATTTGGCAAAGCAGAAGAAGAAGTCATTGGGACTAGACTTCAACCCTGGTCCCTCTGCTCCCCGTGCCGATGGCACCCGCGAAGCTGAACCCAATCTTGTTGGGCCCTTCTACAACCTGGAAGGTCTCATCACTCATATCATGGTTCAAGGGACAGTCGTGGATGAGCCTGCGGATGATGCTGAATCTGATGAAGCGCCTGCACCGCCGAAGCCAAAGAAACTGAAGCAGCCTAAAGCTTCAAAACCTGCCTCAACACCAAAAATCTCACGGGCGAAGCCACTGGCTACTGCACCTCCTGAAGACAGTGTGCAGTCTGAAGATTTTTCACGCATCTCCAAGCCCTCAAAAGTCAAGATGCCTCTGCAACACACCAGCCAAGAACTGACTGCTGCTGCTATTCTGCGCAACGACGCTATTGATCTGTCCAGCGATGAAGATCTTGCAAATGATGCTCTTGAGCAACTGATCAAGAGCAAAGAAGAAGCAGAAATCTTCAATGATTTGCCTCTCTTTGACGTGGCAATCATCCACAACTTCATTGATGAGTGGTTTGACATGCCCAACCTCAGCTTTGAAGATCTGCAACTTCCAATTGGCCTCAGTGTCGCCTTCCATGGCGCCATTGCTTTAGAGCTAGCTCTAGCTCAGCGCATCGTTGAACTGAAGCAAAAGATCGACTTTGAGAAAGCTCAGTTCAAGAAGCACATGGCCAAGCTCAGCGTGCAAGAGGTCAAAAATTTCAAGATCATGTTGCACGAGCTCAAACAAGCCTTTCTCAAGAAGCGTCAGGAAGCTCAAGGTTCTCGTGAGCGCATGAAGATCCTGGCTGACAAGTGTGCACAAGCCTACAATGAGGCTGAGAAGCGCAAGGCCCTTGGTCGTCCTGGCATCGATCCCAGGATGGCCGCAAAGAAGAAGAAGAAGCCAGCTGTGGCCAAACCCGAAGCACCAAGGCAGGAAGCACATCCCATTGTCTTCCCAACCAGCATGACTGGCTCGAAGCCAAAGGTGAGGTCAACCACTTCAGAACTGAAGAAGACGAGGACTGCTGAGGCTGAAGCGAGAAAGAGGAAGCATCCTGAAGCCTCTGCTGCTGCTCCCTCCAAGAAGAAGCGCAAGACCAAGAAGGATCGGGCTGCTCCCACAGAGCCCTTAGTTGTTGAACCTATCTCCATGATTCGCCCTGCAGCTGAACATCAAGAGCGCCAACTAACTGTCCATGAGCCTGCTTCCACAGAGGCTCATGAAGCTGAAGACATTCCAGCAGCTGATCTCACCGCTGCTGAAGACATTGGTCATCATGACAATGTTGAAGATGATGTAGTTCTTCCTCAGATCGAGCACAACTTGGTATCATCGCCCGTGCTTACGCGCAGCGAACTCATCAGCATTGGTTGTCCTCTAACGCCAATTGCTC
This sequence comes from Triticum urartu, assembly GCF_056163025.1. Taxonomy (NCBI): domain Eukaryota; kingdom Viridiplantae; phylum Streptophyta; class Magnoliopsida; order Poales; family Poaceae; genus Triticum; species Triticum urartu. The sequence continues at coordinate 568,506,021 of NC_141874.1, forward strand.
AGGATGCATCATGGGCTGATCACCCACAACAACAAGTCACACCACCCCGGCCAGAAGAAGAAGATGACTTTGAGGCCCAGCCAACTCCGTCTCCAGAGGCGTCGCCAGCGTTACACAGGCTTCGCAAAGGACCAAGGTCTCAAGTCCCTCTTTCGAGCGTTCCATAAGGAGAAGTGCCCCACCAATTTGTTGCACGTCAAGTGTTTCCAGATGCCACTCCTACTGTGAATGTCTCCGAGTCTGAGGCTAAAGCTGCTGAAGACATTCCGGCTGCATCAGCCGACGACACTCAAGAAGAAGAACATGTCCCTACTCCCCCCACTACTGAAGAAGCTGTTCTCGAGGAGAACGTGTCTGTGCCCGACCCTCCAGCTCATCAAGTGGAGGTTGAAAATCTTAAGGCTGCCACCACCAACACAAATGAAGCCTATGACGTTGTCATGGCTGAAGCAAATGTGGAGCCTGAACCAACCCATGTGCCAGAAGTCCGTGAAGCCATTGATGCTACTGCTCCTGTTACTGCGCCTGCTGCTTGTAACGCCCTTGATGCGGCTATATCTCCCTCGTGTCGAAGCACGACTTAGAGGCATAATCGCATTAAAAGCAATGTCGCAAGTGAGGTAATCTTCGCAAACAACCCATGTAATACAATAAGGGGAAAATATACATAGTTGGCTTACAATCGCCACTTCACACAAGTACATGAATAAAGCATTACAACATTCAAATACAATCACGGTCCGACTACGGAACCAAAATAAAAGAAGAACCCAAAATGCGACACGGTCCTTGATCGACCCCAACTGGGCTCCACTACTGATCAACTAGAACGAAACAACACAAAGGACAAGATCTTCATCGAGCTCCTCCTTGAGCTTGGTTGCGTCATCTGCACGGTTCAACGGCACCTGCAAGCTAGTTTTGGAAGTATCTGTGAGCCACGGGGACTCAGCAATCTCGCACCCTCGTGATCAAGACTATTTAAGCTTATAGGTAAGGCAAGGTAAAAATGTGGAGCTGCAGCAAGCGACTAGCATATATGGTGGCTAACATATTCGCAAAAGAGAGCGAGAAGAGAAGGCAAAGCACAATCGAGAAACTATGATCAAGAAGTGATCCTAGAACAACCTACGTCAAACATAACTCCAACACCGTGTTCACTTCCCGGACTCCGCCGGAAAGAGACCATCACGGTTACACACGCGGTTGATGTATTTTAATTAAGGTCAACTTTAGGTTTTCTACAACCGGACGTTAACAAGCTCCCATCTGCCCATAACCGCGGGCACGGCTTTCGAAAGTTCAAATCCCTGCAGGGGTGTCCCAACTTAGCCCATCACAAGCTCTCACGGTCAACGAAGGATATTCCTTCTAGCGGGAAGACCCGATCAGACTCGGAATCCCGGTTACAAGACATCCTCGACAATGGTAAAACAAGTCCAGCAAGACCACCCGATGCGCCGACATCCCGATAGGAGCTGCACATATCTCGTTCTCAGGGCAACACCGGATAAGCAATCCGTACAACTAAAACCAGCCCTCGAGTTTCCCCGAGGTGGCGCTGCAAGGGGCTCTAGTTTGGACCAACGCTTAGACAAGCACTGGCCCGGGGGGGTTAAAATAAAGATGACCCTCGGGATGTGCGACTCCCAAGGGAAAAAGGCTAGGTGGCGAATGGTAAAACCAAGGTTGGGCCTTGCTGGAGGAGTTTTATTCAAGGCGAACTATCAAGGGGTTCCCATTATTACCCAACCACGTAAGGAACGCAAAATCCGGGAACATAACACCGGTATGACGGAAACTAGGGCGGTAAGAGTGGAACAAAACACCAGGCATAAGGCCGAGCCTTCCATCCTTTACCAAGTATATAGATGCATTAATTAAATAAGATATATTGTGATATCCCAACAAGTAAACATGTTCCAACAAGGAACAACATCTCCATGTTCCAACAAGGAACAAACTTCAATCTTCACCTGCAACTAACAATGCTATAAGAGGGGCTGAGCAAAGTGGTAACATAGCCAAACAACGGTTTGCTAGGACAAGGTGGGTTAGAGGCTAGGTTCAACAATATGGGAGGCATGATAAGCAAGTGGTAGGTATCGCAGCATAGGCATGGCAAAAGAGCGAGCATCTAGCAAGCAAAGATAGAAGTGATTTTGAGGGTATGATCATCTTGCCTGAAATCCCGCAAGGAAGAAGAACGAGTCCATGAAGAAGATAAACGGACGTAGTCGAACGCATCCTCACAACACGACGTTACCAGAATCAACCCGAAGAAGAAGTACATCGGAAATAAAGCAAACAACATAGTAAACAACCATCACATAAGCATGGCATGATGCACAAACAAGTATGATGCATGTCCGGTTTAATGAAGCATGGCATGGCAAAGTGCACAAGCAAACCTACAAATTAAGTGGAGCTCAATATGCAACTCCGTTGCGTATTGACGAAACACCACGTGACTTATTTAGTTCGATCTCGTTTATGTACCCAACAAGATTAAATGTTGTTAGCATGGCAAGAGGGTGAAGCAAAGTAAAACTACCTATCTAGTCAAGTTTAAATGAGGCCAGAAATAACAAACAACAAATCTGGTAAATCCCCATATGCATTAGCAATTTAATGCAACAACAATTTTAACCAATCTTGAAGTTGTTAACATGATGCGGATGACATGATCAAGTTTATGCAATCTTATTAAAAGACAAGAGCAATATGAAGCATTTGTCACCGTGGTGGAAAGGAAAGGGGTGCCACGGCAACGATAACAAAAACGATGCCACGGTAGCGTTCCGGTTCCGGTAACTCGATTGAGATACCGATGCAAAGGAGAAGTGTGCGGTTGCATGCAGAAGATGGTGGGGCGCTCCCGGATACCGGGTGTCCCACGAGTTGGCGACAAGGAAACGAGTGACAATTTGAATAGGGTGCAAAACACGAGCATCTCAAACATCATAAACATACATTCACGGACGTCGCCTCGAGGTTATACCTTTGAAGCGTGCGGTATTGCGGCGCTTCGAGTTCGTAGTGGAAGTAGTGGTACATGGCGACGGTAGAGGTACACGTTTTTCTGTAGATGTTCGGGTCATCATGGAGGTACTTTGGGTCTTCGGACTCTCCAGTCCCATTCTTGCGACGGTAGTAGAAGTAGTGGCACTATCGGTCCTTGAGACGTCAATCGTTCGGGATCCGACTTGCGGGTTTTGCCGACATGAGTGGTACTTGGCATTTTTGTGTAGACGAACTTGGCGCATCCGAAGGGTCACACTTGTCGTCGTAGAAACTTGGTGAATCCAAGGTCTTCAAGGTCGACGGTAGTTGTACATCACATAATGGAACTTGACGGATCCGAGGACTCCGGCGTAGTGGTACACACATGTAGATGAACTTGACGGGTCGTCGTCATCCTGGTACTTGGCGTCCTTGATCGGGGCAGCAAAACGTGATCGAACTTGGCGGACGCAAGCAGCAACACGGGGCTGGCAGAGGCGATGCGGGGCCCACACAGAGGGTTGAATCAGCCAACGGGCGAGGCGGGTCTTGGCGCTGGCTCGCGGCTTCACGGGCCTCAGGCGGTGGCAAGGTGGCTACGCGGATGAACTGCTGGTGCTGCTCACCGGCAGGAGGACGACGAGGGAGGAGCAAGGCGGCGGCAAACTCGAGCTTGGGGACGAGGCACCGAGGACGAGGCAGGGGAGCAGCGGCCTGGTGGGTCTCCGGCGAACTTGCCCGCAGGGGCGCGCGGCGTCTACGAGCATCAGGGACGCGAAGGGAGGACCCAGCAGGGGCGTGTGAGAAGGAGGAGAGGCCGGCATGGCAGAAGTGGGGCTTGTGCACGGGAGGGAGCAGCAAGGCGGCACTGGAGGGAGGAGACGCCGGACTTGGGCTCCGGCGGGAGGGTGGAGGAGGCACAAGAGCACGAAGGGCGAGCGAGAGGTTAGCGGTGTCTCGGGCGCGGCGTGCAGAGGATGTAGCGTGAGGGAGAGAGCGAAGGGAGAGAGCGAGGCTGCGAGGGAGGCGGCGCTGGAGGAGGGATCGAGGGAGAGAAGTGGGATCGGGAGGCTGGCTAGGGTTCGGGAGCCCGGCTGGGCCTGGAGGACTAGGGAGGCCGGCGGCTGGGCCTCCAGGAACAAACGGGCCGGCCTGATCTCTTGGATGGGCTGCTCTCTTTCACTCTCCCTCCTTCAGACTCTTCCAAAAACAGAATAAAAATAGAATAAAGAAAAGAGAGAGAAGAATGAGTGGACACGAATTAGGGCATGGGGATTAACTCCCGAACTCGCAAAACAATGAGCTCGATCCCGAAAATAAAAGTGGCATGATTGCAAGAATTTAATTCAAATTCATTTGAATTTAATTCCAACTGTTTGAACAAGGACTAGGAATTAGAGGTGTCCAAAAATGTTCGGATTTTTGGTGGAGCTCCGGAAAAGCGATGAAAGAAATAATGGGCAAAGTTTGGAGGTGCAACTTGAAGCATAAGAGGCATGGAATTGAATTGCAAGTGTGTTATGGTGATCCCAAAGTTAATGGAATATTTACATATAGCTCCCTAATAATAGCAGGAGACTTAGAATATGTTTTAAAGAGAAGTCACCATGTGCATTTCCCTCAATTTAAATGGACCGAAGATCCATACGGTTTATTTATTTGAGTTGTAAAAGATTTATGAGATGATGACATGATGCAATGCAAAAAATAAAAGGGCAGGCACAAAAGAAACACACGGCGGAACCCGGAACATATGGAAGTCTTCTCGAGCATCGGTCTCGGGGAGTTACAACACTCCACCACTATGAGAGGATCTCGTCCCGAGATCTAGAATGGAACCGGAGGGACAACGGAAGAGAAAGAGAAGAGGTAAAACTAAGTTGCTTCTTTGACAAACGAGTGAAACCATGAACCTTGAGAGGTTGAAAAAATTGAAAGAAATGAAACAACGGAGAAGAACAAAGTTCAAAACACTCCGTTAAGAAAGAGGAAAAAAAGAAACCGATTCGGGTAGCACTCCGGTTGATAAGGGATGCAAGACTTGATAAGGCGAAAAGAACTTGTGCAAAAGGGGCACAACACTCCGGTTAAAAACAAGATAGAGAGGGAAAGAATGGTATAATTTGGAGAGCACTCCGACTGTAAACGGAAGGAATTGAACATGAATTTGACAAGATGAGGGGATACTTGATGAAAACAACAATACGCTGCCTCCGGAACTATTGAAAGAATGGCACAATGGGTAAGAACGATTTCAGGCGGCACTCCGGTTGAGAAGGGAGGCAAAAAACTTGATAGGATGGGAAGAACTCGAAAAGCGGGCATGACACTCCGGTTAAAAGGATAAGGACGAAAAGAACACGATCCTGACAAAACAAGAAGATGGGTTGCAGAGAGCAACATCACAATGCCTCCAGAACGCAGGGAAACAAGATCTTGAGAGAGCACGGTTACAACAAATGCTAGAACGGAGTTGTTGGAAAACCAACAACTAAAAGAATAAGCTTGATATGGTCTTATGGAATACATCTCAAATTATGAGGTGACAACCTGCCACTCACGGGAAAAAGAATTGGATTGATAAGAACAAGGAGACGAGAAACTTATTTCATCGGGAGGATAAATGAAGAACTAGGGTCGTTTATAAGCACCATAAATAGCAACAATCCTTAGGTAAAGCTTTAGGTAAAATATAACCCAAGGTAACTCCAATGACGAGATTGATGGATTTAAAATACCTCATTCTTAATAATATGTGAATCATGAAACATGAACTCAAATTATCAAGAATGACATAATACCACCTCCGATAATATGGTAGAAAGAATTTGCACTCCGGATTACAAGATGAAGAATACTTGAGCTCCTTTGAAAGGAATCTCGATGAACACTTTGAGAAGGAATATAAATCCTTGATGAACCATCATGTAGAACCTCCATGAAGAACTCCGGTAAACAAAAGGATAACGAAAAGAAAGAGAAGTTGGAAACACAAGGTGAAACCTTGTAATGATTTAGATGGATCTCCATGGTGATAATTGCGAGAGGTAGGAACTCCGGGAAAAAGATAAGATGAACAATTGAGATCAAGAATTTTGATGAACCTCCGGAATAGGGAATTAATCATTTGGATGAAACAAGAATAAGAATTACATTATGCTTATCCTTCACTAATTAAATTGATGACAATCAATGGATTTGGTACACTACTTATTCTCGTATCAAGGATTAAGAGAGATATAACATAAACTTGGGAAGGTCTTTAATGAACCACCGGTAGGATTGGAACAACGAATAAATTGATAAGATAACGAAAGAAGAGGAATCTTGCACGAACCACCGTAAGAATTAAAATGAACAAAGAAAAGATAAAGAAACACCGGGAATAATTAGCAAATAAATGAAGATGCTTGAGAGAAATTAGATCCATGAGAACGAAGAGATTATGAGCTGATTAGAGAATCCTTGATTTAAGCACCGGTATGAGTTGGAGAATGAGAGCTAAAAGCTGAGAATGAATGCTTCTGAGGTGATGGGCTCCGGATGATCAAACTGAAAAGACTCTTGAATTGCTCCGGATAGGTGAAAAGAATACTCACAATCAAAACAATTATGAGAGGATGGCAGTAAGCTAGCATCACGAATCTTGAAGAGAATGGAGCAAGATTGAGAGAAAAATCTTCTTCGATCTTCCAATGCAGAGAAAGACGACGAGAAACACCACCATGAATTATTTAGACACTCCGGAATGAAGAATGGAAAGGTTGAGCCAACGATGAAAAGAAATGAAAGATCTTCGAGAAAGGCATTTGACTGATGACAATTCATTCTTACGTCAAACTTTGAAATGAATTTGAGACTAACTCCGGGAGAATAAGAAGAGTCAGGTAAGATCCTGGAAAAGACCTGTGGGTTAGGGCCCACTCAAAAGATAGACCGTTGAACGATTACTTGAAAAGAGAGATTGCACCGGTTGAATAAAAAGGCTTGAATGATATAACATCCTCGAAATAGCTTGAATGAAAGAAGAGTGGATACACGAATCTTCGAGATATCTTCAGCACTCCGGAACAAATGAATAACGAAAATTTAATGATTTAGAGGTGCACCGGCAAGAGAAGGTATTGGGCAAAACTAAAGGACTATGGTCAAAACCAACGCTTGAATTGAACCCACCGGAGAAGAAAGAAAACCGAGAATGATGAGCTTGAAGCTCCATTAGAATCTTCATGAGAATCACCGGATAAGAATATTGACGGAAAAAGGATGGAGAGACTTCACAAAAAGGATATACTTGATAAACAAATCCGAGTCCTCGAAGAAAAGGGGGTGGGTGGGAGGGAAAAAAACAAAGGCAACTTTGAGACAGATGAAACAAACACCGTTGAGAAGAACTGATACTTGATCTTGCGGATGTTGAAATGTTCGGATCCACTTGAAGAGAAAACACGCCGATTGAAAAGGATTGGCAGCACAATCTCGATGACCGAGAAGGATTAGTACTCACATCGGAGTATGAGAACACCATTTGGGGAAGGTATGGAATCAACACTTGACATTGAAGCAACTCGAATACCACAACTCAAAAACAAAAACAAAGGATTGGCTTGCAGAATAAGCCAGAACAAACATATGATAGAGATTTCGTCCGAAGTTTTCGTGGTGGGGCCTACACGGGCTCGATCATACAGCACCATCATGTACAAGGCAGTGCACAAGACATACGAAGCGTCCCCGAGTCGGCATAGCCAAGGACTCTTTAAGACACAACGAGACCACTGTAAAACCGACCGTGAATAGGCGGACCACTAGACGTCGAACCCAAATTTCATATCATACATCTGTCGGAAAGATATCCTAAGAGCTACTTGAATTTCCACTTATAAACTCCCGAAATTTTCCGGTTATGCAATAAGGTGTTGGGGATACAGGGGAAGCATAATATCTCACCAAAACTAACAAATCCTACATCCAGCTGTATCCATCCTTCAACACATAACCAAGAAACCTTCGGAAATCGTCTACCTCAACCTTCGAAAAGCATCCGTTATATAAGTTATGGCAATACTCCCAAACTCCTGCCCCAGTACTGGGTGGCGTCGAGGTTATCTCACCAACAACTGGATAAAAGAGATTTTCGATGTCGGCAAAACTAAACTCAGGTATTCCAGAACTGCAATGATAAAATTGTGACGACAACACCTCGGAGCTCAACTCCCCGGGACACTGCCACAACCCCTAAATGACAGGAGGCACCAAGAACAATGTTCTCGTCACAAAACCATTGGAACGATTCCAAGATACCTGCGTGATCCTAAAAAAAATTAGTGAAATTTGAGAAGAGAAGAGACAAAACTCTACGTCAAGATGCCTCACCAGAGTGATGAAGGGACTGGGGAGTAAAAAGAATTCCTAAACTCTCCGATATATAATTCCTAAATGACTCAAAACATTTTTCTAGACTCAACAACGGCTGCTAAAAACGATCAAGCAGTGGGGGCTCCTAAGGTCGGGGAAGGCTCTGATACCAACTTGTAACGCCCTCGATGCGGCTATATCTCCCATGTGTCGAAGCACGACTTAGAGGCATAACCGCATTGAAAGCAATGTTGCAAGTGAGGTAATCTTCGCAAACAACCCATGTAATACAATAAGGGGAAAATATACATAGTTGGCTTACAATCGCCACTTCACACAAGTACATGAATAAAGCATTACAACATTCAAATACAATCACGGGCCGACTACGGAACCAAAATAAAAGAAGAACCCAAAATGCGACACGGTCCCCGATCGACCCCAACTGGGCTCCACTACTGATCAACTAGAACGAAACAACACAAAGGATAAGATCTTCATCGAGCTCCTCCTTGAGCTTGGTTGCGTCATCTGCACGGTTCAACGGCACCTGCAAGCTGGTTTTGGAAGTATCTGTGAGCCACGGGGACTCAGCAATCTCGCACCCTCGCGATCAAGACTATTTAATCTTATAGGTAAGGCAAGGTAAAAATGTGGAGCTGCAGCAAGCGACTAGCATATATGGTGGCTAACATATTCGCAAAAGAGAGCGAGAAGAGAAGGCAAAGCACGATCGAGAAACTATGATCAAGAAGTGATCCTAGAACAACCTACGTCAAATATAACTCCAACACCGTGTTCACTTCCCGTACTCCGCCGGAAAGAGACCATCACAGTTACACACGCGGTTGATGTATTTTAATTAAGGTCAACTTTAGGTTTTCTACAACCGAACGTTAACAAATTCTCATCTGTCCATAACCGCGGGCACGGCTTTCGAAAGTTCAAATCCCTATAGGGGTGTCCCAACTTAGCCCATCACAAGCTCTCACGGTCAACGAAGGATATTCCTTCTAGCGGGAAGACCCGATCAGACTCGGAATCCCGGTTACAAGACATCCTCGACAATGGTAAAACAAGTCCAGCAAGACCACCCGATGCGCCGACATCCCGATAGGAGCTGCACATATCTCGTTCTCAGGGCAACACCGGATAAGCAATCCGTACAACTAAAACCAGCCCTCGAGTTTCCCCGAGGTGGCGCTGCAAGGGGCTCTAGTTTGGACCAACGCTTAGACAAGCACTGGCCCGGGGGGGTTAAAATAAAGATGACCCTCGGGATGTGCGACTCCCAAGGGAAAAAGGCTAGGTGGCGAATGGTAAAACCAAGGTTGGGCCTTGCTGGAGGAGTTTTATTCAAGGCGAACTATCAAGGGGTTCCCATTATTACCCAACCGCGTAAGGAACGCAAAATCCGGGAACATAACACCGATATGACGGAAACTAGGGCGGTAAGAGTGGAACAAAACACCAGGCATAAGGCCGAGCCTTCCACCCTTTACCAAGTATATAGATGCATTAATTAAATAAGATATATTGTGATATCCCAACAAGTAAACATGTTCCAACAAGGAACAACATCTCCATGTTCCAACAAGGAACAAACTTCAATCTTCACCTGCAACTAACAATGCTATAAGAGGGGCTGAGCAAAGCAGTAACATAGCCAAACAACGGTTTGCTAGGACAAGGTGGGTTAGAGGCTAGGTTCAACAATATGGGAGGCATGATAAGCAAGTGGTAGGTATCGCAGCATAGGCATGGCAAAAGAGCGAGCATCTAGCAAGCAAAGATAGAAGTGATTTTGAGGGTATGATCATCTTGCCTGAAATCCCACAAGGAAGAAGAACGAGTCCATGAAGAAGACAAACGGACTTAGTCGAACGCATCCTCACAACACGACGTTACCGGAATCAACCCGAAGAAGAAGTACACCGGAAATAAAGCAAACAACATAGTAAACAACCATCACATAAGCATGGCATGATGCACAAACAAGTATGATGCATGTCCGGTTTAATGAAGCATGGCATGGCAAAGTGCACAAGCAAACCTACAAATTAAGTGGATCTCAATATGCAACTCCGTTGCGTATTGACGAAACACCACGTGACTTATTTAGTTCGATCTCGTTTATGTACCCAACAAGATTAAATGTTGTTAGCATGGCAAGAGGGTGAAGCAAAGTAAAACTACCTATCTAGTCAAGTTTAAATGAGGCCAGAAATAACAAACAACAAATCTGGTAAATCCCCATATGCATTAGCAATTTAATGCAACAACAATTTTAACCAATCTTGAAGTTGTTAACATGATGCGGATGACATGATCAAGTTTATGCAATCTTATTAAAAGTTGACAAGAGCAATATGAAGCATTTGTCACCGTGGTGGAAAGGAAAGGGGTGCCACGGCAACGATAACGAAAACGGTGCCACGGCAGCGTTCCGGTTCCGGTAACTCGATTGAGATACCGATGCAAAGGAGAAGTGTGCGGTTGCGTGCAGAAGATGGTGGGGCGCTCCCGGATACCGGGTGTCCCACGAGTTGGCAACAAGGAAACGAGTGACAATTTTAATAGGGTGCAAAACACGAGCATCTCAAACATCGCAAACATACATTCACGGACGTCGCCTCGAGGTTATACCTTTGAAGCGTGCGGTACTGCGGCGCTTCGAGTTCGTAGTGGAAGTAGTGGTACATGGCGATGGTAGAGGTACACGTTTTTCTGTAGATGTTTGGGTCATCGTGGAGGTACTTTGGGTCTTCAGACTCTCCGGTCCCATTCTTGCGACGGTAGTAGAAGTAGTGGCACTATCGGTCCTCGAGACGTCGATCGTTCAGGATCCGACTTGCGGGTTTTGCCGACATGAGTGGTACTTGGCATTTTTGTGTAGACGAACTTGGCGCATCCGAAGGGTCACACTTGTCGTCATAGGAACTTGGTGAATCCAAGGTCTTCAAGGTCGACGGTAGTTGTACATCACATAATGGAACTTGACGAATCCGAGGACTCCAGCGTAGTGGTACACACATGTAGATGAACTTGACGGGTCGTCGTCATCCTGGTACTTGGCGTCCTTGATCGGGGCAGCAAAACGTGATCGAAATTGGTGGACGCAAGCAGCAACACGGGGCTGGCAGAGGCGATGCGGGGCCCACGCAGAGGGTTGAATCAGCCAACGGGCGAGGCGGGTCTTGGCGCTGGCTCGCGGCTTCACGGGCCTCAGGCGGTGGCAAGGTGGCTACGCGGATGAACTGCTGGTGCTGCTCACCGGCAGGAGGATGACGAGGGAGGAGCAAGGCGGCGGCAAACTCGAGCTTGGGGACGAGGCACCGAGGACGAGGCAGGGGAGCAGCGGCCTGGTGGGTCTCCGGCGAACTTGCCCGCAGGGGCGCGCGACGTCTACGAGCATCAGGGACGCGAAGGGAGGACCCAGCAGGGGCGTGTGAGAAGGAGGAGAGGCCGGCATGGCAGAAGTGGGGCTTGTGCACGGGAGGGAGCAGCAAGGCGGCACTGGAGGGAGGAGACGCCGGACTTGGGCTCCGGCGGGAGGGTGGAGGAGGCACAAGAGCACGAAGGGCGAGCGAGAGGTTAGCGGTGTCTCGGGCGCGGCGTGCAGAGGATGTAGCGTGAGGGAGAGAGCGAAGGGAGAGAGCGAGGCTGCGAGGGAGGCGGCGCTGGAGGAGCGATCGAGGGAGAGAAGTGGGATCGGGAGGCTGGCTAGGGTTCGGGAGCCCGGCTGGGCCTGGAGGACTAGGGAGGCCGGCGGCTGGGCCTCCAGGAACAAACGGGCCGGCCTGATCTCTTGGATGGGCTGCTCTCTTTCACTCTCCCTCCTTCAGACTCTTCCAAAAACAGAATAAAAATAGAATAAAGAAAAGAGAGAGAAGAATGAGTGGACACGAATTAGGGCATGGGGATTAACTCCCGAACTCGCAAAACAATGAGCTCGATCCCGAAAATAAAAGTGGCATGATTGCAAGAATTTAATTCAAATTCATTTGAATTTAATTCCAACTGTTTGAACAAGGACTAAGAATTAGAGGTGTCCAAAAATGTTCGGATTTTTGGTGGAGCTCCGGAAAAGCGATGAAAGAAATAATGGGCAAAGTTTGGAGGTGCAACTTGAAGCATAAGAGGCATGCAATTGAATTGCAAGTGTGTTATGGTGATCCCAAAGTTAATGGAATATTTACATATAGCTCCCTAATAATAGCAGGAGACTTAGAATATGTTTTAAAGAGAAGTCACCATGTGCATTTCCCTCAATTTAAATGGACCGAAGATCCATACGGTTTATTTATTTGAGTTGTAAAAGATTTATGAGATGATGACATGATGCAATGCAAAAAATAAAAGGGCAGGCACAAAAGAAACACACGGCGGAACCCGGAACATATGGAAGTCTTCTCGAGCATCGGTCTCGGGGAGTTACAACACTCCACCACTATGAGAGGATCTCGTCCCGAGATCTAGAATGGCACCAGAGGGACAACGGAAGAGAAAGAGAAGAGGTAAAACTAAGTTGCTTCTTTGACAAACGAGTGAAACCATGAACCTTGAGAGGTTGAACAAATTTAAAGAAATGAAACAACGGAGAAGAACAAAGTTCAAAACACTCCGTTAAGAAAGAGGAAAAAAAGAAACCGATTCGGGTAGCACTCCAGTTGATAAGGGATGCAAGACTTGATAAGGCGAAAAGAACTTGTGCAAAAGGGGCACAACACTCCGGTTAATAATAGCAGGAGACTTAGAATATGTTTTAAAGAGAAGTCACCATGTGCATTTCCCTCAATTTAAATGGACCGAAGATCCATACGGTTTATTTATTTGAGTTGTAAAAGATTTATGAGATGATGACATGATGCAATGCAAAAAATAAAAGGGCAGGCACAAAAGAAACACACGGCGGAACCTGGAACATATGGAAGTCTTCTCGAGCATCAGTCTCGGGGCGTTACACTGCTGGTCCTTGGTTTGACTATCACGTTGAGCACAGGCCTCAGGTACAGAAGCCAATGCCAAGGTTGCCCAGGTTTCCAGGTCCTGCATCAGCACCCGGATCCTTTAATGTCAATGGCTTCAAAGCAGACAACACCTTCTTCAATAGCACCAAGAACCCCTACTCAAGGGAAAGAATATCTTCTGATCGGTTCTAGAGCTATCCGCAGCGAAGTTATTACTCATGCATTCTGTACAATCAAGGTCGCATTTTCCCTCACATGCGTCTTGACACTGAAGCCATAACTGGTCTGCCCTGCTTGGAAGAAGCTCTGGATTGCTTCAAGGAGTCTGGATTGTTGCCTTTCGTCACCGACCAAGAGCACTGGAACGAAGAGTTGTTGCTCCAATTCTATGCCAGTCTTCACATTCGTGGCTACAACAGAGATCCGAAGACTTGGGTCCTTGAGTGGATGACCAGCAATGTTCATCACGAAGCCACAACCTTTGACATCATTGAGCTCACTGGTCTGCCACTCCTGGAGATCTTTTTGAACCTGGTTGTCAGCTTCACAGTGAAGCTATGGAGAGCATCTTTCAGAAGCCTGAACCAAACATGAGTCAAATGCTTAGCATGATGAAGCCTTTGCCTCCAGATGTTGCATATCCTAAGGAGTTCTTTGTTGAAGACCTTGAGTATCTGCCACGCACTATCTATCACATTACCAGGCGAACTCTCTGGCCCATCAAAGGACATTCTCCACATGCAAAGCTGGAAGGTGCAATGAAGACTTTGGTCTTTTATATTCTTCACGGCAAATGCTTCAATGCACAAGACTTCTTCATCCGCCAACTTGCTGCATCAGGATCTGATCTTTTTGGCTTAAAGTTTTACGCTCCATGGATAATGTGGCTGATCAAACTACACTCAGCTGTCTCATATCAGCCCTCTGCTCGCAATCATCAGATCTTTCTACCTGACGTTGATATGTCCGTTGAAGCCATCTATCCAGAACCTGCCAAGGAGCCTTTTAGTCTTCAAAATGCTGAGCATCAAAGTTTCTCGCAAAACATTGAAGGTGTTGAAGCAGTCACTCGTGTTTATCCTCTGGCTGGTACTACATGTGCACCTCATCGTGCCCTCACTGAAGCCACTGAAAGCACTATTGCCCAACGGCCCAAGAAGCAATCTCGTGTTCTCAATGACCGAGAGCTTCTGGCTGCCCTTCATTAGAAACAGGATAGGCATCATGACTGGCTGAAGCGCCAAATGCAAAGCCTCTTGGTGGATGTCAACCGCATTCGCAATCTTGCCACCAAGAATGCCTTTGTTGCCCATGAAACCTGTCAGTGTACATGGAAAGGGCTGACGCTTATGTGTTCTGAAGATGATCTTCAAGAGGATGGCTTCTCTGAACGTTTCAAGTTTGACTCCACACCTCCAAGAAGGACTGTGCTGCGACGACTCCGTCTCTTGAAGACTCTGAGTTCTCTTCCTCCGCGGCAACTGTGAATGCCAGAGTGATCGAGGACGAAGATGATGCCACTTCACCGCCCCCTACTTCTGCACGCATCGACACTGCCCCGAGTTCGTCTGCACCGCCAAACAACACTGGCGACCTTGCTGCTTCACCTACTCCTCATGGGAACGAGTAGACGCTCTATGTCTTCAAACCTTTTTGGTCCTTACTGACAAAAGGGGGAGAAGCATATGAGTTTGATAGTCTTAAAGCGGGTCCATATGGGCGGTTGCTTTATGTTTTGCCTAGTGTTTACAACTCTCGTTTTGATACATTTGGTTCTTTGAGTTGTAACACTTAAACTCGATGGTCGTCTGCTACTTATTTGCTATTCTGTGATGCGATGATAAATTCCGCATGTGCGACAATAAATTCCGCACTTAGATCATTTTGCAGACGTCCATTTTTCATTATGCATGTCATTATCTTCAATACTTTTCATGCATGATGAATTGTCATCATAAGTTGAAGATGATCTCCACAAGTACAACCTGCCATGTGCATTTGCATTCCAAAAGCAAATTACTTATATGCACATCTTCAGGGGGAGCCCTTGTAACTTATGAAGACAATTCCCTATCCTTTACAATTTCACATATTATATTCCCCGTTGAAAACTTCAACTAGTTTGTCATCAATCACCAAAAAGGGGGAGATTGTAAGTGCATCTAGTGCCACCCCTAGTTGGTTTTGGAGTATTGACGACAAACCTAGTTGAGGGACTAATGTGTTTGTGAGAATTGCAGGATAACACAGGTAGAAGTCCCTCATTGATTCGGTTTTCCTACCAGAGATGACCCCTAAAAATGTATGAAGACATTGAAGTCAAAGGTGGTATGTGAAGACATTCACATTGAAGATTATGACAAGAGAAGACATCGTGTGAAGACTTAGCAGTTTCGTCGTTCTGTGTTTTTCTTTGTTGAGTCATAGGAACCACCGTACTGTTAAGTGGGGTCCAAGAGAACCAGTCAGAATGACTAAAGTGATGCTTAACCAAAATCCTATGTCTTCGAGTGAAGACTATGAGAGCGAATCTTGTCCAGAGTTGGACAAGTCAGCTTTGCTTGTAGCCCAAGTAAAGTTGACATGTGTGTTTGAAATCTGACCATTGGAACACGTGTCAGTTCCTTAGTGACCCAGGGTCATTTCGGACAAATCAGGTCGGGTTGCCTAGTGGCTATTAATAGCCCACCCCCTACAACCATAAACGGTTGGCTGCTCAGAGTTAAAGTACGGCTTTTGTTGTTTGAGAGCAACCCACCTCGAAGCCTTTGAGAGAGAATTCCTTGCGAGGATAAATCCCTAAACACCCAGAGCCAAAGAGTGTTAGGCATCACTTAAGTCTTCCTTTCTGTGTGATCTGAAGACTTATTACACTTGAGGACTGTGAATCCTCCAGCCGGTTAGGCGTCGCATTCTGAGCATCCAAGAGTCATTGTGGATCGCCGGTGAACGAAGTCTGTGAAGGTTCGGAAGTCTACCGTGAAGACTTACCATAGTGATTGGGCGAGGTATGTGTGACCTTAGCTCAAGGGGAATGCGGTGAGGACTAAGTGTCCTGAGCTGCGTGTTCAGGACTAAGTGTCCGGGACTGAGTGTCCTCAGGTTTAAATACCTATCCGCCCTAACCGGACGTACAACTGTCACAACAGTTGGAACTGGTCTACCAAACCTTTGTCTTCATCATGCACACTGGTTCTATCCTTCCCATCTCTTTATTTACAGTTGGCTCTTGTGAAGTCAGTGCCTATTTGCATTATCTATTTGTCTTCACTGTGTACCTAATCCTTACTGCCTAGCTGCTATTAGTCATTGTGGTTTCACTTCATTGAATACTTGACTATGGTCTGCCTAGTGTAGTCTACCTTCCGCTACATGGTAATAGGTTCATTTCTATCATTTGTCTTCAAAACTTACATGTTTTGAAGACTTCCATAAAAATCGCCTATTCACCCCCCCCCCTCTAGTCGATATAACACACTTTCAAGCACCATAATGGCAACATTTCCAATGGAAGGATTTAGGTGAAATCTATACCAAGATAACTCCAAGTAAGAAAATGATGGGTTTAAGTATCTCATTCCTGACAACTTTTGAATCATGAAGCATGAAGGGAAAATTGTCAAGAAAGACATAACACCACCTGAAAAAGATAAGATAGAAAGAATTGCACTTCGGAATGCAAGGTGAAGAATCCTTGAGCTCCTCTGAAAAGAATCTCAATGAACACTATGAGAAGGAATTAAATCCTTGATGAACCATCATGTAGAGCCTCCATGAAGAACTCCGGTAAAAACAATGATCAAACGAAATGAAGGAAGAAAAGAATTAGGCTGAAGCCTTGCAATGATTTAGATGGATCTTCGTGAAGATGAGAGCTAGGAACTCCGGGAAAAGAAAAGATGAAACAATTGAAACCAAGAATTTATTCATCATGAACAAACTCCGGAAGAATGAATCCATCATTTGGATGAAGCAATAATAAGAATTATGTTTTGTGTATCCTTCACCAATTTAAATTGATGACAACTAACGGATTTGGCATACTACTTATTCTCATAAAACGGATTAAGAGAGATATAGCGTAAACTTGGGAAAGGTCTTCAACGATCCACCGATAGGATTGAAACAACGAAGGAATATACTTGAGGGAATTTAGATACATGCGAACGAAGAGATCACGAGCTGATAAGAGAATACTTGAATGATGCACCGGTATGATTGGGGAATGAGAGATGAACGTCAAGAATGAATATATCTGAGATGATGATCTTCGGAGAATCAAACTGAAAAGACTCCTGAATTGCTCCAGATGGTTGAAAAGAATTCTCACAATCAAAAACAATTATGAGAGGATGGCAAACAAGCTAGAACCATGAATCTTGAAGAGAATGAATAAGATTGCAGAGAAAACTCTTCTTAGGTCTTCAAATGTCGAGAAACACCACCATGAATTATTGAGATACTCCTGGAGAATGAATAATGGAGTTGAGCCAACGATGAAAAGAATGTGAAAGATCTTGGAGAAGGCATTTGACTGATGACACATCATGCTTACGTCAAACTTGGAGAAGAATTTGAGGGTAACTCCGAGAAAATTAGAAGAGCCAGGTAAGATCCTGGGAAAAGACCTGTGGGTTAGGGCCCACTCAAGAGAAACACCGTTGAACGATTACTTGAAATGGAGATTGCACTGGTTGAATTAAATGGCTTGAATGAGATAACAACCTCGAAATAGGTTGAACAGATCTCGAATGAAATGATGAGCCTTCTGAGATATCTTCAGCACTCCCAAACAAATGAATAGTGAGAGGTGAAAGATTAAGAGGTGCAACGGCATGGAAAAGCATTTGAAACAATGAAAGGAATATCATCAACACCAAAAACTTGATTTGAATCCACCGGAGAAGATAAAAGAAACGAAGAATGTTGAACTTGAAGCTCCGTTAGTATCTTCCTGAGAATCACCGGATAAGAATATTGATTGAAAAGAGTGAAGCGACTTCACATCCATAAAATAGATACTTGATTGAGAAATCTGAGTCCTTGAAGAAACAAGGGTGGGTGGGCGGGAAAAATAAAGACAACTTGGAACGGATGAAACGAACACCGTTGGAAAAACTAAGGTTTGATCTTGCGAATGTTGAAATGATCGGGTCCACTTGAAGAGAAACACGCCGGTTGAAAAGGATTGACATGACAATCCTGATTATCATGAAGGATTGGTATTCACATAGGAGTATGAGAACACCGCTTCGGAAAGGTATGGAATCAACACTTGACTTCGAAGCAACTTGAATACCACAATCAAAACAAAAAAAAGGATTTGCTTGCAAAATAAGCCGGAACAAACATATGATAGAGATTTCGTCCGAAGTTTTTGTGGTGGGTCCCACACGGGCTCGATCGTACAACACCATCATGTACAAGGCAGTGCACATGACATACGAAGCGTCCCCGAGTCAGCATAGCCAAGGACTCTTTAAGACATGACGAGACCACTGTAAAACCAACCGTGGATAGGCGGACCACTAGACGTCGAACCCCAATCTCGTATCATGCATCTGTCGGAAAGATATCCTAGGAGCTACTTGAATTCCCACATATAAACTCCCGAAACTTTCTGGTTATGCAATCAGGTGTTGGGGATACAGGGGAAGCATAATATCTCACCCAAAACTAGCAAATCCTACATCCAGCTGTATCCATCCTTCAACACATAACCAAGAAACCTTCGGAAATCATTTACCTCAACCTTCGGAAAGCATTTGTTATATGAGTTATGGCAATACTCCCGAACTCCCACCCCAGCACTGGGAGGCTTCGAGGTTATCTCACCAACAACTGCATAAAAGAGATTTTTCGATGTCGGCGAACTCAGGTATTCCAGAACTGCAACGATAAAATTGTGACGACAACACCTCGGAGCTCAACTCCCCGGGACACTGCCACAACCCCTAAATGTCAGGAGGCACCAAGAACAATGTTCTCGTCACAAAACCATCGAAACGATTCCAAGATACCAGCGTGATCCTAAAAAAATTAGTGAAATTTGTGGAGAGAAGAGTCAAAACTCTACGTCAGGAGGCCTCGCCAGAGCGACGAAGGGACTGAGGAGTAAAAAAGAATCCTACTCTCTGATATATATAATCCTATAGGACTCAAAACATTTTGTCTAGACTCAACAATGTAAGCGATTCGATCAAGCAGGGGGCTCCTAAGTCGGGCAAGGCTCTGATTACCAACTTGAAACACCCATGATGCGGCTATATCTCCCACGTGTCGGAGCGCGACTTAGAGGCATAACCGCATGGTAGGCATGCGTAAGAGGGGTAATCTTTACACATCCCATGTACTGAATAAGAAAGGGATAAAGAGTCGGCTTACAATTGCCACTTCAAACAATACATAAATATCATACATCATCCAGAATACAATCAAGGTCCGACTACGGAACCAAAATAAATAAAGACAACCCCAAATGCTAGATCCCCGATCGCCCCAACTGGGCTCCTCTACTGATCATCCGGAAAAGAAACATAGTAAAGTCCCGAATCCTCGTCGAACTCCCACTTGAGTTCGGTAGCGTCCCCTGCACTGGCATCATCGGCACCTGCATCTGTTTGGAAGTATCTGTGAGTCACGGGGACTCAGCAATCTCACACCCTCACGATCAAAACTATTTAAGCTTACGGGTAGGAAAGGTAGTGAGGTGGAGCTGCAGCAAGCACTAGCATGTATGGTGGCTAACTTACGCAAAAGAGAGCGAGAAGAGAAGCAAAGCACGGTCGAGAAGCTAAAATGATCAAGAAGTGATCATGAAACTACTTACGTTCAAGCATAACACGAGACCGTGTTCTCTTCCCGGACTCCGCCGAAAAGAGACCATCACGGCTACACACGCGATTGATTCATTTTAATTAGATTAAGTGTCAAGTTCTCTACAACCAGACATTAACAA
Source organism: Triticum urartu (assembly GCF_056163025.1). Lineage (NCBI taxonomy): Eukaryota > Viridiplantae > Streptophyta > Magnoliopsida > Poales > Poaceae > Triticum > Triticum urartu. The sequence goes on from NC_141874.1 coordinate 568,526,310, forward strand.
ATTCCCATCTGCCCATAACCGCGGGCACGGCTTTCAAAAATTCAAAACCCTGCAGGGGTGTCCCAACTTAGCCCATCACAAGCTCTCATGGTCAACGAAGGATATTCCTTCTCCCAGGAAGACCCGATCAGACTCGGAATCCCGGTTACAAGACATTTCGACAATGGTAAAACAAGACCAGCAAAGCCACCCGAATGTGCCGACAAATCCCGATAGGAGCTGCACATATCTCGTTCTCAAGGCACACCGGATGAGCCAGACGTCGGGTTGGCATAGACCCTGGTTGCCCAGGGGGCGCCGGACATCGCTCAGGTTGGACCAACACTTAGAGAAGCACTGGCCTAGGGGTTTAAAATAAAGATGACCCTTGAGTCCGTGAAACCCAAGGGAAAAAGGCTTTGGTGGAAAATGGTAAAACCAAGGTTGGGCCTTGCTGGAGGAGTTTTATTCAAGGCGAACTGTCAAGGGGTTCCCATAACACCCAACCACGTAAGGAACGCAAAATCAAGGAACATAACACCGGTATGACGGAAACTAGGGCGGCAAGAGTGGAACAAAACACCAGGCATAAGGCCGAGCCTTCCACCCTTTACCAAGTATATAGATGCATTAAAGTAAACAAGATATAATAATGATATCCCAACAATATCCATGTTCCAACATGGAACAAACTCCATCTTCACTTGCAACTAGCAACGCTATAAGAGGGGCTGAGCAAAGCGGTAACATAGCCAAACAACAGTTTGCTAGGAAAGGTGGGTTAGAGGCTTGACATGGCAATATGGAAGGCATGATATAGCAAGTGGTAGGTACCGCGGCATAGCAATAGAGCGGGCAACTAGCAAGCAACGATAGAAGTGATTTCAAGGGATGGTCATCTTGCCTGCAAAGTTCTCCGAGTTGACGAAAGCTTAATCCTCGTAAGCGTACTCAATGGGTTCCTTGATCACGCACTCGTCTCCCGGCTCTACCCAAGACAAGAACACAAGCAAAGGAAACAACAATCAACCACGGTGCAATGCGCAAGCAACATGATGCAAAACATGGCATGATATGCGGGATGTGATATGCAATGTGTCGGGGATATACCCCGCGGTATGACCCGGCCGGAGATATGACCCGGCTGGGACTTGGTATTTCATTGGTAAGCCGGCATATTGTTTAAACCAGAGGTTAAACCAGCAGGAACAATTAAGCAGGTTAAGCCGGCGGACACAGTCATGTTACCCGGCGGACACAGTCATGTAACCCGGCGGACACAGTCATGTAACCCAGAGGACACAGTCATGTAACCCGGCAGACACAGTCATATAACCCGGCGGACACAGTCATGTAACCCAGCAGACACAGTCATGTAACCCGGCAGACACAGTCATATGAGCCAGATAGTTAAGCCAGACAGTTAAGCCGGACAGTTAAGCAAGATGGTAAGCCAGATTGTGGGTTAACAGTTAAGAAGCCTGAAACGTTAAAGAAAGCCCATGGAGAGGAGCCCATGGAGGGAAAACAGAATAGTCAAGTCTTAAGTCCAAGTTGGATTTTATATGTAACCCGTCCCTTCAACATATATAAGGAGGGGCAGGGCACCCCAAGGGAGAGAGGTGGAATAATCATTAAGTCTAGACACGACTAGGAGAGCCGGAGTTACGGCGACTCCCTCATGACGATAATGAGATCTAGTCACAAACAGCATGTAGGGTTGTTACCGAATGATGTTTCCCAGGGCCCGAAACTGTCTAAATCCTTGTCTTGTGTTGCATCTCTCGGTTCCGCTCAACCCCTCTCAACCTACCACATAGATGTATTGGCTTTGCGACTAAGTCCTGACACTAAAAACATCTGCCGTGACAAATCCACGACAGTTGGCGCGTACCATGAGGCTCGCGCGGTCTATCTCGGGGATCGAGAAACTCGCGATTGAGCGGGTGAGAAACAGCCGGCACGGAACGGTTGCGTGAGCCATCAGACAACCACAAGCAGAGCCGGCAAATTTGTTAAAATTACGGTTAACTTTGGAGCTAACGGATACGAGATTGATCACAAACGAAGGGATTTCAGGGTTTTGTGTGCGCCGCCCCGCGCGTGGCGCGGCGACTCGCCGTATCTGAAAGGCCGATCAAAATTTGCTACAGCAGCCGGCGGGCAAACCGATCCAACGTCTGTTTCAGCGAGTCACCTGTGTTCTTGTCGGGTTCTTTGCTAGGCTACTTGCCAAATAAAAAAATATATAGTTACAGGAACAACTCCCGAGAGGATTGAATAATTGCTGCTACTACAATCGCGGAAGTCAGAGTTAAAATCAGCGCTTGTTCTTTACGTATCGAGGGAAGACTCCAAACATGCCGTGATTGAACAAGGCCCAGCGCTAAAAGCCACCTTCACTACCACGACCACGGCCGAGCATCTGCGACCACGCGCCGACTGGCTCCCATACTACATCGCCACGAGCTGCCGCGCTGCCTTGCTGCTGCAGGTTCGAGCCACCAAGTCACCGACTCCGATCTCTGCAAACCACGGGTCGCGCCTCCCTTGAGTCGCCGCGGCCGAATCATGCCCGGACTCCAACTCTGAGTGGCCGAGTGGCCTCCGCCCGGACCCGCTCCGACTCGGCCTCGCTTTGATCTGCCCTCGCCTCTGTGACCCGCCGTCGCTTCCACAAGCCAGCGTTCTGGGCCGGCCTTGACGACTCGCTGGCCGTACCTCCAAGTGCCTGCACTACCAGAGCCTCGGGCCGCCGCGTTTTCACTCGCTCGCCTCGGCCGTCGTAAGCCGACCGCTGTGCCTCCCTGCTACTTATGTTATGATAAGCTGCCACAACCAACAGAGTCGCCTTGAGATGGCCCTCCGCCGGCTCGCAGTCGAAGCAGAGTCGCCGTCGCCCTTGCCAATCCTCTTCGACTGCGAGGTGCCGCTATTACAAGCTCCACCGCGACCCATCGCGGCCTCGCGCTGGCTCACTGTGCCTCGCAGAGACACCCGAAGCCATCATCTCCTCTGTCGGACTCCGTCGTCTGCCTCCGAGTCAGCCTGTTCTTGAGCCGTCACCGGCCCCGAGCTGTTTGTTGATGTGGCGCCTCTACTTCGCCTCTGCCTGGAGCGCCTCCTGCCTCCGCCACTAAGGCCCGCAGCCACGCCTATGAGCCGCCTGCCTCCAGCACCTTGCCACCACTTTGCCTTGCAGAGCCGCCCGAAGCACGTAAGGCCACCGTCAAGTCGCCATTGAATTTGAACATATAAATCACGCCAGACTACCCGCTAACCTGGGCCATCTGTGTCGAGCGGCCCTCCTCCTTCGCACGATCTCGTACCGGTTGTACTTTTTACGCTGCTGTCAAAACGTTGTCCGTTGGTTTTTATTCACGTATTGAATTTGCCTTGTCATGCATGACGGGTGGGCCTCCTTTATCCCAAGGCCAGCATTGTCGTCTGTCTCGCGCGTCTCCTGGTGGAAAAAGTGCTAACTGTAGGGACCGTGGGGTGTGCGCAGTAAAACCTAGCCGCCGCTCTCCTCCTCCTATCTCTCTCTTTCACTTTTCCTTCCTCCCGCAGCCGCCGCCGTCACATCGTGCCCCACCCCCAGCGCCGCCGTCGCCATCGCCATCGCCCCTCCTCCACCATAGCCCCTCACCGTAGCGCCCGGAACCTCCGCGAGTTGGCCACGCCGTCACGGAGCCGCACAACGGCCGGGCGCCACCGGGGACGTTGCCATTCGCCTCCAGCCGCCGCCGCCTCATCTCTCCTCCCCCATGCCACGGTATTCCCCCTCCCGCGCCGCCTCTTCTTCTCTCGTGCTCTCATCATGGTCTCCTGGTTGCTTGCCGTTGTACACCATGGGGAAGGTGAAGATGGTGTACGTCATGGGGAAAAGGTGAAGATGGTGTCGGCTACAGGAGAAGCGAGGAGGATCCTGTCCCCGCGAAGTGGCAGCGGTGGAAGATCCTAGCGTGGCTCGGGCAATGGCACGACTGGTGGAGCGGGCGACGACCGCAGTGGGTGGACAAGGAGGCTGCCAAACGACCATCTGCAGGTAGCCTGCTCCATTTTTACTCTCATGGTTGTGCTGAAGATGCCTAAATTCCTTGATTCCATCTCAAGAAAATAGCCCCAAACTGTGTTTTAGGTCGTATTTAGCAGGATCACATGTTGACCAATGACTCAAATTTGTTTTCTCACTGATCCAGTATACTCAAGAACTTGAATATTGTGTTTGTTGTGAGTTATTGACAATTCCTTGATTTTTGCTACTCAGGAAGGAAGATGGAAAAATTTAATGATTTGCGCTTCAGCCCATGTTCTTGCAGATGGTTCGATTCTTCAGGCTTTATGTTACAATATAACAAGTAGAATTGTCCCTGCCCCCTAGAAGAACATGGCTCAAACATATTAAATTCAGTAGCATGATTCTCAAAGTACAATTGTACATCTGCTCTTTGTTCATTCTTTCCTCTTGTTGTTGTTTTTTCGTTTCTAGGGTCGACAGTGCGTCTAATCATTGTGTTTGCTAGAAGGTGAGACTCTCTGTTTTTCCCATGCTTTTGACCTGCTTGATGAAATATCTGCGTGCTAGAAAGTGAGCCTCTGTGTTTTTCCCATGCTTTTGACCTGCTTGATAAAATGCCTGTGTGGTCCTGTGTGCAGTTTGTTTGTCATGCTTCATATATGTCCTCTGTATTTACAAATTCGTTGGTGAGGTCAAAAGATACTGCTGGCGTTGCTTTGTGCAAATAAAGTTTGCAGTCGTTCTGATTTAGAGATTAGAATTATGAGTGTGTTGTTGTGGTCGATTCTTCTGAGCGTGCTGTTCGTGGTTTTATTGTGTGTGGCAAGAATTAATTGTAGATTCTGAGTCTGAATTTAACTGAAATTTATGCACATTGAAATAGAGATGCATGGTTTGTTCCTATGCCTCATACAGAAGCTGAAGAAAAAAAATTGTGCACATTGAAATAGAGATGCAGCATGTTAACATCATGTTCTTAACCATTTTTAGTGGTTGAGACACGAAACAATTGTTCAGCCTCATAAGCAAGAAGCTTTTCATTTATTCATTTTTGGTTTGATGCTTCATTTGCCACCCAACTCAGCTAATACACAGGAACAACCTGTAGTTCAGGTACATGATTCTCCTCTAATTCCTCTATAACTCAAGAGGATGTGTTCAAGTTTTTGTCCGCCACTTTCATGGTTGTCAACATGTGTTTAGCGTCCCAGTTGCATAGGGAGATGCCAATGATGCCTCCTTTGTGGCATGAGGGTCAATTTATTCTTTCTTTTCACATATTGTTGTTTTAGTAACAAGCATCTCTACAGTTGATTACATAGTTGTTTCACATAATGCCAAAGTGAGAACGAGTAGCAGCGCACTTTCAGGTTGAGTTCTAAAAAAAGAGTACAAGTTGAGTGATACCTCTATGCAAAGGAGTTGGACCAACAATGCAAGAATATCTCTCCTACTTGTTGAGTTCCTCCTTATGTGCAGTTCCTCCTAATTAATCTAGACTCGGCAGGTGGAGCTCGAGCCGAGGAGCTCGGCCTTGATCCGGGCGAGAGGAGCAGAAGCCGCAACACTCTACTTCGCACGCCTCCAATTTATTTACTTGTGATGCATTCATTTCTCTAGAAAGAGCATCTTGAGAAGAAGCTCTCGACTATGAGAGGTGAGTTACTCTTAATCTAAAGTTCCATGTGTTTGTTATACTGCTTGGAGCCTTGGACCTTTGGCCTTTTGTCATTTATGTTTTTAATTGATTCCATACAGCAATTTAGTCTTGGCTGTCTTAGGTGTAGCCACTAGCGATACAATTTCATCCAAAGTGGTCAATGAGGCCTTTGTATTCTCTGATTTGCAGCAAAGTGGGACTCCCAAGTCAGCAACCAGAATAGAAATCAGGCATGGATCAAGAGTTCTGTTGGGCATCCTTTGCATTTTCCATGTCAGGTTTCATTCTTCATAGCATGTGTGTAAGCATAGCAGTACACTTCGGTTCACAATGTTATTTAATACAGGATGCATTAGGTACTTTGTTTCCATTATATGAACTGATAATAATCAAGAGCATGTTTAGTAACAATAATATCTGTTATAGCTGAATGTAGATGTGGTATGCTTGTACAAATAAAATGCAGAGTTTAGAAATGAACTAAAATCTGAGAGCAGGAAGTGATAGGCTTTTTTTCAGTTAGAAAGATATGTATACTGTTCCATCATATATTCAGGTAATCCCTTATATTTTTCTTGCCAGGTTCATGTTTTATACATCTGGTAGAAAGGTAAGAGCTTATGAAAAGAATAGTATCTCTATTGCAGATGCGTGAGAGCACCCCATTATCATGCAAATAGTACCAGGTTCAGAGCCTTGATTATGGCGGCTATAAACACAAAATAATCCATCTAATTGGATTTAGTATAAGAACCACACTCCAGCGGAAATTACTCCAGTTAGAATTCTAGCTGCAACATATATCTAATTTGTCCCAGATTGAAAATCTCAAATTTTAATCTCTGGAACGCACGTGTCCGTGTTGTTGCTCTGTAAAGGACTTGCTTGTATGCATTCCTAAAAAGTGTACAGGTGGGAGCTAAACTGAAGCTTGCTGGTTGTGACGTGTCAGCCATAAACTTTTATTATGGCCACTGTTTATCCGGTGAAGTGCCTAATATTCAGTACCACAATTTAGGATTACACTTGACCCTTTTTGTAGAGAAACATGGGTACTTTAGTGGCATATATATTCGGATTTAGGCCTTTTGGCCATAGCAGGTTGTAGCAAAGGCTAAATCATGCTCAATAAAGCCTATGTACAGATGCATGTTAATTACATCCACACATGTGCCTTTGGTTGTAGCTGAGCAAGTTTAAATATATAATTCTCTGAAAATATACAATTTCCTTTACTCCTAACCTCATTGAACAGTTCTGAACCTAGCCTATGTATATACGTATATAAGTGTTTCCTTACATCTCTGATTGAATTCTTAAATAATAGACGAAGAGCCTTATGTCATTTATTATGGACGAGTTAATATTAAAAAATAATACAAACTCTTAGGTGTGGCCACTAGCAATGCAATTTCATCTAAAGTGGTAAATGATGCCTTTGTATTCATACCAGTTACCAAAGGCCTCTCTATTAATATATTCAAATGAAATAGTTCCTGATAATGAAGAAACCGAAGCAACTTGGTTTATCTATGTTCCTTCTTTTAATCTTCGTAGATGAAATAGGTTCCTACAAGAATAACACATGTTTGATTTTAGCAGGCTAAAAAACAGAGGTTGTTCTGTCTTCTCCTAATCCAGACAAGCTGGCCCCTCTTCATTGGTGCCCGTAGTAAATTTAAATTTGGTAGTGACGCTGCATGCCTAAAACTATCCTGTAGGTTGGTTCATTGATTTAGATTGATATAATTGTCCAAGAAGCCAATTATTTGATTTGGAATCTATTGTGGTGCATTATCTAAGCTTTCACTGTTAGTCTCATGTTCTAGACTGTTATGATTTAGACTCTCATGTGCGCTTTAAAAATATCTCTTGCTTTTAAAATAGAATTAGTAAAATGGCTAAAGCGCACATGAGAGTCTAAATCATAACAGTCTCATGTTTTCTTCAAAGAATTTTGTGGTTGCATAAATAAGTCTTGAGGAAGATTTGGATGCAAGCACCCATCTTTCATGAGACAAACCTAAGTTGTACATTTGAATTCTTCTCTATTTATACTCTGCCAAGTTATCTCAAGCATACGATTTTACTTTGGTACAGGTTGATTATATAACTGGATGCATATGCATAAATCAGAGGATAAGCAGCGGAAGGAAGTTGTATTTGCGAGATGTTCTCTTCTTTATTTTACATGTTAAAGCATGGACCTTCTTGCTCAGGTTTCAGATTTCTCAATCCATACTTCCTTGCAAATATCAATTCTTGACTCGTTATTCAGTAACCTTCCACATGTCCATTTTCTCTCTATATCGTTAGTATTAAACGTCATACATAATTCCTTATATTCTTAGGTTTAGAACATTGCAAATTAGGGTAGGCGGTACACTTGGAAAGTTCATATTCTATTCAAGCATTTCATCGATAATCAAATGCTTCACAGTAGAATATGCTACCACATTTTTTTAGGTGTCCTAAGGTTCATATTTTGTTGCGTTATCTAAAGCAGCATGTTTTATTGTTTTAGTTAGCATTGCACTAATAAAAGACCACAAAAAATACGCACACACACCCTTAAAGAACCACGTCTATATATATGTTCTGCTCTGATAATTAAGTAGAATTAAGTAGGAAAATTAAAGGATTCTGTTTGTATTGGCTTGGTTAATTTTTTTTGTCTTGGTCACTGTTGGAGTAAAGTAAATTAATAGAAGTGCATGGCGAAAGTATTGTAAGGATAGTTTAGTGTGGGTTGTATAAAATTTGTTATGCCATCTGCTCTATTTTTTTATTCGTAGGCATATGATCAAACATGTAATCCCCATGACGATATCTGGGAAGATCTACTCTGTTTTAAAAGTTTGTAGGCATAACATCAAACAAGTCGTGTGCGTTACAAAATTAGCAAAGCAAGCAGAACTTGGGACCTATTTTGTTGAGTTTAATTCCCGTGAAAAATACATGTTTTCGAGCCTAATCACTGAGACCGAATAAAATATTTGCATAGCAAAACTAAAGAGCAGGAGAAAGCAAGGTGTAGGCAATTGGCATGAAGAGGATAACTGCAACTCACCTGTGCTTTTCTTGATCGATTAGTATGCTGATCTTCAAATCTTAGGTGGAGTTGTAGGACAATCACTTGATTATGTTCTATAAGTTGGAGCTTATGAATTCTATTCATATGAACTTTGCCCTATAATAAGGTCTTTAGCTAATGCCAAGTCCGTTTAAACCTGCCTATTGTCCACTAGATGTATTTGCTTGATCAATTGACTGTTGTATTTGCGTATTTGCTAAAAACTAGTGCTATTGTTTCCGTCACAATTTACATTTAAAATCAGTTATTTTCCTGTACCTATCATTGATCGAGTAAAATCTGGAAAACCTGAGTTTTCCTTTTTCTATTGCCGGTGTTATATACTTATTCAGTGCCTACTGTGCTCTATACGTGTTGATCCCCTGTTTTCATAACCTGATATTTTTACATTTAAAGAAAAGAATGGATGTACCTTATATTTAGAAAAAAGAATGACTGTACCCTATATTTGTTTCCCATAACCTGATCTCATAAATACTACAACATCAAGAGTGAGAAAATAAATACATGTTGATCCCCTGTTTTCATAACCTGATATTTACACTTAATGAAACGAGTGATTGTGCCTTATGTTTAAAGAAAATAATGATTGTACCTTATATTTGCTTCAATAACCTAATCTCATAAATGTTGTAACATCAAGAATGAGAAAATGAATTTTTTTCTACTAAAAATGTGCATACTTACCCACACCTGTTAGTTACTATGAACATTGTGTATCTCGCTCGAATTTGATACAGACACACATAGAATCATAAAATGCACTAACTAACTGTATCTTCTTCACTGTCATGAGTCAGCCGCAATGGAAAAAGTCAGGATCCCAACAAAGGACCTTCCGGACGCTATGATGCAGCAGAAGGCAAGGACGGTTGGTCTTGACGCAACCATTCACTATCCATCAAAGCACCAACTAGACAACCGACTTCCAAGGAAATCAATATCCATCTACGTGTACAGTAAACTCAAAGAAGATGAAGATCGACTGGCAACTGAAGCTCTCAAGTAGTCTAAGTGAAGTGAAGGAACTTTTATCGCATGATATATACAAACTTCACAACAAGGTCAACACCCAAAGCCAACAATCTGAAACATATTTTGTTACAGATAAGATATGTTGCTAATCATCTTAACGATATAAGTTTACAATCAGAAGTCGTTATACAGAAAACAAACAAGTATTTTTGGAGCATGGATGATGATATCGAAGGAATTTTGAACTTCTGCTTTGAGCAATGCAGGCCATGACGAACAACAGCTATGAAGACTTGCCTCAAAGAAATACATCTGTCTAACGTAGCTTTGCCTATCTACATGCCTTGCTCATAACATTGTAAATGATGGTTTGTAAGCTTCTTAGAAAACATGTATCATCAGCAACCATCTATTTATCATCAATCCGTATTTATTTTCATATGTTTTTATCTGTGTCTACATATTTTGATGCACACTCTTTCAATAGTTGGCTTGCTCTCGGCCTTTGCGCCATGGGCGCAACGGGTCATCTAGTCTATACAACAGGTGAACGTGCTCGGCCTCACTTTAAAATCACCGGGATCCGTATGCCCTCGTCTTAAGCCGGCCACACTTCCATGAGCCGGCTACATCTCCACTCCCGCGGCCTCGGTAACCCTCCGCCGTCGGGTTGAGTCGCCCCCATGACCGCGCCTAAGCAGCCGGTCTCCGGTGAGCTGCTGCCTCGGGGCGTTTTTGTTAAGCCGCCGACCTCAAACTACATCATGTCGTCCCCGCGGGGACCTCAGGCCAAGTCGCCACTTCCTCTGTGGCTTGGCGCCTCTCTGCCGTCCCGGCTTCACGCCGCTGCTACCGTGGCTCTTGCCTTGACTACGCCTCAAGCCGCAGCAACCCTGCCACAAGTCGGCCCAGCTATCGCGGTCACCGCCCTTTGAGCTGCAATCTTCGAACAACCACGACCCGAGGCCGCCGTAGTCCGGCTTGGGAGCCGCCTTAGTTGCCGCATCGCCTCCATGCGCAAAATCGCCACCGCGGCCTCATCTCACTGGTTCACATTGCCAAGACTCCACCAAACCGCCGGGTCGCCATGGTTCCGACCCGCCCTGTTCTGCATCCGCAGCTTCAGAGCCGCCTCGTCTGGCCTGCGAAGCACCATCTACAACCGCCACAGTGCCAACTTAGGCCGCTGGTTTGTCGTCTTCTCCGTGGAGCTGCAGTCCCGGTGTTGAACCGCCGCCCTCGCCAATTGACTCCAAGACAACCATGACGCACCTCGCCCCGGGCCGCCCGACGCGCCAAGCAGCGGTGAGCTGCCGCAGCCTCATTCCAGCCTCGCCCAGTGGCCTCAAAACCGCCGCGGTCACCTGCAAACCGGACGAACCATCCACCTCGCTGCCTCGCCTTCTGTGGTGAGTTGTACTTTGCCGCGCTGAGCCCCGTTGCCGCGCCGCCTCGAGCCGCCGTTGCGGGCTCACCGGCGCACTGCCGCTACTCACAGCCATGGCTCGGCCTCCGCCGTGGCCCCCTCGGCGCGACCTCAAGCCGCCGCCGCTGCCTCTGCACCACGCCTAGCTGCAGCTCCGCCGCCTGCTCCGTTGCGCGTGAGCCGGCCATCTGCGTGTTAAGTCGCCATGGAAACAAGCAAGCCGCCTTACGCCGCGCTGCTGGCCTCAACAACTACCTCCGTTGACCGAGCCTCTGCCGAGTTGCCCCGGTGCGGACTCAAAGCCATCTCAGCTACCGTGGCCCCCGGCTGCCTCAAGTCGCCTCGCTTGCCGCTTCCGCCGGGCTTCGCCGCTGCCGCCGCGCGCGTCTGCGGCCGCGAGTTGACGCTTCCGCGGCCACGGCAAGCCACCCTGTGTCTGCTGGGTTTCGCTACAGAAGGAGAAAGTAGAGGCGGCTGTGAAAGTGGCCGGGTGCCCGTTTGATTAAAAAAAGGGGATAAGAATACAGGCGGCCAGCATGTACAGTCACCTCTCACGTTTGATTTGATGGATAAGTACTAGCACGTACAGCTTCAGATGAACCAAACATCTGGTGTTTTTTCAGACTATGTCCAGCATTATTGAGCATCAGTGTTTGCCTTATCTGACAAAAAGCCAGGTGCTATCCTTTCTACATATCTTATTATCAGCACATATTAAATTGTTGAGTGAATTCCACTTTTTACTCCTTAGTTATGCATTTTTGACACTAATTACCCTGTCGAATGAAAAATCGTCAAGATTACCCCTTTTAAAAGCTTTGAAACCTTGTTTTTTTATGCGTTTCTATTGGGCAAGGTGTAAGGTGTTGACCAGAGTTTAAAAATATCAAGACGAGGAGGAGGATTTGAACATATGGGTAAGAGAAATCTGAACATGAATATCGATTATGCCCTCAGATCTTTACGCATTTTACCGTGCCACGTCGGCGTAACATGCCGGTATTATCTAACAGAAACAAGCAAAGTGCTAAACTGGAGTAAAACTGTGTTCAAAATCTTCTAAATGAAATATTTGGTAGAAGTTGCACTAAATAGGGTAATATGTGTCACAAATGCAGAACTACAAGTAAAAAGTGGAATTCACTCTAAATTGTTTGAGAACAATTACTCGTAGTATTTTTTCCGCAGGACCATTATTCGTTACAAAGGTGTCGTAAAAGGGTGTGCGCCAATATTATTTTTGCACTAGCGCTTGTCCGTGCCGTGCTGCTGGACGGATACGTGAGCAAGTCGCTGCCCCCGCTACATCAACACACGCGACTGACTTGTTGTCCGCGCCCACGGTTAGCTCGCCCGCGTCCGCGCAGTTTCCAAATGTCGCGGTTGATTCTCCCGTCTGCACCGGCTTACAGCGTCGTGGCTGGCTCGTCTCCCTGCTCCGGCGGACGACCCGGCCGTGATTATTTTTCAGCTTCATCTGATGATCATCAATTCTGCGGTGGATAATTTCTGGCCTAACATATCAGGTGAAATCTATTCAATATATTTTTATATTACATATTGCTTTCTTTAAAAGAGCAATTACTCCGGCTTGCAAGTTCTCCAATACATGACAAGTTGTCTACTGCAAAAGGGATTATTATATCATTAAGCTGTTGAATGACTCATACCGGTTTATATCACGGTCAAATATGAAGAGTCCCAAGCCAACTCCCCGAGTAGTCTTAAGACTTGGGGGCTTTGATAACATAACTCAGTAAATGTTGCCAGTTTGAGCAGATTCAAGAATTCCGGGTCATTGGAGGGAATGATAACCCGGTTCCGGAGGACACCGCCATGTTGGTGAAAATCTAAAGGCCGTCAGAAAATTGTCGGTTCAAAATAAAGATTCCGGTTCAAGAGACATCTCTCTCCCGCAAAACTTTGAAGCTCGCAAATCCGATTCAAACATCTGGCTCAAGGTAAATTTGTCTCTTACAAAGCTTTTAAGCTCTCAAATCCGGTTCAAACATCCGGCTCAAGGACAATTTGTCTCCCACAAAGTTTTGAAAGCTTGCAAATCTGGTTTAAAGTTCTGGTTCAAAAAGAATCAATCTCTCGCAAGATTCGAGTTCTCAGAAAAATTAAAGGTTGCCAAAGAGAACTTGCTGCCATGATGCGCGGTTCAAACATGGGTATCCTGCCTTACGGCTTATCTTATTGTGGTCACTTGGGGGCTTCCTGCTCACCGAGCATAGCTGTCGGTACCCTCTTGATCGGCGCGATGCTAGAATTTACATGGTCATTTGGGGGCTTCCTATTCAAACATAGGTCGTATTCGAACCAAAGAGAACATAGCTGTCAGTACCCACTTGATCGACACACTGCCAAACTCACTAGGGGGCTTCTTGATTGTATTCGAATCATAGCTTAACTCCTTTTGGGTCCGACTTAGATCGTATTCGAATCATGGTCGTTAAAAACCTCTCAAGATCATTTGGGGGCTTCATGTTCAAACATAGGTCGTATTCGAACCAAAGAGAACATAGCTGTCGGTACCCTCTTGATCGGCGCAACGCAAAAGCCACTGGGGGCTACATGATCGTATTCGAATCCTAGCTTAACCCCTTTGGAACAGTTTACTGATCATATTAGAATCAAAAACCTCGATTTTTTTATTTTTTTTAAAGTTTTTGCAAACAATCTTTGGTTTTGTCTTAAGACTTTTTTGTTCATATCTGAAGCATATATGTGGTTTCGATTAACCCGGCTTGACTTTGGATGATAAGTCGCCGTATATGACAATCATAAACATTTGGAAGTTTTTGTCTTCTAAAGATTGGGTTATCACCCTTACTGCACAGGTATCCTAAACCGCCAGTACGATTCAATATCACAGGAACTAGTTTTTTCAAACCGGGTTATATTATTCAAATCTTTAATAGCCAACATGGCTGGTTTTTTATTATGGTTATCAATAACCAATATTACAATTAAGGTATTCAAAGTCGCTTCAGCGCAATGGATATTATCAATGGATATAATTAATTCTACAATGGAAGGAATAGTCCCGAGTCGCTACAGGCTTACGACCCGGCACTTGGGGGCTACATTATTCAAATTGAGATTACATCAAATATGCAAGTCCCATTCACTGCCAGCATGCACCATGGCACTTGGGGGCTAATGTAAAGTCATTTTTTACTGGCCTTATTATTGAAGACCCGACTCATCACATCATAATGAGCCGGCCCTTGAGGGCTACCAATTGCCCCTGTCAAAAATTATATTGAAGGCAATTACAAGTCCCAGGTTGCTGCAAGCATGACAACATGGTACTTGGGGGCTACATATATGGAGTATTCAATCTTTACTAGTGACTAAGATGAACAACATGGATTTCTTCAAAGTGGCAATATTTATGTTGAAGCAAGTCTTAAGTCACCACTTTGTTTCTGCTCAAGACTTGGGGGCTACAGGTAATACGGATATAAGGGAAGAAAATCTTCAAATTCTCAGTCTCGAGTAAACCAGATTGACCGGGTGTCTGCGAAAATTATAACTCGGCATTATCTATTTATAACCCGGCAAGTTTTTCATCTTTAAGCCGGTTGAAGGTCACATGAGTATTTCAAAGACCAATATTTTTAAGCATGGGGATCTGAGTCAAATGAATTATTTTCTAGTCTCTCTATCACAAACCAACATTAGCAAAATGATTATGAAGTTGGCTATTGACCCGGATTTTCTGGAAGAAGGAAATGACAAGGACTTAAGGATGTTTAGGTGCTGGCTTACAAGAATATTTAACCTGGAGCATAACCTGTTAAAATTGTTCTTGTGCTTTGTTTACAGGATCAGTTTAACATGGATAAATCCAAATTAAACTGGGGGCTAATGTCGGGGATATACCCCGCGGTTGACCCGCCGGAGATATGACCCGGCTGGGACTTGGTATTTCATTGGTAAGCCGGCAGATTGTTTAAACCAGAGGTTAAACCAGCGGGAACAGTTAAGCAGGTTAAGCCGGCGGACACAGACATGTAACCCGGCGGACATAGTCATGTAACTCGGCAGACACAGTCATGTAACCCGGTAGACACAGTCATATGAGCCAGATAGTTAAGCCGGACAGTTAAGCCAGACAGTTAAGCCGGATAGTTAAGCAAGATGGTAAGTTAGATTGTGGGTTAACATTTAAGAAGCCCGGAACGTTAAAGAAAGCCCATGGAGAGGAGCCATGGAGAGAAAACAGAATAGTTAAGCCTTAAGTCCGAGTTGGACTCTATATGTAACCCGCCCCTTCAACATACATAAGGAGGGGCAGGGCACCCCAAGGGAGAGAGGTAGAATAATCATTAAGTCTAGACTAACTAGGAGAGTCAGAGTTACGGCGACTCCCTCATGACGATAATGAGATCTAGCCACAAACAGCATGTAGGGTTGTTACCGGATGATGTTTCCCGGGGCCCGAAGCTGTCTAAATCCTTGTCTTTTGTTGCGTCTCTCGGTTCCGCTCAACCCCTCTCAAGCTACCACATAGATGCGTTGGCCTCGCGACTAAGTCCTGACACTAAGGACATCTGCCGTGACAAATCCACGACACAATGCATATACGTGCTTCAGAAGGGAAAGGATGAACCAGACATCAACTTGGAAAACCAAGTGCGCCACTGGAAAGATGAGTTGATTTCGGTCAAAATCAATATAAAGGTCACCGGAATTGGATGCACGGTTTGCAAATGGCAAGCAAAACAAGAATGACACAATTCTGCGATTAATAGCACGATGCCATCTAGAATGCAACAACAAATTAAGCTACTACATTCCAACATAGCAAAAAAGCACATGGAAGTCATATAATCAAGATGCGAGACAAAAGATGAACACTGAGCTGCGGCTAAATCACACAAGAGCAGGTTCAAACAAGCATGGCAAAAGTGCAAAAGATAACAGCATCACAGACTTAGTGAAAATAACAACATGCCAGGAATTAACATCAGGAAGACATGTTTAGAGGAAGCTAACAACATGATACAAGAACATATCATAGCAAAACAAGGCATGGCATGAATCTACTCAAAGAATAGAACAAAAGGCCCTTACTGATCAAGAGCCAAAAAGGCATAGAAGATATTATGGCACCCATGTAAACATAGCAAGTTTCGTTAACAGATTCAGACTTTGCAGAAAACTGAGAATGGCAAAAACAGAGTTATAAAGGCATCTTTACGAGCTTGATTCACTCACCACAAGGCATTGCAAGAAAAACTAAGCATATCAACAGCAAGAAGACAAGATCATAAGACTAACCATGGCAAGAACAAGTTTATAACATGCTTGGATCAACTACAACAACCATGGCAAAATTGATTAACATGTAAACAATCTGCCAGGAACATTTTATAGCAAAAGTAGAGCAAGATTAAGACACGCTAGGGAACTCCATAATTGCAAATAGGGGCATGGATGGATAGAGCACATCCATATGACCAAATCATCCTTACTGAAGTAACTCAAAACAAGCATGGATATCACTGTAGCAACACGGATACATGGCACAAAAATAACAGCAGAGCAAGGACTTGGCAAAATCCTGAGATCCTCAAATCAGCAATAACACGAAGTCTACTTTGCATGCTTGTGCTAGTCACCACATTGATCGCAAAAATACATGGCATACACCCCTGTAAAGATGGCATGGCGTAGATAAAATACATGTAGAGCTCATGACCATATGCAGCACACAACAATTGTAGCAAAAATGACAAATGCTCATACTCTGCTACGAATCAGCACATAACATTTTATAGCACTCTTGCATCAGAGATTTGGGTATCAAGATGGACTCAAACAAGCATGTCACAATGGAACAAAATGAAGATCACATCATGATGAACATTTTGATATATCATGTGCATGAAATGGAGCTACGGTCATGGAGTTATGATGCAATGAATAGGGGCATAAATTACTGCAGGGATTCGGGACTTAGAGAAAATCAACCTCCGGAAAAGTCAACGGGGCGAGGAAGTGCGGGACGAGGGGATCCGGGACGCAGCGAGGCCGTTTGGTTGGTTGAAGTGGTGGATCTCATCCACCGGACCGGATCTAGGGCGAGGCCGTCCAGATCGGCGAAACCCGAGGCCGGCCATGGGACCCGGGCGGCGCAGAAGCCAAGGGCGAGGCGGCGGCGGGGAAACTGCGGCCGCGGCCGAACGGAGGACGGCGGCGCGCTCGCCGGCGTTGCTTCGGGGACTCCTCTCGGCGGGGCCGGTGGTGCAAGGCGGCGGAGCTCCGGCGGAGCGCGTGCTCCCATGCCGGTAACGGGTGGCGGGGCCGACGCGGCGCTGGTCACCAGAGAGGTCCGGTGGCGACGTCGCAAGGGCGCGGGTGACGCGCGGGAGACGGGAAGGCGCGCTGCGGGAGATGGGGAGCGATGGCGGCGAACCGGGCCCGGGAGGGCCCCAGATGGGCCTGGCGCGCCGCCGGCGGGAGGCGCGGTGAGGCGGTGAGGTGGCACACTGCGATTGGGCGCGGGAGGCGGCGGAGCTGACATGTCGCCCCGGGATTGGTCCGGGCGACGTGGTTGAGGGCGGCGGACATGTCCGGCGCGGCGCGGACACGTCCGGACACGGGGAGGAGGAGGTTAGGGTTCATCCGTGAAAATTCGAGAAGGGTCACATATATATAGGTAGGAGGAGGTAGGAGTGTCCAAATGAGGTGTAGTTTTCGCCCACGCGATCGTGATCCGACGGCGGAGGACATGAGATAGGTTTGGATGGGTTATTGGGCCGTTTTAAAGGGGGGTTGGGCTGCAACACACACGAGGCCTTTACGGTTCCCTGGTTAACCGTTGGATCATCAAACGGACTCCAAATGATACGAAACTTGACAGACGGTCTACCGGTGGTGTACCAAGGCCGCTTGGCAAATCTCGGTCCATTCCGAGAATGTTTAACACTTGCTCACGAAAAGAGGCAAAAAGGGGCGCCGGAGGACGTAGGAGTGTCGGATGGCAAAACGGACAACGGGGAAAATGCTCGAATGCATGAGACGAACACGTATGCAAATGTGATGCACATGATGACATGATATGAAATGCATGACATGAACAAAATGCAAAACGAAGACAAAACCCAACCACGAGAGAATCTCATAACTTAGAGTCGAAAATGGCAAGAGTCGGAGTACAAATATGGCAAGTTACATCTGGGGTGTTACATGATGTTCTTCACGGGGTGACTTCCTCCAACTTGTTTCCCTGCTTGACAAGCACTGCACAATCTATCCTTGTCAAATATAACATCTTTCACTCCAAGGATATGATCACCTTTAATAAGCTTATCAAGATTCCACATGCCCACATGACCTAACCTTCTATGCCACAACCAGCCTTTAGAGGATTTAGCAATTAAGCAAGTTCTAGGTTGAGCCTTTTTAGTGAAATCAACAATGTATAGATCACCTCTACGTATACCGGTAAAGACCATTTTATGATTATCTCTATGAAACACTTGGCAATTGATATGTCTCCGTCGTATCTATAATTTTTGATTGTTCCATGCCAATATTATACAACTTTCATATACAAAAGGCAACTTTTTATACTATTTTTGGGACTAACATATTGATCCAGTGCCCGGTGCCATTTCCTGTTTGTTGCATGTTTTTTGTTTCACGGAAAATCCATATCAAACAGAGTCCAAATGGGATAAAAACTTACGGAGATTTTTTTGGAATATATGTGATTTTAGGGAAGAAGAATCAACGTGAGACGATGCCCGAGGGGGGCACGAGGCAGGGGGCGCGCCCCTGACCCTCGTGGCCACCCCGTAAGGCGGTTGGTGCCATTCTTTAGCCTCAAGAAAGCCAATATCCGGATAGAAATCGTGTTAAAATTTCATCCCAATCGGAGTTACGGATCTCCGGGAATATAAGAAACGGTGAAAGGCCAGAATCTGGAATGCAGAAACAGAGAGACAGATCCAATCTCGGAGGTGCTCTCGCCAGAAGAAGAAGAAGAAGAAGAAGAAGAAGAAGAAGAAGAAGAAGAAGAAGAAGAAGAAGAAGAAGAAGAAGAAGAAGAAGAAGAAGAAGAAGAAGAAGAAGAAGGGGGGAGAAGAAGAAGAAGAAGGGGGGAGAAGAAGAAGAAGAAGAAGAAGAAGGGGGGGAGAAGAAGAAGAAGAAGAAGAAGAAGGGGGGAAAAGCAGCAGCAGCAGCAGAAGAAGAAGAAGAAGAAGAAGAACAAGAAGAAGTAGAAGAAGAAGAAGAAGAAGAAGAAGGGGGGAAAAGCAGAAGAAGAAGAAGAAGAAGAAGAAGAAGAAGAAGAATAAGAAGAAGAAGAAGAAGAAGAAGAAGAAGAAGAATAAGAATAAGAAGAAGAAGAAGAAGAAGAAGAAGAAGAAGGGGGGGCCTGTCGGTGTCAAAACTGGCGGATCTCGGGTAGGGGGTCCCGAACTGTGCGTCTAGGATCGATGGTAACAGGAGATAGGGGACACAAAGTTTACCCAGGTTCGGGCCCTCTTGATGGAGGTAATACCCTACATCCTGCTTGATTGATATTGATGAGTATGAGGATTGCAAGAGTTGATCTACCACGAGATCGTAATGGCTAAAACCCTAGAAGTCTAGCCTCTATGATTGTGATTGCCTCTACGGACTAAACCCTCCAGTTTATATAGACACAGGAGGGGACTAGAGTGGTACAAAGTCGGTTACAGAGAAAGGAATCTTCATATCCGAACGCCAGGCTTGCCATCCACGCCAAGGAGAGTCCCATCCGGACACGAGAGAGAGTCTTCTGTCTTGTATCTTCATAGCCCATTAGTCCGACCCATGTCCAATAGGTCGGACGTCCGAGGACCCCTTAATCCAGGACTCCCTCAGTAGCCCCTGAACCAGGCTTCAATGACAAGGTGTCCGGCGCAGATTGTCTTCGGCATTGCAAGGCGGGTTCCTCCTCTGAATACTCCAAAATAGCTCTTGAACACAAAGAACGTGTTCGGCTCTGTAAAACAAACACCATGCATATCCCTAGAGATTATAATATTTTATGAGTCCAATCCACTAAAAACTTTTGTAGCGTGACATCACGTCATAGCCCGGTCATTATTTCGAACCATTTTTTAGCCTCCTGCTCCATGTTTCAAGATGTGGTTTTATTGGCACGTCTTGTCAAAGCAGAGATCGTGTCCCCTTATTACGGGATTCTCATCAATACGGGCATGGGTAATCCAACCGTGTTGCATGCATGACCCTTGGGGAATAGGCGAGTTTTAAAGCGAGTGGGGAGGCGCTTGATATTCACCACCTTTATAAAGGGATAAGGATTCACCTCTTTCACCCACGCCTTCCTTCTCTCTGCCCATCCATTCTCGAGCTCCAGCGCCCAAACCTCCATCCTTTCCACCTCAAAAAAGCACTACAGCCATGTCCGGATCTGGAGTGCAAGGCAAGTGGATGGTTTCCTCTGTCAAGGAGAAGGATATCACCAAGCTCCGGGAGGCTGGGTACTTAGCCAAGGAAATCGCCCACCGGCTCCCGGCCAAGGGACAGATCGTCCCCACTCCGGAGCCCCATGAGAGGGTCATGTTCATCCCCCACTTCGTCCGCGGGTTGGGATTTCCTCTCCACCCATTCGTCCGCAGGCTCATGTTCTACTACGGGCTGGATTTCCATGATCTGGCCCCCAACTCCTTCCTCAACATCTCGGCATTTATTGTCGTGTGCGAGGCCTTCCTCCGTATCCGACCCCACTTCAGACTGTGGTTGAAGATCTTCAACGTGAAGCCGAAGGTGGTGGATGGCCAACATGCAGAGTGCGGAGGCGCCATGGTGAGCAAGCTGCCCAATGTCACATGGCCCAAAGGTACCTTCATGGAGATCGTCAAAGCGTGGCAATAGCAGTGGTTGCACGTCACATAGACTCGTGACGCCACCTGGGCTGCGGCTCCTGAATTCCAGTCTGGCGCCCCGATGCGGCTCACCTCCTGGCTAGAGAAGGGCCTGGACTGGTCTTCGTCGGACGAGCTGACAGTGCTTTAGACGCGCATCAGGAGCATGGTGGACAAGAACGTCAAGCTTGTTAATGTGATCCAGGTGATGCTCGCTCGCCGGATCCTTCCGTGCCAAAGCCGGACTTGCCACTTGTGGGAGTTCGATCCGGCCAAGCACCAGACCTTGCAACAGTTCTTCAGCACTACGCACGAAAACATCTGGAAGGTGCTCTTCAAGGCCAATGAGACGTGGCCGGCGACGACCGAGGACCGCGGGCACGACCTGGCCCATCCCACTAGTGCGGTAAGGTTTCCGCATTTCAAGGTATATCCTTTACTTGCTTACTCAAGGAAGATGTCTAAGCTTCCCTATTTGTTTTTTCAGGGCTGGAAAAAGAAGGCAGAGCGGATTCGGTGTCTGGCTCCGCTGCCCAAAGAACTAGCTATCCCACTTCTGATGAAGATGCTGGTTCCGGCACCCTATCAAGCACCGGAGAAGAAGGCCAAGGGGGCCAGAGGTGGTCTCCGCCGTAAGGACACTTCGGACGTGATGTACAAAGACGCCAAACCCACTCCTCTCATGTCACCGACGACGAGGAAGAGGAGGAGAGTGATTCTCCTGGGAGGGGGAGGGAAGAAAAGGGCGGCCTCCACGCATCTGGAGGCAGAGGCGTCCAAAAAGGGGAAGGCCTCCGCCGCGGACAACTCCGCGTGGGACATTGATAGCAGCTCCGAGTGGTGCCCTAGGGATAAGCCCCTGGCCGAATCGTGAGTACTTAAAGGCACTGGCGCGTTCATATACCCAACCTCTTTACTTCATAATTTTAATATGTTAAATCATGCACTTGCAGTCTGGCTCGTTCTGACCTCGAGCGATCCTCATCTTCAGGAAATTCATTGGATCTGAAGGTGATAGACAGCGGGTCCCTTCTGGCGGCCTCCTCTCCCAAGACTACGGAGGACGCTGAAGTGTTGTCCCGAAGGACCCTCCGGCTCAGGGGGAGGCACAGGTGGCCGTCATGGTGGCGCCAGAGGATGATACCTTGGCCGTCGGACACATGGGGGAGCAGATCCCCATGGAGACTGGCGATGGGGTCCACATCCAATTTGGCCCCCAGCCGAATATGATCCTGGAGACCTATACGGCTCCATAATCTGGCAAGCAGCCTCCTTCAAAAGAAGGAGGTGCACCGATTCTACCGGTGACCTCTGTCCATCGAGAGGCACCAGATACTCTACTGGAAGCGATGCGAAGTGCTTCCATTGTTGAGGAACACCGTACCCTCATGGGTATGGTGGTTGAGAGGGTTCAGTCCGCAAAGAGCAGACTGACCGAAGCCTGCACAAGCCTTCTAACAGGCTTTGAGGTAAGCGACGCAATTGTATAAAAAGAACGTCATAGTATAGACAGTAGCCCCTGAGACTTTGTCCGGTGTTCGGAAAGATAACCAGACAGAGGATCAAGTAATTTTCGCAGGAGACTAATCAAATATGTCTTATGTGAATAAGTAGGTATCGTTGCTGGTTGCGACCTCTCATGCTGCTGAGGTCTCCGGACTAAAGCAGAGTCTGGAGCGGGCCGAGGAAGAGCTCGGCCGTGTAAAAAAGCAGCTCGAAGACAAGCAAGGTATGCAATGACCTTTTGTATATCCAGAAAGATGAATGATTTGTGTTGACCATAGTGCCATGATATTTATTAGGAGTGGCGACCAGGGTGGAGGTCCTCAAGAAGGCACTGGCTGAGGCCGAGGAGAGAGCGGTAAAGGAACAGACCGTCTGGAAAAAGCTTGAGGCCAGGGGCGGTGAGGTCCAGCAGGAGCTCCAGGACGCCGTGAAAAAATACGAGTCCTTGGATCGCAACGTTGCGGATTAAGAGTCCGAACTCGCCAAGGCCCGCCAAAGCGCACACGATGCCCGGGTTGAAGCCTAGGGCGCCCTCCAGGAAATCCAGGAGGCCAGAAAAATCGCGGCGGGTAAGGCCTTTATTATGCAGAGCAAGTATGTGAAAAAAAGGTTCCTCTTACTAATCCGGATTTGGAGTTCTCCAAGGGCATTTGCGGATCTGCCGCACAGTGTTGCCGACGCTGCAGAGTTCTTCCGAGCCGAAGAGGGGAGCTCGACGAGGAAGCTGTTCTGGTCGCAATACTTTGCACCAGACCATCCGGTGCCCTTTAGCGATCAGCTAAAACAGCTGGTCGAACTGCATAGGGTATCCGAACTAGCCATGAAGGATTTAATAATCCGGCTATGGCATGGCAAAGTCATACCCAGCATCTACTTCGGGCTCGTGAAGCGGCTAGTCAATGCCTGCCCCCGGCTTGACGTCATCAAGTGGTCAGTCTGCATCGAAGGTGCGCGGATGGCCTTCATGCGTGTCAAGATACAATGGGCGAAGATGGATGTCGTCAAGCTTGCGACCGAGGGACCGCCCTCTGGCAAGGAGCACCGCACGCCGGAGCGGTATTTTGATGATGTCCTCAAGGGATCTCGCATTGTAGAGGGCCAGTGTTCAAAAGATATTATCTTTGAATGAGTACCTTCATGTTATCCCACCCTGTATGATGAAAACAAGACTGATATGTAATATAATGCTTGCTATTTATTTTAGAATTTTACCTCCTGTGCGGCCGTTTTATTAAATATGAGAGTTGGCCAGTCGTCGGCTTCAGCCCCACGTAGGTAGTACAGGGGTGTTCAGGATGGAATCTAAGCACTCTTGATCCAGGAATTTGGTCCTTGAAGGAGGTGTTTAGCGCAACGAACCAGGCAATCAGACTATGTGGCTTTATCACCCTCACTTAGCCATAGGAGTTTGAAAATAAAAATGTAGGTGCAGCCCCTAGTTAACATTTAATCCGGACTAGGGTGTTGTAAACACCTGATCGGATGAAGGCCGATTCATCACAAAATGCGGAAAAAATCACAAAATATTTTTAACCTCCGGAGAGCTGACCGGCTCACGCCGCATCATGACAGTCAGTTTTCGGCTTTCTCTACTGAGGTGCTCATTCGGATAAACCACGACACAATCGCAGTAGTTCTCCCTTTACTACCCTAGCCGATAGAGCGGAATGTAAGGTAGTAAGCACAGGAGCCGGGCAACCCAACTATTGACCAAAGACATGATTCGGAGCCGATGCATATAATGCTAAATTCGGGTGCCGAACTATACTGTAAAAGTGTTCGGACTTGTTGCCGTAGTATGGAGCGCAATAAATCCCCTGGCGAATTACGGCGTACCAAAGTATACGGATGCAGTCGATAAGAATAGAGAGATAAAATGAAGTAAAAAAGCTAGTGCCACATGAGTTAGGCCGCAAACTGTTTTCATTATAATTTTAATTAATACATCAAAGCGTATTTGTACAAATAGTTCGATAAGCAACAGAGCTATTTAACATGCCAATACCAAGGGGGAGGTGCGTACGGGTCCTGAAAACAGGTAGAATGATCGTTAAGAAGAACATCTAGAGATTCCCCCACAGGTCTGTGCTACTTGCCACCTTGGTATATCAAGCCGTCGAGAGGGGCATGTGGAAAAGAAACCTGAAAAGGATAAAAAGGAAAGTAAAAGTATGTGTGTCTAGGGAAGGTCGAGCCATATTGTGGACCACAGTCTGGTTATGCCTCCGTCTCTGTCCATGGTATTTTTAGTGTGTAGTTATGTACGCGCGGTACATATGCCGCCACTTGGTCGGGATTGAGACAGTGGCCGAATTGCTAGTCGAGCTCCTGACGAGCTGGACTGTCTTGCTGCAGAGTAGTCCGGACTTGTTTGATAGTGTCTAGGAGCATGGCCGCCGAATTAAGGTTTTGCTTGTGAAGGCCACTCTGTACTTCTACTGCCAGGGCCGCGGTGTGCTCCTCAGTACAGAGGGAGCGCTCCATGTTTCCATTGACTGTGATGACACAGTGTGGTCCGGGCATCCTGAGCTTGAGATAAGCATAGTGTGGCACCGCATTGAATCGCGCAAATGCAGTTCGTCTGAGAAGTGTGTGATAGCCATTGCGGAAGGGGACGATATCAAAGATTAACTGTTCGCTTCGGAAGTTGTCCGGAGATCCGAAGACGACCTCCAATGTGATTGAGCCCATGCAACGGGCCTCTACACCTGGTATAACTCCTTTAAAGGTAGTTTTGGTGGGCTTGATCCTTGATGGACCGATTCCCATTTTGCGCATTGTATCCTGATAAAGCAGGTTGAGGCTGCTGCCACCGTCCATGAGGACTCGTGTGAGGTGGAATCCATCAATTATTGGGTCGAGAACCAGTGCGGCTGAACCGCCATGACGGATACTGATCGGATGGTCCCTGCGATCAAAGGTGATCGGGCAGGACGACCATGGGTTGAATTTTGGGGCGACTGGCTCTATCGCATAGACGTCCCTGAGTGCGCACTTGCGTTCCCTCTTGGGGATATGGGTAGCGTATATCATGTTCACCATTTTGACTTGAGGGGGAAACTTCTTATGTCCCCCTGTGTTCGGTGGACGGGGCTCCTCGTCGTCATCCTCACTTTACGACCCCTTCTCCTTGTCTTCGGCATTTAACTTGCCGGCCTGTTTAAAGACCCAACAACTCCGGTGGGTATGATTGGCTGGTTTATCAGGGGTGCCGTGGATCTGACATGGACGATCAAGTATGCGGTCCAAGCTGGAAGAGCCCTGATTATTCCTTCTATATGGCTTCTTCCGCGGACCGGACTTGGAGCCACTGAATTCGGCGTTGACCGCCGTGTCATCAGTATTTTCACCATTGTTTCGACGCTTATTCCTATTGCGTCAGGTCTTGCCGTTGCTATTTCTGGCTTCAGAGGTGCCAAGTTCGCTTGCATTGTTATTGCTACGGGCTAGCCAACTATCTTCGCCCGCACAGAAGCAGGTCATAAGTGCCGTGAGGGCCGCCATGGACTTCGGCTTTTCTTGGACGAGGTGTCGTGCGAGCCATTCATCGCGGATGCTATGCTTAAAGGCCTCTAGGGATTTGGCATCCGGGCAGTCGACGATCTGGTTCTTTTTAGTTAAGAACGTGGTCCAGAATTTCCTGGCTGACTCTCCGGGCTGTTGAACTATGTGACTTAAGTCATCGGCATCCGGAGGTCTAACATATGTGCCTTGGAAGTTGTCGCGGAAGGCGTCTTCTAGGTCTTCCCAGCTGCCAATAGAGTTTTTAGGCAGGCTGTTCAGCCAGTGTCGGGCCGGTCCCTTGAGTTTTAGGGGGAGGTATTTGATGGCATGAAGATCATCACCGCGGGCCATATGAATATGGAGAATAAAGTCTTCAATCCATACCGCGGGATCTGTTGTTCCATCATATGACTCGATATTCATGGGTTTGAACCCTTATGGGAATTCATGTTCCATTACTTCATCAGTGAAGCAGAGGGGGTGTGAGGCACCTCTATATCGGGTGAGATCGCGACGTAGTTCGGATGGAGTCCGTCTGCGGTTTTCGGCCCGGACGTGATTGTGCTTGTCATGTTCAGCTTGATAGCCATCGTCGCGCGTCGAGGCACGCCCCCGCGATCCGTAGATCGATCTGGCCAGACCTGCTTTATTCTTCAGGTCCTGCCGTAGGTCATATGTATGTTCCCGAGCTGTTTTATCTCTGCCATTACGGTGAGGTAGGACGGGCTGGTGTTCGGCTTGAACAGTCGCTTTGTCCCGGCCACGTGGTGGTCGATCAGCCGCGTTATGTGCTGATGGTACGGGCTCAAGTGCCTCGTCATCGAATTGAGGTAGTAATTTGTGCTTTGGGTAACTTTTGGTTGGGCGCTCGAGGCCGTATTCCTCTGCTGCCAGGACATTATTCCATCTATCGTTGAGTAGATCTTGATCAGCTTGAAGCTACTGCTATTTCTTTTTCAGGCTCCTTGCAGTGGCTATTAGCCATTGCTTAAAGCGCTCCTGCTCGAGAGGTTCCTCAGGCACGATAAAGTCTTCGTCGCCGAGGCTCACCTCATCCTCAGAGGGTGGAAGGTAATTACTGTCCTCCGAGTCTTTCTTTGCAGCCTGTTCATCAGGGCTAGCTTGCCCATCCTCCCGATCGTCTTGTTCAGAGTTTTGCTCGACGGGGTTTTCTTGGTCTTCGGCATCATCCGGAGTATTGTTGTTTCTCGTGCCGGTATTGCTGTCTTTGCTGCGGCGTGATTTAGAGCGGCACCGTCGATGCTTTGGTTGTATCTCAGGAGGTTTATCCTCGACTGGGTCTTCTTTGTCATTGTCGTTAGCTTCCTTGGGTGTATCCACCAAGTATACGTCATACGAGGAGGTGGTCATCCAGCGTCCGATAAACGACGGGTTTTCGGCTTGCTCCTCTCCGGCATTGTTGTCCATACCATCGATGTCTTTGGAGCCGTAATCGAGCATGTCAGTTAGGTCCTCGACTGGGGCGATGAAGTGGGTGGTGGTGGGATGTAAAATTCCCCGTTCTCAGCCCCTAGTCCGGGCTGGGCATAGTTCGGGCGTTGCTCCTCTGTAATCTCGAGGGATCACACCAAGTCCAGAGCCTCGCTTAAAGGTGAGGTTTGGCCTGAGAGAAGAGAGCCCATGGAGTATGGCAAGAGGGAGACTCCTTGGCCGAACTCACACGATGCCGGAGAAGGGGCCGGCTCCATGATGGCTGCCAGCGACACTACTTCCCCCGGCTCTCCTGCAATGGGTTTCGTGGCCGCAGATAGTCCGGCGAGCTCAGGGAGCCTGTCTTCGGACCTGGCGATATGCTCCGGATCTAAGGCCGGAGCGGAGATTGAGGGTGCGAATCCTTGGAAGATCAAGTCTCCTCGGATATCCACGACATAGACCAGATTTCCTAAACTAATCTCGTGACCTGGGGCGTAGCTGCCGATCTTCTCTAGATGGCCAAGCGAGTTGGCCCGCAGTGCGAAGCCGCCAAACACAAAGATCTGGTCAGGGAGGAAAACCTCCCCCAGGGCAACTTTGTTGTAGATGATTGATGGAGCCATCGAACCTTCTGGTGACGACACGGTGGAACTCTCAATGAAAGCACCAATGTTGGTGTCAAAACCGGCGGATCTCGGGTAGGGGGTCCCGAACTGTGCATCTAGGATTGATGGTAACAGGAGACAGGGGACACGAAGTTTACCCAGGTTCGGGCCCTCTTGATGGAGGTAATACCCTACGTCCTGCTTGATTGATATTGATGAGTATGAGGATTACAAGAGTTGATCTACCACAAGACCGCAATGGCTAAAACCCTAGAAGTCTAGTTTGTATGATTGTGATTGCCTCTATGGACTAAACCCTCCGGTTTATATAGACACCGAAGGGGACTCGGGTTGTACAAAGTCAGTTACATAGAAAGGAATCTTCATATCCGAATGCTAGGCTTGCCATCCACGCTAAGGAGAGTCCCATCCGGACACGGGAGAGAGTCTTTTGTCGTGTATCTTCATAGCCCATTAGTCCGGCCCATGTCCAACAGGTCAGACGCCCGAGGACCCCTTAATCCAGGACTCCCTCAGGGCCCTCTCCCCTCTCTCCCGGTGGCGTCGGAACGCCGCCGGGGCCATCATCGTGTGACGGCGATCTACACCAACACCTCCGTCATCTTCACCAACATCTTCATCACCTTCCCCCATCTATATACAGCGGTCCACTCTCCCACAACCCGTTGTACCCTCTACTTGAACATGGTGCTTTATGCTTCATATTATTATCCAATGATGTGTTGCCATCCTATGATGTCTGAGTAGATTTTTGTTGTCCTATCGGTAATTGGTGAATTGCTATGATTGGTTTAATTTGCTTGTGGTTATGTTGTTGTCCTTTGGTGCCCATCATATGAGCACGCGCGTGGATCACACCATAGGGTTAGTTGTATGTTGATAGGACTATGTATTGGAGGGCAAGAGGACAGAAGCTTCAACCTACCATAGAAATTGATGCATACGAGATTGAAGGGGGACCAATATATCTTAATGCTATGGTTGGGTTTTACCTTAAAGAACATTAGTAGTTGCGGATGCTTGCTAATAGTTCCAATCATAAGTGCATAGAATTCCAAGTCAGGGATGACATGCTAGCAGTGGCCTCTCCCACATAAAACTTGCTATCGGTCTAGTAAAGTAGAAAATTGCTTAGGGACAATTTCGCAACTCCTACCACCACTTTTCCACACTCGCTATACTAACTTTATTGCTTCTTTACCTAAAACAACCTCTAGTTTTTATTTACATGCTATTTATATTCTTGCAAACCTATCCTGTTACACCTACAAAGTACTTCTAGTTTCATACTTGTTCTAGGTAAAGTGAACGTTAAGCGTGCGTAGAGTTGTATCGGTGGTCGATAGAACTTGAGGGAATATTTGTTCTACCTTTAGCACCTCGTTGGGTTCGACACTCTTACTTATCAAAAGAGACTACAATTGATCCCCTATACTTGTGGGTTATCAACAATCTACTTCAGTAAATAGGACATTGAAGCCAAAGTCAGCAAGTCTAGATACGGAAAGTAAATTATAGCCAAGGGATTCAACGAGCATAACATTTTGTATGGAGCTATCATGTGAGATGGCCTCCAATACATTGCTTGTTGTGTTCTTTTATAAAGTTTAAAAATAAAAATAATGTGCCAATATTTGCCTTTAGGATGTTTACATTGCTTGTTGGTTTGTGCGGTGCAAAACAGAAACTTTGTCTATAGTGTGCGATTTTACATTTTTGACTGGAACGTCAAACGGTTCTGAAACTTTCTGCACTGTATTTCTATACAAATTGCTTATTTTTCATAATTTGTTCACAATTTTTGAAGTACCATAAGTTTGGTGAATGTTCAAATTACTACAGACTGTCCTGTTTAAGACATATTCTGTTTTGATGCATAGTTTGCTTGTTTTGATGAAACTATCGACTTCTATCAGTGGATTAAGCCATGGAAAAGTTATATTACATTAGCTACATGCAAAAATAAAATATGAATTGGTTTTCAACAGTACTTAGAGTAGTGATTTGCTTTATTATACTAATGGATCTTACCGAGCTTTCTATTGAGTTTTGTGTGGATGAAGTGTTCGAAGATCGAGGAGGTCTCGATGTGAGGATAAGGATGAGAGGTAAGAGCTCAAGCTTGGGGATGTCCAAGGTACCCAAAGTAAATATTCAAGGAGACTCAAGCGTCTAAGCTTGGGGATGCCCCGGAAGGCATCCCATCTTTCTTCAACAAGTATCGGTATGTTTTCGGATTCGTTCCGTTCATGCGATATGTGCAAATCTTGGAGCGTCTTTTGCATTTAGTTTTCACTTTTCTTTGATGCACCATGCTGGTATGAGATAGTCCATGGTTGATTTATAGAATGCTCTTTGCACTTCACTTATATCTTTTGAGTATGGCTTGTATATTCCAACGATGGGCTTCCTCAAATGCCCTAGGTCTTCATGAGCAAGCAAGTTGGATGCACACCCAGTTAGTTTCAGTTTGAGCTTTCATACACTTATAGCTCTTAGTGCATCCGTTGCATGGAATTCCCTACTCCTCGCATTGACATCAATTGATGGGCATCCCCATAGCCCGTTGATTAGCCGCGTCGATGTGAGACTTTCTCCTTTTTTGTCCTCTCCACACAACCTCCACCATCATATTCTATTCCACCTATAGTGCTATGTCCATGGCTCACGCTCATGTATTGCGTGAAAGTTGAAAAGGTTTGAGAACATAAAAAGTATGAAACAATTGCTTGGCTTGTCATCAGGGTTGTGCATGATTTGAATACTTTGTGTGTCAAAGATGGAGCATAGCCAGACCATATGATTTTGTAGGGATAACTTTCTTTGGCCATGTTATTTTGAAAAGACATGATTGCTTTATTAGTATGCTTGAAGTATTATTGTCTTAATGTAAAATGATAGACTATTGCTTTGAATCACTCATGTCTTAATAGTCATGCCATGATTAGATTACAGGATCAAGATTATGCTAGGTAGCATTCCACATCAAAAATTATCTTTTTTATCATTTACTTACTCGAGGACGAGCAGGAATTAAGCTTGGGGATGCTGATACGTCTCCGTCGTATCTATAATTTTTGATTGTTCCATGCCAATATTATACAACTTTCATATACTTTTGACAACTTTTTATACTATTTTTGGGACTAACATATTGATCCAGTGCCCAGTGCCAGTTCCTGTTTGTTGCATGTTTTTTGTTTCGCAGAAAATCCATATCAAACAGAGTCCAAACGAGATAAAAACTTATGGAGATTTTTTTTGGAATATATGTGATTTTTGGGAACAAGAATCAACAAGAGACGATGCCCGAGGGGGCCACAAGGCAGGGGGCGCGCCCCTGACCCTCGTGGCCACCCCATAAGGCGGTTGGTGCCCTTCTTTCTCCACAAGAAAGACAATATCCGGAAAGAAATCGTGTTAAAATTTCAGCCCAATCGGAGTTACGGATCTCCGGGAATATAAGAAACGGTGAATGGCCAAAATCTGGAATGCAGAAACAGAGAGAGACAAAGAGACATATACAATCTCGGAGGGTCTCTCGCCCCTCCCATGCCATGGAAGCCAAGGACCAGAGAGGAAACCCTTCTCCCATCTAGGGAGAAGGTCAAGGAAGAAGAAGAAGGGGGGCCCTCTCCCCCTCTCTCCCGGTGGCGCCGGAATGTCGTCGAGGCCATCATCATGCGACGGCGATCTACACCAACACCTCTGTCATCTTCACCAACATATTCATCACCTTCCCCCATCTATCTACAGTGCTCTCGCAACCCGTTGTACCCTCTACTTGAACATGGTGCTTTATGCTTCATATTATTATCCAATGATGTGTTGCCATCCTATGATGTCTGAGTAGATTTTCGTTGTCCTATCGGTAATTGGTGAATTGCTATGATTGATTTAATTTGCTTGTGGTTATGTTGTTGTCCTTTGGTGCCCATCATATGAGCGCACACGCGGATCACACCATAGGGTTAGTTGTATGTCGATAGGACTATGTATTGGAGGGCAAGAGTGACAGAAGCTTCAACCTAGCATAGAAATTGATGCATACGAGATTGAAGGGGGACCAATATATCTTAATGCTATGGTTGGGTTTTACCTTAATGAACGTTAATAGTTATGGATGCTTGCTAATAGTTCCAATCATAAGTGCATAGAATTCCAAGTCGGGGATGACATGCTAGCAGTGGCCTCTTCCACATAAAACTTGCTATCGGTCTAGTAAAGTAGTCAATTGCTTAGGGACAATTTCACAACTCCTACCACCACTTTTCCACACTCGCTATACTAACTTTATTGCTTCTTTACCTAAAACAACCCCTAGTTTTTATTGACGTGCTCTTTATATTCTTGCAAACCTATCCCGTTACACCTACAAAGTACTTCTAGTTTCATACTTGTTCTAGGTAAAGCGAACGTTAAGCGTGCGTAGAGTTGTATCGGTGGTCGATAGAACTTGAGGGAATATTTGTTCTACATTTAGCTCCTCATTGGGTTCGACACTCTTACTTATTGAAATAGGCTACAACTGATCCCCTATACTTGTGGGCTATCAGCAATCTACTTCAGTAAATAGGACATTGAAGCCAAAGTCAGCAAGTCTACATACGGAAAGTAAATTATAGCCAAGGGATTCAACGAGCATAACATTTTGTATGGAGCTATCATGTGAGATGGCCACCTTACCAAGGCCAACCACCTTACCCTTTGAGTTGTCACCAAAAGTGACATACTTTCGAGGGTCGTTGTTTTCAGCAAGCTCACAAAACATATCCTTGTCTCCGGTCATGTGATCGGTACATCCACTATCTAGAACCCATTCCTTTCCTCCAGCCATGTAGCCACGAAGATTGGCCATAAGACCAAAGTGTCTCATCGACTCATCGAGATCAAAGTCACTATCATCATCCTCATCATAGTATCCATGTTCAACGTCGTCTTGTGATTGATCAACTCCTAGAGAGAGTGATTCATTAGATAAGTGATAATCACAATGTTCATCTTTATGAATTCTAATGGCTTCGGAGATGATGTTGCTAATGATTCCAACATCTCCTTTGGCACGCATGAGGTTGGTAAGCTCAAATAAACAATCACCAAACTTAGGATCATTGGAATTCATCTTACTCAAAGCAATAGACTTGTGAAGAATCTCATTTAGGTTTTGCAAGGAATAATTTGGAAATCGTTCCTCAAGAAATCTCCATATGGTGTAAGCACAATCAAGAGCAGACAAGCTAGCAATCAATTTTCTAGGTAATCCTCTAGTCATTAAATTGATGGTTCTAAGATTACGGATCATGTCAATAGACTCATCAAGGGTAGGATGCAAGGGGTCAACAAGGTGCGCACAAGGAGTAGTAATGTACTTGTTCAAGTGATATTCATTGAAAATCTCAAGCACCTCAATTTTCCACTCATGAAAGAACTCTCCATCAAGTATAGGCACTCTACGTCTAAGACTCCCCAACATAGACTCGTCCATCTTCCTCCAATGGTGATTAAACCAAAGCAATGGAGACCAATGCCCTGATACCAATTGTAGGATTGAGAAGAGGTGTCTAGATGGGGGTGATTAGACCCTCAACAAAGAAAAGTAGCAATTTTTAATTTCTTTAAATTAAGGTGGAGTTTTAGCATAAGTTCAAACATTCATAATACATTTCAAGCAAGCATGGCAAGAGTATATGAGCAGCGCAAAGTAAAGCATGCAACTTGCAAGAAAGTAAAGGGATGGGATTGGAGTGTGCAAACGCAATTGGAGACATGGAGATTTTTGGCGTGGTTCCGATAGGTGGTGCTATCGTACATCCACATTGATGGAGACTTCAACCCACGAAGGATAATGGTTGCGCGAGTCCACAGAGGGCTCCACCCACGAAGGGTCCACGAAGAAGCAACCTTGTCCATCCCATCATGGCCATCGCCCACGAAGGACTTGCCTCACCTGGGTAGATCTTCACGAAGTAGGCGATCTCCTTACCCTTACAAACTCCTTGGTTCAACTCCACAATCTTGACGGACGCTCCCAAGTGACACCTAACCAATCTAGGAGACACCACTCTCCAAAAGGTAATAGATGGTGTGTTGATGATGAACTCCTTGCTCTTGTGCTTCAAATGATAGTCTCCCCAACACTCAACTCTCTCTCACGGATTTTGATTTGGTGGAAATATGATTTGAGTGGAAAGCAACTTGGGGAAGGCAAGAGATCAAGATTCTTGTGGTTGGATTGGAATATCGTGATCTCAATACATGAGTAGGTGGTTCTCTCTTAGAAAATGTATGCTGGAAGTGTAGGCACGTTCTGATGGCTCTCTCCACAAGTGGAGGAAAGGTGGAGGGGTATATATAGCCTCCACACAAAATCTAGTCGTTACACACAATTCACCAAACTCGGTGGGACGGAATAGAGAAACTCGGTCAGACCAATTTAGTTCAAAATGTGAAGGTTAGGCTTTTCGGTGGACCGATATGATCAACTCGGTGGGACCGATGTGCTAGGGTTAGGGTAAAACCTCAACTCGGTTTGACTGATTACACAAACTCGGTGGGACCGATTTTGGTAATAAGCAAAACAGAGAGTTGGTCAAGCAAACTCGGTGGGACCGATTGCATATTTCGGTGATGCTGAAATAGTCGCAACAGGCAACAGAGAGTTTGCAAGCCCATCTCGGTGAGACCGAATCGATTAGGATTTCTGGCGGTGGCTATGTAAAATGAACTCGGTGGCGCTGGATAGATCAAATCGGTGGGGCCGAGTTTGACTTTAGGTTTGGGACATATGTGGATATGAGAAAGTGGTTGAGGGCTTTGGAGCATATCACTAAGCACTTTGAGCAAGCAAGCCATTAAGCAACACCTCATCCCCTTTTAATAGTATTGGCTTTCCTATGGACTCAATGTGATCTTGGATCACTGAAATGAAAATGTAGAGTCTTGAGCTTTTGAGCTTTTTCCAATCTTTGTCCTTAGCTTCTTGGAAGGGTTCCACATCCTCTTGTCCATGCCACTCCACTATTGAACTTTCTGAAATATACTAGATAAAAGTATTAGTCCAACAAGAGATATGTTGACATTAATTACAAAAATCACCCAGGGAGCACTTGTGCTTTCAATCCTATGCCTCCCATGGATTGATAAACCTTAGACCATCCATTTGAGGGAAATTTGCTACTGTCCTACAAAACTCTATGCTTGGAGGCCCAACTAGAGTCTACAAGAAGAAGGTTGCGTAGTACACATCAGTCCTTTGCTACAAAAAAGATTGGGCCACCTTGCCGCACTTTTGCTATTGTTACTATTACTTGCTTGTTACTAATTACTTTGCTATCAAACTATCTGTTACCAACAATTCTGTGCCTGCAGAAAATACCTTCCTGAAAAATGCTTGCCATTTCCTTCTGCTCCTCGTTGGGTTCGACACTCTTACTTATCGAAAGGACTACGATAGATCCCCTATACTTGTGGGTCATCACCAGCTGACACCACCGACGACTACTACTACTACCCCGAGGGTGCCTACTACTTCGTGGAGGCCACTGATGACCAGGAGTAGTTAGGAAGCTCCCAGGCAGGAGGCCTTGCCTTTTTGGTCGATGTTGTTGTTTTTGCTAGCCTTCTTAAGGCACCCTTGTTTACCTTATGTATGTACTTAGATATTGTTGCTTCCGCTGATTCGTTTGTATTCAAGCTTATGTATTCGAGCCCTCGAGGCCCCTGGCTTGTAATATAAAGCTTGTATGACTTTAATTTGTGTATAGAGTTTTGTTGAGATATCTTCCCATGAGTCTCTGATCTTGATCGTGCACATTTGCGTGTATGATTAGTGCATGATTAAGTCGGGGCATCACAGGTTTACTATGAGTAGTCATCTGGAGAGGAGGACACAGGTGATAACCCACAAATATAGGGGATCACAACAGTTTTTGAGGCTAGAGTATTCAACCCAAATTTATAAATTCGACACAAGGGGAGCCAAAGAATATTTGAAGGTATTAGCAGCTGAGTTGTCAATTCAACCACACCTGGAGATTAATTATCTGCAGCAATATGATCAGTAGCAAAGTAGTTTGATAGTTTTGATAGTAGTGACACTAGCAACGGTAACAGTAACAGCGATAGCAGTAGTTTATAACAAGTGTAACAGTGATGATAGTAGTTGTAACTTAACAGAAACAATATGGAAAAGTTCGTAGGCATTGGATCGGTGACTTGTTGGATGATATTCATCATGAGACAGTTATAACCTAGGGCGATATGGCACTAGCTCCAGTTCATCGATATAATGTAGGCATGTATTCCGTAAATAGTCATCCGTGCTTTATTAAAAGAACTTGCATGACATATTATTTCCTACCCTCCCGTGGCAGCGGGGTCCATATTGGAAACTAAGGGATATTACGGCCTCCTTTTAATAGAAAGCCGGAACAAAGCATTAACACATAGTGAATACATGAACTCCTCAAACTACGGTCATCACCGGGAGTGGGCCCGGTTGTTGTCACTCCGGGGTTGCTGGATCATAATCGTAGTAGGTGACTATAATTAACTTGCAAGATCGGATCTAAAACATGGATATAATGATGAATTCATAAACGGTTCAGATCTGAAATCATGGCACCCGGGCCCAAAGTGATAAACATTAAGCATGGCAAAGTCATAGCAACATCAATCTAAGAACATAGTGGATACTAGGGATCGGGCCCTAAAAAAACTAACTCGATTACATGATGAATCTCATCCAACTCCTCACCGACCAGCGAGCCTACGAAGGAATTACTCACTCCCGGTGGGGAGCATCATGAAATTGGCGATGCAGAAGGGTTGGTGATGACGTAGAACGAAGATCCGCCTCTCCGGAGCCCCAAACGAACTCCAGATCTGTCCTCCCAAGGAAGAATAGGGCATGGCGGCAGCTCCGTATCGTGGATCATGATAATTCTTTCTCCCTGATTTTTTCCTGGAATAATGTGAATTTATAGTATCAAGGGGTCATCAGCGGGGCCACCAGGTGGATACAACCCACCTAGGCATGCCAGGAGAGGGGGGCGCGCCCTGGTGGGTTGTGCCCACCCAGGGGGCCCTCTCCGGTGGGTCTTGGCTCCAGAAATTCTTATTATTGGTATAAAAAATCCACAAAAATTTTCGTTCCATTCTGAGAACTTTTATTTCTACACAAAAACAACACCATGGTAGTTCTGCTGAAAATTACGTCAGTCCAGGGTTAGTTTCATTCAAATCATGCAAATTGGAGTACAAAGCAAGAGGAAAAGCGTGCGAAAAAGTAGATACGTTGGGGACGTATCAACTCCCCCAAGCTTAAACCTTTGCTTGTCCTCAAGCAATTTAGTTGATAAACTGAAAGTGAGAAAGAAAAACTTTTACGAACTCTTTTGCTCTTGTTTGCATAAATAAGCTTAAACATCACCCAGGTTTTTAGCCAACATTATAACTAACCATGTCAACAATAACTCTTAAAGATTATAATGATTCATATCAATGACATAATCAGCTAGCGAGCAATAATAAGATATCTCAAATAGCAACATGTTGTCAAAACAACCATGATATAATATGGCAATAATGGTATCTCGCTAGCCCTTTCTGAGACCGCAAAACATAAATGCAGAGCACCTCCGAAGTTCAAGCAGCGACTAAACATTGTAATTCATGGTAGAAAAGATCCAGTCATGATGCACCCAACATTAGCTATACACAATGCATAAATCATGACCATTGTGCTCTACTCAGTTTCTGGCGTTTGTTTATAGAAGGTGATGACATAACATAAAAGTAAATAGAAAGTCCCTTCGCAGAGGGAAGCAGTGATTTGCAGAGGTGCCAGAGCTTAGTTTTAAAACAGAGAGAAATGATATTTTGAGACATGCACCCTTCTTATTCACTTCACAACCATCAGTTATCAACATCTTCCATGCTAAGCACGCTAGTGGCGGTCCCCAAGCAGAAAGTAAAGGTTTTGACTCCATTGGGAGTTTTTGTTTGATTATGTAAGAGATGAACTCTTTTTGTATTTTGCAGTTTGGGACTGGGCATCCCTATTACCGCCCATTTCCTCATGCGATGGCGAGTGAATAAACACTCGACCTGAGGATAACATGCTTAGCACGGAAGATATCAACCACCTCCTGTCGTTCCATGAACGATCCAGGCACACAAAATGGATAATTTTTTTAGAAGTTTTTAGAGGTGGCACATGCAAATTTACTTAGGACGGCAGGGTAATACCGTATATAGGTAGGTATGGTGGGCTCATCTGGAATAACTTTGGGTTCAAGGTTTTTTATGTACAAGCAGAATTCCCACTTAGTACAGGCAAAGGCTAGCACTTTAAGATTGGGAAGCGGCCAGCTAGAGAGCAACAACGATCATAACCAGGCATTATGCATAAGTAATATTGGACACTAGCATGAGTAGGATATGAACACCATGAACATAAACATTATAGAGGCTATGTTGGTTTTTATTCAACTACATGCATGAACATGTACCAAGTCAAGCCACTCGAACATTCAGAGGAGGATACCATATCATCATACTACATCACAATCATTTTAACGCTATGTTGATATCCAAGATAAATCATTATCCACTCCCAGCTACTTATGCATGGCATGAGAAACTATAATCTCTAATTGTCATTGCAAACATGTTTAATCATAACGGGATGAATCATGGGCACTAGGTTAAACATATTTACACGGACAAGACAAGTCGAGTTCATACCAGTTTCTCCTTGCCACGGCCAGCTCATTGAATATCGTCATTATTGCCTTTCACTTGCACGACTGAATGATATGAAAATGATAATAGTGTACAAGTGCCATGGACTAAGCTGGAATCTACAAACATTTTATTCAATAGGAGAAGACAAGGTAAAATGGGCTCTTTATTAGTTTAACAGTTGTTCATATGAGAGCCACTCAACATTTTCGTCATGGTCTTCTCCTCGGTACAACTCGAATAAAAGAAGAAGAAATTCAGAGAAACACACTGAAATATTTTTGGTGTTTTTGGTTTTTCTAAAGTTTTTCAAACACACAAGAAGAAAGCAAGAAAAGAAATCTAAGCATGGATGATACAATGAAAAAGTGTGAACGCCGACAAATGGAATGATATGTGAACATGAATATAATGTCGGAGAGAAACACGTACTCCCCCAAGCTTAGGCTTTTGGCCTAAGTTGGTAGTAAATCAGTAGCCTGGAGGGTAGTAGTCGGCGTGGTAGCTCATGGAGGCTCTCGGGGTGGAGGCCTCAGCACGCCATGCCGCCAAAACTGTTGCGTTGTGAGCTCAGGCCTCGCTCTCAAGAACAAAATATATTTCCTTGTTGTGATAATCAAAGAGAGCAGGCGCAGGCAAATATGTGTCTACAACATGTGATTGGTTAAACAACAAATTATAAGTGAAGTTATCAGCCCTCCCCTTGAGAATCTTATGCTCCTTTAAGGCATCAAAATCTAAATATCGAGTGGGTAGGATAGGGTCAAATGGCAAAGGTGAAACGCCCAGTCCTCGTGCTAAACGTGTGGCATAAATTCCACCATAGAACCATCCACTTCTGGCGTTATGCTGAAGTCTACATGCAACAATCACTCCAAGGTTGTAATTCCTTTCACCAGTGAGAGCGGTGTGAATGAGGCTCAAGTCTGGCAAACAAAGTATGCTACAGTCTTGCTTGCCTACTATGCATTTCCCGTTAAATAATGCAAGGTACTGAATTGCAGGAAAGTGAATGCTCTTTATTCTTCCTTGCCTTACACCCCTATTTTCACCGTAACAAAGGCTAGTCAAGAAGGTCTCATACTCGGCCTTTGCTGGCTCATCAAGCGAATCCCAAAATGGAAGTTTGCAATGGTAAACAAAATTTTCTAGTGGAATAGTAAATGGTTCATCATAAAGCATAAACGACACCCTGGACTCACGTGGAAAATATTTAAATCCTTTGACAAATGATTCAGTGAGAAGATGGCGTTGTTCATACTTATCTGAGAGGTAGGGACCGAGACCAGCATTATGAACATATTGCTCGAATTCCTCTTTGATGCCCACCTTCATCATATACTCATCACAAGGCCATAAGCATGTTTTGGTGGCTGAATCTCACGTGGAACTTTCACTTGGTTCAACATAAGACCGGCGGGCAGAACTGTCACTAGAGGATGCCCCCGAGGATCGTCTCCTCTAAGAACTCCTTCCAAATAGGTTCATCATGTCCGCGTACAATTTTTCGAAAATAAAAATTTTGGAGTGACAAAAATTTGTCAACAAAACTTTGTAAGATTGATAGCAACTACTCATAGGGATACATAGAGGCCATAGCAAGCATTCAAACTACTTAGAACACTAAGAATTCAACATGCAAGCACATCTACAGCAGCACCAAGAGTAGCTAATTTTTTCAAAGTATAAACCACTAAAACAAAAACTAATTGGACAAATGGTGGAGTCACATACCAAGCAACAACCTCCCGAAACAGTTTCGAAAATGGAGCTTCGAGCAAAGAGATCGAAATTGGCAGCAAAATGAGCAAGAACATGGGAGAGAGAGCAAGAGTGATTTTTTTCTGGAGGTAGGTGACAGTGTGGGCTAAAGAGATAAGTGAGGGGGCCCACATGGGGACCACAACCCCCCAGGGCACGCCAGGGGGTGCTGGCGTGCCTAGGTGGGTTGTGCCCGCCTGGTGCACCCCCCTCTGGTTATTTTTGCACCAAAAATTCTTAAGTATTCAGGAAAAAATCATATAAAATTTTCAGGGCATTCTGAGAACTTTTATTTTTGGGTCATTTTTTATTGCACGGGAAATTTAGAAAACAGAAAAAACATGGCATTTTATTTTATTTAACTAATAAAAACAGAGAATAAAAAGTAGGGACAGAAAGTAGTGCTTACTAAATTCATTAACTTCATACCATTCAAAAATGATTCATTAATAAGGTTGATCAAGTCTTATTAACAACCACTTTCGACTAGCATGAAACCGAAGAACATTCGTAAATCACTAGGTTACCTCAATGGGGATATGCATTTCCCCAACAATAAGTATTTCATATTTCTTTTTGATAGTAGGTAGAGGTATTTGAAAACTTCCAGTAGTGATGTTCGAAGATTTTTCAATAACATTAATACCATTCACTTGGAATTGTTTCTTCAAAAAGTGCACCGTATGCTCATTACCATTGATATGAAAAGTGACCTTGCTTTTATTGCAATCAATTACAGCCCTTGCAGTATTCAAGAAGGGTCTACCAAGGATAATCGACATGTTGTCGTCCTCGGGCATCTCAAGTATAACAAAGTCAGTCAAAATAGTAACATTAGCAACAACAACGGGAACATCCTCACAGATATCGATAGGTATGGCAATTGATTTATCAGCCATTTGCAAAGAAATTTTAGTAGGTGTGAGTTTATTCAAGTCAAGTATTTTATATAAAGAGAAAGGCATAACACTAACACCAGCTCCTAAATCACACAAAGCAGTTTTCACATAATTCTTTTTGATAGAGCAAGGTATAGTTGGTATTCCCGGATCTCCAAGTTTTTTAGGTACTCCATCTTTAAAAGTATAATTAGCAAGCATAGTGGAGATTTCATCTTCCGGTATTTTTCTTTTATTTGTGATGATGTCTTTCATATACTTTGCATAAGGAGGCATTTTCAGGATATCGGACAAGCGAGTACGCAAAAAGACTGACCTCAGCATTTCAACAAAGTGTTCAAATTCTTCATCATCATTCTTTTTAGTTGACTTGGGTGGAAAAGGCATAGATTTTTGACTCCATGATTCTCTTTCTTTATCGTGTTTTATAGCAACAAAGTTTCTTTTGTCATATATTTTATTTTTAGGTTGTGGGTTATCAAGATCAACAGGTGGTTCTATCTCAACATCATTATCTGGTTCTTTATCATTGGTTGGTTGAGAGTCTTCATGAACCTCATCATTATATTTTTCATTATCATTAGGTGAGTGTTCATTATCAGGAGGTTTTTCTATTTCAGGTTCACTAGAGATGTGCAAAGTCCTATCATTTTTCTTTTTCTTTTTATTTCTAGAAGAACTAGGTGCACTACTGTTAGCTCTTTGTGAATCTTGTTCAATTATTTTAGGGTGTCCCTCGGGATAAAGTGGTTCTTGAGTCATTTTACCTCCTCTGGTTGCAACTCTAACAACAAAGTCATGCCTATTATGATTCATTTCATCAAGTAATTTTCTTTGAGATTTAGCAACTTGTTCTAGTTGGGTTTGAACCATAGAAGCATGTTTTCCAACACCTCTAACATCATTTGATATTCTACATAACAAGTCACTCAAGCGAGCAATCATATCAGAATTATATTTCAATTGTTTCATAACATTTGCATTGAAGTGATCTTGTTTCCTACTGTAGTTTTGAAACTCATAAAGGCATTGACTAGGATGCATATTGTGAGGATTATCATTTTCATTAAACTTCATAAGAGAATTTACCTCTACCACCTTAGGCAGTGGTGGTGTATTAAGCCCATGTATTTCTTCAATAGGAGGTAAATTTTTAACATCCTCAGCTTTAATACCTTTTTCCTTCACAAATTTCTTTGCCTCTTACATATCTTCAGGTCTGAGATATAATATACCCCTCTTCTTCGGAGTGGGTATAGGCGGTGGTTCAGGAATAGTCCAATCATCATAATTTTCCAATATGTTATTCAATAATTCTTCAGCTTGAGCAATAGTTCGTTCCCTGAAAACGCAACCAGCACAACTATCTAGGAAGTCCCTAGAAGCATCGGTTAGTCCATTATAGAAGATATCAAGTATTTCATTTTTCTTAAGAGGATGATCAGGCAAAGCATTAAGTAACTGGAAAAGCCTCCCACAAGCTTGTGGGAGACTCTCTTCTTTAGTTTGCACAAAGTTAAATATTTCCTGTAAGGCAGCTTGTTTCATATGAGCGGAAAAATATTTTTCAGAGAAGTAATAAACCATATCCTGGGGACTATGCACACAACCAGGAGCAAGAGTATTGTACCAAGCTTTAGCATCACCCTTTAATGAGAAAGGAAATAATTTGAGAATAAAGTAATAGCGAGTTTTCTCATCATGAGTAAAAAGGGTGGCTATATCATTCAACTTAGTAAGATGTGCCACAACAGTTTCAGTTTCATAACCATGGAAAGGATCAGATTCAACCATAGTAATTAGCTCTAGGTCGACAGAGAATTCATAATCCTTATCATCAATAAAGATAGGTGAAGTAGCAAACTTAGGATCACATTTCATTCTAGCATTCAGAGATTTTTCTTTATACTTTTGTAGTAATTTCTCTAGATCATCTCTATCATTACAAGCAAGAATATCTCTAGTTGCTTCTTCACTCATAACATAACCTTCCGGTATCTTAGGCAATTCATATCTAGGAAGGCTAGTTCTAGCAGGTGTTTCAGGAGTTTCAGTTTCAAGCTCATCATCAGATTCGACAACATCATGTTGTATAACTCTAGCAATATGTTTATCAAGAAATTCACCAAGTGGCACATCATCATTATCAAGCAAGGTACTAGCATCATCATAAGCATCATTCGTAGTAGAAGTATCATCATCAATAACTTGCGACATAACAGAATTAATAGCATGTGGTGGTGTTGCAAATTTACTCATAACAGAAGGTGAATCTAAAGCAGAACTAGATGGCAGTTTCTTACCTCCCCTCGTCTTAGAGGGATAAATCTTAGTCTTTGGATCCTTCAGATTCTTCATAGTGATAATATGATAATAATCCCAAGTGACTCAACAAATATAGCTATGCTCCCCAGCAACGGCGCCAGAAAAAGGTCTTCATAACCCACAAGTATAGGGGATCGCAACAGTTTTCGAGGGTAGAGTATTCAACCCAAATGTATGGATTCGACACAAGAGGAGCCAAAGAA
This sequence comes from Triticum urartu, assembly GCF_056163025.1. Taxonomy (NCBI): domain Eukaryota; kingdom Viridiplantae; phylum Streptophyta; class Magnoliopsida; order Poales; family Poaceae; genus Triticum; species Triticum urartu. Next base: position 568,570,341 of record NC_141874.1, read on the forward strand.
TATTTGAAGGTATTAGCAGCCGAGTTGTCAATTCAACCACACCTGGGGATTAATTATCTGCAGCAATATGATTAGTAGCAAAGTAGTTTGATAGTTTTAATAGTAGTGATAGTAGCAACGGTAACAGTAACAGTGATAGCAGTAGTTTGTAACAAGTGTAACCGTGATGATAGCAGTAGTAACTTAGCGGAAACGATATGGAAAAGTTCGTAGGCATTGGATCAGTGACTTGTTGGATGATATTCATCATGAGACAGTTATAACCTAGGGAGATACGGCACTAGCTCCAGTTCATCGATATAATGTAGGCATGTATTCCGTAAATAGTCATACGTGCTTTATTAAAAGAACTTGCATGGCATATTTTGTCCTACCCTCCCATGGCAGCGGGGTCCATATTGGAAACTAAGGGATATTAAGGCCTCCTTTTAATAGAGAACCGGAACAAAGCATTAACACATAGTGAATACATGAACTCCTCAAACTACAGTCATCACCGGGAGTGGGCCCAGTTGTTGTCACCCCGGGGTTGCCGGATCATAACCATAGTAGGTGACTATAACTTGCAAGATCGGATCTAAAACATGGATATAATGATGAATTCATAAACGGTTCATATCTAAAATCATGGCACCCGGGCCCAAAGTGACAAGCATTAAGCATGGCAAAGTCATAGCAACATCAATCTAAGAACATAGTGGGTACTAGGGATCAGGACCTAACAAAACTAACTCGATTACATTATGAATCTCATCCAACTCCTCACCGACCAGCGAGCCTACGAAGGAATTACTCACTCCCGGTGGGGAGCATCATGGAATTGGCGATGGAGAAGGGTTGGTGATGACGAAGAACGAAGATCCCCCTCTCCAGAGCCCCAAACGGACTCCAGATATGTCCTCCCGAGGAAGAACAGGACATGGTGGCGGCTCCGTCTCGTGGATCGTGATAATTCTTTCTCCCCGATTTTTTCTGGAATAATGTGAATTTATAGTATTAGGGGGTCATCAGCGGGGCCACCAGGTGGGTACAACCCACCTGGGCATGCCAGGAGAGGGGGTGCGCCCTGGTGGGTTGTGCCCACCCAGGGGCCCCTATCCGGTGGGTCTTGGCTCCAGAAATTCTTATTATGGTATAAAAAATCCTCAAAAAGTTTCGTTCCATTCCGAGAACTTTTATTTCTGCACAAAAACAACACCATGGTAGTTCTGCTGAAAACAACGTCAGTCTGGGGTTAGTTTCATTCAAATCATGCAAATTAGAGTCCAAAACAAGAGGAAAAGCGTGAGAAAAAGTAGATACGTTGGATACGTATCAACAGGCGAGGAGGATAAGGTCGATGAAGTTGCGGGGATTCGGACCCAAGAGGGAGGGCAAGTCATGCCCATGGAGGAGACCACGTAGAAGGGAGATATTCTTCAACCCTTTTATGATCATCTCACTCCATCTGAAATCAAAACCCTAAGTGAAGGAAATATGCCCTAGAGGCAATAATAAATTTTTTATTTATATTTCCTTATATCATGATAAATGTTTATTATTCATGCTAGAATTGTATTAACCGGAAACTTGATACATGTGTGAATACATAGACAAACAGAGTGTCCCTAGTATGCCTCTACTTGACTAGCTCGTTAATCAAAGATGGTTAAGTTTTCTAGCCATAGATATGTATTGTCATTTTATGAACGGGATCTCAACATTAGAGAATGATGTGATGGACAAGACCCATCCGTTAGCTTAGCACTATGATCGTTTAGTTTATTACTATTGCTTTCTTCATGACTTATACATGTTCCTATGACTATGATATTATGAAACTCCCGAATACCGAACGAACACTTAGTGTGCTATCAAATGTCACAAGGTAACTGGGTGATTATAAATATGCTCTAAATGTGTCTCCGATGGTTTTTGTTAAGTTGGCATAGATCGAGATTAGGATTTGTCACTCCGATTGTCAGAGAGGTATCTCTGGGCCCTCTCAGTAATGTACATCACTATAAGCCTTGCAAGCAATGTGACTAATGAGTTAGTTACAGGATGATGCATTATGGAACGAGTAAAGAGACTTGACGGCACTACAAAAAAATACACTTCCGTGATGATACGTGTTTGTCACAGTAGGTCGCGTTTTTTGTCATGCATGTACATCCATGACAAATTTATGACAGAATCAAGATAGTCATACCTGTGCTGTCGTAGAAGTGTTCCATGACATTACCAAAATTATCATCACGGAAGTGTCCACTTCCATGACGATAAATCGCGCGTCACAGAAGTGCTTTCATCAAGGGTGACCGACACGTGGCATCCAACGTAACGGAATGCCGCTAAGCTATCGGGTTGGGTTTTGGATCCAATAACCCGTTAACAGCCCCGACCAATGGGGATTTTCCATGTGTAAAATCATCATTGGCTAGAGGAAACACGTGTCGGCTCATCGTTGGGACATATGTCATCTACTCATTGGACAGGAGGCGCCTATGATAGGTCGACACGTGGCATGGCCCAACAGTGGCCCATTCCGCTGAAAAAGGCCGACCCAGTAAAAATTAGCAGGCCGGCCCATATAAGGCCTACTTGTGTCAGGTCCATTTAAGCCCACGGCCCATACGAGATGTGCCAATTCGGCCCGTTAAAGATTTGACACCATTGCAGCCCATCGTCAGTTCGGGCCTGTTAACAGTCCGCTATATATTTGGGCTCAATATCGGCCCGATGAGATTTCGGCCTGTTAATGGCCCATTTAATGGATGGGCCAATTTTCAGGATGTACATCTTTCGGCCTTTTAGCAACCCATTTAAATGTTGGCTAATTTCCGGCCCGGTGTGTCTTTCAGCCTGTTGACGGCCCATAAATCTGATGGGCCATTTGTAGTCGGACCTGACTTTCGGCCTTTTAGCGGCCCATTTAAGTGTTGGGCCAATTTCTGGCCCGGTGTCACTTTCACCCAGTTGACGGCCCATAAATCAGTTGGGCCAATTGTAGTCGGACCTGAGTTTTGGCCTTTAGCGACCCATTTAAGTGTTGGGCCAATTCCCGGCCCTGTGTGCCTTTCGGCCTGTTAACGGACCATAAATGAGTTGGGCCATTTGTAGTCGGACCATAGTTTTGGCCTCTTAACGGGCCATGCCCTTCATGGTCCAATACCAGCCCGGTTTCTCTTTCATCCTGCTAAAGGCCCACAACACAGTTGGGCCGTTTACAATACGACCTGACTTTCGGCCTCTTAGCGGCCCATGCTCTTCATGGTCCAATACAAGCCTGCTGTCTCTTTCGGCCTGCTAAAGGCCTACAGTATAGTTGGGCCATATGTAGCCCAAACTTAATAACGGCCTGTTAACGGCCCGTGAAATAAATTGGGGCCACCTGTTGCCCGCTTCGATGTCGGCCTGTTAACGACCCGGGAGGTAAGAGGGCCGACCATTAACTTTCGGCCTAGTAACGGCCCATTAACTTAATGGGCCCACTAAAGTTCATTCATGTCTTTAGGTCAAATTAGATAATTTGAGCCCATTACGACGAGCAAAGGTACGGCATACAGGGAATAACGTTGCACATCCAGAATATATTACAGGAAATTACATCCACTGGGCAATCAAAGATTGATGCCAGTGCAAATAAATGAGCAGAACCTAACCATCTACAACGTCACAATCTGCAACTTCAGCACAGATGACGCCCATAAGCATGTGGGCAAGTTCTTGCTGCTTTGCCACAATGTCTCTAAAAACATTGATCAGTTGTTGTGTCGCACGACTCTGCACCTCTGATTCATCCACCATTTCCATCATTGCTTCAACCATTAATTGGTTCACAAACATACATTTATTCTGTTGGATTCGAGACAGAGGATACTGAACAGATTCAGATGGCGATTTTGGCAGGCTTGTATTATTGATAGTGGAGAGTGTCTTGACCACTGCATCATAACATAAATTAGGACGGGAACCAAATAGATTAATCATGAGTTATTGCCATATTACCTGGCCTAGATTTACTGGAAAGAAACAATGGGGTTGCCTTGCTGATTTCAGAGTTTGTCTTCTTATCTTCAGCAGCCTGCACAAAATTAACACACTAGCATTGCTATCATTGGCCAAGTCAGATAATAGGAAAGCAACATTGACACAACGAACGTTTGGGAAACTAGCCTACACCAAATTAACACAGTATGGCACAGCTATCATCAGCCATGTAAGGTAATACGAAAGCAACATTGACACAATGAATGAATGGGCAACCAGAGAAGCACTACAATTCAGTAATGTGCGTGATATGAGATAGTACATTCATGCAGCTCAGTATGCAAAACTACCAGGCAGTTTTCCTTACAAAAATCAACATTGGCGCCTTTAACATTTTGCTACAACTAATTTTAGATCAGATAAAGGTTAGATTCACGCCGATTAACAAAATACATGCTGATGTAAAAATATAGTGATATACAACACGTACTTACATCAGCACTGGAGCACAGAGAATTCCCGCAAGATATTTTCCTCAAATACGATCCCAATGCAGGAAGTCTTGTATCGTTTAACCTTATTTTCTAAAAGAGAGACGGGTAAGAAACATGTAGAAAATATGATCAGAATGCTATAAAATTTCATGATGCGAGGATACGCACACGCTTCTTAGAATGGAGTTGACATTATTTTGCTGGACTGGAGCGGACTAGTTCTTTGGCCACTGGAATCTGCTTATTATCAGTGGGAGTTGGGTTTCTCTGTGCTGGAGCAGTATCTATGAAAAATGGAGTTGGTTTATTATCTCCTGGCGTTTGGATCTTTTGCATAGACCTGGTGTAACCCTTTAGATTCTAACATAGTCGTCTTCCCCTTGCATGCTTATATAGAAGAATGGTGATTCAGTTATAAAACATGCTACAACAGAGATGGAATAGGTACTGAAGAATAGAAAGGCATGACATATTGACATGTATTCACTCCATCCGGAAATAAATGGATGGGTCTAGGCGTATTTCAGTTCTAGATACATCCAGTTTTATCCATTTCTGCGACATTTAATCCGGATGGAGGGAGTATGATGTAAGAGCTAGGGATACAACAGGATAACACAGTAAAAAACACTGAAAAACCCACTGCAAAACCAAAGTATTCAAACCCACTGATATGAGATAGTACACTCATGCAGCTCAGGATGCAAAACTACCAGGCAGTTTTCCTTGCAAAAATCAACATTGTGGCCTTTAATCATACATTTTGCTACAACTAAATTTAGATCAGATAAAGGTTGGATTCACGCCGATTAACAAAATACATGCTGATGTAAAAATATAGTGATATACAACAGGTACTTACATCTACATTGGAGCACAGAGAATTCCTGCAAGAATCTTTCCTCATAAACGATACCATTGCAGAAAATCTTCTATCTGTTAAGCTTATTTTCTAAAAGAGAGATGGGTAAGAAACATGTAGAAAATATGATCAGCATGCTATAAAATTTCATGATGCAAGGATACGCACACGCTTCTTAGAATTGAGTTGACATATTTTTGCTGGACTGGAGCAGACTAGTTCTTTGGCCACTGGAATCTGCTTATTATCAGTAGGAGTTGGGTTTCTCTGTGCTGGAGCAGTATCTATAAAAACTGGAGTTGGTTTATTATCTCCTGGTGTTTGGATCTTTTGCAAAGGCCTTGTTTGTAACCCTTCAGATTCTAACATAGTCGTCTTCCCCTTGCATGCCTTGTATAGAAGAATGGTGCTTTAATTATAAAACATGCAGCAACAGAGAGATGGAATAGGTACTGAAGAATAGAAAGGCATGACATATTGACATGTATTCCCTCCATTCGGAAAAAAATGGATGGGTCTAGGCGTATTTCAGTTCTAGATACATCCTTTTTTATCCATTTCGACAACATGTAATCCGGACGGAGGGAGTATGGTGTAAGAGCTAGGGATATGACAGGACAACACAGCAAAAAAACACTAGTTGAATGTAAAACTGTATGCTAGAGGAATACATACAGAAATAACTAAGGCAACATACACGTGTATGACTGGGAAAATAAGATGGCATTGCAACAGAGCACTAGAATAACACTTCAATGTAAAAAACATGGTATGGTAGACAAATGAAGTACATACTGATGAATAACAATGCATAAGATATTCAAAAGCATGATGTCCAAATTAAGAAGATGGCATTGCGATAGAGTAGAATGATAGTACTTGAATTTGAAAACATGTTATCATGAATGGAATGGGTACTGAAAAATAGGAAGGCATGACATATTTACATGCATGATCACCATGCTAAGCACATGGCATTGCAACAGAGTAGATACACTCTAGGACATTATATGCATGTTGTACCCATATCACATGGCAAGTTAGAGCAAGGACCTTGTGGGGTGAAGAGGATTCATCATCTTTCTGCAAGTCTTCTGAAGAACTGCCTTTACATGTTCCATCATATTGGGTATCATTGACATCAAGTTTATTGGCCTTTACATTGCTCCATGAGGTTCTTGTGGATATATCAGTGTGTGCAATTATATCTGACATGCATGGAAGACAACTAGTAGTTAGATTTATGAAATGAGTGCCTGTAGGAGACGACATAAATAGTAGGACTGGGGTTAACTAGCAGCAACACGTCTCATAAACTAAAGGGAGAACACAGATGAAAGCTACAGAATATGTATCGTTTGTACTCGAGATTAACTAGATGGCACACAAAAAGTATTAAAGAACAACATAGGAAATACTAGAAGTGGTATAATACTATAATCACCAGCCTGTGGGATAGCATTGGCTGATGGATGATAACTATGGAACAGTGTTACCTAAAGAACAAGTATCTTAGCTGAACTATGGAACCGCGTTAACTCGTGAACAAGACCCGTAAGAGATCAGCATGAATATACAGTGAAATGTGATGATCTATTTTCCATGCTTAGATGAATAACAATGCCATAAATGTTGCACACAAGTAAGATGAGGGTACAACCTATCTGGCTGCCATCCATAGGAGTGAGCATCATGTGCTGACTTGTCGATGGCCCTGCAGTTGTTGTGGCTGTGCATGTCGGGCACGTGCATTCGATGCAGGGAACTGTTGAGTGGGGACTATAGCTCCCTTCTGGTGTATGCTTCCCTTGTCGGAGCAGCTGCGGTGAGTCAAAAGACCGTGCGTCTGAAGATGCAGATAACGCATAATGTTAAGAACGACATATCTCTTTGATCTGAAGAAATACACTAAGAGATCAACAGCAAGGTACGAGAGTGGTCACACATCTGTTGACTGAAGACTAAATTGAGGTCACACGATTTTATTTTATTTTGGTACTGTCCGATCTACGCCGGATGGCTGGCCGTCTTGTGCCTCCCGGCTGACACTGTTCGGAATCTTCCCCAAAGAGCCAGCGACCAACGGCAGAGCAGCCTGCCTCCGCCGTCCGTGGCCCCGGCCAAAACCCCGCTCCCCGCCCCACCGCACTGCCGTGGTTGCGCCACCCCCGGGCCAATCCACAAAGACTCCCCGTCATCCATATCCGGTGGCGGCAGTACCTTCAACCCACACAACTCTAAAAGATAGCCATCTAAGCGCTGCTTCCGCGGCGAACTTGCGGCCCTGCACCCTTACGTTAGACACCAGCCAACCGGCAGCCTAGGAGCTCCGCCGCCTCGAGGGGTGCTGCTTCCCATTGCAAATCGATTGGCCCAGAATAAAAATTCAGACAACTGACGCCTAAATAAAGTGATTTGAGATGAGGGTGCGACCTATCTGGCGGCATGGTGAAGTAGGCAGGTCCAGCTGCCGAGTCGGTGAGGCCGGCGCGGTTGCGGTGGCGACCGGCGGCAGGGAAAGAGCGATGTCGCGACGGTCGACGGCTACGCCAAAGCAGTGCCAGGACTCTGGACGTGTCCAAAGTTGGAGCCGCTCCGGCACCGTGAACAACGGCGGGGGTGAATCGCTCCGATACGGTTCACGCGGCCGTCGTCGAGGCAGCACCAGTAGCACGGAGTAAAAGGCACACGGCCCAGTGCACGACTGCAAATGGGCAGCGTCTCCGGCATTAGGGAGGAGGGCGGCTGTGAAATTGGTGTGGTGGGGGCACCATGGAGGTGGGGCTGAGGTTTCGCGGCTCGGGAGAAGGGAGCTTCCCGGGGAGATGGTGATTTGGCGCCCACGAGGTATGAATGGGGGCGGGCGGGGGAAATTGGGAGGGGAGTGGAACCATGTCTTACAGATGCATTTGTCTGAAATGTGAGGGGGAGTTATAGTTCTACCCTTGCCTATAGGCTTCTCGGCTTGGGTCTGTGTACTGAGGGTCGGGGATAGTAGAGTAACTTTGCTTCTCTGGGCGGGAGCGATTTCGGGCAAGGAGGGCGTGTTTTGAACTATAGTGGGCGCGAGCAATTTCGGGCGAGGAGAGCGTGTTTTGAAATAGTGGGCGCGAGCTATTTCGGGCGAGGAGAGCGTGTTTTGCCGACCATGGTTTATGAATTATTCGGCACATGTCATTTCGGCCAAGGAGAAGGCGCGCTTGGATGAAGTTACGAACCTACCCTCGATGTACAACGAGCCAATTGATGCGTGTCCCACATAGGACGGTAATTTCGCGTCTCCCGTTTATTTGCTCGGGCGAATTCCATCGAGCAGAGAGGATGTTTAACGGTTCGTTCAAATTTTGGGAGAACGAGCATCCACGTCTACCTTACCAAGTCGATTCGGATCAAATTTTGAAATATTAGCTTGCCACTTCATTTTTAGATGGAGAGATGATGCTCGGGAGTAATGTGTTTTTACATGCTCGTTGCTAGCGATTTATATATGACAAATAGTTGACCCACTCAAAAACGCTAATTAAACCCAAAATGAAATATCTTGATTCAATGAAATAGCTCGTTTAGTAGGTCAAAATAGTGAACTAAATCCAAAATTGAACACCTCAATCGAGTAGCATGTTGTACAGTATTATAGTACTCCATGAACATGTTGAAAGTCAAATTAATGAACTTGTTTGATATACGCATATATCCGTTCATGTGTGGATTGCAGACAACATGTTCTCCAATTTAAATATTTGAATGCAAGTTTATATCGAAACATGGTTTATATCAGTCTTTGATGCATAAAACGCGACCTCCCCCTCTCCCGGACTCCTATTCTCTCTCTCTCTCTCTCTCTCTCTCTCTCGTCGACAATCTTCAATTCTGTCGCACGCATCCAACACAAAAACCTTGTTCGTCCCTCTCCCTTTCTCTCCATCTCTCTCTCTCTTTGTGTGTGTGTGTGTGTGGGGGGGGGTCTTTCTAGTTCGCATGCATATATACACCATCTATAGGTCTCTCTCGCACACTATGTATGATACTCTAGCTAGTCCAAGCTAGATATCTTGGGTGCACTCATCGTACGCACACAGATTCCTTGGCTCTTTGCCTATAACTCTCTCATGCACCACTATGTCATCTCGGAGCTCTTCCCCTCCTCTCTCAAACTCTCCATCCACCTAGGTCACACATACACATGCATATCTCACTCGCACTCGATAGGCCCATCTAAAACTCTATCTCTCACCCTCGTTCTCTCTCCATCTCACACGCGCACACACACAATCTCATGCCCAGCTAGCCAAGTATGATGGTCTCTCACTCAATTGTAGGCACACGCAGTCCCCCCTATATATATATGACTAGCTAATCTTAGTCTCCATCACAAACATGTGCATGGTCTATCTCGATTTCTCTCAGGGCATCTTTCTATCGCGCACGCACTCCCTCGATCTCCCACCCATATAGTCCGCTCACGATCTCGACGGGATCTCTCTATCACAAACACTCCCTCTCTCCCTCCCCGTGCGTCCATGCCATCCATGTGTCCCTCTCGACCTTTGTTCCTTGTTGGCCAGACCTCTATTGGACATGTGCTACAGGGGTGTCTCTCTCCGTTGCAAACAATCACACACTAGCTATCTCCGTGTATCTCCTCGCCTCGCTTTTCCATCTCGGAGATGCATGCGTGATATGTTCGCATAATAAACAAAAAAACACACACACACACACTCTCTCTCTCTCTCTCTAATTTATCGTTTGTTGTCACTTTCTCTTTCACACACATACTCTTTTTGCACACTTACTCATTCTCCTTCACACGCACTTGATCTGTCTCGACTGAGGCACTCTCCTCGGTCCATAGCATATAGATTTATTGAAAAGTCAAACATCACAAAGTTTGACCATGTACGTGGAGAAAAAGAATTACATCTAATACGGAAAACATATACCATTAGATTCACCATGAGATGTAGTTTTGTATGATGTATATTTGGTATTGTAGATATAAATAACATTTGCGTAAAGTTGATCAAAGTTTCCAAAGTTTGACTTATAAAAAATTTACATGCACTGTTGGGTTTCGTAGTAATTTCAAAAAAATTCCTACGCTCACGCAAGATCATGGTGATGCATAGCAACGAGAGGGGAGAGTGTGATCTACGTACCCTTGTAGACCGACAGCGGAAGCGTTGTGACAACGCGGTTGATGTAGTCGTACGTCTTCACGATCCGACCGATCCAAGCACCGTTACTCCGGCACCTCCGAGTTCTTGGCACACGTTCAGCACAATGACGATCCCCGGGCTCCGATCCAGCAAAGTGTCGGGGAGGAGTTCCGTCAGCACGACGGCGTGTTAACGATTTTGATGTTCTACCGTCGCAGGGCTTCGCCTAAGCACCGCTACAATATGACCGAGGTGGAATATGGTGGAGAGGGGCACCGCACACGGCTAAGGAACGATCACGAAGATCAACTTCTGTGTCTATGGGGTGCCCCCTGCCCCCGTATATAAAGGAGTGGAGGAGGGGAGGGCCGGCCCTCTCGATGGCGCGCCCTAGGGGAGTCCTACTCCCACCGGGAGTAGGATTCCCCCTTTCCTAGTCCAACTAGGAGTCCTTCCATGTAGTAGGAGTAGGAAACATGGAAGGGGTGCAGCCCCTCCCCCTAGTCCAATTCGGACTAGGCCTTGGGGGGGGGCTGCCCTAGGCAGCCCCTCTCTCTTTCCCGTATGGCCCAATAAGGCCCAATACTTCTCCCGGCGAATTCCCGTAACTCTCCGGTACTCCGAAAAATACCCGAATCACTCGGAACCTTTCCGAAGTCTGAATATAGTCGTCCAATATATCGATCTTTATGTCTCGACCATTTCGAGACTCCTCGTCATGTCCCCGATCTCATCCGGGACTCCGAACTCCTTTGGTACATCAAAACTCATAAACTCATAATATAACTGTCATCGAAACCTTAAGCGTGCGGACCCTACGGTTCGAGAACAATGTAGACATGACCGAGACACGTCTCCGGTCAATAACCAATAGCGGGACCTGGATGCCCATATTGGCTCCTACATATTCTACGAAGATCTTTATCGGTCAGACCGCATAACAACATACGTTGTTCCCTTTGTCATCGGTATGTTACTTGCCCGAGATTCGATCGTCGGTATCTCAATACCTAGTTCAATCTCGTTACCGGCAAGTCTCTTTACTCGTTCCGTAATACATCATCTCGCAACTAACTCATTAGTTGCAATGCTTGCAAGGCTTAAGTGATGTGCATTACCGAGAGGGCCCAGAGATACCTCTCCAACAATCGGAGTGACAAATCCTAATCTCGAAATACGCCAACCCAACATGTACCTTTGGAGACACCTGTAGAGCACCTTTATAATCACCCAGTTACGTTGTGACGTTTGGTAGCACACAAAGTGTTCCTCTGGCAAACGGGAGTTGCATAATCTCATAGTCATAGGAACATGTATAAGTCATGAAGAAAGCAATAGCAACATACTAAACGATCGGGTGCTAAGCTAATGGAATGGGTCATGTCAATCAGATCATTCACCTAATGATGTGATCCCGTTAATCAAATAACAACTCTTTGTCCATGGTTAGGAAACATAACCATCTTTGATTAACGAGCTAGTCAAGTAGAGGCATACTAGTGACACTCTGTTTGTCTATGTATTCACACATGTATTATGTTTCCGGTTAATACAATTCTAGCATGAATAATAAACATTTATCATGAAATAAGGAAATAAATAATAACTTTATTATTGCCTCTAGGGCATATTTCCTTCAGTCTCCCACTTGCACTAGAGTCAATAATCTAGATCACATCACCATGTGATTAACATCGATAGTTCACATCATCATGTGATTAACACCCATAGTTCACATCGCCATGTGAGCAACACCCAAAGGGTTTACTAGATTCAGTAATCTAGTTCACATCGCTATGTGATTAACACCCAAGGAGTACTAAGGTGTGATCATGTTTTGCTTGTGAGAGAATCTTAGTCAACGGGTCTGCCACATTCATATCCGCATGTATTTTGCAAATTTCTATGTCAACAATGCTCTACATGGAGCTACTCTAGCTAATTGCTCCCACTTTCAATATGTATCTAGACCAAGACTTAGAGTCATCTAGATTAGTGTCAAAACTTGCATCGGCGTAACCCTTTACGACGAACCTTTTTCCACTTCCATAATCGAGAACCATATCCTTATTCCACTAAGGATAATTTTGACCGCTGTCCAGTGATCTACTCCTAGATCACTATCGTACTCCCTTGCCAAACTCAGTGGTAGGGCATACAATAGATCACTATCGTACAACATGGCATACTTTATAGAACCTATGACTGAGGCATAGGGAATGACTTTCATTCTCTTTCTATCTTCTGCCGTGGTCGGGCTTTGAGTCTTACTCAACTTCACACCTTGTAACACAGGCAAGAAACCTTTTCTTTGACTGTTCCATTTTGAACTACTTCAAAATCTTGTCAAGGTATGTACTCATTGAAAAAACTTATCAAGTGTCTTGATCTATCTCTATAGATCTTGATACTCAATATGTAAGCAGCTTCACCGAGGTCTTTCTTTGAAAAACTCCTTTCAAACACTCCTTTCTGCTTTGCAGAATAATTCTACATTATTTCCGATCTACAATATGTCATTCACATATACTTATCAGAAATGTTGTAGTGCTCCCACTCACTTTCTTGTAAATACAGGCTTCACCGCAAGTCTATATAAAACTATATGCTTTGATCAACTTATCAAAGCGTATATTCCAACTCCGAGATTCTTGCACCAGTCCATAGATGGATCGCTGGAGCTTGCATATTTAGTTAACACCTTTAGGATCGACAAAACCTTCTAGTTGCATCGTATACAACTCTTCTTTAGTAAATCCATTAAGGAGTGCAGTTTTGTTTATCCATTTGCCAGATTTCATAAAATGCGGCAATTGCTAACATGATTCAGACAGACTTGAGCATAGATACGAGTGAGAAAATCTCATCGTAGTCAACACCTTGAACTTGTAGAAAACCTTTTGCGACAATTCTAGCTTTGTAGATAGCAACACTACTATCACCGTCCGTCTTCCTCTTGAAGATCCATTTAATCTCAATGGCTCGCCGATCATTGGGCAGGTCAATCAAAGTCCATACTTTGTTCTCATACATGGATCTCATCTCAGATTTCTTGGCCTCAAGCCATTTCGCGAAATCTGGGCTCATCATCGCTTCCTCATAGTTCGTAGGCTCGTCATGGTCAAGTAACATGACCTCCAGAATAGGATTACCGTACCACTCTGGTGCGGATCTCACTCTGGTTTACCTACGAGATTTGGTAGTAACTTGATCTGAAGTTACATGATCATCATCATTAGCTTCCTCACTAATTGGTGTAGTAGTCACAGGAACAGATTTCTGTGATGAACTACTTTCCAATAAGGGAGCAGGTACAGTTACCTCATCAAGTTCTACTTTCCTCCCACTCACTTCTTTCGAGAGAAACTCCTTCTCTAGAAAAACTCCGAATTTAGCAACAAAAGTCTTGCCTTCGGATTTGTGATAAAAGGTGTACCCAACAGTCTCCTTTGGGTATCCTATGAAGACATATTTCTCTGATTTGGGTTTGAGCTTATTAGGATGAAACTTTTTCATATAAGCATCACAACCCCAAACTTTAAGAAACGACAACTTCGGTTTCTTGCCAAACCACAGTTCAGATTGTGTCATCTGAACGGACTTAGATGGTGCCCTATTTAACGTGAATGCAGTTGTCTCTAATGCATAACCCCAAAACGATAGTGGTAGATCGGTAAGAGACATCATAGATCGCACTATATCTAATAAAGTACGGTTATGACGTTCGGACACACCATTACACTATGGTGTTCCAGGTGGCGTGAGTAGTGAAACTATTTCACATTGTTTTAATTGAAGACCAAACTCGCAACTCAAATATTTTACCTCTGCGATCATATCGTAGAAACTTTTATTTTCTTGTCACGATGATTTTCCACTTCACTCTGAAATTCTTTGAACTTTTCAAATGTTTTAGACTTATGTTTCATCAAGCAGATATACCAATATCTGCTCAAATCATATGTGAAGGTCAGAAAATAACGATACCCGCCGCGAGCTTCAACACTCATCGGATCGCATACATCAGTATGTATTATTTCCAATAAGTCAGTTGCTCTCTCCATTGTTCCGGAGAACGGAGTCTTTAGTCATCTTGCCCATAAGGCATGGTTCGCAAGCACCAAGTGATTCATAATCAAGTGATTCCAAAATCCCATCAGCATGGAGTTTCTTCATGCGCTTTACACCAATATGACCTAAACGGCAGTGCCACAAATAAGTTGCACTATCATTATTAACTTTGCATCTTTTGGTTTCAATATTACGAATATGTGTATCACTACGATCGAGATCCAATGAACTTGTTTCATTGGGTGTATGACCATCGAAGGTTTTATTCATGTAAACAGAACAACAATTATTCTCTGACTTTAATGAATAACCGTATTGCAATAAACATGATCAAATCATATTCATGCTCAACGCAAAAACCAAATAACACTTATTTAGGTTCAACACTAATCCCGAAAGTATAGGGGAGTGTGCGATGATGATCATATCAATCTTGGAACTACTTCCAACACACATCGTCACTTCACCCTTAACTAGTCTCTGATTATTCTGCAACTCCTGTTTCGAGTTACTACTCTTAGCAACTGATCCAGTATCAAATACTGAGGGGTTGCTATAAACACTAGTAAAGTACACATCAATAACATGTATATCAAATATACTTTTGTTCACTTTGCCATCCTTCTTATCCGCCAAATACTTGGGGCAGTTCCGCTTCCAGTGACCAGTCCCTTTGGAGTAGAAGCACTTTGTCTCAGGCTTAGGACCAGACTTGGGATTCTTCACTTGAGCAGCAACTTGCTTGCCGTTCTTCTTGATGTTCCCCTTCTTCCCTTTGCCCTTTTCTTGAAACTAGTGATCTTGTCAACCATCAACACTTGATGCTCTTTCTTGATTTCTACCTTCATCGATTTCATCATCATGAAAAGCTCGGGATTTGTTTTCGTCATCCCTTGCATACTATAGTTCATCACGAAGTTCTACTAACTTTGTGATGGTGACTAGAGAATTCTGTCAATCACTATCTTATCTGGAAGATTAACTCCCACTTGATTCAAGCGATTGTAGTACCCAGACAATCTGAGCACATGCTCACTAGTTGAGCGATTCTCCTCCATCTTTTAGCTATAGAACTTGTTGGAGACTTCATATCTCTCAACTCGGGTATTTGCTTGAAATATTAACTTCAACTCCTGGAACATCTCATATGGTCCATGACGTTCAAAACGTCTTTGAAGTCCCGATTCTAAGCCGTTAAGCATGGTGCACTAAACTATCAAGTAGTCATCATATTTAGCTAACCAAACGTTCATAACCTCAGCATCTCCTCCTGCAATAGGTCTATCACCTAGCGGTGCATCAAGGACATAATTCCTCTGTGCAGCAATGAGGATAAACCTCAGATCACGGATCCAATCCGCATCATTGCTACTAACATCTTTCAACACAATTTTTCTCTAGGAACATATCAAAATAAACATATGAAAGCAATAACGCGAGCTATTGATCTACAACATAATTTGCAAAATACTACCAGGACTAAGTTCATGATAAATTTAAGTTCAATTAATCATATTACTTAAGAGTTCCCACTTAGATAGACATCCCTCTAATCCTCTAAGTGATCACGTGATCCAAATCAACTAAACCATGTCCGATCATCACGTGAGATGGAGCAGTTTCATTGGTGAACATCACTATGTTGATCATATCTACTATATGATTCACGCTCGACCTTTTGGTCTTCGTGTTCCGAGGCCATATTTGTATATGCTTGGCTCGTCAAGTATAGCCTGAGTATTCCGCGTGTGCACCTGTTTTGCACCCGTTGTATTTGAACGTAGAGCCTATCACACCCGATCATCACGTGGTGTCTCAGCACGAAGAACTTTCGCAACGGTGCATACTCAGGGAGAACACTTCTTGATAATTAGTGAGAGATCATCTTAAAATGCTACCGTCAAACTAAGCAAAAATAAGATGTATAAAAGATAAACATCATATGCAATCAAAATATGTGACATGATATGGCCATCATCATCTTGCTTCTTTGATCTCCATCTCCAAAGTACTGTCATGATCTATATCGTCACCGGCATGACACCATGATCTCCATCATCTTGATCTATATCAATGTGTCGTCACGTGGTCGTCTCGCCAACAATTGCTCTTGCAACTATCGCATAGCGATAAAGTAAAGCAATTATTGGACGCTTGCATCTTATGCAATAGAGAGACAACCATAAGGATTTTGCCAGTTGCTGATAACTTCAACAAAACATGATCATCTCATACAACAACTTATATCTCATCACATCTTGACCATATGACATCACAACATGCCCTGCAAAAACAAGTTAGACGTCCTCTACTTTGTTGTTGCAAGTTTTACGTGGATGCTACGGCTTTAGCAAGAACCGTTCTTACCTACGCATCAAAAACCACAACGATAGTTTGTCAAGTTGGTGCTGTTTTAACCTTCGCAAGGACCGGGCGTAGTCACACTCGGTTCAACTAAAGTTGGAGAAACTGACACCCGCCAGCCACCTGTGTGCAAAGCACGTCGGTAGAACCAGTCTTGTGTAAGCGTACGCGTAATGTCGGTCTGGGCCGCTTCATCCAACAATACCCCAAACCAAAATATGACATGCTGGTAAGCAGTATGACTTATATCGCCCACAACTCACTTGTGTTCTACTCGTGCATATAACATCAACACATAAAACCTAGGCTCGGATGCCACTGTTGGGTTTCGTAGTAATTTCAAAAAATTTCCTACGCTCACGCAAGATCATGGTGATGCATAGCAACAAGAGGGGAGAGTGTGATCTACGTACCCTTGTAGACCGACAGCGGAAGCGTTGTGACAAGGCGGTTGATGTAGTCGTACGTCTTCATGATCCGACCGATCCAAGCACCGTTACTCCGACACCTCCGAGTTCTTGGCACATGTTCAGCACGATGACGATCCCCGGGCTCCGATCCAGCAAAGCGTCGGGGAGGAGTTCCGTCAGCACGACGGCGTGTTGACGATTTTGATGTTCTACCGTCGCAGGGCTTCGCCTAAGCACCGCTACAATATGACCGAGGTGGAATATGGTGGAGGGGGGGCACCGCACACGGCTAAGGAACGATCACGAAGTTCAACTTCTGTGCCTATGGGGTGCCCCCTGCCCCCGTATATAAAGGAGTAGAGGAGGGGAGGGTCGGCCCTCTCTATGGCGCGCCCTAGGGGAGTCCTACTCCCACCGGGAGTAGGATTCCCCCTTTCCTAGTCCAACTAGGAGTCCTTCCATGTAGTAGGAGTAGGAAACAAGGAAGGGGTGCAGCCCCTCCCCCTAGTCCAATTCGGACTAGGCCTTGGGGGGGGGGGGGGGCGGCCTGCCCTAGGCAGCCCCTCTCTCTTTCCCGTATGGCCCAATAAGGCCCAATACTTCTCCCGGCGAATTCCCGTAACTCTCCGGTACTCCGAAAAATACCCGAATCACTCGGAACCTTTCCGAAGTCCGAATATAGTCGTCCAATATATCGATCTTTACGTCTCGACCATTTCGAGACTCCTCGTCATGTCCCCGATCTCATCCGGGACTCCGAACTCCTTCGGTACATCAAAACTCATAAACTCATAATATAACTGTCATCGAAACCTTAAGCGTGCGGACCCTACAGTTCGAGAACAATGTAGACATGACCGAGACATGTCTCCGGTCAATAACCAATAGCGGGACCTGGATGCCCATATTGGCTCCTACATATTCTACGAAGATCTTTATCGGTCAGACCGCATAACAACATACGTTGTTCCCTTTGTCATCGGTATGTTACTTGCCCGAGATTCGATCGTCGGTATCTCAATACCTAGTTCAATCTCGTTACCGGCAAGTCTCTTTACTTGTTCCATAATACATCATCTCGCAACTAACTCATTAGTTGCAATGCTTGCAAGGCTTAAGTGATGTGCATTACCGAGAGGGCCAGAGATACCTCTCCGACAATCGGAGTGACAAATCCTAATCTCGAAATACGCCAACCCAACATGTACCTTTGGAGACACCTGTAGAGCACCTTTATAATCACCCAGTTACGTTGTGACGTTTGGTAGCACACAAAGTGTTCCTCCGGCAAACGGGAGTTGCATAATATCATAGTCATAGGAACATGTATAAGTCATGAAGAAAGCAATAGCAACATACTAAACGATCGGGTGCTAAGCTAATGGAATGGGTCATGTCAATCAGATCATTGACTTAATGATGTGATCCCGTTAATCAAATAACAACTCTTTGTCCATCGTTAGGAAACATAACCATCTTTGATTAACGAGCTAGTCAAGTAGAGGCATACTAGTGACACTCTGTTTGTCTATGTATTCACACATGTATTATGTTTCCGGTTAATACAATTCCAGCATGAATAATACAATCCTGATGATGAGGGCTTCGCCGAGGTGGGCGTGGCTACAGTGCCGCCGTCCGGCGGGTGATCGCTGTAGCCTCACCACATCTTGTATCCTTAATGGGGCGTCTCCTTCGAGGGAGGTGGCAAGCCGGCTATGGAGAGCCGACTTTGTCTTGGGCCGACTGGGGGAGGCTTGGCCGCCTTCGGGTGTCTCTCTGCCCGAAGGAGCCCGCCGCCCATGGGCCGCGCTGGCAGCCCGTCGTGGATGACATCAGGGTTAACGTGGCAACAGTGCCGCGCCGGATGGGTCATGGCCACCCGTACGGCGCACTGTGCCAGGCGTGCTCCGGGATTCGGGGGTGGCAGGCTTCACTGTAGCCACGCCCCGTCACATCGCCGTTATGTGGATGCAGACTTTGAGGGTATGATCTTGACCGCTTTGTGGGAGCCGGCTTCTTGGAGTCGGCCTTCTCGCGGCCGGCTTCTCGGAGCCGGCCCTCCCGCGGCTTTCTTCATTAGGGCTAAAGTCGGGTTGCCTTCCGATAGCCGGCCTGGGAGACAGCCGGCAAGGGGAAGGCGGCCCAGTGTCTTGGATTCTTGAGGGCCGAATCGGCTCGTAATTTTTTAGAAGGGCTAGGGGTGCCGGTAAGGCTACCCGTGGTCATTTACTCCGACAGTAGTCCCCGAAGCTGATCGAGCTTCGAGGCTGACAAAGGGACGAGAAGCTAGGTCAGCTTCCTATCCCGAGGGGCCGGCTTTGCTTGTGCGCGCCGTCTTCGGAAAGCTCCATTTTTCATAGGCGGGAACGCGGGTTGCCCTGCGAGCTAACCGTGCGCCATTCCGTGGGCCACGTGGCAAGGAAATCCTGCCAACGCACGCGCGCGACGGGACGCTGCCGCAGGCCCAGGCCCGCCACTCGTAGGCCTCGGCCCGAGCGCGGATCTTCTGCGGCCCACATGGACCGCTCGCCTTCCCGCAGCGGTTTTATTATGCCATCAGGGCACAATAATCGCGGGACGTGGGGGAGTGGGCGCAGTTGATCTCCATGTTCCCCCATGCCACGCCTCCACGGCTCCGCCGCGCAGGTCTATAAGTAGGAGGAGGAGGGGGAGCGGCAGAGGCTCGCACGCTCTCCCTCACTCTGCCCCTTCTCGCCCTCCTTCTCTTCGCCGCAGCAACCCTTTGCCGCGCCGTTCCGCCGTCGCTTCGTCTTGCTCCCCGCCGCATCGCTCCCATGGCGCTGTCGAGCTCGTGGGATGGCTCCAACGTCCACGAGGACCACGTCGAGTTCCTTCGCCGGACGCGGCGCCTGCCGGGCGAGAACTTCGTGCGGGTTCGTCAAGCGCCGGCGAGGGAGATTTCGCTGGCACCGGAGGAGGGCGAGCGGGTGATCTTCCGCTCGCACTGCCTGCGCGGCTTCGGCCTCCCGGCGAGCGGATTCCTTCAAGCCTTCCTCGAATTCTACCACCTCCAGCCGCATCACCTTACGCCCAACGCGGTGATGCTGCTGTCGGCTTTCGTCACCCTGTGCGAGGGCTTTCTTGAGGTTCTCCCCACTCTCGAGCTCTGGGAGGAATTCTTCCAGAGCAAGCTCGGCACCGTCGTCACGGGCGTGCCCGCCCCCTGCGGAGCCTTCATTGCCATGAGGCGGGCGAGCAAGAACAATCCGTTCCCGTCCATCCCGCTGATCCAGTCGGTGAAGCTCTGGCAGAAGTCCTACTTTTACGTGAAGAACGTCGCCCAGCAAGGCGACTACGTCAACCTGCCGGCTTACGTAGCCGACCCGCCGGCTGGGAGGCAACCTTCGTGGAGCTACCGGGCTAGGTCGCTGTCCCAGGCCGGGAACGCAGCCGTCTCCCGGCTTCGGGTGATGATCCAGTCGGAGGGCCTGACCGGAGCCGACTTGGTGGCCGCCTTCGTGGAGCGCCGGGTACTTCCGCTCCAAGGCCGGCCTCACATGATTTGCCAGATGAGCGGCCGCTTCGACCCGTGCCGGCTGAGCACCAGGGAGATGCCTCATGCAGAGGTGTCTTACATGGTGAACTACATCTCCAACTGCAAGCTCGCCGAGGATTGGCGATACGGCAAGGAGCCGTATTCCCGCGCCAACCCTCCGCCTGCCGTAAGTTTTTTCTTCTTTTATTCCTTTTTGTAGCCGGCCTCATGATAGCCGACCCTTGATCAATTGGTTTGCCTTTAGCAGAACCCTCTTCTTCCGCCGACAGCCGGGGCCGCAGGGGTAGAGCGCCAACTCCTCCCCGACCGCACGGTGGACGACGCCGACGATCCGGACCTGGGAGCGGCCGCCATGGAAGAAGCCATCGTGGGGGAAGGCGACGAGGCAGGAGGGGCGGGGCCCGGAGCCGGCTTCGACGACTGGCCGGACGACGACGAGGTCGAAGCCGCCCCGCACCGCCAGCCGACGCTTGATCATCAAGGCGCGGGCTCTTCTGCCGTGCTGGCTGCCCCTAGCGGCGCGCAGAAGCGCCGGGCCGTGTCGACCTTCTTCGGCAGCCGGCCGAAGAAATCCAAGGCTTCCACGGCGGCGACCAAGCGGGATGAGGCGGCCGCAAAGGCGGCCCGCTTCCGCAAAGCGGTGAAACAACCGCAAGCGATCTCGTCGTAAGTCATCGAATGTCTTGCATATATTTTTTTGTTGTCTTTTTCGACCGAAGCTCTTCTAAACCTTTCTTTATTCGCCGGACAGGGCACCGCTTTCCCTTGAGCGGGGTCCTGGCGGCTCCGTAGTCGGGCCGACTGGAGGGTCTTCAGGCTCCCATCGCGTGGATCCCCGCGCCGACCTTAGGGAGGCCACGAAACGGAACGCATTGGAGGCGCGGGAGGAGCGGGAGGCGGCAGAACGAAGGACCGCCCAGGCGACGAAGGAGCAGGCCGACGCGGCGGCCAAGGCCCTGGCGGAGGCGGCAGCCGTGGAGACGGAGGCGGAGGCCTCGCACAACCAGCCTCCGCTGCTCGTCGTTCCCCTCCGCACCATGGCCCCCGACATTCCCGTGCCCCCATCGGAGGAGGTTGGACAAGGCCCGCCGGTGATGGAGAGGAGGGAGGACCATGTGATCTTCGTGGAGGAGGCGCCGCAGGCGGCGCTGACTGGAGCGGGCCAAAGCGGCCAATCAGCTGCGGCGCCAAAGCAGCCGTCTGGGGGCGAGCGGGAGGCAGGGCCGGCCTCGAGGTGTAGCCGGCATTGCACCGGCGCGCAGGGGGTGGCGCCTCCGCGCCGGAACCGTACCGAGCAGCGGGCGCTAGCCGGACGACGGAGGCCCTGGAGGCGGCCAGCGCCAGCACGTCCGAGTGGACTCCCAGCGGGGGGACGGGCGAGCTGAACGCGGCGGCCCAAGAGGTCCGGAACCGGCTTCAAGCTCAAGCCGCCTCGCTGCAGCGATACACCCAAGAATTCCTCGCGACGCGGGCCGTCATCCGGGTGAGTCTTCTGGCCTTGGTTATTTTGCTCTTCTGATTTCTTCTTCGGGGGCGCGTCAGCGCACCCACTGGGTGTAGTCCCCGAGTTTCGAGTCGGCTGCTGCGCAGGCGGCTTGGAACTTACTAGGTCCTGACAACTTAACTTATCCTCGCCTCCTGTATAATCTTCCAGGAGTATCATAACCTCCGCGCAGCCGCCTTCAACTCCCAGGCTCAGGAGCTAGGCCGGAGAACCGAGGACCTGACCAGCAGCCGGAGTGCGTGCTTCTCGTTCATCTCCTGTGGGGGCGCGTCAGCGCACCCACTGGGTGTAGTCCCCGAGATTCGGGGCGACTGCTGAGCAGCCGGGTCGGATCTTCCTTGACGACTTCTTCCTTATTAATTTTTCCTTTGTCTTCATGCTTGCAGGAGCCAATGCCGACTTGAGGGGGCAGCTCAGCGGGGCTCAGGCCGCCCTTCGCGCCAAGGAAGCCGAGTACAACGCCTTGGTCCTGGAGCGTGACCGCCTGGCCAAGAAGTTGGACGACCAGGAGGAGAGCCACAAGGCGGCCCTGAAGAAGGCGCAGGACAGCGAGGACGCCCTGAAGGCCGAGTTCGAGACCAAAGCGGCGGGCTGGGCTGAAGCGAAGCAGGCGCTGAGCGAGGGCTTCAGTCGTATCAACGATCTGATCGACGGTAAGCCGCCTTCTTCACTCCCTGCTTGCCCCTTGATCCCTGATTTGTGTTCTGACTTGTGCTGCTTTTGTTCTCTATGCAGACTACTTTCCCGGCTACTCCGTCTTCGCCACCCAAACCATCGAGGCCCATCGCGAGGCGCGCCGGCAGGCGGGGGCTAAAATCGCGCCGGACGCGAGCCGGACGCTTGAGGAGCAGCTCTTGGCGGTCCAAGCCCGGCTGCAGCCGGCTCACCGTATGCTCCGCCGCCTCCAGCGCGCCGGGGCGCAGGTGTTGGCCGCCCTCTGTCCAAGCGAGACGATTCCCCGCACCCTGAGTCGGACTGCCGACTGGCTGGAGGTTGCGGTTGGCCGCTTCGAGGCCTGGAAGGCATCGGCAGCCCAACTTGGAGCTGGGCGGGCGCTGGAGTTCGTCCGAGCCTGGTATCCGGGGCTGAACCTGGACCAGCTGCGCACCTGGCGGCTGGAGGCCGACGAAGAGATGGAGGAGGTGCGGCCGGCTATCGCTCAGCGCGCTTCGACGATCGCCGAGTGTACTGACATCAGCGTCTTCGCTCTTGAAATTAATGACGATGGCGTTGCCCAGCCGGAGGAGTGGTTCGGGCTGGACCCGGCAGCGGGTGAAGACTCGGCAGAGGAGATCGCCTCCAGCGATGAAGGCGAAGACGACGAAGGAGAGGAAGGCGAAGACGTTGAGCCGACCGGTGAAGCGGCCAGCCACCCTCAGCCTGATCGTGCCTCCGGCAACGAGGCGCGTGCTAGCGCGCCCTCTACGGGAGGCGGTGATCATCCGAGGTTCGCCAGCCGGCCACTCCTCCAGCCGGCACTTCCGTCTCCACCGACCTGCCCGACTCGCCAGTCGCTCCCTTGGCTTAATCTGCCGTCCTTGTTTTTTCCTGCTTGTTGCCTTTTGAACAATTTTATTAAACTTGCGCAGTTCCACCCACTGGGGGTGTATTCGAACTATGTTGAATGCTGGCCTTTTGAAGGTCTTTTATGTAAATATTATTGTGTGCGTGTTTGGTTTCCATTCGTGTATGCTTTTTTATCCTTAGGCTGTTTCCTTTGCCGCCTTCCCCTTTTGGGAAGGCAAGTACTCGAGCTTTCTTAGATTGAAGCGAGGTGAATGGAAGCCGGACGGCCGGCTACTCTGGTAGTCGGTCGGTGGTGGGAGAAAAACCGGCTTTTGTTATATTAGTCCGTTAGTCCCTAGCCGTTTTTCGTGTGGGCGTCCTTTCCTGCCTTTAACTCTTGCCAGCCGGACAGCCGGTTCTTCGAACTGCGACTTTTGGCAAGAGAAGGCTTGGGTGCCGGCACACTACTTGTCTGACCGTGGGTAGGACTCCTAATATAACTCCAGGCGGCCAGTCCCCGGGCCGACTAGTCGAACCCAGTGCCGGACGGAAAAAGTGAATGTAATGCCAAGGTCATAAGCATGATACTTTTCAGCCATAGATAAAAGATGGCAGTCCCCGAGCTCTCCTCGGGGGGCCTATTGTCTCGTACTTAGTACAAAAGTTAGCGTGATACATACTGCATTTCAACTGTAAAACCTTCGGAGGAGGTTGGCGTTCCATGGTCGTTCCGACTCCTTGCCGGAGTCGTCTCTCTTTTGTGCCTTCGGCTTCTGCGCGTCGATCAGGTAGTAGGAGTCGTTGCCTAAGGCTCTGCTGATGACGAAGGGGCCCTCCCAAGGGGCCGAGAGCTTGTGCTGGCCGGCTGTTCGCTGGATCAGCCGGAGCACAAGATCGCCCTCTTGGAAGGATCTTGGCTTGACCTTCCGGCTGTGGTAGCGGCGCAGGCCCTGCTGATAGATGGCGGACCGACTGAGGGCTAACAGCCGGCCTTCTTCCAGTAGGTCGACGCCGTCTTCTTGTGCTTCCTTGGCCTCGGCTTCCGTGTACATGGTTACCCGAGGTGAGTCGAACTCGATGTCAGTTGGGATGACCGCCTCGGCACCATACACGAGGAAGAAAGGAGTGAAGCCGGTTGACTTGTTTGGTGTAGTGCGCAGACTCCAGAGAATGGCCGGCAGCTCATCGAGCCAACAGCCGGTTGAACGCTCCAGTGGTACGACCAGTCGAGGCTTGATGCCGGAAAGGATGAGGCCGTTGGCTCGCTCGACCTGGCCGTTTGACTGCGGGTGGGCAACGGATGCTAAGTCCAACCGGATGCCTTGCGTCGTGCAGAAACGTGCCAAGGCTCCCTTGGCGAAATTCGTGCCATTGTCGGTGATGATGCTGTGTGGCACGCCATACCGAGTTGTTATATCTGCGATAAATGTCACGGCAGTCGGCCCATTTAGCTTCTTGATCGGCTTTGCCTCAATCCATTTGGTGAATTTATCCACGACGACAAGCAGATGTGTCATGCCGCCGTGCCGTCTTGAATGGGCCCACCATGTCCAGTCCCCAAACGGCGAAGGGCCAAGTGAGGGGAATGGTCTTGAGTGCTGAAGCCGGCATGTGTTGCTTGGAGCTAAAGAGTTGGCATCCTTTGCAATGTTTAACTAACCCCTTGGCGTCATCCAAAGCAGTCGGCCAAAAGAAACCATGGCGGAAGGATTTGGCGACGAGTGAACTTGAGGCCGCATGGTGGCCGCATTCTCCTTGGTGGATGTCTCTGAGGATTGCAATGCCCTTCTCTTGCTCGACGCATCGCTGGAGGACTCCAGTGACACTGTGCTTGACGAGTTCTCTGTTGACGATTGTGTATGCTCCGGCTCGGCGTTGGACTTGTCTTGCCTATGTTTCGTCAGCCGGCAGATCTTGGTTTATTAGGAAGTTGAGGATGGATTGAGCCCATGATGGAGCTGCGACTTCTTCTATTGCCAACACGGCTACTGCGACCAGGGCGGGCGGGCTGGGTGGTGAAATGCTGGAGTCGGTCGCCGCCTGCTGTGTTGGTGCAGTCTCCGGGCCGACTACCACAGTCCCCAAGCCGGGTGTGGCAGTCCCCGGGTCGGGCGTAACAACGGAAGTCCCCGAGCCGCCTGCTGATGTCCCCTGGCCGACTATCGAAGTCCCCGGGTCACCTTCTTGGTTCTTCAAGCCGGGCCCGGCTGTATCGGGGTCAGGCGGTACGAAGATGGAATCGGACTCTGGAGACGGTTTGTTAGACGGCTTGAGGAGGCGTTGTAGAGAGACACTGGTTGGTATTGCTTGCCGAGTGGAGCCTATTCGAGCCAGGGCATCAGCTGGCTCGTTGTCGGCTCGCGGTACGTGGAGGAACTCGCATCCTTCAAAATACCCACTGATCTGCTGAACGAGGAAGCGGTAGCTTGCCATATTTGCGTCCTTGGCATCCCAGTCGCCGGATGATTGCTGGACCACCAAGTCCGAGTCGCCATAACATAGGATCCGGCGAATGCCGAGTTCTTTGGCAAGCCGGAGCCCGTGTATGAGCGCCTCGTACTCGGCCACGTTGTTGGAGGCGGCAAAGTGAATTTGCAGCATGTATCTGAGCTTGTCGCCTTTGGGAGAGGTGAGGATGACGCTGGCTCCCAAGCCGGTGCGCATCTTGGACCCATCGAAGTGCATGCGCCAATGAGTGGAGTCAGGAGCTGGCGGTAGGTACTGGGTCTTGGCCCAGTCGACGAGGAAGTCGGCCAATGCTTGGGACTTGATGTCGGTGCGAGGCTGGTAGAAGATCGTGTAGGGGGGCAGCTCGATGGCCCATTTCGCCACCCGGCCGGATGCATCCGGCTGCCTATGATCTCGGCCAGCGGGGCGGTGCATACAACCGTGATGGGATGCTCTTGGAAGTAGGGCTTCAGCTTCTTGGCGGCGAAGTACACGCCGTAGCACATCTTCTGGTAGTGCAGGTAGTTCTGCTTCGAGGTAGACAGCACCTCGCTCAAATAGTACACCAGCCTCTGGACCGGCTGGGCTCGGCCCTCTTCTGGGCGTTGGACTACGATGAAGGTGCTGACCACCCGGCTGGTTGCGGCAATGTAGAGGAGCATGGGCTCTTTCTCAGTCGGCGCCGCCAGGATAGGCGGCGTGGCCAGCATCTTCTTCAGCTCGTGAAAAGCTTGGTCGGCTTGGTCATTCCACTCGAAGTGGTTGGTCTTCTTCATGAGGCGGTAGAGGGGAAGAGCTTTCTCTCCGAGCCGGCTGATGAAGCGATTCAGGGAGGCCAAGCATCTGGTAAACTTCTGGACGTCTCGAAGTTTGGTGGGAATCGCCATTCTCTCAATGGCCTTGATCTTTACTGGGTTGCATTCGATGCCGCGTTCGAAGACCAGGAAGCCTAGGAGCTGGCCGGCTGGCACTCCGAACACGCATTTCTTGGGGTTGAGCTTGATTTGGAACCAGCATAGGTTCTCAAATGTTTCCTTGAGGTCTTCCAGCAAGGTGCCGCGCTTCTCCGTCTTCACCACAATGTCGTCTACGTAGACGTGGGCATTTCTGCCGAGCTGCTTGAGGAGGCACTTCTGCATGCAACGCTGAAAAGTGGCACCGGCATTTCTCAAGCCGAATGTCATAGTCAGGTAGCAGAAGGCTCCGAATGGCGTGATGAAGGCGGTCTTCAGGCGGTCTGCCGGATCTAACTTTATCTGGTGGTATCATGAGTAAGCATCCAAGAAACTCAACAGCTCGCATCCGACCGTGGAGTCTATCACTTGGTCAATCCTTGGCAGGGCAAAGGGATCTTTGGGGCAGGCCTTGTTGAGGCTCGTGTAGTCTATGCACATGCGCCACTTGTTGTTCTTCTTTAGCACGAGGACCGGGTTGGCGAGCCACTTTGGAAAGAAAACTTCCATAATGAAACCGGCTGCCAGAAGCCAGGCTATCTCCCCTCCCACAATCCTTCTTTTCTCCTCCGACAGTCGGCGGAGGGGTTGTTTGACTGGCTTTGCGTCTTCTCGGACATGTAGTTTGTGCTCAGCGAATTCCTTCGGAACACCCGACATGTCCTTGGGGGACCATGCAAAGATGTCCCGATTCTCACGGAGGAAATCGGCGAGCTCGCCTTCCTATTTGCTGTTTAGGTTTGCCCCGATGACGGCAAAGCTCTCTGGGTGCTCAGGGTCAAGAGGTATCTTCTTCGTCTCCTTGGCCGGCTGGAAAGATCCTTGAGCATCATGCTCCTTGGGATCGGGGGACAAGGCCGACTGTTTGCCGGCCATGGCCACGACTCGGTCCAACATCTTCTTTTCTTCGGCAATCACAAGGGACTCGGCCAGCCGGCTGCTGGCTGCTGCGCACTCGGAGGACTTCTTGTAATCGCCGGCTATAGTGATGACGCCCTTGGTGCTCGGCATCTTCATCTTGAGGTATGCATAGTGGGGAACTGCCATGAACCTGGCCAAGGCAGGTCGGCCAAGCAATGCATGGTAGGGGCTCTCCAGGTCCACCACTTCAAACCAGATCGCTTCCCGGCGGAAATGCTCCTTGTCCCCAAAAAGTACATCAATCTTGATCTTGCCAATGGGGGCGCAGGACAGGCTGGGCACGATGCCATGGAACACAGTCCGAGTAGGCATGAGTTGCTTCGTCTTGACATTCAGCTTTTCCAGGGTGTCACGGTACAGGATGTTGATGCTGCTCCCGCCGTCTATCAGCACGCGGGAGAAACGGGCGGCGTGTCTATCCGTTGCAAGGGTGGCATCCAAAACCAACGCATAAGAGCCGGGAGACGGCATCACCTCTGGGTGGTCGGCCCGGCTCCAGCTGATAGGTTTTTCTGACCAGTGCATGTGCTCGGCGGGGTTGGCAGCGACCATGCTGACTTCTTGGTGCTCTCGGCTTTTGCTGCGCCGGTCTTCGGGCTGGCTTGTAAAGATGACATAGGTGGCATTCTCGTCGGGGAACTCATCGTGCATGGCTCCGACTACGGGCCGAGCGGTCGGCGGCTGCGGAGCCGGAGGCAGCGGACCGGCAGGCGGAGGCGGCGCGAGCCCTTCGCCTTTGGAGATTCGGGTGAGCCAGTGGCACTTCCGGGTCGTGTGGTTGGACGGCTTCGCGCCGCTGTGGAACTTGCACGGGGCGTCGAGAGTCTGCTCGTAGGAGAAGGCCGACTGCCAAGCAGGCTTGCCGCCCCTCTGCTTATTGGGTGCGGGCCGCCCTTCGGGCTGCCCGTCTTCGACTGTGGCCACCTGCCGACTGGTGGAGGGCGGCACGGGGCCCTTGCGCTTGTGGTCGTTCTGGTGTGAGCGTCGGCCGGAGTCCCCAGCCGGCGTCTTAGGCGCCGGGTTGAGTACCTTCCCGGACGCGTCTACCCGGAGTTCGGTCTTCATTGAGGAGTCGGCGGTGGCGTACTTGTCCGCTATGACCAGAAGCTCGTCGAGGGTAGTCGGCTCGTCGCAGAGGAGCTTGTGCTTGAGGAGGGTGCCTTCTCGACACCTGGTAGTGAAGTATTCTATGGCTTGCACCTCGTGCACCCCTTCGCAAGAGTTGCGGAGCTCGGCCCAACGCGTGAGGTAGTCGCGAGTGGACTCGGCGGGGCCTTGTACGCACAAGGAGAGCTGTCTGGGCTTGGGAGCCCGCTTGTAGGTGCTGGTGAAGTTGCGGACGAAGGCTTCTATGAAGTCTAGCCAGCTGTTGATGCTGTATGGCTTGAGGCTGTTGAGCCAGGTCCGCGCCGTGCCCTGCAGCACGAGGGGCACGTACTTCACGGCAATGCGCCTGTTGCCGTTGGCTATGCTAACCGCCATGGAGTAGTCGATCAACCAATCTTCCGGCTTCACGGAGCCGTTGAACTTGGGCGTGTCTCTTGGGAGCAAGAACCCTTTGGGGAAAGGCTCGTCGCGGATGCGGGGGCCGAAGCAAGGCGGGCTGACATCGTCTTCTTCTTCCAGCGCCAGGGATCGCGCCAGGCGGTCGATCCGATGGCGGGCGTCGTTCTCGCCGACTCCTTCGCGGCGACCTAGCCGGCCGCTGAGAGTCGGATGCGCAACAGGCGGTGGGGTGGGATATCTCTCTTCACGGGGCCGAGGGGGAGGCGGGTTGCCCCGCCACTCCACGGCCCGGGGGTGGCCTTCTGCGTCTCGCTCGATGGAGACTCGGGTTCGGCTTCGGCTGGCAGCCGGCTCTTTCTCGCGCCGCGCGCGGGTTTTACCCGTAGTCGGCGTCTGGGACATTGCGCCATGATCTCGGCGCGGGGGAGGGCTTTCTGCGCGGGCGTCGGCTTCGTGCCGCTGCGCGGCTGCATCGATTAGCTGCTGGATGCGTCGGGTCATGTGGGGGAGTTCTTCGGCCCCCAGTCCATCTAGCTTGTCTACGGCCGCCTGGGCGGCGCGCAGGTTCTCGAGTGGAGTGGCATAGACTGGGCGGTCGACTCCTAGCGTATCGGCGACGACAGCGCCGCACTGTCTGACAACGCCGGCCCGGCTGGGCCCGCCTGGGGGCGGCATGCCAAAGGCGGCGCGGTCGGCCTCGCGTCAGTGGGCCTCAGCGAGGCGTCTCATGGAAACCAACTTCCGGCCCTCCGCGAGGAGGGCGAGGCGGCGAGCCTCCAGTGCTTCAGCGTCGGCATCGGCCGGGAGGGGGATGGACAAGTCGTGGACCGCCGCGTGCGGGGCGTCGTGGGCGCTCTCGTCAGAAGCGCCGCCGTGGCCGATGACCATCACCTCGGTGGTGACAGCGTCGCAGCCATCGGCCTGGGGAAGCGGGTCGTTGTAGATCGTGACATCGGTGGGGAAAGTGTCGAGTGAGGCCGTGTCGGAGTCGACAGGCATCGGATCGGTGGAGCCAACCGACTCCAAGTCCACAGCAAGCTCGCCGGAGACGTGGAGTTGGCCGAGGAGGTTGACGAGGTGGTCGGTGCCCGCGTCGGAGGCGAGCTCGTCGGAGATGAGGGTCTTGTCAAGGAGATCGGCGAGGCCGCTCACCGCACAGACGTTGGTGACGCCTTGCAGCGCGTCGTGGCAAGCGCCATCGGGCGTGCCGGGTTGGCTACGCTCGCGGGGGAGGAAGAGGGTTCCCGTCCAGAACAGGTCTCTGGACGACCGTGCACCTGGCCCCACGGTGGGCGCCAAATGTCGGGTGGTAGGTGCGACACATGCCAACGGGTGGCTTATCATTGTGGGAGCCAGTAAGACGTCGCCGGTGCCTGGAAATGGGATGAGGCGAAGACATGCACGCCGGCGAATCTTACCCAGCTTCGGGGCTCTCCGTGGAGATAACACCCCTACTGCTGCTCTGCAGGTTCTCCGCATGATCACTAGATGAACAAGTAGCTACACGATGCTCCTTGAGCTGTTCAGCGAGAGGAGGAAGAAGGGCACGGCTCTCTCTCTTCTCCTCCCTATGTGGTGTCTAAGACTAGCAGGGATCAACCCTTTTGCATGGGCGCCCCGGGGGGTTTATATAGGCCTACCCCCCAGGGGTACAATGGTAATCCGGCTGGGCGCGGGGCCCAGTCGTCTGTGTCTACACTCGCCGGCTTCTGCGCCGGCCGCTGGGGCCCGCCGGCTGCCGGCTCCTTGGTCGACAGGCAGGCCCCACTGTCCAGGGCCTTGTCGGCGGCTGGTTATTGTTTCTCAATCCTGGTGACGAGGGCTTCGCCGAGGTGGGCGTGGCTACAGTGCCACCGTTCGGCGGGTGATCGCTGTAGCCTCACCGCGTCTTGTCTCCTTAATGGGGCGTCTCCTTCGAGGGAGGTGGCAAGCCGGCTATGGAGAGCCGGCTTTGTCTTGCGCCGACTGGGGGAGGCCTGGCCGCCTTCGGGTGTCTCTCTGCCCGAAGGGGCCCACCGCCCGTGGGCCGCGCTGGTAGCCCATCGTGGATGACATTAGGGTCAACGTGGCAACAGTGCCGCGCCAGACGGGTCATGGCCACCCGTACGGCGCACTATGCCAGGCGTGCTCCGGGATTTGGCGGTGGCAGGCTTCACTGTAGCCACGCCCCGTCACATTGCCGTTATGTGGATGCAGACTTCGAGGGTACGATCTTGACCACTTTGTGGGAGCCGGCTTCTTGGAGTCGGCCTTCTCGCGGCCGGCTTCTCAGAGCCGGCCCTCCCACGGCTTTCTTCATTAGGGCTAAAGTCGGGTTGCCTTCCGATAGCCGGCCTCGGAGACAGCCGGCAAGGGGAAGGCGGCCCCGTGTCTTGGATTCTTGAGGGCTGAATCGGCTCATAATTTTTTCAGGAGGGCCAGGGGTGCCGGCCAGGCTACCCATGGTCATTTACTCCGACAGTATGGCTTCAAGTCGAGCCACGGGAGCAAATGTTTCATCGAAGTCAATTCCTTCCACTTGAGTATATCCTTGAGCAACGAGATGAGCTTTGTTTCTGACAACTTGACCATGCTCATCTTGCTTGTTGCGGTATATCCATTTGGTGCCTATTATATTGTTTTTCCGAGGATCGGGACGCTTAACCAGTTCCCATACATTATTCAGCTCAAACTGTTGAAGCTCTTCTTGCATAGCTTGAATCCATTCAGGTTCCATGAATGCTTCTTCAACTTTCTTGGGTTCTGTTATTGAGACGAATGCGAGTGCCCACAGAAATTTGCTAGCTGAGTTGCCCTTGAATGAGTGAGCGGACCAGGTGCATTGATGCTATCAATTATTCTCTCAATATGCACTTCATTGGCAACATGAGGATGTACAGGGCGAAGATTTTGCTCTTGCTGATCATTGTCATTGTTAGAGGGATTGTCTTCAGGCTGAGCATTGTCTTCAGGTTGATCAGGTGCGGATATGATAAGTTCCTCTTCAGGTTGAGCTTCAGAGGGAATGATTTCTCCAGTTCCCATTAGTTTGATTGATTCACTGGATGGAACTTCATCTAGCACATTTGGCAGGTGCTCTCTTTGTGAACCGTTAGTCTCATCAAACCGCACATCCACTGTTTCAACCACTTTAAAATGAAAGAGATTGAAGACTCTGTAGGAGTGCGAATCCTTTCCATATCCAAGCATAAAACCCTCATGTGCTTTTGGTGCAAATTTTGAAGTGTGATGTGGATCCTTGATCCAGCACCTGGCGCCAAATACTCTGAAGTAACCGACATTTGGCTTCTTGCCAGTAAGGAGCTCATAAGATGTCTTGTTCAGAAGCTTGTGAAGATAAACACGATTGATTGTATGACATGCAGTATCAATGGCTTCAGGCCAGAATTTTCTTGGAGTCTTGTATTCATCAAGCATCGTTCGGGCCATCTCAATAAGTGTTATGTCTTGCGTTCGATGACGCCATTCTGCTGTGGCGTGTACGGGGCTGAGAATTCATGTGTGATGCCCAAAGTATTAAGATATGTATCAAGGCCAGTGTTCTTGAATTCAGTGCCATTGTCACTTCTGATGTGCTTTATCTTGGTGCCATAGTTGTTCATTGCTCGATTGGCGAAGCGTCTGAAGACATCCTGCACTTTAGTCTTGTAGAGGATTATGTGCACCCAAGTATATCTAGAATAATCATCAACAATGACAAAGCCATAGAGACAAGCAGTAGTAGTAAGAGTTGAGTAATGAGTGGGACCGAAAAGATCCATGTGGAGCAGTTCGAAGGGTCGAGTAGTTGTCATGATTGTCTTCGAGGAATGTTTGGCCCTCGTCATCTTTCCTGCTTCACAGGCACCACATAAGTGATCTTTATTGAACTTGACTCCCTCGATGCCTATGACATGCTTCTTCTTTGCAAGGGTGTGGAGGTTCCTCATGCCAGCATGCCCTAGCCTCCGATGCCAGAGCCAGCATTCTGAAGATTTTGCTAGAAGACATACAGCAAGATGTGGTCCTGCTGAGAAATCTACCACGTACAAATCATATTTCCGATACCCTTCAAACACTAGAGACTTGTCAGATTCCATTAGAACAAGGCAGCGATATTTTCCAAACATTACGATCATGTTCAAATCGCAAAGCATTGAGACAGACATTAAGTTGAAGCCAAGGGATTCAACAAGCATGACTTTATCCATGTGTTGATCCTTTGAGATTGCAACTCTACCTAGACCCAGTACCTTACTTTTACCAGTGTCAGCAAATGTGATGTGACTCTTGTCGGATGGACGTAAGGTTGATTCCATAAGAAGGCTTCTTTTGCCAGTCATGTGATTGGTACACCCACTATCAATAATCCATTCTGAAGACGCTGGTGTCGTACCCTACAGTGCAGTTAGGGGGATAGGATTCATGAAGAGAATTGTGAAGCAAAAACATTTGACGAACCAGTGGGTTATGAAAGCTTAGATCTAGATTAGGACTGATAGGGAGAGTAGCAAGCGATTCAGGAATGAAGTACATAGTAAGACCATTCGGGCATTTGATCTTGCGCCCTACAAGATGTTTAAGGTCCCTAGCAATAGCGTCAGACGATTTTGGTTTTCTGCTAGAGACCCTTCCCTGCAAAAGAGAGTTAAGCTTTCTTAGCCACCCACATCTTCAAGGGTGGCTTAGAAGCAATAAGTCTAAGTGTAGCATCTGAGAACTTTTGCTTTGGAGCCCGAGCAAACAGTCTTGCAGGTGGACAATAGTACTCATAAGAATAAGAAGAATAGTTCTTGGTCTTATGAACATGGCGGTTTGATGAACCGCGCTCATATTCATAGGCCTGAGTATGGTTTCCTTGCAAAACATTTGCGTTAGTGCGACTCAGGTGAGTCCTCTGTCTGTATGAAGCCTTTGGACCGTATGAAGCCTGTGGTCTGGGGTTTGTCTTCTTCACCTGTGGTGTCATGATGACATTCACAGGAAGATTCTCCAAACACTTTTTCGGTACCCAGATCTTCTTCATAGGCGGTCCATTCCTGCAGTTAGTACCAATGTACCTGGCAAACACTTCACCATTTTGATTCTTAAACAGTTTATAGTTTGCATCAAAGGATTCATCAATGACAATGGGGTTAGCACAAGTGAAGCCAGATATAGTGGATGGATCTGCTGAAGATTCCTTTGCAGCAACCCATGTGGTTTTGGGGTACTGCTCAGGTTTCCAGTAAGAGCCATCAGCATTCATTTACGAACCCAACACCCTCTTTCCTCGGGTTTCGGTTCAGGATCTGCCTTTTGAGGACATCACATAGTGTCTGATGCCCTTTAAGACTTTTGTACATCCCTGTTTCAAGCAATGTCTTCAACCTAGCATTCTCATCAGCAATAGCAGTGGTATCCTCAGCAGAGGGGTTAGTTCCCACATCAACAGTTGAAGATATTGCAACAGTAGCAGCAGTAGAACATTCAGCAACAGAAGTAGCATTATCACGCTCAATGCATTTAAGACATGGTGGTTCAAATCCTTCCGGAGTGGAACTGATCTGTTCGGCGTGAAGTGACTCGTTTTCCTTTTGAAGATCTTCATGAGCCGCTCTCAATTTCTCAAGATCTTTCTTCCTTTGAAGATAATCATAGGAAAGCTTTTCATGAGTTGTTGAGAGCGTTTCATGATGACTTTCAAGTTCCTCATACTTAACGTGAAGATTTTTTATGTCTTCAATTATGGACTCAGATCGAGTCATTTCAGCGCCTAACAGATCATCGCTTTTGTCTAACAGTTTTTGAATATGTTCCATAGCTTCCTGTTGTTCAGTTGCAATTTTAGCAAGTGTTTTGTAGCTGGGTCTTGAACCACAATCAGAGTCATCTTCACTAGATTTTTGATAGTGAGTAGTGCGTGTGTTTACCTTGGCACCGCGTGCCATGAAGCAGTAGGTAGGAGCGGAGTAGTCCTTGTCATTTGCATCGGTGTCGGTGATGAAGTCGCTGTCTTCAGTGTTGAAGATGGACTTGGCAACGTATGCTGTAGCCAGACTTGCAATGCCAGAATCGGACTCCTCCTCAGACTCCACCTCTGCCTCCTTAGAAGCGGACTCCTCCTCTGAATCCATTTCCTTGCCAAAAAACGCACGTGCCTTGCCAGATGAGCTCTTCTTGTCGTCAGAGTCTTCTTCTTCTTCTTCTTGTCGTCAGAGTCATATTCCTTACTCTTCTTCTTATTTTTGTTCTCATTGTCCCACTGCGGACACTCAGAGATGAAGTGGCCATGTTTCTTGCACTTGTGGCATGTTTTCTTCTTGTAGTCATGAGCAGAAGCTTCATCATTCCTTGAGCTTGATCGTGAAGACTTTCTGAAGCCTTTCTTCTTGGTGAATTTTTGGAACTTCTTCACAAGCATAGCAAGTTCGTTTCCAATGTCTTCAGGATCATCAGAACTACTGTCAGATTCTTCTTCAGATGAGGAGACAACTTGTGCCTTCAAGGCACGAGTTCACCCATAGTTTGGACCATAGATATCTCTTTTCTCAGAAAGCTGAAACTCATGTGTGTTGAGCCTCTCAAGTATGTCAGACGGATCGAGTGTCTTGAAATCAGGACGTTCTTGAATCATCAGGGCTAGGGTGTCAAACGAACTGTCAAGTGATCTCAGTAGTGTCTTGATGACTTCATGCTTGGTGATCTCAGTAGCGCCGAGGTCTTGAAGCTCATTTGTGATGTCAGTGAGTCGATCAAACGTGAGCTGGACATTCTCATTGTCATTTCGCTTGAAGCAGTTGAAGAGGTTGCGAAGGACACTGATTATCTGATCTCTCTGGGTTGAGACGCCTTCGTTGACCTTGGAGAGCCAGTGCCAGACTAGCTTAGATGTTTCCAAAGCACTCACGCGGCCATACTGTCCTTTGGTCAGATGACCACAGATGATATTCTTGGCAGTAGAGTCCAGTTGAATGAACTTCTTGACATCAGCAGCAGTGACACCTTCTCCAGCCTTGGGAACGTCGTTCTTGACGACATACCATAGGTCGACATCAATGGCTTCAAGATGCATGCGCATCTTATTCTTCCAGTAGGGATATTCAGTTCCATCGAAGACGGGGCACGTAGCGGAGACTTTAATTATCGCTGCAGCCGACATAGCTAAAACTCCAGGTGGTTAAACCGAATCACACAGAACAAGGGAGTACCTTGCTCTGATACCAATTGAAAGTGCGTTATATCGACTAGAGGGGGGTGAATAGGCGATTTTTATGAAAGTCTTCAAAACGTGGAAGTTTCGAAGACAAACGATAGAAATAAACCTATTACCATGCAGCGGAAGGTAGACTACACTAGGCAAACCATAGTCAAGTATTCAATGAAGTGAAAGCACAATGACTAATAGCAGCTAGGTAGTAAGGATCAGGTAGGAAGATATTATGAAGCCAAACAGAACACGCAGTCACTCAGTGAAGACAAAAGATAGTGCAATCATACAATGACTTCACGAGGACCAACTGTAAGTAAAGGGAAGGGAAGGATGAAACCAGTGACTCGTTGAAGACAATGATTTGTTGGACCAGTTCCAGTTGCTGTGACAACTGTACGTCTGGTTAGGGCGGCTAGGTATTTAAACCTGAGGACACACAGTCCCGGACACCCAGTCCTGAACACGCAGCTCAGGACACCCAGTCCTCACCGTATTCCCCTTGAGCTAAGGTCACACCGACCTCGCCCAATCACTCTGGCAAGTCTTCAAGGTAGACTCCCAAACCTTCACAGACTTCGTTCACCGGCGATCCACAATGTCTCTTGGATGCTCAGAATGCGACGCCTAACCGGCTGGAGGATTCACAGTCGTCAAGTGTAATAAGTCTTCAAATCACACAGACAAGAAGACTTAAGTGATGCCTAACACTCTTTGGCTCTGGGTGGTTAGGGCTTTATCCTCGCAAGGAATTCTCTCTCAAAGGCTTCGAGGTGGGTTGCTCTCAAACGACAAAAGCCGTACTCTAACTCTGAGCAGCCAACCGTCTATGGTTGTAGGGGGTGGGCTATTTATAGCCACTAGGCAACCCGGCCTGATTTGTCCAAAATGACCCTGGGTCACTAAGGAACTGACACGTGTTCCAACGGTCAGATTTCAAACTCACACGGCAACTTTACTTGGGCTACAA
This sequence comes from Triticum urartu, assembly GCF_056163025.1. Classification (NCBI taxonomy): domain Eukaryota; kingdom Viridiplantae; phylum Streptophyta; class Magnoliopsida; order Poales; family Poaceae; genus Triticum; species Triticum urartu. The sequence continues at coordinate 568,608,166 of NC_141874.1, forward strand.
GCAAAGCTGACTTGTCCGACTCTGGACAAGATTCGCTCTCATAGTCTTCACTCGAAGACATAGGTTTTGGTTAAGCATCACTTCAGTCATTCTGACTGGTTCTCTTGGACCCCACTTAACAGTACGGTGGTTCCTATGACTCAACAAAGAAGAAACAGAACTACGAAAGATCTAAGTCTTCGAGCTCCATAGGCTTCATGCGATGTCTTCTCTTGTCATAGTCTTCAATGAGAATATCTTCATCAAACCACCTTTGACATCAATGTCTTCATACATTTTTAGGGGTCATCTCTGGTAGGAAAATCGAATCAATGAGGGACTTCTACCTGTGTTATCCTGCAATTCTCACAAACACATTAGTCCCTCAACTAGGTTTGTCGTCAATACTCCAAAACCAACTAGGGGTGGCACTAGATGCACTTATAGGATCTAGATCTGACGCATACAAACCAAGCTTCTCCATTTTTGCAAAAAGATGCCCGCACTTGTTCCCTATTTACAAACAACTCCTTGTCTCTCACAATCAGCCTCATCTCCTCCCCACCACATCTAGGAGTAGAAGTCCGTGGAAAAATCTGGCGCGATGGCCGCTGCCGGAGCCATCCACCCCCAATCTTGGTGTTCCGTGCAATGCACGGGAATCTAAAAACGGGAAATTATGTCGAGCAGGGCTAGTTGTAAGCAGGGTAGCTCTACAACCATGATGATAGTGACTGCAGACGGTGAGGCTGACTATGGTATGCCGAACACGGCGCCTATACTCAGGTGTCATCTCCGGCGCAGGGTCTTGTCACTTCACTGTGAGGAGCAGCACGTAATAATTTGACCAACGGGTAGTACAGTGCTAGTACTCCTACTACTACATTGGTAGTACTACTACTAGTACTAGTAGCACCACCGTCTGGATTTAGGAGTACTACCACGTCCATCTGGATTTTAGTATTTGACTAGCAATATCTAGTAATGCATGGCACCAAAAATGTACTACTCCCTCTGTAAATAAATACATGGTGTTTTATTCCTATCGGCGAGAGAACTTAATGTTTTTTTACTCCTAACTAGAGTACTAATAGGATTACATGCAATGAACTAAACACTGCATGTCATGTTTGGTAGTCTCAAGTCATTGAAAGCATGCACGGCCCACATCTCTCATTGGTTGATATGTCATGAAATAAGAAACAAGGAGGGAGTTAATGCACCGTGCCTAAGTATTTTGGGATTATTTGGTTTTCATAAGGTGACTTACACAACATTTTTGTTTACATGCATTAACATTTTATTAGTTATATCAAAGGTCAAAACTTGGCACAAAATGCAAAGGGGACCAATAAACCAGTAAACATCAAACTTCTCTCGTTTGGCCCCAACTAGAGGTCCGGTGAGATGACTATACTGCACCGGCACGGAGGGGGACGCAGCTTCATTGACTTACGACAACTGCCTTTGGGTGAATAACACGTGGCCCTAGGGGGTGGCTGGCCCACCTATCATACAGCCAAAGGCAGGTGCAGTAGAGGGCTGAGGAGTAGTACGAAATCCTATGCACCTATGCACGCTAACCAAGGGCTGAGTGATCACTCGAATCGCAAGATCAGTTGACTAGAAGCTACGCTAGACCCATGGAGGCGATGAGTGCGAGCATCAGCTGGCTGTGCCAGATGGTCCACGACGCCGGCCTGCGGCCTGGAACCGAGGAACGTCTCCAGGTAGTATTGCTTGAGGCTGCCAGGGCGAGGGGCCGCTTGGACGACAGCTTCGTCTCCTTGTTCGACGAGGTCCTTGTCGGTTTCCTCGACAAGTTCACCGTCGTCAAGAAGTCTGCGAACAACTTTGACGTAAGCCTCCAGCCGACGCGCCCAGGCTCTGCGATGCCCGCCACCCTCAACGGACACTATGGTAACAACCTCTTCGACGCACTGGTGGCCCTGCGACTGCTCGCCGTCGCGCCGGAGAATGTCCACCTCGAGGTCACGCTCACCGCGCAGTGCCTGGCGCAGCAAGACACCATCGACATAATCACCCACGTCTACGCGCAAATCATCCACAAGGACTACTACATGCAAGAGGAGGACGATAGGACGCTGGCCTTCTTGGAGCGCAGGGCAACCTTGGATGGCACTGTTCAGAAGCACGTTGAGCTCGCCGCCAACGCCGTTGCTCCTTACACGTCGGTTGGTGACCCGACGCACTAGGGCGTGAGGATGTCGTTGAACGTTGATGGATCCGTATGTATTTTTATCTTTCCGTCAAATCCATGTAGTAGTATATGATACTACAGTAATTATCTTACCTTTCGCATCAACTTCATAATTTTCGTATGTACTCCATGCATGAACGGCGCCAGAACCAAACTTCTCATTACTCTAGGCAAAATCGTTATTTTCTATCTATCGGTTGCGCCATGGAGCAGAACCAAATTTTACAAGTTACGAGTTCAAAAGGAAAAGCCTGCCGTGTTCGCGTCGCACCCCCACACGGTTGGTCCGGCACGCCGCTCAAGCGGGAATGCGTGCGGTGTTGCATTTTCACTTACAAGTGGGACCGCAGTTGAGCAAACCGACTATCAGCAAACCCCCACCCTGCCCATCGCGCGATGGCTGAGAAAACAGGAGGGAGAAGAGATGGATGTAGCATGGACTCCAAGAAAATTGGTGTCGGATGGGACTCGTGTGGGTGGCGTGTGCCGTACTTCTAGACATGAATGCTAGTTATGGCCCATGCCACCCCACTATATCGAGCCTATATCAAGGTACGTAGAACAAATTTCCTGTAGTCCGTGCTCAGCCCTCCTCTATCTCTCTTCTCAGCTAGCCAGCGGACGCGCAGAGCCCATCGTCTGTTTGCTCACATGCGGCCCCACATGTTAGTGAAAACGCAAGAGGACCCACTGAACCTGCACATCTTTCACCTCGACGTGCTGGTGATGAAAAACAAATCCAATAAAGATCTTCGGTGGCCGCTTTTGGAGTTACTCAAGAGTAGTAAGATTCTATTTACAGTTTAACCCAAGATGCACATCTCGTGGCTTCAACTACCACTCTATTTTCTTTCATGACACGACCTGGATGCTGGATGCCCCACGTGTCGGCAAAAGGAGGAAGAACCCGACCAAATCTTCGGTTCTGCTCTCGGATTAGACTAGTTGTGCTAACTTAAAAATTTTATTGTGTACTCCCTCCGTTCCAAAATACTTGACTTCCATTTGTCCAAAAATGGATGTACCTATATACTAAGACATGTATAGATACATATATATTTTGACAAATAGAAGGCATGTATTGTGCACGGAGGGAGTAGAATGGATGCAAGTTTTTGTATTGGGAAGAAGAGTACATCCATATATTGATAGAGCGCAATTTAGTAGACGTTCTATCACTTTTAGCTAGCACAGATGCAAGATCGAGCCTCCACAGTGTTGGAATTTTGCTAGTAGGCCTTTGGCCCAAAGCTCAACTAAAATTCTAAAATTCTCTTGGCCCATTCATGCACACATGTGAGTGGAGTGAGTGAGGCTAAAGTTTAGTCCCACCCCAGAAGTTGAGAGAGAGTTGCACCTCTTTATAAGGTGAGCTCTTCTACCACTTGTATGAGCATGAGAAGAGGAGACCTACACGCGTGCTCCTCCTCCTCGCCACGCCACGCCACGTCACGACGCGCCGCGGGTTGCGGGATTGAGCCGAGCCGAGGACAGAGCTATGCACGTTGTCTATATTTTTGCTGCTCGGGAAAAATTAATGAGCCATTAATTAATAATTAACGGACGTGTTATTTACTGAACCGTTTTCAATTCGTTTGGATCGTGACAACTCAGACGTGGGGTTTACTACCACGACCTACCCGGCCCGCACTATATGGTCAGGCAGACGTCTACCCTAGCCGCCGCCGCTTCGTATGGTTTCTCACCATCGTTCCAGATCATTGCGCCGCCAAGCAAGTCTTCTCCATCCCTCCTTTCGTCGTGCACCGGGATAAGGGACAACAGGCCTCCGGAACCCCGCCTCTCGTGATCCTGTACGAGAGAGGGGCGATCAGGTTTTTGGGGAGCGCACTCGCATGACTGCTGGCAGCGACGACTTCACGAACGACGACTTCTTCCCCGACCTCGGAAACCTCATCCTCGACGACATGGGCGACAACGTCAACGCCGGCGGTGCTGCTCCCGCTGCATCGTATGTGAATCTATCCTTCCTGTTCGAGATTGTGGTAGAATTCATGTTTCTAGTATGTGCCCTAGATGTGATCTGTTCATCTGCTATGCTAGTTCGCATGATTAGTTTAATCTCTGCTACTGTAGTCATGATTTATCTTCTCTCGTAGTAACTTGCTCATATTTCCAACAATGAAGGCATCGAGAAGGCACTAATCCAACTTACAGGAGTAGTAAAGTGTATTCTTGTGGTTCTTGTTTTCTTTGGTCTTGCTTTTCTAGTCAAAATTATCGTTGGAGTTCGTGCAAAACGGAGGTGCGTTAGGGGTCGTGCATTGGAGTTGGCCTTACAAGTGGGACCGCAGTTAAGGAAACCGACTATCGGCAAACCCCCACCTCGCCCGCCGCGCAATGGCCGAAGTTAGAGAAACGACGAGGTTGAAGAGATTGCGCTAGCACGGACTCCAAGAAATAATATGGTGTTAGATGTATGTCGTGGCGGTGGCGTGTGTCGTACTCCTGGACGTGAATGCTTGTTCTGTCCCATGCCACCCTACTACTCCTACTATATAGTACTAGTATCGAGGATTCGAGGTGCTGGTTACGTACAGCGAACACATTAACATATGGCTACAGTAAAAACACTCGCCCGACGCACGAAGCATGTGAAGCTAGTACAAATTTAGAGAAGCGACTCGAAAGCCATTCATAAATTTAGTAAGTTTATCACACGCATATCATTTTATTACATACAACAGGTCATCAACCCACATCGACAACGAGGATACATTATAAATACTAAAGTTTTCACCACACAACAAATAACAAGCAATGAAATGAAGTTCAACTCAACCATTCCTCGGCATTGGAAACGCTTGCTTTGAACCACAAGTGATTCTCTGGGACGGGCCATCATTGTCGATCTGGAAACCAACGCAGGACTGATCATCCAGGCTGAAGCGGCCTACTATATCAGTACCAGGGTAGGGAACCACCCAAATGTCCGAGGTATAGACACAGTTGCTTCTCATAAATGGTACTGCTAACGTTGTGTCAACAGCAGTTGGATCGCCTTTCACCATCATCGGATAGTTTTGTCCAAGGAAGAGCGAGCTTTCTCCAAGACTATCAATTTTGTACCAGGGAGAAGGAGTTGGCGCTAGCACACTACTATCCATCACGAATACCATGCAACGAGTGTTGGAATAGGTCCGGAGAATGCGACCATGGGAGACTACACCTGCTTCCTTAGTAGTAACATCATCAGTGGGATGTATACACACAAGAAGAGGTGATCCATCGGAATTAGTTGCCAGGCGCCACTAAGTATATGGGTTCTGCTCGTCCTCATGATCGTGATCATCACCATCGTCATCTCCCCCTTGGTTATAAAATTTTTCAAGTATAGGTGGTGGGATGTTCACAGGACCTTGGAAACACAAGAAGAAGGTTAATTAGTAAAGGGAAACTTGCTAACCCGCATGCATGTAGATGAAACAATTATAATTACGATGGAAGACAAACGTACCGAAACTACGAGGATCCCATGCAAAAACAGTGCCACGAGTGGTGGCAGCAAACACAAGGCCCTCGTATTGAATTGTATCACAGTACTCATCCGTGTACAGAAACTGATTTTTGAGCAATATCCATCGAGTCGAACCACGAAGGACGGCAACAAGCTTGTCGAAGATAGCAACAACTTGATAATTGTTTTAATTCCAAGAGTGGTTGGGAACTCGACAAATTGCTATCTTCCGTAGAAGACAGTCACCATGATCGTATTTGAAAGTGCGTACAATACCGGTGTGCTCAATCTCTGGGCAGTCTGCTGAGATTTTTGGAAGTGGAACCCGGTCACGAGTGTACACATTCACAAGTTCCCACTCGCAGTTGGACCCAATGTAAACAACCCAATCTCCATTTGCACCCGCCCAAGCCTTGCCCTCAAGCGATGGCATCTTAACATCATACGTATCATTATCAAGCGGCATCAACTGGCACAGAGCGAGGCCTCCGTCGTGCCGGCGCCAGTCATCAGGGTCACGGCGAAGAAGATAGGGGAGATCAAACCGCTCCTTGACTCTTGGGTTATTTGTAATGATGTTATTAGTTGAGTCGAGAATGGGCTTGAACGAACCTGCCATGCTAGCCGAGGTGATGATGTCGCACCGATCAATGAGTTCCTACACCACGTCATCTTTTAGATCGGGGCAAGAATAACGGGGTCGTTTCCGGCCTATTCCCTCCATGGAGAAGACGATCGAACAATGGCAGAAGAAAGGGTGAAGAGCTGAAGGAAAATGGAGGAGGGAGAGGAAGAGCGTGCGACAGCAGTTCCAAATCGAGAGGGAAAGGCGAAGAGTCAGTGGATGGTTGCGAGTTTGCCACGGTTCATGAAGAGGCGCCCCGGCCTACACGTTCGTTCGGAAATACTCCTACTACTCGTTGTCGTCTCACCGATGTGTTGGAACGGGACCACATGTCAACGAAACATGGTGTGTAATTTCTCGTGCAAAATGCGATCTGCCCGCGTTGGCCCGAGGTGCTGCATTAGTTATCGACCTTTATTTTTTTAATGGCGTGCCGATCAGTTTTGAAGCACGACTAACTGGTACTGTACGCAGAGAAAATATAAACTACTCTCCCACTACTCCACCTCAAGTACTAGTAGTATAAAAAGATATATAGGCTGGAGCTTGAGCGCTTTCTTGCTAAGGGCTGCCCACTTGCTTCTCACACTACCACCCTCTCTCCAGATCTAAAAAAGACGGCCCCTCTCTCCCTCCTCACCGGTGGTCACAGATCTGACGGGGAAGAAAAGGACGTGCAGCGTTGACGCACTCGTCGTCGGCGAGCGAGGTCACAAACTGACGACAAGGCCGTCCTCTCAGACCTAGCGCCCGCGTGGGATGGCCTCTGTCGCCAAGCTTGTTGCCGTAGTGTGTGCGGAGGACGACGACCACGAGCGAAGCCACTTCCCGCCGAACCTCAGGTATGCTACCTCTTTTCGAACCATAACCTTGTTATATTGCCCCATCTGCCACGTCGTTGCATGTGGATCTTTTTCCACTCCACCATCTTCCCAATTTGCTATCCTCTGCTCTACTGGCCACGCAGACGAAAACCATAATTTGCACTATTAAAGGAAACCCTACTTCATGCAGACTAATCCATGGCTGGGTTGAATAAGGAAAGGAAGGGAGACTGTACTGTCCAAGAGAGTAGGCATCGAACCCGCATCTAGGTTGAAAAGGGTAAAATCAGTAGCTAAGGAACGAGTCTCGTGTCTCTTGGTTGAAGAAGGGTAGAAAGGCATGACAACGCAATAGAGAATGACCAGGTCGATTAGTTTGTTGTCCTCGCATAGGAAAAAGGGGGCTAAAGAGAACAAAAATGGGACGTAATCCACATATGCTGCCTGGATATTTGTTACTCTGGGCAACCATACCTCCCTCACCACTGTGCGTCCGTGGAGGTACATCGTACTGGTGCGCCCACTATCCGAATGGGCATCCCATGCTCTTATTGCCACTTTTTTTGCTGTTAGTATAATACCAGCAGTCAAGTGAAGCAATGCTACTGCTAAAGTGGTGCCACATTTAACCTTAATGTTGCTCTCAGTCTAATGCCACTCATAAATTTAAGCAATGCCATTTAATGTCACTAGATTATTTCAGGGTTAGCTGTTGATTGTGGATGTATTAAAGATTTTTCAGCTAAGGCATTCTAATGTTGTTGCACAGCCAGTATACCAATGATGAAACTTGTTACTACCTTCAGATTTTTGCACTGTTAATGCTTATAGATTACATACCTCACTTTCATGAGATAAGTTAATTTTTTGTACATTGTCACCAAAATGCCAAGGCACTGATGTCATTTTATTTTGGTTAAACTGCACAGACAATTATGAAGACAAGAGGAAAGGTCAAGAGTGGGCACCTCCTCCGGCTATTCTCTTGAGGATGTCTGTATGTTTGTCTCTAATGCCTGTCGACTACATACCTGACATCATGATGTAATGTTAAGTCATTTCTTTTGTACAGTGTCACTGAATTGTCAAGGCGGTGATGGCATTTTATTTTAGTAGAACTGCAAAAAATTTGCTTAAAAGAAGAGGCAAGGTCAGGAATGGTTCACTTTTCCAGAAAAAACTATGTATGCCTTCCTGACATCAGTCGTTGTTGCTTTATTTATTCCTTCAAATAGGTGGTTAGACACAGTCTTGCTACATTTTCCCATTAATAAATTGGAATGCTTATATTTGTGAGTCTATGCTTCAACTAGTGCCACTTTTAGAGTAATCACACTTTCAATATCTATGCAAACAGGGATGCTCAATTTTAGTGGAGCTGCACAAAAAGTCCAACTGGTTCAACATTTGGAGCATGTTTTTTCCAAACCTTTATATCCAATTGGTGGCACTATGAGTTGTTCATTACGAAGGTACATGGTTTGCTACTATCTTGCTACTCTTTTTGTACTGTCATTAGATAGTAATACTAGTGGTTTGCATGTGAATTTATTGGCAGGCTAGACCTACATTGGAGGTGTGGGACAGGATTCAATGATTGGATGCTCAATTTCGGTTGTATCGATTTCACCTCTTCCATCACTGCGAACATGGATATCCTTGGTCTGATGAAGAATAGGTGCTATATTTCTGCTCTGAACCAGCAAATCAATTTAGTATGAAATTGTCCAGGGAAAAACATAACTGTATCAGATTGTCCAGTGCAGAACATGACAGATGCTAAGCGGAAGAGACACGTTTAAACCGAAAATACAAGGTGTGGTATATGTTTACTAGCTGCTTGATATTTGTGCAGACAGAGATGTCTGCCCGTTGCTATTTGGCAAACAAACAAAGTGCCCGCAATTTTGGTTGAACTGCACAAGAGAAAATTATAGTCACTGCATGTAGTGCCATTTGAAAATAGACACAGAAAGATTGGATAGTCACTTCATGGACTGTAGAAAAGTAGTACTATACTATTTATTGGCCAACACTAGGTGCTTCATTGCTTTGGTCTGATTATACAATGGGCATCATTTTGCCTAAGTTAAAGTTTGTATTCCGAAAATAGTCTCGCCGTGTGATCGAGAGAAGACCAAATCATATTGCAGTGGATGTTCCTCCATCATGTGTGGTTCATTCTCATGGTTCCAGCTGTTGGTGAAACCACTTACGTTTGCAAGAGGAATTGTAGACTTCACAAACAAATTTTTCTTTCAGTCTATACTGAATGTTGGCCAAGAGAAGCATCCATGTTAGTAGGAAGACAGATGTTTTTTCTAGATCTTTGCTTTTGGAGCTACATATTTGTGTATGATCTATGAATCGTTGAGATGCATTAACATGTTGATCTTATGTATGGGAATCGTACTAGTTAGTTTTAGTTGCGACGCAAGATCCAAAGTGGCTGATCTTTGCTTTTGGAGCTACATATTTGTATATGATCTGTGAATCATTAAGATGCATTAACAGTTACTTATTTCTGTTCGCTCAGTGTTTACAAGTTACTGATCGATCACTAGCTAGCCTACAAATGCGCTCCTGGCAGTTTTATTTGCGACGCAAGATGCGAAGTGGCAGTTTTTTGAATAAAAATGCCTACCTGTGAAGAAACTGCCAGGCTACACTATCGATCCTACACGGATAAAAATGCCTACCTCTGAAGAAACTAACAGGCTACACTATTGATCCTACACGGATAAATAGTGGATCACGCACATACTACCTCCTTTCCGGTTTGCCGGGCTCAATTCAAGAAACGACCTACTCGATCCTACACGAATAAATAGCGGATCACGCACGTACTAGTACCTCCTTTCCGGTTTGCAGGGCTTAATTCAAACCTCTCACCAACCAAGGTACTCCCTCCGTCCGGGATTTATTAGTCCCGTGAGCAAAGCAGAAAGACCGAGGCATGGAAATAATTAACGGCATGCAGAAGTTTAAGCCTGATTAATTCCAGCGATTTAAGTGGTTGCATGCGTGCCCTCGGCTGCGACTCGTTGCATGCTGCTTCGCGTACTGCCTGCGAGCGATTCTAGGTGCCTGCATGCAGCCGGCTGTAATTAAGGCAGCTAACTGATGCGAAAAAAGATACGCTTTAAATCCGTGGAATCATTATTGACAAGGAGGGAGATGATTCGAGTGCACTCGTTTGACTGCCATGCCGGCGTGCGACCCAGACGGGACGGGACGACACAGTCATAATTTCAGTTTCTCTAGTTTTCCACGGCAAGCTGGCGCGCTAAGCCATTATGCATTGAATTTCGATGACCGTCGCGCTACCTTCCGCCTATAAGTACTGTTTTCCGGCCTTCTCAGGTGCCACAGTGACCCAACTCGCAATATCCTCATAAGCCCCCACCGGCCTGACGTCACTCACCACGTCCGCCATGCCCCCGCACGTCCGCGGTAGGCGGCGCCGGAGGCGGGCACCACCGGAACTAGTGTTCGGGTTTTCAACGGAAGGCAGACGGAGGGAGGAGGCATTCTATCTGTCTTTAGATGGCAATGCGGAGATCGGGGAGTTGTTGGAGCGTGATCGCATGGCGGAGGAGCAGGAGTTGTTGGAGCGCGACCGCCTGGCCGAGGAGCAGCGTATCGCCGATTTGCGCCGCCAGCGGGACATGGAGCAGCAGCGCACTGACGCTCTGAGTCGCGAGCAGAGCGCCCGCAACTGGGCCGACTACGTGGAGGCCGGCACCCGGCAAATAGCCCTGGAGGCTGCCGAGCACGTACGCGTTTGCGACGCCGATTTTTACTACCAGCTCGTCAAGTGGGTTTCCCGCTTGGAAGACGAAACTTCGGTGGACCACGCCGGCATGGAAAGGGCCAACGCGCGCGAGCAACGCGCCCTATCGCACCTCTGGCAAGTCTGAGGCGAGGCGGAGGACGCTGGTGCCGGCGTTTAGCATGGACAGCAGATGGCAGACGGCATCGTCTAGTTAGCTAAGAGTAAGTTAGTACTTGTACGCTACTAGAGTGTTAGTGGGAGTAGATAGTTAACTTGGCTATGATGGTTGTCAACGTGGAAGTTCAGTACTCTATATGTGGATCAGACCTGTTACTTTGCTCTGAATGTTGAACTTTCCGTTTGAACGTATGGAATGGGCTGTTATTTTTTTAAATGGGTTGTATTTGTCCTCCACGGTTTAGAGGCTGACTTGTGGGCCTAGCAAGTTGACGCGTACACAATCAGGAGATGATTGTACGTGGAGAGGATGACAGCAGGGACCCGCCGAGGTCATGGCAGTACGCAAGCAGGTGCCTCCTTATTTCATGCAAATAAAAAATGGCTCCTCCTAGTGGATTTCTGACATCTGGGTCCCATGCCATTGTCACCGTAGTCAATAAACGAGAGAATTACACAACGAGCAGCTGACACTAGGGACCCAGCAGCTCGCCCAACTATTTTTCTTTTGGGTTAATTTGATAAATGCCACTCCAAATCTGGTGTATCCGAGAAATGCCACTGCAATTTCCAAACTTTGAAAAATGCCATTTCATGCCATTTCTAGTGGCATTTTTTGAAGTCTGGAGTGACGTTTTTCAAAGTTTGCAAACTGTAGTGGCGTTTTATAAAGTTTGCAAAAATTGTAGTGGCATTTTTCAAAGTTTGGAAATTGCAGTGGCATTTTTATGAATCGCCATAATTGGAGTGGCATTTATCTAATTTGTTTTTGAGACGGAAGCAGGGTGTCAAGTCGGTTGTACGGGACACTCTGGCCTGTCTAGACAGTCTTTTCTTTTATGTTTACCATAGACCAGCCCAGTAGTTTTTTTGTTTCTGAAAATGGCTAGCCCAGTTCTTTTGTGATTTGTCAAGTCGCTTTATCAGGCCTGTTGGGCTGCAAATCTTTCAAGACGAGGAGAGCTTCATTCGGCTGGCCGAGAAAATGGCCTATCAGTAATGAGAAATGGGCTGTACATTTTTAAAACACATCAAACCGGCAATTATTTTCAAATATCTTTTTTCATTTCGAGATTTTAAATTGCATTGATTTTTATGCATGGACAATTTATTGGATTTTATATTGATATACATTTATTTTTAAAATCAGTCTGAATGTGACTCGAAATTTCGGGATTAAAAACAGTTCAGACCGCACCGACATATGCAAAATTTCGTATAATTTTTTAACCGTGGCCACAATATGGGCTGTAATGCTAACATAAAGAAAGAATATGGGCTCCAAAAAAACCCGTAAGAATTAGCAAATGGGCTGTAAATTATTTGAAATAATGGCAGATGGGATGTATGCTATTTTCCACAGATTTGAGGCTTTCCACAGATGGCCTGTATACTGTTGGATGTCCATCCAACGGCCGTCATGCTTCTTCAATCTCAGCTATTCCTGCTCCAGCCGCTCAAACAAGCGCCGGCGGGACTGCCTACTCCGTCCTCCCCACGGTCGGCACTGCTGCCGCGCGGGCCTCACCGCCCCACCGTACTCCCATCGCTGGCCTAGCCATCCCTCTACTCGCCCACACCTGCTGTTATTCTCCGGCGACGGCAGACGAACCAGTAAACCCTCATACAGTCGTACTCCCCTCCGCGTGGGAAACAAAAACAACGATTGAGTCTTCCCTGCCTCCGTATCGTTCCCTTCCTAGGCCTCGCCATCATCCACTGCCCCGGTGCTCTCGGCGTGGTGTGGTCAGCGTGGTCAACGACCGACATGCATCTGGAGTGGACTATACGTGGAGAGGCTGACAGCTGGGTCCACGGCCGCACGCAAGGAAATGCCTCCTTATTATGCGCAAAATAATGATTTCCTCCACCTGACATCTGGGACCCACCGAAACGGCCTCTATATTTCGCGAAAAAAACATTACCGCTGCTGACAGCTCGGACCCACCAGCTATATCTTCGCACGCAAGGACGTGCCTCCTTATTACGCAGCCTCCTTATTACGCACAAAAAAATGAATACTCCCCCTGCTAGCTGGGACCCAGTATAGAGGGCCTACTAAGTTGATGGGGACGAAGGGCTTTGTCAACTTAGTCAATATGCACGATTCTAGCTCGACTGACCGTACGATGTCCATCCAACGGCCGTAGTGCTTCTTCAACCTCTGGTTTTCTTGCTCCAGCCGCCCAAAGCAGCGCCGGTCGTGCCGCCTGCTCCTGTCTCCCGTGGCCGGCCGCGGAGGCCTCACCGCCCCCATACTACTCCCACCGCTGGCCAGGTCATCCCTCCACTCCACTCACCCACACCCCCTATTATTCTGCGGCGACGGCAGCGCAGCCGAACCAGTGAACCCTCGTACTCCTCTCCGTGTGGGCATCCACTGCCGCGTCTTCCCTGGCTCCACGTCGTCCCCTTCCTATGCCTCGCCGTCATCCACCGCCGTGGTGTTGTCGGCGCGGCGTGGTCAATGTGGTCAACGACCGAATTCCATCGGAAGAATACTGTATGTGGAGAGGCTGACAGCTGGGTCCACGGCAGCCGCAAGGAAGTGCCTCCTTATTACGCGGAAAATAATTATTCCTCCACCTGACAGCAGGGACCCACCCGACGCCCACCAGTATATCGCGAAAAAAATGTTTGCCCCTGACTGCTGGGACCCACCCGACGGGCCACCGTATTTTGCGGAAAAAATGTTCCCCTGCTGTCAGCTCGGACCCACCGGAAGTGCCTCCTTGTTACGCACAAAAAAATGAATACCCCCTGCTAGCTGGGACCCACCTTGGTGGGAGGCTGACTTGTGGGCCTACTAAGTTGACGGGGATGGAGGGCTTTGTCAACTTAGTCAATATGCACGATTCTAGCTCCAGTGACCGTACGATGTCCATTCAACGGCCGTAGTGCTTCTTCAACCTCTGGTCTTCTTGCTCCAGCCGCCCAAACCAGCGTCGGTCGTGCCTCGTGCTCCTGCCTCCCGTGGCCGGCTGCGATGCGGCGGAGGCCTCCCCTCCCCCTACTACTCCCACCGCTGGCCAGGCCATCCCTCTACTCACCCACACCCCCTGTTATTCTGCGGCGACGGCAACCTCACACCGCAGCGAACCAGTGAACCCTCGTACTCCTCTACGCGTGGGCATCCACTGCCGCGTCTTCCCCGGCTCCGCGTCATCCCCTTCCTAGGCCTCGCCGTCGTCCACCGCCCTGGTGCTCTCGGCGCAGCGTGGTCAACGTGGTCAAGGAACGGCTTCCATCGGACGTGGACTGTACGTGGAGAGGCTGACAACTGGGTCCACGGCCGCAGCAAGGAAGTGCCTCCTTATTACGTGCAAAATAATTATTCCTCCACCTGACAGCGGGGACCCACTGGACGAGCCACCGTATTTCGCGAAAAAAACGTTTGCCCTTGACTGCTGGGACCCACCAGCTACATCTTCGCACGCAAGGAAGTGCCTGACAGTCGGGACCCACCTGGTCGAAGCGTACGTAGCGTTGTCATTCTGGTCACGAACGTGTACGTACATACTGGTCGATGTAGAGGCGCGCACGTGTCGTAGTAGAGGCGCGCACGTAGCATGTACACATACGTACAGCGGCCAGGGTGCAAGAAAGAAAATACGGCCACGTATGTGTACATACGGGCGGGGTCTCGAACGCCTACTCGCGCATATGTATGGCCAGGGCTCGTGTACATGGATGGGTTGGAACGGAGAAACAGCGTGGTCATCGTGTTCATGGGGAGGCAACGGAATGCATCGTGTTCATGGGGAGGCAACGGAATGCGTCGTGTTCATCAGGAGGGCTTGGACGGAACAGGCGATGGAAACGAGGCCTGGTGTACCGCAGAACGGAGGAAACGGCCTTGTGTTCGACCGGCCACGTTTGAAACGATATCCTGTTCATCGGGAGGGGTCTGGCGTACCGCAAAACGGAGGAAACAGACCTCCTACGGTCGAAACAGGGGTCCTATTCATCGGGAGGGGTGTGGCATACCGCAAAACGGACGAAACAGACCTCCTACGGTCGAAACGGGGCTCCTGTTCATCGGGAGGGGTGTGGCGTACCGCAAAACGGAGGAAACGGACTTGTGTTGGAGTGCTATGGTCGAAATGGGGGTCCTGTTCATCGGGAGGGGTGTGGCGTACCACAAAATGGGACTCCACGGGATACTGTTCATCTCCACCGTCGACCCCCTCCAGCCTCTACGAGCTACTGTTCATCCACCGTCGACCTCCTCCAGCCTCCACCTGCGACTGTACATCCACGGGCTCCTGTTCATCCAGCCTCCACCGCGTGCTACTCCACCGGCTACTGTTCAACCAACCCTCTCCACGGGCTCCTGTTGAACCACCCCTCCACGGGCTACTGTTCATCCTGCCCTCCACCATCTACTGTTCATCCAGCCCTCCACGGGGTGGTCCTGTTCATCCAGCCCTCCACGGGGTCCTGTTCATCCAGCCCCAACCGGCTCGATCGATCGGGGTCTTGTTCATCCAGAGGCAACACCACGGGGTCCTGTTCATCCACCCCACCCGGAACTATTCATCCAACCCCCCCTGCAACGCTCACTGTTCATCCAGAGGCAGCATCGATCGGCTTCAGTTAGCAGCAGTAGCGAAGGAATCGCTCGATCGGGTTCAGTTAATAGCCATCGATCGATCGCTCGGGTTCAGTAACGCGTAGCCTGCAGTGCAATCGCTCGGGTTCAGTTAGAGCCCAACGCCTCGCTCGGGTTCAGTTAGAGCCAACGCCTCGCACACATGCGTGTACGTGTACGAGAGAAGCACGCATCGCTCAGCCCCCGACCTTCCACCATAACTGGGAACTCCCCGAAATTTTCCTCCCCCTCGCTCTACCATGGTTTTTTCCATCATGGACGGCCCAAAGAATGTCATGCAACTGCGTCTCCGGCCCGCCCAGGACGAAAAGCCCATTTTCTATCATGATTTTTTGTCATAGAAGTAGGAGCCCACCACATCTATGATGATACCGGGTTTTATCACAATTATCGTCATAGAAGTGTCATATGTATGACAGAAAAAATTCGTTCGGCCCAAAATGTCACGGATGTGTCTTTTTTTGTAGTGCGGTAACGAGATTGAACTACGTATGATGATACCAACGATCGAATCTCGGGCAAGTAACATACCGATGACAAAGGGAACAACATATGTTGTTATGCGGTTTGACCGATAAAGATCTTCGTAGAATATGTAGGACCCAACACGAGCATCCAGGTTCCGCTATTGGTTATTGACTGGAGATATCTCTCGGTCATGTCTACATAGTTCTCGGACCCGTAGGGTCCACATGCTTAATGTTCGATGACGATATGTATTGTGATTTATGTGATTTGATGCACCGAAGTTTGTTCGGAGTCTCGGATGAGATCACGTACATGCAAGGAGTCTCAAAATGGTTGAGATGTAAAGATTGATATATTGGAAGGCTATATTTGGACATCGGAAAGGTTCTGAGTGGTTCGGGTATTTTTCGGAGTACCGGAGAGTTACGGGAAATCGCCGGGGGAAGTATTGGGCCTTCATGGGCTTTAGTGGAAAGGAGAGAAGGGCAGCAAGGGGAGCCCCCCCCCATGTGCTGGTCCGAATTGGACTAGGGAGGGGGCGGCACCCCCCTCTTCCCTTCTCCCTCTCCTCTCCTTCATTCTTCTCCTACTTGGACTAGGAAAGGGGCAAACCTACTCCTACTAGGAGTAGGAATCCCCCCTTTGGATGCGCCCCTTGTGTCCGGCCCTCCTCCTCCTCCCCTCCTTTATATACGGTGGAAGGGGCACCCCATAGACACACAAGTTGATTGTTTATCTGTGTGTGGTGCCCCCCTCCACAGAATTCCACCTCGGTCATATCGTTGTAGTGCTTAGGCGAATCCCTGCGTTGGTAACTTTATCATCACCGTCATCACACCATCGTGCTGACGAAGCTCTCCCTCGGCCTCAACTGGATCAAGAGTACGAGGGATGTCACCAAGCTGAACGTGTGCAGATCACGGAGGTGTCGTGCTTTTGGTACTTGATCGGTTGGATCGCGAAGACGTTCGACTACATCAACCGTGTTTCATAACGCTTCCGCTTTCGGTCTACGAGGGTACGTAGACATACTCTCCCCCTCTCGTTGCTATGCATCTCCTAGATAGATCTTGCATGATCGTAGGAAATTTTTTGAAATACTACGTTCCCCAACAGTGGCATCCGAGCCAGGTCTATGCATAGATGTTATATGCACGAGTAGAACACAAAGGAGTTGTGGGCATGGGTATATACATATTGCTTGTCGTCACTAGTTGATTCTTGATTCAGCAGTATTGTTGGATGAAGCGGCTCAGACCGACATTACGTGCACGCTTACGTGAGACTAGTTCTACCGACCTGCTTTGCACACAGGTGGCTAGTGGGTGTCTGTTTCTCCAACTTTAGTTGAATCGGTTTCAATGAACATGGTTCTTTCTGAAGATCAAAAAGCAATCACTATACTACGTTGTGGTTTTGATGAGTAGG
Organism: Triticum urartu; assembly: GCF_056163025.1. NCBI lineage: Eukaryota > Viridiplantae > Streptophyta > Magnoliopsida > Poales > Poaceae > Triticum > Triticum urartu. The sequence continues at coordinate 568,625,753 of NC_141874.1, forward strand.
TAAGAACGGTTCTTGCTAGAAGCCCGTAGCAGCCACGTAAAACTTGCAAGAACAAAGTAGAGGACGTCTAACTTGTTTTTGCAGGGCATGTTGTGATGTGATATGGTCAAGACGTGATTATATAAATTGTTGTGTGAGATGATCATGTTTTGTAACACTGTTATCGGCAACTGGCAGGAGCCATATGGTTGTTGCTTTATTGTATGAAATGCAATCGCCATGTAATTGCTTTACTTTGTCACTAAGCGGTAGCGATAGTTGTAGAAGCAATAGTTGGCGAGACGACAATGATGCTTCGATACAGATCAAGGTGTCAAGCCGGTGACGATGGTGATCATGATGGTGCTTTGGAGATGGAGATCAAAAGGCACAAGATGATGATGGCCATATCATATCACTTATTTGATTGCATGTGATGTTTATCCTTTATGCATCTTATTTTGCTTAGTACGGCGGTAGCATAATAAGATGATCTCTCACTAAATTTCAAGTTATAAGTGTTCTCCCTGAGTATGCATCGTTGCTACAGTTCGTCGTGTCGAGACACCACGTGATGATCGGGTGTGATAAGCTCTACGTTCACATACAACGGGTGCAAGCCAGTTTTGCGCAAGTAGAATACTTGGGTTAAAGTTGACGAGCCTAGCATATGCAGATACGGCCTCAAAACACTGAGACCGAAAGGTCGAGCGTGAATCGTATAGTAGATATGATCAACATAGTGATTCACCATTGAAAACTTCTCCATCTCATGTGATGATCGGACATGGTTTAGTTGATATGGATCACGTGATCATTTAGATGACTAGAGGGGTGTCTATCTAAGTGGGAGTTCTTAAGTAATATGATTAATTAAACTTAAATTTATCATGAACTTAGTCCTGCTAGTATTTGCATATCTATGTTGTAGATCAATTGCTCGCGTATAGCTTCCATGTTTTATTTATGATATGTTCCTAGAGAAAACTATGTTGAAAGATGTTAGTAGCAATGATGCAGACTAGCTCCGTGATCTGAGGATAATCCTCATTGCCGCACAGAAGAATTATGTCCTTGATGCACCGCTAGGTGACGGACCTTTTGCAAGAGCAGATGCAGACGTTATGAACGTTTGACAAGCTCGGTATGGTGACTACTTGATAGTTTAGTGTGACATACTTTACAGCTTAGAACCGGGACTTCAAAAACGTTTTGAACGCCACGGAGCATATGAGATGTTCCAAGAGCTGAAATTGGTATTTTAGACTCATGCCCGTGTTAAGAGGTATGAGACCTCTGACAAGTACTTTGCCTACAAGATGGAGGAGAATAGCTCAGCTAGTGAGCATGTGCTCAGAATGTCTAAGTACTACAATCACTTGAATCACATGGGAGTTAATCTTCCAAATAAGATAGTGATTGACAGAGTTCTGTAGTTACTAGAACTTCGTCATGAACTATAATATGCAAGGGATAACAGAAATGATTCCCAAGCTCTTCATGATGCTAAAATTGGCGAAGGTAGAAATCAAGAAAAAGCATCAAGTGTTGATGGTTGACAAAACCACTAGTTTCAAGTAAAAGGGCAAGGGAAAGAAAGGGAACTTCAAGAAGAATGGCAAGCAAGTTGCCACTCCCGTGAAGAAGCCCAAAGCTAGACCTAAGCCTGAAACTGATTGCTTCTACTTCAAAGGGAATGGTCACTAGAAGCGGAACTACCCCCAAATACTTGGCGGATAAGAAGGATGGCAAAGTGAACAAAAGTATATTTGATATACATGTTATTGATGTGTGCTTTACTAGTGTTCATAGTAACCCCAGGGTATTTGATACCGGTTCAGTTGCTAAGATTAGTAACTCGAAACAGGAATTGCAAAATGAACAGAGACTAGTTAAGGGCAAGGTGACGATGTGTGTTGGAAATGATTCCAAGGTTGATAAGATCACCATCACACACTCCTTTTACCTTCGGGATTAGTGTTGAACATAAAATAAATGTTATTTGGTGTTTGCGTTGAGCATGAATATGATTGGATCATGTTTATTGCAATACGGTTATTCATTTAAGTCAAAGAATAATTGTTGTTTTGTTTACATGAATAAAACCTTCTATGGTCATACACTTAATATAAATGGTTTATTGAATCTCGACCGTAGTGATACACATATTCATAATATTGATGCCAAAAGATGCAAAGTTGATAATGATAGTGCAACATACTTGTGGCACTGCCATTTAGGTCATATTGGTGTAAAGCGCATGAAGAAACTCCATGCGGATGGACTTTTGGAATCACTTTGTCATTTGATGCTTGCGAACCATGCCTCATGGGCAAGATGACTAAAACTCCGTTCTCCGGAACAATGGAGCGAGCCACTGACTTATTGGAAATAATACATACCGATGTATGTGGTCCGATGAGTGTTGAGGCTCACGGCGGGTATCGTTATTTTTTGACCTTCACAGATGATTTGAGCAGATATGAGTATATCTACTTAATGAAACACAAGTCTGAAACATTTGAAAACTTCAAAGAATTTCAGAGTGAAGTGGAGAATCATCGTAACAAGAAAATAAAGTTTCTATGATTTGATCGCGAAGATGAAATATTTAAGTTACGAGTTTGTCCTTCAGTTGAAACAATGTCGAATAGTTTTGCAACTCACTCCACCTGGAACACCACAGCGTAATGGTGTGTCTGAACGTCATAATCGTACTTTATTAGATATGGTGCGATCTATGATGTCTCTTACTGATTTACCACTATCGTTTTGGGGTTACATAAGAGACAGCTGCGTTCACGTTAAATAGGGCACCGTCTAAAAATCCGTTGAGAGGACACCGTATGAACTATGGTTTAGCAAGAAACCTAAGCTGTCATTTCTTAAAGTTTGGGGTTGCGATGCTTATGTGAAAAAGTTTCAGCCTGATAAGCTCAAACCCAAATCAGAGAAGTGCGTCTTCATAGGATACCCAAAAGAAACTGTTGGGTACACCTTCTATCACAGATCCGAAGGCAAGATCTTCTTTGCTAAGAGTGGATCCTTTCTAGAGAAGGAGTTTCTCTCCAAAGAAGTGAGTGGGAGGAAAGTATAACTTGATGGGGTAACTATACCTTCTCCTGAATTGGAAAGTAGTTCATCACAGAAATCAGTTCCAGTGATGCCTACACCAATTAGTGAGGAAGTTAATGATGATGATGATGAAACTTCATATCAAGTTACTATCGAACCTCGTAGGTCAACCAGAGTAAGTTCCGCACCAGAGTGGTACGGTAATCCTGTTCTGGAAGTCATGTTACTAGACCATGACGAACCTACGAACTATGCGAAAGCGATGATGAGCCCAGATTCTGCGAAATGGCTTAAGGACATGAAATCTGAGATGGAATCCATGTATGAGAACTAAGTATGGACTTTGATTAACTTGCCCGACGATCGGTGAGCCATTCAGAATAAATGGATCTTCAAGAGGAAGATGGACGCTGATAGTAGTGTTACTATCTACAAAGCTCGAATTGCCGCGAAAGGTTTTCGACAAGTTCAAGGTGTTGACTACGATGAGATTTTCTCACTCGTGTCGATGCTTAAAAGTCTGTCCGAATCAAGTCAGAAGTTGTCGCATTTTATGAAATCTGGCAAATGGATATCAAAACTACATTCCTTAATGGATTTATTAAAAAAGAGTTGTATATGATGCAACCAGAAGGTTTTGTCAATCCTAAAGGTGTTAACAAAGTGTGCAAGCTCCAGCAATCCATCTATGGACTGGTGCAGGCATCTCTGAGTTGGAATATATGCTTTGCTGAGTTGATCAAAGCATATAGTTTTATACGGACTTGCGGTGAAGCCTGTATTTACAAGAAAGTGAGTGGGAGCACTACGGCCTTTCTGATAAGTATATGTGAATGACATTGTTGATCGAAAATGATGTAGAATTTTCTGGAAAGCATAAAGGAGAATTTGAAAGGAGTTTTTCAAAGAAAGAATTACCTATAAAGCTACTTACATATTGGGCATCAAGATCTATAAAGATAGATCAAGACGCTTGATAAGACTTTCGATGAGTACATACCTTGATAAGATTTTGAAGGAGTTCAAAATGGATCAGTCAAAGGAGTTCTTGCCTGAGTTGTAAGGTGTGAAATTGAGTAAAGACTCAAAACCCGGCCATGGCAGAAAATTGAAAGAGAATGAGAAGTCTTTCCCTATGCCTCAGTCATAGGTTCTATAAAGTATGCTATGCTGTGTACCAGACCTATTGTATACCTTAGCATTATTTTGGCAAGGGAGTACAATAGTGATTTAGGAGTAGATCACTGGACAGCGGTCAAAATTATCCTTAGAGGACTAAGGACATATTTCTCGGTTATGGAGGCGATAAAAGAGTTTGTCGTAAAGATTTGCGTCGATGCTAGCTTTTTACACCGATCTAGATGACTCTAAATCTCGATCTAGATACATATTGAAAGTGGGAGCAATTAGCTAGAGTAGCTCCGTGCAGAGTATTGTAGACATAGAAAATTGCAAAATACATTCGGATCTGAATGTTGCAGACCCGTAGACTAAACTTATCTCGCAAGCAAAACATGATCACTCTTTGGGTGTTAATTGTGACGCCCCGAGACCGATGCTCCAGACGTCGTGCACGTTTTGCGTGTCAGCTCTATTTTTTATTTGTTTGTTGCATTTCATCATGGCATCATCTGCATTGCATCGGCACTCCGTTGCCATCATGTTTTCAAAGCTTGTATCTATTTGCAGTTGCCGCGTCCCCCTTACCTTCATTGACCGTTCCAAGACCAACCGTGTTTTGATTCCCTCTTGGCAAACAACCTAGCCTCTCTTGTCAGCCCGCGGCCCCCTCGCGTGCGCGTTCGAAACTTCCTCGAACCCGAACCGGACTATCATTACCGTTGGGTCTGGATCATCCCCTAACATCTATAAAACATCTCTGTTTTATTATTTGATCTCCCTAGCCTATTTATCCAGGACCGTCCGATTAAGATCGGAGGGAACAAATGCTCCTAAACTTAGCCCATTTGCTATACATAGATCAAACTCTAGCTATATAGATCAAACTCTAGCCTCACCCTAAAAATCCTCTCCCTTGTCCCACCCGTCCCGTCACCGCCACCGCCCACTCACCATCGTCCTCGGGATCTTCCCCGATCCACCTGCCCAACCAACCTTCTCGTCCCTTTCTCGTTTTCAGCCACCACCCGTCCCATCGATCCATCCATCCATCGATCCCCACGAACCCCCGCTCCTCCTCAGTTTCCACGTCCAACCAACCAGCCTCCTTCTGCCTGATTCCCATGTCGAGCTCGGCTCGATCCCGAGCTCCTCAACATCGGCGTCCGGCGAGTCACCGGACCAGTCCCCGACGGAGTTGCCTCATCCCGCGTCTCCCTTCTCTTCTGCCCCATCCTCCCATTTTCCTTCTTCCCCTGCCTCTCCGTGTAACCTCCCTCTCTCATCTTTTTCACAGGAGGATCCCCGTCACCACCATGGATTTGACCACCGCCTACGGAGCTTGACTCCATGGCCTTCCCCGACACGTCTGTTGCCTGCAGCTGCTGAATGTGGTCCGTCCCCACCGAATCCGCCTCAAGTTCGCCGCAGCTCCTCCCCGTCGTCCTTGCACTGCCTCCAGGACCAACCGGAGCCCCTCGTCTTCGACCCGAGCCGCCTCCTGCCCGAGCACAGCCGCCCTGGAGCTCCACCGAACCGCAAGCAGACGCCATCCTCGCCCAGGGCCCCGCCAGATCCCGCCGTTCCCGGGTCCTCCCCGCGCCTGGCGACCTGTGGCTCCATCGCCGCGTCAAGTTCCTGGAACCGCCCTTGCCTGCTGCTGCTCCTTAGGGCATCTACAACGCTGGGCACTAGCGTGGGCGCCAGGGTCGAATTCCTGCTTGATGGGGCGGTTGGGCCATCCAATCCTGGCGCCAGGTACGGCATCGGCGCCGGGTACGGCATCGAGCGCTTGTGCTATTTCCTCGTACGAGATGGAAGGCTACGTGTAGCGGCCGGATCCTTTAGCGCCTCCGTAATTAGCGTTCAGCGTTGTAACAAATAGCCCTTAGATGGGCTTTTGATTTTACAAGATTTGTTTTATTTTCCTAAGCGCCCATCTAGGCGTCGTGCATTGAAGATGCCCTTACATCACCCAGCGCCACTGCTTCCTCTCCGTCCTGCTCGTCCGCGTCGCCCCAAGCCCGCCGGCAGCAGCGCCGCTTGACTCCCTCGCCCGCCTCTCGCCAGCGCTCCACGCCGTGCTCGGTTTCCTCTTCGTCTTCAAAAACGACCAGAGCGCCAAGCCCCTGCCATTGCTCTGCTCCCTGTCGAGTAGAGGACGACCACCTCGACCCTGCCTCGCTCCCATTGACCAGCGCCTGGGCCGCGTCCAGCGAGTCGGCCCAGTAACCGTATCCAGCAGGCCTACCTCCTGCTTCACCACCTTGGGCCGAAGCCCATGGGTGAGCCGCCCCTCCGGCCCCTCTACTCTGTTGGGCCAACCAGTTTCGGCCCATGCGTGTTTTTTCCTGTTGCGTCTTTATCTATTTTTTCCAGAGAACACCAGTTTTGTAGAAAACCCCTTGCACTTCATGCTTATTAAAAATCATCATTCGTGCATCATATGTAAAACAATTATATATGAAAAATGCTTAGAATTTTGTGTAGTTTCATAATATGCCACTTTTATCCATGTTTGAAATGTTTAAAATGCCTTTTGTTTAAATTTGCTCTAATGACATGCTAAAATGATTTAATTCATAACTAATTAACCGTAGCTTGGTTTTAAATAAACTATATGTAAATGGGGTTGAAAAATGCCTAGTTTAACATGGTGCACTCATCTTGCATGTTTAACAAATCTAAAACATGGTTTAGGGAAGAACAGCACCAAATTCATAATATGCATATGAGGATTTTTTTTCAGACTTGTTGCTTGTTGTTCCGGCCTCATTTAAACTTGCCTAGATAGGTAGTTTTATTATGCTTCACCTCTTGCCATGTTTAACAACATTTAATATTCTTGGGTACATAACCAAGAGATAACTAAATAATTGAATGTGGTGTTTCGTCAATATGCAACTCGTTGCATATTGAGCTCCACTTAATTTGTCGTATTTTTTGTTGCACTTTGCCATGACATGCCTCTTTAAACCGGACATGCATCATACTTGATTGTGCATCATGCCATGTTTATGTGATGGTTGTTTACTATGTTGTTTGCTTCTTTCCGATGTTGCTTCTTCTTGTTAGTTCCAGTAACGTCACGTTTGTGAGGATTCGTTCGACTACGTCCGTTTATCTTCTTCATGGACTCGTTCTTCTTCCTTGCGGGATTTCAGGCAAGATAATCATACCCTCGAAATCACTTCTATCTTTGCTTGCTAGTTGTTCGTTCTATCGCTATGTTGCGCTACCTACCACGTGTTATATAATGCCTCCCATATTGCCATGTCAAGCCTCTAACCCTCCTTCCTAGCAAACCGTTGTTTGGCTAAGTTACCGCTTTTGCTCAGCCCCTCTTATTGCATTGTTAGTTGCAGGTGAAGCTGAAGTTTGTTGCATGTTGGAACATGGATATGTTGGGATAACATAGTATCTCTTATTTAATTAATGCATCTATATACTTGGTAAAGGGTGGAAGGCTCGGCCTTATGCCTGGTGTTTTGTTCCACTCTTGCCGCCCTAGTTTCCATCATACCAGTGTTATGTTCCTTGATTTTGCGTTCCTTACGCGGTTGGGTGTTATGGGAACCCCTTGACAGTCCGCCTTGAATAAAACTCCTCCAGCAAGGCCCAAACTTGGTTTTACATTTGCCTAACAACCTATTACCTTTCCCTTGGGTCGGCCAACCCGAGGGTCATCTTTATTTTAACCCCCCCCCCCCCGGGCCAGTGCTTCTCTAAGTGTTGGTCCGAACCGAGCAGCCTGTGGGGCCCGGTGTGCCCTGAGAACGAGATACGTGCGACTCCTATCGGGATTGTCGACACATCGGGCGGCTTTGCTAGTCTTGTTTTACCATTGTCGAAATGTCTTGTAACCGGGATTTCGAGACTAATTGGGTCTATCCGTGAAGAAGCCCCAAGCAAGACCTAAGCCTGAAACTGATTGCTTCTACTGCTAAGGGAATGGTCACTGGAAGCGGAACTACCCCAAATACTTGGCGGATAAGAAGGATGGCAAAGTGAACAAAAGTATATTTGATATACATGGTATTGATGTGTGCTTGACTAGTGTTCATAGTAACCCCAGGGTATTTGATACCGGTTCAGTTGCTAAGATTAGTAACTCGAAACAGGAGTTGCAAAATGAACATAGACTAGTTAAGGGCAAGGTGATGATGTGTGTTGGAAATGATTCCAATGTTGATAAGATCACCATCACACACTCCTTTTACCTTCGGGATTAGTGTTGAACCTAAAATAAATGTTATTTGGTGTTTGCGTTGAGCATGAATATGATTGGATCATGTTTATTGCAATATGGTTATTCATTTAAGTCAAAGAATAATTGTTGTTTTGTTTGCATGAATAAAACCTTCTATGGTCATACACTTAATATAAATGGTTTATTGAATCTCGATCATAGTGATACACATATTCATAATTTTGATGCCAAAAGATGCAAAGTTGATAATGATAGTGCAACATACTTGTGGCACTGCCATTTAGGTCATATTGGTGTAAAGCGCATGAAGAAACTCCATGCGGATGGACTTTTGGAATCACTTGATTATGAATCATTTGATGCTTGCGAACCATGCCTCATGGGAAAGATGACTAAAACTCCGTTCTCCGGAACAATGGAGCGAGCCACTGACTTATTGGAAATAATACATACCGATGTATGTGGTCCAATGAGTGTTGAGGCTCGCGGCGGGTATCGTTATTTTTTGACCTTCACAGATGATTTGAGCAGATATGAGTATATCTACTTAATGAAACACAAGTCTGAAACATTTGAAAAGTTCAAAAAAATTCAGAGTGAAGTGGAGAATCGTCGTAACAAGAAAATAAAGTTTCTACGATTTATTGCGAAGACGAAATATTTAAGTTATGTGTTTGGCCTTCAGTTGAAACAATGTCGAATAGTTTCGCAACTCATGCCACCTGGAACACCACAGCGTAATGGTGTGTCCGAATGTTATAACCGTACTTTATTAGATATGGTGCGATCTATGATGTCTCTTACTGATTTACCACTATCGTTTTGGGTTATGCATTAGAGACAGCTGCATTCACATTAAATAGGGCACCGTCTAAAAATCCATTGAGAGCACACCGTATGAACTGTGGTTTAGCAAGAAACCTAAGCTGTCGTTTCTTAAAGTTTGGGGTTGCGATGCTTATGTGAAAAAGTTTCAGCCTGATAAGCTCAAGCCCAAATCTGAGAAGTGCGTCTTCATAGGATACCCAAAAGAAACTGTTGGGTACACCTTCTAGCACAGATCCGAAGGCAAGATCTTCATTGCTAAGAGTGGATCCTTTCTAGAGAAGGAGTTTCTCTCTAAAGAAGTGAGTGGGAGGAAAGTATAACTTGATGAGGTAACTATACCTTCTCCCGAATTGGAAAGTAGTTCATCACAGAAATCAGTTCCAGTGATGCCTACACCAATTAGTGAGGAAGTTAATGATGATGATCATGAAACTTCATATCAAGTTACTATCGAACCTCGTAGGTCAACCAGAGTAAGTTCCGCACCAAAGTGGTACAGTAATCTTGTTCTAGAAGTCATGTTAATAGACCATGACGAACCTACGAACTATGAGGAAGCAATGATGAGCCCAGATTCTGCGAAATGGCTTAAGGACATGAAATTTGAGATGGGATCCATGTATGAGAACTGTCGGATTTCGGGTTCCGGCAGACCCTTGAGGTTCAAACACTGGGGTGTGCGCAGAGATCTCTCCCCTATCGATCTATGTCCGATCCTCTCGTGCGAACTAAGATGAAAATGATGAACAACACAAGAGACGCGAGGTTTATACTGGTTCGGGCCACCGTTGTGGTGTAATACCCTACTCCAGTGTGTGGTGTGGTGGATTGCCTCAGGGGGCTGATGATGAACAGTACAAGGGAAGAACAGCCTCGCGAGAGGTGTTCTTGAGCTGGTGCGATGAACTGCTAGGGTGAGTTCCGCCGCCTCTCTTTCTCTCTGCTAGGGTTCTACCAGATCCCTCTCCTCTCTCCTCGGTGTCTCGTTGTTCTCGTGGTGTCTAGATGTCTCTACTCTGTAGTGGCTAGCTCTATTTATAGAGGACCTGGGCCTCTCCCCGAATAATTGAGCGGGAAGGGCGCCAACAATTGGCCATTTTGAAGGGGGAACATCTAGTACAAGTTATCCTGACCAAAGGTGGTCTTCGGCTACCAAAAGCACTGGTGATGACGCCATCTTGGGCTCCACGGTGACCTCCGTCCTGCCGTCCGGCTGTTCTTGGTCTCGTTGCACCGGAATGGCAACCTTTGCCTGATACCTTAGCCTGTGCTTGCCCCCTTTGCATCAAAGGGGAAACAATGACCCTGTGCAGGCCGGCGCCCGCCTGGCCTTGATCGTCATGGCTTGCGTCATGGGATCCTCGCGAGGTACCCCTGCCTTGATCTCTCCTCCTCCTCGCGAGCCTGCCTGATGAGGCTGCCTCTGAGGAAGCTTCTTGTCGTCCGCCCTGCGAGGCTTGGCCCCTCGCGAGGGTCTTGAGCTTGCGTTGATGAAGATGGGCCGCGCAGGGCCCCCACTTGAGCCACGCCGCAGGCTGCAGGCAGGCAAGTCTGGGGACCCCCGTTCCCAGAACGCTGACAGTAGCCCCCGGGCCCAAGGCGCGCCCAGGCTTGGCCTGGCAGGGAAGTGAAGGGGCAAGCGCGAAGCGCCGCGGGCCCTAACAGCCTGCGGCCTTGGGCGCCGTGTGGCGGTTGAATAGACGTGGGCGTATGCGCTTCCCACGACGCCTCGGCGACCGCACGACTTGACAAGTCCCTGCATGTAGAGAAACCGGTCATGATTACCTGCGATCGTGGTGCTCGGCGGTGGGCCTCCTTCGGCTATAAGTACGGGGCTGGGCGAGCCCCTTCAGTCCATCCCTTCTTGCTGCTCCTCTTCTTCTTCTTGGCTAATCGCCGTCCCCATGGCCCCAAAGAGATTCTCGGCCGCAGAGAAAGGAAAGGCCCCCCGGGCAGGGCCTGACCCTCCCCCGACCAAGCGCGGCCGAGGCCGCCCTTGCAAGTACACCACGGTCCCCGTGGTAGCCTCCCGCGGTCATGGAGACGGTTCCCTGCGTGGTGGTGAGCGTCCGGTTGCCGACGGGGGGCACGCCGTGGGTGTGCGCCCCCCTAGACCACGCTTCCGCTCTGCGGAGGTGCTGCCGGAGTTCGTCGTGTGGTCGGCGGACCCATCCAGCACCCGGCTCCAGCTCCCACGTTTCTTCGTAGATGAACTGCCGGCCAGCGCTCGGTGCAGCTTCTGGCTCCAGGCAGACGGCTGCTGTAGCAGGGCCTCCTGGGCTTCGTTGGAGGTCTCCGTCTCTGGGAACGGGGCCCTGATGCGTGGCCAGCAAACGTTTGCCCACGCGCGCGGCCTGGGCCGGTGGTGTACCCTGCACTTCAAGTTCGATGGCGACACCACCCTCTACATGAGGGTGTTTGGGGAAGATGGTCGCCGTGCCGGGTGCTGCCCTGAAGACGACGACCGCGGCTGCCTGCCTAACCCCAGCACCGACCAGGATGAAGATGGTGACTGGCGTACAGGCGGCGGTGCTCGGGGTTCGCCAAGTTTTGGCGACTCTCCCTCAGGCAGCAGCTCCTCCAGCGGTGGCCGCGACCAGCCCCCGTGCCGTCGTGCCCGCCTGGGTGAAGGCAGCGGGCCACCCGCTGCCGCGCCCTGGTGAAGCATGAGGAGGTGTCCGCCAGACCCCCAGGAGCGGCTCGAGCTTTTGTTGTAGGTTGGTGTTGGACAGGTCGTGTCCATTTTGTTTCCATCCTTTCCTGCGTAAGAAGAAGGTAGTACAGGGCCCCGTGGGGGCGTGTTAGAACTGTTGCTGTCAAGTGTCGCGCTGCTTTTGCCATCTCTGCGCTATGTTTCAGTGCTGCGTGTCCATGTGCGGGAGTCATTTGAGCTTGGTGGAGCTTGACGCGGCACTCGCCTCCGGAGGCTGAGGCCTCGCCGTGCGCTTCATGCCCTGCAAGGATTAGTTAGAGGGGTAACCTTTGGTCCCGGCAGCGAGGGCGATCAGCCTAGGTCCTGCGTTTGTGTAGCGATGCCCGTGAGGCATGGACTGGGAGGGGTGCTCCCACAGAGGACTCGGACAGGAAAGCTCCAGGCAATCGGGGCGGAAGACGCTAGCGAGGGTGCCCGCGAACATCCCTCGCGAGACTTGTGCGAGAGAAAACGAGGCGAGCGAGCGAGAAAGACAAAGAGTCACAAGCCAGGAACACCAACAACTCCAATAAGATTTCAAACGGGAATAAACACGCCAACTGTAGAAAGCAAATGAAAAAGCCGCGTCCGGCACCTATTCTAGTCTTTGACGTCTTCTCACCAGCGCGGAGCTAAGTGCTGCCACTGGGCGTGGGCAGGAGCCCCCGAGGCCCAAGGGCGGCACTCCGGAGACTCCGCGGTGTGTATAGCCCCACTCATTATTACGTGAGAGTGTCACAGGCGGCGAGCTTCACAGGCATTGGCCTTCTTCACAGGCACTTGGCCTTTTCCAAAACGCAGCTTCACAGGCATTCGCCTTCTTCATAGGCACCGGGCCTTTTCCAAAACGCAGCTTCACAGGCATTCGCCTTCTTCACAGGCACCGGGCCTTTTCCAAAATGCAGCTTCACAGGCATTCGCCTTCTTCACAGGCACCGGGCCTTTTCCAAAACGCAGCTTCACAGGCATTCGCCTTCTTCACAGGCACCGGGCCTTTTCCAAAACGCAGCTTCACAGGCATTCGCCTTCTTCACAGGCACCGGGCCTTTCCTTGGCGCTAGGCCTCGCTTAGGGGTAGAACCTCCGGAGATGTTGAATGTTCCATATGTTCTGGATGGGTACTCCCTCTGGAGTCTCCAAGCGCGTGGAGCCAGGCCTGGAAACATGAACAACCTTGAACAGGCCCTCCCAATGGGAGAGAGCTTGTGCAGCCCCTCCTTGGAGAGAACCCGTCTGAGCACGAGATCCCCTACCTCAAGGGTCCTGGGGCGGATGTTGCGGCAGTGGTATCGTCGTAGCGCCTGTTGGTACCTTGCCGCTCGCAGTGCGGCTTCCCGACGGTGTTCCTCCCCCAGCACGAGATCCGTCCCCCACATGGCGTCCTGCTGAGCCTCCTCGAATACCAGGAAACGTGCGAAGCGACACCTGACCTCGTGAGGGAGAACAGCATCTGCCCCATAGACGAGGAAGAACGGCGTCTCGCCAGTCGGCTTGGTCGCTGTCGTGCGGATTGACCACAGTACGGACTGGAGCTCGTCGTACCAGCCCCTGCCACAGGCTTCCAGCTTCTTCTTGAAGGTCCTGGCTTTGAGGCCCCTCAGGACCTCTGCGTTGGCCCGCTCGGCCTGGCCGTTGCTCCGAGGGTGTGCTACTGAAGCGTGGCATATCTTCGTTCCAAGGTTAGCACAGTATGTTTTGAAGAGATTACTGGTGAATTGCGACCCGTTGTCGGTGATGATGCAGTTGGGCACCCCGAATCGGCTCACGAGGCCCTTGATGAATTTGACCACTGAGCGTACCGGGATTGTGCGGACGGCTTCCACCTCAGCCCACTTGGTGAATTTGTCCACGGCGACGTAGAGGTAGCGATAGCCCCCAAGCGCCCAAGGAAACGAGCCCAGAATGTCAAGCCCCCAAACTACGAACGGCCATGAGAGGGGTATAGTCTGTAGACCCCCCGCAGGCTGATGGATCTGCTTAGCGTGAAACTGGCAGGCCTCGCAAGCCTTCACAAGCTCAATGGCTTCGTTGAGTGCTGTGGGCCAATAGAATCCACTACGGAACTCCTTGCCGACGAGGGTCCGTGACGACGATTGGTGCCCGCAGTTTCCGCCGTGTATGTCCGCCAGTAGCTCCTTCCCTTGCTCTCGGGAGATGCAACGTAAGGACACATCATTCGGTCGCTTCCTGTAGAGCTCCCCATCCCTGATGCAATAAGCCGTGGCCTGCCGCGCCACACGCTCCGCCTCCTCCTCATTCTCCGGCAGAGTCCCTTGCGTCAGGTAGTTCTTGAGCTCTGGGGTCCAACACCCTTCCTGAGGCTCCAACGCCAGGAGCAGGCATGCCCCCGAGGCTGGGACGCAGATCGGGGCTCCTAAGGTAGGCGGCTGAGGGAGCTCCTCCCTTGGTTGTGCCGTGCTAGACAGCAACGGCACTGCCGAGGGTTTGAAGAGCGGCTCCTCAAAGATGTCGGGCTCCTGAGGCAGCCGCCTAGATGCCCTCTTGGCAATGTCGTCAGCCTCCTGATTGGTGCCGCGAGGCACATGCTGCAACTCCAGTCCCCAGAACTGTTTCTCCATCTTGCGGACCTCAGCAAGGTAGGCCTCCATGTGCTCATCATTTGGCTCGTATATCTTGTTGGAGAAGTTGACGAGGAGCTGCGAATCGCCCTTGATGATGAGGCGCTTCACCCCTAAGGCAGCTGCGGCCTTCAAGCCTACTATTAGGCATTCACACTCCGCTATGTTGTTGGAGACCTTTTCTCTGTGCTGGAAGAAAAGTTGCACGGCGTAGTAGAGTTTGTCCTGGGTAGGGGATACGAGCACTGCGCCAGCTCCCGCACCGTGTCGGGAGAACGCTCCATCAAAGTACATGACCCAGCCATCCGGTGCTTCACTTCCCAGGGAAAGTGATCGGTCTTCGCCTGCCTTGAGACCTGGCGCTTCTGCCCATTCTGCCACGAAATCTGCTAGCACGGCTCCCTTGATGACTCTGGTCGTACTGAATTCTAGCTGAAATGCCTGTAGCTTGATGTTCCATTCAGCAACCCTTCCAGCTGATTTGGGGCTCCTGAGTACCCTCTCCAAGGGGTATGCCGAGACGACCTTGATGGGGTGGCCTTGGAAGTAGTGCCGCAGCTTGCATGAGGCCACCAATAGCGCGAGGAGGAGCTTTTGAGGCATGGGGTACCGCGCCCTCGCGTCCCGTAGCACTATGCTGACAAAATACATGGGGTGCTCGACGAGGTTGAGGGTGCTGGCACTACTTGCGTCCTCCGGAGGTCGAGGCGTCTCTTGAGATGACGGAGCTCCCAGTGCTTGGTCGCCTGAAGGGGCCTCTCCTGCTCCGGGTGTGTTCTCCTGCCGCGGCTGTTCCTTTCCGGCTGTGGTTGTGGCCTTCGCGAGGCCCTCCTGGATCTGTTTCGCTTCAGTTCGGACGGTTGATGCAGCCTTGGCACCGCGCTCCTCCCTGACCGCTACCAGGGCTGCGCTAGCGGAGTAGGGGGTGGCCGCAAGGTAGAGCACCAGGGGCTCCCGAGGACGCGAAGCTACCATCACTGGTGGGCTGGTAAGGTACCTCTTGAGGTCTTGGAATGCCTTGTCGGCCTCTTTAGTCCATTCGAAGGGCCCCTTTTTCTTCATCAGCTTGAAGAAGGGCAGCGCTCGTTCCCCCAGCTTGGAGATGAAATGCCCCAGCGCAGTTACACGCCCGGTGAGCTTCTGCATTTCTCTGAGGGTCCTTGGCGGGCTCATGTCTTCAACTGCCTTGACCTTCTCCGGGTTGGCCTCGATGCCCCTGTGGGATACGAGGAAACCGAGGAGCTTGCCTGAGGGGACTCCAAACACGCACTTCTCCGGGTTGAGCCGTAGGTCCACTTCGTTGAGGCTCTCAAAGGTTTCTTCCAGGTCTTGTATCAGGGTCCTTGCCTCACGAGACTTCACCACAATGTCATCGACGTAAGCTTCTGCGTTCCTCCCGAGCTGCCGGCCTAAGGCGATGTGCATCAGCCGCTGAAAGGTCGCGCCTGTGTTGCGCAACCCAAACGGCATGCACGTATAGCAGTACACTCCACACGAGGTCAGGAAGGCCGTCTTCTCCACGTCTTCTACCGCCATCTTGATCTGGTGATAGCCCGAGAAGGCATCTAGGAAGCACAATAGGTCACACTCTGCGGTGGAGTCAACTATCTGGTCAATGCGGGGGAGTGGAAATGGATCCTGCGGGCAGGCCTTGTTGAGGTTGGTGAAGTCGATGCACATGCGCTCCTTTCCTCCCTTTTTCGGCACAATGACCGGATTAGCCAGCCAATCAGGGTAGCGGACCTCGCGGATAACTCCTGCCGCCTCTAGCTTCCGAGTCTCTTGAACGATGAAAGCTTGTTTCTCAGTAGACTGCCGCCTTGCCTTCTGCTTCACGGGGCGCACATTGGGGCACACGTTGAGGTGATGCTCAATCACTTCCCTTGGGACCCATGCTAACTGATCAGGTTCCCACACAAACACCTTCTTGTTCGGGCTTGAGGTTGGCCCCTATGGTGAAGGTGGCGCTAGCGGACCTGTCCTCGTCGACTAGTACCTGCTTGGTTTCTGCCTTGTCTTGGGTGAACAGCTGCTTCTTTTTAGCCGGCGCAGCCCCCTTGGGCTCGAGGGCGTCAGTGCCAGCGGGCTGCGCCACCGCGGCCGCCCTGAAAACAAGCTGGAGCACCTGCAGCGCATCCCTTGTGTCTCCTGACACAGTGAGGACGCCGCTGCTCCCAGGCATCTTCAAGGGGTTCTACGTCGGGTGAGTTGTTGCCATGAACTGAGCCAGGGCCGAATAGCCGAGGATGGCATTGTAGGGGAGGCCGATGGGGGCGATGTCGAAGTCGATCAGCTCTGTGCGGAAGTTGTCGCAGGTGCCGAAGGTCACTGGGAGGCGGATCTGCCCCAAGGAGGCGGTGGAACCGACTCCGACGCCCGAGAAAGGCCTGCTGGGTCAGAGCCGCTCCAGCGGCACGTGGAGGAGGCTGAAGGCCTCCAGCGAGAGCACGTTGAGGCCGGCACCACCGTCGATGAGGGTCCTGGTGACAGCCACTTGGCAGATGGTGGGGGTGCACAGCATCGGGAGCGCGCCCGAACCAATGGGGTTGAAGGGGTGGTCCTCCGAGTCGAAGGTTAGATCGGCCTCGAGCGCCACCCAGCCCAGGGGGCTTCTCGGCTCTTGGAGGCGGTGCTGATCCAGCGGGTGAACGGCTTGACATGATGGCTCGAGGGTGGTGCCTGGGAGCCACCCAGGAGAGCTGCGACGACGGGCGGCGCTGGTGCGGCGAAACGGGCGAGGAAGAGGTCGCCCAGCTCCTCCCAGGAGGTGACAGAGGCCGTCGGCAGGTGGAGGAGCCACGCACGCGGGATGCCGGTGAGGGCCATGGGTAACCAGTTGGCCATCACCCGATCGTCGCCCCCGGCTCCGAGGATGGCCTCCTCGTACGCCAGCAGGAAAATCATCATGGCTTGCGTCATGGGATCCTCGCGAGTTACCCCTGCCTTGATCTCTCTGCGTCCTCGCGAGCCTGCCTGATGAGGCTACCTCTGAGGAAGCTTCCTGTCGTCTGCCCCGCGAGGCTTGGCCCCTCACGAGGGTCTTGAGCTTGAGTTGATGAAGATGGGCCACGCTGGGCCCCCACTTGAGCCACGCCGCAGGCCGCAGGCAGGCAAGTCTGGGGACCCCCATTCCCAGAACACCGACAAGAACAAAGTATGGACTTTGATTAACTTGCCCGATGATCGGTGAGCCATTCAGGATAAATGGATCTTCAAGAGGAAGACGGACGCTGATAGTAGTGTTACTATCTACAAAGCTCGAATTGCCGCAAAAGGTTTTCGACAAGTTCAAGGTGTTGACTACGATGAGATTTTCTCACTCGTGTTGATGCTTAAAAGTCTGTCTGAATCAAGTTAGCAGTTGTCGCATTTTATGAAATCTGCCAAATGGATATCAAAACTACATTCCTTCATGGATTTATTAAAAAAAGAGTTGTATATGATGCAACCAGAAGGTTTTGTCAATCCTAAAGGTGTTAACAAAGTGTTCAAGCTCCAGCAATCCGTCTATGGACTGGTGCAAGCATCTCGGAGTTGGAATATACACTTTGCTGAGTTGATCAAAGCATATAGTTTTATACAGACTTGCGGTGAAGCCTGTATTTACAAGAAAGTGAGTGGGAGCACTACAGCCTTTCTAATAAGTATATGTGAATGACATTGTTGATCGGAAATGATGTAGAATTTTCTGGAAAGCATAAAGGAGAATTTGAAAGGAGTTTTTCAAGGAAAGAATTACCTATAAAGCTACTTACATATTGGGCATCAAGATCTATAAAGATAGATCAAGATGCTTGATAAGGCTTCCGATGAGTACATACCTTGATAAGATTTTGAAGGAGTTCAAAATGGATCAATCAAAGAAGGAGTTCTTGCATGAGTTGTAAGGTGTGAAATTGTGTAAAGACCCAAAACCTGGCCATGGCAGAAAATAGAAAGAGAATGAAAAGTCTTTCCCTATGCCTCAGTCATAGGTTCTATAAAGTATGTTATGCTGTGTACCAGACCTATTGTATACCTTAGCATGATTTTGGCAAGGGAGTACAATAGTGATCTAGGAGTAGATCACTGGATGGCGGTCAAAATTATCCTTAGATGACTAAGGAAATATTTCTCGGATATGGAGGCGATAAAAGATTTCATCGGAAAGAGTTACGTCGATGCAAGCTTTTTACACCGATCTAGCTGACTCTAAGTCTCGCTCTAGATACATATTGAAAGTCGGAGCAATTAGCTAGAGTAGCTCCGTGCCGAGTATTGTAGACATAGAAAATTGCAAAATACATATGGATCTGAATGTTGCAGACCCGTAGACTAAACTTCTCTCACAAGCAAAACATGATCACTCTTTGGGTGTTAATTGTGACGCCCCGAGACCGACGCTCCAGATGCCGTCCACGTTTTGTGTGCCAACTGTCTTTTTTTATTTGTTTGTTGCGTTTCATCATGGCATCATCTGCATTGCATCGGCACTCCGTTGCCATCATGTTTTCAAAGCTTGTATCTGTTTGCAATTTTCGCGTCACCCTTACCTTCCTTGACCATTCTGAGGCCAGCCGTGTTTTGATTCCCTCTTGGCAAACCACTTAACCTTTCTCGTCAGCCCGCGGTCCCCCTCGCGTGCGCGTCCGAAACTTCCCCGAACCCGAACCAGACTATCATTACCGTTGGGTCCGAATCATCCCCAAACATCTATAAAACATCTCTATTTTATTATTTGATCTCCCTAGCCTATTTATCCGGGACCATCCGATTAAGATTGGAGGGACCAAATGCCCCTAAACTTAGCCCATTTGCTATATATAGATCAAACTCTATCCTAACCCTAAAAATCCTCTCCCTTGTCCCATCCGTCCCGTCACCACCGCCACCCACTCACCATCGTCCTCGGGATCTTCCCCGATCCACCTGCCCAACCAACCTTCTCGTCCCTTTCTCGTTTCCAGCCACCACCTGTCCCATCGATCCATCCATCCATCGATCCCCACCAACCCCTGCTTCTCCTCAGTTTCCACGCCCAACCAACCAGCCTCCTTCTGCCCGATTCCCATATCGAGCTCGGCTCGATCCCGAGCTCCTCAACATCGGCGTCCGGCGAGTCACCGGACCAGTCCCCGATGGAGTTGCCTCGTCCCGCGTCTCCCTTCTCTTCTGCCCCGTCCTCCTGTTTTCCTTCTTCCCCTGCCTCTCTGTGTAACCTCCCTCTCTCGTCTTTTTCATAGGAGGAGCCCCGTCCCCGCCATGGATTTGACCATCGCCGATGGAGCTCGACTCCATGGCCTTCCCCGACATGTCTGTTGCCTGCAGCTGCTGAATCTGGTCCGTCCCCAACGAATCCACCTCAAGTTCGCCGCAACTCATCCCCGTCATCCTTGCGCTGCCTCCAGGACCAACTGGAGCCTCGCCGTCTTCGACCCGAGCCGCCTCCTGCCCAAGCGCAACTGCCCCTGGAGCTCCACCGAACTGTAAGCAGACGCCATCCTCGCCCAGGGCCCGGCCGGATCCCATTGTTCCCGGATCCTCCCCGCGCCTGCCGACCTGCGGCTCCATCGCCGCGTCAAGTTCCTGGAACCGCCCTTGCCTGCTGCTGCTCCTAGCATCACCTAGCGCCACTGCTTCCTCTCCGTCCTGCTCGTCCGCGTCGCCTCAAGCCCACCGGCTGCAGCGCCGCTCGACTCCCTTGCTGGCGCTCCACGCCGGGATCGGTTTCCTCTTCGTCTTCAAAAACGACCAGAGCGCCAAGCCCCTGCCACTGCTCTGCTCCCTATCGAGTAGAGGATGAGCATCTCGACCCTGCCTCGCTCCCGTTGACCAGGGCCTGGGCCGCGTCCAGCGAGCCGGCCCTGTAACCGTATCCAGCAGGCCTACCTCCTGCTTCACCACCTTGGGCCGAAGCACATGGGTGAGCCGCCCCTCCAGCACCTCTACTCTGTTGGGCCAACCAGTTTCGGCCCATGCATGTTTTTTTCCTGTTGCGTCTTTATCTATTTTTTCTAGAGAACACCAGTTTTGCAGAAAACCCCCTGCACTTCATGCTTATTAAAACTCATCATTCGTGCATCATATGTAAAAAAAATTATATATGAAAAATGCTTAGAATTTTGTGTAGTTTCATAATATGCCACTTTTATCCATGTTTGAAATGTTTAAAATGTCGTTTGTTTAAATTTGCTCTAATGACATGCTAAAATGATTTAATTCATAACTAATTAACCGTAGCTCGGTTTTAAATAAATTATATATGTAAATGGGGTAGAAAAATTCCTAGTTTAACATGGTGCACTCATCTTGCATGTTTAACTACTCTAAAACATGGTTTAGGGCAGAACAGCACCAAATTCATAATATGCATATGAGGATTTTTCCAGACTTGTAGCTTGTTGTTCCGGCCTCATTTAAACTTGCCTAGATAGGTAGTTTTATTATGCTTCACCTCTTGCCATGTTTAACAAAATTTAATATTGTTGGGTATATAACCGAGAGATAACTAAATAATTGAATGTGGTGTTTCGTCAATATGCAACTCGTTGCATATTAAGCTCCACTTAATTTGTCATATTTTTGTTGCACTTTGCCATGACATGCCTCTTTAAACTGGACATGCATCATACTTGATTGTGCATCATGCCATGTTTATGTGATGGTTGTTTACTATGTTGTTTGCTTCTTTCTGGTGTTGCTTCTTCTTGTTAGTTTCGGTAACGTCACATTTGTGAGGATTTGTTCGACTACGTCTGTTTATCTTCTTCATGGACTCATTCTTCTTCCTTGCGAGATTTCAGGCAAGATAATCATACCCTCGAAATCACTTCTATCTTTGCTTGCTAGTTGTTCGTTCTATCGCTATGTCGCGCTACCTACCATGTGTTATATAATGCCTCCCATATTGCCATGTCAAGCCTCTAACCCTCCTTCCTAGCAAACCATTGTTTGGCTAAGTTACCGTTTTTGCTCAGCCCCTCTTATAGCATTGTTAGTTGCAGGTGAAGCTGAAGTTTGTTGCATGTTGGAACATGGATATGTTGGGATATCATAATATCTCTTATTTAATTAATGCATCTATATACTTGGCAAAGGGTGGAAGGCTCGGCCTTATGCCTGGTGTTTTGTTCCACTCTTGCTGCCCTAGTTTCCATCATACCGGTGTTATGTTCCTTGATTTTGTGTTCCTTATGCGGTTGGGTGTTATGGGAACCCCTTGACAGTTCTCCTTGAATAAAACTCCTCCAGCAAGGCCCAACCTTGGTTTTACATTTGCCTAACAACCTATTACCTTTCTCTTGGGTCGGCCAACCCGGGGGTCATCTTTATTTTAACCCCCCCCCCCCGGGCCAGTGCTTCTCTAAGTGTTGGTCCGAACCGAGCAGCCTGCGGGGCCACCTCGGGGAAACTTGAGGGTTGGTTTTACTCGTAGCTTGTCTCATCCGGTGTGCCCTGAGAACGAGATACGTGCGACTCCGATCGGGATTGTCGACACAACGGGCGGCTTTGCTAGTCTTGTTCTACCATTGTCGAAATGTCTTGTAACCAGGATTCCGAGACTGATCGGTTCTTTCCGGGAGAAGGAATATCCTTAGTTGACCGTGAGAGCTTGTGATGGGCTAAGTTGGGACACCCCTGCAGGGTATAAAATTTCGAGAGCCGTGCCCGCGGTTATGTGGCAGATGGGAATTTGTTAATGTCCGGTTGTAGAGAACTTGACACTTGACTTAATTAAAATGCATCAACCGCGTGTGTAGCCGTGATGCTCTCTTTTCGGCGGAGTCCGGGAAGTGAACACGTTTCTTGTGTTATGATTGTGCGTAAGTAGTTTCAGGATCACTTCTAGCTTTACGACCATTGTGTTGCTTCTCTTCTCGCTCTTATTTGCGTATTCTAGCCACCATATTTGCTTAGTGCTTGTTGCAGCTCCACCTCTTTACCCTATCCTACCCATAAGCTTAAATAGTCTTGATCTTGCGGGTGTGAGATTGCTGAGTCCTCGTGACTCGCAGATACTTCCAAACAGTTGTAGGTGCCGATGATACCAATGCAGGTGGCGCAACCGCGCTCAAGTGGGAGCTCGATGAAAATCTTAGTCGTTGTTTTGTGTATTTTTCGGATGATCAGTAGTGGTGCCCAGTTGGGACGATCGGGGATCTAGCATTTGGGGTTGTCTTATTTATTTTGGTTCCATAGTCGGACCTTGATTGTACTCTGGATGATGTATGTTTAACTTATTATTTGTGTGAAGTGGCAATTGTAAGCCAACTCTTTATCCCTTTCTTATTCAGTACATGGGATTGTGTGAAGATTACCCCACTTGCGACTAAACCACCATGCGGTTATGCCTCTAAGTCATGCCTCGACACGTGGGAGATATAGCCGCATCGTGGGTGTTACAAGTTGGTAATCAGAGCCATCCCCAACTTAGGAGCCCCCTGCTTGATCGAATCGCTGACGTTGTTGAGTCTAGAACAAAATGTTTTGAGCCTTAGGATTATATATATCGGAGAGTAGGATTCTTTTTACTCCTCAGTCCCTTTGTCACTCTGGTGAGGCCTCCTAACGTAGAAGTTTTGACTTTTCTCTCCTCAAATTTCACTAAAAAAATTAGGATCACACGGGTATCTTGGAATCATTCTGATATTCTTGTGACGAGAACATTGTTCTTGGTGCCTCCTGACATTTAGGGGCTGTGGCAGTGTCCCGGGGAGTTGAGCTCCGAGGTGTTGTCGTCACAATTGTATCATTGCAGTTCTGGAATACCTGAGTTCGCCGACTGTAGGAACAAAAGCATGTCTAGAGGGGGGATGATTAGACTACCTGACCAAATAAAAACTTATCCTTTTCCCAATTTTAGTTCTTGGAAGATTTTTGCAACTTTGGACAAGTCAAGAAATCCTAACACAATTCAAGCAAGCATGCAAAGAGTATATGAGCAGCGGAAAGTAAAGCATGCAACTTGCAAGAATGTAAAGGGAAGGGTTTGGAGGATTCAAACGCAATAGGAGACACGATGCTTTTGTCGTGGTTCCGATAGGTGGTGCTATCGTACATCCACGTTGATGGAGACTTCAACCCACGAAGGGTAACGGTTGCGCGAGTCCACGGAGGGCTCCACCCACGAAGGGTCCACGAAGAAGCAACCTTGTCTATCCCACCATGGCCGCCGCCCACGAAGGACTTGCCTCACTAGCGGTAGATCTTCACGAAGTAGGTGATCTCCTTGCCCTTACAAACTCCTTGGTTCAACTCCACAATCTTGTCGGAGGCTCCCAAGTGACACCTAGCCAATCTAGGAGACACCACTCTCCAAGAAGTAACAAATGGTGTGTTGATGATGAACTCCTTGCTCTTGTGCTTCAAATGATAGTCTCCCCAACACTCAACTCTCTCTCACATATGTGGTAAAGCATGCACAACCAATTCTAGTATCTATCAAGCAATTGGCGATGACTAGGTCATCTATATATGAGTATATTGACTTAGGAGTCAAATGAGAACATTTGATCATAGGTCATACTCATCGTTTATGCACAAATGGGGTTACCACTTTTACATAAAGCATCGTTGTGTTCACACCATTAGAGTTGCTTTAGCTCAATTTTAGAGTAAAGCTCCCCCTAGATGTGAGATCCCCCTAAGAGGGATGAACTAACCTTGGGCTTTGTCGATGATGACTTCATGTAGGTGTTGAAGATGTGGATGCTCAACGTTGATGTAGATCATTTGGAGCAATCCTTTGGAGTGAGTTTCACTTTCAATACTTACACGTGTTAGTCCCACAAGGAACAAATAAGGATATCCATAGACATAGAGTGATGCACACACACAAGATGGTGTCTATGAAAGCATTAGGTTACCTTGTCCCTTGTCTTACCAACAAGAGGGTCTGTGACTCCTTGAACTAGTGCAAGATGTGGAAGTTGATTGCACTTGTTCTTGCCAAAATGATAAGAGTGAAGTATGTTGGCGGAGTCACCCTCAAGAACTCTCTAGTTCTTCTTCTTCGGGATCCACATCATCTTGATGGGAATCCTTGGAGTTGTAGTCGTACTTGATGAAGTAGAACTTGATGTAGTCTTGGGAACCCACTTGACCAAGGCCTTGGGTGCTTCTTCAAATGCATCAATTTCCTCTTCAAGCTTATCCTTGCCTTTTTGCTTGTGGTCTTGTGGTGGAAGATCATCTTGAGCTTGTGTCCCTTTGAAGGAAGTAGGATCATACTTCTCTTGTTGAGGAACAAACTTCGTCTTGGGGTATTGATCTTCTTCCCACTCAACTCCATTGGCATTGAACTTTCGTTCAAAACCAACACCTTGGTTCTTCCGGTGCCTTCCTTGCTTGCGTACAATTTCCTCGAATTTCTTACTCCCGGCAAGGCTCTTGTAAACACCTTTCTCTATAATTCCCTTCAATAAGCTATTTTCTTGCTCAAGTATAACTTGGCTAAGAGAATCATTAGTGGAATCAAGAGAACTACTAGAAGCAACAACATTGGATTTATCATGAAGATTGTCACTACTAGAGGAAGAATCTTTCTTGTTCTTGTTACTAGACTTGACTTGAGGCATGTAAGTGGATAAGAGTAAACGCTTGGCAATGTAAGAAGAACTTTTCTTGCGAAGATCATCATTGATTTCCTTTAAGAACTCATGCTCTTGCTCAAGGTTGAGCTTTTCAAAACATAATTTCTCATGAGTCCTTAAAAGTTCTCGATGATCTCCTAAGATAGTTTCATGAGCTAACTTAAGAGTGTTTAGTTCTTTAGTTAGAAACTCAATCTTCTCCTTCTCATTGTCATTCGTTTTATCTTGATTACCATGATTAATTGATGTTTCATCATAGCATTCATCACTAGAGTTGTCAACAAGTAAATCATCATCACCTAACAAGTCATCTTCATCACTATTGAAATCAACATACTCGGGGTGTGATACCTTTAGGCCTTTAGCCATGAAGCATCTTCCAAGTCCTTCATTTGGTGAATCAAATATGTCATAGGAGTTGGTTGACACAAGTGCTAGACCGGCAACACCTTCATCTTGAGTATATTCGGAGTCAGAGTGATAGCTTCTCTCGGAGTGATTGTCGGAGTCGGAGCCGGATACCCGTTAACCAACATGAGCTTGATGTCTTCGTTTTGTGTAGCTCCTTGATGACTTGTCCTTCCTTTCTGAATCTTTGCTTCTCCGGGATGTTCTTCATTCATAATGATCATCTCTACTCCTTCTCTCTCTTGATGGTGATTCTTCTCTTCTACTTCTTCTTTTTGGAGAATCTTCTCTTCTTTTGTAGGGTGCCGTACACTCATTGGAATAGTGTCCGGGTCTTCCACAATTGTAGCAATTTCGCTCCCGACTAGAAGATCTTTTGTCATTGTAGAACCTTGACTTGGAACTTCTCTCTTTGCTTCTACTCTTGTAGAACTTGTTGAAGTTCTTCACCATTAGGCTCAATTCTTCATTGAAAGTTTGTTTCTCACTTGATGCTGTGGGAGCTTCACATGAGGCTTTGTAAGCACCACTTGACTTGTTATGGAGCTCCTCCTTATCCTTGAGTGACATCTCATGAGCAACAATTCTTCCAATGACTTTCGTTGGCTTGAGATCTATATAATTGGGCATCATTTGAATCAATGTACATACGGTATCATATTTTCCGTCCAAAGCTCTTAGGATCTTCTTGATGATGAATTTGTCAGTCATCTCTTCACTTCCTAAGTCGGCGATCTCATTTGTGATAAGAGCAAGCCTAGAGTACATTTCAGCAACACCTTCACCATCCTTCATTTTGAACTTTTCAAGTTGACTTTGAAGCACATCCAACTTGGATTCCTTGACGGAGTCGGTACCTTCGTGCATATCAATCAAAGTATCCCAAATTTCCTTTGCATTCTCAAGACGGTTGATTTTGTTGAATTCTTCAGGGCACAATCCGTTGAAGAGCATATCACAAGCTTGAGCATTATATTGCAGCATCTTCAACTCTTCGCGGTAGCTTCACGATTAGGTTCTCTCCCATCAAAGAATTCACCTTGCAAGGCAATACACACAATAGCCCATACGGCGGGGTTATGTCCAAGAATATGCATTTTCATCTTATGCTTCCAACTAGCAAAATTAGTGCCATCAAAGTAAGGACCTATGTCGGTGTCAAAACCGGCGGATCTCGGGTAGGGGGTCCCGAACTGTGTGTCTAGGCCGGATGGTAACAGGAGGCAAGGGACACGAAGTTTTACCCAGGTTCGGGCCCTCTTGATGGAGGTAAAACCCTACGTCCTGCTTGATTAATATTGATGATATGGGTAGTACAAGAGTAGATCTACCACGAGATCAGAAAGGCTAAACCCTAGAAGCTAGCCTATGGTATGATTGTTGATGTGTATGTTGTCCTACAGACTAAAACCCTCCGGTTTATATAGACACCGGATAGGGTTAGGGTTACATAGAGTCGGTTACAATGGTAGGAGATCTTCATATCCGTATCGCCAAGCTTGCCTTCCACGCCAAGGAAAGTCCCTTCCGGACACGGGACGGAGTCTTCAATCTTGCATCTTGATAGTCCAGGAGTCCGACTGAAGGTATAGTTCGGCTATTCGAACACCCCCTAATCCAGGACTCCCTCAGTAGCCCCTGAACCAGGCTTCAATGACGATGAGTCCGACGCGCAGTTTGTCTTCGGCATTGCAAGGCGGGTTCCTCCTCCAAGTACTTCATAGAAGATTTTGAACACAAAGATAGTGTCCGGCTCTGCAAAATAAGTTTCCACATATTGCCATAGAGAGAATAATATTTACACAAATCTAATCTGCTGACATATTCCGTAGCGTGACACACCACGGCCAAGCCTTTATCCGAGTCGTTTCAGTATCCCACCTCAGCGCGTTATGCGAGGCGGTTTCCTTCGCACGTCGTGTCAAAGCAAAGATCGTGTCCCCTTATTCCGGGATTCTCATCAATACGGGCGTGGCTAACCCAACCGCGCCTTTGATTACGGCGCTTGGAGATAAGCGAGTTTTACCAGGCTGGTGGGGACATGTAGTTGCGTCCACCCATATAAGGGGATAAGGATCCACCTTTTCACCCATGCCTTCTTCCTCCTTTGCCTATCCATTCTTGCGCACTCGAGCTCCAGCGCCCAAGTCCGCACTACCACCTCAACCTTCTCCAGTCATGTCCAGAGCGGGAGGCAAGTGGATGGTCTCCTCCGTCACGGAGGGACACATCAAAAAGCTGAGGAAGGCCGGATATCTGGCTAGCGACATCGCGCACCGGCTTCCCGAAAAGGGGCAGCTCATCCCCACTCCTAGGCCCCATGAGAGGGTGGTATTCCTCCCCCATTTCCTCCGCGGACTGGGCTTCCCTCTGCATCCATTTGTCCGGGGGCTCATGTTCTACTACGGCCTGGATTTCCACGATCTGGCCCCGAACTTCATCCTCAACATCTCGGCGTTTATCGTCGTGTGCGAGGCGTTCCTCCGCATCCGCCCCCATTTCGGCCTATGGCTTAAGACTTTCAACGTCAAGCCAAAGGTGGTGCGCAGTAGCCAGGCGGAGTGCGGCGGTGCCATGGTTGGCAAGATGGCCAACGTCCTGTGGCTCGAGGGCTCCTTTGTGGAGACCCTGAAGGGGTGGCAATCAGGGTGGTTTTACGTCACCGAGCCGTGCGACGCCGAATGGGTCGCACCCCCTGAGTTTCGATCCGGCCCCCCTACGCGGCTGACCTCCTGGAAGGAGACAGGCCTGTCTTGGGGTAAAAAAGGAGAGCTGACCGGACTCCAAACATGCATCCAAACCCTGGTCGACAAGAGGCTCAAGCTTTTCAATGTAGTCCAGGTTATGCTCATCCGCCTAATCCTCCCGTGTCAATGACGGGCCTTCAACCTGTGGGAGTTCGACCCGGCGCAGCACCGAACTCTAAACAGGCTCTTCGACACGACGTATGAAGATGCCTGGAGGATGCTTTTCAAGGGCGCCGAGGCTCCCGCATCCGCTACCGAGGATCGCGGATTTAGTACTCAGCATCACGCTTATGCGGTAAGCTGTTTTTGTCCTTTTACAGGGTATCAGTTTTTCATAGTTTGACTCTACGCGGGATCTAAGTTCCCTTATCTGTGATAGGATTGGGAGGTGACGTCCGGACAGATCAACTGTCCGGCTCCTTTGCCCGAAGGCCCAGCGGATGCTCGCTTGGCAAGGCTGCTGGTTCCGGTGCCCTATGTGGTGCCGGAGAAGAAGGCCATGAAAAGGGCCATGGGGACTCGAAAGAGTGCCTGGCGCTAGGAGGTGTCGGATTCGTCATCTGACGGCCCCGAAGCGCCTTCCTCTCGTGAAGACGAGGAGGAAGAAGAAGAGACCTCTCCCCCTCCAGCGGGAGGAGAGAAGAAAAGGAAGGCTGCCCTCTCTGAGGAGGCCGGAGGGTCCAAGAAGGGGAAAACCCTTCCTCCGGACTACTCCAACGACACCGACGATGGCGAAGAGGAGTGGCAGCCCAGGGCCAAGCCCCTGGCAAAATCGTAAGTATCCGGATACCGGAGTAATTCATAGTATTCGTTTATTGCACAGCTTTTCCTTATGTCGAATATGCTTATGCAGCCCACCCAAAGACCTGCTCGACGCGTCGTCGAGCGGCTCATTGGACTCGTCGGATGTGAACTCGCTTCTGACGGCTTCCTCCCCCCGCCCTATGGACGACACCGAGGTGTTGTCCCAACAGGTTCCAAGCAGGGAGGAGGTGGTCCCGGAGGCGCCACAAGGCGACCTCCCAGACTCCAGGAGTAAAGGGGATGAAACCCCCCTGGGCTCCAAGTCCGGCTCTAGGCCGGACACCGCTCCGGAACCTTCAAGGGTTCCGGAGTCCGGCAGGGGACCTCCTTCCAAGAGGAGCAAGTCCACCGTGCCGGCGACCCCCGTCCACCCGGAGGCGCCGGACAATATGTTGGAGGCACTCCAAGGCGCCTCCATCGACGAGGAGCACCGCGCTATTATGAGTGCGGTGGTCCGGAAGGTTCAGTCCGCCAAGAGCGGACTGACTGAAGCTTGTACTAGCCTTTTGATAGGCTTTGAGGTAAGTAAATAATGTGTAAATGATATTACCGCATAGACAGTAGCCCCTGATGCTCTGTTGGGTGTTCGGGAAGAAAAGCCGAATAGAGGATCAAAAAATTTGCAGGAGTCTAACAAAAGGAGTCAATATGCGTGTGCAGGCTTCTCTGCTGGCGTCCGCCGTACTCACTGCGGAAGTGGACATGCTGAAGCAGAGCCTCAAGAAGTCCAAGCAAGAGCTCGGGCGTGCCAAGAAGCAGCTCGAGGGGAAGGAAGGTAAGAAATACCTTGGTTGAATATGTATATAAAAAAGGTGCAATTGCAAGAAATGACGGGATTAACATGGCTATTGTAGGGGCCACATCTGAGGTGGCGACCCTTAAGCAAGCGCTGCTCGAGGCCGAGAAGAGTGCGGCCGCGGAGCGCACCGAGTGGGAGAGGTATGAGGCCGAGGTTGGCAAGGTGCGGCAAGAGCTCCAGGTTCTCATGAAGAAACATGAGAGTTTGGAGCTTGACTCGAAGACGCGAGCTTCCGAGCTCGCTGCGGCTATTGAAAATGCCAAGTCTGCCAAGGCCGAATCCCAGAAAACCCTCCAGGAGTTGGATGAGGTGAAGAAAATAGCGGCGGGTAAGGCATTCTCTATGCAAAGTAAACACATAAACGTGAGTTAATTGATACTTACCCGAATCCAGAGCTCTCTAGGGGCATTTGCAGATCTTCCCCGGAGTGTATCCGATGCCGCCGCATTCTATCGAGCCAAGGAGGGCAGCTTGACGGAGAAGGTGTTCTGGTCTCAGTATGCTGAGGCCGGACACCTCGTGCCCCTGAGCGACCAACTGAAGCAACTGGTCGAGCTCCACAGGGCGGCTGAACAGGCCATGAAGGGCCTCCTAGTTCGGCTGTGGCCTGGAGAGGCCCTGCCTGGGAGCTATTTCGGGCTGGTGCGGCGGCTGGTGGAGGCATGTCCAAGGCTCGAACTCATCAAGCGCTCCGTCTGTATTCAAGGTGCCCGTAGGGCCTTTGCCCATGCTAAGGTGCACTGGGGCAGGCTGGATGCGGAGAAGCTTGTGAAGGACGGGCCACCAACGGGGAAAGTGCATCGCAAGCCCGAAAATTACTATAAGGATGTTCTGAAGGGTGCCCGCCTTGTGGCAGATGAATGTACTAGGGATGTAATTTTTGAGTAAAACTCGCTCGTTTTTGTCCTGTGCGCTGAAAACTTGTTCATATGCGCTGAGCAATGCTGCTTGAATTTAAAATATTACCTTTTGTGCGGCTGTTTATCAATACTGAGAGATGGTGAGTCGTCGGCTTCTGCCCCCTTGCCACTAGTGCTGGGGTGTTCAGGGATAAATCTGGGCGCTCTTTTTCCCATGTTTGGGTCCTTCGAGGGAGGCGCTCAGCCCGACGAACGAGGCAATCGGACTATAATGCGTGAACACTCTCACTTAGCCATAGAATTCTATAATTTTTAATTTCGGCGAAGCCCCTAGCATTCGGGAGACCGAGTTTGGGGCGCTATACACACCTTGGCCGGACAGAGCCGACTCGTCGCCCTAAGCGGAATAAGTCTTTAGGGACTCGAAAAAACCTCTCGAACAGCGACCAGCTCTCGCTTCATCATGACAGTCAGTTTTAGCTTTCTCCACTGAGGTGCTCGGCCCAGCTCAACTGGGGCACAATCGCAGTGGTTCTCCTAGTGCTACCTTAGCCGATATAGCGGAACGTAAGGCACCAAAACATAGGAGCCGGGCAAACCCAACTATTGACCCAAGACATGATTCGGAGCCGATGCATATAATGCTATAAGTTTGGGGTGCCGCACTTGTGAAAGTGTTCGGACTTCTCACACCATATTGAGGGGTGCTAAAAGCCCCTGGCGTATTTTGGCCGTACCAAGTTGTACGGGTGCAACATGTCGTTAAGGAACATTTATTTATAAAAAGATAGTGCAAAAATAGACAAAAGCTATGCATTGTTTATTAGAAATAGCTGCGATCAAAGCAGAGCGATACAGGTAATGCGATAAACGAAAAGTTGGACTATTTAACATGTCTGCTCCAGGGGCAAGCTACGGAATAGTATGTGAAACAGGTATACTGCTCGTGATAGAGACCACCTGGGATTTCCGTGATGCGGCATGGCTTGTCTGCTTCCCTGGTTCTTGCATCGTTTGTGTGGCAATTGAACTGCCGAACAGGCCTTCCGAAGAGTAGAGTCCTGGAGGTAAGAGAAAAGTAAAAGATCGGCAGCCCCTGGTGCGGTTTAAGCCGTGTTTTGGGCGTGCCGTGATGGTGCCCCTCCCCCTATGCCCATGGTACTTCTAGAGCATAATTATGTACGCGAAGTACTGGCGTCGCCTTTTTGCTAGGGTTGGGGTTGGGGCCGCATTGCTACGCCTGCTCGGAACGTGCCAGGCGGTCTTGTTGTAGGTTACTCCAGGCGCACTTGACGGTGTTCGGACGTTTAATGGCCAGACTGGAGAACTGCCTGGAGAGGCTGCTTTGTACTTCCGCTGCAAGGGCCGCCGTGTGCTCCTCCGTTCGGAGGGAGCGTTCGGTGTTTCCATTGACCATAATTACGCCACGAGGGCCTGGCATCTTGAGCTTAAGGTATGCATAGTGCGGTACCGCATTGAATTTGGCGAATGCGGTTCGTCCGAGCAGTGCATGATAGCCACTGTGGAATGGGACTATGTCGAAGACCAATTCCTTGCTTTGGAAATTATCCGGGGATCCGAAGACCACTTCAAGTGTGACTGAGCCTGTACAGTTGGCCTCTACACCTGGTATTACGCCTTTAAAGGTCGTTTTGGTGGGCTTAATCCTCGAGGGATCGATGCCCATTTTTCGCACTGTATCCTGGTAAAGCAGGTTCAGGCTGCTGCCGCCGTCCATGGGGACTCTAGTGAGATGAAATCCGTCAATAATTGGGTCTAGAACCAACACGGAAAATCCACCATGACGGATGCTAGTGGGATGGTCTCTTCGATCAAAGGTGATCGGGCAGGAGGACCATGGGTTGAACTTTGGGGCGACTGGCTCTACCGCGTATACGTCCCTTAACACGCGCTTCCGCTTCCTTTTTGGGACGTGGGTGGTGTATATCATGTTCACCGTCCGCACTTGTGGGGGGAAACCCTTCTGTCAATTGTTGTTCGGCGGCCAGGGCTCCTCGTCGTCGTCGCTATGCAGCCCCTTGTCTTCATTGTCGGCGCTTAACTTGCCTGCCTGCTTGAACACCCAACAATCCCTATTGGTGTGATTGGCCGGCTTTTCGGGGGTGCCATGTATTTGGCACAAGCGATCGAGTATTCAGTCCAAGTTGGACGGGCCCCTAGGATTCCTTTTGAATGGCTTTTTCTGCTGACCAGATTTAGAGCCTCTGAATCCGGCATTAACTGCCGTATTCTCAGCATTGTCGCCGTTAATGCGGCGCTTCTGCTTGTTGCGACGCGACCTGCCGCTAATGTCCCTGGTGTCCGAACTACCAGGGTTCTTGGTGATATTGTTTCTACGAGCAAGCCAGTTGTCTTCTCCCGTGCAAAAGCGGGTCATGAGTGTCGTGAGTGCTGCCATAGATTTCGGCTTTTCCTGTCCAAGGTGCCGGGCCAGCCACTCGTCATGGATATTGTGCTTGAAGGCTGCTAGGGCCTCAGCATCCGGACAGTCAACTATTTGATTTTTCTTTATTAGGAACCGTGTCCAGAATTGCCTGGCCGATTCCTCTGACTGCTGAATTACGTGACTCAGGTCATCGGCGTCTGGGGGTCGCACATAAGTGCCCTAGAAATTGTCGAGGAATGCGGCTTCCAGGTCCTCCCAACAACTGATTGATCCTGTTGGCAAGCTGTTGAGCCAATGCCGAGCTGGTCCTTTAAGCTTGAGTGGGAGGTATTTGATGGCGTGAAAATCGTCGCCGCGGGCCATGTGGATATGAAGGAAATAATCCTCGATCCATACCGCAGGGTCTGTTGTGCCATCATATGATTTGATGTTTACGGGTTTGAAACCCTCGGGGATTTGATGATCCATTATTTCGTCTATAAAGCACAGTGGGTGTGCGGCGCCTCTATACTGGGCGATATCATGACGTAGCTCCAATGAGTTTTGTCTGCTGTGTTCGGCCCTGCCGAATTTGTGGTCGGCGTGACGGTTACCGTCTCGAGCCGTGGGGTGCCCACGCGATCCATAGATCGATCGTGTTTGCCTTGCCTTGTCCTCCAACATGTCTCGTAAGTCCGGCGCATATTCCAGTGCCTTGGTACGGGGTGCGGCTTGAGTGGAGGGCCGGGAGGCCTCTTTGTCGCGGCCACGAGGTGGCCGTTCGGCCGCATCAAGTGCTTCCTCCTCTAATTGGGGTAGCAACCTGCGCTTTGGGTAACTCTTGGAGGGGCGTTCGAGTTTATGCTCTTCGGCCGCAAGGACTTCGGTCCATCTGTCAACCAGCAAATCTTGATCAGCTCGGAGTTGTTGCAGTTTTTTCTTGAGGCTTCTTGCCGTGGCCATAAGCCTGCGTTGGAAACGCTTTTGCTCAACGAGATCCTCTGGCACGACGGATTCGTCGTCGTCGAGGCTTACCTCGTCTTCGGAGGGAGGCATATAATTATCATCCTCGACCTCTCTGTCTGTCGCTCTCTCATGAGGGCTGGTTTCTCGATCCTCCTGTGCTAAACCTTGTTGGAGGGGGTTTTCTTCGGCACTCTCCAGAGTATTATTATCTCCCGTGCTAGAATCGCCGTTTTTGTGTTGGCGGGATTTTGAGCGGCGCCGCTGACGCCGGTGCATGGGCTGTTTCTTGGAGGGGTCATCCTCCGCTGTTCCATCGCCCTCTCCCTCTTTTGGGGTGTCCACCATGTATATGTCATATGACGAGGTGGCTTTCCAGGGCCTGGTAGGCGCTGGTTCTTCCTCATCTCCTTCATTGGCGTCCATACCGTCGATGTCTTCAGAGTCGAAGTCGAGCATGTCGGTTAGGTCATCGACAGTGGCTACAAAGTGGGTGGTGGGTGGGTTTTGAATTTCTTCATCGTCCATACCCCAACCTTGCTGACCGTAGTCCGGCCAGGGCTCTCCTGATAAACAGAGAGACTTCAGTGACTTCAGGATATCGCCGAAAGGCGAGTGCCGAAAGACGTCCACGGTCGTGAACTCCATGATCGGCGCCCAATCGGATTCGATCGGCAGGGGCGCAGAGGGTTCGGAGTCCGAAGAAGAATCCGGCTCCATGGAGTCACGAGTTTCGCAGAGTACGGGGCTGGTGTTCGGCTCAACCGCCGTTGGGATCATAGCCCCCGAGGTGGCGTCCAACCGCCCATCCTCGATCGGCGCGGTTGGCTCCGAACTAAGGGTCGGAGCCAATGCGGGTGTGGCCTCAAGGGCACTATTCGGCGGCAGAGCTAGATCATGCTCGTCGTGACAGTGCGGCGCGCTCGGCGGTGGTTCGAGTCCTTCGAAGATCAAGTCCCCGCGGATGACAGCCGTGTAGTTTAAATTTCCGAATCTGACCTGACGGCCAGGGGCGTAGCTTTCGATCTGCTCTAGATGGCCAAGTGAATTGGCCCGCAGTGCGAAGCCGCCAAAGACGAAGATCTGTCTGGGGAGGAAGGTCTCACCCTGGACTGCATCACCATTAATGATCATAGGAGCCATCGGGCCTGACGGCGACGGCACAGAGGAACTCTCAATGAAAGCACCAATGTCGGTGTCAAAACCAGCGGATCTCGGGTAGGGGGTCCCGAACTATGCGTCTAGGCCGGATGGTAATAGGAGGCAAGGGACACGAAGTTTTACCCAGGTTCGGGCCCTCTCGATGGAGGTAAAACCCGATGTCCTGATTGATTAATATTGATGATATGGGTAGTACAAGAGTAGATCTACCACGAGATCAGAAAGGCTAAACCCTAGAAGCTAGCCTATGGTATGATTGTTGATGTGTATGTTGTCCTATGGACTAAAACCCTCCGGTTTATATAGACACCGGATAGGGTTAGGGTTACATAGAGTCGGTTACAATGGTAGGAGATCTTCATATCCGTATCGCCAAGCTTGCCTTCCACGCCAAGGAAAGTCCCTTCCGGACACGGGACGGAGTCTTCAATCTTGCATCTTCATAGTCCAGGAGTCCGGCTGAAGGTATAGTTTGGCTATCCGAACACCCCCTAATCCAGGACTCCCTCAACCTCTACGGTGGTAGTTTCCCTCACTAGACGCCATACTCTCCAAGGTTGTGAAACAAAGGCTATGACTTCCAAAAGCTATGAAAATCAAAGCAAATGGAGACCAAAGCTCTGATACCACTTGTAGGATCGAAAGTATGTCTAGAGGGGGTGATTAGACTACTTGACCAAATAGAAACTTATCCTTTTCCTAATTTTAGTTCTTGGCAGATTTTAGCAACTTTGGACAAGTCAAGCAATCTTAACACAATTCAAGCAAGCATGCAAAGAGTATATGAGCAGCAGAAAGTAAAGCATGCAACTTGCAAGAATGTAAAGGGAGGGGTTTGGAGGATTCAAACACAATAGGAGACATGGATGTTTTTGTCGTGGTTCCGATAGGTGGTGCTATCGTACATCCACGTTGATGGAGACTTCAACCCACGAAGAGTAATGGTTGCACGATTCCACGGAGGGCTCCACCCACGAAGGGTCCACGAAGAAGCAACCTTGTCTATCCCACCATGGCCGTCGACCACGAAGGACTTGCCTCACTAGCGGTAGATCTTCACGAAGTAGGCGATCTCCTTGCCCTTACAAACTCCTTGGTTCAACTCCACAATCTTGTCGGAGGCTCCCAAGTGACACCTAGCCAATCTAGGAGACACCACTCTCCAAGAAGTAACAAATGGTGTGTTGATGATGAACTCCTTGCTCTTGTGCTTCAAATGATAGTCTCCCCAACACTCAACTCTCTCACACAGGATATGGATTTGGTGGAAAGAAGATTTGAGTGGACAGCAACTTGGGGAAGGCTAGAGATCAAGATTCATATGGTAAGAATGGAATATCTTGGCCTCAACACAAGTGTAGGTAGTTCTCTCTCAGAAAAAGTAAGTTGGAAGTGTAGGTTTGTTCTAACGGCTCTCTCCATGAATGAAGAGGTGGTGGAGGGGTATATATAGCCTCCACACAAATTCTAACCGTTACACACAACTTGCCAATCTCGGTGGGACCGAATAGATAAACTCGGTCGGACCGATTCAGCAAAGCTAGTGACCGTTAGGGTTTTCGATGGGACCGACATGCAACTCGGTAGGACCGATATGGTTAGGGTTAGGGCATAACATAATCTCGGTGAGACCGATTACACAAACCCTATCGGGGGTTTGGTGCGACATATGCCAACGGATGGCTTATCATGGTGGGGGCGAGTAGAACATCGCCGGTGCCTGGAAACGGGATGAGGCGAAGACAGGCACGCCGGCGAATCTTATCCATCTTCGGGGCTCTCCGGGGAGATAATACCCCTACTGCTGCTCTGCGGGGTCTCCGCATGATCACTATGGTCAAGTGTTTACACGGTTGCTCCTTGAGCTGTGTCTGGTGGTAGGAGAGGGCAAGGCCAGCTCTCTCCTTCTATCTGATGTGGTATACAACTACTGGGATCCAACCCTTTGCATGGGTGCCCTGGGGGTTTATATAGGCCTACCCCCCTGGGGTACAATGGTAATTCGACTGGGCACGGGCCCGCCTGTCAGTGCCTCTGACCTCCGACTTCTCCGCCGACTGCTGGGGCCCGCCGACTGGGGGGCCCCGCCGACTGGTCTGGTACGGAGCCGACCCGCCGCGTCTGCCGCGGGTGAGTCTTGCCAGCTGCTGATTACTGTAGCCGTGCTTCTGATGACGCAAGCTTGGTCATGGGGTCGTGGCAACAGCCCCGCCGCTTGGCGGGCGATCACTGTGGCCACTCCCCATCTCTTCTTGATTAATGGCGCATGGGCCCTAGGGGAGGGCTCGGCCGACTCCCCCGGGCCGACTCCCGACGGGTCCGACTGGCGGTTCTCCCGCCGTCTCCCGAGGTCTCGCTGACTGGTGGGCCCTGGTGCCTCCAGGCCGTACAGACAAGCCGTCGTGGGCGCAGGACCCGGTACAGTGGTGCTGATGTCAGGGCCGGCCGAGCAACAGTGTCGCGCCGTAGGGAGATCTTCCCAAGTACGGCGTGTTGTAGCCATGCCTGCCCTTGGTAAGGGGCGGGGAGTGGGCTTCATTGTAGCCACGCCCCTGCCCCGTCCCCCTCGATGAGGTCACGGTTTGTTGGAGTCGCCGGCCGACTCCCCAAAGCTGGCTTCTCTAGAAGTCGCCCCTGGGACTCGGCCGTGAGCGGGCAGTCGGCCGCCTTGCCGTAGACTCCCCAGGAGGTGGCTCTTCGCCCTGTGGTCTTGAGGGGCGCAGCCTGCCCATATGTCTTGAAAGGTTATGGGGCTCGGGTTGGCCTACCCGTGGCCCATTACTCCGACAAACCCGGTGATTTGGTAATAAGCTAACCACAGAGTTGGTCTGGTAAACTCGGTGGGACCGATCTCTCATTTCGGTGAGACCGAAACGTTACGAAGGGGAAACAGAGAGTTTACATTGCAATCTCGGTGGGACCGATCGCTCATGTCGGTAAGACCGAAATGTTATGAAGGGAAACAAAGAGATTACAATCCCATCTCGGTGAGACCGAGATCCCTATCGGTGAGACCGATTTTCCTAGGGTTTGTGGTAGTGGCTATGACAACTGAACTCGGTGGCGCCGGATAGAAAGAATTGGTGGGGCCGAGTTTGACTTTTGGTTTAGGTCATATGTGGATGTGAGAAAGTAGTTGAGGGCTTTGGAGCATATCACTAAGCGTTTTAAGCAAGAGCCTCATTAAGCAACACCTCATCCCTCCTTGATAGTATTGGCTTTTCCTATAGACTCAATGTGATCTTGGATCACTAAAATGGAAAATGTAGAGTCTTGAGCTTTGAGCTTGAGCCAATCCTTTTTTCCTTAGCATTTTGAGGGGTCCACTTTTCTCATCCATGCCATGCCAATCATTGAGCTTTCCTGAGATATTAATATTGAAATAGCATTAGCTCAATGAGCTATATGTTGTTAGGAATTACCAAAACCACCTAGGGATAGTTGCACTTTCACCGACATCGAAAATCTCTTTTATGCAGTTGTTGGTGAGATAACATTGACGCCACCTAGTACTAGGGCGGGAGTTCGGGAGTATTGCCATAACTCGTATAACGGATGCTTTTCGAAGGTTGAGGTACATGATTTCCGAAGGTATCTTGGTTATGTGTTGAAGGATGGATATAGCTGGATGTAGGGATTGTTAGTTTGGGTGAGATATTATGCTTCCCCTGTATCCCCAACACCTGATTGCATAACCAGAAAGTTCGGGAGTTTATAAGTGGGAATTCAAGTATCACATAGGATATCCTTCCAACAGACACATGATACGATATGGGGTCTATCATATGTTTGTTTTGGCCTATTCTGCAATCCAATCTTTGTTTTGTTTTTGTTGTGGTATTCGAGTTGCTTCGATGTCAAGTGTTGATTCCATACCTTCCCTAAACGGTGTTCTCATATTTCTATGTGGATGCTAATCCTTCTTGATCTTCGAGTTTGTCATCTCAATTTCTTCTCAACCGGTGTGCTTCTCTTCAAGTGGAGCCGATCATTTTCAACATCCGGGAGATCAACTCTAAGTTTTCTCAATGGTGTTTGTTTCATTCGTCCCAAGTTGTCTTTGTTTTTCCCGCCCTCCCAGCCTTTTTCTTCAAGGACTCGGATTTCTTAATCAAGTATCATTTTTATTGATGGGAAGTCTCTCCATTCTTTTTCGTCGATGTTCTTATCCGGTGGTTCTCAGAAAAATAATAACGGAGCTTCAAGGTTATCATTCTCAGTG
Organism: Triticum urartu; assembly: GCF_056163025.1. Taxonomy (NCBI): domain Eukaryota; kingdom Viridiplantae; phylum Streptophyta; class Magnoliopsida; order Poales; family Poaceae; genus Triticum; species Triticum urartu. The sequence goes on from NC_141874.1 coordinate 568,665,156, forward strand.
CTCTTTTCTTGTCTGGTGGATTCAATTCAAGCTTTGTTGATCATATCCTTTCCTCGTTTCAAATGTTTTCTGATGCCAGTGCACCTCTTAATCATCCACCTCTTGCTATTCATGTTATCTGGAGTGTTGAAGATATCTCAAAAGATTCGCATGTCCATTCTTAATCCGTTCAAGATATCTCGAGGTTGTTATCTCTTTGAGCCATTTAATTCAACTAGTGCAATCTCTCTTTTAAATCATTCAACGGTGTTTCTTTTGAGTGGGCCCTAACCCACAGGTCTTTTCCCAGGATCTTACCTAGCTCTTCTAATTTTTTTGGAGCTAGTCACAAATTAATTTGAAAGTATGACGTAAGTATGGATTATCATCAGTCATATGTCTTTCTCCAAGATCTTTCAAATTCTTTTCATTGTTGATTCAACCTTTATATTCTTCATTATTCCGGAGTGTCTCAACAATTCATGGTGTTGTTTCTCGTTGTCATTCTTGGATTTTGAAGACTGAAGAAGAGTTCCTCTTAAATCCTTACCCGTTCTTTCAAAGATTCGTGATTCTAGCTTGATGCCATCCTCTCATAATTGTTTTCGATTTTGAGAATTCTTTTCACCCATCCGGAGCAATTCAGGAGTCTTTTCTGTTTGATTCTCCGAAGCCCATCATCTCAGAATTATTCATTCCAGCTTTCAGCTCTCGTTATCCAAATCTTACCGGTGCATCACTCAAGTATTCTCTAATCAGCTCATGATCTATTCATTCTCATGTATCTAAATTTCCCTCAAGTATTTTCATTCGTTTTCCAATTCTTCCCGGTGAATTGTGCCTTTGCTACTTTCATTTTTAATTCTTACGGGGGTTCATTCAAGATTTCTTTTCCTTCGTTATCGTATCAATTCATTTGTTCTTTCCAATCCTACCGGCGGGTCGTTGAAGACCTTCCTCAAGTTTACGTTGTATCTCTCTTGATCATTTCTACGATAATAAGTAGTATGCCAAATCCGTTGCATGTCATCAATTTAAATTGGTGAAGGATACGCATAACGTAATTCTTATTGTTGTTTCATCCAAGTGATCTAATTTCTTCTTTCTGGAGTTGTGCATCATATCACATTCTCGGTTCAAGTGCTTCATACTTTTTCCGGAGTTCCAAGTTTTCTGCTTTATCTCGTCGCAAAGCTCCATCCAATCATTGCAAGGCTTCAATATTTTATTTTCATCCTTCACTTCTTTTTGATCATTCTTTTATTACCGGAGTTCTTCATGGAGGTTCTACATGATGGTTCATCAAGGATTTAATTCCTTCTCCAAGTGTTAATCGAGATTCTTTTCAGAGGAGCTCAAGTATCCTTCATCTTGCATTTCAAATTTCAATCCTTTCTCTCTTATCTTTTGAGGTGGTGTTATGTCACTCTTGACAATTTCCCTTCGTGTTTCATGATTCACAAGCTGTCCGGAATGACATATTTTAAACCCATCATTTTTCAATTCGTTCATGAGAGCCTTTGCAACCCATCAATCTCTTCATTGGAATTATCTTGGGTTATATTTCACCTAAAGCCTTCCCTAAGGATTGTTGCTATCTATGGTGCTCATAAATGACCCAAGTTCTTCACTTATCCTCCCGATGAAATAAGTTGCTCGTCTCCTTGTTGATATAAATCCAATCTATTGTTTCCGTTAGTGGCAGAATTTCACCTCATAGTTTTGAGATGTTATCCATAAGCCCACTACAAGCTTGTTCTTTTTGTTGGTGGTTTCCCAACAACTCCGTTATAACCTTCTTGGAAGGGTGTTTTCCAAACTCATTTGTGGCAGAAGCTGGCTTTTTCTTCTCCATTCTTTCCATTCCACTCTTTTGTTCCGGAGGCATTGTGATGTTGCTCTCTTCACCCATCATCCCATTTTTGTCAAAGATCATGTTCTTTCCTTTTGCTTATCCATTCAACCGGAGTGTCGTGTCCTTCATTCAAGTTCCTCCCATTCTGTCAAGTTTTGCCTCCCTTCTCAACCAGAGTGCTGTCTGAAATCTTTCTTACCCCTTGTGCCATTCTTTCAATAGTTCCAGAGGCAGTGTCTTGTTGATTTCGTCAAGTATCATCCAATCTTCCCAAGTTCATGTTCAATTCCTTCCATTTACAGTCGGAGTGTTGTCCAAATTATATCATTCTTATTCCTTCTCTATCTTGTTTTAACCGGAGTGTTGTCATAATTGATCTTTATCGTTCCTTGTACATCTCGTTTCAACCGGAGTGCTTGCATGTACTTCTTGTCCATCGTAACCCTTTTCGTATGTCTTTCAACCTACAAGGTTCCCATAATGTTACTTGTTCCTCTTTTCTAACGGAGTGTTTTCAACTTTGTTCATCTTTGTTGTATTCTTTCTTTCAATTTGTTCAACCTCTCAAGGTTCGTGGTTTCACTCGTTTCTCCAAGAAGCAACTTTGTTTTACCTCCTCTGATCCTCTTTCGTTCCCCCCATGTGCCATCCTAGATCTCAAGACGAGATCCTCTTGTAGTGGTGGAGTGTTGTGAGGCCCCGAGGCCGACGCTCCATACGCCGTCCACGTTTTGCGTGTCAACTGTGTTTTTCTATTTGTTTGTTGCATTTCATCATGGCATCATCCGCATTGCATCGGCACTCCGTTGCCGTCATGTTTTCAAAGCTTGTATCTGTTCGTAGTTGTCGCGTCCTCCTTACCTTCGTTGACCGTTCCGAGACCAACCGTGTTTTGATTCCCTCTTGGCAAACCACCTAACCTCTCTGGTCAGCCCGGGGCCCCCTCGCGTGCGTGTCTGAAACTTCCCCGAACCCGAACCGGACTATCGTTACCATTGGGTCCAGATCATCCCCAGACAATTATAAAACATCTCCATTTTATTATTTGATCTCCCTAGCCTATTTATCCGGGACTGTCCGATTAAGATCGGAGGGACCAAATGCCCCTAAACTTAGCACATTTGCTATATATAGAACAAACTCTAGCCTAACCCTAAAAATCATCTCCCTTGTCCCATCCGTCCCGTCACCGCCACCACCCACTCACCATCGTCCTCGGGATCTTCCCCGATCCACCTGCCCAACCAACCTTCTCGTCCCTTTCTCGTTTTCAGCCACCACCCGTCCCATCGATCCATCCATCCATCGATCCCCACCAACCCCCGCTCCTCCTCAGTTTCCACACCCGACCAACCAGCCTCCTTCTACCCGATTCCCAAATCAAGCTCGGCTCGATCCCAAGCTCCTCAATGTCGTCGTCCAAGGATTCACCGGACCAGTCCCCGACGGAGTTGCCTCGTCCCGCGTCTCCCTTCTCTTCTGCTCCATCCTCCCATTTTCCTTCTCCCCTGCCTCTCCGTGTAACCTCCCTCTCTCGTCGTTTTCATAGGAGGAGCCCCGTCCCCACCATGGATTTGACCACCGCCGCCGGAGCTCGACTCCATGGCCTTCCCCGACATATCTGTTGCCTGCAGCTGCTGAATTTGGTCCGTCCCTAATGAATCCGCCTCAAGTTCGCCGCAAATCCTCCCCGTCGTCCTTGCGCTGCCTCCAGGACCAACCAGAGCCCTGTCGTCTTCGACCCGAGCCGCCTCCTGCCCGAGCGCAGCCGCCCCTGGAGCTCCACCGAACCGCAAGCAGACGCCATCCTCACCCAGGGCCCGGCCGGATTCCGCTGTTCCCGGGTCCTCCCCGCGCCTGCCGACCTGCGGCTCCACCGCCCAGTCAAGTTCCCGGAGCCGCCCTTGCCTGCTGCTGCTCCTTGCATCACCCAGCGCCACTGCTTCCTCTCCATCCTGCTCGTCCGCATCACCCCAAGCCTACCGGCAGCATTGTTGCTCGACTCCCTCGCCCGCATCTCGCCGAGGCTCCATGCCGGGCTCGGTTTCCTCTTCGTCTTCAGAAATGACCAGAGCGACAAGCCCCTGCCGCTGCCACAACTATAGGGGAACGCAACAGTTTTCGAGGGTAGAGTATTCAACCAAAATTTATTGATTCGACACAAGGGGAGCCAAAGAATATTCTCAAGTATTAGCAGCTGAGTTGTCAATTCAACCACACTGGAAACTTAATATCTGCAGCAAGGTATTTAGTAGCAAAGTAATATGATCGTAGTGGTAACGGTAGCAAAAGTAATATTTTTGGGTTCTATAGTGATTGTAACAGTAGCAACGGAAGAGTAAATAAGCGAAGAACAATATATGAAAATCTCGTAGGCATTGGATCGGTGATGGAGAATTATGTCAGATGCGATCAATCATGCAACAGTTATAACATAGGGTGACATAGAACTAGCTCTAGTTCATCAATGTAATGTAGGCATGTATTCTGAATATAGTCATACGTGCTTATGGAAAAGAACTTGCATGACATCTTTTGTCCTACCCTCCCATGGCAGTGGGGTCCTATTGGAAACTAAGGGATATTAAGGCCTCCTTTTAATAGAGTAGCGAACCAAAGCATTAACACATAGTGAATACATGAACTCCTCAAACTACGGTCATCACCGGTAATGGTCCCGATTATTGTCACTTCGGAGTTAACGGATCATAACACATAATAGGTGACTATAGACTTGCAAGATAGGATCAAGAACTCACATATATTCATGAAAACATAATAGGTTCAGATATGAAATCATGGCACTCGGGCCCTAGTGACAAGAGCATAGCAAAGTCATATCAACATCAATCTCAGAACATAGTGGATACTAGGGGTCAAACCCTAACAAAACTAACTCAATTACATGATAAATCTCATCCAACCCATCACCGTCCAGCAAGCCTACGATGGAATTACTCACGCACGACGGTGAGCATCATGAAATTGGTGATGGAGGAAGGTTGATGATGACGATGGAGACGGATTCCCCTCTCCGGAGCCCCGAACGGACTCTAGATCAACCCTCCCCAGAGAGTTTAGGGCTTGGCGGCGGCTCCATATCGTAAAACGCGATGAATACTTATCTCTGATTTTTTTTCTCCCCGAACACGAATATATGGAGTTGGAGTTGAGGTCGGCGGAGCGTCAGGGGGCCCACGAGGCAGGGGGCTTGCCCAGGGGGGAGGCGCACCCCCACCCTCGTGGACAGGGTGTGGGCCCCCTGACGTGGATTCTTCTTCCAGTATTTTTTTATATATTCCAAAAATAATCTCCGTTGATTTTCAGGTCATTCCGAGAACTTTTATTTCTTCACAAAAATAACACCATGGCAATTCTGCTGAAAACAGTGTCAGTCCGGGTTAGTTCCATTCAAATCATGCAAGTTAGAGTCCAAAACAAGGGCAAACGTGTTTGGGAAAGTAGATACGACGGAGACGTATCAACTCCCCCAAGCTTAAACCGTTGCTTGTCCTCAAGCAATTCAGTTGATAAAGTGAAAGTGATAAAGAAAAACTTTTACAAACTCTATTTGCTCTTGTTGTTGTAAATATGTAAAGCCGGCATTCAAGTTTTCAGCAAAGATTATGAATTAACCATATTCACAATAACATTTAGGTCTCATGTTTACTCATATCAATGTCATAATCAACTAGCGAGCAATAATAATAAATCTCGGATGACAACACTTTCTCAAAACAATCATAATATGATATAACAAGATGGTATCTCGCTAGACCTTTTTGAGACTGCAAAACATAAATGCTGAGCACCTTTAAAGATCAAGGACTGACTAGACATTGTAATTCATGGTAAAAGAGACCCATTCAAGTCATACTCAATGTAAACTAACAGTAATGGATGAAAATGACAGTGGTGCTCTCCAACTGGTGCTTTTTAATAAGAGGATGATGACTCAACATAAAAGTAAATGGATAGGCCCTTCGCAGAGGGAAGCAGGGATTTGTAGAGGTGCCAGAGCTTGATTTTGAAATAGAGATGAATAATATCTTGAGCGGTATACTTTCATTGTCAACATAACAACCGAGAGATCTCGATATCTTGCTACACACATTATAGGCAGTTCCCAAGCAGAATGGTAAAGTTTATACTCCCCCACCACCAACAAGCATCAATCCATGGCTTGCCCGAAACAATGGGTGCCTCCAACTAACAACAATCCTGGGGGAGGTTTGTTTGCAATTATTTTGATTTGATTTGAGCATGGGACTGGGCATCCCGGTGACCAGCCATTTTCTCGTGAATGAGGAGCAGAGTCCACTCCTCTTGAGAATAACCCGCCTAGCATGGAGGATACAAACAGCCCTAGTTGATACATGAGCTATTCGAGCATACAAAATAGAATGTTTATTTGAAGGTTTAGAGTTTGGCACATACAAATTTACTTGGAACGGCAGGTAGATACCGAATATAGGAAGGTATGGTGGACTCATATGGAATAACTTTAGGGTTTATGGAATTGGATGCACAAGCAGTATTCTCGCTTAGTACAAGTGAAGGCTAGAAAGAGACTGGGAAGTGACCAGCTAGAGAGCGACAACATTCATGAACATGCATTAAAATTAATCAACACGAAATGCAAGCATGAGTAGGATGTAAATCACCATGAACATAAATATCGTAGAGGCTATGTTGATTTTGTTTCAACTACATGCGTGAACATGTGCCAAGTCAAGCCACTCGAATCGTTCAAAGGAGGATACCACCCCATCATACCACATCACAACCATTTTAATAGCATGTTGGCATGCAAGGTAAACCATTATAAACTCCTAGCTAATTAAGCATGGCATAAGCAACTACAATCTCTAATTGTCATTGCAAACATGTTTCTTTCATAATAGGCTAAATCAGGAACGATGAACTAATCATATTTACAAAAACAAGAGAGGTCGAGTTCATACCAGCTTTTCTCATCTCAATATGTTCATCATATAATCGTCATTATTGCCTTTCACTTGCACGACTGAACGGTGTGGATAATAATAATAGTGCACGTGCATTGGACTAAGCTGGAATCCGCAAGCATTCAATTCAAGAGAGAAGACAAGGTAATATGGGCTCTTTGTTAGATCAACAATAATGCATATGAGAGCCACTCAACATTTTAATCATGGTCTTCTCCTCTCGACCCCCAAAGGAAAGAAAAGAAACAAAACTATTTACACGGGAAAGCTCCCAACAAGCAAAAGAAGAACGAGAAATCTTTTTGGGTTTTCTTTTTAATTACTACTACTACAGGCATGGAAAGTAAACTAACTAAAAACTACACTTATTTTTTTGCTTTTTCTTAAGGTTTTTCAAACACACAAGAAAATAAACTAGCATGGACGATACAATGAAAAAGTATGAGCACTGACAACTAGCATGAGTGTGTGAACATGAATGTAATGTCGGTGAGAGATACGTACTCCCCCAAACTTAGGCTTTTGGCCTAAGTTGGTCTATGCCCATGGATCAAAGTTGTTGCTGGGGTTGTACTGAGATGCAGCGGCAATTGCCTGATGAGCTGCAGCTTGGAGGCGAGCTGCCTCCGCCCTCCTCTCACACTCGGTCGCCTCCTCCCTAGTTATAACATATCTCCCTTTTGCCTGAAAGTCAAAGAAAGCAGGAGCAGGGAGAGCGACGTGATAGGTGCGTCGTCTGTCGAAGATTAGTCGGTACTAGAGGAACTGATTGTTCCTCTCAACAAACTGATGATGAACCATGGCATTATAACCTAAATAAGTAGGAGGCAACTCAATATCATCTCCATGAATGGGTATCTCAAGAAAATCAGCTAAACGGGTTGCATAAACTCCACCAAAGAAATCTCCATTAATTTTGTTATTATGCAACCTACGTGAAACAATGGCCCCCAAGTTATATTGTCTATCTCCTAATACAGCACTCTTGAGAACACTAAGATCTGGAACACACATGTGACATGCTTCATCCTTACCATTTATGCATCTACCTATAAAGAGAGCAAAATAATGTATAGCAGGAAAATGAATGTTCCCTATGGTAGCTTGCGTGATTTCCCTAGATTCCCCCACAGTGATACTAGCAAGAAAATCCTTATATTCTGATTTACAAGGTTCACTAACATTACCCCACTATGGGAGTTTACAAGCAGTATTAAAATCTTCTAAGTCCATGGTATAATATTTATCATAAAGATCAAATAGGAGAGTTTGAGAATGCGTGATGATGTAAATTTAAACCTTCTCACAAAGGAATCAGTGAGGTAGTAGTACTGACGGCACTTATCTGCCTCGAAGCTCTCAAGATCAGCATTACGCACGTATGCGTCAAATTCCTCCTTGATTCCTGCTCGAACCATGAAGTCCTCTGACGGCCATTCACAAGGCCGCACTTGGGCATCTCTTGGTAGTTCATTGTCCGGCTCGCGTATTGCGGGCCTTGGGCCTTGCTTCCTTGAGGAACCACCTTGGTACATTTTCCTAAAACTATTTCTTCTTCTGAAAAATTCCTGAATTTTTTAGTAACTCAAAAATAAAAGTGAACCAAACTCAACAAGATTAATAGCAACTATTCCTACACGTGCCTAGAGGCCATATCATGCATTAAAACTACTTTTGACCACATAAATTTGACATGCAAGCTCAAGAACAAGGTCACCTAAGCAGCAAAAATTTGCAATGAAAAAAGCACTAGAACAAAAACTAATTGGACCATTGGAGGAGTCACATACCAAAGAACAATCCCCCAAAGAAGTTATGTGAATGGAGCTTTGATCAAGGAGATCGAAAATGGCAGCAAGATGAGCAAGAACTCGGGCTAGAGCTGACTAGTGATTTTTTTGGGAGGAAGAAGAAGTGTGTGGTGGCTGGAATAAGTGGAGGGGACCCACATGGGGTCCACGAGGCAGGGATGTGCCTAGGGGGGTGGGCACGCCCTCCACCCTCGTGGGCACGTGGCTGCTCCCCCTGCTGTGTTCTCAGTGCCAGATATTCTCAAATATTCTACAAAAAATCATATTTAAATTTCAGGGCATTTGGAGAACTTTTATTTTCGGGGTATTTTTTTATTGCATGGATAATTCAGAAAACAGACAGAAAAATACTATTTTTCTTTATTTAATATAAATAACAGAAAGTAAAAAAAGGTACAGAGAGTTGTGCTTTCTAACTTCATCCATCTCATGCTCATCAAAAGGAATCCAATAACAAGGTTGATCAAGTCTTGTTAACAAACTCTTTTCGAATAACATGAAACCGAAGGATTTTCGAATAACACTAGGTTACCTCAACGGGGATATGCACGTCCCCAACAATAAGAATATCATATTTTTCTTGACAATAGGAAGAGGAAATTTAAAACCTCCAATAGTGATTGTTGAAATTTTTCCAATAGAATTGATACTGTGGACTTGAGGTTGTTTCCTCGGAAAGTGTACCATATGCTCATTACCATTAACATGAAAAGTGACATTGCCTTTGTTGCAATCAATAACAGCCCCTGCAGTATTCAAAAAGGGCCTTCCAAGAATAATAGACATACTATCGTCCTCGGGAATATCAAGAATAACAGAGTCCGTTAAAGTAGTAACGTTTGCAACCACAACAGGCACATCCTCACAAATACCGACAGGTATAGCAGTTGATTTATCATCCATTTGCAAAGATATTTCAGTAGATGTCAACTTATTCAAATCAAGTCTACGATATAAAGAGAGGCGCATAACACTAACACCGGCTCCAAGATCACATAAAGCAGTTTTAACATAGTTTCTTTTAATGGAGCATGGTATAGCTGGTACTCCTGGATCTCCTAGTTTCTTAGGTCTTCCACCTTTAAAAGTATAATTAGCAAGCATGGTGGAAATTTCAGCTTCCGGTATCTTTCTCTTGTTTGTAACAATTTCCTTCATATACTTAGCATAAGGATTCATTTTAAGCATACCAGTCAAACACATACACAAAAAAGATAGGTCTAATCATTTCAGCAAAGCGCTCAAAATCCTCATCATCCTTTTTCTTGGATGTTTTAGGAGGAAAAGGCATGGGTTTCTGAACCCATGGTTCTCTTTCTTTACCGTCCTTCCTAGCAACAAAGTCACTCTTATCATAACGTTGATTCTTTGATTGTGGGTTATCAAGATCAATAGCAGGTTCAATCTCTACATCATTATCATTGCTAGGTTGAGCATCAACATGAACATCATCATTAACATTATCACTAGGTTCATGTTCATTACCAGATTGTGTTTCAACATCAGAAATAGAAATATCATTGGGATTCTCAGGTGTGTCAACAACATGTTCACTAGAAGCATGCAAAGTCCTATCATTTTTCTTTTTCTTCCTCTTAGAAGGACTAGGTGTATCAACATTATTTCTCTGAGAATCTTGCTCAATTCTCTTAGGATGGCCCTCGGGATACAGAGGTTCCCGAGTCATTTTACCACCTCTAGTCATAACTCTAACAGCATTATCATTCTTCTTATTATTTAATTCATTGAGCAAATCATTCTGAGCCTTAAGTACTTGTTCTACTTGAGTGGTAACCATAGAAGCATGTTTACTAATAAGTTTAAGTTCACCTTTAACACTAGCCATATAATCACTCAAGTGTTCAAGCATATCAGCATTGTGTTTCAGTTGTCTACCAACATAAGCATTGAAATTTTCTTATTTAACCATAAAGTCGTCAAACTCATCCAAGCATTGGCTAGCAAGCTTAGTAAATGGAATTTCACATTTATCAAATCTATAGTGAGAATTAACCTTTACTACCTGTGTCAGGTTATCAAGACCATGTATTTCTTCAATAGGTGGTAAATTCTTAACATCTTCAGCTTTAATACCTTTTTATTTCATAGATTTCTTTGCCTCTTGCATATCTTCAGGACTGAGAAATATAATACCCCTTTTCTTCGGAGTTGGCTTAGTAGTTGGTTCAAGAAGTGCCCAATTATTTTCATTAGTCAGCATATTATTCAATAGCAATTCAGCTTGATCAACAGTTCTTTCCCTGAAAACACAACCATCACAACTATCCAGGTGGTCTCTAGAAGCATCGGTTAGTCCACTATAAAAGATATCAAGTGTTGGGGATATTACTACTAGACGTAAACCGGCCAGGAATAGCCGGATTAACTCCAAGAAGATCAGAAGCCCATGATGACGTAAGGATGGTGGCGCTTTACGAAGGCCCAAGGCCCAAAGGCGAGTTAAGACCTGTAGATGTGAACCGACTTTATCATATAACTTGCATTTTAAGATAGGAAGGATAGAGACCGAGCCGGACACGTTTATGATCCGTCCTCGGGACTTTGTAAACCGGTGGGCATCAACCTATGTATATAAAGGGACGACCCGACAGCGATTTAGGGACAACAGACAACAACTCGAGAGCCAGGCAAAGTGGATTCGCTCCCTGGTCATCGAAACCCTAGCAATACCAACACAACTAGACATGGGCTTTTACCTTCATCGAAGGGGCCGAACTAGTATAAAAACCCTCGTGTCCCTTGTCCGGTTTAACCCCTTTAAGCTAACCCGTAGCGATGGCTCCACGACCAAGTCCTTTCACGAGGACATCTGCCGTGACAAACCCACGACAGTTGGTGCCCACCGTGGGGCTATCGCACGACGGTTTCGAGTTCTTGAAGGGCAGCTTCGAAGGACTCAAGGGATACGTTGTGGGCCAGATGACGAAGAGTCATCGCGGCAAGCTCTACATCGACAATGCGGGATGGGGTCCCAAGGCTGGTTCAATTGAATACGGGTACCGGGTCCCCTTTGGCGGAATTCACGTCTTCATTGGCAAGATCGGCGAACCGGACCCTGAGCCGGACACCTGCACCGACATCATCGAGACGGCTCAGGGTGCAAGCCCTACCCCAGTTCAGCCCGCACCAAGGCATGTTTTTGTAGGTGTCATCCATGGAGCGGAATATGAGGATGGACCGGCATCTGATGGGGAAGCCGTTGTCCGTTCTGATGACGAGTCTTCTACCAGAGAAACTGAGTCGCTGTATCAGCTGCAGGACGGATGGATTAGTGGGAGTTCCAATGGCAACAGTGTTCCGGACCACCTCGATCTGCCAAACCAGGTCACGGTCTTCATGGCCGGTACACAACCAGCACATGACTCTTCTACCACCGCAGCAATGTTCTCCGGTTCAGCAACAGCAACACCAGCAGGAGTAGGGGGCTCTGTGCCGCCTCCTGCTCAGGTTTTGTCTGATTTGTTCGACGCTTTGGCAACATTGATGGCCACGGAGGTGGACGCTGCAGCCCGAGATCAGCACAATGCGGAGATTGCAAAGGTGAAGGATCAGATAACTCAGGGTAAAGCGGACCTGGCAGCAGAGAACGCCAGGATGGCTACAGAACAGGCCGAGTTGGAAGCTCAGGCCTACCGGCTTAGGTTGGACCAGAATGCCTCAGATGAGGTCATGAGGAGGAGATACCGGTCACACCTCCCGCCGGGTTATGAGCCAAGAAATCTCTTCAACACACCAGGAGCCGGAACCAGTAACCATCCAGTGGTAAACTGGACGGAGGCACCGAAAACAGGAGCGTCAGTTCAGCCGGGCACGATGAACCCGCCTCGTTAGAACAACGTTGTGCCGCAGTATGTTCTGACGCCCCCGGGGCATTACTCCAACCCGTTGGATAACATTGTGGCCGCCGCTTCACGATTGGCAGCCCTCCCAACTGACGGCGAGTCACCAGTGACGATTGAGGCACGACGGACTAGAGAGCTCCTTCAAACAGCTTTAAACCAGCAGCAGGCTTATTCGCATAGTCGCGAGAGGATTCATTCCACCCCCCGTCCAAGTTGGAGCTACAGAAGGCACATTGAGGATGAACCGGCCGTATCAAGCAGTGCACGTCACTGTAACTCGCCGCGACGGCACAACCCGGCAGGTGGTGGTGCTAATGTGTAGGATGTGGTGGATCATGGTCGTGCACGTCGAGAAGCCGAGTTAGCAGCTCTGCACGCAGCTCATCAACCTACTCCAGTTCGCCCTACCACTTCAGTAGAGCCAGGCGTGGCCTTCGGTTCTTTAGGGGTGCCGTGTCTTACCCCCGCTTTGCGTGATGTGCGACTGCCCAAGGATTTTAAAGGCCCTCGTAAGGTGCCCAATTACACCACCGATTTACAACCGGAGTCATGGGTGGAGAGTTATGAGATGGCGATGGAGATGTTGGACGTGGATGAAGCGGTGTGTGCTAAATACTTCACCATGATGTTGGAGGGGACAGCTCGAACTTGGTTAAAGAGCTTACCAGCTAACTCTGTCAGGTCATGGGCTGAGTTAAAACACCGGTTTATCCAGAATTTCAAAGATACATGTAAGCAGCCTATGTCAATTGTGGACCTAGCCGCTTGTGTTGAAGAGGAGGGGGAGTCTACAACGCATTGGGTAAAGCGAGTCTCGGCTATTTTGCATTCATCAGACCGCATTAATGCAGACACAGCAGTTTTGACGTTGGAGGGCAACTGCCGGTTTATGCCATTAAAATTGAAGCTAGGGACGCTCAAGCATCACTCCAATGACATGTCAACCCTTATGGCTGCTATGGTGAAATATGCCGATTCAGATAGTACCAAAGACCTTGAGTCTGAGGATGACAAACCGGGGAAAGGGAAAAAGAATGGCAATACCAAGGGGCAGCAGCACAATCCGGCAGGTCATGGGAATAATGGTAAGCACAAGGCAGACAATAGTTTGGACTTTGTGGCTAACACCAATGCTCAGGACAATGGTCATCATCGTAAGGGAAAACAGCCCCAGAGGGGCGGAGGGTCAGGCCCCAATCTGGAGCGCCTGTTAAATCAACCTTGTCCAAAGCACGGATCGAAGGAAAGGCCAGCTTCACATCTTTGGAAGGATTGTTTCATTATGCGGGAGTTCAAGAATTCCAATATGTTTCAATATGACAATGGCCCGCCCGGCGGTTTAGGAGGCAGTTTTCATGGGCCGGGTTATGGAGGTGGCAGCTCCGGTTTAGGATTCCAAGGCAATCAAATCGGACATGGCCATCAAGGGAACCAGGGCAATCAAGGAGGTTATAACCATCAGGGGAATCAGCAGTAGCAGTCGGGTTATCAGAGCAATCCGAAGCAGTTGAATAGTGGGAAGTATCATGTCTTTACCACTAGCTTGTGTAAACGCGATCAGAAGCTTCACAAGAGGGCAGTAAACTTTGTTGAACCGGCGGTGCCTCAGTATCTGCTCTGGTTTGAGCAGCCCATTTTATGGAGTAGAGAGGATCACCCACCCCGGGTTGATAATCCGGGTCATCTGGCCTTAGTGGTGGCACCTCAAGTTGGGGGTATAAGTTCACCAAGGTGCTTATGGATGGGGGAAGCAGTATCAATATTCTTTACTATGATACCTTCCACCGTATGGGGTTGACAGATAAGAATCTTAAACCGTCGAACACCATTTTTCATGGTGTGGTGCCCGGTAAGTCTGCATTTCCAGTGGGCAAGATAGCCCTAGAGGTGGCTTTTGGAGATGATCATGATTCAAGGTCAGAAACATTGACTTTTGAGGTGGTGAAAATCAAGAGTCCGTATCATGCCATGTTCGGGCGTTCGGCTTATGCTAAGTTCATGGCGAGGCCGTGTTATGTTTATTTACAGCTTAAGATGCTGGGTCACAAGGGGACCATCACAGTACATGGGAGCAGGAAGATCGCTTTGGAGTGTGGAGAGGGTGATGCGGCTTACGCTGAGTCAATTTGTGCCACAGAGGAGCTAAAGTTTTATAAAGACAAGGTTGATCCGGCGGACATGACTTCTTTGAAAAAACCAACTACAGAGCACGATCCGGCATTGAAGTTTAAATCGGCTACAGACACTAAGATGGTTGATTTTGTTCCTGGTGATTCATCCAAGCAGTTCAGCACCAGCACTAACCTGGATCCCAAATAGGAAAGCACGCTCATCGAGTTCATCCGTGAGAACCGGGACATCTTTGCATGGAAGCCTTCTGACATGCCAGGTGTACCGAGGGAACTCGCTGAGCACACACTTAATATCGATCCTAAGTTTAAACCGGTCAGGCAGTTTCTCCGTCGCTTCAATGAAAGAAAGGCGTAAGGCTATTAGTGAGGAGGTAGCTCGGCTGTTGGCCGCAGGGTTTATCGTGGAAATCTTTCACCCGGAGTGGCTAGCTAATCCGGTGCTAGTCCTTAAGAAAAATGGCACTTGGCGTATGTGTGTGGACTACACAGACTTGAACAAGGCTTGTCCAGCTGATCCCTTTGCCCTCCCTCATATTGATCAGATTATTGATGCTACGGCAGGTTGTGACCGTTTGTGTTTTCTGGATGCTTATTCTGGTTACCATCAGATCAAAATGGCAATTAAGGACCAGGAGAAGACAACTTTTATAACTCCCTTTAGAGCCTTCTGCTATGTCTCTATGCCCTTTGGGCTCAAGAGTGCCCAGGCGACTTATCAGCATTGCGTCCAGAATTGTCTTCATAAGCCGATTGGGCACAATGTTCATGCATATGTGGATGATATTGTGGTAAAGTCCAGGAAGGAGGAAACATTGATAGATGACTTGAGAGAAACTTTTGACAACCTCGGGTTTATAAGATGATGCTTAATCTGGACAAATGTGTCTTTGGTGTTTCGGCAGGCAAGCTCCTGGGTTTCCTGGTGTCTAACAGGGGCATTGAGGTTAACCCGGAGAAGATTACAGCTATCACCTCTCTAGCTAAACCGGCGTGTATCAACGACGTTCAGCGTCTGGCGGGCCGGATTGCAGCTTTGAGCCGGTTTATCAGTCGTCTTGGGGAGAAGGCTATCCCTTTATATCAGATGCTAAAGAAAACGGATGACTTTGTCTAGAGCGATGCGGCGGATAAAGCGTTTGAAGATTTGAAGAGGCAGTTAACTAAACCGCCTGTCCTTGCGGCTCCGGTTGATAAAGAGCCTTTACTGCTATATGTGGCTGCTAATGCCCGGGCTGTTAGTGTGGCTATTGTTGTGGAGCGCAAGGAGGCTGGAAAGGAGTATCCGGTTCAATGGCCGGTTTATTATATCAGTGAGGTGCTTATCAAATCAAAGCAGAGATATCCGCATTGGAAGAAGCTGGTGTATGGAGTTTTTATGGCAAGCCGGAAGCTCAAGCATTATTTTCAGGGTCATCGTATCACAGTGGTTAGTTCAGCCCCTTTGGGAGACATCATCCAAAACAGAGAGGCGACTGGCCGGATTGCCAAGTGGGCTACTGAGCTTGGACCTCATGGGGTCAAGTATACACCTCGCACAGCGACCAAATCTCAAGCACTCGTGGATTTCATCAACGATTGGACAGAGTTGTAGGCACCAGAGGAAAAGCCAGACAACACTTATTGGACTATTCACTTTGATGGGTCCAGGCAATTGGAGGGCTCGGGGGCTGGAGTCATAGTAACTTCCCCACGAGGTGACAAATTTTGTTATGTTCTCCGCTTAATGTTCCCTTGCACTAACAATGCAGCTGAGTATGAGGCCTTACTCCACGGTCTTTGGATGGCTAAGGAGATGAACTTAAGCCGGGTTAAGTGCTTCGGTGACTCGGACCTGGTGGATCAATAGGTATCTGGCACCTGGGATTCTAAGGACCCACTCATGGCTGCATATCGACGAGAAGTGGACATAGTGTCTGGTCATTTCAAGGGTTATCAAGTTGACCATATAGACTGGCGAAAGAATGAAGCAGCGGACGCTTTAAGTCATCTAGGCTCTCAGCGTAAACCGGTGCCACCTAATGTTTTCCTCGACGTACTGCATAATCCGTCGGTCAAGATACCCACAGAGGAGGAGTTGGCTATTCCTGACCCGAAGGCCCAGTTGGTGGCGGCTTTGCATGTTATACCGGATTGGACAATCCCGTACTTGGCATACATGAACCGGGGCGAGTTACCGGAAGATGAAACCTTGTCCCGGCAGATAATCCGGCGATCCAAGTCAATGACCATTATCAATGGGGAGTTACATCGTTACAGCGTCACAGGAGCAATTCAGCTTGTGTGTCTCCTCAAGAGGGTTGTGAGATTTTGCGAGAAATCCACGAAGGAGATTGTGGTCACCACGCCGGTTCAAAATCCTTGGTGGCTAAGGCTTTTCTCCACGACTTCTATTGGTTGACGGCTCATGCTGATGCCGAGGACTTAGTCAAAAGGTGTGACGGTTGTCAGAAATTTGCACGCTACGCTCATGTTCCGGCTTAGGAATTGAGAATGATTCCAATTACTTGGCCGTTTGCAACTTGGGGGCTCGATATGGTTGGGCCCTTTAAGAGGTCCAAGGACAAAAAGACCCACCTGTTAGTGGCAGTTGACAAGTTTACCAAGTGGGTAGAAGCAGAGCCAGTCAGTAAGTGTGATGCAGCCACGGCGGTTCAATTCATTAAAAAGGTGATATTCTGGTTTGGTTTTCCACACAGTATCATAACTGATAATGGTACTAATCTGTCCAAGGGTGATATGGAGGAATTTTGTCAACATGAGCACATCCGGCTTGATGTAGCGTCAGTGGCTCACCCCCAGTCTAATGGTCAAGCAGAGAGGGCAAATCAAGAAATTTTAAGAGGTATCAAACCCCGGCTTATGGTTCCTTTAAAGCGGACGCCGGGTTGTTGGGTGGAGGAGTTACCTTCTATATTATGGAGTATCAACACCACACCAAACAGATCTACGGGTTACACGCCTTTCTTCATGGTTTATTGGAGCAGAGGCGGTTCTCCCTACTGACATCCGTCATGACTCACCCCGTGTGACGGCTTATGTTGAAGCTGTGAATGAGAAAGCACGTCAGGACTCACTGGACCTGTTAGATGAGGAGCATGATTTAGCAGCAGCGCGTTCGGCGATTTATCAACAATATCTCCGACGTTATCACAGCCGCCGGGTTAAGACCAGAACTTTTCAAGAAGGCGATCTGGTGCTCCGGCTCATCCAGGATCAGACTGATATGCACAAGTTATCCCCACCTTGGGAAGGACCTTTTGTGGTCAGCAAAAATCTGCACAACGGGTCATACTACCTCATCGATGTTCGAGAGCACAAAGACTCACGCAAATCGGAGGAGGAGACTCAGCGGCCATGGAATATAGCTCTTCTCCGGCCTTACTATACTTGAGACACAGGCTCTTCTTATGTACATACTTCTGACAATGTATATATTATATAATAAGCCGGAGCCTCAGTTAAAGCGGGGTCTCTGTTCTTTTCTACATCATGTGTGGTTCCATGGGGGCTTCTACTTACAAAGCGGAGTTTTATTAACCCGACCCATAAGGCCACACAGATATAAAGGGAATCACTAGGGGGCTTGGTCGTATTCGAACCATAGCTACACCTCTTGATCGGTTTAAAACCAAAAAGGGATATCACTAGGGGGCTTGGTTGTCTTCACACCATAGCTACACCTCTTGATAGGCTTAAAGCCAAAAGGAAATTATGTGGAACTCAAGAGAGTTTGTTGCATCAAGCACAACTCAAACATGGGTAACCACTGAGCATAGCTCAAATATTACATGAGGGCTCCTTGCTTCTCAAAGAACAACGAGCTTGCACCCTTGTAATAGGCTATCAAGCCAGGCTTGGAAGCCAGGTGTATTCACCTAAAACCCCGGGTTATCCTGCCTCTTTAAGTAAGCCACTCCATCCAGGTAAACCTGGTATGACCCATCGAACGTTTGACAAGTCAATCTCATAGACCCTGAACTTGTCAAAGTTAAAACGGTGATTGGTTAAAGATTGAGGTCCATCTTAAAAGGCTTTGCAAAATGGTTTAACTCAGCAGCCTGGCAGCCCATGAAAAGCCTCGATTTAGGGCCTGGCAGCCCATGAAAAGCCTTATCTATTTCTTTTTTGGATTTGTTGTTTTTGATATCTTTTGATAAGGGATTTATGAATATTCTGATACACCGGTGTTTATTACAACCCGGCGTGGCTTTCAACGCTCAGTTGTCAGTACATGATCAGTTCTAAACCGGCAGTAAGTTGCTCTGGTCTGGTTTTGGCTATAGGTCACCAACATTATACAATCCGGTGGTAATTATCAACCGGTATGGTTTTTATATGAACCAGCAAGAGGGAAAGGAGCCGTCAACCCTACAGATGGGTATTTTCACTCCTACTATACCAACAGTTGGTCAGCCAACGAAGATATATCACAGGTATCATTTATTTTATATCTGGTTAATACAAATCATGGTTGTCCATCCAAGCTATGTATATATTTTTGGGCATCATGACCAGTCCAGTGGTAAACCACTAGGACACTTTCAAGTTCTTATGTGTAGGAACATAAATCATAATGGGCTATGCATAAATAGATCCCAAAGGCAGGGCAAGTTTCCAGTATCAAGCAAAACAAACATGCTCGATGGCATGGCAGATAAGGTGTTCATGTTATCCTATTACAAGGCATTTTCAACACCCCAAAATTGAATAAGTGATTTCAAACAAGGGGCAGACTGCAGCTGTTAAACCGGCCACCGGTTTAGGATTCCTCATCAGGACGGCTTGACGATTGAGGGTCATCTTGCGCGGTCACATTCTCTTCATCCCTCCCCAGACGCTGGAAATCAACCGTTGACCAATCAATTCCGGTTAAGACTTGAAAAACGGCCTCTTCATAGATAAGGTTGGAGGGGTCAATGTCAGGAGCATAAGTATCCTTACGGATTGGTGGCACAAGATCTTCAACATTATGGATCAACGCGGGCTGTCTTTTTCCCTCAGCATCATAAACCAGTTGAAAATGAGATAGATCTATGTCCTCCGTCAGTTTGCTTGCTATCGGTCGCATCTCCTTTGTCAACCTTCGGAGATCGTCGTTATTGAAGTCTGTGTCGGCGTTCTGGGAACGGGGGTCCCCAGACTTGCCTGCCTGCGGCCTGCGGCGTGGCTCAAGGGGGGGCAGCACGGCCCATCTTCATCAACACAGACCCAAGACCCTCGCAAGGGGCCAAGCCTCGCGGGGCGGACGACACGGAGCTTCCTCAGGCACGGCCTCATTAGGCTGGCTCACGAGGAGGCGGAGAGATCAAGGCGGGGTACCTCACGAGGTGCCCGTGACGCAAGCCATGACGACCAAGGCCGCCAGGCGGGTGCCAGCCCGCCCAGTGTCCTCCTTTCCTCTTTGGTGCAAAGGGGGCAAGCGCAGCCGCGGAGTACCGAGGCATCAGGCAAAGGTTGCCATTTCGGTGCAACGAGACCAAGAACAGGAAGACTGCAAGACGGAGGTCATCGTGGAGCCCAGGACGGCGTCACCACGAGAGCTTTGTGCAGGCGAAGACTACTTTTGTTACGGTAGCTAGTACTAGCTGTCCCCCTTCAAATTAGCCCGCCATTGTTGGCTCCCTTCCCGCTCGATATTTGGGAAGAGGACCAGGGCCTCTATAAATAGGACCAGCCACCCACAGAGGAGAGGGGGTTCGATCAGAGAGAGAGAGAAGGGTGGCTGAACTCCTCCCAGCAGTTCATCGCCCCAGCCAAGAACAGACCCTCGCGAGGCTGTTCTTCCTTGTATCATTCATCATCATCAGCCCAAGAGGCAATCCACCACGCCACAAACTGGAGTAGGGTATTACACCACAACGATGGCCCGAACCAGTATAAACCTTGTGTCTCTTGTGTTGTTCTTTCCATAGCTTAGATCTTAGCGAGGCGGAGGGGTGCAGGTAGGTAGGAAGCGAAATCTCCGCGCGCACCCCAGTGTTCGAACCTCAAGGGTCTGCCGGAACCCAAAATCCGACATTTGGCGTGCCAGGTAGGGGTGCACCGGAATTCATCTTCCACCACCCCGTTCTCCTCCGACCATCGCACCCATGTCTGACGCTCGTCGGGCCCGCGCCGAGTGCCGGGCTGCTCTCGCTTCCCGCGTCGCCCAGACGGCTCCTGTCGGCGGGCGTCCTCACCGTTCCCCGTCACCTGCCGTCAATGCCGCCACCGGCCCGGCGGGGGACGAGCAGCAAGCATTGTCTCAGCATCCGTCCGTGCGGCAAGACGGCCGCACCGCAACTCCCTCGCTCCCCCCGGCTGGTTCTTCGTCCCACGCGCTCCGCGCACCCATGGAGGCTCGAGCTGCGCTCATCGCGGCGAACGAGCTCCTGCGCTACCGCCCCGTCGACGACGTCTACGAAGAATGGCTCGACCGCGTCGTCAAGCTCGTCCGCGCCGCAGGGGGCTCTCCTGCGCCGTCCGTTCTGCTGCACCGCACCCCGCCCCGCGCGGGCGACGAAGCTCCGGCGGCGCCCCGGCCGCCTCCTCCTCAAGAAGGCGCCATGGCTCCAAGGCGCGTGGCCCCTGGGCGGAACCCACTCCGTCAGGTGCCAGCGCAGCAAGAGCAGAGCTGCCAGGAAGTCCCTCGCCCACAAGAAGCTGCCCGGGCGCTCCCTGCTCCAGCATGTCGCGACCATGCTCCTGCTCCCGCACGTCAAGACCCAGCTGCAGCGCGTGGGGACATGCAAGACCAAGCTCTCCGTCACCCAAGGCCTCCCGTGGCCACAGCAGGCTGCCGTGCCTTCACCGCCGAGGTACGCAGTGTCGCGTGGCCCGGCAAGTTCAAGCCAGACCTGCCTCCTCACTACGACGGCATGGCTGACCCTACGGAGTTCCTCCAGCTCTACGAGCTGGGCATCGAAGCTGCCAACGGAGACGAGAAGGTCATGGCGAACTGGTTTCCCATGGCGCTCAAGGACGGGGCCCGCACCTGGCTCCTGAACCCGGCTCCAGGCACGGTCTCCTCCTGGGACGAGATGCGCACCCGCTTCATCGCCAACTTCCAAGGTACTCGCGACCGGCCACCCGCCGTGAGCGACATGCGCCGCATCAAGCAACAACCCGGGGAGACCCTGCAGAAGTACATCCAGCGCTTCAACAACGCACGCCTCAAGATTCCCAGGGTGACTGAAGAGGCCATCATCTCAGCCTTCTCCGACGGCGTGCGTGATGTCAAGATGAAGGAGGAGCTGGCGATGCATGAAGACCTGTGCACTTCTTTGGAGCTGTTCAACTTGGCAACCAAGTGCGCCAAGGCTGAGGAAGGGCGTCTCTCCCTCCTCGAGCTGCCTGCCGCGGACCCGGAAGAGAAGAAGCCCAAGGCCAAGGATGTGAAGCGCAAGGGGGCTGCCGTGCTCGCGGCAGAACCAGACACCAAGCGGGGCAGAGGTCAGCCCGAGCCTTCCAAGGGCAGCCGGTACTGCGTGTACCACGACCTTCACACCCACAACACCAACGAATGTCAAGAGCTCCGAGCCGTGCGAGAAGGAAGGATCGGCCGTCGCCCCGACCGCGGTGACCGGGGGTACGGTCGAGGAGGAGGAAGGAACACAGGACGCTGGGAAGACCGTGGCCCATGCCAAGGGTGGCGCGATCAACCTCACGAGGATCGCTGGCAAGACCCGCCTCGCGAGGAAGACTGGAGGGGTCGGCCTCGCGAGGATCACCCGCAAGGCAACGCAGGCCTCCCTCCGCTGCCACCGCAATCAAGGAGAAATGAGGACCTCCACCAGGACGAGGAGGCTGGGGGCTTCCAGGAGCCACGCGCGATCGCCTGCATCCTGGGCGGGGCTCAAGCCCCAGCCTCTCAACGCATCTTCAAGCAGTTCGCCCGCAAAGTGAATGCAGTCCTCCCCAAGCTCGAAGCCACGCGCCCTCTCGGGTGGTCGGCGTGCGCCATCACGTTCAGCTCGGCATATCAGCTCAAGTGTGCGGCTACAGCCGGAGTCCTCCCGATGCTCTATTCCCCAATCATCAGCAACGTGGTGGTCACCAGGACCCTCATCGATGGCAGGGCAGGGCTCAACGTCCTGTCCATGGAAACATTCAACAATCTCCAAGTGCCCTACAGCCAGCTTCAGCCAACCAAGCCTTTCTCCGGAGTCACCGACGGCTCCACGGTCCCGATCGGGCAGGTCCGCCTCCCTGTCACCTTCGGGGCACGCGACAACTACCGCACCGAGCTCATCGACTTTGACGTCGCTCACATTCGCCTGCCGTACAACGCCATCCTCGGGTACCCAGCGCTGGCCAAGTGCAAGGCCGTAACTCACCATGGCTACAACGTCCTCAAGATGCCAGGAAGTGGCGGAGTCATCACAGTGCCCTGTGAAGAGAAGGATGCGGTGTGTTCCCTGGAACGAGCCTTTCAGTCCGCATCACTAGAAGACCCGGATCGCGGAAGCAGGAGGCTTCCCGAGACCGCCCCCAAGAAGAAGAAGACATCGTCCGGCCCGGCTCCTCAGGAGGCAGGCCCCTCTGGGCCCGTGCCTGCCCAGGGGGAACGTCCTTCCATCGCATAGGAAAGCGTGCCCAGCGCCCTCCTCAGGCAGGGCTCGGGGGCTCTCCCCTGGAGGGCCACCGACCTAGCTAGGGTCACGAGGGAGGCGCTTGGGCACCACATGGAGGCGTGTTTCGAAGCACGTTTCCCTCAAGAAGGAGTAAGGCAAGGAGAGCCAGACCCTTAGGAGTTCGTCAGCAAGGCCATTCAGGAGCTACAGGAGTCAAGAGTCATGAAAGGCGGCCGCCGTCTACCAGCAGTGGCTCCCCATCCAGGCGAGGATGGCGGGCTGCGCGTCTGCATCGACATATCAGGGCTCAACCGAGTCGCCTCTCTGGAGCGCCTCTGGCCCTCGCGAGTGGGGCGCTGCGGAGGTCCACCCCACAGCTACGTTCGCATGCCGTACGGCTTGCCGAACGCGGCTGCCACGTACCAGCGCCTCATGAGGGGCATCATGGAGGCACAAGAGGCCAGGCGTTCCGCAGCCCTGGCGGAGATGGAGATGGTCCGCGGGGAGCCGCCAGCACCTCCGGAGCCTCCCGAGGCCCCCGGGCCTGGGGGCTCGTGAGGATTGGCTTCCGTAGCCCACCGAGTCTGCTACACCAACACCCCTTCGTCCTCAACGTCATCAGGTGACATCTTTCAAGTTTCACTTCCAGCAGGGAGCGCCCCCCCCCCAGGGCTGCATTACTCCCAGGCTGCGTTGGTCCGTCCCTGCGGCATGTACCCCTTTTATTTCATGTTGTTAGCTTACCTTATTGGGGACGCCCCTCGGGCTGCATGATCCCCAAGTCGCTCGGGCCAGACCCAGCGGCTTGTATCCCATTTGCGTTTATTCCCAGTTATGCGTTATACCCACCATGTTAGATTATTTGATGCCGGTCCACGGCACCTCTTCTTCTCCATCCCGACCACTTGCACGTTAAAGGGGGGGTACCTGAGCTTCACGACTCAGGGCTCTTACTGGCTCTCCAGCCCTCACCCTCTGGCCTTGTGAACGGCATCGCGACCTGGCATACCAGCGACGGCTGAGACCAGCTCGAGGGCCGGGACCCGAGGACGTAGAGTGCCGACATCTAACCGAATTTGCAGGGACACATCACAAGATAAGGCCCAGTGCCAGGCGCAACTCGCCTAGAGGTAGGGCCCCGTGAGTCCCGCGCTGGCTCATGGGTGCCCGGATACACCTCGCCAGGCCCTACCGTGCCAGCCACATGTCAGGGCGGGGCTGTACACGCCCCGGGGGCTCCTCTCGAAGGGGGGCCCCCTCCCACGTACCAGTGGAAGCACCATGCTCCGCGCTGGCTGACGACACTGCCGAGGAGCGGCTATGCCCGTACACATACGGAAGCACTATGCTCCGCGCTGGTGATAAACAACTGAGGGTGGCCCCCGGGCCGCATCAACCTCAGGGAGCCCAGAGCTCAGTGTCTAGCCTCATCGCAACGCCTCCCCTCGGGAGTGCCGCGCGAGGGGGCTGGGCACGGGGGCTGCGCTTGGGTCACGCCCAGACGCACGCCGCCCAGCCAGGCCCCCCCGGGGCCTGGTTCATCGCGCGTCTCTCCCCGAGCGGAGCCAAGGTATGAAGGCTGTTTGAGCGTCAAGGGGGACTCCTGAGCATCGTGACTCCGGAGCCTAACTGGTCACATAGCCCCTCACTCCTTGGCCCCGTCCTGGTTTCCGATCGGGACTAACGCTGGGTGAGGTATGCGCGCGGCCGGGCTCTGCAGACGTAGAACGGTAGATCGACCCACTTCACACCTCCCTACTTGCTGTTCGTGCACCAAGGGGGACTCCTGAGCATCGCGACTCAGGAGCCTAACTTGTCACGTAGCCCCTCACTCCTTGGCCCCGTCCTGGTTTCCGGTCGGGACTAATGCTGGGTGAGGTACACGCGGGGCCAGGCTCTGCCGGCGTAGAACATAAGCAAGTAGGAAGGAAAAGCGCAAATTTCGAGGAATTCAAAAGCAAATATTACAGTCCACACTGTTATCTCAATGCCAAACGCAAGTTTAAACGCCTCCCCGAGGCATGATACATGTGCAGGAATTAAAGGCAGGACAGGAGCCACGACGGAGTCACTTGTCGGCGGAGGAGCAGCGCGGAATGGGTTCGCCTTACGGAGTAGTGGGGTCGGCAGCGCCTTGCTTCGGCTTGGTGCTGAAGGCCCGGAACTTCCCCAGCAGAGCCTCCGCGCGACCCTTCACGGCCTCGGCAGCGGCAGCGGCACGCTCGCCGCTTACTGGCTCCAGCAAGCTGTCGAGGTCGATGCCGGGATCGCAAAGGTAGATGTGGGTGAGGACCCACGTCAGTGCTGCAGAAGATAGGACACGCGCCTCGGCCTCAGCCGTGGGGCCAAGGCCAAGGGCAACATCTTCGAGAGCATGAACCAGGAAGGGAAGCAGCTTGGCGGGGCCGTCCTCGGCGCCAGCCAGCGGGCTATCCAGGCCGCTGTCGTAAAGCGTCCTCAACGAGGAGCGAGCCTTCGCCTCCATCTCCGTGAAGGCCACGCGGTCCTCAGCAAGAACCAGGGCCTCGTCGTCCAGCTCGGCCTTCCTCGCCCCCAACTCCTGCTCCAGCGTGCCTAGGCGGTTGCGGCGCTTCCTGAGCTTGGCCTCCCTCTCCTTGACGGCCGCCTCGCGAACCTTCACGCCTTGTTCCTGCTCTTGGCGAAGGCGGGCCTCTTTCGCGAGCTGGTCCCGCAGGCCTTGCAGCTTGTCCTCCAGCGCCTTGCAGCGACCACAGGCGTCGACCGCCTCCCCCAGGCTGCGTCACGAGCAGCCTTCGCCTCAAGAACGACCTGTTTGTCCTCATCGCAAGCCGTCGAGGCCTGGACCAGCGCCGCCCGAATCGAAGCGTCGGAGCGAACCCATCCTGAAGCCAGCTCCAAGCGCCCGGCCACCAAGCGAGGGTCGGCGCCAAGAAGATCCTGCCGCAGTCGGTCCAGCTCAGCAGCAGCATGGTCCAAAACGGCAGAAGGAGTCAGAGAGACAGTAGCCGGTGGAGTAGGAGGAGAAGGCGGCAGCGCGGCCACAGCGTCCTGAGGCGGAGTCTGCTGCGCCCCAACGGCTGAAGTGGCGGCGGCAGGCAAGGACACCTCGGGAGTCACATGGGCCGTGGGGGCTGAGCTTGCCCCAGCCGGCTCAGCCTGGCCTCGTGAGGACGACCGGGCAGGAGAAGCCCATGCGTCGCGGTCACCCTCCTTCGCGGGCAAAGGCGCTGCCATGGGTGGAACCTCAGGAGCTCCCTTCGGCTTCTTTGCTGCGGGCACCAGCCTATCCAAGAGATGCGGAAGTCAAGCCTCAGAAGCAGGACAAGAAATAAAGACAAGGATCAAACGCTTACGAGTCGTCGCCAGTGAGCTCGAGCGGCCTCCGGCCAAATTTGAAGCCTGAAAGCCGGCTGGAAGGGTCAACCTCGGGAAGCTTGGAAGCGGAAGGTGCGTCTGCGGTCCGCCTCGGGGCCGGGGTAGACCCGCAGGAGATCAACCCGGTCCTGTCCTTCTTCAGGATCGGGGGCAAGCTCCCACCGTCCTGCTCGCCATCATCCTCGTCGTCATCCTCGTCGTCATCGCTCGAAGAGAGGTGGAGAACGCGGGACCTGCGCCGGGAGAGGGGAGCCCTCAACTCTCCGTCAGTCGCCTCAGAGTCAGGCCCTGTCTCCCGCTCCCCTCCTTCCTCCTCTTTGCTGGAATCGTCGGAGGGCACGTCCACCAGTTCCTAGGGAGTTTCCATGGGCACAGGCCCATCCCCGTTGAAGACGGGCATGGACTCCACTACCTGCTCCCAGTCGTCGCAGAGGAACAAGGGCGTAGGAGCGCCCTCCAACCTCGCCACATCGCCCCCGACCAGAGATTGGAGGACCGCAGCCAGATCTCCATCGGCCCAGGCCGCGGGGCTCAGATGGGGCCTCCACATCGGAAGTGAGTACCGCCGAAGCGGAGCCAGCTGGTGCTCCAGGAATTCCCTCAGCAGCGACGCGCCAGTCAGCTTTGCCGCCGCCATGTTGGCCGGCCTCAGATCCGCGTCCATCTTCTCCAGCACCAGCTTCGCGCGGGGGTCCGCGAGCTCAGCTCGACCCCAATCGCTGGAGCTCGTGGGCTGCTCCGTGGGCAAGATCAGCCGAGGGTGGATGCGCCCAGCATCCACCAAGACCCACTTGCTCCTGAAGCCCTCAATCCTTTTCCCGGGGTTTGAGATGGCAATGGCGCCACCGTACGCGATGAAGCTCGCGCATGCGGAAGCAGGACCGCGAGAGGTCCGGAGGTAGAAGTAGTGGCGCAGCAAGGCCACTGAGGGTTGCACCGCTACGTGAGCCTCGCAGTAATAGGCGAAGATTGCCAGGAGAAGGACGGAGTTGGGGTGGAGATGTAGAGCCTGTAGCTTGTAATGGCGGAGGACGGAGAAGAAGAACTCAGAGAAGGGAGGCACCAGGCCGGCGGCAATGGCACTTACGAAGAACGGATAGAAGGTGCTCCCTTGGCCTTCCGGGGTGGCGGAGCCGGCCTTGAGCGCCTTCGCCCCGCTGATGCCCTGCGCCGCCGCCATCCGGCGCAACCGGGCAAGGCTCGCCTCCGACACGTTTGGCGAGTCCAAGGCAGACGAGGACCAAGCTCCGGCCGGGGACTGACGAGCCGCCATGGCTTCCTAGGTCACGCGGTCGGAGTAGATCTGGAGATTTTGGAGGAAGGAAGGAGAGGCGTAAGAAAGGCGATCTGAGCAGCAACCAGAGAAAGCAAAAAAGCGAAGCCTGGGCAGATGCCGCTCCCTTATCAACTCGCGCAGTTGCTGAGGTGCCCACGTCCAGTCAACCACCACGCGGCGCCCAAGGCCGCAGGCTGTTAGGGCCTGCGGCGCTTCGCTCTTGCCCTTCCGCCTCCCTGCTCGGCCAAGTCCGGGCGCGCCTTGGGCCCAGGGGCTACTGTCGGCGTTCTGGGAACGGGGGTCCCCAGACTTGCCTGCCTGCGGCCTGCGGCGTGGCTCAAGGGGGGGCAGCATGGCCCATCTTTATCAACACAGACCCAAGACCCTCGCGAGGGGCCAAGCCTCGCGGGGCGGACGACACGGAGCTTCCTCAGGCACAGCCTCATCAGGCTGGCTCGTGAGGAGGCGGAGAGATCAAGGCGGGGTACCTCACAAGGTGCCCGTGACGCAAGCCATGACGACCAAGGGCGCCAGGCGGGTGCCAGCCCGCGCAGTGTCCTCCTTTCCTCTTTGGTGCAAAGGGGGCAAGCGCAGCCGCGGAGTACCGAGGCATCAGGCAAAGGTTGCCATTTCGGTGCAACGAGACCAAGACCAGGAAGACTGCAAGACGGAGGTCATCGTGGAGCCCAGGACGGCGTCACCACCAGAGCTTTATGCAGGCGAAGACTACTTTTGTCAGGGTAGCTAGTACTAGCTGTCCCCCTTCAAATTAGCCCGCCATTGTTGGCTCCCTTCCCGCTCGATATTTGGGAAGAGGACCAGGGCCTCTATAAATAGGACCAGCCACCCACAGAGGAGAGGGGGTTCGATCAGAGAGAGAGAGAGAGAGAAGGGTGACTGAACTCCTCCCAGCAGTTCATCGCCCCAGCCAAGAACAGACCCTCGCGAGGCTGTTCTTCCTTGTATCATTCATCATCATCAGCCCAAGAGGCAATCCACCACGCCACAAACTGGAGTAGGGTATTACACCACAACGGTGGCCCGAACCAGTATAAACCCTGTGTCTCTTGTGTCGTTCTTTCCATAGCTTAGATCTTAGCGAGGCGGAGGGGTGCAGGTAGGTAGGAAGCGAAATCTCCGTGCGCACCCCAGTGTTCGAACCTCAAGGGTCTGCCGAAACCCAAAATCCGACAGTCTGAGCCGTCTTCTTTCACACCAGGATACTCTTTGATGGTATCTGCCGGTTCAAGATCTGGAATCCACGCCTTGGCCCGGATTAGCGTGGTCAGCGCTCCTGACCTTGCGGCTGATCTCTTCAATTCATTGATCCGGGCAGGCAGCATGGCCAGCTTTTAAATAGTTTCTTTTACCAGCGATGGTGGAGGCTTTTATAAGCTGCAGTGCAAATGGCTCGCTGGGATCCAGAGAATAGCTGTTCTATCAAGGTATAGGCCGCTTTCAGCTTCATCCACATGTCAGAGCCCAGATGAGCAATGCGGGTCCCTGTCATGGTTAAGCATCAGTAAACCGGTCATTGATAAGATATTATGAATTAGATAAACTGCATGAGAGGGTACTTACCAAACACAGCAGAAGTCATGGTCAGTTCTTCAACCACCGGCTTCAGGGCTGCCTCTGCGTCGTCGGCCTTCTTTGTTAAACCGGCCTTTTCTGTTTCCCAGTCTGCACGCTCTTTGTTAAAGGTCTCTTTCAGCCTTTCCATGGCAGCTAAGGAATTTTTCAACTCTTCCTTGGCCTTGGAAGCCTATGTTTGCTGAGATTTGACGTTCTCCTAAAGGTCAGCGGTTTGAGCATCCCTTTTACTGAGCTCGGCCTGCAACGGCAAGATATATCAATAAGGCGATATGTATATTTGAAGTACCAAGCGTATAACCAGTTATGCACTTTGTACTTGGGGGCTAATGCCTATTTGTTCTATCATCAAAATTTTATTTGCAAATCTCAAGTACAATGCAAGCATTATCTTTGACACTTGGGGGCTAATATATATCTGTTCAAACGGATACATGGATTAAAGACCCGGTTCACCTTGAAAAGATAAACCGGCCCTTGAGGACTACACATGTGAAAACTATAGGAACACAATAATCACGTCTGGTTTACTTCAACAGATCAGTTGATATATGGAGGACAGGTTTGCAAGAGTTAAAGTATTATAAAGTCCCGGTTTATGATTGCCATCATAAACCGGCCCTTGGGGGCTACTTGGGATGATACTTGTACTTTGGATTTAAGAAAGGAAAAGTGATGAAAATACCTCATACCGTTCCTTCATCAGGTTCACCAAACCAGCTTCATAATCACGGTTTGAGTGCAGACGGTTTAGAAAACCGGAGTGGAGTTCTTGAGCGCTGAGATGGGCGTAGTTTGATAAGTCGATGCTCCATTTGCCTTTTTCCATGGCAGCACGCTCTTCCTTGGCACTATGTTTTGCCAATATAACAGGATGGCCAGGAGAGCTGTGGCTCATACCGGTAATGATAACATCGCCTTCTTTGTCTCCAGCAGTCTTTTCTGGAGTTGATGGGGTGTCAGTAGCTTTCACCGGACTAGAAGGTCTATCGTCAGCCTGGATGGGATTTGCCGGTTCATCATCAGGTATAGCAGTGTCAACTCCTGGTTGTTCATTAGTATTGTGATCTTGAGGGGGTGGTTCATCAAAGGTAGCTTCAGGATTTGGACCCTCCGGTTCAGCCGTTTGCTCCGGTTCAAGAACCACCTGGTCTTCGGGCGGATTGTTCACCCGAGCCTTTTTGTTGGGTCTAGCTTTGGCTCTAAAACAGAAAAAAGATGCGAAAGTTAAGCATAGTATATAAAGTATGAAAACAACAAAAGAAGGAGTTGAAGTACTTACCCAGCTACAGTTGAGAGGAGGAAGTTGGGTCGCTGTTGACTCGCCAGAGGATGAAGGAGGTGTCACCTGATAATTCGAATCGGACGGATTAAGAGGTTGTCAAAAATAGCCTGCCTTGGGATAAGAATTGTCAGAAGTGGGTGAGACCTCAGATCGGCGCTTTCGAACCGGGGTGTCAAGTAAACCGGCCGAAGTGACCTTTTGGCCACTGTGCTGGGTTGTGCGGCGAGCCTCGTGCTGCTGCGTCTTCAAAATAAATGTTGGATCCAAGTGAGCAAGAGGATGAGAAAAGCTTACTTCCCGGACCGCTTGACGGATTTTTTGTGTTGGCATAGAGTCTGAACCGAAGGAAAGGATAATTACCTCTACATCGTTAGCTTGGCTGCCCTCCACGTCCTCCTGATAAGTATCATTGTCAATGAGATGCATGAAAAGGGAACCAAGTGAATCAAGTTCTACCTCAACTTCTGGTTCATCCGGGTCGTCGTCCAGTTCCATACTGATGCGTTCAGGTGCTTTCCGCTTTCACTACAAAAAAAAGACACATCCGTGACATTTTGGGCCGAACGAAACAAATTTCTGTCATACATATGACACTTCTATGACGATAATTGTGACAAAACCCGGTATCATCATAGATGTGGTGGGCTCCTATTTCTATGACAAAAAATCATGACAGAAAATGGGCTTTTCGTCCTGGGCGGGCCGGAGACGCAGCTGCATGACATTCTTTGGGCCGTCCATGACGGAAAAAACCGTGGCAGAAGCGAGGGCGAGGAAAATTTCGGGGAGTTCCCGGTTATGGTGGGAGGTCGGGGGCCGAGCGATGCGCGCTTCTCTCGTACACGTACGCGCGTGTGTACGAAGCGTTGGCTCTAACTGAACCCGAGCGAGGCGTTGGGCTCTAACTGAACCTGAGCGATTGCACTGCAGGCTACGCGTTACTGAACCCGAGCGATCGATCGATGGCTGTTAACTGAACTCGATCGAGCGATTCCTTCGCTACTGCTGCTAACTGAAGCCGATCGATGCTGCCTCTGGATGAACAGTGAGCGTTGCAAGGGGTTTGGATGAACAGATCCCAGTGGGGGTGGATGAACAGGACCCCATGGTGTTGCCTCTGGATGAACAGGGCCCCGATCGATCGAGCCGGTTGGGGCTGGATGAACAGGACCCCGTGGAGGGCTGGATGAACAGGACCACCCCGTGGAGGGCAGGATGAACAGTAGACGGTGGAGGGCAGGATGAACAGTAGCCCGTGGAGGGGTGGTTGAACAGGAGCCCGTGGAGAGGGCTGGTTGAACAGTAGCCGGTGGAGTAGCGTGCGGTGGAGGCTGGATGAACAGGAGCCTGTGGATGAACAGTCGCAGGTGGAGGCTGGAGGAGGTCGACGATGGATGAACAGTAGCTCATGGAGGCTGGAGGGGGTCGACGGTGGAGATGAACAGTATCCCGTGGAGTCCCGTTTTGCGGTACGCCACACCCCTCCCGATGAACAGGACCCCCGTTTCGACCGTCGCGCTCCAACACAAGTCCGTTTCCTCCGTTTTGCGGTACGCCACACCCCTCCCGATGAACAGGACCCCCGTTTCGATCGTAGGAGGTCTGTTTCCAATGTTTTGCGGTACGCCAGACCCCTCCCAATCAACAGGACCCCGTTCCGAACGTAGGAGGTCCGTTTCCTCCGTTGTGCGGTACGCCAGGCCTCGTTTCCATCGCATGTTCCGTCCAAGCCCTCCCAATGAACATGACCACGCATTCCGTTCCGACCCAGCCGGTTGGCTGCCACGCGTTCCATTGCCTCCCGATGAACATGACGCATTCCGTTGCCTCCCCATGAACACGACGCATTCCGTTGCCTCCCCATGAACACGACGACGACGTGGTTTCTCCGTTCCAACCCAGCCATGTACACGAGCCCTGGCCATACGTATGCGCGAGTAGGCGTTCGAGACCCCGCCCGTACGTACACATACGTGGCCGTATTTTCTTTCTTGCACCCTGGCCGCTGTACGTATGTGTACATGCTACGTGCGCGCCTCTACTACGACACGTGCGCGCCTCTACTACGACACGTGCGCGCCTCTACATCGACCAGTATGTATGTACACGTTCGCGACCAGAATGACAACGCTACGTACGCTTCGACTAGGTGGGTCCCGACTGTCAGGCACTTCCTTGCCTGCGAAGAGGTAGCTAGTGGGTCCCAGCAGTCAGGGGGCGAATCTTTTTTTTGCCCGAACGCACTTCCTTGCGTGCGAAGATGTAGCTGGTGGGTCCCAACAGTCAGGGGGAAACGTTTTTTCGCGAAATACAGTGGCCCGTCCGGTGGGTCCCAGCTGTCAGGTGGAGGAATCATTATTTTCCGCGTAATAAGGAGGCACTTCCTTGTTGCGGGCGTGGACCCAGCTGTCAGCCACTCCACGTACAGTCCACGTCCGATGGAAGTCGTTCCTTGACCATGTTCACCACGCCGCGCCGAGAGCACCAGGGCGGTGGACGACGGCGAGGCCTAGGAAGGGGACGACACGAAGGCAAGGAAGAAGCGGTAGTTGTTTCCCACACGGAGGGGAGTATGACTGTACGAGGGTTTACTGGTTCGTCTGCCATCGCCGGAGAATAACAGCAGGTGTGGGTGAGTAGAGGGATGGCTAGGCCAGCGATGGGAGTACGGTCGGGCGGTGAGGCCTGCGCGGCAGCATAGCCGGCCGCGAGGAGGAGGGAGCAGGCAGTCCCGCCGGCGCTTGTTTGAGCGGCTGGAGCAGGAAGAGCAGAGATTGAAGAAGCACGATGGCCGTTGGATGGACATCCAACAGTCAGTGCTTGTGTGTCAACCTTTTTTTAGGAAAGCCTCAAATCTGTGGAAAACAGCATACAGCCCATCTGCCATTATTTCTAATAATTTACAGCCCATTTGCTAATTCTTAAGGTTTTTTTTGGAGCCCATATTCTTATTGTTAGCATTACAGCCCATATTGTGGCAATGGTTAAAAAATTATACTAAAGTTTGCATATTTCCGTGCGGTCCGAACTGTTTTTAATCCTGAAATTTCGACTCACATTCAAACTGATTTTAAAAATAAATGTATATCAATATAATATCCAACAAATTCTCCACGCATAAAAATTAATGTAATTTAAAATCTTGAAATGAAAAAAAAAGATATTTGAAACTGATTGCCGGTTTGATGTGTTTTAAAAATGTACAACCCATTTCTCATTACTGATGGGACATTTTCTCGGCCAGCCGAATGAAAGCTCTCCTTGTCTTGAAAGATTTGCAGCACAACAGGCCTGACAAAGCGACTTACTTGGCAAATCACAAAAAAACTAGGCTATGGCCGTGGACCCAGCTGTCAGCCTCTGCACGTACAGTACTCTTCCGATTGAAGTCGTTCCTTGACCATGTTGACCACGCCGCGCGGAGAGCACCATGGCGGTGGACGACGGCGAGGCTTAGGAAGGGGACGACGCGGCAGTGGAAGCCCGCGCGGAGAGGACTACGAGGTTCACTGGTTCAGCTGCGGTGTGAGGCTGCCGTCACCGCAGGGCCTGGCCAGTGGTGGGAATAGTAGGGGCGGTGAGGCCTCTGCGGCAGCACAGCCGGCCACGGGAGGCAGGAGCATGCGGCACGACCGGCGCTGCTTTGGGCGGCTGGAGCTAGAAGACCAGAGGTTGAAGAAGCACTACGGCCGTTGGATGGACATCGTACGGTTACTAGAGCTAGAATCGTTCATATTGACTAAGTTGACAAAGCCCTTCGTCCCCGTCAACTTAGTAGGCCCACAAGTCAGCCTCCCAGCAAGGTGGGTCCCAGCTAGCCGGGGGAGTATTCATTTTTTTGTGCGTAATAAGGAGGCACTTCCGGTGGGTCCGAGCTGACAGCGGGGGGGGCGTTTTTTTCACGAAATACGGTGGCCTGTCCGGTGGGTCCTAGCAGTCAGGGGGAAACAATTTTTTCGCAGAATACTGGTGGCCCGTCCGGTGGGTCCCAGCTGTCAGGTGGAGGAATAATTATTTTGCATGTAATAAGGAGGCACTTCCTTGCTGCGGCCGTGGACCCAGCTGTCAGCCTCTCCACGTACAATCCATGTCCGATGGAAGTCGTTCCTTGACCACGTTGACCGCGTCGCGCCGAGAGCACCAAGGCGGTGGACGACGGCGAGGCCTAGGAAGGGGACGACGCGGAGCCGGGGAAGACGCGGCAGTGGATGCCCACGCGTAGAGGAGTACGAGGGTTCACTGGTTCGCTGCGGTGTGAGGCTGCCGTCACCGCAGAATAACAGGGGGTGTGGGTGACTAGAGGGATGGCCTGGCCAGCGGTGGGAGTAGTAGGGGCGGTGAGGCCTCCGCCACATCGCAGCCGGCCACGGGAGGCAGGAGCACGAGGCACGACCGGCGCTGGTTTGGGCGGCTGGAGCAAGAAGACCAGAGGTTGAAGAAGCACTACGACCGTTGGGTGGACATCGTACGGTCACTGGAGCTAGAATCGTGCATATTGACTAAGTTGACAAAGCCCTCCATCCCCGTCAACTTAGTAGGCCCACAAGTCAGCCTGCCACTAAGGTGGGTCCCAGCTAGAAGGGGGGTATTCATTTTTTTGTGCGTAATAAGGAGGCACTTCCGGTGGGTCCAAGCTGACAGCAGGGGAACGTTTTTTTCACGAAATACGGTGGCCCGTCGGGTGGGCCCCAGCAGTTAGGGGCAAACATTTTTTCGCGATATACTGGTGAGCGTCCGGTGGGTCCCTGCTGTGAGGTGGAGGAATAATTATTTTCTGCTTGGAATAAGGAGGCACTTCCTTGCGGCTGTCGTGGACCCAGCTGTCAGCCTCTCCACGTACAGTATTCTTCCGATGGAATTCGGTCGTTGACCACATTGACCACACCGCGCCGACAGCACCACGGCGGTGGACGACGACGAGGCCTAGGAAGGGGACGACGCGGAGCCGAGGAAGACGCGGCAGTGGATGCCCACGCAGAGAGGAGTACGAGGGTTCACTGGTTTGGCTGCGCTGTCGTCGCCGCAGAATAACAGGGGGTGTGGGTGAGTGGAGTGGAGGGATGGCCTGGCCAGCGGTGGGAGTAGTATGGGGGCGGTGAGGCCTCCGCGGCAGCATAGCCGGCCACGGGAGGCAGGAGCAGGCGGCACGACCGGCACTGCTTTGGGCGGCTGGAGCAAGAAGACCAGAGGTTGAAGAAGCACTATGGCCGTTGGATGGACATCGTACGGTCAGTCAAGCTAGAATCGTGCATATTGACTAAGTTGACAAAGCCCTTCGTCCCCGTCAAGTTAGTAGGCCCACTATACTGGGTCCCAGCTAGCAGGGGGAGTATTCATTTTTTTTGTGCGTAATAAGTAGGCACTTCCTTGCGTGCGAAGATATAGCTGGTGGGTCCGAGCTGTCAGCGGCGGTAACGTTTGTTTTCATGAAATACAGAGGCCGTTTCGGTGGGTCCCAGATGTCAAGTGGAGGAAATCATTATTTTGCATGTAATAAGGAGGCATTTCCTTGCGTGCGGCCGTGGACCCAGCTGTTAGCCTCTCCACATACAGTCCACGTCCGATGGAAGCCGTTCCTTGACCACGTTGACCACGCCGCGCCGAGAGCACCAAGGCGGTGGACGACGGCGAGGCCTAGGAAGGGGACGACGCGGAGCCGGGGAAGACGCGGCAGTGGATGCCCACGCGTAGAGGAGTACGAGGGTTCACTGGTTCGCTGCGGTGTGAGGCTGCCATCACCACAGAATAACAGGGGGTGTGGGTGAGTAGAGGGATGGCCTGGCCAGCGGTGGGAGTAGTAGGGGGCGGTGAGGCCTCCGCCACATCGCAGCCGGCCACGGGAGGCAGGAGCACGAGGCACGACCGGCGCTGGTTTGGGCGGCTGGAGCAAGAAGACCAGAGGTTGAAGAAGCACTACGGCCATTTGATGGACATCGTACGGTCACTGGAGCTAGAATCATGCATTTTGACTAAGTTGACAAAGCCCTCCGTCCCCGTCAACTTAGTAGGCCCACAAGTCAGCCTGCCACTAAGGTGGGTCCCAGCTAGAAGGGGGGTATTCATTTTTTTTTGTGTGTAATAAGGAGGCACTTCCGGTGGGTCCGAGCTGACAGCAGGGGAATGTTTTTTTCACGAAATACGGTGGCCCGTCGGGTGGGTCCCAGCAGTCAGGGGCAAACGTTTTTTTCGCGATATACTGGTGGGCATCCGGTGGGTCCCTGCTGTGAGGTGGAGGAATAATTATTTTCCGCCTGGAATAAGGAGGCACTTCCTTGCGGCTGCCGTGGACCCAGCTGTCAGCCTCTTCACGTACAGTATTCTTCCAATGGAATTCGGTCGTTGACCACATTGACCACTCCGCGCCGACAACACCATGGCGGTGGACGACGGCGAGGCCTAGGAAGGGGACGAAGCGGAGCCGGGGAAGACGCGGCAGTGGATGCCCATGCGGAGAGGAGTACGAGGGTTCACTGGTTTGGCTGCGCTGTCGTCGCCGCAGAATAACAGGGGGTGTGGGTGAGTGGAGTGGAGGGATGGCCTGGCCAGCGGTGGGAGTAGTATGGGGGCGGTGAGGCCTCCGTGGCAGTACAGCCGGCCACGGGAGGCAGGAGCAGGCGGCACGACCGGCGCTACTTTGGGCGGCTGGAGCAAGAAGACCGGAGGTTGAAGAAGCACTACGGCCATTGGATGGACATCGTATGGTCAGTCGAGCTAGAATCGTGCATATTGACTAATTTGACAAAGCCCTTCGTCCCCGTCAACTTAGTAGGCCCACTATACTGGGTCCCAGCTAGCAGGGGGAGTATTCATTTTTTGTGCGTAATAAGGAGGCACTTCCTTGCGTGCGAAGATATAGCTGGTGGATCCGAGCTGTCAGCGGCGGTAACATTTTTTTCGCGAAATACAGAGGCCGTTTCGGTGGGTCCCAGATGTCAGGTGGAGGAAATCATTATTTTGCGCATAATAAGGAGGCATTTCCTTGTGTGCGGCCGTGGACCCAGCTGTCAGCCTCTCCACGTACAGTCCACTTCAAATGCATGTCGGTCGCTGACCACGCTCACCACGCCACACCGAGAGCACCAGGGCGGTGGACGACAGCGAGGCCTAGGAAAACGACACGGAGGCAGGGAAGACTTGGCCGTTGTTTTTGTTTCCCATGCGGAGGGGAGTACGACTGTACGAGGGTTTACTGGTTCGTCTGCCATCGCCGGAGAATAACAGCAGGTGTGGGTGAGTAGAGGGATGGCTAGGCCAGCGATGGGAGTACGGTGGGGCGGTGAGGCCTGCGCGGCAGCACAGCCGGCCGCGGGGAGGAGGGAGCAGGCAGTCCCGCTGGCGCTTGTTTGAGCGGCTGGAGCAGGAAGAGCAGAGATTGAAGAAGCACGACGGCCGTTGGATGGACATCCAACAGTATACAGGCCAACTGTGGAAAGCCTCAAATCTGTGGAAAATAGCATACAACCCATCTGCCATTATTTCAAATAATTTACAGCCCATTTTCTAATTCTTACGGGGTTTTTTGGAGCCCATATTCTTTATGTTAGCATTACAGCCCATATTGTGGCCACGGTTAAAAAATTATACGAAATTTTGCATATGTCGGTGCGGTCCGAACTATTTTTAATCCCGAAATTTCGAGTCACATTCAGACTGATTTTAAAAATAAATGTATATCAATATAAAATCCAATAAATTGTCCATGCATAAAAATCAATGCAATTTAAAATCTCGAAATGAAAAAAAGATATTTGAAAATAATTGCTGGTTTGATGTGTTTTAAAAATGTACAACCCATTTCTCATTACTGATAGGTCATTTTCTCGGCCAGCCGAGTGAAGCTCTCCTCGTCTTGAAAGATTTGCAGCCCAGCAGGCCTGATAAAAGCGGCTTACTTGACAAATCACAAAAGAAGTGG
This sequence comes from Triticum urartu, assembly GCF_056163025.1. Lineage (NCBI taxonomy): Eukaryota > Viridiplantae > Streptophyta > Magnoliopsida > Poales > Poaceae > Triticum > Triticum urartu. Next base: position 568,703,741 of record NC_141874.1, read on the forward strand.
GCTAGCCATTTTCAGAAAGAAAAAAAAATACTAGGCTTGTCTGTGGTAAACATAAAAGAAAAGGCTGTCTAGACAGGCCAAAGTGTCCCGCACAGCCCAGTTGACACCCTGCTTCCGTCTCAAAAACAAATTAGATAAACACCACTCCAATTATGGAGATTCACAAAAATGCCACTGCAATTTCCAAACTTTGAAAAATGCCACTGCAATTTTTGCAAACTTTGAAAAATGCCACTACAGTTTGCAAACTTTGAAAAACGGCACTCCAGACTTCGAAAAATGCCACTAGAAATGGCATGAAATGGCATTTTTCGAAGTTTGGAAATTGCAGTGGCATTTCTCAGATACACCAGATTTGGAGTGGCATTTATCAAATTAACTCAAAACAAAAAAAAATGGGCGACCTGCTGGGTCCCTGGTGTCAGCCGCTCGTTGTGCAATTCTCTCGTTTATTGACTACGTTGACAATGGCATGGGACCCAGATGTCAGAAATCCACTAGGAGGAGCCATTTTTTTATTGGATTGAAATAAGGAGGCACTTGCTTGCGTACTGCCATGACCTTGGCGGGTCCCTGTTGTCATCCTCTTCACATACAGTACCAGTTAGTCATGCTTCAAAACTGATCGACACGCCATTAAAAAAATAAAGGTCGATAACTAATGCGGCACCTCGGGCCAACGCGGCCAGATCGCATTTTGCACGAGAAATTACACACCATGTTTCGTTGACATGTGGTCCTGTTCCAACATATCAGTGAGATGACGGCGAGTAGTAGGAGTATTTCCGAACGGACGTGTAGGCCGGGGCGCCTCTTCGTGAACCATGGCAAACTCGCAACCGTCCACCGACTCTTTGCCTTTCCCTCTCGATTTGGAACTGCTGTCGCACGCTCTTCCCCTCCCTCCTCCATTTTCCTTCATCCCTTCACCCTTTCTTCTGCCATTGTTCGATCGTCTTCTCCATGGAGGGAACAGGCCAGAAACAACCCCGTTATTCTTGCCCCGATCTGAAAGATGACGTGGTGGAGGAACTCATTGATCGGTGCGACGTCATCACCTCAGCTAGCATGGCAGGTTCGTTCAAGCCCATTCTCGACTTAACTAATAACATCATTACAAAGAACCCAAGAGTCAAGGAGCGGTTTCATCTCCCCTATCTTCTTCGTTGTGACCCTGATGACTGGCGCCAGCACGACGGAGGCCTCGCCCTGTGCCAGTTGATGCCGCTTGATAATGATACATATGATGTTAAGATGCCATCGCTTGAGGGCAAGGCTTGGGCGAGCGCAAATGGAGATTGGGTTGTTTACATTGGGTCCAAATGTGAGTGGGAACTTGTGAATGTGTACACTCGTCACCGGGTTCCACTTCCAAAAATCTCAGCACACTGCCCAGAGGTTGAGCACACCGGTAATGTATGCGCGTTCAAATACGATCATGGTGACTGTCTTCTACGAAAGATAGCAATTTGTCGAGTTCCTTCCCAACCGCTCTTGGAATTACAACAACTATGAAGTTGTTGCTATCTTCGACAAGCTTGTTGCCATCCTTAGTGGTTTGACTCGATGGACATTGCTCAAAAATCAGTTTCTATGCACGAATGAGTATTGTGATGCAATTCAATACGAGGGCCTTGTGTTTCCTGCCACCACTCGTGGCACTCTTTTTGCATGGTATCCTCTTAGTTTCAGTACATTTTTCTTCCACTGTAATTATAATTGTTTCATCCACATGCATGCGGGTTAGCAAGTTTCCCTTTACTAATTAACCTTCTTCTTGTATTTCTAAGGTCCTGTGAACATCCCACCACCTATACTTGAAAAAATTTATAACCAAGGGGGAGATGCCGATGATGATGATCATGAGTAGCGCCCATATACTCTGTGGCGCCTGGCAACTAATTCCGATGGATCACCTCTTCTTGTGTGTATACAGCCCACTGATGATGTTACTGCTAAGGTAGCAGGTGTCTCCCATGGTCGCACTCTCTGGACCTATTCCAACACCCGTTGCATGGTATTCGGGATGGATACTAGTGTGCTAGCGCCAAATCCTTCTCCCTGGTACAGAATTGATAGTCTTGGAGAAAACTCGCTCTTCCTTGGACAAAACTATCTGATGATGGTGAAAGGCCATCCAACTGCTCTTGACACATTTATGAGAAGCAAATGTGTCTATACCTCGGACATTTGGGTGGTTCCCTACCCTGGTACTGATATAGTAGGCCGCTTCAGCCTGGATGATCAGTCCTGCATTGGTCTCCAGATCGACAACGGATGGCCCATCCCAGAGAATCACTTGTGGTTCAAAGCAAGCATTTCCAACGCCGCGGAATGGTTGAGTTGAAGTTCATTTCATGGCTTGTTATTTTTTGTGTGGTGAAAACTTTAGTATTTATAATGTATCCTCGTTGTCGATGTGGGTTGATGACCTGTTGTATGTAATAAAATGATATGCCTGTGATAAACTTACTAAATTTATGAATGGCTTTCGAGTCGCTTCTCTGAGTGAGTGGTGCGACGAGGCAAAACAATATTTTCTGAATACATAATTGTACGTGCATTGCAATAGGTTATCGGATGAGGCCAATCAACAATAGTAGTACACTATTTGTACTAGCTTCACATGCTTCGCGCGTTGGGCGGGTGTTTTTACTGTAGCCATCTGTTAATGTGTTCGCTGTATGTAACCAGCACCTCGAATCCTCGATACTAGTACTATATAGTAGGAGTAAGTAGTAGGAGTAGTAGGGTGGCATGGGCCAGAACAAGCATTCAAGTCCAGGAGTACGGCACATGCCACCACCACGACATCCATTTGACACCATATTATTTCTTGGAGTCCCTGCTAGAGCAATCTCTTCAACCTCGTCGTTTCTCTAACTTCAGCCATCGCGCGGTGGGCGAGGTGGGGGTTTGCCGATAGTCGGTTTCCTTAACTGCGGTCTGGCTTGTAAGGCCAACTCCAACGCATGACCCCAAACGCACCTCCGTTTTGCACGAACTCCAACGATAATTTTGACTAGAAAAGCAAGAACAAAGAAAACAAGAACCACAAGAATACATTTTACTACTCCTATAAGTTGGATTAGTGCCTTCTTGATGCATTCATTGTTGATCTGCGGAGGCTCGATCTTGCGTGCTTCTTTCTTCTTCGAGTGTAAAGAAGTAGACGTTGCTTCCTCGCATCTACTCTCATGTCTAGCCACTATTCTAGTAGGAGTATCAACAAGTGCACTAATCTCATCCGAGAGCAGAACCGAAGATTTGGTCGGGTTCTTCCTCCTTTTGCCGACACATGGGACATCCAGCATCCAGGTCGTGTCATGAAAGAAAATAGAGTGGTAGTTGAAGCCACGAGATGTGCATCTTGGGTTAAACTGTAAATAGAATCTTACTACTCTTGAGTAACTCCAAAAGCGGCCACCGAAGATCTTTATTGGATTTGTTTTTCATCACCAGCACGTCGAGGTGAAAGGTGTGTAGGTTCAGTGGGTCCTCTTGCGTTTTCACTGACATGTGGGGTCGCATGTGAGCAAACAGACGATGGGCTCCGCGCGTCCGCTGGCTGGCTGAGAAGAGAGATAGAGGAGGGCTGAGCACGGACTGCAGGAAATTTGTTCTACGTACCTCGATATAGGCTCGATATAGTGGGGTGGCATGGGCCATAACTAGCATTCACGTCTAGCAGTACGGCACACGCCACCCACACGAGTCCCATTCGACACCAATTTTCTTGGAGTCCGTGCTACAGCCATCTCTTCTCCCTCCTGTTTTCTCAGCCATCGCGCGGTGGGCGGGGTGGGGGCTTGTCGGATTTCGGGTTCTGGCAGACCCTTGAGGTTCGAACACTGGGGTGCTGTAACACCCTCGATGCGACTATATCTCCCACGTGTCGAGGCACGACTTAGAGGCATAATCGCATTGAAGGCATATGTCACAAGTTAGGCAATCTTCACAACATCCCATGTAATATAAATCATAAAGGGGAGATAACATAGTTGGCTTACACTCGCCACGTCAATCAAGTACATAAATAACATTACATCATCCAAACACTCATGGCCCGACTACGGCGCCAAAATAAAAGAGAACCCAACATGCGACACGGTCCCAATCACCCCCAACTGGGCACCACTACTGATCATCGGGAAAGGAAACATAGTAACGTTGAGAGTCTTCGTCGAACTCCCACTTGAGCTCATACGCGTCTCCTGGAGCGGAATCATCAGGCCCTGCATCTGGTGTAATAGTAATCTGTGAGCCACAGGGACTCAGCAATCTCGCACCCTCGTGAATCAAGACTATTTAAGCTTATAGGTAAGGCAAGGTAAAAATATGTGGAGCTGCAGCAAGCGACTAGCAAGTATGGTGGCTAACTTATACGCAAAAGAGAGCGAGAAGAGGAGGCAAAGCGCGAGTAAGAAACTAGAGAACAACCTGCACAACCATTACTCCAACACCGTGTCCACTTCCCGGACTCCGCCGAGAAGAGGCCATCACGGTAACACACTCAGTTGATTCATTTTAATTAATTAAGGTTCAAGTTATCTCCAATCGGACATTAACAAATTCCCATCTGCCCATAACCGCGGGCACGGCTTTCGAAAGTTCAAATCCCTGCAGGGGAGTCCCAACTTAGCCCATGACAAGCTCTCACGGTCAACGAAGGAATAGACCTCCTCCCAAGATGTTCCGATCAGACTCGGTATCTCGGTTACTCAAGACACTTCGACAGGTTAAAACAAGACCAGCAACACCGCCCGAATGTGCCGACAAATCCCGATAGGAGCTGCACATATCTCTTTCTCAGGGCACACTCAGATTGTCCTAGGTATGGGTAGGCCAGCCCAGAGTTGCCCCTAGTGGCCACCGGTAGCTGACAGGTGGACCAACACTCAGAGGAGCACTGGCCCGGGGGGGTTAAAATAATGATGACCCTTGAGTCTGCAGAACCCAAGGGAAAGAAAAGGCTAGGTGGCAAATGGTAAAACCAATGTTGGGCATTGCTGGAAAAGCTTTACTCAAGGCGAACTATCAAGGGGTTCCCATTATAACCCAACCGCGTAAGGAACGCAAAATCCAGGAACATAACACCGATATGACGGAAACTAGGGCGGCAAGAGTGGAACAAAACACTAGGGGAGAGGCCAAGCCTTCCACCCTTTACCAAGTATATAGATGCATTAAGATAACAAGATAATATAATGATATCCCAACAAGTAAATAAATGTTCCAACAAGGAACGGCCTCCAATCTTCACCTGCAACTAGCAACGCTATAAGAGGGGCTGAGCAAAGCGGTAACATAGCCAATCAACGGTTTGCTAGGACAAGGTGGGTTAGAGGTTTGACATGGAAATTTGGGAGGCTTGAAAGCAAGTGGTAGGCATCGTAGCATTGGCATAGCAAAAGAGCGAGCAAATCTAGCATAGCAAAGATAGTAGTGATTTCGAGAGTATGATCATCTTGCCTGCACAGTTGTCAGAGTTGACTGGATCCTCGAAAGCAAACTCAACGGGCTCCTCGTTAGCAAACTCGTCTCCCGGCTCTACCCAAACAAGACAAACAAGCAATAAAGACACAATCAACCACGTGCAAGGACAAAACAATATGATGCAATGATGATATGCTATGCGGGATGCGATGCGGGATGCAAAATGCAAGATATGACAGGAAATGCATGAACCTGGCCTCAACTTGGAAATCCAAGTGTTCCACTGGAAAGATGAGATGAAATCGCTTGAAAATGATATAAAGAACGCCGGAATCGGAGTTACGGTTTGGAAATGGCAAGCGATTCAAAAATGACACCGGTCTGCGATTTACAGCAAGTAGGCATCTAAATGCAATGAGATGAACGTGCTAAAGCACTCAAACGTGACAACAAAATACATGGCAGGGATGCATTCAAGATACTTAACAAAAGTCTAGCACTGAGCTACGGCCAATTCATCCATTAACAGGTTCAAACAAGCATGGCAAAAATGCATATGACAAACAGATCTCAGACTTAGTGAAATCAACACTTGTCTGGAATTTCAGATCAGGTAGCCCTCTTCGGAGCAACAAAACTACATGCTACAGGACCTGATCATGGCAAAGTAAAGCATGGCATGGAGCTACTCAAAGAGCTTAACAAAAGTCCCTTAGTGACCTTGAGCCAAAAGGGATCAGAAAATACAATTGCAAGCATGTGAACATAGCAAAAACATAATCAGTTTCCAGACTTAGTGAAAAACTGACACATGCTGAAATATAACTCAAGTAGGCATGTTTACGAGCTCGATGCACTCACTAAAGAGCAGGTCATGGCAAGACAAGCATACACCCATCAAGAAGGCACAAAATTCAAGCTAGACATGGCAAGAACAATAACATAGCATGCACGGATCAACTACAACATCATCGGCAAAATTGCAAACAAGTTGACAATCTGCCCAGATTCACAAAGTAGCAAAAGTAGAGCTCGATTGACTCAAGCTAGGTTGCTCCATGATTGCAAACAAAGACATGGATGGATAGAGCGCTACAAGATTAACAAAACATCCTTACTGATCATCCTCAAAAGAGGCACGGATCACTAGAAAACAACATGAACATATGGGCATATGAGATAAACAGCTCAAGGACTTAGTGGAAATGCTAAGTCCCTGAAAACAGAATTAACAAGTGCACCACTTTGCAAGCTTGTACTAGTCACCACACACATCACAAAAATGCATGGGTTGCACCTCTGGAAAGATGACAAAACCCTTAACAAAACATATGTAGAGCATCAGGGCATATCATGCACACATTAATCATGGCAAAAATGACAAAAACCTAAATGGAGTAGCAGATCTGACAATTATCTCAAGTAGCCCCCTTCTAACGGCATTTCGGGCATCAAGATGAGCTCAAATGAAAATGATGCAATGGAATTAAATGATGTACTCTCTGAGATGAACATTTTGATATGCCAAATGCATGAATCGGAGCTACGGATGCAAAGTTACGGAGCTATGAACAGAGGCACTTGGATCTGCAATTTCGGGACTTAGAAGAATAAAAACACCTCCGGATCTAGGGTTAGACCCGGCACGCGAACCGAGGTTGGATCCGGGCTCACCGGAGTTCCTGTACGCCGGAGCTCGCCGGAGGAAGGAGGAGGCCGGCCTGGGGCTCGCCGGAGTGGCGGCCGGAGCGCGGGGCCCGAGGGGCGGCGAGGGGCGCGGCGGCGGAGGCGGTGGGTGAGGCGGCGCGGCGATGCGGCGACGATGGAGCGGCGATGCGGCGTGGTCCGGCCGGGCGGTGGCGCGGCGGAGGCGGCGGAGCTCGGCGGGGAGCAGGGAGGCGCGGGCGGCTTGGCGGCGGGGAGCGAAGGAGGCGGCGACGGCGCTACGGGCCGCGGGGGCCCCGAGCGGGCCTCGCGGGCCTCGGGCGGCGGTAGGCGGCGGCACCACGTGGCGGGACGCCACTGGTGCGGGCGGCGGCGGTGATTTGTTCGTTAGGCGGCGGACATGTCCGGCGGCGGCGGGGAGATTTTTAGGGTTCCGGGGGGAGAAGGAGATCCGAAATTCGGGGGGTCTAATTATAGCCATAGAAGGAGCTAGGAGAGTCCAAATGACGTGCGGTTTTCGGCCACGCGATCATGATCAAACGATCTAGAAGATGGAGAAGACTTAGGTGGGTTTTGGGCCAAATTGGAGGGGTGTTGGGCTGCAACACACACGAGGCCTTTTCGGTCCCTCGGTTAACCGTTGGAGTATCAAACGAAGTCCAAATGATACGAAACTTGACAGGCGGTCTACCGGTAGTAAACCAAGGCCGCTTGGAAAGTCACGGTCCAATCCGGAAATGTTTAATCCCCACACACGAAAGAAAGCTAGAAATGACCACCGGAGGAGAACGAAGCGCCGGAATGCAAAACGGACAACGGGGAAAATGCTCGAATGCAAGAGACGAACACGTATGCAAATGAAATGCACATGATGACATGATATGCAATGCATGACAATGACAACAACACACGGAGACAAAGACCCGAACCCAAGAAAATAAAATAACTTAACGCCGGAAACGGCAAGAGTTGGAGTACAAATTGGGAAAGTTACATCCGGGGTGTTACAACACTCCACCACTACGAAAGGATCTCGTCCCGAGATCTAGGACTGAAAGAACGCCGGGTACTCAGAACGGAGGTGATCCTCGTGTTCCCAGGTAGCTTCACGGTCGGAATGGTGTGACCACTTGACTTTGAGAAATTTGATTGACTTGTTGCGAGTCTTGCGTTCAGTCTCTTCAAGAATAGCAACTGGGTGCTCACGATAAGAGAGATCTTCTTGGAGCTCAATGTCCTCGAAGTTGACGGTGCGGTCAGGAGTCTTGAAGCACTTTCGAAGCTGAGAGACATGGAACACGTCATGAACATTTGCAAAGTTTGAAGGAAGCTCGAGTCGATAGGCGAGGTCGCCTCTCTTGCTGACAATCTTGAAAGGTCCCACGTATCTGGGGGCAAGCTTCCCTTTGATACCGAAGCGACGAGTACCTTTCATAGGAGAGACGCGGAGGTAAACATGATCTCCGATCTCGAAAGCCAAATCACGGTGCTTAATATCATAGTAGCTCTTCTGATGGGATTGGGCTGCTTTGAGGTTATCACGAATGGCTTTGCACATTACTTCTGCCTCTGTGATTAAGTCATTACCCAAAAGCTGACGTTCACCGGTTTCAGACCAGTTGAGAGGGGTACGGCACTTCCTGCCATACAGAATTTCAAATGGGGCCTTGCCCGAACTGGCTTGAAAACTGTTGTTGTAGGAGAATTCAGCATAAGGAAGACAATCCTCCCACTTCATGCCGAAGAAGATCACACAAGCCCTGAGCATATCTTCAAGAATCTGGTTGACACGCTCGACTTGACCGCTAGTTTGAGGATGGAAAGCTGTGCCGAAGCGGATGTTAGTGCCCATGGCCTTCTGAAAAGAATCCCAAAACTTTGATGTAAAGATGCTGCCACGGTCTGAAGATATCACTTGTGGAATACCGTGCAGAGAGACAATACAAGAGGTATAGAGTTCCGCCAATTGAGCTGCAGTGATCGACTCTTTGATAGGCAGAAAGTGAGCCACTTTGGTGAGTTTGTCGATGACAACGAATATAGCATCATTGCCACGCTTGGACTTTGGAAACCCATTCACGAAGTCCATTTCAATGTGGTCAAACTTCCATTCTGGAATGGCAAGAGGTTGGAGGAGACCAGCTGGCCTTTGGTGTTCTTCCTTCACTCTTCTGCAGACATCACATTCATTCACGAATTGAGCAATCTCGTGCTTCATTCGAGTCCACCAATAAGCTTGCTTGAGGTCCTGATACATCTTCATGCTCCCAGGGTGGATGGAGAGGAGAGAATTGTGAGCCTCGTTCATGATCACTTTACGAAGGTCACCTTTGGGTACAACAATACGATCCTCGAAGAAGAGAGTGTCCTTGTCATCAAGGCGGTAGCACTTGTACTTGGACTGACTCTTGGCAATCCCAATCTTCACCTTTTTCACCATAGCATCAAGAAGCTGGGCTTGGCGAATCTGGTCTTCTAAGGTAGGAGAGACTTGAAGGTTGGCGAGGAAACCTTGAGGAACAACTTGCAGATTAAGTTTGCGGAAAGCTTCACAAAGCTCGAGTTGATAAGGCTTGAGAATCAGACTGTTGCAGTAAGCTTTCCTGCTCAATGCGTCAGCAATCACATTGGCCTTGCCTGGAGTATACTCGATACTCGGATTATACTCTTGAATCATTTCGACCCATCGAGTTTGCCTGAGGTTGAGATTAGGCTGAGTGAAGATGTACTTAAGACTCTTGTGATCAGTGAAAATGTCCACTTTTCTTCCCAATAGAAGATGTCTCCAAGTCAAAAGAGCATGCACAACTGCCGCCAACTCGAGATCATGAGTGGGGTAGTTCTTCTCATTAGGCTTCAACTGGCGAGAGGTATAAGCAACAACTTTCTTCTCTTGCATCAATACTGCGCCAAGACCTTGGAGAGAGGCATCACAAAAGACCTCGTACGGCTTGGATTCATCAGGTGGAGTCAGAACTGGAGCAGTGATCAATTTCTCTTTCAAAGTGTTGAAAGCGATATCATACTCTGGAGACCAAACGTACTTGACGTGCTTCTGGAGAAGATTAGAGAGAGGCTTCGCAATCTTAGAAAAGTTTTCAACGAATCTTCGACAATAGCTTGCGAGACCGAGGAAGCTACGGAGTTGCTTCACGTTCTGAGGAGGTTCCCAATTCACAATTGCAGACACCTTCTCAGGATTCACGGCAATTCCCTTGGCAGAGATGATATGACCAAGATAAAGAACCTCATAGAGCCAAAATTCACACTTGGAGAACTTGGCGTAGAACTTGTGTTCCCTGAGCTTATCAAGAACCAAACGCAAGTTCTTGGCATGATCTTCCTTGTTCTTTGAGAAAACCAGAATGTCGTCGAGATAGACCAAAACGAAGTCATTGGTGTAGGCGTTGAAGATGAAGTTCATCATGCGAGAGAACGTCGGAGGAGCATTGACGACGCCAAAAGACATGACAGTGTATTCATATGAACCAAAGCTTGTCCTGAAAGCCGTCTTGGGAATATCTTGCTCACGGATTCGAATCTGATGATAACCCATATGGAGATCAAGCTTGGAGAATACTTGGGCACCTTTGAGTTGTTCGAACAGCTCATTGATGTTGGGAAGTGGGTATTTGTTCTTGATGGTCTTCTTGTTCACTGGACGGTAATCAACACAAAGTCGGTCCATTCCATCCTTCTTCTAACGGCATTTCGGGCATCAAGATGAGCTCAAATGAAAATGATGCAATGGAATGAAATGATGTACTCTCTTAGATGAACATTTTGATATGCTAAATGCATGAATCGGAGCTACGGATGCAAAGTTACGGAGCTATGAACACAGGCACTTGGATCTGCAATTTCGGGACTTAGAAGAATAAAAACACCTCCGGATCTAGGGTTAGACCTGGCACGCAAACCGAGGTTGGATCCGGGCTCGCCGGAGTTCCTGTACGCCGGAGCTCGCCGGAGAAAGGAGGAGGCCGGCCCGGGGCTCGCCGGAGTGGCGACCGGAGCGCGGGGCCCGAGGGGCGGCGAGGGGCACGGCGGCGGAGGCGGTGGGTGAGGCGGCGCGGCGATGCGGCGACGATGGAGCGGCGATGCGGCGTGGTCCGGCCGGGCGGTGGCGCGGCGGAGGCGGCGGAGCTCGGCGGGGAGCAGGGAGGCGCGGGCGGCTTGGCGGCGGGGAGCGAAGGAGGCGGCGGCGGCGCTACGGGCCGCGGGGGCCCCAAGCGGGCCTCGCGGGCCTCGGGCGGCGGCAGGCGGTGGCGCCACGTGGCGGGACGCCACTGGTGCGGGCGGCGGCGGTGATTTGTCCGTTAGGCCGCGGACATGTCTGGCGGCGGTGGGGAGATTTTTAGGGTTTCGGGGGGAGAAAGAGATCCGAAATTCGGGGGTCTAATTATAGCCATAGAAGGAGCTAGGAGAGTCCAAATGAGGTGCGGTTTTCGGCCACGCGATCGTGATCGAACGATCTAGAAGATGCAGAAGACTTAGGTGGGTTTTGGGCCAAATTGGAGGGGTGTTGGGCTGCAACACACACGAGGCCTTTTCGGTCCCTCGGTTAACCGTTGGAGTATCAAACGAAGTCCAAATGATACGAAACTTGACAGGCGGTCTACCGGTAGTAAACCAAGGCCGCTTGGCAAGTCTCGGTCCAATCCGGAAATGTTTAATCCCCACACACGAAAGAAAGCTAGAAATGACCACCGGAGGAGAACGAAGCGCCGGAATGCAAAACGGACAACGGGGAAAATTCTCGAATGCAAGAGACGAACACGTATGCAAATGAAATGCACATGATGACATGATATGCAATGCATGACAATGACAACAACACACGGAGACAAAGACCCGAACCAAAGAAAATAAAATAACTTAACGCCGGAAACGGCAAGAGTTGGAGTACAAATTGGGAAAGTTACATCCGGGGTGTTACAACACTCCACCACTACGAAAGGATCTCGTCCCGAGATCTAGGACTAAAAGAACGCCGGGTACTCAGAACGGAGGTGATCCTCGCGTTCCCAGGTAGCTTCACGGTCGGAATGGTGTGACCACTTGACTTTGAGAAATTTGATTGACTTGTTGCGAGTCTTGCGTTCAGTCTCTTCAAGAATAGCAACTGGGTGCTCACGATAAGAGAGATCTTCTTGGAGCTCAATGTCCTCGAAGTTGACGGTGCGGTCAGGAGTCTTGAAGCACTTTCGAAGCTGAGAGACATGGAACACGTCATGAACATTTGCAAAGTTTGAAGGAAGCTCGAGTCGATAGGCGAGGTCGCCTCTCTTGCTGACAATCTTGAAAGGTCCCACGTATCTGGGGGCAAGCTTCCCTTTGATACCGAAGCGACGAGTACCTTTCATAGGAGAGACGCGGAGGTAAACATGATCTCCGATCTCGAAAGACAAATCACGGTGCTTACTATCATAGTAGCTCTTCTGACGGGATTGGGCTGCTTTGAGGTTATCACGAATGGCTTTGCACATTACTTCTGCCTCTGTGATTAAGTCATTACCCAAAAGCTGACGTAAACCAAGGCCGCTTGGCAAGTCTCGGTCCAATCCAGAAATGTTTAATCCCCACACACGAAAGAAAGCTAGAAATGACCACCGGAGGAGAACGAAGCGCCGGAATGCAAAACGGACAACGGGGAAAATGCTCGAATGCAAGAGACGAACACATATGCAAATGAAATGCACATGATGACATGATATGCAATGCATGACAATGACAACAACACACGGAGACAAAGACCCGAACCCGAGAAAATAAAATAACTTAATGCCAGAAACGGCAAGAGTTGGAGTACAAATTGGGAAAGTTACATCCGGGGTGTTACAGGCGCGCGGAGATTTCGCTTCCTACCTACCTGCACCCCTCCGCCTCGCTAAGATCTAAGCTATGGAAAGAACAACACAAGGGACACAGGGTTTATACTAGTTCGGGCCACCGTTGTGGTGTAATACCCTACTCCAGTTTGTGGCGTGGTGGATTGCCTCTTGGGCTGGTGATGATGAATGATACAAGGAAGAACAGCCTCGCGAGGGTCTGTTCTTGGCTGGGGCGATGAACTGCTGGGAGGAGTTCAGCCACCCTTCTCTCTCTCTCTCTGATTGAACCCCCTCTCCTCTGTGGGTGGCTGGTCCTATTTATAGAGGCCCTGTTCCTCTTCCCAAATATCGAGCGGGAAGGGAGCCAACAATGGCGGGCTAATTTGAAGGGGGACAGCTAGTACTAGCTACCATGACAAAAGTAGTCTTCGCCTGCACAAAGCTCTGGTGGTGACGCCGTCCTGGGCTCCACGATGACCTCCGTCTTGCAGTCTTCCTGGTCTTGGTCTCGTTGCACCGAAATGGCAACCTTTGCCTGATGCCTTGGTACTCCGCGGCTGCGCTTGCCCCCTTTGCACCAAAGAGGAAAGGAGGACACTGCGCGGGCTGGCACCCGCCTGGCACCCTTGGTCGTCATGGCTTGTGTCACGGGCACCTCGTGATGTACCCCACCTTGATCTCTCCGCCTCCTCGCGAGCCAGCCTGATGAGGCCGTGCCTGAGGAAGCTCTGTGTCGTCCGCCCCGCGAGGCTTGGCCCCTCGCGAGGGTCTTGGGTCTGTGTTGATGAAGATGGGCCGTGCTGGGGCCCCCCTTGAGCCACGCCGCAGGCCACAGGCAAGAAAGTCTGGGGACCCCCGTTCCCAGAACACCGACAGTAGCCCCCAGGCCCAAGGCGCGCCCGGACTTGGCCGTGCAGGGAGGCGGAAGGGCAAGAGCGAAGCGCCGCGGGCCCTAACAGCCTGCGGTCTTGGGCGCCGCGTGGCGGTTGATTGGACATGGGCGTCTCGACTTCCCCATGGCGCCTCCGCAACTGCACGGATTGGACAAGTCCATGCATGCAAAGCGGGTCATGATTACCTGTGATAGTGGGGGCCGACGGTTGGCCTTCACCGGCTATAAGTACGGATTGGCGCGCGCCCTTCCAGTTCATTCTCCCTTGCTTCTCCTTCTTCCCGATCCTTGCTCCGTCTTGCTGTGATGGCTCCGATCCGCCAGTTCTCGATGGCAGAGAAGGGAAAGGCTCCTCGAGAGGAACCAGACCCACTCCCGCCGAAGAAACGGTCCATCCCCCGTGGCCCGGACGAGGGGGCCCTTTAGGTGGTGTCGAGGCCTTGGTGCGAGCGGGCGCCGCCGGGGTTCCCGCTTCCATTGTACGCCCACGTCGAGGGCCCTGAAGGAGCTGATGCTGACCGCCACCGGCGGCGCCGCCGTCGGCGCCGACGGGTCACGAAGGTGTGGGTCGTCCCTCCTGGGGTGGACACCGAGGGCTCCTCCCGAGAGTTCGTGCTCCACGTTGCCATTCCTCTTCAGTCTTGGATTCGCCTTCCTCCCTTCTTCGCCTCCATCATCCCGCAGGGGGAGCCCCTGGAGCTCTGGCTGCAGCACGTCGGCTGCAGCACCCTCGCGACCGAGGCAGAGGTCGCGGTCGTTGCCCCGGGCGAGGTCTTCATGACTCGGGGCTGGAGAGAGATCACCCGGGTTTGCAGGACAAGGGGCGTCTTCGCGATCCACTTGGATTACGACGATGCTTCGGTGATGTTCTTCAAGGTCTTCGATGCGAGCGGGTGCCGGCTGGAGTGCTACCCCGGGAGAGGTGGCCGGGGCCCTGCTGCGCCAAGGACTGGGCCCGCCGACCGCTCCCTTGGCGGCTCCACGGGCGGCGGTGGCGTCGGAGGTTCCAGCAACTCTGGCGAGCTCTTCGCGACTCCGGAGACGAGCGACGACAGCTACGAGCCCCCGAGCTGGCTCCGCTCCTGGAGCAGGGCGGGCTCGTCAAGCCGCTGCCGACTCTGATCTGGATGGGGTTGGCACCGGTGCTTGCCGGCCCACTGTTGATGATGGCGTCTTCTGCAGGGGCGCGCGTAGCTAGTGTTCCTTTAGGATCTGTTCCTTGCGAGGAATCAAAAACGCGTCCCGTGGGGGCTTGTAAGGTGCCTGTGATCCTGTTTTGTTAATATAACCCTTGTCGTAGAATTGTGCGAGTTGCTCATTCCGTCTTAGCTCAGTCCTCCCTTTCGAACCTCACGAGGGCTTGGTGCTCTGCGCCGACAGGTCCCAGTCCCAAGGTGGCTTCAGCCATCGCTGGTATGCCAGGTCGCGATGCCGTGCTCAAGGCCAGGAGGTGAGCGACCCAGAGTCCGGTAAGAGCCCCTGAGTCGCGATGCTCAGGAGGTCCCCTTTGGCGCCCAAGCAGCCGTTGTTTGGTGAGAAAGGAGAGCGGCGTCGCTAACACGGGATAGCATTAGGTGCGGGGATGGTGCCACGGTAGCTGGCGCTTCCGGGTGATGACTTATCTCGAGAATCAGGGGTCGCTCTCTGGCGTGTCGCCGGGTCTGTGCATCGGCAGGCACGAGGTTGCTCGGCGAGGTCCTCGTGTGTCTCTCCCCTCTCGCCTTTGCTCCCCTTTCTGCTCTACGTCCTCGGGTCCCGGCCTTCGAGCGAGTCTCAGCCGTCGTTGGTATACCAGGTCGCAATGCCGTGGATAAGGCCAGAGGGTGAGGGCTGGAGAGCCAGTAGGAGCCCTGAGTCGCGATGCTCAGGCACCCCTCCTTTAACGTGCAAGCGGTTCGCGCGGACGAGAGTGGAGGAGACACCGCAAGGGCCTCGCCTGACGCAGCTCCTTTAGTAGATCCTGTAGACCCATCATAGAGAAAACGAGGGGTTGCCATGACAATTGACAGTCAGCCGTTGATTGCTTCCGAGGGGTAATGAGGCACTGAAGGCTTGATGAGGTGACGCTATGCGGGGCTGCCGCGGCCAGAGCTCGGCCATTCAGGTTTGTCGGCATTGCAGGGACGGACCCATGCGCGAGCGTCGTGCCATTTGGGAGCAGCTCTGTTAGTTGGCGTCAGCTGATGACGTTGAGGACGAAGGGGTGTTGGTGTAGCAGACTCGGTGGGCTGCGGAAGCCAATCCTCACGAGCCCCCAGGCCCGGGGGCCTCGGGAGGCTCCGGAGGTGCTGGCGGCTCCCCGCGGACCATCTCCATCTCCGCTAGGGCTGCGGAACGCCTGGCCTCTTGTGCCTCCATGATGCCCCTCATGAGGCGCTGGTACGTGGCAGCCGGGTTCGGCAAGTCGTAAGGCATGCGAACGTAGCTGTGGGGTGGACCTCCGCAGCGCCCACTCGCGAGGGCCAGAGGCGCTCCAGAGAGGCAACTCGGTTGAGCCCTGGTATGTCGATGCAGACGCGCAGCCCGCCATCCTCGCCTGGATGGGGAGCCACTGCTGGTAGACGGCGGCCGCCTTTCATGACTCTTGACTCCTGTAGCTCCTGAATGGCCTTGCTGACGAACTCCTGAGGGTCTGGCTCTCCTTGCCTTACTCCTTCTTGAGGGAAACGTGCTTCGAAACACGCCTCCATGTGGTGCCCAAGCGCCTCCCTCGTGACCCTAGCCAGGTCGGTGGCCCTCCAAGGGAGAGCCCCCGAGCCCTGCCTGAGGAGGGCGCCGGGCGTGCTTTCCTATGCGATGGAAGGAGGTCCCCCCTGGGCAGGCATGGGCCCAGAGGGGCCTGCCTCCTGAGGAGCCGGGCTGGACGATGTCTTCTTCTTCTTGGGGGCGGTCTCGGGAAGCCTCCTGCTTCCGCGATCCAGGTCTTCTAGTGACGCGGCCTGAAAGGCTCGTTCCAGGGAACACACCGCATCCTTCTCTTCACAGGGCACCGTGATGACTCCGCCACTTCCTGGCATCTTGAGGACGTTGTAGCCGTGGTGAGTTACGACCCTGAACTTGGCCAGCGCTGGGTACCCGAGGATGGCGTTGTACGGCAGGAGAATGTGAGCGACGTCGAAGTCGATGAGCTCGGTGCGGTAGTTGTCGCGTGCCCCGAAGGTGACAGGGAGGCGGACCTGCCCGATCGGGACCATGGAGCCATCGGTGACTCCGGAGAAAGGCTTGGTTGGTTGAAGCTGGATGTAGGGCACTTGGAGATTGTTGAATGTTTCCACGGACAGGACGTTGAGCCATGCCCCGCCGTCGATGAGGGTCCTGGTGACCACCACGTTGCTGATGATTGGGGAACAGAGCATCAGGAGGACTCCGGCTGTAGCCGCACACTTGAGCTGATCTGCCGAGCTGAACGTGATGGCGCACGCCGACCACCCGAGAGGGCGCATGGCTTCGAGCTTGGGGAGGACTGCATTCACTTTGTGGGCGAACTGCTTGAAGATTCATTGAGAGGCTGGGGCTTGAGCCCCGCCCAGGATGCAGGCGATCGCGCGCGGCTCCTGGAAGCCCCCAGCCTCCTCGTCCTGGTGGCGGTCCTCATTTCTCCTTGGTTGCGGCGGCAGCGGAGGTTGCCTGCATTGCCTTGCGGGCGATCCTCGTGAGGCCGACCCCTCCAGTCTCCCTCGCGAGGCAGGTCTTGCCAGCGATCCTCGTGAGGTTGATCGCGCCACCCTTGGCGCGGGCCACGGTCTTCCCAGCGTCCTGCGTTCCTTCCTCCTCCTCGACTGTAGCCCCGGTCACCGCGGTCGGGGCGATGGCCGATCCTTCCTTCTTGCACGGCTCGGAGCTCTTGACATTCGTTGGTGTTTTGGGTGTGGAGGTCGTGGTACACGCAGTACTGGCTGCCCTTGGAAGGCTTGGGCTGATCTCTGCCCCGCTTGGTGTCTGGTTCTGCCGCGAGCACGGCAGCCCCCTTGCGCTTCACATCCTTGGCCTTGGGCTTCTTCTCTTCCGGGTCCGCGGCAGGCAGCTCGAGGAGGGAGAGACGCCCTTCCTCAGCCCTGGTGCACTTGGTTGCCAAGTTGAACAGCTCCAAAGAAGTGCACAGGTCTTCATGCATCGCCAGCTCCTCCTTCATCTTGACATCGCGCACGCCGTCGGAGAAGGCTAAGATGATGGCCTCTTCAGTCACCCTGGGAATCTTGAGGCGTGCGTTGTTGAAGCGCTGGATGTACTTCTGCAGGGTCTCCCCAGGTTGATGCGGCGCATGTCGCTCACGGCGGGTGGCCGGTCGCGAGTACCTTGGAAGTTGGCGATGAAGCGGGTGCGCATCTCGTCCTAGGAGGAGATCGTGCCTGGAGCTAGGTTCAGGAGCCAGGTGCGGGCCCCGTCCTTGAGCACCATGGGAAACAAGTTCGCCATGACCTTCTCGTCTCCGTTGGCAGCTTCGATGCCCAGCTCGTAGAGCTGGAGGAACTCCGCAGGGTCAGCCGTGCCGTCGTAGCGAGGAGGCAGGTCTGGCTTGAACTTGCCAGGCCACGCGACACTGCGTAGCTCGGCGGTGAAGGCACGGCAGCCTGCTGTGGCCACGGGAGGCCTTGGGTGACGGAGAGCTTGGTCTTGCATGTCCCCACGCACTGCAGCTGGGTCTTGACGTGCGGGAGCAGGAGCATGGTCGCGACGTGCTGGAGCAGGGAGCGCCCGGGCAGCTTCTTGTGGGCGAGGGACTTCCTGGCAGCTCTGTTCTTGCTGCGCTGGCACCTGACGGAGCGGGTTCCTCCCAGGGGCCACGCGCCTTGGAGCCATGGCGCATTCTTGAGGAGGAGGAGGCCGGGGCGCCGCCGGAGCTTCGTCGCCCGCGCGGGGCAGGGTGCGGTGTAGCGGAACGGACGGCGCAGGAGAGCCCCCTGCGGCGCGGACGAGTTGGCGACACGGTCGAGCCATTCTTCGTAGATGTCATCGACGGGGCGGTAGCGCAGGAGCTCGTTCGCCGCGATGAGCGCAGATCGAGCCTCCATGGGTGCGCGGAGCGCGCGGGACGAAGAACCAGCTGGGGGGAGCGAGGGAGTTGTGGTGCGGCCGTCTTGCCGCACGGACGGATGCTGAGACGATGCTTGCTACTCGTCCCCCGCCGGGCCAGTGGCGGCGTTGACGGCAGGTGACGGGGAACGGTGAGGACGCCCGCCGACAGGAGCCGTCTGGGCGACGCGGGAAGCGAGAGCGGCCCGGCGCTCGGCGCGGGCCCGACGAGCGTCAGACATGGGTGCGATGGTCGGAGGAGAACGGGGTGGTGGAAGACGAATTCCGGTGCACCCCTACCTGGCGCGCCAAATGTCGGATTTCGGGTTCCGGCAGACCCTTGAGGTTCGAACACTGGGGTGCGCATGGAGATTTCGCTTCCTACCTACCTGCACCCCTCCGCCTCGCTAAGATCTAAGCTATGGAAAGAACAACACAAGGGACACAGGGTTTATACTGGTTCGGGCCACCGTTGTGGTGTAATACCCTACTCTAGTTTGTGGCGTGGTGGATTGCCTCTTGGGCTGGTGATGATGAATGATACAAGGAAGAACAGCCTCGCGAGGGTCTGTTCTTGGCTGGGGCGATGAACTGCTGGGAGGAGTTCAGCCACCCTTCTCTCTCTCTCTCTGATTGAACCCCCTCTCCTCTGTGGGTGGCTGGTCCTATTTATAGAGGCCCTAGTCCTCTTCCCAAATATCGAGCGGGAAGGGAGCCAACAATGGCGGGCTAATTTGAAGGGGGACAGCTAGTACTAGCTACCATGACAAAAGTAGTCTTCGCCTGCACAAAGCTCTGGTGGTGACGCCGTCCTGGGCTCCACGATGACCTCCGTCTTGCAGTCTTCCTGGTCTTGGTCTCGTTGCACCGAAATGGCAACCTTTGCCTGATGCCTCAGTACTCCGCGGCTGCGCTTGCCCCCTTTGCACCAAAGAGGAAAGGAGGACACTGCGCGGGCTGGCACCCGCCTGGCGCCCTTGGTCGTCATGGCTTGCGTCACGGGCACCTCATGAGGTACCCCGCCTTGATCTCTCCGCCTCCTCGCGAGCCAGCCTGATGAGGCCGTGCCTGAGGAAGCTCCGTGTCGTCCGCCCCGCGAGGCTTGGCCCCTCGCGAGGGTCTTGGGTCTGTGTTGATGAAGATGGGCCGTGCTGGGCCCCCCTTGAGCCACGCCGCAGGCCGCAGGCAGGCAAGTCTGGGGACCCCCGTTCCCAGAACGCCGACAGGGTTTGCCGATAGTCGGTTTGCTCAACTATGGTCCCACTTGTAAGTGAAAATGCAACACCGCACGCATTCCCGCTTGAGCGGCGTGCCGGACCAACCATGTGGGGGTGCGACGTGAACACGGCAGGCTTTTCCTTTTGAACTCGTAACTTGTAAACTTTGGTTCTGCTCCATGGCGCGACCGATAGATAGAAATAACGATTTTGCCTAGAGTAATGAGAAGTTTGGTTTTGGTGCCGTTCATGCATGGAGTACGTACAAAAATTATGAAGTTGATGCGAAAGGTAGGATAATTACTGTAGTATCATATACTACTACATGGATTTTACGGGAAGATAAAAATACATACAGATCCATCAACGTTCAACGACATCCTCACGCCCTAGTGCGCCGGGTCACCAACCAACGTGTGAGGAGTAGCGGCGTTGGCGGCGAGCTCAACGTGCTTCTGAACAATGC
The DNA here is from genome assembly GCF_056163025.1 of Triticum urartu. Lineage (NCBI taxonomy): Eukaryota > Viridiplantae > Streptophyta > Magnoliopsida > Poales > Poaceae > Triticum > Triticum urartu. Next base: position 568,724,264 of record NC_141874.1, read on the forward strand.
CGTCCAAGGTTGCCCTGCGCTCCAAGAAGGCCAGCGTCCTATCGTCCTCCTCTTGCATGTAGTAGTCCTTGTGGATGATTTGCACGTAGGCGTGGGTGATTATGTCGATGGTGTCTTGCTGCGCCAGGCACTGCGCGGCGAGCGCGACCTCGAGTTGGACATTCTCCGGCGCGACGGCGGGCAGTCGCAGGGCCACCAGTGCATCAAAGAGGTTGTTACCATAGTGTCCGTTGAGGGTGGCGGGCATCGCAGAGCCTGGGCGCGTCGGCTGGAGGCTTACGTCAAAGTCGTCTGCAAGCTTCTTGACGATGGTGAACTTGTCGAGGAAACCGACGAGGACCTCGTCGAACAAGGAGATGAAGCTGTCGTCCAAGCGGCCCCTCGCCCTGGCGGCCTCAAGCAATACTACCTGGAGACGTTCCTCGGTGTCGGGCCGCAGGCCGGCGTCGTGGACCATCTGGCACAGTCGGCTGATGCTCGCGCTCATCGCCTCCATGGGTCTAGCATAGCTTCTAGTCAACTGATCTTGCGATTCGAGTGATCACTCAGCCCTTGGTTAGCGTGTGTAGGTGTGTAGGATTTCGTAATACTCCTCGGCCCTCTACTGCACCTGCCTTTGGTTGTATGATAGGTGGGCCAGCCACCCCCTGGGGCCACGTGTCATTCACCCAAAGGCAGTTGCCGTAAGTCAATGAAGCTGCGTCCGCCTCCGTGTCGGTGCAGTATAGTCATCTCACTGGACCTCTAGTTGGGGCCAAACGAGAGAAGTTTGATGTTTACTGGTTTATTGGTCCCCTTTGCATTTTGCGCCAAGTTTTGACCTTTGATTTAACTAATAAAATGTTAATGCATGTAAACAAAAATGTTGTGTAAGTCACCTTACGAAAACCAAATAATCCCAAAATACTTAGGCACGGTGCATTAACTCCCTCCTTGTTTCTTATTTCGTGACATATCAACCAATGAGAGATGTGGGCCGTGCATGCTTTCAATGACTTGAGACTACCAAACATGGCATGCAGTGTTTAGTTCATTGCATGTAATCCTATTAGTACTCTAGTTAGGAGTAGCAAAAAAACATTAAGTTCTCTCGCCGATAGGAATAAAACACCATGTATTTATTTACAGAGGGGGTAGTACATTTTTGGTGACATGCATTACTAGATATTGCTAGTCAAATACTAAAATCCAGATGGACGTGGTAGTACTCCTAAATCCAGATGGTGGTGCTCCTAGTACTAGTAGTAGTACTACCAATGTAGTAGTAGGAGTACTAGCATTGTACTACCCATTGGTCAAATTATTACGTGCTGCTCCTCACAGTGAAGTGACAAGACCCTGCGCCGGAGATGACACCTGAGTATAGGTGCCATGTTCGGCATACCATAGTCAGCCTCACCGTCTGCAGTCATTATCATCATGGCTGTAGAGCTAGCCTGCTTACAACTAGCCCTGTTCGACATAATTTCCCGTGTGTAGATGCCCGTGCATTGCACGGAACACCAAGATTGGGGGTGGACGGCTCCGGCAGCGGCCATCGCGCCAGATTTTTCCACGACCTTCTACTCCTAGATGTGGTGGGGAGGAGATGAGGCTGATTGTGAGAGACAAGGAGTTGTTTGTAAATAGGGAACAAGTGCGGGCATCTTTTTGCAAAAATGGAGAAGCTTGGTTTGTATGCGTCAGATCTAGATCCGACGGCTATTGGTGAAAGATGGGAGGCACAACATCATCACCAACTCAGGACCTGTTTGATTCGTAGGATTTTGAAAACGCAGGAATAGGACACGGCAATATTACAAGTTTCAAACTGATATTACAAATGTTAGGAGTAATGCTGCACCTACGAAGAGGGAATTACTAGGAAGTTTACGTAAGAACTTTCGTTACTTTAGGTGGATGCAGCATTATCGTAAAAACTAAAATCCACCGCCCTGACAAGTCACTAATGGGCAAATAAGTTTTCGAGTCTCTGGCCACTTGATGTTTCAAAAACAAATTCAGCTTCTACGGAGAAATGAGCTCCACCGTGTACCCGCGCGGGTGTGGCTGGGCACGAAGCGTGAGTACGTGCACGGTGCACCTATTCTCTTCTTGTATACGTACACCACCTACGTGGGGTTGTGTGAGAGAGATACAAACCTAGAGAGATATAGTGTGTGGGTTCTTGAGAGTTTTTTTTTTGTGGGGGGGTGGTCAATCAAAAAATTTAACATATGTAATGTGTGTGAAATAGAGTCCTGGATATAACATATATATAGAGGGGGTGATCCACGAGAAGAGAGTGGAGGTATCATCGGCTTGAGGTGTCCATAGAATCGAAGAGAGGGATGATGTGTGTGTGTGCACGCGCGATCGGTAAAGAGTGCCATCGAATTTGTGTGTGCCCACGTCAAAGATATAGAGTGGCTGGCCTACTGGAACGTGAGATGGGACATGTGCAGTTTGTCTCTGTGGCATGGATACCTACCTGCGGCGCTCGACTATCAGTGTGTGGTGGGGGAAGAGGGAGGCCCAATTAACTATAGAGGTACAATGGCTTGTATATGTGTGGAGGAGGAGAGAGGCCTACCTCATGTATTAAGGAGATCGATCTGCCTCATGTATTAAGGGAGATCGATCGGCATCCATGCATATGTGCAGGAGATGAATAAGGTTGGGAGAGAAACAGAGCTAGAGTGTTGGAGGGGGTGGTAGTGGAGTTGCTTCTAACAAATGGTGGGATAGGCTTGCTAGACAAACGGAGGGCACGCTCGCAATATCAATAAGAGAGGAGATGGCTCCTTGTTGTCTGTGCACGTGCATGTGAGAGACGGGTCAGGAGGCATGCACGAATGATGAGGGGGGACGATGTGGCTGTGGTAAGCAGACGTAACTACATAGGAAGATCAATCGCCCTTTGTAAGAGAAAGGAGAGACATAACTTGTGAGGTACGTCGATCGATGGGGAGTAGCTAAAGTCGATCTAGGTATATGTTGGGAGATCGATCGGTATACATGCATGTGTGTGTTAGAAGCAAATGAGGCGTGAGGAGAAGGATAGAGAGAGAGGGATACATGTAGGAGGTGGTATGAGAGGCATACTATATCGAGGGGGAGTGTGCGAGTACGAGAAGGATGAAAAGAGTGGTGGGAGTGAGGCATGGACGGTGACAAGAGAAGAGGGGAAGCTTATGTTTGTGCTAGGCACACTTGGCTAGAGAGGCATATCGATCGATGTGTGCGGTAAAGAAGGAGCTAGGGGGCCTTCACACACCGTGGGTGAATGACCTAAAGTGAAAAGACGAATTTGCGTGATGGAGCTAGAGAATGCTGAGGGAGGGTCAGAGGGATGCGGGCGTGTGCATGCACAAGAGAAAGTTAGCGCTAGCTACAAAGATAAGAGGGTTGTGTGGGTGTAAAAGACGAATAGAGATCATATATACTTCATTATAAAAAGTGAATTCGGATATTTGAAGAATTTATCATAGTGTTTCAAACCGACGGATGTGTGAATATATATAACGGTGATACACATGGTGTGGTTATGAACATGGTATACTACATTTAATATATTTTATCTCTACTCTTATAAAAACGGAGTTGTTGATGATGGTGTGCCTGCCATCCTGCATTATAGGCCGTCTGATTTATATCTGCCGGATAGCAAGGAAAGTATGATGGTTGAAGTTGGCAAAAATCATGATTGTAGATTCTTATTGAAATAGAGAAACGAATTCAAATTTAGTTCGAATTGCAGCGGTAGTATAGACATTTGGAATGCACTAAAATGTTGGTATGAGTAGGTTACATGCATTATACAGCAAGCAAAAAAAATTAATCGGACATAACATGGATTCATACTCCCTCCTCCCATCTATATAGGGCGTAATGAGATTTTTAAGACCGCCTTTGACTATTGACAAGATTAATAGTACATGACATGCACAATGTGAAAATTATATCATTGAAAGAACCTTTCACAGACGAATTTAACGGTGTGCTTTGTGTAAGTTACATGTCATATATCATTGCTCTAATGTTTGGTCAAAGTTAGCATCGAAAAACGCATTAGGCCCTATATAGATGGAAGGAGGGAGTAGCTTTGAATAGCATTTGTATAGTAAAACGGGGCAAGACTCTCTCTTTGTGTGGTGTGAATAGTTTTATTTTTTTTGTTTTCTTTTTGGTTGAGGGAAGTGCGAATTGATTTGGTACGTACAAGTACAATATTACTACACGTTAGGCTAGTCACTAAAATTCAACCCGCGTCTTGTTATATCCCGAAAACTCAGATACTGTGCTCCCAAAACCGGCGCCTTCACAACCCTTGTCTTGCCATCCCGAAATTACAACGCGCGCGAAAACTCCCTCCAGCTGCCAAATCCCGACACGCGAAATCTCCCTTCTAACCCTGAGCCGAAAGGGCCGCTAGTTCAAATCGGTGGGGGGTACTTTTGTAACACACCCTACATTTTGGACAAGCGCATTCCTAAGTCATGCTTCACCCCCTCCCATCGCCCCCTTTTCACCATTCAAAATCCCAGGCCGCCATAACCTCTCTGCTCCAGCCATGAAACCCCACCCTCCTCCATCCGCCACGTCACCGCTGCCCAGCCAGAGCCTCTTCCCCGACGACGTCGTCCACCGCAACAGCTCGACGTCCCTCGTCCACCTTCCCGGATGAGGATCCGTCATCCATCTCGCCGTCCCGCCGGTTCAGCCGCCCCGTCCTCCACCTCCAAGGAGCTGCTCTGACGATCGCCTCGTCTAGCGCGGCTTCTCCATCCCCACAACGCCGCCTTAACCTGCTCCACCGGAACCGCAGCATCCTCACCGACTCCTCGGACGAAGCCGAGGCCTACTCGGCGCCACCAAAGAGGTTGTACACTCATCGCATCGCACCTTCTCCTTAACTCGACCTCCCGGCGCCGACGATGCTCCATCCCACACCCCCATGGAGCAGCTACCTTGAAGCCAGCGCCGCGGGCGACATCTCCACGGCGGCTCTCCCCCAGTGTGAGGCCCCTTCGGCGGCAGCGTCCATACCCGCCGGATCTGCTGCTGCTGCTCCGGCTCTCGCTCGATCACTCGCTCGCCCAGCTGCTGCTGCTGCTCTCCCCCTCGCTAATGTGTTGCTCTGCTCCGATTAACCCACACTTCAGTCAACTGAATCGAATTTTGGGTCGGTCAATTTTCAGGGGTTGGGGGGGCTCGCCCGAGTTAAGGAAGAACCACCCGCAGCGGGGACGGGGGCTCGCCGGAGAGGTACCCCACTATCTATCTTAGGGTTCAGGGTGGGGGCGGGGGGCCTAGAGGGCTGGCCGGGGCGGCGGTGGCGAGTTGTTTCGGCGCGGCGAGGCGGCGCTGGGGCCGACAGTTCGGCCGGTGGTGACTGGCGGCTCAGGGGGTGCAGGTTGAAGATGAACTGTAGGCCCTCCCTAAACTACATGTCAAGTGCCTCTCTGCTACCATTGCGTTCAGTTTTGACAGTAGCATTCAGATTCCACAGTAAATTTCAGTTTTGGCAGTTAAGTTCAGAGTCAACAGTTTTTACCTCATCTGTTGTAGTCAGGTGGTTTTTGGTGATGTTAATTTTACATCCATTTTACATCATCTATTGGAGATGCTATTAGAATCCCACTTGAGATTGACGATGTCTGTCTTGTGCTGCTTCAGCCTTGACGTCTTACGGCTCACCCCAGCTGCTCCAACGACAGAATGATCCATCACAACAGAGCAGTGCCCTGGACGTTGTCTACAGATTCCTCAGATCTTCCTCCACACCTCCGACAGCCACCTCTGCCTCAACTGCTTCAGCGACCAACCCAATGATGCTGAGGTTGACACGGCTACGGCAAAGAGGTTGTACACTTGTTGCATCACTTATTACTATACATTCACGTCGATCCATTAGGGCTATTTTGGTTCAACGGAAAAACATCGATCCACTGGTTGTTACCATCACTCTAAATTTCTACATGCTCTCCTTACATAATCTCACCATATTTTTTTCGTATGCATGTCAGATATTGTACACAGTCATGTTGAACATGTAGAGAAAAAGAGAAGAGTTTTGTGTGGCAATACAATGTCATGCAGACATCGCTCCATGGTGGGTTCAATGGCAAACCCTCCCCACCCCTCTCCAGATTGTAATCCAGAGGAAGATATCTGTTCTGAGGCGGATTCGGACGCCGCTGACCACTCCTATTTACCCCCAAGGTGTTTGCTCTACCTTGGCATGATGATGTTAGTCATATCATGCATATGTTGCCTTGCAGTGCCTACTTTTGACATCATATATGTCATCTTCTTAGTTTAGACATGTTCTGTAATGCCACATTTTTAGTTTCTATATCATATATGGGAATTATGCAGTCTCATGTCATTTAGCCAGCCATAATATATGTGAAATGTGCAACGCCATCCTGTTTAACCAGACATCATATATTTGAATGATATCTTGCCCATCCTTTTCTTCATTACATTTCCATTTGTCGACAATGTTTGTACATTAAACTAATCTTCCTGTGAATCAGCCATTGGGGTGGGAGATGGAAAAATCTGGAGTGAAAACAAGGCCTTCAGAGCAGACAGTGCTACCTGTCGAAGCAGATCTCTTGTTGGGTCCCGATAGCTCCTCAAAGATGGATTCAGAGACAGATGACCAGTCCTATTCCCCCACTGAGGTGTATGCTCTAACTTGTCACAGTTATACTGCTCATATCATGCATACGGTGTCTTGCATTGCATAGTTTAGACATCATATACACAATATTCAACACCATGTTCTTAGTTCAGACATCATATCGAATGCCCTCTGTTTAGCATATAAATCACATATGTGAATTAAATGATGCGATCCTGATTACTTAGATAACATGTAGGTGAATTATGTCATGTGATCCTGTTTAGTTATTCATCATATCTTTGAATTATGTTATGCTATGCTATCCAGTTTAGATAGATATCATATATGTGAAATTATGTCATGATATCCGTTTTAGTTAAACAATATACATGTCAACTATTTCATGCCCTCTTTTTTCCACACTATCTATTGCATTTGTCTCTCATACAATGTCTGTACATTCAACTATGTTTCCTGTTTATCAGCCATTTGAATTGGAGCGGGTGATGCTAGTATCTAGCGGACTAAAAACACGGTCTTCAAATAAAACAGTGCTACCTCTTGGTGGAGATAGCACCCCGGTTGTACATGCACAAGAACCAACCCTACCACACATAACCCAAACTCTCGCAGATTGTACCCCTACTACGATGGACAGAGAACCATCTTCACCCAATCTAACCCTAGCCGATAGTAACCCAGTTCCTGTTGACACAGCACCATCTCCACCACAGAGCTCCCAAACAAGAGCAGTTAGTAAGGCAGCTCCAGTACCCAAAGGGCCAGTACTATCACGGTGAACCCCAACTCCACCAGTTAGTACGCCTACTCATGTGGAGGAAGCACAACTAGCTAGTCGTAGTTTAGCATCTATCGCATTAGATGTTGTTAAATCATATGTGCGTATCTTCCCATCTTGGAAATATTATACTGAAGATGAAGGAAAATGCCAGTTGCAGGTGTTTGTCCAGGAGTTATGTGTAAGTAATGTTATTCATGGCAATTACTTTGCTTCGTCCCATACATCCTACCTCCATGATGGTTATAATACAGCAAATTTTCCCATTTTTCTCTATAGAGAAGGACTGATTTGGAAACTCAGGATGAGGTAACCAATGCTAATACCTCTGCTATCTTCAAGAATTCTTGGTGGCAGTATCAGAATTACCTGAAGAAAACGTACTTCACCGGCAAAGAAACTCATCAAATTCCCTTACGTTCTCCTGAGACACATATACTGGACGATGACTGGGAATGCCTTGTTCTGTACTGGTCCCGAACCAAGAATGTGGTAAGGTCTATGAGCCCATTTTGTATTTTTAAGTATTATATTCTTGCGTCTTACTGTACTCTGTTCATGTAGAACAAGTGCCTAAACCTGAAGAACAACTGTTCTAATTTAAGATTCCATTGCTACCATAGGACATAGATATATGTTTGTTTGATGCTTTTATTATGTACTAGTACTTGGCAATAGAAGACTTGGTAGTTTAATCCTGTCCACCTTACTAATGAACTGGTTCACCGAAATGAGTTTCATATACTAGTACATGCTAAACTTGTTATGTGTCTGCTTGTTTCTTCTTTTAGAATGCTGACAGAATATTGGGGAAGAGTTCCTTATTAAGCAACGGTAAAGGAAGTAATGCAGATAAGGTTCAGGATAGTGACATATCCTGTCTTGGTTTAGTGTTGGAGTTACTGGCCACTACCGCTTGCACAAGCTCTTCAAACTCACTGTCTGAATCAGTTCGGTTTCTTGAGTCTCAACTACAAGCTGAAAGACATCGATCAGCTGTGCTGCGATAAGAAGTGGAAGGACTGCGGAAGTCCCTGGAGCATTCAGATGCATACTTTCTGGTGCAACAGCAAGCATTGGAGGATTTTAGCGCCAAACAGGACAAAGCTAATCAGCTTGCTAAGCTTATTGCCAGCATGGTGGATACCCAGGATAACGTTTCTTGAGCTCTTCTGAAGTTGTTTCAGTTATGCTCTTGTTTTGCTGCCGCGTTTATTTGCACTGGTGGCCAATTTTGACAGCCAGTGTATATGATATGTTGCTTTGTTCCCTATATTTGCACTGGTGGGGAACTTTGATGCCCAGTGGATGTAATATGTGTAATAGCCGTGATAGCCTAGCGTTAGTTGCTTGCTTATTTATTTCCTTGTTGTCTTGTTTATTTGTTTGCTTGTAGTCATTGCAGTTCTTTTTCCGCGGTTAACTAGTGGCTGCAATAACCTATTTTTTAAAACTAGGCCACAATAACCATGGGCTAATATTTACTGTAGTGACACTGGGCCTCCTACGGGCCGTAGAAACAGTGGGCCTTCTACGGGCCGTAGAAATAGTAGGCCTTCTACGGGCCGTAGAAACAATGGGCCTTCTACGGGTCGTATCATCAATGGGCCTTATACGGGCCGTATGATCGATTGGCCAAACATGGGCCAATAACAGGCCGCATTATGGTCGTAAACGGGCTAGAGTTGGAATCGTCCATTCATGGGCCGACCGTAACAGGACATCGTTAATAGGTCGTATTTGATGATGCTATGAAAACGGCCCAACGTACTAATGAACCACAAACAGGCCGACTGTAACCACGGGCTGAATTTGGCCCACAAGCAGAAAATGACAGTAACGGGCCGTAAGTAAACGAATGCTGGAAATGAGCCCAAGAATAAATGGGCTCTGAGAAGGCCGAAAGATAACATGGGCTGGAGACGGCCCAACGGAATAACGGGCCGTTAATGGGTATAAAGTGATACACTGTTCATTACGGGCCAATTTCACCACGGGCCATTAATGGGTGTAAAGTGGTACACTGTTCATTACGGGCCAGTTTCACCACGGGCCGTTAATAGGCCAAGAGTTACATAGGGCCTCATATGGGCTGAAAGACGTCATGGGCCATACATGGGCCAGAAGTGAAAACGGGCTGGAATCATATTGGATGGCCCAGATGACGCTACTAGGCCTAATTTGGATAGGGCATAACGGGCCTTGGGTTAGCGGGCTGTAAATGGACTATATGCGAATAGGCCGTTAACAGGATTTACATGGGCCGGCCCACCACCTTTTGACCAAGTCAAACGGGCCGGCCTTTTCACAGGAATGGGCCTCTATTGGGCCGTGCCACATGTCAACGTATCATAGGCGCCTATCTGACCCACTGACGAGCTGACACGTGTTTCGTCCGGCCAATAAGAATTTTACACGTGGAAATTTCCCATTGGTCGGGGCTGTTAACGGGTTATTGGATCCAAAACCCGACCCGATAGCTTAACGGCGTTCCGTTACAGTGGATGCCACGTGTCGGTCACCCTTGACGAAAGCACTTCTGTGACGCGCGATTTATCGTCATGGAAGTGGACACCTCCGTGATGATAATTTTGGTAATGTCATGGAACACTTCTACAACAGCACAGGTATGACTATCTTGATTCTGTCATAAATTTGTCATGGATGTACATGCATGACAAAAAATGCGACCTACTGTGACAAACACGTATCATCACGGAAGTGTAATTTTTTTGTAGTGTTTGTGGTTTTCTTGACGGCTTTGGTTTTAGGGCGGGCAGTTTTTGCCGCTTTCTCTTGAGGTTTCTTCTTCCAAAACGGATCATCACCCTGTTTAAAGGTAAAAAGAAGGGTATTCAAGGATTGTACCGTCTAAGGATATCAAGTGTAAAGCGGAGGAACAGTACTTACAGCAGGCGGTTTGTTTTTCGTGTAAAAAGGGTCTAAATCGGTTTGGCGACAGATAGCTTCCTATTCGTTCAATATCTTCTTGACGGCCTCAGTTGTCGGATTTCGGGTTCCGGTAGACCCTTGAGGTTCGAACACTGGGATGTGCACGGAGATTTCGCCTTCTACCTACCTGCGCCCCACCGCCACGCTAAGATCTAAGCTATGGAAAGAACAGCACGAGAGACACAGGGTTTATACTAGTTCGGGCCACCGTTGTGGTGCAATACCCTACTCTAGTGTGCGGTGTGGTGGATTGCCTCTTGGGCTGATGATGATGAGCAATACAAGGAAGAACAGCCTCGCGAGGGTCTGTTCTTGGCTGAGGGGATGAACTGCTAGGAGGAGTTCAGTCACCCCTCTCTCTCTCTGATTTCGATCCCTTCTACCCTGTGGGTGGCTAGTCCTATTTATAGGCAAAGGCCCTGGGCCTCTTCCCAAATATTGAGCGGGAAGGGCGCCAACAATTGGCCATTTTGGAGGGGAACATCTGGTACACTTATCCTGACTAAAGTTGGTCCTCGCCTGCCAAAGGCTCTGGTGGTGACGCTGGCTTGGGCTCCACAATGACTTCCTCCCTGCCGTTGGACTGGTCTTGGTCTCGTTGCACCGAAACGAGTGCCTTTGCTTGACGCTCTCGCCTGCGCTTGCTCCCTTTGCACCAAAGAGGAAAGGAGGACACTGCGCGGGCTGGCGCCCGCCTGGCGCCCTTGGTCGTCATGGCTTGCGTCACGGGCACCTCGTGAGGTACCCCGCCTTGATCTCTCCGCCTCCTCGCGGGCCAGCCTAATGAGTTCGTGCCTGAGGAAGCTCCGTGTCGTCCGCCCCGCGAGGCTTGGCCCCTCGCGAGGGTCTTGGGTCTGTGTTGATGAAGATGGACCGTGCTGGGCCCCCCTTTAAGCCACGCCGCAGGCCGCAGGCAGGCAAGTCTGGGGACCCCCGTTCCCAGAACGCCGACAGTAGCCCCCGGGCCCAAGGCGAGCCCGGACTTGGCCATGCAGGGAAGCGAAAGGGCAAGAGTGAAGCACCGCGGGCCCTAACAGCCTGCGGCCTCAGGCGCCGCGTGGCGGTTGATTGGGCGTGGGCGGCACTGTTCCCCCACGCCCCCTTATTTTGCGCCATGCTAGGCGGACTCGTAGTCATACACAGCCGCTCCCCTTTCTGTTGCTCGAGCGCCCTCTGTCCTTCCTCCTCTTGAACTCCAGCTTCTGTTTTCAACCCAATCTCGAACCTTCCCCCCTTCCTATCGCTATGGCTCCGACGAAGAAGGGAAGAGGGAAGAAACCCATGCCTCCGCCTTGCTCGCCGCCGTTGGCGGCCCCCGCCGAGGGCTTGGGCAAGGTCAGCTCGGCTCTGGCCACTATCTTCAACGAATGCGGGAGGACGACGGCCTGGCCCGCGTCCCACTTCTCCATCGACAGGATAGTCACCGAGGTCCCGTATTTTGCCAACGCCCTGTGGGCGGGTCTGGTTCCCCCCTTTTCTGATTTCATCAATGCCGTGCTTTCCCACTATCAGATCCACATGATGCATCTGGGTCCTGAATCCATCACCCTCCTTTCGGTCTTCGCCTTTGTTTGCGAGGCAATGATGGGCATCCTTCCTTCGGTTGCCTTGTTGCGCCACTTCTTCTCTCTGCGCCTTGTCGACCCTACCCAATGCTGGGCATGCGTAAGCTTCGTTGTCGCGTCTAAGACAGCGGCCTCAGGGATTGACTTCAGGCTCCCTCTGCCCGCGGCTGGGTTTCGTGAGCGGTGGATGTATGTGGATGCAGGGGTGCCCAGCCCCCTACTATCGGAGCCAACTTCGCCTGTTGTCCCAATTCGGGCTGGGGCCAGGAGACGCTTGAGAGCCCCCGGCTCGTCTTCGTCTGGCACCGCTTCGCGTTCTTGAGGTTGCTTGGCGTGACAGCGCCCAAGATGGTGAAGGAGTTCCTGCTACGCCGCGTTGGTCCTCTCCAACGCCACTCCCGCCGGATGTGGGCCTCCAGCGGGCGTGATGATCGTATGAGGCTCCAGGAAGAGGACCTGACGCCTGAAGTGCTGAGGACAGCGCTCTTGATCCTGACTGGGGACCCCAACCCTGGCAGCATCCAGCAGGGAGGGGCCTTGCTGTACCTCTGCCAGAACAGGGGCGATTTTGTGAATCAGATGCCTATCTTCGATGAGTGGGGGCCACGCCCCGCCGGCCTCCAGGGGCCTCGCGAGAACCCAGTGATGGTGACTGCCCTTCCAGTCGGCCAAGGCGACTCTTCCTCAAGTGGCGGAGTAGGGAGGCATGAGGCGCCAGAGGCCGAGGGGGCTCCCGGCGGGGTGACAGCGCCGGGCGGTGCTCATGAGGGAGCAGCTCTTGGGGCCCGTGCCGCTGAGGCTGAGGGTGGCAAGCAGCTGCCCTCAGCGCCTGCGACTGAGGCCCCTGAGGCTCCAGCCGCTTCTCTTGGCGAGGCGATTGGCAGCGCGCATCAGGCAGGCGCCCCTGACACGGATCGCCTTGACGCTCCGTCTTCGTCGCAGGTTGATCCCTGCGCTCAACTCTTGGGCCGCTTCCGCGTGGACTTTGAGGCCCTCCGGAAGAGAAGGGAGGCCCTGGGCTACGATTACCCTTGTCGCCTGCTGAAGCGTAGGAAGTACTTCGCCACTGATGAGTAAGCCTTCTCCTTTCCCAGCTCCCGATCCTTCTGTTGCTTTTACTGATCCTTGCTCCGCAGGCCCCTTCCAGCCGAGCTCGCGGAGATGGCTGAGGTGTCGTCTCCCTTGGCTTCGCCCCCTCCACCGTCCTCAAGCGCTCCGAGCAGCAGAGCCCTTGCGGTGAGGGCGATTGGAGAGGCGAACCGTCCCGAGGCGCATCGTGGCCCTGCACACCTTGCGGGCCTTCTCGTGGCATAGCCAGCCTGCCGTGGGCTTCTCGCCTGGTCGTGGACTGCGATTGGCTGAGGCGCTCCCTGCGCTCTTCATCTGGGGACGGGCTGGCTCCAGGCCGGGCTTCTGGCGTGGCGTGCCCGGTCGTCACGAGGGTGCCAGTCCCCAGCCTCCTGCCCGGAGGGGGAGTGCTGATTCGTGGCCCCCAGCGCTTGCTCGGGTCAGATGATGGTGTGGAAGACATGCTCGAGCACGCCCGGGAGCGTCGCGCTCTTCGCCAAGGATTCCTTCGTAGGGCGGCTGACGCGGTGAGCCTGCTTGGTGAGGAGCTTGCTGATGAGGACGCGCGCCTTGAAGCCGAGGGCCTGCGCCTGGCTACAGAGAGGCGCGAGCTGGAGGGCGCCATCGCCCTTGCGCGCTGTTAGCACGATCTTGACGACGCAGAGGCCAAGGCGTCGCTGGTGGCCTCTCGGGAGGCCCGATCTTGGGCCGCTGAGGAGGCCCGGGAAGCTGACCGGCGGCGAGAGGCGGCGGAGGAGCGGGCTCGGGAGCTCCTGGCCTGGTGCCACTCACTGGAGGAGCAAGTGGAGCTGCGCGAGGCAGCCCTCGCGTCGATGAAGGTGGCCTCTGGCGACCCAGCAGAGCTCCAGAAGCGAACGTACCTGCGAGTACGAGCGTTTGGAGACGAGGGAGCGCTTGGTGACGTAGGCGGAGGATGATGTTGCTGCACGGGAAGCCTGTGTCCTGGAGGAGGTCGGACGTCGGGTGGCAATGGCATGCTTGAACCTCGAGCACGAGTTCGAGGAGAGGCTGGAGTTGATCCGGGCCGAGGCTGAAGGTAGGACTGCTGCCTTGAGGGCCAAGCTGGAGGAAGCGACGGGGCGGGCTGATGCTTTTCGGGCCGCCCTTGAGGTAGCGCAAGGGGAGTCAACCACCTCCCAAGCCGAGGTGCTCCTTCTTCGCCAGCGGGTGGAGGAGGCTGAGGTCGTCGCGCGCCAGAATGCGGACGAGATACGTCAGCGGCGGATCCTGGAGCATGAGCATGGCCCCATGCTCACCACGCTCCGGGAGAGAGCCAACACAGCCTTGGGCAACATCTGTGAGGCGGCTGTTGGCGAGCCACACGCAGTCAACTACGCCGGCAACCTTCAGTTCTTCACCGACGTGGTGACACAGTTGGAGGCGCGGTCGGTCAGGGACGACAGGTTGGTGGAGGAGAGGAGCCGCGCCCTGCTCGGGCGCGCCCTTTCTCGCGTCTTCAGCCATCTCCGGAACATGGATCCCCACTTCGATTTCGACGCCGCCATTGCCCCAGTCCCCCAGGCCGTCCGAGACGACCTGGCGCACTGGGTGGAAGACAATGTGGATGCTCTTGTCAGGGCCTTCGCTTTAGACAACGACGGCGTGATCGTGGCTGTCGACGAGGGCGGTGTGGTGAACGGCCCTGACGCCGCTGGCGGCGACGCAAACAGCGATGGCGAGTTCAGCAACGCCAGCAACGGTTCGGGTGGTGCTCCTGAGGACGCATTGGGGGATTTATCCGACTGATCATGCATCGTTCCTGTTTCCTTACCCTGCATGAATAGAACTCAGGTTTTGGCCTGATGGCTGTGAGAGCATTTTGGAAGGGGAGCCCCTCATGTAAAACTTGTGTTCTTCGTACTAGTAGACGTTACATTGCCCATGCGCCCGCGCCAAGTGGTTGGCTTAAGCGACGCGCTGGTCGGCTAGTTTACCTTTGTCCCGTGCGGGCCCTGAGGTAGCCTTTGGGAGGTTGTGGTGTCCCGAGTGTTCCCTGATCGAATCCGTAGGATCTGCAGTAAAAAAACCCTCCTGAGAGGACGCGGCGGCGGCAGTCTGGGCTGCGCGCAAGCTAGGCCTGACCCGGCTCGCGAGGGGCTCACGAGGGGAGGCAGCTGAGGCGAAGTGGTAACCAAAACGCGAGAAATTGCTCGAACGAGACTAAGCACCCCTTCCCCAAACACATGCAAATCTCAAATTCGAATCCAACTTAAATCCAGCGGGGGAAAGCGACAACCAAAGGGAAAAGCAACGAAAGCAGACAAAAGGCCACGTCCGGCACCTAATCTAGTCTTGGACGTCTTCTCACCAGTGCGGAGCTAAGTGCTACCACTGGGCATGGGAGGGAGCCCCAGGGCCTGAGGCCGGCACCCCTGAGACTCCGGGGCGTGTACAGCCCCACTCATTATTACGTGAGAGTGTCACGGGGCGGCGAGCTTCATAGGCACTGGGCCTTCTTCACAGGTACCGTCCTTGCTTCATATCGCCAGACGAGGGCCCCGCCTTGCGCCGCACTCTAGTGCCATCAACGACGACCGGAAACCAGGTCGCCGCCGATGGGGTAGAGCGGTCGCCAGCGGTTCCCCCGACGACCACGGGTCCTCCGCCAGGGGCAGGCCCTGAGGCACCTCCCCAGCAGAGGGCCTACCTCCTGAGAACACCTTGCTTCGAACGCTGCAGTGGTGATGTCGGATCTCGGACCCTCTCCTGCAGCCCCTTGCGCCCTCCTCCCGAGGGGTAGGAGACTGTGGGAGCGGGGCAGCTGCTCGCTGTGGTGACCTGCACCTCCTGCGATCCATGATTAGCGTATGCCTGCTCCTGAGGAATTAGCGGTACCCGATAATCGTTGCCTCCAGCGTGGCCAGTGGGACCGTCCTGGGGCTCCTGGAAGGGCTCAGCTTCTGGCGCCTCGTCCCCCTAGCTTGGGCTGAGGAGCGAGCCTTGTTCGCCCTCATGAGGGTGTCCTTGGTCCATCATGAGGGGCACGTATTCTTCTGGTGGCGTCATCCCGAAGGCCATGCCGTAGTGCTCCGCGCGCCACGCAGCTCTGCTTGACGCGCCCACAGTGGGGTGGTAGCGTGGCTGTCCACTGGGGTCGTGGGTCGCGTCGAGTCCTTCTTCTTCGCGGACCGGGAGCGGGGGCAGCGCCGCCGCCGGTCCGGTGTCGACAGCTTCACTGGCGTTGGAGTAGCATTGGAGCCCGCGGGCGCGTGCGGAGCCCCCGCGCGGGCCGCCCTGGGCTTGAGATGGGAGCTGGGTGCAAAAGGGGTGAGCCCCCGAGGCGGCGAAGCCCAGGAGCTCTGCCACCCGCTCCAGCAGCACCTCGCGGCCGCCCTCCAGCAGCCTGCACTGCAGCAGCTCTCGGGCCACCGTGAGCGCGGCCCTCGAGTTCGCCTGCTCCCGGCGGGTGTACGGTGTCGTGGTCGCGGCGTGATTGGAGTCCCTTGCTGCCGACCGCGCCTGCCGCGGTGTGAGAGCTGTCGAAGCCTGTCCGCATCGCCCGCGGCCCGCAGCGCCCTGCGGACCGCGAGCTGCCTGGGGCACGTGGTCGCCCGAGGCGAGCGGCTCTGCGCGGGCGGGCCACGCCGCCCATGGATCTGGGTTGCCCGCCTGGTCGCTGGACATGGTGATGACGACGCGACGGGACACGAAGCGGTAGAAGGTGGATTCCGGCGTACCCCTACCTGGCGCGCCAAAAGTCGGATTTCGGGTTCCGGCAGACCCTTGAGGTTCGAACATTGGGGTGCGCGTAGAGATTTCGCCTTCTACCTACCTGCGCCCCACTGCCAGGCTAAGATCTAAGCTATGGAAAGAACAGCATGAGAGACACAGGGTTTATACTGGTTCGGGCCACCATTGTGGTGTAATACCCTACTCTAGTGTGTGGTGTGGTGGATTGCCTCTTGGGCTGATGATGATGAGCAATACAAGGAAGAACAGCCTCGCGAGGGTCTGTTCTTGGCTGAGGGGATGAACTGCTAGGAGGAGTTCAGTCACCCCTCTCTCTCTCTGATTTCGATCCCTTCTACCCTGTGGGTGGCTAGTCCTATTTATAGGCAAAGGCCCTGGGCCTCTTCCCAAATATTGAGCGGGAAGGGCGCCAACAATTGGCCATTTTGGAGGGGAACATCTGGTACACTTATCCTGACTAAAGTTGGTCCTCGCCTGCCAAAGGCTCTGGTGGTGACGCTGGCTTGGGCTCCACAATGACTTCCTCCCTGCCGTTGGACTGGTCTTGGTCTCGTTGCACCGAAACGAGTGCCTTCGCTTGACGCTCTCGCCTGCGCTTGCTCCCTTTGCACCAAAGAGGAAAGGAGGACACTGCGCGGGCTGGCGCCCGCCTGGCGCCCTTGGTCGTCATGGCTTGCGTCACGGGCACCTCGTGAGGTACCCCGCCTTGATCTCTTCGCCTCCTCGCGAGCCAGCCTGATGATGCCGTGCCTGAGGAAGCTCCGTGTCGTCCGCCCCGCGAGGGTCTTGGGTCTGTGTTGATGAAGATGGGCCGTGCTGGGCCCCCCTTTGAGCCACGTCGCAGGCCGCAGGCAGGCAAGTCTAGGGACCCCCGTTCCCAGAATGCCGACATCAGTGACCTCTTCATCTGTTAGCTAAATATTGATATGACGTTGGGAGTCTTCTACTTCACCAGTATACTTGCGCATTAAGCTGGAGCGGCGACTTAACGGCAAGATGCTCCACGATATCCAACAACGGACAAAGTCTACAAATGTTAAACCGTTGGCCAAGAAGGCTCTCATCTTGGAGAATTGAGGTGCATACGGGGCCCGTTCCTGGTCACTTAGGCGTTGTGGAAGTGGATGAGTATTGGCAAGCCGGTGGGCACGGTAACCCGGCAGAGGATTCTCGTCTTCAGGGGAGGTGTCTTTACAGTAGAACCAAGTTTGATTCCACTCTTTGGGGTGACTGTGCAGCTTGGCATGAGGAAATTCAACCTCTTTTCTTTTTTGAATGGAGACGCCACCGAGTTCAGTATTGGGTCCGTCTACAAATTCAGTGCGCCGGTTCAGATGGAAGAAATCCCAGAACAGCTCCACAGTTGGCTCTTCTTGTAGGTACACTTCACAGAACACTTGAAAGTTGCATATATTGGATACCGAGTTGGGTCCAATATCTTGATGGTGGAGTTGAAAGCTGGCAAGCACATCCCGGAAAAACTTTGACCCGGGCGGTTTGAAGCCACGGCCTATGTGATCAACAAACACCACTACCTCCCCTACTTAGGGGTGGGAGGATTTTCCGGCCCAGGAACTCGCCAACGGATCTCATTCTTCTTTGGTAAGGCGACGATTTTAACCGTACCATTCAGTTGCTCCTCTGTGACTCGGGAGGGAGCCCAGTTGCAGGAATAAAACTGCTTGGCCATTGCAAGTGAAAGGCTGGAAAGAAATGCCGGTTTAACAATTCATTCATAGTGATGCATAGGCCTGGGCGTTCGGTAGAAACCGAAATTTCGGTTTCTGTTGTTCGGTTTTTTCCTAAGTTCGGTTAGTGAAACTTGAAACCGAAATTTACATGCAAAACCAGCTAACCGAAAAATCGGTTAACCGATTATTCGGTTCGGTTTTTGGTTTAAACCGAATTTGGGCACTTCGCCTCCGTTCCTCTCTGCGTGCAGCCATGGTGCGATGGATGGACGTGCTCTCCTCCTCTGGTCCTCTCCTTTGCAAGAGGCGGTGGAGCGACGACGAGTAGACGGACGAATGCGTGTTCCTCCACTGATGCGGGAGATGTGAGGAGTGCAGCCAAGATGCAGCGGTCGGAGATGGGGGAGATGACAGGCGCCGGTGGCGGGAGTGCCGGAGTGGGATCACGAGGTGGGTGTCCTTGACAACCGGCGTCAAAGGTGGGGAGAAGAGAAGTTGCGGTGCGCCAGTGGCAGCTTAAGTGAGAATGGCAGCGGCGGCGGCTGAGTCTTGCGTCAGGGGTGTGGGAGAAGATGCGTGCGGGCGTGGGTGGGTCTATAGTGGGATCGTGACCCCGTGACCCTTTTTTTGTGCGTTCGGGCGTGGGTCGTGGCCTCGTGGGAGTGTCACTCTATGAGTTTTTTAGGGGCTCCGCTCGTGCATGGCCTAATGACCAGCCTCTTGGCGTTTGTGTCATTGGGCCGGGGAAGCTTGTAGTATGGGCTGGGCTGAGTTCGGTTACTCGGTTAATCGAGTAAAATACTGAAACCGACCGAATTTGGTTCGGTTAGTAGCTTAGGAAACCGAATTTTCTTGTATTTATTGTAAAAACCGAAAATTCGGTTTATTCGGTGTCGGTTTCGGTTCAGTTTTCGGTTGCTCGGTTTTTATGCCCAGCCCTAGTGATGCATAAGGTGCAACAGAACAAAGGAATTCAAGTATGTAAGATTGGTAAACCGGAGGATGATATATTTATGAATGACAAGGCGATAAGTGGAAAAAGAGATATACACATATTATTAAACCGGAATATGACAACGAAAATCAAGGAGTTGTTGGTTTACAAGGGGACTAATGATATGTGATAGATTGTTTTCTACAAAGGTAAACCGCCTATGTAATGGAGAAGATACAGATCTAAGGCAAGAACGACTATGTAAGGTAAAACAGGTTTCACAAGATTACATGGAAATTTTGGATCTACCGTAAGACGGGAAAGGCAAAAAGATTTAGACCTAAAAAGGTTGGTCCCAAAGCTGTTCATAAAGGTCCAGATCAGTTTTTATGCACATAAGGGTTTGTTGTGATAGCAAAGGATAAGGAATGCTATAGCCACTACACGGAATACATCAAGCTTGAGGGTTTTTCCATGGACTAAGGAGGAACAGGGAAGAACAGTTGCCGGAGCTTCGATGAACTTCAATGACCACTGAAACACTAGGTAGATCTATAAAGGGGGAAGGGGAAGATCTTACAGTGGCTATTGAAGCAAGCGGAGTTACGCCACGGCTATCTGGTGCAATCAGGTCGATGCAGCGGCCAACGGAGATGCAGAGGCGGAGCTCAGCAACGGCGGCGGCGCTCGGGTGCAGGGTCATCGCGAGGAGGAAGAAGAAGCAAAGAGACGGAGGGGAAAAAAGGAAATGACCCATGGCCCTATTTATAAGGTAAAGGGGGGAGGTAACAGGCGCGAGAATCGAGGGGCCGGAATATTGGATACCTAACAGGAGTGGTCGCCTCGATTGTCGGAGGTTCATTAACTGAAGGTGAGATGTATCATTTTTAAAATAACAAGATGATGTCATGGCGATTTATCATGATCCTGGAGTATGATGCCACGGTGGTTTACAAGATGAAGGTGAAGATGCAAGGGAAGAATTTTTTGTAAGTGTTGAAGATTGACATGAACAAGTTCAAATCAATCTGGGGCCTAATGTTGGGGATATTGCTACTGGATGTAAACCGGCCAGGAATAGCCGGATTAACTCCAAGAAGATCAGAAGCCCATGAAGACGTAAGGATGGTGGCGCTTTACGAAGGCCCAAGGCCCAAAGGCGAGTTAAGACCTGTAGATGTGAACCAACTTTATCATATAACTTGCATTGTAAGATAGGAAGGATAGAGACCGAGCCGGACACGTTTATGATCCGGCCTCGGGACTCTGTAAACCGGCGGGTGTCAACCTATGTATATAACGGGACGACCCGGCAGCGGTTTAGGGACAACAGACAACAACTCGAGAGCCAGGCAAAGCGGGTTCGCTCCCTGGTCATTGAAACCCTAGCAATACCAACACAACTAGACGTAGGCTTTTACCTTCATCGAAGGGGCCGAACTAGTATAAAAACCCTCGTGTCCCTTGTCCGGTTTAACCCCTTTAAGCTAACCCGTAGATGGATCCACGACTAAGTCCTTTCACAAGGACATCTGTCGTGACAAACCCACGACATCAAGTATTTCATTTTTCTTGAGAGGATGATCAGGCAAAGCATTAAGTAATGGGAGAAGTCTCCCCCAAGCTTGTGGGAGACTCTCTTCTTCAATTTGCACAAAATTATATATTTCCCTTAAGGCAGCTTGTTTCTTATGAACGGGGAAATATTTAGCAGAGAAGTAATAAATCATATCCTGGGGACTACGCGCACAACCAGGATCAAGAGAATTAAACCATGTCTTAGCATCACCCTTTAATGAGAACGGAAATAACTTAAGGATAAAGTAATAGTGAGTTTTCTCATCATGAGTAAACAGGGTGGCTATATCATTTAATTTAGTAAGATGTGCCACAACAGTTTCAGATTCATAGCCATAAAAAGGATCAGATTCAACCAAAGTAATTAACTCAGGATCGACAGGGAAATCATAATCCTTATCAGTAATAAAGATAGGTGAAGTAGCAAAAGCAGGGTCATATTTCATTCTAGCATTCGAATACTTTTCTTTAAGCTTAGTTAATAATTTCTTAAGATCAGATCTATCATTGCAAGCAAGAAAGTCTCTAGCAGTTTCTTCATCCATAACATAACCCTCAGGCACAACAGGCAACTCATATCTAGGGGGAGAATCATCATCATCAATATTGACAGTTTCAATAATTTCATTCTCTCTAGCCCTAGCAAGTTGTTCATCAAGAATTCACCTAGTGGCACGGTAGTATCAAGCATAGAAGTAGTTTCATCATAAGCATCATGCAAAGCAGAAGTGTCATCATCAATAACATGCGACCTATCGGAATCAATAGCATGTGTAGGTGTCGCAAGTTTACTCAAAACAGAAGGTGAATCAAGTGCAGAGCTAGATGGCAGTTCCTTACCTCCCCTCGTAGTTGAGGAAAAAATCTTGGTTCTTTGATCTTTCAAGTTCTTCATAGTGACCAGTAGATATAAATCCCAAGTGACTCACAGAATAGAGCTATGCTCCCTGGCAACGGCGCCAGAAAATAGTCTTGATAACCCACAAGTATAAGGGATCACAACAGTTTTCGAGGGTAGAGTATTCAACCCAAATTTATTGATTCGACACAAGGGGGGCCAAAGAATATTCTCAAGTATTAGCAGTTGAGTTGTCAATTCAACCACACCTGGAAACTTAATATCTGCAGCAAGGTATTTAGTAGCAAAGTAATATGATAGTAGTGGTAACGGTAGCAAAAGTAATATTTTTGGGTTTTATAGTGATTGTAACAGTAGCAACGGAAGAGTAAATAAGCGAAGAACAATATATGAAAAGCTCGTAGGCATTGGATCGATGAT
Organism: Triticum urartu; assembly: GCF_056163025.1. Classification (NCBI taxonomy): domain Eukaryota; kingdom Viridiplantae; phylum Streptophyta; class Magnoliopsida; order Poales; family Poaceae; genus Triticum; species Triticum urartu. The sequence continues at coordinate 568,746,454 of NC_141874.1, forward strand.
GGAGAATTATGTCGGATGCGATCAATCATGCAACAGTTATAACATAGGGTGAAACAGAACTAGCTCCAGTTCATCAATGTAATGTAGGCATGTATTCCGAATATAGTCATACGTGCTTATGGAAAAGAACTTGCATGACATCTTTTGTCCTACCCTCCCGTGACAGCGGGGTCCTATTGGAAACTAAGGGATATTAAGGCCTCCTTTTAATAGAGTACCGGACCAAAGCATTAACACATAGTGAATACATGAACTCCTCAAACTACGGTCATCACCGGTAATGGTCCCGATTATTATCAATTCGGGATTAACGGATCATAACACATAATAGGTGACTATAGACTTGCAAGATAGGATCAAGAACTCACATATATTCATGAAAACATAATAGGTTCAGATCTGAAATCATGGCACTCGGGCCCTAGTGACAAGCATTAAGCATATCAAAGTCATAGCAACATCAATCTCAGAACATAGTGGATACTAGGGGTCAAACCCTAACAAAACTAACTCGATTACATGATAAATTTCATCCAATCCATCACCATCCAGCAAGCCTACGATGGAATTATTCATACACGGTGGTGAGCATCATGGAATTGGTGATGGAGGAAGGTTGATGATGACGATGGCGACGGATTCCCCTCTCCGGAGCCCCGAACGGACTCCAGATCAGCCCTCCCAAGAGAGTTTAGGGCTTCACGGCGGATCCGTATCGTAAAACGCGATGAATCCTTCTCTCTGATTTTTTTTCTCCCCGAACACGAATATATGGAGTTGGAGTTGAGGTCGGTGGAGCGTGAGGGGGCCCACGAGGCAGGGGGTGCCCAGGGGGAGGCGCGCCCTCACCCTCATGGACAGGGTGTGGGCCCCCTGACGTGGATTCTTCTTCCAGTATTTTTTATATATTCCAAAAATAATCTCCGTTGATTTTCAGGTCATTCCGAAACTTTTATTTCTGCACAAAAATAACACCATGGCAATTCCGCTGAAAACAGCATCAGTCCGGATTAGTTCCATTCAAATCATGCAAGTTAGAGTCCAAAACAAGGGCAAAAGTGTTTGGAAAAGTAGATGTGATGGAGACATATCACTCGACCCTACCTCGCTCCCGTTGACCAGCGACTGGGCCGCGTCCAGCAAGCCGACCCAGCAACCGCATCCAGCAGGCCTACCTCCTGCTTCACCACCTTGGGCCGAAGCCCATGGGTGAGCCGCCCCTCCAGCCCCTCTGCACTGTTGGGCCAACCAGTGTCGGGCCATGCGTGTTTTTTTCCTGTTGCGTCTTTATCTATTTTTTCCAGAGAACGCCAATTTTGCAGAAAACCCCTTGCACTTCATGCTTATTAAAACTCATCATTCGTGCATCATATGTAAAAACTTTATATATGAAAAATGCTTAGAATTTTGTGTAGTTTAATAATATGCCACTTTTATCCATGTTTGAAATGTTTAAAATTTTATTTGTTTAAATTTGCTCTAATGACATGCTAAAATGATTTAATTCATAACTAATTAACCGTAGCTCGGTTTTAAATAAATTATATATGTAAATGGGGTAGAAAAATGCCTAGTTTAACATGGTGCACTCATCTTGCATGTTTAACAACTCTAAAATATGGTTTAGGGCAGAACAACACCAAATTCATAATATGCATATGAGGATTTTTCCGGACTTGTTGCTTGTTGTTCCGGCCTCATTTAAACTTGCCTAGATAGGTAGTTTTATTATGCTTCACCTCTTGCCATGTTTAACAACATTTAATATTGTTGGGTACATAACCAAGAGATAACTAAATAATTGAATGTGGTGTTTCGTCAATATGTAACTTGTTGCATATTGAGCTCCACTTAATTTGTAGTATTGTTTGTTGCACTTTGCCATGACATGCCTCTCTAAACCGGACATGCATCATACTTGATTGTGCATCATGCCATGTTTATGTGATGGTTGTTTACTATGTTGTTTGCTTCTTTCCGGTGTTGCTTCTCCTTGTTAGTTCCGGTAACATCGCGTTTGTGAGGATCCGTTCGACTACGTCCGTTTGTCCGGCTGAAGTTTGTTCCATGTTGGAAAATGGATATGTTGGGATATCACAATATCTCTTATTTAATTAATGCATCTGTATACTTGGTAAAGGGTGGAAGGCTTGGCCTTATGCCTGGTGTTTTGTTCCACTCTTGCCGCCCTAGTTTCTGTCATAACGGTGTTATGTTCCTTGATTTTGCGTTCCTTACGCGGTTGGATGTTATGAGAACCCCTTGACAGTTCGCCTTGAATAAAACTCCTCCAGCAAGGCCCAACCTTGGTTTTACATTTTCCTAACAACCTATTACCTTTCTCTTGGGTCGGCCAACCTGAGGGTCATCTTTATTTTAACCCCCCTGGGCCTGTGCTTCTGTAAGTGTTGGTCCGAACCGAGCAGCCTGTGGGGCCACCTCAGGGAAACATGAGGGCTGGTTTTACTCGTAGCTTGTCTCATCCGGTGTGCCCTGAGAACGAGATACGTGCGACTCCTATCGGGATTGTCGGCACATCGGGTGGCTTTGCTGGTCTTGTTTTACCATTGTCGAAATGTCTTGTAACTGGGATTCCGAGACTGATCGGGTCTTTCCGGGAGAAGGAATATCCTTTGTTGACCGTGAGAGCTTGTGATGGGCTAAGTTGGGACACCCCTGCAGGGTATAAACTTTCGAGAGCCGTGCCCGCGGTTATGTGGCAGATGGGAATTTGTTAATGTCCGGTTGTAGAGAACTTGACACTTGACTTAATTAAAATGCATCAACCGCGTGTGTAGCCGTGATGGTCTCTTTTCGACGGAGTCCGGGAAGTGAACACGGTTCTTGTGTTATGATTGTGCGTAAGTAGTTTCAGGATCACTTCTTGATCACTTCTAGCTTTACGACCCTTGCGTTGCTTCTCTTCTCGCTCTTATTTGCATATGTTAGCCACCATATTTGCTTAGTGCTTGATGCAGCTCCACCTCGTTACCCTATCCTACCCATAAGCTTAAATAGTCTTGATCTCGCGGGTGTGAGATTGCTGAGTCCTCGTGACTCACAGATACTTCCAAACAGTTGCAGGTGCTGATGATACTAGTGCAGGTGGCACAACCGCGCTCAAGTGGGAGCTCGATGAAGATCTTAGTCGTTGTTTTGTGTCTTTTCCGGATGATCAGTAGTGGTGCCCAGTTGGGACGATTGGGGATCTAGCATTTGGGGTTGTCTTCTTTTATTTTGGTTCTGTAGTCAGACCTTGATTGTACTCTGGATGATGTATGCTTAACTTGTTATTTGTGTGAAGTGGCGATTGTAAATCAACTCTTTATCCCTTTCTTATTCAGTACATGGGATTGTGTGAAGATTACCCCACTTACGGCTAAACCACCATGCGGTTATGCCTCTAAGTCGTGCCTCGACACGTGGGAGATATAGCTGCATCGTGGGTGTTACATTAATCACATAGATATGTGAACTAGATCATTGACTCTAGTAAACCCTTTAGGTATTAGTCACATGAAGATGTGAACTAATCACATAAAGATGTGAACTATTGGTGTGAAATCACATGACGATGTGAACTAGATTATTGACTCTAGTGCAAGTGGGAGACTGAAGGAAATATGCCCTAGAGGCAATAATAAAGTTGTTATTTATATTTCCTTATATCATGATAAATGTTTATTATTCATGCTAGAATTGTATTAACCGGAAACTTGATACATGTGTGAATACATAGACAAACAGAGTGTCCCTAGTATGCCTCTACTTGACTAGCTCGTTAATCAAAGATGGTTAAGTTTCCTAGCCATAGACATGTGTTGTCATTTGATGAACGAGATCACATCATTAGAGAATGATGTGATGGACAAGACCCATTCGTTAGCTTAGCACTATGATCGTTTAGTTTATTGCTATTGCTTTCTTCATGACTTATACATGTTCCTATGACTATGAGATTATGCAACTCCCGAATACCGGAGGAACACTTAGTGTGCTACCAAACGTCACAACGTAACTGGGTGATTATATAGATGCTCTACGGGTGTCTCCGATGGTGTTTGTTGAGTTGGCATAGATCGAGATTAGGATTTGTCACTCCGATTGTCGGAGAGGTATCTCTGGGCCCTCTCGGTAATGCACGTCGCTATAAGCCTTGCAAGCAATGTGACTAATGAGTTAGTTACGGGATGATGCACTACGGAACGAGTAAAGAGAATTTCCGGTAACGAGATTGAACTAGGTATGATGATACCGACGATCGAATTCTTGGGCAAGTAACATACCGATGACAAAGGGAACAACGTATGTTGTTATGCAGTTTATATGTAGGAGCCAATACGAGCATCCAGGTTCTGCTATTGGTTATTGACTGGAGATATGTCTCTGTCATGTCTACATAGTTCTCAAACTCGTAGGGTCCGCACGCTCAACATTTGATGACGATATGTATTGTGAGTTATGTGATTTGATGTACCGAAGTTTGTTCGGAGTCCCGGGTGAGATCACGGACACGACGAGGAGTCTCGAAATGGTCGAGACGTAAAGATCGATATATTGGAAGGCTATATTCTGACATCGGAAAGGTTCTAAGTGGTTCGGGTATTTTTGGAAGTACCGGAGAGTTACGAGAATTCGTCGGGGGAAGTATTGGGCCTTCATGGGCTTTAGTGGAAAGGAGAGAAGGGCCACAAGGGGAGCCCCCCCCCCCCCGTGGGCTGGTCCAAATTGGACTAGGGAGGGGGCGGCGCCCCCTCTTTTGTTCTCCCTCTCCTCTCCTTCGTTCTTCTCCTACTTGGACTAGGAAAGGGGGAAACCTACTAGGAATAGGAATCCCCCCTTTGGGTGTGCCCCTTGTGGCCGGCCCTCCTCCTTCTCCCCTCCTTTATATACGGGGGAAGGGGGCACCCCATAGACACACAAGTTGATTGTTTATCCGTGTGCGGTGCCCCCTCCACAGAATTCCACCTTGGTCATATCGTTGTAGAGCTTAGGCGAAGCCCTGTGTCAGTAACTTCATCATCACTGTCATCACATCGCCGTGCTGACGAAACTCTCCCTCGGCCTCAACTGGATCAAGAGTACGAGGGACGTCACCGAGCTGAACTTGTGCAGATCGCAGAGGTGTTGTGCGTTCGGTACTTGATCGGTTGGATCGCGAAGACATTCGACTACATCAACCGCATTTCATAACGCTTCCGCTTTCGGTCTACGAGGGTACATAGACATACTCTCCCCCTCTCATTGCTATGCACCTCCTAGATAGATCTTGCGTGATCGTAGGAAATTTTTTGAAATACTGCGTTCCCCAACACTAAGGGTCTTTGAAACAATTTGCGCTCAGAATACATCTCTCACTTGCGGAGTTATTTTGTTGGAAGAGCAAAACATCGCCCTCCAGAGCATCAACCGAAATCTGGAATATCTGCTAAAGTTGAAGGACAAGCCTACTACGTACTTCATCACCACAAAGAAACTGGAGTACACGGGTATGGGCACTCCGCTTGGCTTGTGCCAAGCTTGGGGGATGTGCCCCGGTATTGTATCACCATCACTTTTATTATCTTTACTTATTTTAGTTTGATCCTTAGCTATTTTTTGGGGTGCTAGTTTCGTGATCTATCTATCAATCTAATCGAGTTGATAGTTATATAATAAAGAGTAGTTTGAGTTTTGCTTCTTTACTTTTATGTTTCAATCTTAGCAACGAAAATAATGGAAAGATCATGTGCTAGTCTTATGGAAAGTAATGACATTACATAAAGAAAAGTGTAAGTGGTAAAATTTATTGAAGGTTACCAAACATAGCATTGGTCAATGATGCAATTCATGAAACAATTAACAAGGGAAGAGAAGATTCACATATAAATATGCTATCTTGGACATCTTTTATGATTGTGAGCCCCCATTAAGTATTTTGTAAATTATTTACTCCCTCCTTCCATCTATATAGGGCCTAATGCGTTTTTCAAGACCGCCTTTGACTATTAACAAAATTAATAGTACGTGACATGCATAATGTGAAAATTATATCATTGAAAGCTTCTTTCACATACAAATTTGATGATGTGCTTTGTGTAAGTTGCATGTCATATATTATTGCTTTAACATTTGGTTAAAGTTAGCCTCGAAAAACGCATTAGGCCCTATATAGATGGAAGGAGGGAGTATGTTGGACAAGGAAGACAAGGTAATGAGTTATGTTTGCTTATATTCACATAGAATTTATATTGTTATAGATCCTCCAACATGTAGTGCTTGCTCAATATCTTTGCTAGCCGAAAATCCGCACCAAGTAGAAATACTACTTGTGCATCCAAAAACCCTTAAACCCGTTTCATGTCATGAGAGTCTACTATACCTACCTATTGGATTGAATAAGATCCTTCAAGTAGGTTGTCATCGGTGCATAAGGAAATAAAAGTTACTACTAAATATGTATGATATTTTATTGTAATGGAAAGTAAGCATTGTACGATCTTGTGATGGTAGGGAAATAAAAGCAACTGACTGCATAATAAAGGCTGCTATCACAAGGGGAAATATAAAGTGACGTTCCTTTGCATTAAGAGATCGCACATCCAAAAATAAAAAGCGCATGACAACCTCTTCTTCCCTCTGCGAAGGGCCTATCTTTTACTTTAATGTATTTATTTTTCATGCAAGAGTCAATAGTGTTCTTCTCTATTCCTTTTTTTCTCTTGCAAGCATCATGTGTCGGGGAAAGATCTTGACACATATATCTAGTTGGATGTGAGTGATCATGAGTTATTATTGTTGACATTACCCTCGAGGTAATTAAATGAGTTGGGAGGCAAAATTATAAGCCCCTATCTTTCTATGTGTCTAACTGAAAATTTTGCTCCATATATATGTCGTGAGTGTCAGCAATCATAGAAGACTAAATGATAGTTGAGTATGTGTACTTGCTAAAAAGCTCCTACATGAGACTCTTCCTGAAAAGATGATGAATTGTAATTGCCTTGTTGAGTGAGAACATAGTTTGTTAGTTTTCAAGAAAGTTTATGCCTTATACTTTGTTATTGTGATGAATTGTTACTTGCTCATAAGAAGTTATATGATAATATATATTGATGCTATAATAATGATCATGATGCTTCTATGTCCGTGTTTTGTTTTATCGACACCTCTCTCTCTCTCTCTCTCTCTCTAAACATGTGGTCATGATTATCAATATCGGCTTTCACTTGAAGACAAGCGAGGTCTAAGCTTGGGGGAGTTGATACGTCCATTTTGCATCATATTTTCCTACTGTTATTTATAATGTTTTTGACCAATATAATACTTTGTGGAGCAATTCTAATACCTTTTCTCCCTTAATTTTCAAGATTTACATGAAGAGAGAGATTGTCGGTAGCTGGAATTCTGGACCTAAAAAAGCTATGTCAGAGATACCTATTCTGCACATCTCCAAATGAGCTAAAATTTCATAGAGAATTATTTTGAAATAAATAAAAAATATTGGAGAAAAAAATAATAGAGGGGGCCACCCAGGTGCCCACGAGGCACTAGGGGGCGCGCCCTGGTGGCTTGTGGGGCCCCTGGCCAGCCTCCGGTGCCCATCTTATGGTCTATAATCCCATTTGCCCTAAAAAATAGAGAGAGGACTTTCGGGAAGAAGTGTCGCCGTCTCGAGGTGAAACCTGGCAGGAGCGCTTTTGCTCTCCGGCGGAGCGATTCCGTCGGACATACTTCCCTCCTGGAGAGGGAAATCAAGGCCATCACCATCACCAATAGCCCTCTCACCGTGGGAGGACCAATATTCATCAACATGTTCACCAGCACCATCTCATCTCAAACCCAAGTTCATCTCTTGTATTCAATCTTTGTATCAAAACCTCATATTGGTACCTGTGGATTGCTAATAGTGTTGATTACATCATGTAATTGATGCTATTTGGTTTATTTGGTGGAAGATTAAATGTTCAGATCCTTAATGATATTCAATACCCCTCAGGTCTTGAGCATGAATATGATTTGTGAGTAGTTACTGAAGGAAATATGCCCTAGAGGCAATAATAAAGTTATTATTTATTTCCTTATATCATGATAAATGTTTATTATTCATGCTAGAATTTTATTAACTGGAAACATAATACATGTGTGAATACATAGACAAACAGAGTGTCACTAGTATGCCTCTACTTGACTAGCTCGTTGATCAAAGATGGTTATGTTTCCTAACCATAGACATGAGTTGTCATTTGATTAACGGGATCACATCATTAGGAGAATGATGTGATTGACTTGACCCATTCCGTTAGCATAGCACTTGATTGTTTAGTTTGTTGCTATTGCTTTCTTCATGACTTATACATGTTCCTATGACTATGAGATTATGCAACTCCCGTTTACCGGAGGAACACTTTGTGTGCTACCAAACGTCACAACGTAACTGGGTGATTATAAAGGTGCTCTACAGGTGTCTCCGAAGGTACTTATTGGGTTGGCGTATTTCGAGATTAGGATTTGTCACTCCGATTGCGGAGAGGTATCTTTGGGCCCTCTCGGTAATGCACATCACTTAAGCCTTGCAAGCATTGCAACTAATGAGTTAGTTGCAGGATGATGTATTACGGAACGAGTAAAGAGACTTGCCGGTAACGAGATTGAACTAGGTATTGAGATACCGATCATCGAATCTCGGGCAAAGTAACATACCGATGACAAAGGGAACAACGTATGTTGTTATGCGGTCTGACCGATAAAGATCTTCGTAGAATATGTGGGAGCCAATATGAGCATCCAGATTCCGCTATTGGTTATTGATCGGAGACGTGTCTCGGTCATGTCTACATTGTTCTCGAACCCGTAGGGTCCGCACGCTTAAGGTTTCGATGACAGTTATATTATGAGTTTATGAGTTTTGATGTACCGAAGGAGTTTGGAGTCCCGGATGAGATCAGGGACATGACGAGGAGTCTCAAAATGGTCGAGACGTAAAGATCGATATATTGGACGACTATATTCGGACATCGGAAAGGTTCCGAGTGATTCGGGTACTTTTCGGAGTACCGGAGAGTTACGGGAATACGTATTGGGCCTTATTGGGCCATACGGGAAAGAAGGAAAAGGGCCTCAGGGTGGCCGCACCCCTCCCCTTGGTCTGGTCCGAATTGGACTAGGGAAGGGGGGCGCCCCCTTCCTTCCTTCTCCTTTTCCCTTCCTCTTTTCCTATTCCATATGGGAGGTGGAATCCTACTAGGACTAGGGAGTCCTAGTAGGACTCCACACTTGGCGTGCCTCCTCCTAGGGCCGGCCTCCTCCTCCCTTGCTCCTTTATATATGGGTGCAGGGGGCACCCCAAAAGACACAACAATTGATCATTGATCTCTTAGCCATGTGCGGTGCCCCCTTCCACCACAATCCTCGATAATATTGTAGCGGTGCTTAGGCGAAGCCCTGCGATGGTAGAACATCAAGATCGTCACCACGCCGTCGTGCTGATGGAACTCTTCCCCGACATTCTGCTGGATCGGAGTCCGGGGATCGTCATCGAGCTGAATGTGTGCTAGAACTCGGAGGTGCTGTAGTTTCGGTGCTTGATCGGTCGGGCCGTGAAGACGTACGACTACATCAACCGCGCTGTGCTAACGCTTCCGCTTTCGGTCTACGAGGGTACATAGACAACACTCTCCCCTCTCGTTGCTATGCATCACCATGATCTTGCGTGTGCGTAGGAATTTTTTTGAAATTACTACGTTCCCCAACAGTGGCATCTGAGCCTAGGTTTTATGCGTTGATGTTATGCACGAGTAGAACACAAGTGAGTTGTGGGCGATATAAGTCATACTGCTTACCAGCATGTCATACTTTGGTTCGGCGGTATTGTTGGATGAAGTGGTCCGGACCGACATTACGCGTACGCTTACGCGAGACTGGTTCTACCGACGTGCTTTGCACACAGGTGGCTGGCGGGTGTCAGTTTCTCCAACTTTAGTTGAACCGAGTGTGGCTACGCCCGGTCCTTGCGAAGGTTAAAACAGCACCAACTTGACAAACTATCGTTGTGGTTTTGATGCGTAGGTAAGAACGGTTCTTGCTAAGCCCATAGCAGCCACGTAAAACTTGCAACAACAAAGTAGAGGACGTCTAACTTGTTTTTGCAGGGCATGTTGTGATGTGATATGGTCAAGACATGATGCTAAAATTTTATTGTATGAGATGATCATGTTTTGTAACCGAGTTATCGGCAACTGGCAGGAGCCATATGGTTGTCGCTTTATTGTATGCAATGCAATCGCGCTGTAATGCTTTACTTTATCACTAAGCGGTAGCGATAGTCGTGGAAGCATAAGATTGGCGAGACGACAACGATGCTACGATGGAGATCAAGGTGACACACCGGTGACGATGGTGATCATGACGGTACTTCGGAGATGGAGATCACAAGTACAAGATGATGATGGCCATATCATATCACTTATATTGATTGCATGTGATGTTTATCTTTTATGCATCTTATCTTGCTTTGATTGACGGTAGCATTATAAGATGATCCCTCACTAAATTATCAAAGTATAAGTGTTCTCCCTGAGTATGCACCGTTGCAAAAGTTCTTCGTGCTGAGACACCACGTGATGATCGGGTGTGATAGGCTCTACGTTCAAATACAACGGGTGCAAAACAGTTGCACACGCGGAATACTCAGGTTAAACTTGACGAGCCTAGCATATAACAGATATGGCCTCGGAACACGGAGACCGAAAGGTCGAGCGTGAATCATATAGTAGATATGATCAACATAGTGATGTTCACCATTGAAACTACTCCATCTCACATGATGATCGGACATGCTTTAGTTGATTTGGATCACGTGATCACTTAGAGGATTAGAGGGATGTCTATCTAAGTGGGAGTTCTTAAGTAATATGATTAATTGAACTTTAATTTATCATGAACTTAGTCCTGGTAGTATTAGCATATCTATGTTGTAGATCAATAGCTCGCGTTTAGCTCCCCTGTTTTATTTTTGATATGTTCCTAGAGAAAACTAAGTTGAAAGATGTTAGTAGCAATGATGCGGATTGGATCCGTGATCTGAGGTTTATCCTCATTGCTGCACAGAAGAATTATGTTTTTGATGCACCGCTAGGTGACAAACCTATTGCAGGAACAGATGCAGATGTTATGAACATTTGGCTAGCTCAATATGATGACTACTTGATAGTTGAGTGCACCATGCTTAAACGGCTTAGAATCGGGACTTCAAAGACGTTTTGAACGTCATGGACCATATGAGATGTTCCAGGAGTTGAAGTTAATATTTCAAGCAAATACCCGAGTTAAGAGATATGAAGTCTCCAACAAGTTCTATAGCTAAAAGATGGAGGAGAATAGCTCAAGCAGTGAGCATGTGCTCAGATTGTCTGGGTACTACAATCGCTTGAATCAAGTGGGAGTTAATCTTCCAGATAAAATAGTGACTGACAGAATTCTCTAGTCACCATCACCAAGTTAGTAGAACTTCGTGATGAACTATGATATGCAAGGGATAACGGAAACGATTCCCAAGCTCTTCGTAATGCTGAAATCGACGAAGGTAGAAATCAAGAAAAATATCAAGTGTTGATGGTAGACAAGACCACTAGTTTTAAGAAAAGGGCAAAGGGAAGAAGGGTAACTTCAAGAAGAACGGCAAGCAAGTTGCTGCTCAAGTGAAGAAGCCCAAGTCCGGTCCTAAGCCTGAGACTAAGTGCTTCTACTGCAAAGGGACTGGTCACTGGAAGCGGAACTACCCTAAGTATTTGGCGGATAAGAAGGATGGCAAAGTGAACAAAGGTATATTTGATATACAGATTATTGATGTGTATTTTACTAGTGTTCGTAGCAACCCCTCGGTATTTGATACTGGTTCAGTTGCTAAGAGTAGTAACTCGAAACGGGAGTTGCAGAATGAACATAGACTAGTTAAGGGTGAAGTGACGATGTGTGTTGGAAGTGGTTCCAAGATTGATATGATCATCATCACACACTCCCTATACTTTCGGGATTAGTGTTGAACCTAAATAAATGTTATTTGGTGTTTGCGTTAAGCATAAATATGATTGGATCATGTTTATTGCAATACGGTTATTCATGTAAGTTAGAGAATAATTGTTGTTCTATTTACATGAATAAAACCTTCTATGGTCATACACCCAATGAAAATGGTTTGTTGGATCTCGATCGTGGTAATACACATTTTCATAATATTGAAGCCAAAAGATGCAAAGTTAATAATGATAGTGCAACTTATTTGTGGCACTGCCGTTTAGGTCATATTGGTGTAAAGCGCATGAAGAAAATCCATGTTGATGGGCTTTTGGAATCACTTGATTATGAAGCAGTTGATGCTTGCGAACCATGCCTCATGGGCAAGATGACTAAGACTCCGTTCTACGGAACAATGGAGCGAGCAACAGATTTGTTGGAAATCATACATACTGATGTATGTGGTCCGATGAATATTGAGGCTCACGGCAGGTATCATTATTTTCTGATCTTCACAGATGATTTGAGCAGATATGAGTATATCTACTTGATGAAACATAAGTCTGAAATATTTGAAAAGTTCAAAGAATTTCAGAGTGAAGTGGAGAATCATCGTAACAAAAATAAAATTTTCTACGATATGATCGCAGAAGTAAAATATTTGAGTTACGAGTTTGGCCTTCAGTTAAAACAATGTGAAATAGTTTCACTACTCACGCCACCTGGAACACCACAGCATAATGGTGTGTCCGAACGTCATAACCGTACTTTATTAGATATGGTGCGATCTATGATGTCTCTTACCGATCTACCACTATCGTTTTGGGGTTATGCATTAGAGACAGCTGCATTCACGTTAAATAGGGCACCATCTAAATCCGTTGAGACGACACCGTATGGACTATGGTTTGGCAAGAAACCTAAGCTGTCGTTTCTTAAAGTTTGGGGTTGCGATGCTTATATGAAAAAGTTTCATCCTGATAAGCTCAAACCCAAATCGGAGAAATGTGTCTTCATAGGATACCCAAAGGAGACTGTTGGGTACACCTTCTATCATAGATCCGAAGGCAAGACTTTTGTTGCTAAATTCAGAGTCTTTCTAGGGAAGGAGTTTCTCTCTAAAGAAGTGAGTGGGAGAAAAGTAGAACTTGATGAGGTAACTATACCTGCTCCCTTATTGGAAAGTAGTTCATCGCAGAAATCTATTCCTGTGACTACTACACCGATTAGTGAGGAAGCTAATGATGATGATCATGTAACTTCAGATCAAGTTACTACCGAACCTCGTAGGTAAAACAGAGTGAGATCCGCACCAGAGTGGTACGGTAATCCTATTCTGGAGGTCATGTTACTTGACCATGACGAGCCTACGAACTATGAGGAAGCGATGATGAGCCCAGATTTCGCGAAATGGCTTGAGGCCATGAAATCTGAGATGAGATCCATGTATGAGAACAAAGTATGGACTTTGATTGACTTGCCCAATGATCGGCGAGCCATTGAGATTAAATGGATCTTCAAGAGGAAGACGGACGGTGATAGTAGTGTTGCTATCTACAAAGCTAGAATTGTCGCAAAAAGGTTTTCGACAAGTTCAAGGTGTTGACTACGATGAGAGTTTCTCACTCGTATCTATGCTTAAGTATGTCCGAATCATGTTAGCAATTGCCGCATTTTATGAAATCTGGCAAATGGACAAACAAAACTGCATTCCTTAATGGATTTATTAAAGAAGAGTTGTATATGATGCAACTAGAAGGTTTTGTCAATCCTAAAGGTACTAACAAAATATGCAAGCTCCAGCGATCCATCTATGGACTGGTGCAAGCATCTCGGAGTTGGAATATACGCTTTGATAAGTTAATCAAAGCATATAGTTTATACAGACTTGCGGTGAAGCCTGTATTTACAAGAAAGTGAGTGGGAGCACTACAACATTTCTGATAAGTATATGTGTATGACATAATGTTGATCGAAAATAATGTAGAATTATTCTGCAAAGCATAAAGGAGTGTTTGAAAGGAGTTTTTCAAAGAAAGACCTCGGTGAAGCTGCTTACATATTGAGCATCAAGATCTATAGAGATAGATCAAGACGCTTGATAAGTTTTCAATGAGTACATACCTTGACAAGTTTTTGAAGTAGTTCAAAATGGAACAGTCAAAGAAAGAGTTCTTGGCTGTGTTACAAGGTGTGAAATTGAGTAAGACTCAAAGCCCGGCCACGGCAGAAGATAGAGAGAGAATGAAAGTCATTCCCTATGCCTCAGCCATAGGTTCTATAAAGTATGCCATGCTGTGTACCAGACCTATTGTATACCCTGCCTTGAGTATGGCAAGGGAGTACAATAGTGATCTAGGAGTAGATCACTAGACATTGGTCAAAATTATCCTTAGTGGAATAAGGATATGTTTCTCGATTATGGAGGTGACAAAAGGTTCGTCGTAAAGGGTTACGTCGATGCAAGTTTTGACACTAATCCAGATGACTCTAAGTCTCAATCTGGATACATATTAAAGTGGGAGCAATTAGCTAGAGTAGCTCCGTGCAGAGCATTGTTGACATAGAAATTTGCAAAATATGTACGGATCTGAATATGGCAGACCCGTGGACTAAACTTCTCTCACAAGCAAAACATGATCACACCTTAGTACTCTTTGGGTGTTAATCACATAGCGATGTGAACTAGATTATTGACTCTAGTAAACCCTTTGGGTGTCGGTCACATGTCGATGTGAACTATGGGTGTTAATCACATGGTGATGTGAACTATTGGTATTAAATCACATGGTGATGTGAACTAGATTATTGACTCTAGTGCAAGTGGGAGACTGAAGGAAATATGCCCTAGAGGCAATAATAAAGTTATTATTTATTTCCTTATATCATAATAAATGTTTATTATTCATGCTAGAATTTTATTAACTGGAAACATAATACATGTGTGAATACATAGACAAACAGAGTGTCACTAGTATGCCTCTACTTGACTAGCTCGTTGATCAAAGATGGTTATGTTTCCTAACCATAGACATGAGTTGTCATTTGATTAACGGGATCACATCATTAGGAGAATGATGTGATTGACTTGACCCATTCCGTTAGCATAGCACTTGATCGTTTAGTTTGTTGCTATTGCTTTCTTCATGACTTATACATGTTCCTATGACTATGAGATTATGCAACTCCCGTTTACCGGAGGAACACTTTGTGTGCTACCAAACGTCACAACGTAACTGGGTGATTATAAAGGTGCTCTACAGGTGTCTCCGAAGGTACTTGTTGGGTTGGCGTATTTCGAGATTAGGATTTGTCACTCCGATTGTCGGAGAGGTATCTCTGGGCCCTCTTGGTAATGCAAATCACTTAAGCCTTGCAAGCATTGCAACTAATGAGTTAGTTGCAGGATGATGTATTACGGAACGAGTAAAGAGACTTGCCGGTAACGAGATTGAACTAGGTATTGAGATGCCGACGATCGAATCTCGGGCAAAGTAACATACCGATGACAAAGGGAACAACGTATGTTGTTATGCGGTCTGACCAATAAAGATCTTCGTAGAATATGTGGGAGCCAATATGAGCATCCAGGTTCCGCTATTGGTTATTGATCGGAGACGTGTCTCGGTCATGTCTACATTGTTCTCGAACCCGTAGGGTCCGCACGCTTAAGGTTTCGATGACAGTTATATTATGAGTTTATGAGTTTTGATGTACCGAAGGAGTTCGGAGTCCCGGATGAGATCGGGGACATGACGAGGAGTCTCGAAATGGTCGAGACGTAAAGATTGATATATTGGACGACTATATTCGGACATCGGAAAGGTTCCGAGTGATTCGGGTATTTTTCGGAGTACCGAAGAGTTACGGGAATACGTATTGGGCCTTATTGGGCCATACGGGAAAGAAGGAAAAGGGCGTGAGGGTGGCCGCACCCCTCCCCTTGGTCTGGTCCGAATTGGACTAGGGAAGGGGGGCGCCCCCTTCCTTCCTTCTACTTTTCCCTTCCTCTTTTCCTATTCCATATGGGAGGTAGAATCCTACTAGGACTAGGGAGTCCTAGTAGGACTCCACACTTGGCGCGCCTCCTCCTAGGGCCGGCCTCCTCCTCCCTTGCTCCTTTATATACGGGTGTAGGGGGCACCCAAAGACACAACAGTTGATCATTGATCTCTTAGCCGTGTGCGGTGCCCCCTTCCACCATAATCCTCGATAATATTTGTAGCGGTGCTTAGGCGAAGCCCTGCAACGGTAGAACATCAAGATCGTCACCATGCTGTCGTGCTGACGGAACTCTTCCCCGACATTCTGCTGGATCGGAGTCCGGAGATCATCATCGAGCTGAACGTGTGCTAGAACTCGGAGGTGCCGTAGTTTCGGTGCTTGATCGGTCGGGCCGTGAAGACGTACGACTACATCAACTGCGTTGTGCTAACGCTTCCGCTTTCGGTCTACGAGGGTACGTAGACAACACTCTCCCCTCTCGTTGCTATGCATCACCATGATCTTGCGTGTGCGTAGGAATTTTTTTGAAATTACTACGTTCCCCAATAGTTACGTTTGTTCTTGAGGACATGGGATAAGTCTTGTCATAAGTACTCATGTGAATTTGGTATTCGTTCAATATTTTGATGATATGTATGATGTTGATTCCCTTAGTAGTGTCGTGTGAACGTCGACTACACGACACTTCACAATATTTGGGCCTAAGGGAATGCATTGTGGAGTAGTAATTAGATGATGGGTTGCTAGAGTGACAGAAGCTTAAACCCTAGTTTATGTGTTATTCCATAAGGGGCTAATTTGGATCCATATCTTTCATGCTATGGTTAGATTTAACTTAATTCTTATTTTGTAGTTGTGGATGCTTGCGAGAGGGGGTAATCATAAGTGGGAGACTTGTTCAAGTAAGAACAACACCCAAGGACCGGTCCACCCACATATCAAATTATCAAAGTAACGAACGTGAATCAAACAAACATGATAAAAGTGAGTAGATAAAATTCCCGTGTGTCCTCAAGAACGCTTTGCTTAATATAAGAGACTGTTTCGGACTGTCCTTTGCTATAAAAAGGATTGGGCTACCTTGCTGCACCTTTGTTACCGTTATTATTTATTGCTCGTTATAAATTATCTTACTATCAAACTATCTGTTACCTATAATTTCAGTGCTTGCAGAAAATACCTTGCTAAAAACCGCTTGTCATTTCTTTCTGCTCCTTGTTGGGTTCAACACTCTTCTATATCGAAGAACTACGACTGATCCTCTATACTTGCGGGTCATCAGAGAGGTGCTTTGTGATGAGTTTGATCTTGCGGTGTTCAATCCCAGTGACAGAAAGGGACGTGACACATATTTGTATCGTTGCCATTAAGGATAAAAAGCTGGGGTTTATTCATATTGATTGTTTACTTTGTCTACATCATGTCCTCTTGCTTAATGCATTACTTCGTTCTTTATGAACTTAATACTCTAGATGCATGTTGGATAGCGGTCGATGTGTTGGGTAATAGTAGTATATGCAGGCAGGAGTCGGTCTACTTGTCTCGGATATGACACCTATATACATGATCATTGCCTTGAATATCGTCATAACTATGCGCTTTTTTATCAATTGCCTAACAGTAATTTGTTTACCCACCGTATGCTTTGTTCAAGAGAGAAGTCTCTAGTGAAAACAATGGCCCCGGGGTCTATCTTTATCATATATTAAAATCCAAAAACACCTTACTACAACTTATTTACCGTTATTTTATTTTTGTGTTTTTATTTACCTATCTATCACTACGCCAAGGTAATGGCAACCCCTTGTTTGCGTTGGCTGCAAGTATTTGTTCTTTTGTGTGTAGGTGATGTTCATGAAGTCTTGTGTGGTTCTCCTACTGGATTGATAACCTTGGTTCTTAACCGAGAGAAATACTTATCTCTAGGTACTGCATCATCTCTCCTATTCGAGAAAATCCCAACGCAGCTCACAAGTAGCAGCGTCATGGGACTCGTAGAAGAAGACTCTGGAAGGCTTGATGTTAAAGACAAGGAAGTCGGAGATGTGGAGGACCCCCTCCATCGACGTAGTTGACTAGGTTGTGTAATCTTAGGGGGGCTTCTTATATAAGATGGGGCCGAGCTAATCGATAGATCATCCTACAATCCTTAGGTATTATATGTACTTTGTACACCCCAATCGCAATATACACTGAGCGGGAATAGGTTTGTTCTCTATCAGAGGGCTTGTGCCCGGGGAAAATCGTCTCATGTTTCCACTCCGACCTAATCATCACACCGAGATACCCTACTGGGAGTTCTGCCGGAATCATCTCCGACAATGGTGGCCCATGTAGGTTCTGCATGGTGAATGCAAAGGTCTGATGGGATCTCGATGAACGCCAGCGTGATCTACGCGCCGGGTCAAATGTTCGTCTTTGGTGCCATCACTCTCGTCGCTGACTCGACCGGCCAGATCGGCCAGGTAGAAAACTACGCTCCAGGCCAGATCACTAGATTTGACAATCTGAAGTACGTGGTGGATTCCCGTGGTAAAATATCATCGATACAAAATAAATTATCATAAAAATAGTGATGCAAAATGGACGTATTAGTATCTCTATCTTCCCACGGCTAAGCGGACCTGACTGGTGGGCCACCCTTATCATACAGGGTTAAAACGCCGAAAACGGTACCTATGAGAATGTGATAGTTTTTTTTGCATCATATTATTATTATTCGTAGAGTGGTAGTTTTTTGTTCAAAAAAGGTTGTAGAGTGATAGTTTTATACTACTTCCTCCGTCTCATAATATAAGAACGTTTTTAACATGACACTAGTGTCAAAAACGTTTTTATATTATGGGACAGAAGGAGTAGTATTTACTCGTGCTCCTTCACACAAGGAGCACTCAAAAGTAACTTTTGCGCATTGCCCTCATAAAGGTAACGAGGTGCTAGATCATCTTGCTAGGCATGCTACTTGTAATATGGTTCGACTTTGTTTGGATGAGCCTTCTAAATTTCTTAGGCATATGCTTGTAACCGACTTACTTTTATCTGAGCAAAAAAGACCCCTAAAATAAATCTGAACAAAAAAGAGTTACTTTTCGGTATAGAAAAAGAAACACATCGAAACAACCTGATCCCATAATAAATGATAAGAAACCCGACGTTGCAGTAAATTTTGATATCCCATGAAACTGGAGCAGTGTCAATCATTTCTTGTCGAAAAAAGAAGAAGAAGATGTCAATGGAAATTATTTGGAGTATTTTTTTTCGAGAGAATCCAAGAAACCACCACCAGCCCGGAGTTCGGCCGCCAGCCCAGCCCAACTCCGATCCCGGAATCCTGCCTGGTTTCCAACAAAACCACCACCTGCCTGGACCCACCAACCTCCCGCAGCCTCTGTCCCCACCTGTCATCCACCCGCGAAACCCCGCCCACGAGGAGCCCGCGGGTTTCCCAAGTCCAGAAAGGGAAAGCCGCAAAGCCGGCCGCGGCCACGCACCAACGCGAAGCGGCGCCTACCCGCTCGCTTCCGTCCCCGACTCCCCCTCCCTCCCCATCCTATTCGCTCCGCCGCACCACCCACCCCATCGCCCGCCTCGCGGAATCCTCTCGTCTCCCGCCGCCGCCGCCACCGCCACCGCCACCCCGGCCGGAGGCCACGCGCCCCACGCGGCCGCTCGAACCCGAGGTCAGATCCAAACCCCAGCCCCGGGACCGAATCGCGCCGCAGTTTTTCTAGGTTTTGGTACGGATCTAGGGTTGGCCGCGGAATTCCGGGGGCGGGGGCTATTCGCTCGGATTCCTCCGCGGCTCGGATTTCGCGCTCATGGCCGCCGGGCGCCACGGAGGGTACCGGGACTACGAGGCCAGGGAGCGGGAGCCCGACGCCGAGGCCGCCAGGAGGAGCCAGAGCCTCGGCGGCCGCCACCGGAGCGACGCCGACCGCCGCCGCGACGGCGGGCGCAGCAGCGGTGGCAGGGAATTCTCCAACGGCTATGGCCACCGCCGCTCGCACCCGCCCAAAAGCCGCCTCTCCACCAGGCTTGGGGACCGGGAGCCCGGCGAGGTGCTCAGCGGGAGCGCGTCAGACGACTCTGGTGGGAGGTCAGGCAGAGCGGCAGGGGAGAATACCATGTCCAGTTCTAGCAGGGAGGGTGAGGTGGCCGTGGGGGCGCCTGCTGCCCCTTCGCCCAGCAAAAAGAGGAAATTTTCGCCGATAATTTGGGACAGGGATAGCCCAAAGCCGCCGTCGTTACATTCTGGTACAGTGACTCTGAAGGGAGTGGTGGATTCCGCTTCTGCTGATACAGCAAGTGACAAGAAAGTGGTGGAGTCCTCCTCTGCTCAACTCCCTCCCCCTCCCCCGCTGCCACCACAGGGGCACATCCCAGAGAGGTTGGTCGTGGACAATTCACCAATGGATGTGGACCTTGCCGTTGACACTGACAACACTGAGCAGTTGCACGTGCTGCAGGATAGTAAAGTGCTTGAGGTAGAGGAGAGTAAAGTAAAGGAGGAAGAGGAGAGTAAAGTAAAGGAGGAAGAGGAGTACCCAACAATGCGGAACATATCAACTTCAAGGTGGGCAGGTGCTAACGATGACGAGGAGGAGGGTGTAACACTGAGGAAGAAGAAAGTCTTATCTCCTGCAGATTCCGCTGAGCTGGGGCAGGGTAAGAAGACTCCTACACCAGAACTTGGGGAGGTTGTGACCAGTGATATGTCTGGACGGAGGACCATGTCAAGGTCATCTGATTCAGGGAGAATGGGTAACGATGAGAAGGAAGATTTGGAATTAGGTAAAGGTGACTACATGGATGTTGATAGAGGGGAGGCTAGTGTTAATGGTTCAGCTAATCTTCTATCTTCTGATTCGGAGGATGAAGTGCGCAGGTCTGAAACCCCTGAGCCAGTGAAGCCGGCTCATCGATGTATCAATATGCTGCAAGGTTGCAGAAGTGTTGATGTGTTTGAGAGGCTCAACAAGATTAATGAAGGCACCTATGGTGTTGTATATCGAGCAAAGGACAAGAAGACTGCTGAGATTGTTGCATTGAAGAAGGTCAAGATGGAAAAGGAGAGAGAAGGTTTCCCGTTGACCTCTCTTAGGGAAATCAACATCCTTTTATCTTTCCATCACCCTTCAATTGTTGACGTTAAGGAAGTAGTAGTTGGCAGTAGTCTTGATAGTATTTTTATGGTGATGGAGTACATGGAGCATGATCTTAAGGGTGTCATGGAGACAATGAAGCAGCCATATACCCAAAGTGAGGTCAAATGCTTAATGCTTCAGCTATTAGAGGGTGTAAAATATCTTCATGACAATTGGGTACTTCATAGGTAATGGTTAGCTTACCTTTTGTTCTTGTTCTTCAGATATTATATAACCAGGTTCCTGTTGACTATGTACTGATGATAAGCATCTCATTTATTTCAGGGATTTGAAGACTTCAAATCTATTGCTGAATAACCGTGGTGAGTTGAAAATATGTGATTTTGGACTGTCTCGTCAATATGGGAGCCCACTAAAACCTTATACTCAATTGGTTGTGACTTTGTGGTACAGGTAGGTCACCAGCCAACATCAGATTCCACAGCAGCGCTTTGACTACCTTAATTTATCACTGTAAGTTCTTTTATTTATAAATCACACTAATGTCTGTTTCTCCTCCTTGGCTACAGGTCACCTGAACTATTGCTAGGAACAAAGGAATACTCTACTGCTATTGACATGTGGTCCGTGGGCTGCATTATGGCAGAGCTTCTCGCCAAAGAACCACTGTTCAATGGGAAAACAGAGTTTGAACAGCTAGACAAGGTACTCCATTTGTCTTATGTATGCTTTCCATGCATGTTTCACAGTGCATATTCTTCTATGTTGCTGATAGCTGTAGCCGCCAATATAGATATGTATTCAATGATAGCTTATGGTGAAGCTACTTTTCTTGTAGATATTTAGAACACTTGGCACACCTAATGAGAAGATATGGCCTGGTTATGCCAAGTTACCTGGTGTCAAAGTCAACTTTGTTAAACAACCGTATGTTTCTTATACCTGCGTTTGTTGTTTCTCCACCGAGCGTATATGATTGTATGATTGCATCATATTTTGATTTTTTCTTCTTCAGGTACAACAGATTAAGGGATAAGTTCCCAGCTGCGTCTTTTTCTGGGCGTCCAAACCTATCTGAAGCTGGTTTTGATCTGTTGAATAAGCTCTTAACTTATGATCCTGCGAAGGTAAAATTAATACTCTTCAATGGGACTCGTGACTACATGAATCTTGCGTTGTCAATTTTTTACGCTTCATTGTCATTTATATTACTGACTAAGGACACTTGATTTTCTTGTACAGCGTATATCAGCTGAGGCTGCATTGGAGCATCCATGGTTCAGTGAAGTACCTCTACCTAAGTCGAAGGACTTCATGCCAACATTTCCAGCTCTAAACGAACTGGACAGGTGATTTTTTTACCCATCAGTTTTGCATATCCTATGCTTATGAATATTTATGTTCAATAGTCCATTTATATCTAATGTTATAAAATACACAGGCGTACCAGACGGTATATGAAGAGTCCTGATCCTCTAGAGGAGCAACGGTTGAAAGAACTGCAAGCAAAAGGCAACCGTGGCCTTTTCGGCTGAGCTCAAACCGCTTGCTTGGGTTTTGTTCGTACTGACTGCTATGCTTCAACCTGAATCAGTGAGGTCAGATGGCTTCTGAGGTGAGATGTGCCATGGACATGAAGTATCAGATCTTCTTGGTGTCTTCAAGCAACTGACAGCGTTCTTTAGCAGGCTTTGTGCTTAGTGACTTGTGGCCCATCATAGAATTCTTTTCACAGGATTAGCACTCCGACCAGATTGATCATGAAAGCAAATCTAACCTGCCTCCATCGTAAGGTTTGGCCTGTTGGCTTTATTGGCTACACACTTACACCTGTTTCACCTTTGGAACCTATGTATGTAAAATATTCCAGATTGGTACGTTGTAAACAATGCTCGGTGTGTTGGATTTACAATAAGATCATAAGAATCTATCATTTTTTTTCTCTCTGCTCCTATAGTGCTCTTTTCTTTTGATCTTTGCATTTTGTTTGCAAGAAATGAAAGTGGCGAAGGGGAAGGATGCCTTTAGCTTTTCTTCAGGAAATCATGGACAGTAATACAACTTGAAAGGTAAATATATTCAAGAGTTGTTTACCTCAAGAGATGTATTGCTGATTAAAAATTGATGAATACATGTTCTGAAAGATCATCTATACCCAAGGGCTCTGTTTTATTTTTCATAAAGAAACACCGTCTTAAATCCTAATCATGTTCGTAGCGCTAAGAACTCCCAATTCTGAAAAAAGGTGAAAAAAAGAGAATGACAGAGAACGAAGAAAAGTGCAAAACATGACTTGAATGAAGACCCAGCCTGGATGGGTGTATTCTCTTTTCCACCTTGACGATGTATACAAGTCAGTGTTAGTATCGAAGTATCTAACAGACATTGTATTATTCACCAAGAATTCCTTTATCTGAGCTGTTCTTCCATGCCTGTGCGTCATATGTCTATCGATTTAGGATACGAGTAAAGAATGTTATGTTTCTTTAGTTACTCTTTGTGATGTTTCTATTTTATATTTATCGTGCCATTTTGACATGCATGTATCTGCTGAGCAAATTGAGAACATGAAGGGAGCACTTGGATTTCATTTCTATCCGGTAGTTAGTCTAAATGTCCGTTTTACAAAGCTGGTTACTTGCCCATGACAAGATCAAAGATCAGGGATATCTCTTCTTGAGCAATGTGGTTCGGGTTCGCTTGTTAAGTTTTTCTCCCACGTCTTCTTTGTGTGTAAATTTGCTGTTCTGTGCTATTGGTAGCCAAAGATGTACTCCATCGCTATGTTGTTTGCATTTGGTGATAACTACTTTTACATTCTGCTCAAGTACTAGAGAGTTGGTTGGACTTACTACAACTGTTCTATCTGTGACACGTCTGCAGCTTAAGCTGTGGCTGCTTCAAGAGGAAGCTTGATGGCCGCCAGCTTGTTGTACCTAAGTGACTAAATTTTATGGGAGGTCTTGAAGTGTATTCATCTGTTACTTGAGTGAGCCATAGTGGTCACTGGTCAGTTTACTATCCTTCCTTGTTTATTAATGCACCATATTCATCCAACTGTTTTTTGGGGATGGTCATCTGTTATTTGTTTGCATGGAGTATGGTTTTTGTTGAGCTTTCATTTCGTCCTCTCCCATATGGCCGACACTCCGTTTTCTATTTGAAATATCTCCTTGACTGATGTAAATGCCACAACATTGGCATTGTTTACTCACCTCCACGAAATTGAGGCTATTTAGATTAGTGAGGGAGGTCAAAATTAGGCTGAAATACTAGTGTTGCATGCTCTCTGTTCCCCACTTTGGTTATGGTAGCCTGGTTGTTTTGATGGGCCACATTTGGAACAAACGTTTGGCATGCTCTTTGGGGATGCATAACTGCTTATGGTTCTCGATGTTCTTGTAGTAGTGTTTTCTTGTCATGGGTTTACATGAGCTGCCCTTGCCACTACAAATGTTCAATTGCTACTTGCCACTTCATTCTGTGTGACGTTGGTGATTCGGAGTTTTGCGTTGTCGAATGTGATGATCAATTTCTTGCCCATTTGTTTGCCTCTTATTTTAGTTTCAGTTGTCTTGCGGAAGATATATCAGCCCATCAGCTGGCTCGAGTATGTTTTTGCGATATAAACATTTGCGTAGTTGCAGTGGTGTTGGCGCGCAGAATAGAAAGATTGCAGTGGCATCGGTGCAAAGAATAGAAAGATAGAAACTACGGTCTATTCCCTCTGTTCACAAATATAAGATGTTTTACATATTTCCATATGGACTACATACAGACTGAAATGAATGAACAAAGACACTAAAATGTGTCTATATACATTCGAATCAGAAAATAGTTAGAACATCTCAGGACCGGAATTGAATTACCGATGGAGGGAGTACATTATAACCTATGTTGATAACTGAGGCTCGTAGAGTGGGGTTTTTGTTGGTGGCTACACATGCAGACGTTTTATTTGTTTGAGAGTTTTGTAGTACTGGTTTCTTTTTGCCCGGACCTCATGAATGCCATTCCATCACGAGTTCACAACAATGGGCAAGTTTGTTACTCCCTCTGATCCATAGACAAATCTAGGACAAGTAATATGGATAGGAGGGAGTAGTAGAAAACAAAGCAACATTTGTTGCCAATGTTTTTGAAAGTTTTTGGATTTTTTTTATTTCACTGCTTATCCAATGTGCATGTGTGCCCGGGATCAGAGTACTTTTGAGGCTCGTCACTTTATGGAAGAGCAGGTTTGCATCCGAGCTCAAGTGCCCCTGGCGTACAGTAAAATCAGGAAAAATAGTAAAAAAAATATCATAAAGTTCAGAATTTTTTTTGTGGTAACCTTGGACAAATGTTCTATGCCCTCTGTCCTGTAATATAATGGAACAGAGGGAGTATGTGCTTGCAAAAATTTATCAGGAACGAACATTCCTGGAAGTCGTGGCAAAAAGAACAAAATTGATACTCCAAAAATGCCATGACTTCCATGAATGTCATTTTGTGATGAGAATTTGCAAGCATAGAAAACATTTGTCAAAGGTGACAAAAAAAATCAGATTTTTAAATTTGTTTTTTCATTTTCTTTCGAACTGTTCACCGAGCTTGGGTGCAGAAGAACACTATAGGCTTCTTTGCTATATACCTCTTGTATAACAAGCAGCCTGATATCTCTCTCCTCGCTGGACGTGAACTGCGATGGTGCCATTTTGTGTCTTTGTTGCATTCCCGCTGATGAGCTAGTCATGTACTTTTCCGGAACCATCGGTTCGAGTCGTCTGGATTGCCATAGTCGAGTAAGGGTCTCGTTGATTCAAAGGATTGGTCGTTTGATTTGTAGGATTGAATCCTATAGAAGGAATTCTTTCTAAGGATTCATGTGTACTACGTACATTTCATAGGAATTCTAGCATTGTTGAAATAAATCCTTTGCTTTTCCTGCAATACAATCAAACAAACACAAATCTTATAGAAATCCAATGGCCATTTCATTTTAATCCTACGTTTTGCCAATCCTGCGAATCAAAGAGGCCCTAATATTGTTGCTCACTCGTTGGCGTGGGGGATGTGGAGACTCCATTATTTGCAGGTCGATGTGGAAGGTCTGGACGACCAAGCGGGAGCACGCGCAACATGAGAGGCAAGTCGGTCTGGATGACTGAAGCAATTACTCTCCACCGCAGCGCACACTCGATGTGATTATTACATGTAAATGTAAATAGTTCGTTAATTAGTTGGAGGATCAAATACTAACATGAGTGCATATATGTTACTGGAAGAACGTTTCACGGTGAGACAGTAAAATGTGGGAGGTCTGCTCACGAACCTTCACACATCACAGTTCGTTGGGCGGTGCACGCTCCCCGGAACCACAGTGTTTCTCGCCGACATGACTCACTGCTGTCGATAGAGTAGATGTGGTTGTCACGTGTGATGCGCACGTGGTAACCAACCAAAGGGCCTCGCTGGAACATATGGGCCCGGCAGTTAAAAAACATCGAGACGTACAAGCACTTCGCGGAACACTATCTGGCCTGCGACCACCGCCTGAGCTCTCTCCCGCCGTCTCTAGTAGGAGTAACTCCTGTCTGCCTCGGGTTTTGGGTCCCGTCGCTCATCCGAAGTTCCTAGTCATCCGTCAAAGCAAAATTACCGCAGAGGGCTCCGCGGTGCGACCCACCGAGTACTGTTTAGATCAGATGTGTTTGTACATTTCCCCTCAAAAAAAAAAAAGATGTGTTTGTACATTCAACCTTCCCCTGGAAGCCATCCGTGGATCAGCTAAAGCAAAGAAAAAAAAAGTTCAATTTTTATTAACGTGGTAGGTCTGTAGACGCGGACGGCCAAAATTGTTGCAACTGCCGTAATACATGTTGAAATGTAGAAATACATCAACGCATCTACAGATCTAGTCTAAGACAAGAATTTTGGGGCAAAAGGAGTACTACTCAAAAGCGACGGTTATATAACCAGTAAAGGCCAAACCACTAATTTATTGGCAGTCCTGGTTTTCTAAAGTTTTATTAGCAGCATAGTATTTTTTTTCTCAAGAACCATGGTTTAATTTTTTTCTGTTTGTTAAACATAAATACAACCGTTTTATAAACCATGGTATCTTCAATATCATGCTTTTGGCAGTATTTGAATGCCTTTTTTTTCCTCGAGAAAAACTTTGGTTTTTCAAAACTGAATTATTCATTGACCAAGCATTGGAATATTGAGGTTTTAGAATACCGCAGTTTTAAAAACTTTGCTGCCAAACTGGCTCAAGATTTTTTTTTCTCTAATATGCAATACAACATACGTTTTTTCTTTTGCAAAACCTTGTCCTACATAAGAAAAAATGTTTATTTAGCAAGGGATTTTTCAAGTGCCTAACTAGAAAGTTTTAATGTAACACTCTAGGGAAATAAATCGGAATGTTCAAACCTTTCCCCTTCTACTTTCCTTGCGAAAGGGAAGTGCTCATTATCCCTTCTCTCCCTCGCCAAAGAGGCCATAAGTCCACTCCCCTTCCGTCCATTCCTCTGGCGATGGGAGGTTGGGAATCCAGGATCTTCATTTACGGTTTGTTTCGCGACGTCGAGATGCCGTCAGTGAAATATCATTCCCCGACTCCATCTTTGCGGCGATACTGCTGCTGGTGGAACAAGGTTCCCTCGGCTTCGTTCTACCTTGGCAACGATGTCCTCGACAACGACATCAAGCAACCTGTGAGGATGGTTTGTCTCTACCCTTTTTGGGCAGTGTATCTAGCTTGTCCGATGCAAGTGACGACGCCACCGGTGGAATGGGGGCCCCCCAACTCTGTTCCTACCTTGGTGACAACGTCCTCGACGACGGCGGTGAGGAGTCCATGAGGATGCTTTGTCACCAGTCTTTTTGGGCCGTGCATCTAGCTTGTCGGAGTGCCGGTGACAAGGCGACATCGGTGCCACCAACATCTTTTCTCTTGGCTCCACCCCGTTGCATCGGCATTCTTTTTATCATTGTTGCGACGACAATGGAGGTCTTGTTCATGAGATGGCGGATGTGCTAGCTCGGTGATGGTCCTTTTATGGCGATGGGGTACTTCTTCTCTGGGGTGCTGGTTCTCCGGGTCCGGAGCCTTACGAGTTACGACTTCCCAACTGTTGGATACAAGGTGTGGCCGGCTTTGGCAACCAAGGGGCGGCGGCGACGGTGTCCTAGAAGTAGAAGACACGGTGAACTGCAAAGGTTTGGTTGTAATGTTCTTTTTCCCATGGGGCGTGCACGTTAAAAAAGAGAGGCTTTATGCTCTTATAGCAAAAATGAAAAAAAGAAATAAACGTAAAAATAAGATTTGAACATGGCCTAGGGAGTGCAGCCACGTCTGCAACGGTCTATAATCACCGGATGCCAGGTCTACAAATCCCGTCGATTTCGGTTTCCCTCAAAAAAAAACTTGTTTTCACACCGCAAGCAACAACGGCTACAGCTCTCTGCCGCGGTACAAAATCTAAAAACTTACCGTTGCAAAGAAGATCAAACGGGGGCATTGAACCCGTTCCGTTTTCCGTGCCCCGATAAGACGGCAACCGATTAACCACGAAATTCAAAAGGAGCAAGAAAATAGGCAACTTCCCAAAACGAAAGCCTCCCAGACCCATCCCATCCCAACGTCTCGTATCATAGGACACCAGGGGCGATCCCGTCCTTTCCCACCGCGAGCCGTCGCCCCCCTCCGGTCTCCTGCTTCTGCGCCTGGGGTTTCCTCCTTCCACTCGAAGCCAGCCTCCCCTCCGCTCTCTCTCTCTACTTCTACCCCCCACTCCCTCCCTCCTCCGCCCCCCCACCCGGCTCCGGTTCCGGCTCCAACCCCCGCCCCCGCCCCCAGAGGACCGCGGAGCCGCCGCCCGCCGCCCCGCACGAGGCCCGCCCACTCGCCGCCCGCGGCCGCGACGGAGGGCATTGCCGGCGGCGCTTCTGGTCAGTTCTTGCCCTTGCCTTCCCCATCTGCTCTCTGATTCCGCTGCCGCGCGGTTCTCCCCCCCCTTTTCTTGGCTCGATTTGCCTCGCGCCCGTCGCCTCATTGCGGAATTTGGTTTGGTTTGGTTTGTTTTTGCAGTGTGATTTAGGTCTGCTGCCTGCCCGCCTGCCTCTGCTCGGCGGCTGCTCGTGCCCGGCGACGGCGCGATGTTCTACTCCAAGACGATGCTGTCCAAGAAGGGCCCGCTGGGCGCGGTGTGGGTGGCGGGCGTCCGCGGCGTCGCCGCGCTCACCAGGGACCAGGTCCTGGGCACCGACGTCGCCTCCTCCGTCGGTAAGCGATATCACGCCTAATTTGCCTCCGCATAGCCCGCCTCCTGCAATGCAACGAAAGCTCCCTCTTTTTCGTGGGGTTTTGAGGGTTTCTTGGGTTTGGTTGCGGCCTAGGCGAGGAGAAATCTCACCAATTTTTTGGGGAAAAAGAATCTTCTTTTCTGGCGGTCTCATGTTCTTTCCTGGCTTGGTTAAGGGCTTAGAGGAGAATGCGGGTCTCTAATTTGTGGGGTGAGTGGAACAGTAGATTGGGAGGGGTTTATGTGGGGGTTTATAGTACCTTACAGTGTGATGAGTGAAGGATGGGAGGGGAATCTTTGGTTCTTCACCCCTAAAAGAAGACCAAGAGAGAGCCACTCTTTTTCTCTTGTGGCTTCGGTTCCCGTTACTAGGTTGTGGTTGGTTGAGTGGTGATTCAACTTTTTCTTCTTGATTTTAGGAAGTATCGATGTGCACACCTATCTTTTTTTATCTTCTTGTGGAGTGTAAGCATCACTGTTCACAAATTTCGTTTCAAAATTCCTTCGGGGGGAAAGGAACATATTGCAGTTTTTTTTAAAGATTATCAGAAGATGAATGATAGGCTGTTGATAAAAAGCTTGAACCTGACTATGGGGTGTTTGCGTTTTGGCCAACGGAGGGTTATGGGTCTTTGTGGATGGTATGGGGTTCACGGCTCTTGGCCGGCGAGAACTTTTCACATATGTTTTTTTTATCTACGTTATCCAGGCGTGAACCTGAGCTGAGTTTCAGGTTGGGATACCAACTGAATATACCATGTGAACCAACTTTACTGTCGACAAAAACTACATAACGATATTGAATTCACTGGGAAACTGCTTGAAAATCGTTAAACATTTCGTCTTTCTGTTGACAGATGACATAGCCCTTCAAGTTTTTTTTCTTCTTTCTAATAGTATTGTGATGACTAGCTCACACGTTTCCTGTTCATGGCAGACAAGATTTTGCCCGACGTTGAAACCACATACAGAATACTTGGGTTGCTTCTGCTTGGTGTTGTTAGGATTTACTCCAAGAAGGTGGAATACCTCTGCTATGACAGCAATCAGTTTTTTGAATCAACTGTAAGAGGGAAGAAAGTTCTAAAGCGAGGGAAGAAAGGTGCTTGTGCAAGAAGATTGGTGCTAGACCAAGAAGACACTAGAAGATCGAAAAGAGTTGCTGTCGTTCAAGTCCCAGAATTGGACGAACCAGCTGATCTTCCACCAATCTTCACCGTACCCAAAAGATTTGAGCTCGACTCTTTTGATTTGCAGATACCTGAAGACAGGTAATGAACAAGCATGGTCGTAAACTAGTTTCATTTCTTTGTTGCTTGAAGTGTGCTGTCTCATTTGTTCCTTCTAAATTCCTCTGCAGAGAGGATGACAATGATGATCATCACCAATTGCCTCGTCAAGGTAGCAAATGCTGCAACTTGATGTTGCTGTTATTGCTAAGAAATCATTTATGACCTTCAATTATTTTGTGCAGATACTTTGTTGGAAGATGAACATCAGCGTATGCCAAATTTGTACGAGGTACCAAGCTTCCTTCCTACCATTCACTGAATAATCAAGACATGTATGCGCATAGAGTGAAATGCTTCTTATAACATCTGAAATTGGGGAGCTTGCCAAAAATATGCTATGTAGTAGGCAGCAGTTTCCTACTGCATGCACCTACCACCTAATGTGATCTATAAATGCGATACTTCCCAGGCAGACAGAATTACTAAGCTTGCATGCATCAGGCAGCAGTTTAAGCGACCTGTACCTTCCACCGATTGTTCCTGTTCTACCACTGATGGGGACCACAGTAGGTTCCACGTGTTACCTTACCTGATTACCATGGTCCTGTGTCAGTAGTTTCATGAATTCTCCGATTAAGGTGTTAAGTATCCATTTTGTTTGTGGTTTGTAAATTATTCCACCCACGTGTGTTACCTTAGATACGTTTGTTCCTTTGCATTAGCAGGTGACATGCAATACTGTCTGCTTCCTCTTGTTTTTATGCCTTATTTGTTTTGAGAAACTAAAACTTAAGATGTCTTATCAGGGGATGCCATATGCTGATCTGGACTCTGCTTACGTTGTGCCAGTATGCATGTAAGTACATAGGCTATGTTACCTAATTGTGTTAAAAGATTACTTCCAGTGGATTTCTGAGCCTATCTCTTGATGCAGCATCCCAACTGAAATGATCGGTGTCACTGATGAAGTCACCGATCTTCTGTACTTGGGTAACATAGGGGATGAACTTGAAAATGAAAGTCAGAATCCTGATCCTGCTTGCTTTACACCAGTGAAGGAGTAAGTATATGAACTATCACCCCCTCTCCTGACTCATTCATAAGAGCAGACTTGTTCCTCTCTGTTTGCTAATGTGAGACTATGAAACAGTGTTCTTCCACCTGAGGCGATGGATATGATGGCTGAAGCAAGCGAGCTTCCAGAGAAAAGCAAAGAGGGGAAGAAAGCTAGAAGAGAAGTGAATGGTGATCCTGCTTGTTCTACCCCTTTGCCGGAGTGAGTATTGCTTACTCCCTTTCTTTTGTTACATCAAACTTTCTTTACTTCAAGATAATTCTGAAAATTATCATTGTAATTTGACATTATTAAGCATGCATTGATTCAGGAATCAAGAAATGCAAAGACCTGTGAATGCTGTGGAGAATGTGGTGTGTGCAGATCTAGATGAAAATCATCCTGTAGTCGAAGAATCAGAAAATGGGTTAGCGGTAGGAAAACCGAACACAACACTATCTATAGAAATTCCTGACATCGAGGAACAAGAGTCTCTGGAACCTTCCACTCCAGAGCCCTTGCGAGAGGGAGCCTCAGGTTAACTTTTGTGAGAAGTTCCTATTCTACTTATTGTCATTATCTTGCTCATGTTTGTGACATATTTATCTCATTTACTAGAAAAATTTGTGGTTGCAACACCTGCTCAAAATGAGAAGCGCCAGGTTACCAGAAAAAGGAGGAGGGGGTTATACAATAAGAGAAAAGTTTGGGTGTTGTGGGATGAGAATGCTATCCTTGATAATGAGTAAGTACAATAACTTGCTTGTACAAGCTCTTTCATCTGTTGCATTACCTATTCCTGTGTGCTTGTATGCATCCTAGCAGCCAGTTTGAACTTCTCTATCAGCTTAAGAAGTTTGTATGGTGCAAATGAGTTAGTAATATGGAAGAGCTTGCACAAGATCTTCCATATGTTGCAAACCATTTTATTTTTGTTTGAGAACTGGGAGTGGTCTGATCTGCATTGACATGCTTCTTTAAGGTGTTTCCTCTTTTTGTACGAGAATTGGGAGGGGCTGATCTGCATTGTCATGCTTCTTTAAGGTGATTCCGTAGTATGTAAAATGGAACTTCAAATAGGATATGCATGGTCAATGCAAATTATAATATTGCCACATTAGCATGCTTTCTTTAAGGTGATACCGCAGTATGTTGATGGAACATTGAATTTCTATATACATGGTCCATTCATACTGTTTTTGGAACATCCTCCCTACAGCACGATGAGAGAAATGGTAGACGGGGTTGGTGTAGAGGATCTAGTCGTCAAAAGAAGGAAGGCGCCTCACACTCGCCATCAGATTTGGAGGGAGCCAAGATTTCGTTCTCTGCAGGATACTTTCATGGAGCCAATTCTTCCATGTGATAACATTGAGCCAATTATGCAATGTAAGTCAATCATTCATCTAGTCAGGCTCAGTTATTGATGCAAACATTAGTCATCAGCTTAGCTGATCATCTTATTTTAACAGATTCGACTACAGTGCGCCTTAATTCTACTACAGCCGATGCCTCATGCAGGGAATCCGTTAAAGCAAAGAAGTGTCTTTCATATGAACCTGCTGAATCCAGCAATCCCCACAAGGAAGCTGCAAATGAAGAAACAGAATGTGTCCCAAATGAACTAACAAATGGCATCCAGACTCCTGTTGGGTGCTACAATCAAAGTCAGCAAAGTCAAGATGTTTGTGAATGCAATGATGATACACCCTATGAAAAGAACAACACACTAGTCAATGGAGATGAATCAGTGCTGCCAGAAGAGAGATTGTATGAATCAACCAGTCACAGTGCATTGCGCAATGAATCATTGACTGCTGATATAGATGCGGTAAGCAAGCGTCTACATCTAAACTCGGTGGGAAAAAAGATTCTATTATGGTTTTACACCACACTTTATTCATTTGAGAATGTTCTCTGGTTGCAGGATATTCCTATGGATGAAGAGCATGCTGCCAGAGATGAAGGTAATGTTTACAACTTATAGTATAAACTTATAGTAGTTTATACTGCTTGTGCTCGTGCTGTTTGATGTTTGTGCTTTGCCATCCTATTCTTATACACTCACTATTATTTTTGCAGATTTCCCGCTTTCAACAAGAACTAGGTGAGAACAAGATTGTTGTTGCTTTTCCTTTGTATTCTTCCTGCTTTTATCTGCCTGTAATACTTACTCTCTAGGTTCACTATTTCAGGGCAGTAGCAAAGTGCCTCCATCAGCTATTCTTGGACCAGAAGTGCCAGGAGCAAAGTAATGTCCCCGTGACGCTCGGCCAAGCCCTCGAAGGCAGCAAGAGGAAAACCACAGCAAGATTCTTCTATGAAACTCTGGTAAGCCTGCTAGTTGAGTTCTTTTCTTGAAAGATTGAACTGGATAAAAGGCATGGATTGATACAAATGATCGATCACTCGGTGTCTTGACATATTTATGCATATCCATCGCATTTTTCATTCTTAAGTAAGAAATATTCTTCTCTGCAATGCGATTTGATGCCGTGTCCTCTTTCATTGCAACGCGCGTCTTTCTAAATTTGCAAAATTTGTTCCATTCTTATTCTTACCAACAGTTGCTTGTGTCTTGCAAAATTCCAGTTTAGATTCACACTACGTTCTTCCCAAAACACAACAGTGTACCCCTTGTATACTGATGGAAAATAAATAAATGCTAATAAGCTACGTACCCCTCTCTTGTGCAGATCCTCAAGAGCCGCGGGTTGATAGACGTGAATCAGGAGAAGCCCTATGAGAACATCACAATCTCTGCAACTCCACAGCTTGACGCGGTGCTGCAGAATCCAGTGCCCGCTTCAACTTCTTAGCAGCAGCATGTCAGGGTAGGTAGTTTTAGGAGAAGAGGACTCGAAGTTTCAGTTTTTTGCTATATCCCGTAGCATCATCTTGAGGATATGTACTGGTGACAGGCCAGTTGTATATATGGATCGTTCGTTCGTATGGGTCAGGATTACATAGAGAGAGGAGCTTTAGGATCTTGCTCGGTTAAGTTAACGACAGGCCGAGTTTCTTGCTGGTCGCATGCGGGATGTAAGTTAGCTGATGAGGAGGGGGTTTATTCAGATTGCAGTTTCTTGCCGGTTGCATGTTGAATGCTGATGGCATCTGCCAATGAGTAAAAGAGTAGGCAAAAAACACTCTGCCTGGTTTGATTGATGCCGAGCGCGAGCAATTTCTTTTCTTGGTAATTTTTGGATCAATTTTCTAGGGAGCAAGTCTGTTGCTTCTGGGCTCTGCATCTCTTATGCAGTGTGCGAGACCACACACAATACTTCAAAAGTAGATCAAAGAGCAGAATGAAAAATGAGTATTTACTGTGAAAGTGTCATTGGCAGATGTCATGATAACTGAGATCATATTTACTGTGGTAATTGAGGCGCTCAGTTTGGCCGCCTATTTGGGTATGATAACTGAACTCATATTTACTGTGGTAACCTGACAGTTTAAAGAGTTGCTACCACAAGGCACAACCCACACAATTCATATATGTGTGAATAACACTGGGCAACCCACACAGTTCATGGATGTGATCCGATGATGATATCTCATGTAATTGGGACGATGATCCCCCACATCTCCTTGTTCAGGATTTAGTAACCTTGTTACCTGTTCAATAAAGTAGATCAAAGAGCAGAATGAAAAATGAGTATTTACTGTGAAAGTGTCATTGGCAGATGTCATGATAACTGAGATCATATTTACTGTGGTAATTGAGGCGCTCAGTTTGGCCGCCTATTTGGGTATGATAACTGAACTCATATTTACTGTGGTAACCTGACAGTTTAAAGAGTTGCTACCACAAGGCACAACCCACACAATTCATATATGTGTGAATAACACTGGGCAACCCACACAGTTCATGGATGTGATCCGATGATGATATCTCATGTAATTGGGACGATGATCCCCCACATCTCCTTGTTCAGGATTTAGTAACCTTGTTACCTGTTCAATAAAGTAATGATGGCATCCCTAGAAAAAAAGAAAAAGGATGACTGGAAAGTCCATCTCATGCATGTTGTAGATGTGTTCCTTGCTAGTTCACAAATGTAATTCTTAGGTACTGTTAGTAACGAGGGTACCAAATTAATTGCTCATATTTACAACTCGATGCAAGAACTACAAAGGCCTAAACGACTAGCTAAGGACGAGTTGTTTATGCACATAAAAAACTCAGAGTAAAAGTTATATATGATCGTCCGTCGGCGTATTACCTTGACATTTACCTTCAGGATTTATTTAAGAGCTTTATTATTATTATTATTATTATTATTATTATGTTTTAGCATCAAGGATGGTTCTTTGATTTATGCGAATGATATACTTTATGATCATACTCCTGTTGTAAATGGGGTTATTTGTTATTAATCTTGATGATAATACATATGTTCATAACACTAACGCTTAGTGTCGCAAGATTGACAATTCGACTACCAATTGTTTGTGGCAGTGGCGTTTGGGTCATATTGGAAAAAACGCATGAATAAACTTTATTATGATGGATTTTTGGAGTTATTTGATTTTGAATTATTTGACACCTGAGAATCTTGACTAATGGTTAAAATGACTAAAACATTCTTCACATGCCATATGGGGACGGACGACTGACTGTTGGAAAATCATAAATGAGTAGAAAATCTATATGATCCGATGAGTGTAGCTGCGCATGGTGGGTTCTTCTACTTTCACAAATCATTTGAATAGAAAATCAAGAAATTTCAGAGTCTATATGATCCGATGGTTATATTTACTTAATGAAACATAAGTCTAAAACATTTAAAAAAATAAGAAATTTTATAGTGAAGTATAAAATCACTGAAACAAGAAAAATCAAATTTCTATGACCATATTGCAGAGGAGAATATTCGAGTTACAAATTTAACGAACATTTGAACAGTTGTGGATTTTTTTTAATCTTATGGCTCCCGGAACATCACGCATGAATGGAGTGTCCGAGGGATGTAATCGAACCTACACATGGTGAGATTGATGATGTCATCAACTGATTTCCCATTATTGTTTTGAGTTATGTTTCAAACACTGCGACTTTTACACCGAATAGAGCACCAGCAAAATCTATCAAAACAACGCCTTTGAAATGAAAAGAAACTCAATTTGTCTTCTCTTAAAATTGAACGATGCGACATTTATAACCTAGTACACTCAATCAGATAAGGGCTATTTTGTTGGTTATTTTAGAAAGAGTTCGCTGGGTATTGCTCGTACCAACCGTCGAAGGCAAAGTGCCCATTAGCAGAAGAAATGGGAAACATAAAATGAAATAAATTGTGACACAAGTTTCACTTAATGGGATATAAACTAAGTTTTTTTTTGCCAAATAGAGTAATATCTGCCATAAACATAAAACTTGAGATAAAAATTTGAATTTACTCTACTTACTTCCTCCATATCGGTGCATTAGTCACATTACAAAAACTAAATAATCCTAAAACACTTAGGCATGATGCATTAACTTTCGCCTTATTTCTTGTTTCTTGACATGAATAAAGAAATCAACTAATATGAGATATGGGACGTGTATGCTTTCAATGACTTGAGACTAACTAGTACGACATGTAATTCATTGCATACAATGACATTATTTAAAAAAACATATATTAAGTTCTCTCATTTTCTGATCCACCTTGATCGCGACGCACAATCTAAAGAAACTAATGCACCGGTAAAGGGGGAGTAATATATATTTCTTTCATGCGAATCATTCTGTGGTTGGAGAGTGGTATCTCCAGTCCACCAGGGTTAAGTCCTGGTGCTCGCATTTATCTTGAATTTATTTCAAGATTTTCGGTGATGCGTGTTCAGTAGGGACATTCCCCTCGACTACGATGCGCCTACGAAATACAGGATTTCCGATGATGCGCGTTCAGTCGGAGGGGATTTTCCGATCGACTACGAGACGCCTATAGTTGACTTCGTAAAATTTTAAAATGATATGCTGGCTCAGTCTCTTTGAATTGTTCATAGAAGTTTTGTGTGCATGTGCGCATATAGAGATGAGTATATACACATTCATATGAGCGCCTGCGCCTTTAAAAAATACATTTCTTTCCAGAGCACACGAATCTTTTCAATATCCTTGCTCTCGTCTGCCCGTGGCGCCACGTCGCCGGACAAAAGAGGCCCCTAGATCGAGCACGATGCAAGGAGCATGTGGCCCGCACACGAGTTCCCATGCGGTCGCCACGCCACACGTCGCACATGCGAACTGTACAGTATTTAGCCCTGTCGTCAAGGCCACCTCCGGCCAGCCGCCGCTGCCGCTGCTACGCCATTTTTGGATCCCCCGTCCTCACCCCCTGTCCGCCAGCAGCCGCAGACCTCGCGATCTCATCTCGCCGTCGCCTGGATTGCCAGTTGCAGCGCCCGTTTGGCAGGAGCCTAGAAACACCTATCTGGGCCCGAAGGATCCCTCTGAAATCTGAATCCACGATAGCGACATGAATTTTGTGTAATTTTCCTCCAATTGGGAAAGGGGCGTGCAGCTTCCTCTGTTTTCTTTCGTTTTCAGCCGTTCCTGCGCGTCTGCTCTTGTCCCATTCAATCGGCGTCGGCATGCCCACCGGAGGAGACGCCGGGGGTGGTGGTGGTGGTGGTGGGGAGAAGGGAAGGAGGAAGAAGGTGGAGCTGCTGCAGGAGGCCATTCATGGGCTCCTGGAGGAGAAAAGGGGCAAGCAGCGACACCAAGGGGAAGAGGGCGCCATGGATCATGAGGAGGATCTCTTCCTCTCCTCGTTGCTCTCCAAGGTATCTATCTATGTGTGCGCTTCTTCCTGTACATCTGAATTGTTTCAGGTTGCAGATGCACCTTTTGGTCCCAAGATTGGATTGCATCTGCCGCTGCAATTACCAGACATTCTGCATTCATTTCATTTCATCATTCTTGAGACGCAAATCCTGAATTATTTCAACAGTTGGACTCGCTGGAAAACGATGTCGATCCGGACGGTGCCGAACCGAGCTCCATCAATCCTCACCCGGAGAGCGGCGAGGAGGCGGGGCCAGGCGACGTGGCGAAAGACCTGGGCAAGATCAAGAGGCAGAACATGATCACCCACATCCTGCTCGGCACGGTGATGGTGATGATCGCCGCGTGGCAGTTCAACGAGGTGTCGTTCCTCCTCGCGGTGCAGAAGAAGCTGACCAACCCTTTCAAGTCCGTCGGGGACATGGTCAAGAGCACCCTCAAGATAGGGAAGAAGCCGATGGCCGAGGCGATCGAGGCGTCGCCTCTGCCCCCTGTCGGCGCCCCGGACGTTGCTCGGGCTGATCTGCCGATGCTGGCCATCGGCGACGGCGATAGCTAGATCCGCAGGATGAGGAGGGATGACTCGTGCGGCAGAAATGCCATGTGTTCTCCCCTCCAGATATTGTTATGTTGTTCGTCTTGTCTAGAGATGAGATTTGTATGGCCATGTGCCGGTGCATGTGTTCTGGGCTGGTGCCGCAAGTAGGAGAAACTGAATCTAATTCGGCATCTTATGATCTTTGCACCATTTGTTACTGGAGTCGACCATCATCACCTGAAGAATGCCTGGGACGGTTGAACCATCTCTTAGAAACAGCCCTGTATTTCAGACAAGGGTGAAGTGGAGGAATGTGTTTGATTGATTTCCATGTGTAGTTTCAGCAAACTCTTTGTACTACTACTGAAGCAAGCGTGTCTGTAGCTGAGCTGATGTCTGCAGTTACACTTCATTTCTCCCGGGAATCCTGTTGTGTGGATGTGATGTTTCTGCAAATTCTGATGGTATAGTTTTCATACAGTTCCTACCTCTTTTTTTTAAGACGATACAGATCCTGCCTGCTATGTAGCGATTCATCATGCAACTGATTTGGAGTAGTGGCAAATTGGCCTGTTAATTTTACTTTGGGACATGCCGTCAGTTTCACTGACTGAATCCCTTCTTACCTTAGACTCTTAGAGCATCTCCAATAGGCCCTGTTTGGATACTCTAACACAGTTAGAGTTAGAGTTATTTTCTAACCCACTCTAACCCAAATAAGAACCTCTTCATCGAGATAGTTGGGTTATGGAACTAACCCACTCTAACCCTTTCTATTTGGATACTTTTGGGTTATTTGAGTCTTCAACTAACCCAAACTAGCTCTAACCCCATGATCCAAACAGGACTATAGATGAGGGCACCAAGGTGCCTTTCTACATCACAAAAACCTCCAACTTCAATAGGTGATTTGCAATAGGACACTGCTAGTGCTCCAATAGATGATGTAAAAATAGTTCATTCACACAAACAAAAGTGCAAAGATACCAAGTTCATTTCAAACATTTCAAACATAAACATAGTTCATGCTATAAACATTGCAATGACTACTTCATATCGATACTACTTGATCACCCTGAACATAAACTACTCGTTGGACTTGGGGTCGCTCTGGATCGAGTTCCAGAGTGTGATGGTCCCCTCGTCAGAACAATCGAGCTCCTCCTCATCCTCGTCGGACTCAATCCTGATCACCGTCAAGGGCCACCCTCGTTCTCCTGCTTCACCTGCCTTTTCTTCTTCTCGTGGCCACGCTTCCAGAAGAACTTACTGTAGATTCTCTCGCGCGAACCTCGCCGAGAGCAATGTGGATCCCCTCTTCTTCTTCTCATTGAGGGGCCATACGTCCACATTGTTCAGCCCGATGAACTCCACCCGCTCTAGGGATTCGATGTCCTAAAAGTTCATCTCATGGATCGGCCGCCCGAAACGCCACGCGATGATGTCGCACACACGCGCAACAAGCTCCACAGTCGTGAAGGTGCCGAGCCACTAGCGATGGTTGTCACACTGAAACTCCACACCGAAGGAGGGACAAAACATCACCCCTTGCAGCTTGTCTTGCCCTTCGGCGGCTTCGCTGGCATGACAGAGACGCGGGGGTGCGGCGTTGATGCAGACAACTGTGCAGGGCGGATCCTGCCTGGAGGACTGCGCACGGGGGTATTTGCAGAGGTGATGCGGCGTCAAAATCGGGCGATGCGGCTGCATGGCGGTGAATTGGGCCGATTTAGGGGTCACGCGGGGCGGGGAAGGTGCGGATCCTGCGGTGGCGGGGTGCGGTGGATGGGTTTTGTCGGCGACGGTTGCGCAGGATAAAGAAATGAATGTTTCGCGTGACGGTTGGGCGTGACTGTTTTTGCATTTGCTCGAACCACCAAGATGATGCAAATTGGTGACCTATTTTACATCACGCCCTATCCCTACAAAATTTACGTCTACTACTATCCATTGGAGCACCGTTTTTGCCCGGGCTTGCCTATTCCTTTTTTCTCTTGAGGGAAACCGGCTTGCCTATTCCTTCAGGAAAAAAAAGAACCACGGCCCCGGATGCGAAACTCGCACCCGCCCCTCGGCGCCGGCGTCACCCGCGCCCTAGAAGGAGGCCCTCCCCGCCGTGCCACGCCCACGCCCCGTGGTCGCCACCGCCTCTCTCGCGCCCGCGCGCAGCACGGCCTGGGCCCGCGCCATCGACCTCCATTCCGCGCCGCCGTCGCCGGCGCTCGGACGGACCGTCCTGCTCCAATCGCCGCCCAACCCTAGAAGAGGAGAAGCTCGCCTTCCGCGTTTCCTGCCGTCTCCTCGGATCTCCGCAAGGGCTACGGCATACGGGGGCCTTGGATCCTACAATTCGCGCATTTTCTGCCGATTCAGGTACTCGCATCAGCTGGTGTTGCTGTACACCGGACATACATGTTCACTCTTGCTTGCTTGTTGGAACCTGGCTCGCTGACATTGGGAATTTTTTAAGGCGACGACCCAGCGATGGAATCCGTAACCATCGTCCAGGCTCAGCCGTTCGCTGGGATAAACTCCCCGCTGCCGTTGGATGAGGGCCGTCTTGGTACACTGGAGAGAGATGCTACAAGCATGCCTCAGCCTGTGAGTATTAGCACGAGGCAATTCCTGCCCTTTTCTATTTTCTTCAGGAATGCCTTTTTCTATCTGAGTTAGCGGTTGTGCATTGTAGCTGTATTGAGTTTTCTCTTTCATATGTTGCAGTGTTCGACTTCAACATCCGAGAGTGCTGAGGAATGGAAGCCTGCTTTGGGGATGACATTTGAAGGTCTGGAGGCCGTGGAAGTGTTCTACAAGGCGTTCGCACACCGCGTTGGTTTCGGGGTTCGTGTCGGGCAGCAGAAGGTGGTGGACAATGTGGTTGAGAGCAAGCGCTACATGTGCTCGAGCCAAGGGTTCAGGTCAGAGAAGGTTAAAAGGAATGTTAAAGCCGCGAATAAGAAGCGCAAGAGGGAGGTCACCAGATGTGGCTGCGATGCGCATATCTACGTCAAGCGCTGCAGCGGTAACACCTACAAGATTCACTCGATGATTGAGCAACACAATCATGGCTTTGTGCCACCTGATAAGCTTCATTTGATTAGATCGAACCGTGGAGCTAGCGAGAAGGAAAAGGTTATACCCGAGTGCGATGAGGCGTTGAGACCGTCCCTAGGGATGGCATTTGAAGGCCTCAGCTCTGCGGAGGAGTTCTACAAATCATATGCACGTCATTGCGGGTTTAAGGTGCGTGTTGGGCAGCATAAGTTGCTGAATAAGGAGGTAGTGCAATTCAAGCGCTTCATGTGCTCAAGGGAAGGCTTCAGGTCCGACAAAGGTAAAGACCCCTCTAGTGAGAGAAAGAAGCGAAATGTGAAGGTGACTAGATGTGGATGTAATGCCCATATTGTTGTGAAGTGGTGCAGTGGTAACACATATAAAGTATCATCATTGATCGAGCACCACAATCATGGACTTGTTTTACCTGATAAAGTGACTAAATCAAAGCGAAGAGTTAGTGAGAAGGCAAAGAATAAACTAAGCGTACGTATCTCTCTCTGTGAGTACAATGGCTTGCCTGATGTTCTCCTTTTGACACTACTAGGTTATGCATCATGGTACTTACCCGTAGTGGCTTTCTGATGTTGCAGTCTTCACTCGCGCCTGAATGTGACGAGGCATTGAAGCCATCAGTAGGGATGGTATTTGAAGACATTGGTTCTGTGGAGGAGTTTTACAAGTCATATGCACATCACTGTGGGTTTTCAGTACGTGTTGGGCAGCGTAAGTTGCTGAATAACGAGGTGGTGCAGTGGAAGCGCTTCATGTGCTCAAGGGAAGGTTTCAGGTCCGAGAAATGTATGGGCGTTGATGATCCCTCTAGGAAGAGAAAGGTACGAAAGGTAACCAGATGTGGGTGTGATGCTCGTATTATTGTGAAGCGGTGCACTGATAACAAGTATAAAATTACATCATGGATCGAGCACCATAATCATGGATTTGTGCCGCCTGATAAGTGTCACTTGATTAGATCGAATCGTCAATTGAGTGACGAGGTGAAGCCAACAGTATCCACGCATTGCAAAGCAAGCACAGGCACCTCCCAGGCAAACAAGCCTGATCATGTCAGTGAGGGGAGGTCTGACAATGTGGGTTGCACAAAGAGAGACTTGCAGAAATACCATCATGATCTTTGTAGTAAAATTAAGAATGAAGATGCTCAGATATTTGTGGCCCAGCTATGTAGAAAGCAGCAAGAGGATTCAGCATTTTTCTTTGACTGTGATGTGGATGACCAGGGTATGTTGGTGCATGTATTTTGGGCTGATGCCACAAGCAGGAAAAACTACATTTATTTCAGTGATATGTTAACTTTTGATTGTACAAACACACTGAATCAACACGGCATGATTTTTGCACCATTTACTGGGACCAATCATCATCTGCAAAGTGTGTTTTTCGGTGCTGCATTCCTAGCTGATGAGAAGATTGAGTCGTATGCCTGGCTGTTTCAGACCTTCCTAAGGGCAATGGGAGGGGTCTCTCCTAAAACTATTGTAACTAGGGAAAATGATAGGATGAAGGCTGCGATCAGTAATGTTCTACCAGCCACCACCCATAGGTTGTGCATGTTGGAGATGTTGGAAAGAATGCCCGAGAAGGTTGAACCATCTCTTAGAAACAACCCTCTATTTCAGACAAGGATGAACGAATGTGTTTTGGGGTCAGAAACTGTGTTCGAGTTTGAGTCAAAATGGGAGTCTATAATTTCCGACTTTGGGTTGCAGGGCAATCAGTGGCTGGCTGAAAGGTATTCCGCCTGTGAAAGATGGATTCTGGCCTACTCGACGGATATCCATCTGTCAGGCATTCTCAGAAGCACTGCATGGTCAAAGAGCGCAAAGTCATTTTTCAACTGTTTCATCAACCAGAAGCTCTCTTTGGTTGAGTTTTGGCTTAGGTTTGAAGCAGCCTTAGAGTGCCAGCGTCAAGAGGAATCGAATGCAGATCACACGAGCGCCCATACGATGCCTCAACTGATAACACCATGGGGATTGGAGAAGCATGGAAGTGCAGTGTTCACACATGAGGTGTTTGAGAGATTCCAAG
Organism: Triticum urartu; assembly: GCF_056163025.1. Lineage (NCBI taxonomy): Eukaryota > Viridiplantae > Streptophyta > Magnoliopsida > Poales > Poaceae > Triticum > Triticum urartu. Next base: position 568,790,557 of record NC_141874.1, read on the forward strand.
AAGAGATTGTCGCTGCTAGAGACCATTGCGTTGTCGAAGACATGGCACAAACCGAGGGGGTGAAAACTGTGGCCATCGGTGGTGATGACTCCGACAAAGTTAGGGAGGTGCGCTGGGACGCAATCACCATGACGGCCAACTGCTCCTGCAAGCTATTTGAGTCGGTAGGAATCCCGTGCCGCCATATTAACCTAGTGCTGAGAAGCTCAAAACTGAATGAGCTACCGAGTAGTTGTGTTTTGAAAAGATGGCAAAAGAGTGCAAAATTTGGGTAATTTGAACTGTGTTGCAGATGTATGTTACGGTTGAAGAATTGATCGGCTGTACCATTTTTGGGTGCAGGCATTGTAGTTGCTACTCTCTCCATCCCAAAATATAAGAATGTTTTTGATCAACAGGCAACGAAGTCCTACAATCTGAGTCGGATGTCATGAACTAGTAACCTATGCATTGAAGTTTCTGCTGAACTTATTTTTTCCATCCTATGGGCCTCTAGCGGAAATTTCAGAACACGGGAGCAGAAAAAGTGGATGTTATATTTCCTATGAAATGCAGTACAAATAAATCCTTTTAAAAAATCAAATCTTATGAATCAAATGACAAACATAAGAAAAATTCCCAAGGATTTTGATCCTACAAAGTTCCTTTGAATCAAAGAAGCCGCAAGGGTGTTGTGAAACAGCAACAATGGGTGGCGGATTCTTTGCTAGGGCTGCCTCATGAAATACAGGCCTCGTTTTATTCTCTGGAAATGGAGTATTTTTGAGTTACTCCATTAATCTTGATAGAAGGTAGGGCTGAATTTAAAAGGGAAACTTACGGAAACGGAATGGAGAAACAAACTCAACAGTTCAAATTGAACCCATGATATTCACAATAGTACTCCTTCCGTTCCTAAATATATGTTTTTTAAATATTTCAATATAGACTACTCCCTCCGTAAAGAAATATAAGAGTGTTTAGATCACTATTTTAGTTATTTAAATGTTTTTATATTTGTTTACAGAGGGAGTACATATGGATGTATAAGGATGTATTTTAGTGTATAGATTCACTTATTTTGTTTGGTATGTAGTCTATATTAAAATCTCTAAAAAGACTTGGGTTTAAGAACGGGAGGGGGTACTACTGTAATTTTATGAGAAATATTTCGATTACAAAAGTGCAAAGATCTAAAAAAAAGTATTCCGACACGATATAAATAAATGCGTTTCGAAACGGAGAAGTGCATGGATGAATCCATGGGCATATGAACCCACTTTGAAAAACTTATTCCTAAATGCAATTTTTGTTTTGAAAAAAGTCTCGCGCACACATCTTCACATTCTATGCGCACGCAAAAAGTTTCATGGAAAAACAAATTTTTCTTTGACATGTGCAAAAAAGGCAAAAAAAATGTGTCATGAAACGTTATTTAGAAGCACTGGAATTTGTTTTTTTAGGCAAAAAAATAGATTTTTCTCACAAAAATTTGTGCCACACACATATTGTGAAGATGTATGCGTGATTTTTTTTAATTTTTTAACATTTTTAAATGTGTTTAAAATGTACTCCCTTCATCCAAAAATACTTGTCATCAAAATGAATAAAAGGAGATGTATTTAGATGTACTTTAGTTCTAGATACATCTCTTTCCATCCATTTTGAGGACAAGTATTTCCGTTATTAAAAAAATGGGTTCATATGCACATGTGTGCAGGACGTGCCCTCTCTAAACGGAACGAGGCTACTCCATGCCGCGATCACAAAACTCAACCCCCTGAAATCTCCCTCTCGTCTTCTCGTATGCCGGCCACCCTCCGCGCCATCCTCGCGGCCCCGAGCCCTCTCCCCGCGCGCTCGCTCCCCGCAGCCCAAGCCCTCCTCCTCACCTCGGGCCTCGCCGCTGACGCCGCCGTCCTCGCGCATTTCGCCAGGCACCTCGCCTCCGCGACGCGCGCGCCCGCGGACGCCGTCCGCGCGCTGCTCCGCCTCCGCCCCCGCCCGCGCTGCGCGCACCCGTTCAACGCCCTCATATCCCACCTCACCCTCTCCGGCGACCCGTCCGCCGCGTTCCGCGCCTTCGCGGTCCTCGCCGCGGGCGGCGACGCCGGGCGGCCCGACGGGTACACGCTCCCGGCCGCGCTCAAGGCGTGCGCGCGGCTCGGCGGCGGCCTCCGCGAGGGCCGCCAGGCGCACGCGGTCGCCGCCAGGGGCGGGTTCCTGGGGCGCCTCCCCGTCCGCAACGCGCTGGTCACGCTCTACGGCGCGGGCGGTGAGTGCGGCGACGCCAGGAGGGTGTTCGACGAAATGGCGGGGCGGGACGTCGTGTCCTGGACCGCCCTGGTGTCCGCGTTCGTCAGGGGACGGAGGTTCGCCGAGGCTCTCGCGGTGTTCGGCGAGATGGACGTTGCGCCCAACGAGGGGACGTTGGCTAGCGCGCTGGTCGCGTGCGGGAGGCTGGGGGCTGTGCACGCTGGGAAGGCCGTGCAAGGGCGGTGTCTTAAGAGGGAGAGGGGGCTGGAACTCATCGTTGGGAATGCTTTGCTAGATATGTATGTCAAGTGCGAGAAGTTGGATCTTGCAAGGCGGGTGTTCGACAGGCTCTTGGTGAGGGACATTGTATCTTGGACGGTCATGATAAGTGGTTTGGTCCACTGCAGGCTTCCGAGCGAGGCATTGGAGCTGTTCAATGGGATGCAGACATCAGGGGTGAAGCCAGATAAGGTTGTTCTCTCCACTGTCCTCTCAGCTTGTGCGAGCTTAGGCGCGCTGGAGTATGGGAGGTGGGTGCATAAATATATAGAGCGTAAAGGCATCGAGTGGGACGTGCATGTGGGGACATCATTGGTTGATATGTACGCAAAGTGCGGGTGCTTGGAAACTTCTCTTTCAATCTTCCATAAGATGTCCATCAAGAATGTATCATCTTGGAATGCGTTGATCAATGGGTTCGCATTGCATGGTCATGGTAGGGAAGCTCTTGTGTACTTTGACAGGATGGTGGCTTCAGGCTTGCCCCCCAATGAAGTCACCTTTATAATCGTCCTTGGTGCTTGCTGCCACACAGGTTTGGTGCAACAAGGCCTTGGGTTGTTTAATTTGATGAAAAATTCGTACAAGCTCTCGCCATGGGAAGAGCATTACGGTTGCATGGTTGATCTTCTTGGCAGAGCTGGGCTCATCCAAGAAGCATATGGTTTAATTAAGGTCATGCCTACGACGCCTGCTGTGTCCACGTGGGGAGCCCTGCTGAGTGCATGCCAAGCTCATGGGCGTGTAGAGTTCTCACAGCAGATTCTAAGGCATGTCCATGAGCTGGAGTCCTCTGGGAGTGGGGTTTATGTACTCCTCTCAAATTTATATGCTCTGAATGATAGATGGACTGATGTAAAGAGGGTGAGAGGGCTGTTGAGTGCAAAAGGCTTGTGGAAGGAGCCAGGATCCAGTTTGATTGAGGTGAATGGTAAGACCAGTGAATTTGTAGTTGGACAGACGAACCATCAAGATATGGATGCGATATGTGCAACGCTTTTCATGCTAATGAGGCAAATACATTTGGATGGGCTGTAATTCTTCAGGCAGATTCTCAGTTTCCGTTGGAGATTTGATCTCATGCATTCAGAAAATATCTACTGATTTAGTTGGTCCTAGGGACTGGATATCAACTTTAGTAATAATTGCACATTGTTAGCATCATCTGGTTACACCTATTTCTGTGGGTGAATGGTGATCAGATCTAACCTTGGAATGACTACTGCACATTTATATTTCATTGTTTGTTGCTCTTGTGCTTATGAAGCTTTTCTGGCGTTAAAAATCTGAACAGCCAAGTGGAGTACAAAGTTAGCCAGACTTGATTAACAATGAATATTAGCCATTTGTTGGGTGCCTCTTGGAGTATTCTGCCCCTCTTCAGTTCTTGAACATGATTGATGGTGAATTTCAGCATCAGAACTCCTGGATGGACGAATGGACTCTGACCCTTAAAAGGCACTGGTACAAACCCAGACTAATTTGTAACCGTTTTATACAAGGTGAGGTAAAAAGTTGCTGAAACTTTTACATCAGATTGAGTTGAGACTGGTAGAGTTTCTACCCTGCACATAACTGCGCCAAGAGCGATGCAGAATATACCAGCCTTGTAAACATGCCTGTTAACTGTTATTCGTCTCTGAAGTTATCCTGAAGCCTAGGAGGTGAAGTGTTCTGAAGGAGTATGAAACATCATTAGTTCTTTGTTCTGCTATCTTTCACTCAACTTGTTAGTTGATGAAGGGCATCTGCTTTTTAACATGACAGAGACAGTTGTTGGATATGTCATAATTATATATTCCTCATTAAAGAAGAAGATAAACTGTTGTTCAAGGTGAGATTGTAAGTTAAATTCACTCCAAAAGCACCCTGTATAGTACTTGCATGACTGTAGTTAAATTCATTCTGAAAGCACCCTAGTGCTTGCATACATGGCAATGTAAATTTTTAACTAAGATACATGAAACGGTCCAGCATTTACTATTGCTTTGCGATGTGGACCTTGTTTATGTTCTCACATTTTAGTTAAACATCCTGCCTGTAGAGGATGGGTAATAATGCTTCCATATTTATCTAATGTATCGCCTGCCTCCACATCCGTTCTCCCTTTGGCAATTGAAGAACACTGCTGCCACAGGGGGTCCAAGAGCATAAAGTGCGGAGAAGTCTCTTGTATTGAAATTTGGTCTCCATCCTGGTGCATATATTGTTTGCCGGACAGATTGGCGGAAGAGTACAAAAGCAAAGCGATGTATTCCTGCAGTTGGTTTTGGGCTTTCATAACTGACGACTTCATTTCCTGTAACAAAATGTGTGCTAACATGTTAAAAAAAGTGAGTTCATTCTAGTACGTAAATTCGAAGAAATTTCTGCCATGAATTGATGTGAAAGACACGACAATGTGCTGCTTACTAACCAGGTATGCTATTTAGATGCCTTTTGTCCTAACTTTGCATCCTAAGCACTTTCTATAGTTGTCATCTCGAGTTTTTATCCCTAAGTAATCATCGATGATGTACTTTTGTTTGAATAAAATGAGCTAAATCTTAATTTCATCTGTACTTCTGAACCAGCTCAATGTACATTTATTTTAGAATCTTAGGCAAGTGTTCAACTCATTAAAACATTCAAATTAGTAAAGGAAAAAGAACATGAAGAACCCACCGTAACTGGCATTCGTTGATTCTGGGATGTCTGTCACCAACCTGTGGCATGTATATAACCATAAGAAACACTTAAGTTTCGAGGTGTTACATTGTACACATAGAAAAATAATTTAGTTCAGTAACTTCTACTAGTTATGAGATGTTCCAGGTCTTACCAGTGAAGGTATTCTCTTTTTGTTGGGTTGCTTGGACTTGGCGAGTCAGGATCCACCATCACCTAATATCAAGTTAGGTTGTTAGTTTAGGGAGAATAATGTTCTTATCTTAAGACCATACTAGTTACCATGGAAGCAAAATATGATATTTCTGCAGACAGATCGATATTCACTTTCTGAAATGTACTTTTGCCTTGTAACTAAGAAGCTGTGCCCATCAAGATACTGGATGCTAGTCAGGAGGCAGACCTGTTCCTAGTGCATAATCGCCAATTAGGCGGTATATTTTGGCTAGGAGGGGCTAGGTGGGAGGTGCCCTAGTTTTTAGGTGGGCTAGACGGGTTGCCTTCTAGAACAGTATTAAGAAAATATCCACTACAAAGATATCCATTAACTTGATGCTTTTCAGACAAATTTTAATTGAATTATAAAAAGAGGGCAATGTTAAATAGTAACTGTAAGGCTATTATTTTGTAAGTTTCAGTGGTAGTATCGTGACTAGAGCACCTTCATGACGTAAGCAAAACGTGTAGATTCATAATTGTAAGCATTTATTGCCGCATCTAGTCATGATGATTAATATTCTTGTACTTCTCGATGACGTGCATACTTTTGATTCGCAGTCATCACCGAATGAAAAGATGCAGGTATATGTGCAGACCCTATCAAAAGTAAGTAGAATAGTATCTCTATAGGATTCACATGAAATAAAGAAATGTAAGTGCAAAGTTCTTTTTCAATCCGTATAGATGAGGTTGTACAAATTACGGAACGTTGAGATTCTTTGCTCTCAGTGTTATGTACGTACAGGTAACAACTGAAGTGCGCGGACTTGAAAAGCTGATGTTATGGATGTGAGATTGCGTACTACTTTCTAGAAGACACAAATAGTAAAGCCGAGTTTGACTTGTGATGTTGAAACCTGTGCAATTTAAGCACTTTTTTTTGGCTACAACCCAAATAGGCCTCCTCAAACTTAATATTGTTCATTGTAGAAATGATGTAGCTGTGGACTTACCAGAGTGTAAAGGTTCCTCATGTCGCGCCCAGCAATGTCAATCCTTGGTTCAGTTGCTACTTGTGACGGCTTGAGCTCAGAACCATTGGTTAGTTCCTTGCCGTTGTACATAACCTTAAGTGATGCTGCTTTGACAAATGGGTCCAAAATGTCCCCAACAACATGTCCTATGGCAAGTGCCTCCCTTGACATGGTTAGTGAAGATTAACAATCTTCGGGGGTTGAGTAAGAATGGGTTGGGCTCTGGACAGGCTAACTTAGTTTGAGATGTGAACTTGGGTGAACTGATGAGTGCAGGTGCATGCCCTATATATACTAACAATCAAAGTGCTGAAGGCATTCATGATATCAGGAGTTATGAGCTCCAGACGCCTTGGAATCTAACTTTAAGGTAGAGTATGATATTGGTCGCCATCACTGGAAATATTTAGGCCTGTCCACTCTAAGCCTACACTAATTGAAGGAGTGTCCAATGCAATTCCACATCGATGGAATAAAATCTGATGGCCACGCTTTCTTATTCCCTATATCTGGAACCGTAGACATGATGCGTTCCTAATGAAAAGTTGATTGCCTTTTTGACTTGTCTTTCAGATTGACAACTGTTCTTCAGGCTCAACAAGAAAGTTCCCTCCCTCTTCCTCAATAATAGTTCTAGGCAAATGGGATAAGTAAGCATCAAAAGACCAAGTACTTCTCCGTGTTATATTTCGCTGCTGTATACAAGTTAGAGCATACATACTAGAAATGATTTTATTTTATCGGTATTGCAGCCATGATCTACTAATTAATATGAATGGCAAAAGTGGTTTTTCGACCATGATTGGTTGGGAGTATTATCATACCACAACGATATAAAGTGGCTACGGATTTCTATCGACACCTGTTCATTGCCGTCTCCTAATTTAATATTTTGTCTCTTGATAGTGCTTTTATCGAGTAGTGGCTTTTGAAGCAAATTAGTGGTACAGGTGTGTGGTTTATTTCAATGCATCCCGACATCTAGAATACAGAACCAAGCCTAGTTCATCCTTAAAAAACTAGAGTGGTTGTTTAGATGATGATGAGGTGGCGTATTGACTTTATTTTTTTGTTTTCATATATTCTCTGATATGATTGTTCATTGGTCTTTCAATCGAGATCTAGCCCAGGGGACTAAATGCTCAAACAGGCATAATGTGACTAAGGCCCCGCAGTTGAGTTTGAAATGACAATTTCAGCACAGCCATTTTTCTTTTCGAAAAACCAACATAAAAGTTTGAACAGTAACTATATCTGTGCTGGACTTACAGTGTCATTGAAACTGAAATTCAAATGCATTTTTTGCTTATCTATCCAATAGGTGAACCTATAAATTCTTTTGTTTTTGGTCCTGAAAATTAGTCATTCCCTGCTCCTATAATTATATAATATTGCCATCCTTCATATCATGCTATCGTCAGCGACATTCTGTCACTTAACTAATTTTTATATACCATTAAACTGAAAGCTTCTTCGTGACTATTGTCAGGATACAAGCTTCCTCGCCAAATTCAAAGATTCATTCAACAGACACTGATTGCGATGTATATCGCGCATGTGCTGCTAGCTAATTTTCGACGAAGTTCGTCGTACTCCGTACGTCTCGCCCAGCTTGCCTAACAGAATATGATCTCTAAGGATTGAGGGTATGATCTCAACGTAGCTTCCTATGTACACCCGCAAAGATGCATTTTCTCTTTGAGATGACCATCCAAACTGCCCTTGCAACTTTCTGAATTTGTGATCTGTGAAATACAGTGCCCTAATCTTTCTATCATAACAGGAATATGCCTGCGGAGCTGATGGACTTTAGATAAAGAGAAGGCGGAAAGCAAGAGAGATAAGGTCTACTGCATTTGTTATTGACTAGTAATAGGGGTCCACAGAATCCCATATTATTGCTGTAATCTGTGCCGTAGGCCTATGTAATCTGATAGCGTATTCCCACTTGCACTTGCAGAGCGCAGGCCTCTTGAGCTGAACTGGAGAATCCTCTGTGATTTCTCAAGTTCTCACATTAATTGATGCAGGGGTTCCAGAAATCAGAGTGAAAGCTCATCATCTTATCATACCTTTCATGTCATCTGGAGCAAATAAACACTAGTCCTGAAACTGAACTGGAGTAACGCCTGAAAGGTAATTTCGATGATGACTACTACTACTAGTACTAACTAATTTCACATTAATCGAGGCAGGAGTACTTAAGTGCTGTCTAAATGAGACATTGGCAGAGGGAAACACGCTGTAGTTTCTGCTTTGTGCAACAGAGGATTCTGTTCTTTGACTGTCCAATCGCATGCACTGCTCAGTAGGCTGTTAATTTGGCCTTTAATATAGCACCTCCATGAAGCATGTCATGGTTAAACCTCTTCGCCCACTAATTCCTGTTGGAGTGTTGGTGCCTCTACGGTCGTCTAGATACATCCATTTGAGCGACACTTAATATGGGACGGAGGGAGTATTTGATAATAAAAAGTTCACTCTTGTATGCAGGTGCTATTCTCGTCCATCAACTGGTTGGTTATGGATTACATGGATTTCTGTAGCTATCACGGCACAAGGAGCATATCTGCAAATGGAAGCCGGATCAGATCAGTACTGGATAGATGGAAGCTGGGTAACCGTTAGATATGTATGACACTTTTGAGTAAAGGGCGGAGCAGGAAAGGCAACGAGGCCAGTTACGTGGACGCACCGAACGTCAGGCTGGAGGAAGCATCCACGGACCCAACTATGGCTGGCATGATAATCTTGACCGGAGATGGAGCAGACAATGAGCCATCCGCCCACCCCCCTTCACGTGGCGCGGCATCCCATTCGACATCCGCCTGATGGGACTCACCGAAATGAAAGTCGCCGACGCCGGCCCTCCGGCCGGGATTCTGGAAATGGACTACCAAGAATCGCCGGAGAAGATGGCGTGGGAGGCCAAAGCTGCTGAAAACGGCAAAAAAGATTGTTCCTCCGCCATTGGCTGGCTGGATCAGAAAATGACACTTGTTATCGCCAAAAGTCCTTGTCGAGATTGTTCTTCTGCCATTGGCTCGTTGGATCAGAAAACGACGCTAGTTAGGAGTACTGAAGATCATTGTCTGTGCTCAGGATGCATGGAGGTTTGATGGCAAAGCAAACGTACGTACGTGGACAGCAACTGTCCTCTGGCTGAGCTGTGCGCCTACAGTGTCACCACCCATATTCATTTTGTATATTGAAGTTAAATGCGTATTCTTCTCGAAATGGGCTTGTTAGCGTTAAAAGCAAACTAATTATATTTCACTTTTACCACTCTTAGCTTTTGACAGTGTATCACAATTGTGCAATTATGATACACTGTCAAAAGGTAAGAGTGGCAAAAGTAAAATGCCAAAATCTGGAGTGGCATAAAGAAAATTTAAAAAACCTAAAGTGGCCAAATCTGGGTTGGGTGTTCTACAAGTGCGTGAATGTAAGATCTTCATCTTTTTGTGTGTTCTACAAGTATTTTTTGTTGGATTTGAGTACATGGTGTGCTTAATTTTTTCCTCTTTCGTGGTGTATTTGGTGTACATAGGGTCCTTGTGGGTTCTGGCACTAGGAGTTGGAGTACATTGTGTATCTTGTTGACAATCATTTCCTCATGGGAATGAAGCAGTGGATGCAATTGGCGCTGCAGAGGATAGGAGGGGACAACTCATTCGAGAAAGGGGAGAAAGGGCTAGGCTTGCAGACATTGGAGCTGGAATAGATGACAGGAGGCCTTCAGGCAGTCCCATGGCCAAGCAGCAGGCAGATGCACTTTTAGGTTTAGGTTTTGAAGGCAATGATGGGATCAGTCATACTGCCATGAGTTATGTTTGGTATCTCCCTTCTGAAGAAATGATGGCAGCTAATGCTTGGTCAGGATGTAATGCTTGTTGGTCCGGATGTAATGCTTGTTTAGGTTAAGAAGAATGTAGTTGTTATGGAGATTGCAAAACTCTTTTGGTCAGTATGTAATGCTTGGTCAGTATGTAATGGTTGGCCAGGATGTAAAACTCTTTTGGAGATGATGTAATGGCTTTGTAAGGAAGCCGGTAATGATATGTGACTTGTTAAGCTAAATGTTATTGATGGTTGTTCATATGCTAGTTAACATTTAATATCGCTGGCTAAAATTGGTGTTGCATCCAACATTGATGTTGTTGATTTCATTGGTGCTTGATGACCATGCACTGGTGACCAAGAAATATGTAAAATATTTTGATACTAGTTGATAGAAGCTCATTGCATAATGGTTCTAGTCATTCAAGGATAATTCATGATCAACAAACTCATTGCAAAATATTTTGATACTAATTGAAAGAAGCTCATTGCATAATGGTTCTAGTCATTGAAGGGTAATTCATGATCAAGAATTGATCCAAACTCACATACTGACATCAGTATGGATCAATTGTTACATAACCCAACATTGCAAGTTTGACAATCTTACATGAAGATAGAACTACATCCTGAGTGAACAAAAGACATCATATCATTCTAACACAGCCCAGCATTGCTAGGTTCACCTAAATACATCAAACATAGATGTTCTCTTGGCCTTGTTAGGCAACACTTGGTCTTCCTGAACCTTTCTCTTACCAGCAGCAACAATTTTCCTTCTCATCTCCTCCTTCCTTGCAGCTTCTCTTTCTGCTGCAGCAGCTAGCCTCTCAGCTTGTTTCTTTGCAGCAACAACTTGTCTATCAGCCTCTCTCTGTGCAGCAACAGCCTGCCTCTCTGCAAGTTTCTTCGCATCTGTTTCTTCTCTCTCAGCCTTCTTTTTAGCTTCCCGTTTTGCTTTGTTCTCAGCTGCTATGGCCTTCATTGTGTCTGCAATTATCTTTTTTGTCTCTTGTGTTGCCTGCTAATTTAGTTCGGCTTCTTCTCTCCTTTTCTCCCTATTTTCAGCTGCTGCTTGCCTCTTCCTTGCTGCAACTGCTGCCTTCTTCTCAGCTTGCTCATGCCTTTTCCTGGCAATATCTTCTACCGTTCTTCTCTCCTTGCTGCAAGTAGAGCTTATTTCTTGTCCTCCACTTCTTTGTCTCTCTACTTCTTCACAGCTAGCAACTTCTTAGCTAACCCCCCTTGTTGAATGGTGGTTGTGCTAGAGCTTGGTTGTGATTGGTTCATCAAAACTTGTGCAGCTAAGATGAATGTGGACTCTGGAACATGCCTTGCTTCATTCACTCTTTGAACTGGCCTCTGCATGAAGTTAAAACAAACAACAATGCATAAGACAATTATGCCAGGAATATTGATGCCACTGGACAGTACTGACGCTTACCTGCTGCATTAAGAGATCCATCATAAGATCTTAAATAACTGCATTACTTTCTGTAGAGTTCTCATCCTGTTAATACAAAATCATGATATCCGAAGTTAGCTTGTTTTGACAACTACATTCCCGCAAGAAATACATTTGAGTAACCAGAAAATAAAAGTAAGACCTGAGCATTTTCTTGTTGAGTTGGATTTGCTTCTTGCACATTTTCGGCATCTTGCATGTTTGGAGGAGGCAGTTCTGCCTTCAAGTGTGGGCAACCCTTCTTGTTGTGATCTGCCTCACCACAATATTGCAATGGACGATCACACCTTGCCTAGAAAACTTCTTGCCACCATTGCTGCAAAACACTTTTGCTAGAGCTTTCCTTCTGCTTGTGCATGGTCTGCCTACTTGTTTTTGATAAAGTGGGGGCTCAAGTGGGGGGGGGGGGCATTCATCTTTTCCCACTCTGTCCTGTCTTTGCATGGGTATATGATGTTGATGTAGGCTTTCTTGAACATCTCCACAGAGTAGCAGTCATTTACTAGTTGTAAAGGATCAACTCTTTCATGTCTTGCACAATCTATGGCATGCACACATGGGACCGCACTCTTCTCCCATCTCTTGCAGCTGCATTCACTATTGTGCCAGTCCACAATATAGTATGTTCCTCTGTCTCCAACCTGAAACACTCCATCTCTTGCCCCATGCACATGGCATGTACTTGCCCACTCTGTCATCTTCTCCACCCGTTTCTTGATCTTGGGGCGGATGTGCCTTGTCATTTTGTCAGCCTCTTGTAGTTTGGTATAGTGCCTTGTCATCAATTTACCTTTGATCCTTTCTAACATGGATGACATAGGAAGCTCCCTTGTCTCTAGGATATATCTATGGAGGAGTAAGAAGTTCACATTAGTAAGATATTCACATGAGTGAGAAATTCACTTAAGATATTCACATGAGTAAGAAGTCCCCATACTTGTTGAATACCTCATAGTTGTTATTCAGTAGGATATCACACTTTGGTAAATCACTTTAAAAAGCTCCCACCCACGTGTTTGGCTCCAGTTCATGCAACCATTTGTATGCATCCATACTCAACTCCTTCATCTCATTCATATATTGCTCATACTTAGTTGTTGTGTTGCTTCTAGCAATCTTCCACAACCGTTTCTTTAGTGCATCACCTTTGTGTAGCTGCTGGAAGTTCTGCCACATGTGTCTCACATAGAACCTATGTTCTGAATATGGAAACACCTTATCCACAACATTGATTAGTCCCTGTAAAGGTTAAACAAAAGCAATCAAACAAAAAGTCACAAAGAGGCAAGGTGTCATTGCAAAGTAATGTCAAAATATTGTACCTTCTGTTTGTCACTCATAATTAACCATGGGGCAGTGTTGATGATTGCCAGATCATTTTTCAATCTCTCCAAGAACCAACATCATTCGGGTTTTTCCTCCACTTCAACAACAGCTATTGCAATTGGGAAAATACAATTATTTGGATCTATTCCAACAACATTGAGCAACTGTCCTCTATACATTGCCTATGGCACACATCTAGAAAGATGATAGACCTACACCCCTGAAGGAACCCTCTCTTGCAGGCATCCAGACACATATAGGCCTTGTTGAACCTTGCTTCGTCATCAAGTGCCACAAAGAAAGAGCTTCCTGGATTAGTCCTTCTAATCTCATTGCCATAGTCCCATAGCAATTTGTATTGCCCTTTCTCATCACCATGTATGATTTTCATAGCCGGCCTCCTGTCCCTCTGCAATTTGGTCCTTGTTGGGGTCATGTGCCACTCCTTATGCACAACCCTACAGAAGTTTCTCAAATTCATATCCTGGTCAGCTCTGAAGCTCTCCAAATACTTTTGGGCAATGAATGGAGCAGTGAAAGCCTTGATCTTCCACTTCTTTGTGCATGTGTTTTCACTGACATACTTCTTCACCATAAAGCACTTGGTTCTACTATCATAAGAGGCCCACATATACCAAGTGCAATCATCATCACATTTGGCCTTCAATCTTTTTCTATCATTCACAAGCAACTTAACATCAACTCTATTCTTGTAGCAATACTCCTTTATGGCTATCCTCAGTAGCTCAACTATTTGGAAAACTTGGCCAACATGGAATTTAGGATAGTGTAAATCCTCTTCCCTAAAAGCCTTGAACTTCATGTACAATTCTTCATCATCTTCATCTAGTGGCCACAAATCATCACCTTCAGACTCATATAGTTCATCCTCTTGCTTCTCTTTTCCTTTATCTGCAGCTTTGTGTTTTCCTTTCTCTGAATCCTTTTCTTTTGCACTATCTTTACCTAACTGTTTCCCTCTCACTTGTTTGTCTTCAGGTTCATTCATGTCAACATTGCCTGCATATAGATCATCATCACCATCATTTATGTCATAATCACTATCTACTATAGCACCAGGATCAAAATCTGAATCATCTGAATCATTGTCAACATCTGTATCTGCTTCTGTCATTGCATATGAAGAATTGAACTGCCTTCTTGTTCTGGTGGTCACAACTTCTTGCTCTACTTCTTCTGCCATTTGTGGTTGTTCTGCCTCAGGTCCTGGTTGTGCTGCTTCAGTTTGTGGTTGTTCTGCCTCAGGTCAACAGTCTCCGCCTCTTCCATATTTGCATCTTCATCATTGGCAACAGAGCAGTTCCTCTTTGCAAATACATAGTTGCTGACATCATCTGGACTGTCTGGGTAAATCACCTGTATAGGAATAGGATGCTCTTCTTCTTCATTTACATGTACATTATGCTTTGCTTCAACATGTGTTTCTTCAGTTGTGACCACTGGATCATTGTTACATGCTTTTCTAGGACTGAACACTGGAGGCAGGTGAGTTATTGGGAAATTCACCACATCATCCTCAGTAAGGTCTGCATCCAAGCTGTTATCATGGTCCAAATACAGACTGAAAGAGTTGTTACAAGGAGACAAAAATGTCAACATCTGATTAGTGTCTGCATCTCCTCTGATTTCTCTCAAACCATTTTGCTTGACTGACAGGATAGGAATCAAGTAATACGCCTTCAATCTGCCTGCCACTTCCCACCCAATCTCCTCCACTAAGTTCTCAACCATAATTGGAGACCATGTCACTTCATCTAGTTCATCATACCACACAACATGAGCATTCACATAATAACGGTTGCTACCACGTCCAAGAAAATATCCCCCATGGTTGATCTGAACTAATTTTTTTTGCTCTATGCGCCTTGCAAGAATAAAACATGTACACAAGTATCAGAATCATCGACAAGGCACCACCTTTACACACCAAAACCCATACTCCAAAACCCCCAAATTTGAACCCTAAACCCTAGCGGAATCAGAACTCTAGTGCAGCCGATCCTATGTAACTATCTCAAAATTGACGATGTCCAAACAAATTATCATCGATTAAAATAGGCACAAATTCTTCACAATCAAGAGCACACCTAAAACCCTACTTTGAACCCCAAAATCATGCGCAAAACCCTAGCCTACCGAAATATCAACTCCAATGCGGGGAACCCTATGAAACTAACTAAACATTTTTGATGCCCAAATGAAATACTGGAGATTAACAGCCCAAAAATCCAAGATAAGAGGGGGAAGTTTGGGGCTTACTGTAGGTTGGGGGTGGCGTGCCATCGGGGCGACGAATAGGTGCCATCGCCGCCACGCTTATGCGCCCCCCGACGAACAGGGGTTGAAGAACCACGTGTCTCGTTCCTCCCCGAAGCGTCCAATGTCGATGAGCCGATGCAAGCGATGATCGACCCCCTCTCCCCTGCGCTGCACCCTGCTTTGGTGGTAACAAAGACGAAAAGACAAGGGGATTTGGTCCATTTCCAAGGACACATGGGGTTTTCTGCAAAATGGACCCGCAGACGGTCGCTCCCTGCCACCTGGCGCGCTTGGCTGGTCAACACGTTGTCACAGGCGGCGTACGAGCTCAATACGTGCTATAGTGACCGTACAATCACGTCTTGTCATATATAGTGACAGCATTGCATGTATTCCTTAGTACAGTGACCAAAGCGAACACACGGTGCAAAAACAGTGACTTCCGATGCATTTTACTCCTCGATTAACACCTTCAGCTTGTTGTCAACCGCCTCGGTCCTAACAAGCCCACCAAGATTGAGATTTGGGAAATGAGCTCGGACGGAGGCCAAAACATGGCGCGCTCCCTCAAAGTCCATAGCGAACTACCACTGAACCAACCGGATTGGGCGATCTTAAAGTGGCGTCGACATGCCATTCAAGTCTCATGGGAGCGTTGGGACCTGGTACCAGAGGATCCCAACCACGGAGCCAAGTGCGAGCCTCATGTTCTATGTCAGCACCGCGATCCCGCGGAGCCGCTCCTCAACGCCTTCAATGTGAATCTCATGAAGAGGAACTAGAAAGAAAAAAGAAAACATCAGGACATGGAAGACATGCCAATTCCACGCAAAAGGATAAAGACCACCACTCCGGCCACAGGACTGATCTCGTTCGTCCATTTCTTTCCTGACATCGCTCTCCTCTCCCTCCCCCCACGCCGACCATGGCCGCCGATCTCCAGCACTGGTGGCGCGAGCTGACGTTAATACATCAGAGACGGTGGTCGTGGGGCGCGTCCGTGTACCGCTTCGCTCGCCTCGTGTACCACAGAGGACGAACTACCCTGGGTAGTCGGGCCTGCTCCCGAGACGCACACCATGGCAGGACTAGGTTGCGTCTTGAGCCCGGTCCAGGTGGGCCCGCCTGCTCTAGAGCATGCAACTAGGGTTATAGAGGGGATAAATCCTCCCTCCGCCCCCACCTCCCATTCCAGATCTTGATCTCCTTCTCCACTTATGGGAGGCCCCTAGGGTTTTGACTCCTAGGGTTTCTCCCTCATCGGCTGGTGGGAGGGGAAAGTGGGGGGGGGGAGACCATAGATCTTTCGCTCAGGTTGCTCCCTCTCCACCAAGAGCATGCTCGTCCGCTGCAGCTATTGCAGATCGAGGAGCGGAGAGCCGCGACCACCGCCTGGATGGTTTCGGGGCGGGGCGAGCCGGGCGTGGTGCTGGTCGCTTCGGCCGGGGCATCAGACGCGGTGGTGGCGGGGGCGGCCGCAACATGGTGTGGACGCGCGAAATTGAGGAGGGCGGCCAGAACTCCACCAACATGGATCATTGTCATGGGCTGTCTGACCGGGCAAGGTGGGAGGCTGCGACCATGGAGACGCAAAGCGACGGCCGTCGGGTCGAACGGTGGGGCGACACCAACCAAGGCAAAGCCGCCGCGGGGAACTCAGGCCAGCGTCTGCAACAATATATTCGTCTCCAACATGACACGCGTCCACAACAAGATTGTCGTCAACAAACTCCAGGAAGAAGGACTGCCCCCATTAGTGGGTGGCATTGAGGTTTGCGTTACTTGCAAAGAACTGGGGCATTTGCCCATGTGTCGTCCTCATGCTATTTGTTGTAGTTGTTGTTTAAATGGAAATCTTGTTCCAATCTGCAATACTGTGCTTCCTAGGGAACGTGTGGCTTTCAAGCTAAGGGGAAGCGATTTTTCTATATCCATGATTCCAGTACACCTTGATACGTCTCCAACGTATCTATAATTTTTGATTGCTCCATGCTATATTACCTACTGTTTTGGACTATATTGGGCTTTATTTTCCACTTTTATATTATTTTTGGGACTAACCTATTAACCAGAGGCCCAGCCCAAAATTGCTGTTTTTTTGCCTATTTTAGTGTTTCGGAGAAACAGAATATCAAACGGAGTCCAAACGGAATGAAACCTTCGGGAACGCGATTTTCTCATCAGATAGACCCAGGAGACTTGGACCCTTCGTCAAGAAAGCCACGAGGCGGTCACGAGGGTGGAGGGCGCGCCCCCTGCCTCGTGGGCCCCTCGAAGCTCCACTGACGTACTCCTTCCTCCTATATATACCTACGTACCCCCAAACGATCAGATACGAAGCCAAAAACCTAATTCCACCACCGCAACTTTCTGTATCCACGAGATCCCATCTTGGGGCCTGTTCCGGAGCTCCGCCGGAGGGGGCATCGATCACGGAGGGCTTCTACATCATCATCCAAGCCCCTCCAATGAAGTGTGAGTAGTTTACTTCAGACCTATGGGTCCATAGTTAGTAGCTAGATGGCTTCTTCTCTCTTTTTGGATCTCAATACAATGTTCTCCCCCTCTCTCGTGGAGATCTATTCGATGTAATCTTCTTTTTGCGGTGTGTTTGTTGAGACCGATGAATTATGGGTTTATGATCCAATCTATCTATGAATAATATTTGAATCTTCTCTGAATTCTTTTATGTATGATTGGTTATCTTTGCAAGTCTCTTCGAATTATCAGTTTGGTTTGGCCTACTAGATTGGTTTTTCTTGCCATGGGAGAAGTGCTTAGCTTTGGGTTCGATCTTGCGGTGTCCTTTCCCAGTGACAGAAGGGGCAGCAAGGCACGCATTGTATTATTGCCATCGAGGATAACAAGATGGGGTTTTTATCATATTGCATGAAACTATCCCTCTACATCATGTCATCTTGCTTAAGGCGTTACTCTGTTTTTAACTTAATACTCTAGATGCATGCTGGATAGCGGTCGATGAGTGGAGTAATAGTAGTAGATGCAGGCAGGAGTCGGTCTACTTGTCTCGGACGTGATGCCTATATACATGATCATACCTAGATATTCTCATAACGATGCTCAATTCTGTCAATTGCTCAACAGTAATTTGTTCACCCACCATAGAATACTTATGCTCTTGAGAGAAGCCACTAGTGAAACCTATGGCCCTCGGGTCTCTTTCTCATCATATCAATCTCCATCACTTTATTATTGCTTTGCTTTTTTACTTTGCCCTTTTATTTTTTACTTTGCATCTCTATACCAAAAATACCAAAAATATTATTTATCATCTCTTTCAGATCTCACTTTCGTAAGTGACCGTGAAGGGATTGACAACCCCTAAGCGCGTTGGTTGCGTTGAGCTATTGTTTTTGTGTAGGTACGAGGGACTCGCACGTAGCCTCCTACTGGATTGATACCTTGGTTCTCAAAAACCGAGGGAAATACTTACGCTACTTTGCTGCATCATCCTCTCCTCTTCGGGAAATCCAACGCAGTGCTCAAGAGGTAGCAAGAAGAATTTCTGGCGCCGTTGCCGGGGAGTCTGCGCAAAAGTCAACATACCAAGTACCCATCACAATCCCTATCTCCCGCATTACATTATTTGCCATTTGCCTCTCATTTTCCTCTCCCCCACTTCACCCTTGCCGCTTTATTCGCCCTCTCTCTCTATCCTCCCTCTCTTTCTCTATTTTCCACTTTTTGCCCGTTTGCCTTTTATTTGCTCGTGTGTTGGATTGCTTGTTTGTCGCAATGGCTCAAGATAATACCAAATTGTGTGACTTCACCAATACCAACAATAATGATTTCCTTAGCACTCTGATTACTCCTCTTACCGATGCTGAATCTTGTGAAATTAATGCTGCTTTGCTGAATCTTGTCATGAAAGATCCGTTTTCCGGCCTTCCTAGTGAAGATGCCGCTACCCATCTTAATAGCTTCGTTGATTTGTGTGACATGCAAAAGAAGAAAGATGTCGATAATGATATTGTTAAATTGAAGCTATTTCCTTTTTCGCTTAGAGATCGTGCTAAAGCTTGGTTTTCATCTTTGCCTAAAAATAGTATTGATTCATGGAACAAGTGCAAAGATGCTAAGTATTTTCCTCCCTCTAAGATCATCTCTCTTAGAAACGATATTATGAATTTTAAGCAACTTGATCATGAACATGTTGCACAAGCTTGGGAGAGAATGAAATTAATGATACGTAATTGCCCTACTCATGGTTTGAATTTGTGGATGATTATACAAAAATTTTATGCCGGATTGAATTTTGCTTCTAGAAATCTTTTAGATTCGGTCGCGGGAGGCACTTTTATGGAAATCACTTTAGGAGATGCTACTAAACTCCTAGATAATATTATGGTTAATTATTCTCAATGGCACACTGAAAGATCCACTAATAAAAAGTGCATGCGATAGAAGAAATTAATGTTTTGAGTGGAAAGATGGATGAACTTATGAAATTATTTGCTACTAAGAGTGTTTCATCTGATCCTAATTATATGACTTTGTCTACTTTGATTGAGAATAATAATGAATCTATGGATGTGAATTTTTTTGGTAGGAATAATTTTGGTAACAACGCGTATAGAGGAAATTTCAACTCTAGGCCTTATCCTAGTAATCCCTCTAATAATTATGGTAATTCCTACAACAATTCTTATGGAAATTATAATAAGATGCCCTCTGATTTTGAATCTAATATTAAAGAATTTATTACTTCGCAAAAGAATTTTAATGCTATGATTGAAGAAAAATTGCTTAAGATTGATGATTTGGCTAGGAACGTCGATAGAATTTCTCTTGATGTTGATTCTTTAAAGCTTAGGTCTATTCCTCCTAAGCATGATATCAATGAGTCTCTCAAATCCATGATAATTACCATTGATGAGTGCAAGGAAAGAACCGCTAGGACGCGTGCTATGAAAGATGCCTTTATTAAAGCGTGTTCTTCCAATTCCTATGAAAATAAAGATGAAGATCTAAAAGTTATTGATGTGTCCCCTATTAAATCTTTGTTTTGCAATATTAATCTTGATAATGATGGGACTGAATATGATCCACCTTTACCTAGAAGCATTCTAAAAATTCGGAGTATTTAGATCTTGATGATGAAATTGATAAAAGTGGGATTAAAAGAAATAAAACCCTAGATGATGCTAAACCCACTATATTGGATTTCAAGGAATTTAATTATGAAAATTTCTCTTTAATTGATTGTATTTCCTTTTTGCAATCCGTGCTAAATTCTCCTCATGCTTATAGTCAAAATAAAGCCTTTACCGAACATATCGTTGATGCCTTGATGCAATCTTATGAAGAAAAACTTGAGTTGAAAGTTTCTATCCCTAGAAAACTTTATGATGAGTAGGAACCTACTATTAAAATTAAAATTAAAGATTATGAGTTTTATGCTTTGTGTGATTTGGGTGCTAGTGTCTCTACTATTCCCAAAACTTTGTGTGATTTGCTAGATTTTCGTGATTTTGATGATTGCTCTCTAAACTTGCATCTTGCGGATTCCACTATTAATAAACCTATGGGAAGAATTAATGATGTTCTTATTGTTGCAAATAGGAATTATGTGCCTGTAGATTTTATAGTTCTTGATATAGATTGCAATCCTTCTTGCCCTATTATTCTCGGTAGACCTTTCCTTAGAACGGTTGATGCAATTATTGATATGAAGGAAGGGAATATTAGATTTCAATTTCCATTAAAAAATGGCATGGAACACTTCCCTAGAAAGAAAATAAAATTACCATATGAATCTATCATGAGAGCCACTTATGGATTGCCTACCAAAGATGGCAATACCTAGATCTATTCTTGCTTGTTATGCCTAGCTAGAGGCGTTAAACGATAGCGCTTGTTGGGAGGCAACCCAATTTTATTTTTATTCCTTGCTTTTTGCTCCTGTTTAGTAATAAATAAATTATCTAGCCTCTGTTTTGGTTGTGTTTTTTGTGTTTAATTAGTGTTTGTGCCAAGTAGAACCGTTGGGAAGACCTGGGGAAAGTCTTGTTGAAGTTGCTGTAAAAAACAGAAACTTTAGCGCTCACGAGAACTGCTGTCATTTTTATTTGGAGAGTGATATTTAGTTAATTATTTTTGAAGATGATTAATAGATAAATTACTCACGTCCAGCAATTTATTTTAGAATTTTTGGGGTTCCAGATCTTGCGCTAGCTACAGATTACTACAGACTGTTCTGTTTTTGACAGATTCTGTTTTTCGTGTGTTGTTTGCTTATTTTGATGAATCTATGGCTAGTAAAATAGTTTATAGACCATAGAGAAGTTGGAATACAGTAGGTTTAACACCAATATAAATAAAGAATGAGTTCATTACAGTACCTTTAAGTGGTCTTTTGTTTTCTTTCGCTAACGGAGCTCACGAGATTTTCTACTTTAAGTTTTGTGTTGTGAAGTTTTCAAGTTTTGGGTAAAGATTTGATGGATTATGGAACAAGGAGTGGCAAGAGCCTAAGCTTGGGGATGCCCATGGCCCCCCCAAGATAATCTAAGGACACCTAAAATCCAAAGCTTGGGGATGCCCCGGAAGGCATCCCCTCTTTCGTCTACTTCTATCGGTAACTTTACTTGGAGCTATATTTTTATTCACCACATGATATGTGTTTTGCTTGGAGCGTCTTTTATGATTTGAGTCTTTGATTGTTAGTCTACCACAATAATCCTTGCTGTACACACCTTTTGAGAGAGCCATACATAATTTAGAATTTGATAGAATACTCTATGTGCTTCACTTATATCTTTTGAGCTCTATAGTTTTACTCTAGTGCTTCACTTATATCTTTTGAGCTCTATAGTTTTGGTCTAGTGCTTCACTTATATATTTTAGAGCACGGTGGTGGATTTGTTTTATATAAACTATTGATCTCTCATGCTTCACTTAGATTATTTTGAGAGTCTTAATAGCATGGTAATTTGCTTAATAATAATATGCTTGGTATTCAAGATTTGTAAAACTTTCTTTTGAGTGCGTTGAATACTAAGAAAAAAAATTGATGCTTGATAATTGTTTTGAGATATGAGGATGGTGATATTAGAGTCATGATAGTTGATTAGTCGTGAATTTGAGAAATGCTTGTGTTAAAGTTTGTGATTCCCGTAGCATGCACGTATGGTGAACCGTTATGTGATGAAGTCGGAGCATGATTTATTTATTGATTGTCTTCCTTATGAGTGGCGGTCAGGGATGAGCGATGGTCTTTTCCTACCAATCTATCCCCCTAGGAGCATGCGCGTAATACTTTGCTTCGATAACTTCTAGATTTTTGCAATAAGTATATGAGTTCTTTATGACTAATGTTGAGTCCATGGATTATACGCACTTTCCTTCCTTCCACCATTGCTAGCCTCTCTAATACCGCGCACTTTTTGCCGGTATCATACACCCACCAAATACCTTCCTCAAAACAGCCACCATACATACCTATCATGGCATTTCCATAGCCATTCCGAGATATATTGCCATGCAACTTTCCACCGTTCCGTTCATTATGACACGCTCCATCATTGTCATATTGCTAGCATGATCATGTAGTTGACATCGTATTTGTGGCAAAGCCACAGTTCATAATTCTTTCATACATGTCACTCTTGATTCATTGCATATCCCGGTACACCGCCGGAGGCATTCATATAGAGTCATATTTTGTTCTAAGTATTGAGTTGTAAGAAAAATAAAAAGTGTGATGATCATCATTTTTAGAGCATTGTCCCAAGTGAGGAAAGGATGATGGAGACTATGATTCCCCCACAAGTCAGGATGAGACTCCGGACGAAAAAAAGAGGCCATAAAAAAGAAAGAGAGAAGGCCCAAACAAAAAAATGAGAGAAAAAGAGAGAAGGGACAATGTTACTATCCTTTTACCACACTTGTGCTTCAAAGTAGCACCATGATCTTCATGATAGAGAGTCTCTCATTCTGTCACTTTCATATACTAGTGGGAATTTTTCATTATAGAACTTGGCTTGTATATTCCAATGATGGGCTTCCTCAAAATGCCCTAGGTCTCCGTGAACAAGCGAGTTGGATGCACACCCACTTAGTTTCTTTTGTTTTTTGACTATATACTGCAAGGCGACAGCCTCACAGTCCTTTATTAAAGCCAAGAAGTACAAGAAATACAAGGTTACAAAGGAAAAACAAGATTAGGGAGGAGAGGCTACTTACAAAGAGAGTTTAAGGTAGGGAAGCTATCCAAGAAGTTAGACTATTTCTATATTTACACTTGATTCTATGAGCTAAAAGAGAAATATCATGAATAAAATTCCTCTTCCAGGATCTGAAGGTAGGCGACTCATTTCTGAAAATCCTCCCATTCCTTTGTGTCCAAATATTCCAAGTAGCCGTGAAGACTACCTCAGAAAAAAAGGGTAGCCAAAGTCCTTCCTAGCCGCGCAAGACATTTCAAAAGTAGTCTGGTTAGGGTGAACACTCCATGAGATGCCCAAGTAATTCCAGACACGTTGGCTGAAGTTGCAAACAAAGAAGAGATGAGCTCTATCTTCATGCAAAGCTGAGAGACACATAACACACGTGTCATCCTGAATAATCCAATGCCTTCGCTGCATCATGTCCCTAGTGTTTAAACGATCCATCAAGAGGAGCCAGCCGAACACCTTGAGCTTGAGTGTGCAAGAACATTTCCAGATCCACCCGAATATGGGGTCAACCACGACGTCAGAAAAACAAGACAAATAATAAATCCTTGACTGATAATCACCAGATTTTGAAGGCCATTTCCAGACGTCATTTTCCCCCTCATGCAAATTGATCAAAGGCATTAAAGCCTGAAGCTGATTGAATTCCTCGAAGGCTTCAAGTAATAAAGGCAGGTGAAAATTGTCGGTCGGGTCAGACAGCTCCATCACATCCTTGATGGTAAGTGTGTCATCAATCACAAAAGAGTGAAGCCTCAGGAATCGTTGTTGCATGATAACCACAGTGTTATTAAGTTGCCAATGGTCCAACCAGAAGACCACTGTATCCCCCGACCGCACGTGAGGGACAGTGTAAGTGCATCTAGTGCCACCCCTAGTTGGTTTTGGAGTATTGACGACAAACCTAGTTGAGGGACTAATGTGTTTGTGAGAATTGCAGGATAACACAGGTAGAAGTCCCTCATTGATTCGGTTTTCCTACCAGAGATGACCCCTAAAAATGTATGAAGACATTGAAGTCAAAGGTGGTATATGAAGATATTCACATTGAAGACTATGACAAGAGAAGACACCACATGAAGCCTATGGAGCTCGAAGACTTAGATCTTTCGTAGTTCTTTTTCTTTTGTGTTGAGTCATAGGAACCACCGTACTGTTAAGTGGGGTCCAAGAGAACCAGTCAGACTGACTGAAGTAATGCCTAAACAAAACCTATGTCTTCGAGTGAAGACTATGAGAGCGAATCTTGTCCAGAGTCGGACAAGTCAGCTTTGCTTGTAGCCCAAGTAAAGTTGCCGTGTGAGTTTGAAATCTGACCGTTGGAACACATGTCAGTTCCTTAGTGACCCAGGGTCATTTCGGACAAATCAGGTCGGGTTGCCAAGTGGCTATAAATAGCCCACCCCCCACAACCATAAACGGTTGGCTGCTCAGATTGAGAGTACGGCTTTTGTCGTTTGAGAGCAACCCACCTCGAAGCCTTTGAGAGAGAATTCCTTGCGAGGATAAAGCCCTAACCACCCAGAGCCAGAGAGAGTTGGGCATCACTTAAGTCTTCTTGTCTGTGTGATCTGAAGACTTATTACACTTGAGGACTGTGCATCCTCCAGCCGGTTAGGCGTCGCGTTCTGAGCATCCAAGAGACATTGTGGATTGCCGGTGAACTAAGTGTGTGAAGGTTTGGGAGTCTACCTTGAAGACTTACCAGAGTGATTGGGCGAGGTCTGTGTGACCTTAGCTCAAGGGGATTACGGTGAGGACTGGGTGTCCTGAGCTGCGTGTTCAGGACTGGGTGTCCGGGACTATGTGTCCTAAGGTTTAAATACCTAGCCGCCCCAACCAGACGTACAGTTGTCACAGCAACTGGAACTGGTCCAACAAATCATTGTCTTCAACGAGTCACTAGTTTCATCTTCCCTTCCCTTTACTTACTGTTGCTCCTTGTGAAGTCATTGTATGTTTGCACTATCTTTTGTCTTCACTGAGTGACTGCATGTTCTGTATGGCTTCATAATATCTTCCTACCTGATCCTTACTACATTGCTGGTATTAAGTCATTGTGCTTTCACTTCATTGAATACTTGACTATGGCTTGCCTAGTGTAGTCTACCTTCCGCTGCATGGTAATAGGTTTATTTCTATCGTTTGTCTTCATAACTTCCACGCTTTCTAGACTTTCATAAAAATCGCCTATTCACCCCCCTCTAGTCGATATAACGCACTTTCAATTGGTATCAGAGCAAGGTGCTCCCTTGTTCTGTGTGATTCGGTTTAACCACCTGGAGTTTTAGCTATGTCGACTGCAGGGATAATTAAAGTCTCCGCTGCGTGCCCCGTCTTCGATGGAACTGAATATCCCTACTGGAAGAATAAGATGCGCATGCATCTTGAAGCCATTGATGTCGACCTATGGTATGTCGTCGAAAACGGCGTTCCCAAGGCTGGAGAAGGTGTCACTGCTGCTAACGTCAAGAAATTTGTTCAACTGGACTCTACTGCCAAGAATATCATCTGTGGTCACCTGACCAAAGGACAGTATGGCCGTGTGAGTGCTTTGAAGACATCTAAGCTGGTCTGGGACTAGCTCTCCAAGGTCAATGAAGGCATCTCAACCCAGAGAGATCAGAGAATCAGTGTTCTTCGCAACCTCTTCAACCGCTTCAAGCGAAATGACAATGAGAATGTCCAGCACACTTTTGACCGACTCACTGACATCACAAATGAGCTTCAAGCCCTCAGCGCTACTGAGATCACCAAACATGAAGTCATCAAGTCACTACTGAGATCACTTGATAGTTCATTTGACATCCTAGCCCTGATGATTCAAGAACGTCCTGATTTCAAGACACTCGATCCATCTGACATACTTGAGAGGCTCAACACACATGAGTTTCAGCTTTCTGAGAAAAGAGATATCTACGGTCCAAACTATGGGTGAACTCGTGCCTTGAAGGCAAAAGCTGTCTCCTCATCTGAAGAAGAATCTGACAGCAGTTCTGATGATCCTGAAGACATTGGAAGAGAACTTGCTATGCTTGTGAAGAAGTTCCAAAAATTTACCAAGAAGAAAGGCTTCAGAAAGTCTTCCCGATCAAGCTCAAGGAATGATGAAGCTTCTGCTCATGACTACAAGAAGAAAACATGTCACAAGTGCAAGAAACCTGGCCACTTCATCTCTGAGTGTCCACAGTGGGACAATGAGAAAAAAAAGAAGAAGAAGAGCAAGGAACATGACTCTGACGACAAGAAGAAGAAGAAATACTCAAAGTCTTCGTCCAAGTCTTCCTCAAAGTCTTCATCACACAAGAAGAGCTCATCTGGCAAGGCACGTGCGTTTGTTGGCAAGGAAATGGACTCGGAGGAGGAGTCCGCTTCTGAGGAGGCGGAGGTGGAGTCTGAGGAGGAGTCCGATTCAGGCGTCGCAAGTCTGGCTACAACATACGTTGCCAAGTCCATCTTCAATACTGAAGACAATGACCTCGTCACCGACACCGATGCAAATCACAAGGACTACTCTGCTTCTACCTATTGCTTCATGGCTCACGGTGCCAAGGTAAACACACGCACTACTCACTATCAAACATCTAGTGACGATGACTCTGATTGTGATTCAAAACCCAGCTACAAAACACTTGCTAAAATTGCAACTGAACAGCAGAAAGCTATGGAACATATTCAAAAACTGTTAGACAGAAGCGATGATCTGTTAGGTGCTGAAATGACTCGATCTGAATCCTTAATTGAAGACATAAAAAATCTTCACGTTAAGTATCAGGAACTTGAAAGTCGTCATGAAACTCTCTCAACAACTCATGAAAAGCTTTCCTATGATTATCTTCAAAGGAAGCAAGATCTTGAGAAATTGAGAGCGGTTCATGAAGATCTTCAAAAGGAAAACGAGTCACTTCACTCCAAACAGATCAGTCCCGCTCAGGAAGGATTTGAACCACCATGTCTTAAATGCATTGAGCGTGATAATGCTACTTCTGTTGCTGAATGTTCTACTGCTACTACTGTTGCAATATCTTCAACTGTTGATGTGGTAACTAACCCCTCTGCTGAGGATACCACTGCTATTGCTGATGAGAATGCTAGGTTGAAGACATTGCTTGAAACAGGGATGTACAAAAGTCTTAAAGGGCATCAGACACTATGTGATGTCCTCAAAAAGCAGATTCTGAACCGAAACCCGAGGAAAGAGGGTGTTGGGTTCGTAAGGAAAATGAATGCTGATGGCTCTTACTGGAAACCTGAGCAGTACCCCAAAACCATGTGGGTTGCTGCAAAGGAACCTTCAGAAGACCCATCCAATCTATCTAGCTTCACCTGTGCTAACCCCATTATCATTGATGAATCCTTTGATGCAAACTATATACTGTTTAAGAATCAGAATGGTGAAGTGTTTGCCAGGTACATTGGTACTAACTGCAGGAATGGACCGCCTATGAAGAAGATCTGGGTTCCGAAAAGGTGTCTGGAGAATCTTCATGTGAATGTCATCATGACACCTCACGTGAAGAAGACAAACCTCAGACCAAAGGCTTCATATGGTCCAAAGGCTTCATACAGACAGAGGACTCACCTGAGTCGCACTAACGCAAATGTTTTGCAAGGAAACCATACTCAGGCATATGAATATGAGAGCGGTTCATCAAACCGCCATGTTCATAAGACCAAGAACTATTCTGCTTATTCTTATGAGTACTATTGTCCGCCTGCAAGACTGTTTGCTAGGGCTCCAAAGCCAAAATTCTCAGATGCTGCACTTAGACTTGTTGCTTCTCAGTCACCCTTGAAGATGTGGGTGGCTAAGAAAGATTAACTCTCTTTTGCAGGGAAAGGTCTCCAGCAGAAAACCAGAACCGTCTGACGCCATTGCTGGGGACCTTAAACATCTTGTAGGGCGCAAGATCAAATGCCCGAATGGTCTTACTATGTACTTCGTTCCTGAATCGCTTGCTACTCTCCCTATTAGTCCTAATCTGGATCTAAGCTTTCATAACCCATTGGTTCGTCAAATGTTTTTGCTTCACAATGCTCTTGGTGAAGCCTATCCCCCTAACTGCACTGTAGGGTACGACACCAGCGTCTTCAGAATGGATTATTGATAGTGGGTGTACAAATCACATGACTGGCAAAAGAAGTCTTCTTATGGACTCAACCTTACGTCCATCCGACAAGAGCCACATCACATTTGCTGACATTGGTAAAAGTAAGGTATTGGGTCTAGGTAGAGTTGCAATCTCAAGGGATCAACACATGGACAAAGTCATGTTTCTTGAATCCCTTGGCTTCAACTTAATGTCTGTCTCAATGCTTTGCGATTTGAACATGATCGTAATATTTGGAAAATATCGTTGCCTTGTACTAATGGAATCTGACAAGTCTCTAGTGTTTGAAGGGTATCGGAAAGATGATCTGTACGTAGTAGATTTCTCAGCAGGACCACAGCTTGCCGTATGTCTTCTAGCAAAAGCTTCAGAATGCTGGCTCTGGCATCGGAGGCTTGGGCATGCTGGCATGAGGAACCTTCACACCCTTGCGAAGAAGAAGCATGTCATAGGCATCGAGGGCGTCAAGTTCAAGAAAGACCACTTATGCGGTGCCTGTGAAGCAGGGAAGATGACGAGGGCCAAACATCCTTTAAAGACAATCATGACCACTACTCGACCCTTCGAACTGCTTCACATGGATCTTTTCGGTCCCACTCATTACTCAACTCTTACTACTACTGCATGCCTCTATGGCTTCGTTATTGTTGATGATTACTCTAGATACACCTGGGTGCACATAATCCTTTACAAGACTGAAGTGCAGGATGTCTTCAGACGCTTCGCCAATCAAGCTAGCCTTGATACATATCTTGATACCTTGGGCATCACACATGAATTCTCAGCCCCGTACATGCCACAGCAGAATGGCGTCGTCGAACGCAAGAACAGAACACTCATTGAGATGGCCAGAACGATGCTAGATGAATACAAGACCCCAAGAAAATTCTGGCCTGAAGCCATTGATACTGCATGCCATACAATCAATCGTGTTTATCTTCACAAGCTTCTGAACAAGACACCTTATGAGCTCCTTACTGTCAAGAAGCCAAATGTCAGTTACTTCAGAGTATTTGGCGCAAGGTGCTAGATCAAGGACCCACATCACACCTCAAAGTTTGCACCAAAAGCACATGAGGGTTTTATGCTTGGATATGGAAAGGATTCGCACTCCTACAGAGTCTTCAATCTCTTTCATTACAAAGTGGTTGAAACAGTGGATGTGCGGTTCGATGAGACCAATGGTTCACAAAGAGAGCAACTGCCAAATGTGCTAGATGAAGTTCCATCCAGTGAATCAATCAAGCTAATGGGAACTGGAAAAATTATACCTTCTGAAGCTCATCCTGAAGAAGAACTTATCATCTTAGCACCTGATCAACATGAAGACAATGCTCAGCCTGAAGACATTCCTTCTAACAATGACAATGATCAGCAAGAGCAAAGTCTTCGCCCTGTACATCCTCGCGTTGCCAATGAAGTGCAGATTGAAAGAATAATTGATAGCATCAATGCACCCGGTCCACTCACTCATTCAAGAGCAACTCAGCTAGCAAATTTCTGTGGGCACTTCGCATTCGTCTCAATAACAGAACCCAAGAAAGTTGAAGAAGCCTTCATGGAACCTGAATGGATTCAAGCTATGCAAGAAGAGCTTCAACAGTTCGAGCTGAATAATGTATGGGAACTAGTTAAGCGTCCTGATCCACGGAAGCACAATATAATAGGCACCAAATGGATATACCGCAACAAGCAAGATGAGCATGGTCAAGTTGTCAGAAACAAAGCTCGTCTCGTTGCTCAAGGATATACTCAAGTGGAAGGCATTGACTTCGATGAAACATTTGCTCCTGTGGCTAGACTTGAAGCCATACGCATACTGCTGGCCTATGCAAATCATCACAACATACTTCTATATCAAATGGATGTGAAGAGTGCTTTTCTCAATGGCAAGATTGAAGAAGAAGTGTATGTTGCACAACCGCCTGGCTTTGAAGATCCAAAACATCCTGACATGGTATACAAGCTCAACAAGGCACTGTATGGCCTCAAACAAGCCCCTCGGGCCTGGTATGACACACTCAAATACTTCCTGAAGAGCAAAGGCTTCATACCTGGTTCCCTAGACCCCACTCTCTTCACGAAGACATATGATGGTGAACTGTTTGTGTGCCAAATATATGTGGATGACATTATCTTCGGCTGCACCAATCAGAAGTACAGTGAAGAGTTTGGATATATGATGCAAGAGCAATATCAGATGTCCATGATGGAAGAGCTGAAGTTCTTCCTCGGTCTTCAAATACGACAACAATGCAATGGCATCTTCATATCTCAAGAGAAGTATCTCAAAGATTGCCTGAAGAAGTTCGGTATGCAAGACTGCAAAGGCTTCACAACACCAATGCCAGCCAAACATCATCTGGGTCCCGACGACAATGGTAAAGAGTTCGATCAAAAGGTATACCGCTCCATAATTGGTTCTTTACTTTATCTATGTGCATCTAGGCCAGATATTATGCTTAGTGTTTGCATGTGTGCTCGATTTCAAGCGGCACCAAAGGAGTCGCATCACTTAGCTGTGAAGCGAATTCTTCGATATTTGGCTCACACCCCAACTCTAGGATTATGGTATCCAAAGGGCTCAGAGTTTGATCTGGTTGGATTCTCGGATGCTGATTATGCTGGTGACAAAGTTGATCGCAAGTCTACATCAGGCACATGTCACTTTCTGGGACGATCACTTGTATGTTGGTCTTCAAAGAAGTAGAACTGTGTATCTCTCTCCACTGCTGAATCTGAATACATTGCTGCTGGATCTTGCTGCGCTCAGCTTCTGTGGATGAAGCAAACACTCAAGGACTATGGCATTCATCTGAAGCAAGTGCCACTTTACTGCGACAACGAAAGCGCCATCAAGATCGCCAACAACCCAGTTCAGCACTCGAAGACAAAGCACATTGAAATTCGTCATCACTTTCTCAGAGATCATGTTGTGAAGGAAGATATTGATATCATACACGTCAACACTGAAGAGCAATTGGCAGATATTTTCACCAAGCCCTTGGATGAGAAGAGATTTTGCAAGTTACGGTGTGAGCTAAATATCCTGGAATCCTCAAATGTCCTATGATCAGGCACACATCCTAACCCTTATGCATATTGATGACTTAGATGTGCAACACACGAAGTAAAGTATATCTTCAATCATTGAAGACATACATTCTAAGTGTGAATACATTAATGTGGAATTTGACTTCGGAGCGCCACGATAATTGTGCGCCGTGTCTGGGTCTAATACTTCCTATACGGTGGGTAACGCCACCACCAAATGTTCTAATTTGAAGTGTTTCACTCATGATGTTACCTTGCAATGTCTTTACATTTGGTTTGGCTTCGATCTCAACATATCTTCATGATTATCTTCACTATGTTGATTATATATATATATTAGTGTTCTGTCCTCTACAACATTCACTTATAGCTATGTCTTCATTGTTGAATCTTTTGAACTAAGTGAATGTGATCGGACCCTAACCTCTCTACGCTTTCTATCTCAAATTCTATCTCTCCAAATCATATGCATTCTATTGAAACTGTCGAATGTCTTCTCTGCGTCCTTGTCAGCAGAAGATACAGAGACAACCATTAAGTCCGTTTTCAATGCTCATTCCTCCACATGAAACCCGGAGAAGTAGGAACGACCACCCGACAATCAAGGCGTGCGTGGGACGTGGAAAAAACCCCAAAATTCCGCATAATGGCCACGTGTTCCTCAGATGCGAATCGCCAGGGGCACCTGTGTAATAGCGCAGTGCCGCCCATGTACCTATAAATACACACTTCATAGCGGTCATTATCTCTTCTTCCACTCTCGCATGAACCCTAGCGCCACCGCTAGCCCTCGACGACGCCGGCGACGAAGCGCTTCGCTGCCGCGACCTCTCCGACGCCGTCTTCATGCCGACCGCGGACATCGTCCTCTTCGCCGTCGCCGTAGGTGTCCTCCATCGCCAAGTTAGGGCACGGAAGATCGAACTGCTCGACCTCATCTTCCACTTCGTCTAGCAGTTCTTAGTGTGGTAAATAAAACTTCCTTTTTACAGCACCATTGATCCTATGGATTTGTCACTTTCTACCACAAGCAGTTTCTATTCACACAAGTTAGATCTCTCTCATACTGCATCTCATAACATGCCTAGTATATTCACTTATGCTTCACAAAGTAGTTAGATTCCTCACTTGTACTGATCTGTGGATTCGTACAAATTTGGAACCAACTCCTTATCTATGAGTGAATGTCTTCGCAAAATGAGGTCAATGTCTTCTAAACTGATTTATCTTCAAAATCTTCTGAGAATGCATATGACCTCTTCCCCTTCCCTCGCACCTTAATGCTGTCACAGGTACATGTCCGTGGAAGAATCCTTTGGTTCTCATAGTCTGCATTCATTTGCAGAATTCTTACAGCATCACATTAATTCTCCCGAAGCCAGTTCCTGTTGGTCCAGCAAGCGAAAACCTTTGAAGCCTTTGAACGTGTTGAAGCCTTTCAAGTTAAAGTTTATGGCTTCAGAGAAAGCAACAAGGAAGGGTGGCAGAAAGCGTCGTGGAGAAACATCCAGAGATCTGCCAGATGAACTCTCAGAATTGTACAAGACAGATCCTGAAGAGGATTACAATCAGCGTAAGACCCGAATCCAATGGATTCGAAGATATTGGGCAGAACAATGGTTCAAATACCGATTTGTAACCCAAGAATATGCTGAGAAAAATGCCATCAAGAGACCGTGGGGAGACATCCAATACAAGAATCTTCTACCCAGGTCCAGAGATGAAGCCATTGCTCAAGGCTTCTATCCCTGCATGGTCCGTGGGCCACAACCAGCTGATGCACACCCATCGTCACTACTATGGTGTCGTGACGACAATTTGTTCAAGCGCAACTTCCAGTTTGCCCAGAACTTAGCGAAGCAGAACAAGAAGACTTTGGGGTTAGACTTCAACCCTGGTCCCTCAGCACCAAGGGCAGATGGCACACGAGATGCAGAACCCAATGTCATCGGTCCTTTCCACAACCTTGAAGGCCTCATCACCCGCATCTTAGTTCAAGGGACTGCAGTGAATGAGCCTGCAGCTGACGCTGAATCAGAAGAAGCTCCTGCAGCGCCGAAGACAAAGAAGATGAAGAAGCCTAAAGCTTCAAAGCCTGCCCCCTCACCAAAAATCTCAAGGGCGAAGCCACTGGCAACTGCACCTCCTGAAGACAGTGTGCAGTCCGAAGACTTATCTCGCATCTCCAAGCCCCAGAAAGTCAAGATGCCTCTGCCTCACACCGGACAAGAGCTAAATGCTGCTGCAATTCTGCGCAATGACGACATTGATCTGTCAAGTGATGAAGATCTAGCAGATGACGCTCTTGAGCAACTCATCAAGAGCAAAGAAGAAGCAGACATCTTCAATGATCTGCCTCTCTTTGATGTGACCATCATCCACAACTTCATTGACGAGTGGTTTGACACGCCAAACATCAGCTTTGAAGATCTGCAGCTACCAATTGGCCTCAGTGTCGCCTTCCAAGGCGCCATTGCTTCAGAACTCGCTATTGCCCAGCGCATTGTTGAACTGAAGCAAAAGATTGACTATGAAAAGGCTCAGTTCAAGAAGCATATGGCCAAGCTCAGCGTGCAGGAAGTGAAGAACTTCAAGAGTATGATGCACGAGCTCAAGGAAGCCTTTGTAAAGAAACGTGCAGAAGCTCAGGGTTCGCGTGAGCGCATGAAGACTCTGGCTGACAGATGTGTGCAAGCCTACAATGAGGCTGAGAAGCGCAAGGCCCTTGGGCGTCCTGGCATCGACCCCAGGATGGCCGCAAAGAAGAAGAAGAAGCCTGCTACGGCTGAACCTGACGCACCAAGGCAGGAAGCAGTTCCTATTGTCTTCCCAACTAAAATGACTGGCTCGAAGCCAAAAAGCCGGTCAACAGCTTCAGAGCTCAAGAAGACAAGGACTGCTGAGGCTGAAGCCAGGAAGAGGAAACATTCTGAAGCCTCTCCAACTGCCCCCTCCAAGAAGAAGAGGAAGACCAAGAAAGATCGGGCTGCTTCCACAGAGCCCTTGATAGTTGAACCCATTTCTATGGTCTATCCTGAAGCTGAACGCCAACTGACCATCCATGAGCCTGCTTCCACAGAGGCTCATGAAGCTGAAGACTTTCCAGCAGCTGATCCCATCGCTGCTGAAGACATTGGTCAACATGACAATGTAGAAGATGGTGCAGTCCTTCCTCAGAATAGCAAACTCATCAGCATTGGTCATCCACTGACGCCAATTGCACAGGATGCTTCATGGGCGGATCGCCCACAAGAGGAAGAAGACTTTGAGGCCCAGCCCACTCCAACTCCACAGGCGTCGCCCGCGTTGCACAGGCTTCGCAAAGGTCCAAGGCCTCAAGTCTCTGCTGAAGACAATCCGACTGCATCAGCCGCGGAAGATGAAGTCCCACAAGTTCCCACTCCCCTATCCCTACAAGAAGCAGTTCTCAAGGAGAACGTGTCTGTGACCGACCCTCCAGCTCGTCAAGTGGAGGATGAAAATCTTGCGACTGCCACAACCACCAATGAAGCTAATGTGGAGCCCTCCCCAACGGAAGAAGAAGACAGCGAAGCCACTGATCCCGTCACTTCTGTTCCCGAGTCTGCTGCCGGTCCCCAGTTCGACTATCATGTTGAGCACAGGCCTCAGGTACAGAAGCCAATCCCAAGACTGCCAAGGTTCCTAGGTCCTACATCAGCACCTGGCTCCTTCAATATCAATGGCTTCAGGGCAGACAACACATTCTTCGATAGCTCCAGGAACCCCTACTCAAGGGAAAGGATATCATCTGATCGGTTCTGGAGCTATCCTCAGCGAAGCTATTACTCATGCATTCTTTACAACCAAGGTCGCATCTTCCCACACAAGCACCTTGACATTGAAGCCATAGCTGGTCTGCCCTGTCTGGAAGAAGCTTTGGATTGCTTCAAGGAAGTTGGACTGCTGCCGTTCATTACTGACCAAGAGCATTGGAATGAAGAGCTGCTACTCCAATTCTATGCCACACTTCACATCCGCGGGTACAGCAGAGATCCGAAGACTTGGGTCCTGGAGTGGATGACCGGAAATGTTCATCACGAAGCCAATGCATTTGACATCATTGAGCTCACTGGTTTGCCCACTCCTGGCGATCTCTACGAGCATGGCTGTCAGCTGCATAGTGAAGCTATTGAGAGCATCTTTAAGAGGCCGGAACCTGATATGAGTCAGATGCTCAGCATGATGAAGCCATTGCCCCAAGATGCTGCTTATCCAATAGAGTTCTTCATTGAAGACCTTGAGTATATGCCACGAACCATCTATCACATCATCAGGAGAACTCTCTGGCCCATCAAAGGGCACTCTCCAAATGCCAAGCTTGAGGGTGCAATGAAGACTTTGGTCTTCTATATTCTTCATGGAAAATGCTTCAATGCAAAGGACTTATTCATCCGCCAACTTGTTGCATCGGGCTCTGATTTGTTTGGCTTGAAGTTCTACGCCCCATGGGTAATGCAACTAATTAAACTTCACTCCGATATCTCATATCAGCCATCTGCTCGCAATCATAGGATTTTTCTGCCTGATGTGGATATCTCTACTGAAGCCATCTATCCCGAGCCTGCAAAGGAACCTCTAAGTCTTCAGAATGCAGAGCATCAGAGTTTCTCATAGAACATTGAAGGAGTTGAAGCAGTCACTCGGGTGTATCCTTTGGCTGGCACTACACGTGCACCACACCCTGCGTCTACTGAAGCCACTGATAGTACAACTGCTCCAAGACCCGAGAAGCGCACTCATGTTCTCAACGACCGAGAGCTTCTTGTGGCTCTTCATCAGAAACAGGATAGGCATCATGACTGGCTGAAGCGTCAGATGAAAAGCCTCTTGGTGGAAGTTAATCGCATTCGCAATCTTGCCACCAAGAATGCTTTCGTTGCCCATGAAACCTGTCGCCGTACATGGAAAGGGCTAACGATGATGTGTTCTGAAGATGATCTCCAAGAGGATGGCTTCACTGAGCGATTCAAGTTTGACTCCACACCTCCTCGAAGAGCTGTGCTGCTAGGAACTCCACCCCTTGAAGACTCTGAGTTCTCTTCATCTGCTGCAACAGTGACTGCCAGAGTTATCGAGGATGAAGATGATGCTACTTCACCACCACCTCTTTCAGCACGCGTCAACTCTGCTCCAAGCTCTTCAGCACCGCCAAACACCACCAACGACCCTGCTACTTCACCTACTCCGCATGGGAACGAGTAGATGCTCTATGTCTTCAAACATTTTT
Organism: Triticum urartu; assembly: GCF_056163025.1. Lineage (NCBI taxonomy): Eukaryota > Viridiplantae > Streptophyta > Magnoliopsida > Poales > Poaceae > Triticum > Triticum urartu. The sequence continues at coordinate 568,827,450 of NC_141874.1, forward strand.
GGTCCTTACTGACAAAAGGGGGAGAAGCATATGAGGTTGATAGTCTTCAAGCGGGTCCATATGGGCGGGTGCTTTATATTTTGCTTCATGCTTACAACTCTCGTTTTGCTACATTTGGTTCTTTGAGTTGTAACACTTAAACTCAATGGTCGTCTGCTACTTATCTGCCACTTTGTTTGCGATGATAAATTCCGCATGTGCGACGATAAATTCCGCACTTAGATCATTCTGCAGACGTCCATTTTCCATTATGCATGTCATTATCTTCATATACTTTCACATGCATAGTGGATTGTCATCATAAGTTGAAGTGGATCTCCACAAGTACAACCTGCCATGTGCATTTGCATTCCAAAAGCAAATTACCTATATGCACATCTTCAGGGGGAGCCCTTGCAACTTATGAAGACAATTCCTTATCCTTTACAATTTCACAGATTATATTCCCCGTTGAAAACTTCAACTAGTTTGTCATCAATCACCAAAAAGGGGGAGATTGTAAGTGCATCTAGTGCCACCCCTAGTTGGTTTTGGAGTATTGATGACAAACCTAGTTGAGGGACTAATGTGTTTGTGAGAATTGCAGGATAACACAGGTAGAAGTCCCTCATTGATTCGGTTTTCCTACCAGAGATGACCCCTAAAAATGTATGAAGACATTGAAGTCAAAGGTGGTATATGAAGATATTCACATTGAAGACTATGACAAGAGAAGACACCACATGAAGCCTATGGAGCTCGAAGACTTAGATCTTTCGTAGTTCTTTTTCTTTTGTGTTGAGTCATAGGAACCACCGTACTGTTAAGTGGGGTCCAAGAGAACCAGTCAGACTGACTGAAGTGATGCCTAAACAAAACCTATGTCTTCGAGTGAAGACTATGAGAGCGAATCTTGTCCAGAGTCGGACAAGTCAGCTTTGCTTGTAGCCCAAGTAAAGTTGCCGTGTGAGTTTGAAATCTGACCGTTGGAACACGTGTCAGTTCCTTAGTGACCCAGGGTCATTTTGGACAAATCAGGTTGGGTTGCCAAGTGGCTATAAATAGCCCACCCCCCACAACCATAAACGGTTGGCTGCTCAGATTGAGAGTATGGCTTTTGTCGTTTGAGAGCAACCCACCTCGAAGCCTTTGAGAGAGAATTCCTTGCAAGGATAAAGCCCTAACCACCCAGAGCCAGAGAGAGTGGGCATCACTTAAGTCTTCTTGTCTGTGTGATCTGAAGACTTATTACACTTGAGGACTGTGCATCCTCCAGCCGGTTAGGCGTCGCGTTCTGAGCATCCAAGAGACATTGTGGATTGCCAGTGAACGAAGTCTATGAAGGTTTGGGAGTCTACCTTGAAGACTTACCAGAGTGATTGGGCGAGGTCTGTGTGACCTTAGCTCAAGGGGATTACGGTGAGGACTGGGTGTCCTGAGCTGCGTGTTCAGGACTGGGTGTCCGGGACTGTGTATCCTAAGGTTTAAATACCTAGCCGCCCCAACCAGACGTACAGTTGTCACAGCAACTGGAACTGGTCCAACAAATCATTGTCTTCAACGAGTCACTGGTTTCATCTTCCCTTCCCTTTACTTACTGTTGCTCCTTGTGAAGTCATTGTATGTTTGCACTATCTTTTGTCTTCACTGAGTGACTGCATGTTCTGTATGGCTTCATAATATCTTCCCACCTGATCCTTACTACATTGCTGCTATTAAGTCATTGTGCTTTCACTTCATTGAATACTTGACTATGGCTTGCCTAGTGTAGTCTACCTTCCACTGCATGGTAATAGGTTTATTTCTATCGTTTGTCTTCATAACTTCCACGCTTTGAAGACTTTCATAAAAATCGCCTATTCACCCCCCTCTAGTCGATATAACGCACTTTCAGACAACCAACTTACAAAATTTGTCATACAGCTTCAACACGTCACGCCACCAGAAAGAACCACAACTTTGAGTGACTTGGGGCGGTGCGACATCATAATATGTGTCGCAGATGAGTAAAACCCAGGGCACGTCCGACTTATTAAATTTTTTGAAGAGATGCTTGATCAACAAGGCATCATTTTGTATGCCTAGGTCAAGCACTCCAAGGCCTCCCCGATTCTTAGGCCGACAGACCAAATCCCAAGCCGCCAATGATTGCCGTGGTGTATCAGTGTTTCCCCTCCACAAACATTGCCGCATGATACGTTCAATCTGCTTCAAAATTCCTTGAGGCAACGAGATATTGCACAGAAAATATATTGGCATAGAACAAAGAACATATTTCAAAAGTTGTAGCCGGCTCCCTTGGTTCAACAGACAAGAGGAAGCAGATAATCTTCTCTCAATGCGATCCACTAAGGCGAACAACTCATAAATTGTGGTCCGAGAGGTACCCATTGGCAATCCCAGATAGGCAAATGGCATGGAGCCAACATCACACCCAAGCAAAGCATCTACACGCTTACCCTCATCATCGGACATATTTATTGGAATCAACGAAGATTTACTAAAGTTGACCCGCAAACCCGTAGACTTGGCAAAGACCTCAAGCATTTACTTAGTTTCTTTTGTTGAGCTTTCATATACTTATAGCTCTAGTGCATCCGTTGCATGGCAATCCCTACTCACTCACATTGATATCTATTGATGGGTATCTCCATTGCTCGTTGATACGCCTAGTTGATGTGAGACTATCTTCCCCTCTTTTTGTCTTCTCCACAACCACTATTCTATTCCACATATAGTGCTATATCCATGGCTCACACTCATGTATTGCATGAAGATCGAAAAAGTTTTGAAAATGTCAAAAGTATGAAACAATTGCTTGGCTTGTCATGGGGTTGTGCATGATTTAAATACTTTGTGTGGTGAAGATAGAGCATAGCCAGACTATATGATTTTGTAGGGATAGCTTTCTTTGGCCATGTTATTTTGAGAAGACATAATTGCTTTGTTAGTATGCTTGAAGTATTATTATTTTTATGTCAACATGAACTTTTGTCTTGAATCTTTTGAATCTGAATATTCATTCCACAATTAAGAAGATTTACATTGAAATTATGCCAAGTAGCACTTCGCATCAAAAATTCTGTTTTTATCATTTACCTACTCGAGGACGAGCAGGAATTAAGCTTGGGGATGCTTGATAAGTCTCCAACGTATCTATAATTTTTGATTGCTCCATGCTATATTACCTACTGTTTTGGACTATATTGGGCTTTATTTTCCACTTTTATATTATTTTTGGGACTAAACTATTAATCGGAGGCCCAGCCCAGAATTGCTGTTTTTTTGCCTATTTCAGTGTTTCGGAGAAACAGAATATCAAACGGAGTCCAAACGGAATGAAACCTTCGGGAACGCGATTTTCTCATCAGATAAGACCCAGGAGACTTGGACCCTCCGTCAAGAAAGCCACGAGGTGGTCACGAGGGTGGAGGGCGCGCCCCCCCTAGGGCGCGCCCCCTGCCTCATGGGCCCCTCGAAGCTCCACCAACGTACTCCTTCCTCCTATATATACCTATGTACCCCCAAACGATCAGATACGGAGCCAAAAACCTAATTCCACCGCCGCAACTTTCTGTATCCATGAGATCCCATCTTGGGGCCTGTTCCGGAGCTCCGCCGGAGGGGGCATCGATCACGGAGGGCTTCTACATCATCATCCAAGCCCCTCCGATGAAGTGTGAGTAGTTTACTTCAGACCTACGGGTCCATAGTTAGTAGCTAGATGGCTTCTTCTCTCTCTTTTGGATCTCAATACAATGTTCTCCCCCTCTCTCGTGGAGATCTATTCGATGCAATCTTCTTTTTGCGGTGTGTTTGTTGAGACCGATGAATTGTGGGTTTATGATCCAGTCTATCTATGAATAATATTTGAATCTTCTCTAAATTCTTTTATGTATGATTGGTTATCTTTGCAAGTCTCTTCGAATTATCAGTTTGGTTTGGCCTACTAGATTGGTTTTTCTTGCCATGGGAGAAGTGCTTAGCTTTGGGTTCGATCTTGCGGTGTCCTTTCCCAGTGACAGAAGGGGCAGCAAGGCACGTATTGTATTATTGCCATTGAGGATAACAAGATGGTTTTTTTTATCATATTGCATGAAACTATCCCTCTACATCATGTCATCTTGCTTAAGGCGTTACTCTATTTTTAACTTAATACTCTAGATGCATGCTGGATAGCGGTCGATGAGTGGAGTAATAGTAGTAGATGCAGGAAGGAGTCGGTCTACTTGTCTCGGACGTGATGCCTATATACATGATCATACCTAGATATTCTCATAACCATGCTCAATTCTGTCAATTGCTCAACAGTAATTTGTTCACCCACCGTAGAATACTTATGCTCTTGAGAGAAGCCACTAGTGAAACCTATGGCCCCCGGGTCTCTTTCTCATCATATCAATCTCCATCACTTTATTATTGCTTTGCTTTTTTACTTTGCCCTTTTACTTTTTACTTTACATCTCTATACCAAAAATACCAAAAATATTATTTATCATCTCTTTCAGATCTCACTTTCGTAAGTGACCGTGAAGGGATTGACAACCCCTAAGTGCGTTGGTTGCATTGAGCTATTGTTTTTGTGTAGGTACGAGGGACTCGTGTGTAGCCTCCTACTGGATTGATACCTTGGTTCTCAAAAACTGAGGGAAATACTTACGCTACTTTGCTGCATCATCCTCTCCTCTTCAGGGAAATCCAACGCAGTGCTCAAGAGGTAGCACACCTAATCAGAACACAAATAGGAACAGGTTTATTGTGATCACAATTGTTGAGGGGCAGGCTACTGGCAGACAATTAGAAGAGTTCTTTAACGCTTGCATTAACACAAACTAGAAATGCTCGGCTAGATTGATTGGTCTTTATTCTTTTATCATGAGATTTCCTTCACCAAGGGATGTTGACAAGGCTTGCTTTGCTAAAACTATGAAGATTAAAAGTTGTCGGGCTATTGTGAGTCTCAAAAAGTGGTATGAATCTATGGGTGCCAAGGGTGTACTTAACATTACTTGGGTTAATGTTAGCAACATCCCTCTGGATAAAATACATGACAGAAATATTGCATATGTTGGGTCTTTGGTTGGTGTCACCTTAGACATTGATAAAGCTACTATTAACAGACCTGAGTCGGTCAGAATTAAGCTGGGATGTAGAGATGCTGAAGATATCCCGACTAAGGCCAAGGGGGTGCTAGGCGGCCATTTTGATAATTTCTTCTATTCAGTGGACAAGACTATTGTGAAAAATCCCCCCAAAGAAAGAATTACCGTGTCCTAGGATGTTGACAGGGGAGTCTCTCCTAAAAGGGCCAGATTCATTAAAAATGTGCAAACTGATGGGCAGGGTGGCTACTCCTCCACTTTGCGGAACTTCTTTGCTCCACCCAATTCAGTTGGGAGAAAAGCAAGTTTGCCTACTATAGTGGAAACCTTATAAGAGAATGGTAGGTTGACAAAAGGCAAGGGGACAATGAAGAAATTTTTTTGATGAAGAAAGTGAGGAGATTAGCAATGATCTACTTGTTGATACTATAGTTGCAGAAAATATAAGAGATAAGATGGAGGGAGTGGGGTCCCCTGAAACTCTGTCATATGAAAAAAATATGGTGAATTATATGCAGATCATACCTAGTACTCTGGTTAATAAACAATTTACATCATATTTGGAGGTTGTGGTGGGACACCCTTGTCACTGAGTTAGCTCCTGATGACATAACTTGTTAGCAAGTCCCATCATTGTACTCTGTACAATCTCCTGATACATATGGGGAGGAAAATTTGGATGTTATTCCTACTCCACCGGTGGTGGAAGAAGTGCAGGAAGGCTAAGTCAGAGGACAACTAGTGTTAACATTGAACACATTGGAGTTCGGGCTGAAAAAATGACTAAGAAGAGAAATCTTCAATGTAATGAAAAAACCCCTAACTGCAATTCTTTTGAGATCATTTCAAACTAAAAAATTGTGTCTACTGCTTTAATGATGGGTGTTGATATTCCTGACAACAACTTTGCTGTGGTTGATGTGATTAGGGAACTAGAAAAATCTAGAGCTAATATAGCTGGAAAGACTGAGAATGTAGAGAAACAACAAGATAAGATTTTGTTTATTACAAATGTTGTTGGGGATAAATCTCCCTTAAACATATAATGGATGAGAGATGGTGAGATTGATGATGATTTCACTATTGTAAGATCTAGAAGGAAGGAAAAAAGAAGGTAAATGTGGTAATATCCAAACCTATGACTAGAAGTTAGAAAAATAAAGTGGGCTTTGATGCAGGTACGACCATGCCTCTTGGTAAACCTAGCAGCAAAACTCACTCTCCAAAATGCAAGAAAAAAAATTATTAGTCTCTTTTGGAATTGTAGGGGGGCGGGGGTGGGGAAGAAGGGTATGGCAACTTGTTTTTCTGACTTGATTAGAGATTATTGTTTAGATTTTATTGGTATCCAGGAAACAATGAAGAATGCATTTTCCTCTAAGTTCTCGAGGAAATTTGATCCAGGGGAATGTTTTTGTTGAAATTGGATTCCTTCGGTTAGCAAATCTGGAGGTATTTTGTGTGGTGTTAAACATGATACTTTTGATATTAGGTCCTACAAGGTAGGAAAATATATATCAAACTTGAGTTGTGGGATAAAAGTAAAAAAAATGAATTACTTTATTCTTGTAGTTATGGATTTCCACATGAGGAATATAAAGTGGAGTTTTTGACTGAGCTTTCTGACATGTGTAGCAATATTTCATGCCCTTATATTGTGGGAGGTGCTTTTAATTTCCTTAGATATGCTAGTGAGAAGAACAAGAAAACTAGAGTAAGTCACTCTTCTGATCTCTTTAATTCTATCATCAATTCCTTTTGCCTAAGAGAAGTAGACATGAATGGTGGTATATATACTTGGTCTAATAATCAGCAAAATCCTACCCTTGAAAGGTTGAAAAAAAATTCCCTTTGACTTTTGTTAGAAAGCTGGTTAAAGAAATCTCAAATCACTGCCCCCTGATTCTGAATAATGAAGATTTTATCCCTACTCCCGTGCAGAAAAGAGAATTTAGATTTGATTTGAATTGGCTCAAGAATCCTGATTTTCTTCCCTTCGTTGCTAAGGTGTGGGTGAAACCTGCTAAATCCAATGATCCCATTGATATCTTGAACATTAAATTGAAGAGATTTAAGAAGTTTTTTAAAGGCTAGGGGTCCAGTATTTTTGGGAAATCTAGAAAAAAGAGGAGAGAACTAAGAGAGGAACTGGAGTATCTAGAGAAACTAGAAGAAGCAGATGTGCTATCTCCTGAATTGTATTGTAGGGAAGTTGAAATTTTGGTGGAGCTTTATAATCTCCTGGTTGAAGAGGAAATTGCTTGGTTGCAAAAGTCTCATGAAAGTTGGTTGTTGAAAGGGGATAGAAACACTGACTATTTTCATAGAATAGTGAATGGGAGGATACATAGGAACACTATATTCTCTCTTAGTTGTGGTGATGCGGTGATAGAGGGGACCAAATATTTATTGAAACATGCTATCGAATTCTACAAAGACCTTTTTGGGCCTGCAACCGGGAATCTTTGTAAGTTGGGTGAAAAAATGTGGGAACCAAATGAGAAGCTGTCAGATATTGATAATTTTATTCTCACTAGACCCTTTTCTGAAACTGAGATAAAAATTGCTCTCTTCTCTATGACACCAAACAAAGTACCAGGTCCAGATAACATTCCTATTGAGTTTTTCCAACATTGTTGGGAGATTGTCAAAGGTGAGGTGATGCTTTTATTTGAGTGGTTTCATGATAATAAACTGGATGTGCAACGCTTGAACTATGGTATTATTACACTGCTTCATAAAGTTGCTGGTGCGAATAAAATACAACAATTTCGCCCGATATGTTTACTTCATTACATTTATAAGTTGATTACCAAAGTGCTTACTATTAGTTTGGAACCTTTTGTTGATATCCTGTTCAGTAGACACCAGAATGCTTTTTTGTTGATATCCTGTTCAGTAGACACCAGAATGCTTTTACCAAAAAGCACGATATCATGGATGGGATTATGTCCCTACATGAAATCCTCCACCACACTTATGTTAGAAGAAAATCTGGAAGTGTTCTTAAACTATACTTTGAGAAGGCATATGACAAAGTAAACTAGGAATTATTGCTAGATTGCCACAAAATGAGAGAGTTTCATCTGCAATGGATTGAATGGGTGAGAAAAATCCTAGTAGGAGGCACGGCTAGTGTGAAACTTAATGATGAGATTGGGCCCTACTTTCAAAGCTCGAAAGGGGTGCGTCAGGGGGATCCATTTTCCCCTTTCATTTTTAATCTTGCTGTGGACTACCTGACTAAAATGGTACTTAAGGCTAAACAAAATGGCTTGTTTAAGGGTTTAGCGGCTGACCTGATTCCACATGGGGTAGCCATTTTACAGTATGCAGATGATACAACTTTATGCTTTGAATATAATCCTAGAAATGCTGTTAATATCAAGTTGCTCTTATATCTTTTTGTAATCATGTCTGGGCTGAAAATCAATTTCTTGAAAAGTGAGTTTTTTCGGTTCATGCTGATGATGATACTAGGCAAATGTACGCCGAGATGTTTAATTGCCAAATAGGTTCTTTCCCTATTAAATACCTAGGAATGCCCGTTAGCTATGCTGGTTTGAAACGCAGTGATTGGCTTTTTGTGGATGATAAATTCATCTATCAATTTGAGAATTGGTTTAGTGAAGTGCTCTCTATAGGAGGAAGGCTTATAAAAGTGAATTATGTGATGTCACATGTCCCGACTTTTTACATGTCTATGTTCTTGCTAAATAAAACCACTTTGGAGAAGTGGGACAAACCTAGAAGAAATTTTTTCTCGCATAGTAAAGAAAAAAGGGTTATCATATGGTAAAGTGGAGTCTTATTTGTAGATCCAAAAAGAAAGGGGCCTTGGGGTGAAGGACTTGAGAAAACAAAATATAAGTTTTTTAGTGAAATGGTGGTGGAAACTTGATAAAAATAAGGGATTTTGGCAAGATATTGTTAAGGTAAAATACTTAAAAAAAATCCTCTATTGCTATGGTAAAATCAAAAGTTAGTGACTCGCCATGTTGGAAATCTCTTTTGACAGTGAAGGACTTCTATATGATGGGCAGAGGGATCAAACTGAGTAGTGGGGATGTGACTAGACTCTGGTTGGATGAATTGGAGGGTAGGATTCCTTTTAATTGTTGTTTGAAATATGTGTTGAACAAAACTGTACTATTGAAAAAATTGGGTCCTTGAACCATATTTCCTCTTTTAGGAGAAGGATGTCTCCTGAGATGATGAAATAGTGGGAAGAATTGAAAATGATGTGTTAATGCTAAGACAAAATGAACTCCCTGATGAGGTGTATTGGAAACTAGACAGTTCAAAAAAGTATACTACAAAATCTATGTATAGATGGCTGGAGAGAGACCTTGCTGGTTCTAACTTCAAATAGATTTGGGATGCCCAATTACCTCTTAAGATCCAAATTTTCTTGTGGCAAGTATGTCAGAATGCTATCCTAACTAGAGACAACATGGAAAAAGGTTATGGCCAGGGGACCCTGGCTGCTATTTTTGTGATCAGTTGGAAACATCTTAGCACATGTTGTTCCCGTGTCCCGTTTCTAGAGTGGTGTTGAGAATTGTTGGTTCTCTACTAGGAATTGAATGTTGCCCCAATTATGTTTGGCAATACTATACTTGGGTGTATAGCATTATACCTGGCTTTGATAGATTGTACACTATTGGTTTGGCAACTATATGTTGGTCCATTTGGCTGGCTCGGAACCGTGCCACTTTCGAACACAAATGGATTAACACTCCATTTGAGATTGTGTTTACACCTTTTGCCTTTTTGATTTATTGGGTAGGTTTGTAGAAGCCTGAGATGGGTGAGATGGTGAAGAGGGGCGCGGAGATGTTGAAGGAGAATACCTCCCAGATGATGATGCTATGCGGTCCGCCGAACCCAACCATGGGCGGTCACGGCAGAAAGAAAAGCTACCGTAGGTCTCGTATATCTCGCTTTTGTTACCAGGACGTCGCTATGATTTGGAGATCTTGCCAGATGACAATAGGCGTGCATTGCCCTTCGTTCCTATTTAGTCTTTGGGTCATGTTGGTAGTCTTTTTGTGAACTACAGGCGATATGCCTGGGCCTGTTGATGTCGTATGTAATATGTGTGATACTTGTTTAGGTGCTCGTAGTGCGGTTTTGGGTGACACCAGGTTTTTTCCCCATGATCCGACGTTCCCGATGACAGGCACAAATAGTGGGTTTCCTGGTGTTGCTCCGAACTCGCTTTTCCTCTTTCCCTAGCCCGACTAGTTTCAGTTCCCAAGGCATTGTATTTCTGTTATGGAAGTAATGGAAAGGGGGAAGCCCGGTTCAAAAAAGGACAAAGACTGCCAATATTTACGTTCCGCGGCGGCTTCCTGATGCCCGTAGTGCTCCTGCGCTTGACAGAGCTGGGTGGACACGTGAGACATGGAGTTCCGGAGCTGCAGAATCTCCTCCGCAAGTTTTTTACGGTTCTCATCCCGACGTTGGAGCTCCATCTTGAGGGTCCTGGCCTCATTGCATAGACGGCCTTGCTTGGCCTTGCTTTCTCCAAGCTGGCTTCACAGGACTTAATAGGCTACCCTCTCCATGTACACACTGGTCTCCAAGACGCGCATGGTCTCCTTCAGACCAACGACCTCCTCCTCGGCAACCCGAGCAGCATTTCCGGCCTCATCGCGCACGCGGTTGGTGTTGGAAATATGCCCTAGAGGCAATAATAAAAGGATTATTATCATATTTCCTTGTTCATGATAATTGTCTTTTATTCATGCTATAATTGTGTTATCCAGAAATCGTAATACATGTGTGAATACATAGACACCAACATGTCCCTAGTAAGCCTCTAGTTGACTAGCTCGTTGATCAACAGATAGTCATGGTTTCCTGACTATGGACATCGGATGTCATTGATAACGAGATCACATCATTAGGAGAATGATGTGATGGACAAGACCCAATCCTAAACATAGCACAAGATCGTATAGTTCATTTGCTAGAGTTTTTTCCAATGTCAAGTATCTTTTCCTTAGACCATGAGATCGTGTAACTCCTGGATACCGTAGGAGTGCTTTGGGTGTACCAAACGTCACAACGTAACTGGGTGACTATAAAGGTATACTACGGGTATCTCCGAAAGTGTCTGTTGGGTTGACACGGATCAAGACTGGGATTTGTCACTCCGTATGACGGAGAGGTATCTCTGGGCCCACTCGGTAATGCATCATCATAATGAGCTCAAAGTGACCAAGTGTCTGGTCACGGGATCATGCATTACGGTACGAGTAAAGTGACTTGCCGGTAACGAGATTGAACGAGGTATTGGGATACCGACGATCGAATCTCGGGCAAGTAACGTACCGATTGACAAAGGGAATTGTATACGGGGTTGCTTGAATCCTCGACATCGTGGTTCATTCGATGAGATCATCGAGGAGCATGTGGGAGCCAACATGGGTATCCAGATCCCGCTGTTGGTTATTGACCGGAGAGCCATCTCGGTCATGTCTACATGTCTCCCGAACCCGTAGGGTCTACACACTTAAGGTTCGGTGACGCTAGGGTTGTAGAGATATGAATATGCAGTAACCCGAAAGTTGTTCGGAGTCCCGGATGAGATCCCGGACGTCACGAGGAGTTCCGGAATGGTCCGGAGGTGAAGAATTATATACAGGAAGTGCAGTTTCGGCCATCGGGAGAGTTTCGGGGGTCACCGGTATTGTACCGGGACCACCGGATGGGTCCCGGGGGGTCCACCGAGTGGGACCACCCATCCCGGAGGGCCCCATGGGCTGAAGTGGGGAGGGGAACCAGCCCATAGTGGGCTGGTGCGCCCCCTTGGCCCACCCCCTGCGCCTAGGGTTGGAAACCCTAGGGTGTGTGGGGGGGCGCCCCACTTGCCTTGGGGGCCACTCCACCCTTGGCCGCCGCCCCCCCTAGGAGATCCCATCTCCTAGGGCTGGCGCCCCCCTTGGGGAGCCTATATAAAGGGGGGAGGGAGGGGCAGCCGCACCCTTGACTCTTGGCGCCTCCCTCTCCCCTGCTACACCTCTCCCTCTCGCAGAAGAACGGCGAAGCCCTGCTGCGGTGACTGCTGCATCCACCACCACGCCGTCGTGCTGCTGGATCTTCATCAACCTCTCCTCCCCCCTTGCTGGATCAAGAAGGAGGAGACGTCACGCTGACCGTACGTGTGTTGAACGCGGAGGTGCCGTCCGTTCAGCGCTAGGATCTCCGGTGATTTGGATCACGTCGAGTACGACTCCCTCATCCCCGTTCTTTGAATGCTTCCGCTCGCGATCTACAAAGGTATGTAGATGCATCCGATCACTCGTTGCTAGATGAACTCATAGATGGATCTTGGTGAAACCGTAGGAAAACTTTTGTTTTCTGCAACGTTCCCCAACAGTGGCATCATGAGCTAGGTCTATGCGTAGTTATTTTTGCACGAGTAGAACACAATTTGTTGTGGGCGTAGATGTTGTCAACTTTCTTGCCGCTACTAGTCTTATTTTGCTTCAGCAGTATTGTGGGATGAAGCGGCCCGGACCAACCTTACACGTACACTTATGTGAGACCAGTTCCACCGACTGACATGCACTAGTTGCATAAGGTGGCTGGCGGGTGTCTGTCTCTCCCACTTTAGTTAGAGCGGATTCAATGAAAAGGGTCCTTATGAAGGGTAAATAGAAGTTGACAAATCACGTTGTGGCTTTCACGTAGGTAAGAAAACGTTCTTTCTAGAACCCTATTGCAGCCACGTAAAACTTGCAACAACAATTAGAGGACGTCTAATTTGTTTTTGCAGCAAGTGTTTTGTGATGTGATATGGCCAAAGTTGTGATGAATGATGAATGATATATATGTGATGTATGAGATGTTCATGCTATTGTAATAGGAATCACGACTTGCATGTCGATGAGTATGACAACCGGCAGGAGCCATTGGAGTTGTCTTTATTTTTTGTATGACCTGCGTGTCATTGAGAAACGCCATGTAAATTACTTTACTTTATTGCTAAACGTGTTAGCCATAGTAGTAGAAGTAATAGTTGGCGAGCAACTTCATGGAGACACGATGATGGAGATCATGATGATGGAGAGCATGGTGTCATGCCGGTGACAAGATGATCATGGAGCCCCAAGATGGAGATCAAAGGAGCTATGTGATATTGGCCATATCATGTCACTATTATTATTTGATTGCATGTGATGTTTATCATGTTTTTGCATCTTGTTTACTTAGAATGACAGTAGTAAATAAGATGATCCCTCATAATAATTTCAAGAAAGTGTTCCCCCTAACCGTGTGCCGTTGCGACAGTTCGTTGTTTCGAAGCACCACGTGATGATCGGGTGTGATAGATTCCAACGTTCACATACAACGGGTGTAAGACAGATTTACACATGCAAACACTTAGGTTGACTTGACGAGCCTAGCATGTACAGACATGGCCTCGGAACACAGAAGACCGAAAGGTCGAGCATGAGTCGTATAGAAGATACGATCAACATGAAGATGTTCACCGATGTTGACTAGTCCGTCTCACGTGATGATCGGACACGGCCTAGTTAACTCGGATCATGTTATACTTAGATGACTGGAGGGATGTCTATCTGAGTGGGAGTTCATTAAATATATGAACTTAATTATTATGAACTTAGTCTAAAATCTTTACAACATGTCTTGTAGATCAAATGGCCCACGTTGTCCTCAACTTCAACGCGTTCCTAGAGAAAACCAAGCTGAAAGACGATGGCAACAACTATACGGACTGGGTCCGGAACCTGAGGATCATCCTCATAGCTGCCAAGAAAGATTATGTCCTAGAAGCACCGCTAGGTGACGCACCCGTCCCACAGAACCAAGACGTTATGAATTCTTGGCAGACACGTGCTGATGATTACTCCCTCGTTCAGTGCGGCATGCTTTACAGCTTAGAACCGGGGCTCCAAAAGCGTTTTAAGAGACACGGAGCATATGAGATGTTCGAAGAGCTGAAAATGGTTTTTCAAGCTCATGCCCAGGTCGAGAGATATGAAGTCTCCGACAAGTTCTTCAGCTGTAAGATGGAGGAAAATAGTTCTGTCAGCGAGCACATACTCAAAATGTCTGGGTTGCATAACCGCTTGACTCAGCTGGGAGTTAATCTCCCGGATGACGCGGTCATTGACAGAATCCTTCAGTCGCTTCCACCGAGCTACAAGAGCTTTGTGATGAACTTCAATATGCAGGGGATGGAAAAGACCATTCCTGAAGTATTTTCAATGCTGAAATCAGCAGAGGTAGAAGTCAAAAAGGAACATCAAGTGTTGATGGTCAATAAAACCACTAAGTTCAAGAAAGGCAAGGGTAAAAATAACTTCAAGAAGGATGGCAAGGGAGTTGCCGCGCCCGGTAAGCAAGCTGCCGGGAAGAAGCCAAAGAATGGACCCAAGCCCGAGACTGAGTGCTTTTATTGCAAGGAGAGTGGTCACTAGAAGCGGAACTGCCCCAAATACTTAGCGGACAAGAAGGCCGGCAAAACGAAAGGTATATGTGATATACATGTAATTGATGTGTACCTTACCAGTACTCGTAGTAGCTCCTGGGTATTTGATACCGGTGCAGTTGCTCACATTTGTAACTCAAAGCAGGAGCTGCGGAATAAGCGGAGACTGGCGAAGGACGAGGTGACGATGCGCGTCGGGAATGGTTCCAAGGTCGATGTGATCGTCGTCGGCACGCTACCTCTACATTTACCTACGGGATTAGTTTTGAACCTCAATAATTGTTATTTAGTGCCAAGTTTGAGCATGAACATTGTATCAGGATCTCGTTTAATACGAGATGGCTACTCATTTAAATCTGAGAATAATGGTTGTTCTATTTATATGAGAGATATGTTTTATGGTCATGCTCCGATGGTGAATGGTTTATTCTTACTGAATCTCGAGCGTAATGCTACACATATTCATAGTGTGAGTACCAAAAGATGTAAGGTTGATAATGATAGTCCCACATACTTGTGGCACCGCCGCCTTGGTCACATAGGTGTCAAACGCATGAAGAAGCTCCATGCAGATGGACTTTTAGAGTCTCTTGATTACGAATCATTTGACACGTGCGAACCATGCCTCATGGGTAAAATGACCAAGACTCCGTTCTCAGGAACAATGGAGCGAGCAACCAACTTATTGGAAATCATACATACTGATGTGTGCGATCCAATGAGTGTTGAGGCTCGTGGTGGTTATCGTTATGTTATCACCCTCACTGATGACTTGAGTAGATATGGGTATGTCTACTTAATGAAACACAAGTCTGAGACCTTTGAAAGGTTCAAGGAATTTCAGAGTGAGGTTAAGAATCAACGTGACAGAAAATAAAGTTCTTGCGATCAGATCGTGGGGGAGAATACTTGAGTCACGAATTTGGCACACACTTAAGAAAATGTGGAATAGTTTCACAACTCATGCCGCCTGTAACACCTCAGCGTAATGGTGTGTCCGAACGTCATAATTGCACTCTATTAGATATGGTGCGATCTATGATGTCTCTTACCAATTTACCGCTATCATTTTGGGGCTATGCTTTAGAGACTGCCGCATTCACTTTAAATAGGGCTCCGTCGAAATCCGTTGAGACGACACCGTATGAATTATGGTTTGGGAAGAAGCCTAAGCTGTCGTTTCTAAACGTTTGGGGATGCGATGCTTATGTCAAGAAACTTCAACTTGAAAAGCTCGAACCCAAGTCGGAAAAATGCGTCTTCATAGGATACCCTAAAGAAACTATTGGGTATACCTTCTACCTCAGATCCGAAGGCAAGATCTTTGTTACCAAGAATGGATCCTTTCTAGAGAAGGAGTTTCTCTCGAAAGAAGTAAGTGGGAGGAAAGTAGAACTTGATGAAGTATTACCTCTTGAACCGGAAAATGGCGCAACTCAAGAAAATGTTCCTGAGGTGCCTGTACCGAATAGAGAGGAAGTTAATGATGATGATCATGAAACTTCAGATCAAGTTTCTACTGAACTTCGTAGGTCCACAAGGACACGTTCCGCACCAGAGTGGTACGGCAACCCTGTCGTGGAAATCATGTTGTTAGACAACGGTGAACCTTCGAACTATGAAGAAGCGATGGCGGGCCCAGATTCCAACAAATGGCTTGAAGCCATGCAATCCGAGATAGGATCCATGTATGAAAACAAAGTATGGACTTTGACAGACTTTCCCGATGATCGGCGAGCGATAGAAAACAAATGGATCTTTAAGAAGAAGACGGACGCGGATGGTAATGTTACCATCTATAAAGCTCGACTTGTCGCTAAGGGTTATCGGCAAGTTCAAGGGGTTGACTACGATGAGACTTTCTCTCCCATAGCGAAGCTGAAGTCCGTATGAATTATGTTAGCAATTGCCGCATACTATGATTATGAGATATGGCAAATGGACGTCAAAACAGCATTCCTTAATGGTTTCCTTAAGGAAGAATTGTATATGATGCAGCCAGAAGGTTTTGTCGATCCTAAGAATGCTGACAAGGTGTGCAAGCTCCAACGCTCGATTTATGGGCTGGTGCAAGCATCTCGGAGTTGGAACATTCGCTTTGATGAGATGATCAAAGCATTTGGGTTTATGCAGACTTATGGAGAAGCCTGCGTTTACAAGAAAGTGAGTGGGAGCTCTGTAGCATTTCTCATATTATATGTAGATGACATACTTTTGATGGGAAATGATATAGAGCTTTTGGACAGCATTAAGGCCTACTTGAATAAGAGTTTTTCAATGAAGGACCTTGGAGAAGCTGCTTATATATTAGGCATCAAGATCTATAGAGATAGATCAAGACGCCTCATAGGTCTTTCACAAAGCACATACCTTGATAAGATATTGAAGAAGTTCAATATGGATCAGTCTAAGAAGGGGTTCTTGCCTGTGTTGCAAGGTGTGAAATTGAGCTCAGCTCAATGTCCGACCACGGCAGAAGATATAGAAGAGATGAGTGTCATCCCCTATGCCTCAGCCATAGGTTCTATTATGTATGCCATGCTGTGTACTAGACCTAATGTAAACCTTGCTGTAAGTTTGGTAGGTAGGTACCAAAGTAATCCCGGCAAGGAACACTGGACAACGGTCAAGAATATCCTGAAGTACCTGAAAAGGACTAAGGAAATGTTTCTCGTTTATGGAGGTGACGAAGAGCTCGTCGTAAAGGGTTACGTCGACGCTAGCTTCGACACAGATCTGGATGATTCTAAGTCACAAACCGGATACATGTATATTTTGAATGGTGGGGCAGTAAGCTGATGCAGTTGCAAGCAGAGCGTCGTGGCGGGATCTACATGTGAAGCGGAGTACATGGCAGCCTCGGAGGCAGCGCATGAAGCAATTTGGGTGAAGGAGTTCATCACCGACCTAGGAGTCATACCCAATGCGTCGGGGCCGATCAAACTCTTCTGTGACAACACTGGGGCTATTGCACTTGCCAAGGAGCCCAGGTTTCACAAGAAGACCAGGCACATCAAGCGTCGCTTCAACTCCATTCGTGAAAATGTTCAAGATGGAGACATAGATATTTGTAAAGTACATACGGACCTGAATGTAGCAGATCCGTTGACTAAACCTCTCCCTAGAGCAAAACATGATCAACACCAGAATTCCATGGGTGTTCGATTCATCACAATGTAACTAGATTATTGACTCTAGTGCAAGTGGGAGACTGTTGGAAATATGCCCTAGAGGCAATAATAAAAGGATTATTATTATATTTCCTTGTTCATGATAATTGTCTTTTATTCATGCTATAATTGTGTTATCTGGAAATCGTAATACATGTGTGAATACATAGACACCAACATGTCCCTAGTAAGCCTCTAGTTGACTAGCTCGTTGATCAACAGATAGTCATGGTTTCCTGACTATGGACATTGGATGTCATTGATAACGAGATCACATCATTAGGAGAATGATGTGATGGACAAGACCCAATCCTAAACATAGCACAAGATCGTATAGTTCATTTGCTAGAGATTTTCCAATGTCAAGTATCTTTTCCTTAGACCATGAGATCGTGTAACTCCCGGATACCGTAGGAGTGCTTTGGGTGTACCAAACGTCACAACGTAACTGGGTGACTATAAAGGTATACTACGGGTATCTCCGAAAGTGTCTGTTGGGTTGACACGGATCAAGACTGGGATTTGTCACTCCGTATGACGGAGAGGTATCTCTGGGCCCACTCGGTAATGCATCATCATAATGAGCTCAAAGTGACCAAGTGTCTGGTCATGGGATCATGCATTATGGTACGAGTAAAGTGACTTGCCGGTAACGAGATTGAACGAGGTATTGGGATACCGACGATCGAATCTCGGGCAAGTAACGTACCGATTGACAAAGGGAATTGTATACGGGGTTGCTTGAATCCTCGACATCGTGGTTCATCCGACGAGATCATCGAGGAGCATGTGGGAGCCAACATGGGTATCCAGATCCCGCTGTTGGTTATTGACCGGAGAGCCATCTCGGTCATGTCTACATGTCTCCCGAACCCGTAGGGTCTACACACTTAAGGTTCGGTGACGCTAGGGTTGTAGAGATATGAATATGCAGTAACCCGAAAGTTGTTCGGAGTCCCGGATGAGATCCCGGACGTCACGAGGAGTTCCGGAATGGTCCGGAGGTGAAGAATTATATACAGGAAGTGCAGTTTCGGCCATCGGGAGAGTTTCGGGGGTCACCGGTATTGTACCGGGACCACCGGATGGGTCCCGGGGGGTCCACCGAGTGGGACCACCCATCCCGGAGGGCCCCATGGGCTGAAGTGGGGAGGGGAACCAGCCCATAGTGGGCTGGTGCACCCCCTTGGCCCACCCCCTGCGCCTAGGGTTGGAAACCCTAGGGTGTGTGGGGGGGCGCCCCACTTGCCTTGGGGGCCACTCCACCCTTGGCCGCCGCCCCCCCTAGGAGATCTCCTAGGGCTGGCGCCCCCCCTTGGGGAGCCTATATAAAGGGGGGAGGGAGGGGTAGCCGCACCCTTGACTCTTGGCGCCTCCCTCTCCCCTGCTACACCTCTCCCTCTCGCAGAAGAACGGCGAAGCCCTGCTGCGGTGACTGCTGCATCCACCACCATGCCGTCGTGCTGCTGGATCTTCATCAACCTCTCCTCCCCCCTTGCTGGATCAAGAAGGAGGATACGTCATGCTGACCGTACGTGTGTTGAACGCGGAGGTGCCGTCCGTTCGGCGCTAGGATATCCGGTGATTTGGATCACGTCGAGTACGACTCCGTCATCCCCGTTCTTTGAACGCTTCCGCTCGCGATCTACAAAGGTATGTAGATGCATCCGATCACTCATTGCTAGATGAACTCATAGATGGATCTTGGTGAAACCGTAGGAAAATTTTTGTTTTCTGCAACGTTCCCCAACAGTTGGCCTCAGACGCAAAACTACACAACAAGAGGTGAAACATGCAGAAAGGGAGGGTACTTACAAACTGAGCCTGCACAAAGACGCTCTAGGTCCTTGTTTACTTTCCATAGTTTCTCCAACTGTTCTTGGAGGACAAAGATCTCGGAGCTTAGCTCGCGATTTCTCTACGCCAGCCCCTACAATAGACAAAAACGCACTTAATACATCTGGGGACTACAAGGTAGAAATAAAAGTTTAGAAACTAAGCCCGGTCCAGAGGTGAAATTGCACTTAGTCCTGGGGACTACTGATGACCCACAAGTATAAGGGGTCAATCTTAGTCCTTTCGATAAGCAAGAGTGTCGAACCCAACGAGGAGCAGAAGGAATTGGTAATCGGTTTCAGCAAACTATTATCTACAGGTGTTGTAAAGTAGTAGTAACAGATAGTTTGATAGCAAGTAACAAGTAACAGTAACAAGGTGCAGCAAGGTGGCCCAATCCTTATGTTGCAAAGGATAAGCGGAAAGTACCTCTTATAGTGAGCAAAGCGTTCTCAAGGCACATGGGAGTTTCGTCTAGTTACGTTCATCATGATTCATCGACTCTTCACTACTTTGATAAATTGTTATGTGGGTGGACTGGTGCTAGGGTGTTGTTCTTACTTGAACAAAGAACCCACTTATGATTACCTCCTCTCGCAAGCATTCACAACTATGAAAGAAGAATTAAGATAAATCTAACCATAGCATGAAACATATGGATCCAAATCAACCCTTTATGAAATAGTGCATAAACTAGGGTTTAAGCTTTTGTCACTCTTGCAACCCATCATCTACTTACTAATCCCACAATGCCTTCTCCTAGGCCCAAGCATGGTGATGTTTCATGTAGTCGATGTTCACATGACACCCCTAGAGGAAGAACAACATAACACATCATCAAAATATTGAATGGATATCAACTTCACATGATTACTTATAACAAGACTTTTGTCATGTCCTCAAGAACAAACATAACTATTCACAAATCATATTCATGTTCATGATTAGAGGAGATAAATATGTGATTACCAATCTGAACATATAATCTTTCACCAAATAAACAAACTAGCATCAACTACAAGATGTAATAAACACTACTAGCAACCCACAGGTACCAATCTAAAGTTTTAGACAAAAATTGAATACAAGAGATGAACTAGGGTTTGGAGATGAGATGGTGTTGGTGAAGATGTTGATGGATATGAGATGGGGTATATTATTTGCCCCATTTCAATAAAGTTTGCACAAACCACGTCCAAAAAACGATTTCATCCATTTTCAAAATTGACGTAAAACCATAGGAAATTGGGAGAAACATTATATACATAAAAGTTTCACATTTGTCCAAGCTTTGCAACGCCATATCATTTGCTGCATTTCGACAAACGTTAATAAATTAACACAAAAATACGAGCTTGGTGGAACTTTGACCGTTTTCTAAATTACTCTTAAACCGTTAAAAATTAGAAAACTCTTTCTACATGAAAAAGAAGCACATGTTCATAAGCTTTCCAATTCCATATAGTTTGCCTCAATCAGATTAGCCGTTTATAAATGGCCTAAAAAATATGAACTCGACTGTTTGGTTTACGGAATTTTATGAATTTTCAAATTACTCTTTAACCATAGGGAATTAGGGAAAACTTTCCATGTCAGTATCAAACGAAGTACAAACATGATGAAACTTTATGATGATTTTTTATGGACCTGAAGGGACCCTAGAAGGTTCGGGAGGAGGCCATAAGATGTACGAGAGAGCCACGAGCTCACCTGGCGCGCCCCAAGGGGGTAGGTGCATCCCCCGAGCTAGTTACTCTCACGCAACTCCGTTTGACCTAATTCCACCTCTATAAATTCACAAATATTCCCAAACCTATAGAGAGCAACCCAAAACACTTTTTGCACCACTGGAAGCTTCTGTTCTTCCATGATCCCATCTGGAGGCCTTTTCCGGTACTCTGCCGGAGGGGGAATCGATCACAGAGGGCTTCTACATCAACCTTGCTACCCTACCGATGATGCATGGGTAGTTCACCACAGACCTACGGGTCCATAGCTAGTAGCTAGATGGCTTCTTTTCTCTCTTTGATCTTCAATACCATGTGCTCCTCAATCTTCTTGGAGTTCTATCCGATATAATCTTCTTTTGCGGTGTGTTTGTTGGGATCCGATGAATTGTGGATTTATGATCATATTATTCACTGAAAGTAATTTAGTCCTTTCTAAACTTTATTATGCATGATTATTACATCTTTGTATTTCTCTCCAATCTATCCGTTTGGTTTGGCCAACTAGATTGATTTATCTTCAGTGGGAGAGGTGCTTTCTAATGGGTTCAATCTTGCGGTGTCCTCACCCAGTGACAGAAGGGGTAGCGGGGCACGTATTTATATTGTTGCCATTAAGCATGAAATGATGGGGTTTAATCATATTACTTGAGTTTACTTTGTCTACATCATGTCATCATACTTCATGCATTACTCTGTTTGTCATGAACTTAATACCTAGAGAGGCAAGCATAGAAGCGCTCTCGAAGTGGAGTAATAGTAGTAGATGCAGAATTGTTTTGGTCTACCTATCACGGACATGATGCCTATATATGTGATCATCTCCATGAATAACATCATAACTATGTGCTTTTCTATCAGTTTCCCAACAGTAATTTGTTTACCTACCGTATGCTATGTGTTCGAGAGAGAAGCCTCTAATGAAAACTATGGCCCTCGGGTCTGCTTAATCATATTGCTAAAAAACAAAAATACATTGCTGCAATTTATTTACTTTGTTTTTACTTTTGTTTTTATCTATCTACCACTATCAGAATTAATCCTTGCAAGTAACAAGTTCAAGGGAATTGACAACTCTCTTGCCCGCGCTGGGTGCAAGTGTTTGCTTTTGTGTGTGTAGGTGCTGACGATGAGAATTTGCGCGTGAAAGCGCAGGTTATCTCCCAGAGGGGGGGGGGTGAATGGGAGACTTTTATAAATTTGTCAAACTCTGAAGAATTTGACGAAGATCAGAGTGAAGAAATAGAAACACAAGGGAAACTAAGTCATCACAAAATCATAGTACATGCAATCAGGATACCGAAGAGTGAAGAACATTCAATCATACAACCATACAAGCATGAGGAATATGAACTGAGGAAATGAAAGATGGTGTGATGAAATTCTTGAGTTCAAATTCGTTAGAGCATAGATCACAAATTCTTCAGCAGCGGAATACTGGAAGAGAGGGTGAGGAATTCAAAACCAGGTTGGCTTGGTGACGACAATGCAATTTGGTAGACTAGTTCCAGTTGCTGCATCAACTGTACGTCTGGTTGAGGCAGCTGAGTCACAACTCAGAGGACACACAATCCTCACCGTATTCCTCTTGAGCTAAGGCCCACAGACCTCGCCCAATCACTCGTAGTAAGTCTTCAAGGTAGACTTCCAAAACCTTCACAGACTTGTTCACCGGCACACCACAATGACTCTTGGTGCACTCAGAACTTGATGCCTAGCCGTCTGGAAGAATGACGGTCTTCAAAGGTAACAGGTGTTGGATCACACGGATCAATCTCTTCAGTGATGCTCAATCACTTGGCTCTGGGTTTTTCCTCACTAAGGATTCTCTCAAAGTCATTAGAGGATGTCTTTCTCTCAAATGACAAGTGTCAAGTTCTCTCGGAGCAGCCAACCAACAAGTGGTTGTGGGGGACGGCTATTTATATCCAGGGGCAACCCGACATGAATTATCATAAATGCCCTTCTCTGATTCGACCGTTGTTAGGATAAGGATCCACTCGACAGCTGGCATGCAGCGTAGCAACGGTCGGAATTTGAACTCTCAAATTTGTCGGGGCACTCAATTTCCTCACTTTTAGGCCGATCACACTGGTGAACTCCTAACTCCTCAGCGTGGCCAAATTTGTCAGCGACCAGATAAACTTCGTCATTGTCGCTAGCAAATGTGCCAACTGTACTGGAGATTTTCAAAGGCTTTACTCGAAGTGGCTTTTGTGTATAGGTTTGAGCATCACTTTGGAAATGTGAAATATGTTTCACCTTGACCCCCTTTAACAGTACGATTTTTCCTATGACTCAAAGAAGAAGAAAATAAACTATGAAAACAAAAGTCTTCAAGCTTCAAAGTCTTCACATAAATTTCTTCAAAGGCCATACCAATTTCATCACCAAATTCTTCACTTGAAGAAATCCATTTTTAGGGTTCATCTTCCATGTATTAAACCAAATATTCTGGGACTCTCGTTCCTGTGTATACTCACAAACACATTAGTTTCTCAACCTATTTGTCTTCAATACTCCAAAACCACTAAGGGGGCACTTGATGCACTTACAATCTCCCCCTTTTTGGTGATTGATGACAAATTGGTTATGCTTTCAACGAGAGTAAAAATAGTTGAATTGTAAGTACAGAGTGGATTGAAGACTGGGATCAGAGGAGGTTACAAGATATTGAGAACTCCCCCTGAAGATGTGCATATGAGGAATTTGCTTTGGATTGCAAATGCACATGGCAGGTTGAAATTGTGGAGTTCTCCCCCTATATCTTGGAATCCAATCATGCATGATCATAAGATGTTTGAAGAATATGAATGCATGATGAAAATTGGTGTCTGAAGAAATTGTGCATCCATTAGCAGATATATCTATGATAGGAGCATGCGTGTCAAATGAAGCAAAAGAGTCAGACGACCAACAATTATTAAGTTACAACTCATCAAAGAGCACATCCAAAAAAAAGTTCAAGAGTTACAACTTAAGCAAAAAACAGCCCATATAACGACCCGCTTGAAGACTAACTCAGACTTCTCCCCCTTTGTCATGAAATGACCAAAAGGTGAGGAATCTGAGGACTAGCGCCCGTGAAGAAAACATCATGGAGAGGACGAGGGAGCGCCAACATTGTTGGGGTCGCGTGGTGCACGAGGACCAGCAGTAGTGTCTTTAACAACTCCATTTTCGTCGGTGGAGCGCGATGAAGACTCGGAGCTCGGCATCAGAGGAGGAACTTGAGTTTTCTTGAACTTCTTCCTTGGCGGTTCAACCCAGTCAAAGTTCATTTGAAATTCTTCAGCAACAAGTTCTTCATCTATTTTGAGGTGCGAGAGTATGGCCCATGATATGTTGAATATTTCATGAAGATAGTAGCAGTTTTTGCGCACCGTGCTATGCATCACAGTCATGTTGGCTTGAATAGCAGCAAACTGATGCTTAACCCAGTGATAATTCTTGTCAACTTTATGATGAAAACAGATAAGCAGCTCACAGTCAGTCATGACACGTGGTGCTTTGGGAGAAGTGGATGGCCTTGAAGCTTTTGCTGCAGTATCCTGGCTTATAGGTTCATCAGCATTGGAGCTGGAAATAGGTTCACGAAATTGTCCATCATGGGGACGAATTCCTTCATCAATGACATTCTTGCCTTTGTTAGGTACTGTGGACAGTGTGCTTTGAAGAATTTCAACTTCGGGAAAATAACTCAAGTGATTCTGACGATCAACCTTGTAGTGGATTGAAGACTGGGATCTGATGGATCTCATAATCCATGGTGTGTACGTCTTAAATTCAAAAGGAGACTGAGCAACAGTGACCAAAGTCCTTAGGAAGAAATCATGAATGTTGATGGGAGTTCCATGAATGATGTGGAATAGCAGGTTCTTCATAACCCCCACAACTTCTCCAGTGTTGGAATTGTGGCCTTTGATCAGGCTGAGGGTCTTTGCTAGAATGCAATAGACAGTCTTCGGCACATAGAGCAAATCCTTCACAAGGAAGGTAGTCCTTGGAGCATTGGCTTCATGAGCACTTGCATCAGATGATTTGGTAGCTTAGGTTCTTCATATATTTTCTTTCCTCCTTATTGGGGTGGATCAACTGGAAGAGCACGAAGTAATTCATCAATCCGTGCTTTGTAGTGAGTGTCTTCACTCATCCAGTCCAGAGCCCAAGTTGCAGTGTCGTCAGCATGCCAGAGAAATGTGCAGTTGCATAGAATTGAAGAATGAGTTCTTCATTCCAGTCGCAGACGTCAGTGCAGAAATTGAGTAGAACAACATCATGAAGAACAACCAAAACTGGCCGGAAACATGGTATTGACTCCATATCCACATGAGGAATATGGCGATGCGGGAATACTTTATTATTGTCAAACAACAGTGAGACATAGAAATTCATCTGCGTTGTCCAAAACCTCAAACGCCTGAGTTTGGCTGAGTCATAGGGTGACTCACCAATGAAGAAATTCTTCTCTTCAAAGAATTTGTCACTATCATACTTAAACCGCTTGAGGCCTTTCCCAATCTTGGGCATCATGGGAACAGGTTGAAGATTTTGCCGTTTAGTTCTGACATCAAGCACTGGTCGTGGGGACCAAGTTGAATTATTAGGATCTGTCACCGCGAGAGCTCGAGCAACTTCCTCGGTTGTGGCAGTTGGAACTATATCAGTGTCTGCTGAGGGAATTGAATCTGCACGTAGAGGAGATGTATTGATGACATCAACACCAGGGTCACCATGAGCAATATCATCAGGTGCTATAGCTAGAATTTCTTTAGGAATACTTTGGAGCGATGGTTGTTGTTCTTCAGTGCGCGCAGGCAACTGAGGCTCTCGATTGAGGGAAGTGGTGAGGGGCGAATTTGGGTGAGTTGCTTCCCAAAATTCTTCATGGATTGGAGGAGTTGTCTCGCCAATATCCACATCCTCTTCATTTTCTTCAGTTAGCGGAGTTCGCTGAGGACTTTGTGTAGTATCTTGAGGCATTGATACATCAGCATCAACCTCAATCTCTTCATCCATTTGCTCTGTGGTAGCAGCAGAATGGGTATCTTCATCATCATCTTCATTAGCCAGAGGGATTTGATAATCCACCCCATAAGAAACTGTCGGGGATATACCCCGCGGTGTGACCCGGTCGGAGATATGACCCGGTTGGGACTTGGTGTTTCATTGGTGGCCCGACAGATTATAAGCCAATAGATTGTAAGCTGGCAGACAGTTAAGCCAGATCGTAAGCCGGCGGGCAAATGTTAAGCCAGATGGTAAGTCAGATGTTAAGCCGCCAGATGTTAAGCCAGATGGTAAGTCAGATATTAAGCCGGCAGACATTAAGCCAGATGTTAAGCCGACATATATTAAGCCAGATGTTAAGCCAGATAGTCAGATTGTAACAGAGTTGCCTGGAGTTCATAAGCCCGGGACATTAAGAAGCCAAGACGTTAAATAGCCCATGGAGAGAATCCCGTGATAAGAAGTCAGAATAGTTTAAGTCTTAAATCCGAGGTGAAATCTACATGTAAACCGCCCCTTTAACTTATATAAAGGGGGCAGGGCACCCCAAGAGGGACGAATTTCACGAGTTGGACAGATTATGGTTAGACAAACAAGTCTATAGCTCTCGAGATAGAGCATCCTTGTAATCATGTTCATCATCATCAATATCAATGAAGCAGGATGTAGGCTTTTACATCCGCTGTGAGGGGCCGAACCTAGGTAAAACCTTGCGTCTCTCGATTTCGACCAACCCCTTCAAGTTACTACATGGATGCGTTGGCCCCACGACTAAGTCCTAACATGAAGAACATCTACCGTAACAATTCCACGACAGTTGGCGCCCATCGTGGGGCTTGGTGCACGGTGATGATGAGTTCTTGGAGGAATCTCCCTAGGGATCGAGAAGCTCGCGGTTAACCATAAAAAGAAAGTCGGCATAGAAGGATCCGCAATGACTACGTTTTCATCAATCGAAGATCAGAAAAAGCTTTGGCGGCGGCATATGTCGCGCAGAGTTCGTCATGGCTAGATCAATTTTTTCCTAGAAAAATCATGCGCCGCCGTTGGGTTGAATCTCAGATCAAGATCAGAACGAAAAGTTATGCTGGCGTATATACTGTGTTTGACTCGGCCTACATCTCTATGACACCAGCGGCAGAAAACCACTAGATTGGGTCGGCAACTTCGCGCCTCCAGCTGTGTGGACGTCTGTCTCAAGGGATTGATCAACGACGCTACTAGGGCGCTGCCAATAAATCGAGTTGCCGTGATGGATTAGTATGCACAAGTTGCAGCTCGTCTTTCGAGATCCAATTAATTCTGGAGTTGTTTCTTCATGGGATAAAGCCAACACCATCGTCTGGGGCTTTCCTAACTAGTACTAGCAGTTGAATGAGGAGAAGACCACGACCCGGATTCCCCGCTTCGAGCCGGCCGCGATCTCCCCTCACCTTGTTGAGCTACCTGGTTGACCCGCCTCATCTCCGCTGCAGCGGTTCTGCCATGGCCGGTGCGCTATTTCTGTCATCATCAAGGCCCTGCCTCACCGACCTTCACCACTCACCGCTCGCTAAACCGCCGCCTCCACAGAAACCGCTTGCCTCGCCGGCTTATCACCTCACGGCCGGAGCGTGCCTCAACCTGCCGTCCGCCTCGTCTTCGACCGGCATGGCCTCGAGCCGTTTCACCATCACGGACGTGCTTCCAAGCCGCCGGCCCTGACTCGCCACCTCGGGCCGGCCCTACCCCGCCGCTGGGTCACATCCACTTCTGAGCCACCTCGCTACCAAAGCCTCCGCTGCTCATCTTCACCGTACGGTTTCAATCCGTCGTCGTCAACTTGCCGCTTCCGCCGGGTCCCGCCTGGTCAAGCCGGCCTCTGCGGCCAAGGCCTCTACCGTGACGGCGTCGCCTCCGAGCCACCGCTGCGTGACAGCAGCCATGCCTCAAGCCGTTTCCGCATCGCTTTGCCAATTTGCCATGCCCGCGCATTGACCATGACTCGCCGCCTGGCCCGTTGCTCCTCAGCGAGCCTCTACCGCGAACCCACGCGGCTGCCTCTGCCACGGGCCACAGGCCTGCTGCGGGCGTGCCGGCCCTTCGAGCCGCCACCGTTTCGCACCGTGAGCCGCCACGGACTCGCGCAGGTTAAACTGCAGTTTCCTCAAAGTCGCCGAGTCGCCGTGCCGGTTCTCTCCGCTATGCGTCCTGCGGGGTTAAACCGCCGTTCTCCTGAGTCACCGATGCCGCCGGGGTCGGCCTTGTTTCCGCTTTAGCCACAAGCCGCCACTACTGCGCCTTCTGCCCGCGCCTCCCGCGTTGACTCGCTGTCTTCTGTGCTGATTCGCCGCCTCCCATGTTAACTCGCTGCTCCAAATCGCCTTCTGCTCCCGTGTTGCTGAGCTACTACCATAGCTTGCTGCGGATGAGCCGCCGAGCGCCTTCACTGCTGGGTGCCCTTGCCACTGTTGCCGGCCTTGCTTTCATAGCCTTGAGCCACCTCGCCGTCGTGGATGTGCCGCCGAGCCGCCCCTCCTATGCTCGACCTAGTTCCGGGCCGCCTTCGCAACCTCGTCTCTGAATCGGAACCACCCTTCGTCCCGGACTTGGAACCGCCGCTCGTCTCCAAGTGGAAGCCGCCTCAATTAGTCCGCCTCATCGGGGGCTCCCACCGAGTCTCTGCCTGCAGGGCCTGCCAAGAACCCTCTGTTGAGTGTCGAGCCGCTGTCCGCATGGTCTGCTCTGAGGTAGTTCTGTTGACATTGGCAATTTGCAAAGACAAGTCAAACAAAGGGGCACCAAGTTTGCACTGATCTAGATATAAGTATTCAGATGATTACTGGATTGTTTGGTGGTTGAATGAAATGCTTAAACATCAGCGTTGAAGGATAACATCAGAGGGAGAGAGTTTTTCCCTTTACAAAACAACATTATTTGTTCATGATTCCCAGTCCAGCTGCCAGCTTGGGCCGGGTGTTCAACAAAAAGAAAGATCCAGATGCGGACACTCGTGTGGGGACGCACCATGTATTTTCTGCTGTGATTGTCCAAGGTTCAAGCCATTAGAGGGGAAATTCAGAAGAAGAAAAATTGCACGGGGACTTGAGCCAAGAGGCACACCGTGTAAGGACAAGAGATGGTCAAATCGCCATTGGTATTAACCCGACTTCTATGCAATCACTATATCCAATGGCATCCAAAAATAAGTCAGGACAGTTGTTCACTGTCCATGAGAGACACAATGAGTCTGCGTGTAGATCATCTGTCATCAAAGTACATCAGGTGATACCCCTCCTTTATTTCATCTATATGCAGTAATCTGTCTGAGAACAGTTACTCTCATTTGTAATATTTTTTGCAGGGCAATTATTTTTATGCCATGGATATGAAGTGCATCAGCATCATTCTGCACTGACATTTGTCTGTGCTGCGCTGATTAGCGGATGTGCACAAACCTACGCCCGTGCCGCTCGATCTACATCAACATCATGGCCGACTTTCTTGTCCGCACCGGTTTATAAATGTCATGACTGACTTGCCCGCCCACACCGGATGATTCAATGGATAGGGCACACAAATCGCCGCCACTACGGTTTATCTTCAACAACCAGCTGGGATGAACCACTGGCTGAATTATTGACGCAAATCATGCGGCCCGTGAAAGCACTTGAGATTTAGGCTCGACGGCCTACGAAAGCCTTGTTTTTTCTGATTTATTATTTCTATTTGAACATTTTTGGGTTCATCTTTGTACTATATTAACATATAGTTCTCACAATTCATGCCATGTAGCCTTAACTATATGACTCATAATTGAGTATATTGGGTAAATAACCCACCCTGATAGCAACTACCAGGATATCTTTGCCTTGAGCAATCAAAATCATGATATTGCATGCCTACGGGTCAATACCCGCGACGGATTATATTATTCAAATCTTGAATAGCCAACATGGCTAGATTTTTATTATGGTTATCAATAACCAGTATTATGATTGAGGTTTTCAAAGTCACTTTAGCGCAATGGCTATTATTTTATCAATGGATATGATTTATTCTACAATGGAAGGAATAGTCCCGAATCGCTGCAGGCTTACGACCCGGCATTTGGGGGCTACATTATTCAAGTTGAGATTACATCAAATATGTAAGTCCCATGTCACTGCCAGCATGCACCATGGCACTTGGGGGCTAATGCAAGGTCATTTCTTACTTGCCTCATTGAAGACCCGACTCATCACATCGTAATGAGCCGGCCCTTGGGGGCTACCAATTGCTCCTATTAAAAATTCAAGGTACACAAGCCTTATTCCGTCATATTGAAGGGTCCACTGCTCAGTTGGTAAAGCACAAGGCTATTAACCTTGTGGACGTGGGTTCAAGCCCCATGATGTGGGTTACACGTTGATGTTCAAGTCTACATGATCATATCTATAAAGTCCCCGCTCCTTATTGCATAATGACCCGACCCTTGGGGGCTACACTGGTTGAAGTTTTTATGAGCATAAGACAATTACAAATCTCAGGTTGCTGCAAGTATGACAACCCGACACTTGGGGGCTACATATGTGGAATATTTAGTTTATGACTAATGATTGAGATGAACAACCTGGATTTCTTCAAACTTGTGACATTCATATTGAAGCAAGTCTTAAGCTGTTACTACGTTCCCTTCTTAAGACTTGGGGGCTATAAGTGATATACATATAAGGGAGGTACACTTTCAAAGCTGATGTTAACAAACAATTATGACCAGGTGCCATCAATATTTATAAACCGACAATTTTGGCAATGATAAACCGGCAAGTTTTACATCTTTAAGCCGGCTGAAAATCAGATGAGTATCTCAAGACTAATATTTTTTGTTAAGCATTGGGAGCTGAATCAAATGAATAATCCTTCATAGTATTTCTCTGTGAGAAACCAATGTCAGCAAACTAAGTATGAAGCTGGCCTATTGACCCGGATTTTCTAGAAGAAGGAAATGATAAGGACTTAAGGATGTTTAGGTGCCGGCTTGCAAGAATATTTAACCCGGAGCACAACCTGTTAAATTTTTTCTTGTGTTTTGTTTACAGGATCAGTTTAACATGGATAAATCCAAATTAAACTAGGGGCTAATGTCAGGGATATACCCCGCGGTATGACCCGGCCGGGACTTGGTGTTTCATTGGTAAGTCGACAGATGATAAGTCAGATGGTAACCCGGCAGATGTTAAGTCAGATCATAAGCCGACAGATGTTAAGTCAGATGGTAACCTGGCAGATGTTAAGTTAGATCATAAGCCGGCAGATGTTAAGTCAGATGGTAACCCGACAGATGATAAGCCAGATGATAAGTCAGATGGTAACCCGGCAGATGTTAAGTCAGATCATAAGACGACAGATGATAAGCCAGATGGTAAGTCAGATGGTAAACTGGCAGACAGTCATAACCCAACAGACAGAGTCGCCTGGGGTTAATAAGCTCGAGACATTAAGAAGCCCATGAAGAGAAGTCAGAATAGTTTAAGTCTTAGTCCGAGATGGACTCTACATGTAACCCGCCCCTTCAACTTATATAAGGGGGGCAGGGCACCCCAAGAGGGACGAATTCCACGAGTTGGACATATTAGGGTTAGACAAACAAGTCTATAGCTCTCGAGATAGAGCACCCTTGTAATCATGTTCATCATCATCAATATCAATGAAGCAGGATGTAGGCTTTTACCTCCGCTATGAGGGGCCGAACCTGGGTAAAACCTTGCATCTCTCGATTCCGACCAACCCCTTCAAGCTACTACATGGATGCGTTGGCCCCACGACTAAGTCCTAACACGAAGGACATCTGCCGTGACAATTCCATGACAGGAACCATTTGAAGGTTTTCCAGATTATGAGTAGGGGGCGCTGATGAGATTGGTACATCATCAATTGGAATGATAATTGAAGACAATGTTGCCATCTTCAATTCCTTCACAGATTCAGGCACAGGTGGGGCCGACGCCTTTCTCTTCTTTGCTTCTTTCTTAGCAACCTTGGTCTTCTTCACTTGTGATGCAGAAGAAAGGGTGATAGGCTTCAAAGATGAAGTCATGGTTGGTGGAGCTGCTGAGGAAATGGTTGGTGCATTTTCATCAAGCATGATTGATGCAGTCACCCTGGCTGGTTCTTTAGGCACAACTTGGTCAGTTGCCCTTTCACTTTCTTCAGGTGCAACTTCTTCAATTGCCCTGACAGACTCTTATGTAGTTCAAGGCGCAGTCTCACTGGCCTATGCCGTTGGAGGTGGAGTTGAGGAACTAGATGGTGGTACCATGCCAAACTTGGCGGCTTCTCACTTGTTGTGGTCTTCAACCACTTTGGTTGAGGCAGTGATGAATCTCTCTTTGACACCACAACAATGATTAGCATGTCTCTCATATTCTCCAGACAGCTGATGAATCTCGGATTGTAATGTCACAAGCTGTTGAGGAGATATGGATAGCATTTTCTTCCTCAATTCCTTCTCCTTCTGAATTTGCTGTTTCTTCACTAGCATTGCTTGAGCAATCTTGCATTTCTCATTTGATATGAATGAGGAAATCATGTGGCCTAGACCAGGTGGCAAGTTGAGGTCATCAAGAGGCGTTTCTGGGTTGGTGCACTAGATATCAATGAAATCAAGCAATTTCTTCGGGTCCAACAACATTGGAACATGGGAGTTCTTAGCAATGGCAGCTTGTTCTTGTTTCCTTCTGAGGACCTCAGCAAGTTCATCCTCATCAGCTAGCCCATGTTCATCAACCTAAGGCACTACAACCTTGCTTTTGGGACTTGGCCTAGTTCCACGGCCTGCAGTGACTTATTGCTTCAGCCTGGGCATTGAGGAAGTTGGCTTCCCACTAGTTGAGGCACTTGATGCAGCAATTGAGGCTATTGGGAAGGCGTCGGTGCACTGGCAAGATGCGAGCACGACCAGTGTTGAAGCTCTTGTTGTAGCCATTGAGGAACTTGATGAAGGAGGAGGCATTGAAGATTTTGAAATCTTAGGTGTTGATGATTTTGAAGCAGCTGGATGGGCCTCTGAGGGCATTGGTACAGAGGGCTTTGGCTTAGAAGCATGCTTCTTATTCATAGCTTTCTTGGGAGCGCTTGCACTAGCACTGCCACTTGCACCAGCTTCATCTGAAGCTTTTGCAACCCTATTCAATTCTTCAACGGCTTTCTTGGCTTGTTTTGCCAACTTGGCCTGATGCCTTTCCCATTCCTTGGGGAACTCTTCACCCCTTTTGATACTTGAGGGATCAAATTTTTGTCCAGGAACAAGCGGTGGTCTATTGCATGAAGGCGTCATAGCAAAGTCCTTCATGTATTTGGAGGTGACGTATCTGTAATCTCTCCATTCATACATCCAGTACTGTTTTGACCTTTTGCAGATGCGTTTTGCGCTGCTCTTTAGTTTCCTTGCCATGAGTTGCTTCATCTGGCGTACAGTATCCTGAGAAAATAACCTTAGGAATCTCAAAAGCAGTGTGTTCCTCTTTCTGCTTGCCACCTTTATGTGGCCTCTTTCCTTCAACCATATTTTTTAACTAAGGTTTTTGCATTTGTGAGGACTCTGATGAAGTTTGAAGGTTTTCCTCAAGTTGTGCTGCAAATGAATTAATTTGATGAGAACCTAGAGATTCGTCGGCAAACATTTTACCTGTGAACAGAGTATAGTTGCGAGGATATAGGGAAGAGTCACATGCGTTCTCAGAGATTTTCAAAATAAAACAGTTGAGAATTGACCTTTATCGTCTTGAAGAATTTCATCATGTGTTCTTGACTAAGGTTCTAGAGTTGTACAGATTGAAGCAATTTGCACAACTGAGGAATTTACATGTTAAGCATAACATTGATGAAACACACAAGACTGACCAAAGGAAGTGCCGAAGAATTGAAAGAGTGATAAAAACAATACTTGAAGATTTTTGAGTAGAGTGAAGATCAAAGTGGCGCAGTAAATAATCATTTAATTACCCCGGAGATGAACTCTATGAACTGGACAACGAGGCAATGGAAATCGTTAGCTCAGATCTTCTGTGCCCTAACTTGGCGACGAAAGACGTCTACCGCGGTGGCGGAGGTGAAGAAATCTGCATCCGGCATGAGTACATCGATGAAGAAGTTGAGGCAGTGAATCTCTTCTTCTCCGGCGGTGATGAGGTCCAGTGGCGGCGCTAGGGTTTGAGGATTGAGAGCGAAAGGAGCAAGGGGACAAAGTGAACTAACATTGACAGTGTCAAGGCTATTTATAGCCAAAGTGAAAACTGAAGGGTCCGAAGATTTTGGACGGATAAGCCCCTGACCATACGCATCTCGGTGACACGCATCTCACATGCATTTTCATCCTTATCTGTCTACACTACAAAAAAAGACACATCCATGACATTTTGGGTCGAACAAATTTTTTCCTGTCATGCTTATGAAACTTCTATGACGATAATTGTGACAAAAGCACGTATCATCATAGATGTGGTGGTCTCCTACTTCTATGACAAAAATCATGACAGAAAATGGGCTTACGTCCTGGGTGGGCCGGGGACGCACCTGCATGACATTCTTTGGGCCGTCCATAATGGAAAAAATCATGGTAGAAGTGAGGGCGAGGAAAATTTCAGGGATTTCCCGGTTATCGTGGGTGGCTGGGGCGGAGAGATGCACAAGAGGTTTGCACGTTTCTCTCGTACACGTACGCACGTGTGTGCGAGGCATTGGGCTCTAACTGAACCCGAGGGAGGCGTTCGCTTACTGAACCCGAGCGATTGCACTAGCTACATTACTAAACCCAAGCGGTCGATCCCTTGGCTGTTAACTAAACCCGAGTGATTCCTTCGCTACTGCTCCTAACTGAAGTCGATCAAACCTGCTGCCTCTTGATGAACAATGACCGTTGTTGGAGGTTGGATGAATAGTTCCCGGTTGGGGTTGGATGAACAGGACCCTGTGGTAGTAGTAGGCCATTGCCGCTGGATGAACAGGACCTCGATCGAGGAGGCTGCCACACCCAAGCCGGTTGGGGGTGGATGAACATGACCCCGTGGAGGCTTCATGAACAGTAGCCGGTGGAGGTTGGATGAATAGTAGCTGGTGGAGGCTGGAGGAAGTCGACGGTGGATGAAAGTAGCCCGTGGAGTCCCGTTTTGCGGTACGCCACACCCCTCCCGGTGAACAGGACCCCGTTTCGACCGTAGGCGCTCCAACACAAGTCCGTGTCCTCCGTTTTGCTGTATGCCACACCCCTCCTGATCAACAGGACACCGTTTCGACCGTAGGCGCTCCAACACAAGTCCGTTTCCTCCGTTTTGCGGTATGCCACACCCCTCCAGATCAACAGTAACCCGTTTCGACCATAGGCACTAGAATAGAAGGCAGTTTCCTTTGTTTTGCACTACACCACACCCCTCCCGATGAGCAGGACCCTGTTTCGGCTGTTTCGTTGCTCCCGATGAACACGACGTATTCTGTTGACTCTCGATGAACACGACACGGTTTATCCATTCCGACCCAGCCAGTTGGCTTCCGATGAACATGACACTATTGCTGCCGTCCGTTTCCTCTCCATGTCCATGTGCCCTGGCCGTACGTATGCACGAGTAGCTAGGTGTTCGAGACCCTGCCCGTATGTATGGACGTGACCGTATTTTTTGGCATACGGCTGTACGTATGTGTACAAGGTTTAGAAGGGACTGCATGAACTGCTATGTTGGTGGCTCTACTACTACATGTGCGCTGCTTGCTCGGCCAAGGTTCATTGTTGCAGAGACTGATTGACCAGTATGTACATACACATTCGCGACCAGACAGAAAATGCTATGTATGCTTCGACCGGGTGGGTCCCAGCTATCAGGGAGGATAAGGACACACTTCCTTGCGTGTGAAGATATAGCTGGTGGTTCCCAGCTGTCAGGGGGAAGAATCATTTTTTTGCTTGTAATATGGACGCAATTCCTTATGTGCGAAGATGTAGCTGGTGGGTCCATCTGTCAGCCTCACCACGTAGAGTCCTCTTCCGATGGTTGTCGTTCTTTGACCATGTTGACCATGCCGCGTGGACAACACCCAGGCGGTGGACGATAGGGAGGCGCGAGATGGGACCAATGCGGAGCCAGGGAAGACGAGGCAGGTGGATGCCCACATGGAGGGGAGTATGAGGGTTCACTGGTTCGGCTAAGGTGTGAGGCTGCCATCGTCGGAGAATAATAGGAGGTGTTTGTGAGTAGAGGAATGGCCTGGACGGCAATGCGAGTAGGGTGGGCTGGTGAGTCTTGCACGGCAGCACAGCCGACCACGGGAGGCGGTAGCAGGCGGTACTGTCGACGGTGGTTTGGGCGGCTGAAGCAAGAGTATCCGAGATTGAAGAAGAAGCACGCATCCATTGGATGGACATCCAACGGCCACTGCTGCTAGAACCGTGTGTTGACTATAAGTTGACAAAGCCTTGCGTACGCGCCAACTTAGTAGGCCCACAAGTGTGTGGCAGAGAACATATAGCCCATTTGTGATTTGTAAGAATGTACAACCCATTTTTGAATTATAATGGAATTTACTACAACCCATTTACAGTTTGTTAAAATTACAGCCCATTTTCTACCTAGGACAACGATTAATAATTTCAACCAACCGCTTAAAACAGAATTCAATAAATTTCCCATATTTTGATGGGATCCGAAATATTTTTATCCCGAAATTTCTAGTCAGATTAAATATAATTTCAAAATAAATTTGTATTACGTAAAAATCCAACAAAATATTGCACGCGCAATAAGTAATGAAATTAGAGTTTTCAAAATCCAATAATATTTTTTAACTAATTACGTGTTTGGTGCATTTTTTAATAGTTACATACCAGTTTTTATAGTTACATCCCATTTATTATTTCTTGAAGCATATTTTCTTGTTAGGTCTAATGCATCAGGAAAGATTTGCAGCCCAGCGGGGCGGAGAATAACAAGTTGACCTAGGCTGGGTATTCCTAAAAAAAAGTATAGCTGGGCTAGCCATTTTCAGCTTGAAAAAATTAATATCTGGGCTGGATATTTGGTTGACATAAAATAATAGCCTGGGCTAGACGGGCCACAACCCGCTCAATTGATACCCTGCTCCTCTGAACAATGACAAAAACATCGCTCAAGAAAAACTCCGCTCACACCTCAAAAACACAAATACTGCTCGAGCTACTTGGTCCCAGCTGTCGGCCGCTCCTTGTGCAATTCTCTCGTTTATTGACTATATAGGTTGAAAATGGTGTGGGACCGTGATGTCAGGAAACCAGGAGGAAGCAAAAAAATTATAGTTGTATATAATAAGGAGGCACTTGCGTATGTGCGGCTATGGCCCTGGTGGGTCCCCACTGTCATCCTCTCCAATTAAAGTCATCTCCTGATTCCTCATGTTCGTTGACCATGTTGACAATGCGAGACGGCATCGCAACGGCGAGGGCAACAACTGAAAGGATGGCGGAGAGGGCCTTGCGGGCCCTACGAATGGTCTGATATAGCACCCACTGCTCATTTAGGAAGCCAGGATCATAGGGCCACATGTCCGCGACGACATTGTCGTTTGCTTGTTCGTCAGCGATTCGTCCTTCCACGAGCCGGTACTCGTTGAGGAGACGGAGGTTGCAACACAGGTCCTCCCGCGCTGGTAGCTCTTCCACCATTAGGGTGTCGAAGTGCGGCCACACCTGCTCTATGGTGAACACGACATGAACCGGCTTGGGCAGTGGCGCCGGGTCCTGGTCGGAAGCCACGTCCATTGTGTGATTATCGCCGCGCAGCTCGGCGAGCTCGCT
Organism: Triticum urartu; assembly: GCF_056163025.1. Classification (NCBI taxonomy): domain Eukaryota; kingdom Viridiplantae; phylum Streptophyta; class Magnoliopsida; order Poales; family Poaceae; genus Triticum; species Triticum urartu. The sequence continues at coordinate 568,865,522 of NC_141874.1, forward strand.
GGCGAGCCAACATGTCCGGCTGCTAGACCAGACCGCTGCCAAGCACGAGTCTGATCGTCCTGGCCCACCCGGACTGCCTCCCTCGCCCGCGCGTGCTTTCTGCCCGAGATTGTCAGCGCCACCCGCGCCGCTTCCTGATGCAGGCGATTACTCTGCGTTCAGTTGACACAAGTGCCGTCTTGTCCGTCAGTCTGCCGCCCACATTGATGATATGCGGTTGCCGAGGCGGCTACTCTGGTGCCACCCGTCCATCCCTCTGCCGCCCACCATTGCTATATAAAATGCTGCGCCGGCCATAGCCACAGTCATCCGCCTCTGCCCCCTTTCTCTTCTCCACACCAGTCCCACAATGGCTTTCTTGTGCTCCAGCGCTCTTCGGGGTGGGCGGACGACGGACCAGAAGGAGATGGCAGCCATTGCTGCCGACTGGCTGGCCGACAGGTAGCTGGAGGATGACAATGTCCCAATGGAGAATGTGGCAGTCGACGATCTGGCGCCAACCCCCTCCTCCGTGCCATCCTCGTCGGTGCATTGCACCATGACCATCGGCGAGGCTCGTGTCCAATACATGGACATGGTGAGGCAGAAGCATGAGGAGTAGTTCTGGGAGGCACAGGTCGACGCCGCCTACAACCACCATGTCCTCCAGGAGCACCTACAAGCGGAGGAGCAGATCGCCGCAGAGCGGGTAGAGCAGGAGGCGCTGCTCCAGTCGTACCGCTCCGCCCACGAGAGCCGCCTCACGTGCTGGAGGTACCACATGCAGGTGGCAGAGGTTGCGACCGCCTACGAAGAGGGCGATGAAGCAGGCGAGGCGCTATTTGGAGAGACCGACGACGAGGCAGAGGACAATGCCGGCTCCGCCGAAGCCCTGCCTGTCGGCACCGAGGCGGAGGACTTCGCCAGCTTCGGTGAGGCCATGCTCCGTCGAGGCGCCACCCCGCCAACAACGAGTGAGAGGACATCGCCAGCTCCATCGAGGTGCCACCCCGCCAACAACGAGTGAGAGGACATCGCCAGCTCCGTCGAGGCCTCGCCCCGTCGGCACCGAGGCGGAGGACTTTGCCGGCTTCGATGAGGCCCTACTTCGCCGAGGCCCCGCCTTGCTAACAACGAGGCAGAGGACATCGCCGGCTCCGCCAATGCCCCGCCCTTCCGGCAACGAGGGGGAGAATTTCCCCCACTCCACAGAGGCACCGCCCCACCGGCAATGAGATAGAGGACATCTCCGGTTCCATCGAGGCCCCGCCCCGCTGCTAATGAGGCCGCGCCACACAAATAATGAGGAAGAGTAAAACACGGTAGGTCGCCGCCGCTCGGGTCCAAGTAAGGCCACCGCTGCTACCCTCCTGTTGAAGCCAAGCTTGGCGGGTTGACAGTGACGACCGATTAGCTTCTTGGTGGCGACGTGGAGTCGGAGAGCTGTGCTGGAGAATAAGCTTATGTTCGGCTCAGCCGGACATGGGAAATGGGCGCCGGAGATCATATATTAGGTTAATTAATTATATCTCCAGCGCACCCTTTTTAGTTGAAGAATGTATGAAATGTGATGAAATCCGGCATGTTTATATGAAATCCGCCGTGTATGAACGAATTTAGTTATATTAGTTCGAATTCTTGTATCACTAGCATTGGATGAACATGCAAAACAATATGTACTAGCATTATTCCCAGGACGCATGATGATCACCTCGTTTGCAGTAGTTTCACATGTACCAAAAGTTTGATAAGCTTTTTAGCATGCCTGCACTTTGCAATCAAACTCACGGGCCTGGCAATTCATAGAGAACATTCAAAATAATCGATGATTATGCATCTCAGTGATTCACATGTAATAGCCAATATTTACTACACAACTAAAGAATAAAGAAAAAATGACAGCAAAGGGCGTCCCATTCGGAAATATCATACGCATGTCTTCTTGGTAACATCAATGAGCAAAATTTGACAAGGTTGTCCCATTCCAAAATATCAAATGCACGTCTTTTTGCATACATCAATGAGCAAACTTTGACAAGGTTTTCCCATTCCAAAATATCAAATGCCTACGATTGTGGAATGGTCGGGTTTGCCATCAGTTCGGACATTAACATGGCACCTCGTGCTAAATAGACCAGCTGTTATTTTTGTGCAGTTCCACCAAAATCAACCAAATTCGCGTGTAGCTTGTATGATTTCGCCTTTATATGTTGCAACGACTTGAACATATCGGCATCTCCTTTCTTGTAGCTAATTTTGTGGCTGGAGGTGGAAATTAATGATTTGAGAACATTCGATGTATTGTGCATGATGAAGTATAATGGGCATGAACCATCAGAACATTTTGTGCAGTTCCCATTGAAATCAAGCTGAGCACCCATGTTTGCATAAATACAAAAAAATTGATTAGTAAAGCAAACTGTATTATGAATTTACAGTTTAAACAGGCACCTACATGGTCCATGTAGAGCACGCATTTAAACAAATGGAACTCACCAGAAAGAATCCTAAAACAACATTGTACTTACCCATCACAGCAAAAAAGATGGAAATATGTGAGTCCTTCTGAGCTGAAGTTAGTTTGGTCTTGTGGGGAGTAATGTAACCATCCTTCAACTGCTCCTTCTGATGAGAAGATAGACTAGGCTTCTTCATCCTGGCATAATCGGAACTAGGCACTTCACGTACTCCATATTCTTCTTCAGAGGAGGATGATCCCGTTGTGCAAAGACAAGAAAACAACTAAATGCTTGCATCCCTGTTTGCTCGAAAAAGGAAAGGAAATATTTTAAACAACCATTACATTATCAATGAGAGTAACTGATGAAATATATAGTCACAAAGAGATGCATCCTCATTATCCTCATAGGAAATGATATGATACCAAACACAACAGCTCAACTTGAACTATATTATTACTTAATTTTATCAGTGGCTATAAGGGTGGAAAACCGGTGCATCAATTTATTAGCAGCCTTAGATTAACATGCGGAACAATACCACTTCCTCATGACAGTAGCTAAACAGTAGCACAAAACTAATAGAGATGACAAAGCTCAATCATATGGATGAAATCCGTGGGCCGGTACCAACCTTTGTCATGAGGCTTATTGTGTAGAGAATGCATATGAAGCACTTCTCCAGAACCATCCGTTATTATCTACCGTGGTTGCCATGTTTACTATAAACTCCTCGATTAGCTTAATGTTTCCAACATCTTCTTGCGCAGTTCCACTAAAATATATGTTATCTTGAAACAAGATCCCTGTTCGCACAAGTAGACATAATTACATATTACATTAAGAGTGGCATCAAATCACCATGGCAAAACAATTGCTCGTTCCAGCCATAACAATAAATTAAGATGCAAAACTATATCATTACTTATGTCATCACAGTTCCAGTGCTTCATTACAACACTAGGAGTTGATTTTTGTTCTTCTTCCGCTTGTTCTTCCCCTTCGTCACTTGGTTCAATAACAGACAAGCTTCACCTTCAATGTAAGATTTGGCATGTCAATTAGGGAGCATAAGTATAGCACTAAACAATAATATTATTTTTATGATGACAATAGCAAAATACAGGCCAACAATTGTGAAATATCATTATCTTACCTCAATGGGTTATTATGGTGCACATACAGATTGGAAGTCTGGTCCCCTTTTGTGCGGTTCACTAAAATCAAGCAACATTACCGTATAAGTAGCACAACATATGAAAGCACACTGCACAATCATGTGGAAGAAGGCCATTACTGACCACTCATGACGCGGAATTCAAACAACTCACAAGAAGAAGATCTGAAACAAATTTGCCAACACAAATAGGAAGTCAGATCTCCTCTTGTGCAGTTCCACTAAGATCAAGCAATCAAGCAACGTTGTCAGTGTGACATTTTGGTTGAATTGCACAAAACACTCTCAAAGCAAAAAGTCTTTTGTGTAGTGCAACAAAAGGTCGCAATAGCAATGATGTGAAGTAGATAACCCTGTTTACATAGAGGTGCAAAGGAAACAATTACTGGTCAATAACGGTGGATGACACAGAAGCCCACAAAAGAAGCATCTTACTGGGAAAGAAAGCAAGACAGTAGCATTTCTCAAACAATGGCATTGATTCATATTAACGGATAGATTATATTAACAATAAAATTCGTTAAGCATGTAATTTGCTTTTAACCGTGGCATTGCTTCAATTTTCCAGAGGCATTATTAGATTAACAATAGCTAAAGAGTTGTACGGGACAGTGGACGCACCAGCACCACGTGCATCTACCGATGTATAAAGGGGTGATGCATAGTCTGTTGCAACAATGAACAAACAACCAAGGAGCATATTTGTGTTGGTCCCAGTTTTGTTATCTTTAGACATCTTTCCCTTTGTGAGGGTAGAAAATCTAGTCCTGCTCAAACTCTACAGCCTTGTCCCCCACCCACATAAAGATCAAGTCGTTACAGATGTGCATACTGCGTTTGTCATTGTTTTCCCTTTTCGACCAATGTAGGTGTTGGATAGCCAGTCTATACTACTTTCCCCCTTCCTTTCCTCTTTGAACCATGTCCTAGATTCATGCTATACAACTTTCCCCACTACTTTCCTGTTTGATCCAACACCTAGATTCGAGTGCATAAGCGGAAAAAATCCACATGCAGCTAGAGCAATGCATGTGGATTAAGTAAATTATACCTTAAGGTTCTCGGGGTGTGGCTCAGTGGGCGGCCGGAGGCCGATCTGACCACACTATGTACGACAACGAGGAAGAAGGGGTCGTAGGCCCTCCCACGCCGCCGCTGGGTGAAAGAGAACAACTGCGCCGGTAGTGGATTCCCTCCCTCGCTGACGGCGACAACGTTAAGCATCCTTCCCTTCCCCAACAGATGGGATCCTGCCGGCTCTTTGACCAGCAGTGAGGGGAGAGAGAGGCCAACACGGTCTTGTTTAGATCTGGAGAGGGTGAGAGAGTGTGAAGAGAGCAACTGCAAGCGTTGAGGCTCCAACGTGTATATATAGTGGAGAGAGAGTGTGAAGAGAGCAAACCCTAGAAAACAAGCGCCGAGGCTGCATCATATATAGTTGGAGTGGTTTTCTTTTTCTCTCCATTAAAATCATTTTAAATTGTGCATGAAACAAAACTCTTTATTTAACGTAGTGAAGAAAAATACTAGGGCAATGCTAATATGTGAAGAAAATTTAACGCTCGAAGGAGTCAACTCGCAATTAACGCTGCATGCCTCCCGGTCACGCTTACTATCGTTCACGTGTGTTACACGCCTCCGAAGTGAACAACAACCGAACCATACATGGCCAAAATATCAGAAAGGTGGGCTGCACCATCCTCCAATTTTAAATATTTTCAAGAAATTCAATTTTAATTACTTTGTATGTACACTTTTCTCTCTTCCAATAATGAGCGGGCACTTGTATTCAACCTAAGTCAGTGTGCCACCGTATCTCATACTACTACCTCCATCTAGTTTTTTATGCCATGTCATATATTTTTTTGTCAAAGTTTGATCAAAACTTTTAACTACTCCCTCCTTTCTGGTTTACAGGTCTTAAATTTGAAATCTCATCAACCAAGGAAGATGATGAGTGGAGAAATGACCCCATCTCGTAGTTTACAAAATTACTCAAACTTTAATCTACATTAATTACAGTATATTCATGGATGACTACTAAATGAGTAGGAATGGTTACATGCACTGGTTGGTTTCTTTTAATCCTTGCATGCATCAATTTAATGCACCTTGGAATGTGAGCATGTGGTGGAAAGGAGTGAAAATAAGACTGTACAATATGGTAAAACGAAGAAAATGAGATTAGTCAGGAAGTAGTAAACTACTAATACATGCTATTTTTTATTATTGGCTTCTTTTTGTGTGTTCTAAATGCTATAGTGCAAGGCAAGGACTGTGTCTCCGATGGACGTGCGTGTACCTCTTCTCTTCTTGTATGTACTCCACTTATCTCACTTCCCGTGGCTTCCTACTCCCACGATATTCCAATTCTTTGAACCTGTGTGTGTGCGTGTGTGTTTTTTAACAGTGTGTGTCTGTTAGTACTACGTACTAACTACTGATACGTCTCCAACGTATCTATAATTTATGAAGTATTGATGCCATGTTTACAACAATTTTATATGGTTTTGGTATGATTTGCATGGAACTAACCCGGACTGACGCTGTTTTCAGCAGAACTACTGTGATGTTGTTTTTTGTGCAGAAATGGAAGTTCTCCAAATGAGTTGAAACTTTTTGACAATTTTTTTGGAACAAAAGAGACCCCCGAAGATTCGTGGGAGGGCCAGAAGAGGCACGAGGAGGGCACAACCCACCAGGGCGCGCCTGGTGGGCCCGGCTTGCCCCGGTGGGTTGTGCTCACCTCGAGGCCCATCTTCGTGTGAAATCGACGCCAAAAATCCTATAAATAGAGAAACTGTCAAATCCCTAGTTCTGGTCTTCCTAGTGCTTGCATTAAAGTGATGCATCATGTTTAAATTTCTTAGAAACTTGAAATGGGGATGACAGAAACCCCATCACCACTTAATCCAACTAGGGTTACTGAAATACTTAATGAACCTGAAATACCCTTCTAAAATGTTCATCATCTTTGCGTTGGTCCTAAACCTCTGACAAAAATGGTGCACAATTTTCTAGGACATCCTAAGGTCACTGGATTTAAATCATACTCTATTTGCATTTGGGCATTTAAATGCTATATAATATTTTAAATGTCCAAATAATTCTGAACTTAAGTAAGGGCTGTTGGAAATATTCCAAACAGAGCCCACAATTATTTTCAGGGTTTTTGATAATGCCTTTGCATTTAAATTAAGTCAAAACAATTGCAGAAAAATAGAAAACAGAAACTAAATTAGAAGAGAGAGAGAGAGAAGTTACCTGGCCACTTACCTGGCCCAGCCCACCGGGCCTAGCACTATGCGGCCCAGCCCACCAGGCCTTCTGCCAGTCGTCTCCCACCTCCTGCCAGTGGGCAGGAGGGCGCGTGCTCGCCGCGCGCCAGCACACGCACGGCCACCTCCTGCTTGCCGACGAGCCCCTAGACGCGTGGGCGACTTCCACGTGGCGTCCCGATCCCGCTGACCGCCTCGCTCACTCTCCCTCTTCTCTGGCTCTCTCACTCACGCACACCCGAGCATGACCGTCAACGCCGCTCACTGCCACCACGCTCTCTGGCCATCCCTCAACCAACCGCCAATCCCATAGGCTCTGACTCATTGCCTGCTACCTCTCCGTCGAGCGACGCGTCGCCGGACGCCCTGTCGCCTCGCCATCGACCCGTCTGCCCCGAGCACGGCCGCCGGATCGCCATCGCCATTACATCATCGTCCGTGCCTCCCCGAGCTCAACAACCGCACCAGAAGACTCGTAGTGAGCACCTCGTCGTTTCCCCTCTCCTATTTCTCTCGATCGCATACCATAAACACACTACCACTGGACCCGAGAGCTCACCACCGCCGTGGTTCCTCACCGTCGTAGCCAGGGCCACCGCAGCTCAGGCCCGAGCACGTCATCGCGTTCGGTGAACCACCAGGAGCTTGTAGAACCCACCGGCTACTTCCCTAGTGCACCATAGCATCGACTCCGTTCGCACCCGAACGCCGGCCACCGCGGATGTGCTCGCCGTCGTCTTATCCGGCGACCCCGTGACCTTCCGAGTGCTCAGCTAGAAGGGGCCGTGTGCAGGCTATCTTCTGGTAGCCTTCACGCGTCCTGCCGCCGCCTATAGCGCGGCCCAGCGAGCTCCTGCCGTAGCTTTGGTCGCCGCCGGCCATGGCACCGACGTGGTGTGAGCCACCGCAGCTCACATCTATACACGTCACCATGCTCAGCACCTCCGCAGGAAGCCAACACCACCGCCATCTGCTTTCCCAGCGCACCGCGGCCTCGCGCCCGCTCGAGCCAGAGCTCCGGCCGCCGCCTCCGTGGTCACTACCATCTCTATAGGCTACCCCGGCTCCTGGCGTTTGCCCCATAAGATGCGCAATACCGCTAGCTCGCTGTAGCCGCAAACCACGCGCGAAACGGTGCTCTATAGCACCGTTCCGAGCAACTCCGGCACGCCACCACCGTGCGTTTGGTCGCCGGCGTTATTGCTGATGTGGCGCTGGTTTAGTTAGCACTAATGACCCTGCTAAACACCCTAGAGCCACTGCCATGTGGGCCCCGCTGCCTAATTAACCCTGGTTTAGCTCCTGATTGGATTAAACTAACCACACGGGCCCCATGGGTCAGTTTGACATGGCCACATCACACGTTGACCGACCCCACACGTCAGTGCTGACTTGCTGATGTGGCTGTTGACCCGACCCCACCTATTAGCGACACTAACCAGCATTGGTTCACTGACTAGTGGACCCCCATTGGTCAGGTTTGACCGAGACCAACCCTATTGACTTGCTGATGTCATGCTGAGGCTTTGCTGCCGCAGTTAATCTTTTATGGAATTAGTTTATTTTCAAAATAACCAGAAATTCCAAAAAAAGACCTAAACTTCAAAAAATCATAGAAATTAATCTGTAACTCCAAATGCAAAGATTTATATATGAAAAATGATCAGAAAAATCCAATCTATCTATCTGTACTAGTTTCATGTATGTTAAAGAAACTTAACACTGTTGTTTATATCAAAACATGATAACGCACTATTTAAATTCATAAGATGAGTTTGGGGTTGAACCTTTGGATCAAAATGGCTCAAACCCATCTGGTTGTAGTTGCATTAGCCCAACACACTCATATTTCCATGTCATGATCATGCATCATATTGTGCATTACATTGATTGTGTTTCCTCTCTATTGCCGGTATTTGTTCCCCCTCATTAGACGTTGATCCGGCGATGAGTTTGATGACACCGATGAAGAGCTATACTATCTTCAGAAGTGCCAGGCAAGCAAAACCCCATTGTTCATTCTGATACAATCCCACTCTCTCGTTTTTGCTCTCTTTTACTGCATTAGGATAACAACGCTTCAACTGTTACGTGCTGCGGTAGTTGAACCCCTTTCCTCTGCATGACCTATCATTGCCACAGTAAATAGATGAAACCCACTAGCATGAGTAGGAGTTGTTTGAGCCCTGATGTGCCTACTCGTTCATGCTTGTTTGTCAGGCCTGCTACTTCTTAGAGTTGAGTCAGGTCTGATTCATCGGGGATGAATCGGAAAGTGGTGAACATGTCCTACGGTGTATGAGCTAACTGTGTGAACACGATTTGGTAAAGGTAGCGGTGAGAGGCCATGTAGGAGTACATGGTGGGTTGTCTCACTGAAACCGTCCTCAGGAACTGAGTTCTGTGTTTGTCATCCATGAACAGCTACTACCACATGTTGGGCGCTGAAATATGACCCCGCTCGACTTATTAACCGCCCTTGTCCTCAGTCCAGGAGTTGCAAGTAGTTTCTGGTGTTTGTAGGATATGTGTTGGAGGCTGTGCACAGCGCTGACCCTAGGGGTGGGCTATGATGCGGTAGATACACCACGGCCCGGTGTACCGAGTCGCCCGTTTGGTGTCTCGGGAACCCTGCACACATCGTTTGGGGCTGTGAGTGAAACCCCGGACGGATCTCCTCGCGGATGGAACCTGAATAGGTGATAAACCTATACTAGAGACTTGTGTGGTTAGTCAGGTCGTGGTCTACACCCACGTCGGCTTTCGCTTGAAGTCTGCCGAGCACATGTCGTGTGCAGACGCTAAGTGGTGGAAACATGTGTGAAGAAGTACACCCTTGCAGGGTTATAAATGATCTATTCGAATAGCTATGTCTGCGGTAAAGGACTTCTGGGTTGCCTGTATAGTTCATAGATAACTTGAAGTGGATACTCTAAAACTCGCAAGATATGCGTGAGTGCTATGGATGGCCTTCTCGTAGGGAGACGGGAGCGGATCCATAGTGGTGTATTGTTATGGTGAATATGTGGACTCGTGTGCGCCACCTCAAAAGAGTTACTTGCAGATGTAGTTCAGGATAGCCACTGAGTCAAAACTGGCTTGCTGCAGTTAAACCCCACCATCCCTTTGTTGATACTGATGCATATGTAGTTAGTTCTGATGTAAGTCTTGCTAGGTACATTTGTACTCACGTTTGCTTAATTTATGGTTTGCAGAGAGACTTCAATCTCGCTAGTAGTTCCACGTGGACTTCGACATTTAGCTTGTTACCTCAGCTACGATCTTGTGCCCTCGGCAGGATCTTGTAGATAGTCAGGCTTCTCAGCCTTTTTCATTTGTAGTTGTTTGTACTCATACAAGTTAAGCTTCCGCATGTGCTTGCTGCTTGTATGCTCTGTATGTGGGGTCATGAGACCATGTTTGTAATACTTGGCTCCTCGGAGCCTAATGAATAAATACTTTGAGTTGTAGAGTTTTGTTGTGATGCCATGTTGTATTTGCACATATCGAGCATATTGTGTGTATGATTTGAATTGCTTGGTATGTGTGGGATCCGACAACCTAGTTGTCTATCCTTGGTAGCCTCTCTTATGGGGAAATGTAGTCTAGTGCTTCCACTGAGCCATGGTAGTCTGCTACATCCCGATTTACCGGAGTCCTGCTAGCCCAGTTACTACTGCTCTAGAACACTTAGACTGGCCGGCATGTGATCCACTTCGTTCCTGTGTCTGTCCCTTCGGGGAAATGTCAAGCGGTGACTTCCGGAGTCCTGCTAGCCTGCTACAGCCCAGTTTCCCGAAGTCCTGTTAGCCCAGTTGCTGCATCCCGGATTCACACGCTGATGACCGACACGTTCGATGATGGTTCATGTATGCCTGTTCCCGTAAGTTAGCGCCACTTTGGGTTCACGACTAGTCATGTCGGCCCGGGTTCTCTATCATATGGGTACTAGCGAAACTATCATATACGTGAGCCAAAAGACGTAAACGGTCCCGGGCCAGGTAATGTGGCACCCGTGGGAATACTGTGCGTGAGGCCGCAAAGTGATATGATGTGTTACATGCTAGATCGGTGTGACTTAGGATCAGGGTCCTGACAGCTTTGGTATCCGAGCCTGACTGCCTATAGGATTACCAAGCCAAACTGGTCGAAGGTGAGTCTAGAAATTCTTTAGTTATATAAGGGAATTGATTGGGGAAGGGAACATAAGGCTCTTTTTTACTCCTTTACCTTATGCCCTTCTGATTTGAGTCAACCTCTTCTTCTCTATGGGGATTAAGAACTAGGCTTCCTCTTCTTTCTATCAGGATCACGTGTTACTAAGCCGTAGACCTATAGGATTGATGGATTCAAGCCCCAGTTCAGTTTCTACTACTTCTGTGTGTTCATAGTTGATCTTGGAACCTTGATATTGTGATGTTGAGTGGCTATGCCACCATTTTGCAGGATGTCTCAAATCTTTTCGAGCATTTACAACAGTTATGCTGTCCGAGTCATCCCAGGTTTCTAAATAATCTGATGCATTTGCAACTCCCTTCTTTCCGTTCCCGACGTTCTTTTGGGCCAGATTAACCACACTAACCAGTGTGTTGAGGTACTTCATTACCTCGGTATAGATGTTGGAACTATTACTATGACCCTAGGCGTCTTAGAGGATCACCGGGTAATCTAGCCATGTTTTGTGTTTCCAGTGTGATGAATCTCGTCACCATTCTCGAAAGCATCTCGTGATGTTATTAGCTAGTAGGTATTCCATCTCTGGGTTCCTGAACCCAAGATTCGCTCTACTTACTTTCTGTTGATAGTGTTGCTCGTTCCTTTAGGATATTAGCAACCTTTGCGATAGACCTCGATGTCCGTGGTATTTCTTTCTTCAACATACCATGAACTACTTATGACAGAAGTTCCTCGTTGAACCGAAAGATCACAACCAGAGTGCTCTTGACGAGTTCTCGATTCTATGTTGTGACTCTGCTAGTTCTACCTTTCTGCATGGGTTATCCAGAAGAAATATGTTGAACTCGTTTGACATGCTAATCTATGCACCCACAACTCAGAAAATCGCATGTTCCTTTGAGTTGTCCCTCTTTAGTTGTTTTCCAACCTTTTTCTATCAATTGGTAGTCAAGAGTATGTGTGCATTTGTGTTATCGATGCCTATTATTCTTGTGGTCCGTCAAGCCATTCTATTCTGGAATGACTAGGAGGAACACACTCCAGTACCTTGTCCACTTCGAGGATTGGGTCAAAGCAGTTGTAATCCACAGATCAAAATGCCAATCTAGCTTTTGTTTTATTCTACCTCGGAGTATCACCCTCTTTCATAACAAGGGTATCATGAGAATTGCACATCCTCTTATGAATTATTGATGCAGTGATACTTCTTGCCATCACCATTCATTTCTCGGTCTCCGTGTTATTGTAACCGAAATGCCGACAAATGAACTATATGATGTGTGAAATCAATGCTCCTAGCAATCCCGTTGCTGGGTAGTTAAATGGGTAATACTCTCATTCTTAGCGTGCTGGGCACCGAGTCATCTTCCTAAGATTGATCGTGCTACCTAGTCCATCTTCCTGGTACACTCTTCGATCAATGAGTTTGGATTATGTGAAGTTCCTTGCTCTTCCTGGTACACTGATGCAGATGTAGTTAGTTCTGATGTAAGTCTTGCTGGGTACATTTGTACTCACATTTGCTTAATTTATGTTTTATAGAGAGACTTCAGTCTCGCTAGTAGTTCCGCGTGGACTTCGATGTTTAGCTTGTTACCTCAGCTATGATCTTGTGCCCTCGGCAGGATCTTGTAGATAGTCATGCTTCTCAGCCTTTTTCATTTGTAGTTGTCTGTACTCAAACAAGTTAAGCTTCGGCATGTGCTTGTTGCTTGTATGCTCTGTATGTGGGGTCACGAGACCATGTTTGTAATACTTGGCTCCTCGGAGCCTAATGAATAAATACTTTGAGTTGTAGAGGTTTGTTGTGATGCCATGTTGTATTTGCACATATCGAGCATATTGTGTGTATGATTTGAAATGCTTGGTATGTGTGGGATCCGACAACCTAGTTGTCTATCCTTGGTAGCCTCTCTTATGGGGAAATGTAGTCTAGTGCTTCCAGTAAGCCATGGTAGTCCGCTACAACCCGGTTTACCGGAGTCCTGCTAGCCCAGTTACTACTGCTCTGGAACACTTAGAATGGGCGACATGTGATCCACTTCATTCCTGTGTCTGTCCCTTCGGGGAAATGTCACGCGGTGACTTCCGGAGTCCTGCTAGCCTGCTACAGCCCGGGTTCTCGGAGTCCTGTTAGCCCAGTTGCTACAGCCTGGATTCACACGCTGATGACCGACACGTTCGATGCTGGTTCGTGTATGCCTGTTCCCATAAGTTAGCGCCACTTTGGGTTCACGACTAGTCATGTCGGCCCGGGTTCTCTGTCATGTGGATACTAGCGACACTATCATATACGTGAGCCAAAAGGCGCAAACGGTCCTGGGCCAGGTAAGGTGGCACCCGTGGGAATACCATGCGTGAGGCCGCAAAGTGATATGATGTGTTACATGCTAGATCGGTGTGACTTAGGATCAGGGTCCTGACAGAAACCATCAGAAATAATCCTAGAGGAGAAGTTCCGCCACCACAAGGCTCTATAGCCACCGAAAACCAATCTAGACCCCGTTCCGGCACCCTGCCGGAGGGGGGAATCATCTCCGGTGGCCATCTTCATCATCCCGGCGGCCACCACAATGAGGAGGGAGTAGTCCACCCTCGGGGCTGAGGGTTTGTACCAGTAGCTATGTGCTTAATCTCTTTCTCCTGTGTTCTTGAGATGTCACGATCTTGATGTATCGCGGGCTTTGTTAATATAGTCGGATCATATGGTGTTTTCCCCTCTCTATCTTGTGATGAATTGAGTTTTATCTTTCAGATTTCGTTTTATCGGATTGAATACTTTATTGGATTTGAGAGCACTTGATATATGTCTTGCAAATGAATACTCGTGGTGACAATGGGGTATTATTTTGATTCACTTGATATATGTTTTGGCACTCAACTCACGGATTGCCAAGGTGACATTGTGGTAATCTACGCATAGGGGTTGATGCACATTCTTGTCTTTGTTTCTCCGGTAGAAATATTGGGGCACTCTTTGAAGTTCTTTGTGTTGATTGAATATTATGATTCCGATATTGCTTTGGTGTTATTTTAGTACGAAGTCTTGGTTAGATGGATCGGAAATAATAGCTTCGTGTTATTTTAGTATGAACTCACTACTAGGAAAAAAATCTACCAGTAGCGTAGGTTTTTTGCATACCAGTAGCGCGTGCACCCGCGCTACTGCTACATCACTACAACTAAAGTTTAGCAGTAGCGCATTTTTTACCCTACGCTACAGCTAAAAAAGTTACTAGTAGCGTGTTCCACCCGCGCTACTGCTATTACGTACACACGCTACCAGTAATGAAATAGTAGCAGCGTTGGTAAACTGCAAACGCTACTAGTATCCTATATACTAGTAGCGCCCAGTTTCCTCCCCATGCTACTAGTAACTTATTAGGAATTCCATTTTGTCACACAATTGTCGTATCTACCATCACACAATTTCTCATTGTAGCTAGCGGAAACTCATGTATAATTCCTATCACATAGTGTTGTGTGCCTAGTCAATGTGCGAAGCCTGCCCGGCCTGATCACGTGGCCTGCAGCTGCGGCGAAACACGCTGAGCAGCCTCGCGAGCCACACCTGACCGATGGCGGCCGCCGCCTTGAGTTGTGACGCCGTCACGTCGCTCACCCTGACCCTCAGCTCCAACAGGCCTCGATCGATGTCGTGCTCGTGCCTCACCACCAGCGGACGAAGGAATCCATTGGCAGCCACGACACCATCCAGTCCATGAACCTCTCGACGACCATCAGTGTCGCCACCACAAGCCTGCATCATTACCAACAGAGATTTAGAAACTTCAGATTCTTCAGAAGAATGACATGGAAAAACAATGCGGTACATGTCAATGCCAATGTGCTACAATTTTTTTCTGAGATTCTTATTTAAGCCATAATGCACAACTTAACTACACACTGAAGCAACACATAGCTACTTCCATGACAAAATATAATGCAAAAGATTAGAAGCAATTCTGTTGTGTTGGAAGCCCTAAAAAGAAACAACACCTACGAAGCACATAAGGAGTTAGAGGCATAATTCTTTCGGTAATTTTCTATCTATCCATTTTTCTAAGTAGTCACTTCAATACCTTGATATCTTTCACGTTTTCAAAGATAACAAAGTCCATGAATCTACTGTTGGTAAAGCATAGTGACTATACAAACTGAAGCCTGAACATATATACCTGCCAGTTCACAGACTTGACAAATGAATTCTAAAGTTAATGGGCTTTTCCTCTTTCCTGAAGAAATCATTTGGTCTGCTCTTTGTTAGTACTACCTAGAAGAATTAGAACTACAAAAAAATGGCATCACTGAACAAGGGTAGGTAGACAAGGTCTATCTTTTGTCCTCAAGTGAGAATTTAATTTATTAAAAAGGACTAAAATTAGGTTTCATATATACACATAGTAGGAATTTACAGGAGAGTATAGCAGTAGCACCAAAACCAAAACAGTAAGAATGACATCAAAACTGGAGATTCGGTAAAAAGAGTCATGTAAAAATGCTAACTGAGGACCAGATACTTACAGCTTTGCATAGCCCTTTAGACCAAACGCAAGGGCTTTGTCATAAAACCGTTGCACAAGCTTATGGGCAATAAATCTGTCACATACCTACAAAACTAAAGTTAAATGAAAAAAAATACAATGATTCTAAGTGCTGAATTGGTGTTCCACTGACACAATGATGCTAAGTGCGGAGTTTGGAGTTGCTCTATGGAAGCAATTGGGTAAAGTTGGTTGTACAGAAGAGAAGCCCTGCCATTCTATCGAAATGATTTTGTTACGAATCAAAAGAGGAGGTTGAGAATTTGTAATACGATAGTTACTATATTATCACATAAACTGCCCACTACCCAAGGAATTAATATGAATACTACATGGCTTATTCTAATCTACAAACTCTATTTCCTAAAAAAGGTACCGTCATGTTTCTAATGCTGGCACCAGTACCCACACTAGGAAAAGGGAGAACTGCAGTGTTTGTCCATTATAAACAACTGAAGAAACAAAGTAATAAACAGGATCACGGGAACAAACTTGCATATATAGTATTATTTGATAAAGTTTCTATGATTCAGGAAAACATTCTAAAAAGTGCATAAAGCAGACCTTTATAAATTCCTCAAAAGAGAACTCCTTGTTGCCACTTTGCCAGTAGCATTGTATGATGATTCCTGGAGGATATGCATAACAAATTTATTTGTGTAAGTCTAGACGTGTCATTGTACACAGATGTGCTTCCATTGTACAATACATTGCTCCATGGTTGAGTGCATAACACAACAAAATGGCACATAGACTGATGTAGCATCTACTATAAAATAATTTAGTCCTGTCCTTTCATGCATTAGAATGGCATTTTTCAACTTCACTTCACAAAACCAAAAGGTGGCTGTTAGCTTTCATGAGATGACTAAATGGTTGTGATACGAGCCATTGCAGAGTCATTTTGTACACCAAAAATTGAGTGGAAATGACAAACAGGTTATATATGGAAGACCATGATATGGTTCAACTCACATCAAACACATACAGAATCTAAAGGAGCATTTTTCTGCAATAAAGATTGCACTTAAAAACATCTGTTATGACATTTCTTGTGCTAGCCAAGAACAATATTTACCTGACATCCTCCAACGTCTTTCCTGCTTTCATAGTGTAGCTCTGGCGTGGATGGAGTAACTTCAAGTCGGAATCAGTTTCGCTTGAAGAGTTCAAGATGAGGCATGCCTCTTCCTTATTTGCGGTAGCAGATCCATAGCTCAAGATAACAGAAACATGGATATGGGCAGCGACAGCTGAACCGACCGACGCAGCTTCCATGACTGAAGCCACCAATTTGTCAAGCCGGTTGAGATCCGTCTTCATCCCTAATTTCCCAAGCTTGCTGGCTGTGTTCTCCATTGCGGCATGCACAAACACCAGATCAAATTTGGACGCATCCTGGACATTCCCCTCTGCAAATCCCAGCAGAGTGAATGCCCGGTCGATTATTCTAGTGTCCTTAGAACTGCTGCCAGAACCTGACTACGCGGCAAAATCCTCATTCCGAAAACATGGAAGCCAAGATTCGCCGCGAATGAGCTAACACTGGGGCAATTGCTAACCATAGCAGCTCTCAGCCCCATGAACCTGAATGTTCAGCAGCAGAGTCATCCCTAGCATTTACAATGGATACACTGACAGTAATCAAAGCAAAAGATCACACACACATCGAACCTCTCGGATAGCTTGGGGACTACTAGCTCCTGTGGATCCACCCGGGCAATTTCCCCATCCTAACGTGAAACAAATACAATTAGCATCGCATACTCAAACCCTCTCTGCAACTACTTCGCCTGGACGCAAACCCGGAGAGCAGGATCACACCTTGGCAGGGTAGAGGGCATCGTACACATCAAGCAGCCGCGCCAGCTCGAGAATTGAGTCGCTATTCCTGTCCCCTCCATCCTCTGGGTTGGGAGACAAGATCAGAAGCCTCTCAGTTTAATGGGGGGCAAGCAAAGCAGAGCAACCGCGCAGAGCGTGAGAGGGGGTGGGGGCGTATTGGTACCGTTGACCACGGGGGTGTGGACGGGGAGGAAGCCACAGGAGGCGAACGCGTCGAGCTGGCCCTTCCCCCCTCCGCCCCTGGCGAGCAGCGCCGCGTGGCTGGCGGCGTATAGCACCAGCGCCCGGCTCGACTTGTCCGCCATTGCTCCGCCGCGCCGACACACACTTTTTCCCCTTCCCCTTCCCCTTCTCGCTCCGTCGCCTTATTCCGGAGAAGAACCGGGAGGGGATCCGGCGGCAGAGGAGAGGTGAGGAGGTGGAGGGAATCTGGATCGGGGATGGATGCGGTGTGGGGTTGAACTGGGACGGTTGGTGGGGTGGGTAATGGATCAAGGGTGGTCCGGTGTGGGACTGACGGACTGTGCTAGCGGCAGCGCAGGGTGTCTCACCGGCGCTACGGTTATCCCATTAGCAGTGGCGAAGGTTTACGACCCACGCTATTGTTATGGTTTGTCCGCGGGGCACGGTCGAGAATTATTTACCAGTAGCGTGCCTCAAAGAAACCAACGCTGCTGCTAAGCCATACCAGTAGCATGCTTTGTACCCAACGCTACTGGTAATTACAAGTAGCACGGGGACACAAACAAACGCTACTGGTAAACTTCTATGTATAACCATTTTCCTAGTAGTGACTCTAGGATAGATTGATCGGAAAGAATAGCTTTGAGGTGGTTTCGTACCCTACAAACAATTCCGTCTTATGTTCTCCGCTAGATAGGAACTTTGGAGTGATTCTTCGTTGCATGTTGAGGGACGGTTATATGATCCAATTATATTAGCATTGTTGAGAGAATGCACTAGTGAAAGTACGGACCCTAGGCCTCATTTTCAAGCATTGCAATACCGTTTTTGTGCCCGTTTACTATTTGCTACCTTGCTGTTTTTTATTTATTCAGATTATAAAAATATGTTTCTACCATCCATATTACACTTTTATCACCATCTCTTCGCCGAACTAGTGCACCTATACAATTTGCCATTGTATTGGGTGTGTTGGGGACACAAGAGATTTCTTGTATTTGGTTGCAGGGTCATTTGAGAGAGACCATCTTCATCCTACACCTCTCACGGATTGATTAACCTTAGGTCATCCACTTGAGGGATAATTGCTACTGTCCTACAAAACTCTCCGCTTGGAGGCCCAACACGTGTCTACAAGAATAAAGTTGCGTAGTAGACATCAAGCTCTTTTCTGGCGCTGTTGCCGGGGAGGTTAGGTATGTGGCACTCACATCCCATCAACGAAGCTCTTTTCTGGCGCCGTTGCCGGGGAGGTGAGTGCTTGAAGGTATATCTTTAGATCTTGCAATCGAATCTTTTAGTTTCTTGTTTTATCACTAGTTTGGTTTATAAAAGAAAACTACAAAAAATGGAATTGAGGTTGCATCATATTATTGATCATCTTTATAATATCTTTCTTAAAAATGATGGATCAGAAAATTGTGCTCAATTGTTAGAAGAAGAAGTCAATAAAATGGTTGACACAAATTATTTGAATGATGAGCATGATTGCAATGTTGTTAGTATGAATTATTTGAATATACAAAATGCTAATGATGATTGCACAAGTCATGACAAAAATGTTTCTTATAAGCATGTCAATTTTTGTGGAGTGCATAAAGTTTGTGAAGATGTGCCTTATAGGGAAGATAGATTTTGCAAGAAGCATAAACATGATAGAACCAATTCTTTGCTCAAAGTGATAGATAATTTTGCTACAAAATTATGTTCTCTTTGTCCTATTACTTGTGTACTTTGCAATAAGGTTGGTCATCTTAATTTCCAATGCATGTTTTTTCATGATCGAATCATGTCCAAATATTGCAATAACTTGATCACCCTTGAACTTTATAATGAGATTTTTCTATTTTTGGGGAGTGAAGAATTGACACATAAAAATAGTTGGTTTGAAGTATTCATTCTCACAGATGACATTGAAACTAAACTAAAGAATATCTATATGTTTTGCACGGTAAATTGCAATGAGAATGCTTATATTGCCAACTATAGAAAGATGAGAAAACCAATAGAATATAAAAGGAATACTAATGAAAGGGTAAAGATTTCCACTTTCCCTCCTATTGTCTCTCATGATGAACTAGGTAAGGAGGAGAAGCTTCCTATCCAATAAATCTCTTCAACAAGAAGCTTGAAAAAATTAATTAACCCCACACATGATGTGGTGAAGAAGAAGAAAAGAAGAAGAAAGAATAGAGGTGAAAAGGTATCTCTCCCAAATAGTGTTGTTCCTATTATTGTTGTGCCTCATGAAAATGAATCAAAAATAATTGTGGAGGATGATGCACTTGATGATGATGTTGCTTCTGTGTCTTATGGCACAATGTCCGAGAGCACTATTGATGATGATTTTGTTATGCCCATTGCTTGTTGTGATGATTATGATTGGGAAGATAATGATACTTCTTATAATCTTGGAAATCTTTTTGGCACCAACTTGGGAAATTATGATGATGGAAATTACTATACCATTGGTGCTATTCATACTATTAATGATGAGAATGATTATGCTTATGATATGCCAAGCCACAAGCTTGGGGATGATATGTTTGATGAGAATGACATGTTTGAGAATTTATTTGCTGCAATTAATGTTTGTCCCAAGCTTGGGGGTGCTATGCTTAATGGAGAAGATCTTTTTAGCCCCCTTACTTTGAATAATCAAATTTGCTATGATGATTGCATGCCTCCTACTTATGATGACTATTGTGATGATACTTATGTTATAAAAAGTAGTGATAATTATTGTCACAATTTTGATTATCCTTTTACTGAACATTACTCTCTTAATGTGGGAACAATTTTGTCGGAGTAATGGGCCACGGGTAGGCTAACCCGAGGCCCAAAACCTTTCAAGACATCGGGGCTGACTGCGCCCCTCAAGATGATAGATGAAGAGCCGCCTTCTAGAGGACGGCTGAAGGAACAGTCGGCTGCCCGCATGCATCCGAGTCCTAGAGGCGAGGTCAAGACCGGCTGACTCCGCCTGGCGGCTTCCGGAGAAGCCGGCCACGGGGAGTCGGCCCACGGCACCAACAAAGCCTATGCCCTCATCAGGGGGGATGGGACAGGGAGTGGCAACTGTGAAGCCCACTCCCTCCCCTTTTCCAGGAGATGGCTAGGCCACAGTGCGCTGTACCAACGGAGATCTCCGTCTGGCGCGGCACTGTTGCCATGCCATCCCTGACATCAGCAACAGCGGGCGGAGTCCTGAGCCCACGACGGCCTGACGGTATGGTCCATGGATGATGGGCCCTACCAGTCTGCGAGAGTCCGGAAGACGGCAAGGGCGCCACCAGTTGGACCCATAGGAAGCCGGCCCCCGCGAGTCGGCCTGCCCCTCCCACGGGTTCCCCATGCCATTGACCAGACGAGACGTGGAGTGGCTACAGTGATCACCTGCACGCGGCGGGACTGTAGCCACGACCCCATGACCAAGCCTGCGTTATTAGAGGCACGGCTATAGTACTCAGCAGCCGGCAAGACCCGCAAGCGGCGGGTACGGCTTGTCGGTTCCGTACTAGACCAGTCGGCGGGGCCCACCAATCGGCGGGCCCGAGCAGTCGGCAGAAGGGTCGGCAGGCGGAGAGACCGACGGCTGGGCCCTGCGCCCAAAGAGTTTACCATTGTATCCCTGGGGGGGTAGGCCTATATAAACCCCCAGGGCACCCATGCAAAGGGGTTTCGATCCATTAGAACTAGACAGAACACCGAGGGGGGGGGGGAAGAGCTGACCCTGCCTTCTCTTACCTTCAGCATACAGCTCGAGGAGCGCCCTTGTATTCACTTCGCCTTAGTGATCATGCGGAAATCCCGCAGAGCAGGACTAGGGGTGTTATCTCCTAGGAGAGCCCCGAACCTAGGTAAAGTACGCCGGCGTTCGTGTCTACGCCTTATCCCGTTTCCAGGCACCGACGATGTTCTACTCGCCCCCACCATGATAAGCCATCCGTTGGCATATGTCACACCCAACCCCTGACATTTGGCGCCCACCGTGGGGCTTGGTGCACCGTCGTCCGGAGACCTATTCTGGACAGGAACCCTCTTCCTCCCTGGCGAGCGCAGCCAGCCCGGCACGCCAGACGGAGTCTGCGCCGACGCGCTGCATGGCGTTGAAATCGCCTGCGTGGCCGGTTGCCTCGCCGATCTTGTTGGCGAGGTCCGCCTCTCCGACGAGCCCGCATCCGATGCGGGCACAGGCGGCCCCGAGAGCCTCCTTGATCAACTCCAGGTCGCCAGCGAGCCAGCTGGGGAATTGGAGTCTGTAGGCTCCACTAATCCGATGTTGGTCGACTCCGACACTGCGTCGCTTGACACGTTCCCCACCAACATGGTAGTCTACGACGAGCCACTCCCTTGCGCGGAGAGCGGCGGAAGCACTGTCACGGAAGTGCTTGTCATTGATCATGGCGAGCACTCTGGCGGGGGTGATTATGACCCGCTCAACGCGGCGCTGCAAGACCTGGCAGCGCCCATTCCCGAAGACGCTGATGCCGAGACACTGGAGGTGCGCCGCCTTCAGCTAGTCGAAGGCGCCAAAAAGCTGGCCAGCATGAGACGCCTATCAGAGGCCTACCAGCGCGAGATGGACCGCGCTGTGGGCGGCACGCTGGCTCCGGCTGGGCCTAGCCGCCTTGGTGCGGTCCAGCAGCGCGGCGTGGCCATCGCCGACCTGTTCGGGGCAAATTTCCCCGTTTACGCCACGCTTGCAGAGAACATTCGAGCCTCCCAGGCGGCGGCAGACGAGCTGGACAAGATCGAGGGCGAAGAGCGTCGCTTGATGATGGAGCACGTCCAGCGACTCCTTGACGCGGCTGCGGAGCAGAACGAGGCCGACTGCCGCACTGATGCGCCGCACCGACAGAATGAAAACCTGCCTCCCCGCCGAGACCAAGGCGCGACGTCTCGGACGCCGACTGGTGGCGTCCGCAGAATAAAAGACAAGGAGCCGGCTGCCAGCCGCAGTCGGACTCGCATCACCATAGAGCGCGACCGAGACGGCCGCCCAAGAACAGTGGAACGACGGGACGACTGTCCGCCTCCTCCCCTCGCAGGGAAAGGTGAGTCTCCCCGCCGCCTGTTGATCACCCGATGCTCGGCGACCGCCTTGTCCGCCGAGAGGGAGTCGGAGAGAATGACGCCCGCCACTGGATCGACCGTCTCCACTGATCCCTGGTGCTTGAAGAAGAAGATGAGTTGGGTCCGCCGTGTTTCGGCCCTCGCATCCGAGACGAGCCCTTCCCCAAAGGGTTCACGCTCCCCAGAGACACACCCAAATACACCGGCTCCGTGAAGCCGGAAGACTGGCTGGTCGACTACTCCACGGCCGTCAGCATAGCAAACGGCAACAAGTGTGTTGCCGTGAAGTACGTTCCGCTCATGCTCCAGGGCACGACCCGGACGTGGCTGAACAACTTAAGGCCCCGCAGCATCAACAATTGGGTCGACTTCACCGACGCCTTCGTCCACAACTTCACTAGCACGTACAAGCGGCCTCCCAAACCTCGTCAGCTCTCCTTGTGCGTGCAGGGCCCCAACGAGTCAACTCGCGACTATCTCACACGCTGGGCCGAGCTCCGCAACTCCTGCGAGGGCGTGCATGAGGTGCAGGCTATTGAGTACTTCACTACAGGATGCCGAGAGGGCACCCTCCTCAAGCACAAGCTTCTCTGCGATGAGCCAGAAACCCTCGACGAGCTGCTGATCATAGCAGACAAATACGCCACGGCCGACTCCTCCATGAAGACGGAGATTCAAGTTAGTGCGACAAGCAAGGTGGCTCCTCAGGCTCGTCGAACCCCGGCTAGAGACACCAGTCAACGTCAACAGCAAAACGACCACAAGCGCAAAGCCCCACAGCCGACTTCCACCAGTCGGCAGGTGGCGACAGTCGAAGACCAGCAGCCAGAAGGGCAGCCTCCGCCCAAACGACAGAAGGGCGGCAAGCCCAACTGGCAGCCAGCTTTCTCATATGAGCAGACTTTGGATGGACCCTGCGAATTCCACAGTGGCGCGAAGCCGTCCAATCACACCACTTGCAAGTGCCACTGGCTCACCAGGATCGCCAAGGGAGACGGTCTTTTGCCTCCCCCACCTGCTGGGCAGCCGCCTCCTCCTCCGCCCCAGCAGCCGTCGGTCAGACCAGTCGGCGCGATACAAAACGAGTACCCAGAAGAGCATGGAGCCTATGTCGTGTTCACTAGCATGGTCGATGATCGACGCAGCAGGCGGCAGCAGCAGCAGGAGGTGAATGCAGTAGCATCTAACACACCGGAGTTCATGCATTGGTCTGAAAAGCCCATCAGCTGGAGCAGAGCTGACCACCCGGAAGTAATGCCCAAACCCGGCTCCTACACCTTGGTTTTGGACGCCACCTTTGCCACAGACAAGCGAGCTACCCGCTTCTCCAGAGTCCTGATACACGGCGGCAGCAGCATCAACATCCTGTACAAGGACACCGTGGAGAAATTAGGAATCAGACAGAGGCAGCTTCAGTCCAGCCGGACAGTGTTCCATGGCATAGTTCCCGGCCTTTCCTGCTCACCAATCGGCAAGATCTTGATTGACGTCCTCTTCAGAGACAAAGATCATTTCCGCCAAGAGTCAATTTGGTTCGAAGTGGTGGACCTGGAGACCCCATACCATGCGCTGCTTGGCCGGCCTGCCCTGGCCAGGTTCATGGTTGTCCCCCACTATGCCTACCTCAAGATGAAGATGCCGAGTTCCAAAGGGATTCTGACCATAACTGGCGACTACAAGAAGTCGTCCGCCTGCGCATCAGATAGCAGTCGGCTGGCCGAGTCCCTCGTGATCGCAGCTGAGAAGCGGCTACTTGACCGGGTTGTGGTGATAGCAAGCAAACAGCCAGAGATGTCACCCGATCCCAGGGAGTCGGACGCTGAGGGCTCGTTCAAGCCGGCCAAAGAAACAAAGAAGATACCTTTGGACCCAGAGCACCCAGAGAGGTACGCTGTCGTAGGCGCCAACCTCGACAGCAAATAGCAAGGCGAGCTCGTCGATTTCCTCCGTGAGAATCACGACATCTTCGCATGGTCCCCCAAAGACATGCCAGGTGTCCCGATGGACTTCGCCGAGCACAAATTGCACGTCCGATCTGATGCCAAGCCAGTCAGGCAGCCTTTGCGCCGCCTGTCAGAAGAGAAGAGAAGAGTTGTTGGAGAAGAGATAGCCCGGCTGCTTGCGGCCGGCTTCATCATGGAAGTGTTCTTTCCAGAATGGCTAGCCAACCCGGTCCTGGTACTGAAGAAGAACAAGCAATGGCAAATGTGTATTGACTACACTAGCCTCAACAAAGCATGCCCCAAGGACCCGTTCGCTTTGCCAAGAATTTACCAAGTGATAGACTCCACAGCCGGATGCGAGCTGTTGAGTTTCTTGGATGCATATTCGTGGTATCACCAGATCAAGTTGAACTCGGCCGATAGGCTAAAGACTGCCTTCATCACGCCGTTTGGAGCCTTCTACTACTTGACCATGACGTTCAGCTTGAGGAACGCCCGGGCCACCTTCCAACGTTGCATGCAGAAGTTCCTCCTCAAGCAACTCGGCAGAAATGCTCATGTTTACGTGGACGATGTGGTAGTAAAGACGGAGAAGCGTGGAACGCTGCTGGAAGATCTCAAGGAGACCTTTGAGAACTTGCGCCGATTTCAGATCAAGCTCAATCCGGAGAAATGCGTCTTCGGAGTACCAGCCGACCAGCTCCTTGGCTTCCTGGTCTCCGAACGCGGCATAGAGTGCAACCCTATGAAGATCAAGGTTATTGAGAGGATGGAGGTACCCAGCCGACTGCTGGACGTACAAAAGTTCACCGGCTGTTTGGCACCCATCAGCTGATTCATCAGTCGTCTGGGCGAGAAGGCTCTTCCCCTGTACCAACTCATGAAGAAGACCACTTTTTTCGAGTGGAACCACAAGGCGGACGAAGCTTTTCTCCAACTAAAGAAGATGTTAACTACTCCACCTGTCCTGGCGGCTCCGACTCCTAAGGAACCCATGCTCCTCTACATCGCTGCCACCAGCCGGGTAGTCAGCACAGTCATCGTGGTAGAGCGCAAGGAGGAAGGCAGGGCGCTACCAGTCCAGAGACCGGTATATTACTTAAGTGAAGTACCGTCGACCTCCAAGCAGAACTACCCCCACTACCAGAAGATGTGCTACGGCGTGCACTTTGCCGCCAAGAAATTAAAGCCTTACTTCCAAGAACATCCAATCACTGTTGTCTGCACGGCTCCGCTAGCCGAGATCATCGGCAGCCGGGATGCTTCAGGACGAGTGGCCAAATGGGCCATAGATTTGCCCCCCTACACCATCTACTACCAGCCTCGCACCACCATCAAATCGCAAGCGCTGGCCGACTTCCTCGTCGACTGGGCCGAAACCCAGTATCTGCCTCCAGCGCCCGACTCCACCCATTGGCGAATGCATTTTGACGGCTCCAAGATGCGCACCGGCTTGGGAGCCGGCATCGCCCTCACCTCTCCCAAAGGCGACAAGCTCAAATATGTGCTGCAAATCCATTTTGCCGCCTCCAACAACGTCGCCGAATACGAGGCACTCATTCACGGGCTCCGGCTAGCCAAAGAGCTCGGCATTCGCCGGATCCTGTGCTATGGTGACTCCGACTTGGTGGTCTAGCAGTCATCAGGCGATTGGGACGCCAAAGACGCAAACATGGCGAGCTACCGCTTCCTCGTACAACAACTTAGTGGATATTTTGAGGGGTGCGAGTTTCTCCATGTACTAAGAAACGACAATGACCAAGCAGACGCCCTGGTGCGAATTGGCTCCACCCGTCAAGCGATACCGTCCGGCGTCGCCCTCCAGCGCCTCCTCAAGCCGTCTGTCAAGCCATCGCCAGAGTCAGACTCTATCTTCGTACCGGCTCCTCCTGAAGTAGTCGGATCTGACTCAAGAGCCCCCGCAGACGGTCCGAGTATTCCGGCGGACGGCGCGGGGGTCGTGGCAGTCACACCCTGCCCAAGGACTGCGGCGGTTGGCCCGGAGACTTCAGAACCCAGCCCGGGGACTGCGCCAATCCGCCCCGGGACTTCATCGACACAGCAAGCGGCTACCGACTCCAACCCGCCACCTCCCGGCCCAGCCGCCCTCGTCCAAGTCACAGTCTTGACTGTTGCAGAAATTGCAGCACCTTCATGGGCCCAACCCATCCTCAAATTCCTGGTGAACAAAGAGCTGCCAACTGATGAGATCTCGGCTCAGCAAGTGCAACACCGGGCGGCAGCATACACCATAGTCAACAGAGAACTCGTAAGGCGCAGTATCACTGGTGTCTACCAGCGATGCGTGGAGCCGGAGCAAGGCCAAGCAATTCTCAAGGACATCCATCAAGGCAAGTGTGGCCACCACGCGGCTTCAAGAGCACTCGACGCCAAAGCCTTCCGCCATGTTTTCTTCTGGGCGACTGCTCTTGAAGACGCCAAGGCCTTGGTCCAAAAATGCAAGGGGCGCCAGAAGTTCCGCTCCAAGCCTCATCAGCTGGCTTCTGCACTCAAGACTATTCCCATTGCCTGGCCCTTTGCTGTTTGGGGCCTGGACATGGTAGGACCATTCAAGACGGCACGAGGCAGTTTGACTCACTTACTTGTCATAGTGGACAAGTTCACCAAGTGGATAGAAGCAAAACCAATCAAGAAGTTGAATGGTCCGACGACCGTGACATTCATCTCCGACATCACAACTCGGTACGGCATACCGCACAACATCATCACCGACAACGGCACAAACTTTGCCAAAGGTGCCTTGGCCCGTTTCTGCGCAACGCAGGGCATCCGACTGGACTTAGTGTCCATTGCCCATCCACAATCCAACGACCAGGTAGAGCGAGCAAACGGCCTAATCCTGTCCGGCATGAAGCCTCGGCTGGTCAAGCCTCTAGAGCGTTTGGCAGGCTGCTGGCTTGACGAGTTGCCAGACGTCCTCTGGAGCCTGCGCACGACTCCAAACAAGTCAACCGGCTTCACACCCTTCTTCCTCGTCTACGGTGCCGAAGCCGTCATCCCAACGGACATAGAGTTCGACTCCCCTCGAATCACCATGTACACCAAAGAGGAAGCAGAAGAAGCACGTCAAGACGGCATCGATCTGCTGGAAGAGGGCCGGCTGCTGGCACTCAGCCTACGCCGATACTACAACCGGAAGGTCAAGACGCGATCTTTCCAAGATGGAGAACTTGTGCTCCGGCTGATTCAGCGAACAGCCGGCCAGCACAAGCTCTCAGCACCTTGGGAAGGCCCTTTTATCATCAGCAAAGTTTTGGGCAACGACTCCTACTACCTGATCGATGCTCAGAAGCCCCGAGCACGCAAGAGGGACGAATTTGGCAAAGAGATGGAGCGACCGTGGAATGCAAACCTCCTCCGAAGATTTTACAGTTAATGCAGTATGTACCACGCTACCTTTTGTATTAAAGTACGAAGACCTCGGCCCCCTCGAGAAGAGCTCGGGGACTGCCCTCTTTTATCGATATGATAAAGAGTTATGCCTATGAGTATGTTATTCTTTGTTATACCTCTTGGCACCGGGTTCGACTAGTTGGCCCGGGGACTTGCCGTCTTGAACTATGAAATGACTTCCTACAGCCGGACAAGTAGTGTGTGGCACTTAAGCCGTCTCCTGTTAGAAGCCGCAGATCGCAGAGCGACTGTCTGGTGAGCAGGAGTAAGGTAGAATGGGTGCCCATATGAAAAATGGCTAAGGACTCAAAGCATGCACATAGTTTAAGCCGGTTTCCAGCCTTTTACAACCGACTATCGAGCAGCCGGCATGCCGTTTTCTAAATTAACTTGCTAAAAACTCTAAACGGCTAAAGTACTTGCCTTCCCAAAGAAGCCAAGTACTTGATCCAGTAGAGGTCCATAGAGCGGCTATCCGACTGGCAAGACGGCAACCAAGGGAAGGCGGCAAAGGAAAAAGCCAAAGAGCAATAAGCAAGAAGAGATAGAACGCGGATAAATATTTACATAGAAAAGGCCCTTGGCCGAATCCTTAAACAGAAGCTCAAGATACACCCCGTGGGTGGAATTGTGCAAAATAACAAGTTCATTGAGACTACTAAGCAGGTAAAAACAAAGATAAAGTGGCAGCCTAGGAAGACGCGGACGGACTCGGAGGAACGGAGGGGTGGGCGGTGCCAGTTGCCGGGGCGGGCGGCTGGTTGGTCTCCGTTTGATCACCTCTGGCGGCAGCTGGCTCGGTTGGGCACGACTCGTTGCTAGAGGCGCGGTCGAGCTGGGGCTGGCCGTCTGCCCCGCCTCTGGCGCCTCCTCCTCGTCTCCTTCCTCCTCCTCGCCTTCTTCTTCTTCGCCACTAGAGTCGTTCACCTCCGCCGAGTCCTCGCCGTCGTCCGGGTTCAGCCCGAACCACTCCGGTGGCGCCCCCTCGCTGTTCTCAGTCCGCTCTAGGACGAAGACGCTGGTGTCGGTGTACTCGGCGATCGACGCGGCACGCTTGACGAGATCATCTTCCATGGCCGCTAGCTCCGCCTAAGCTTCCAGCCGGAACGTGGCTAGCTGGGCTAGACTCAGCCCAGGATACCATGCCTTGGCGAATTCTAAGGCCCGGCGTGCTCCAGCCAAGGCCAAAGAATCCTTCCAGGCCTCAAGGCGGCCGACTGCTACCTCCAGCCAGTCGGCAGTCCGACTGGGGGTGCGCGGTACCTGCATATCCGGCCACAGGGCGGTAATCGCCTGGGCGCCGACGCGTTGAAGCCGGCGCAGCATCTGGTGGGCCAGCCGAAGGCGGGCCTCGATGCTCAAGATATGCTCGCCAAGAGTTCGGGGGGCGTTGGTGGCGATCTCTGCGCCGTCCACCCTCCGCCCTTCACGACCAGCCTCGATGGCTTGATTGGCGGCATCCGAATGGTCGGGGAAGAAGTCTGCCAAGGAAGAAGAACGAAGAACAAGGTTAAAGATTAGAGGCCGACTCAACTAGCAGTAGGCAGCTTAGAAAAGGAAAATGAGGGGAAGCTCACCGTCGACGAGATCTTCGATCGCGTGGAAGCCGGAGACCAGCATCATCTCCGTGTCGGTCCAGGAGGAGCGCTCGGACGCGAATTCGGCAAGGAGAGCGGTCTCCTTGTCCTCCGCCTCCTTCTGGGCCTTCTGGAGCAGCTCCTTTTGCTCTGCCAGCTGCGTAGCCAGCCGGTCGCGCTCCTCTGTCAGCTGGCCGCACTCCTCCTCCTTGACACGCAGTGCGGCATTGGCCTCGTCCAGCTGCTACTGGAGGGCGGCGTTGGCCTCTGAAGAAGAAGAGGGAGGGGTGTCAGTCGTCAACAAGGAAGAAAGGCCGCCGGGGAGATTCGTCCCGAGTGCTCAGCAGTCGGCCCGAATCTCGGGGACTATAGCCCGCGGGTGCGCCAGCGCACCCCCGCAGAGAAGGAAGAGGACTCACCCCGGCTGTCCGACAAGTCGGCGGTCCGCTTGGCCAGCTCCTCAACATTGGCGTTGAAGGTGGTCATGCGAAGATTGTGGTAATCCTGGATCAAAATTCCAGACAAAGTGTTGGTACTTGGAACTCACCGATTAGAGTTCCGAGCCGCCTGCTCAGCAGCTGGCCCGAAACTCGGGGACTACACCTAGTGGGTGCGCTGGCGCGCCCCCACAAAGAAAAACAAAAACAAAAAGGAAGGACACATACCCGGATGGCTGTTCATGACGCCAGATACGCCTTGGTGCATTCCTTGATGGCGTCATCCTCGGCTCGGAGCTTGGCTTGGACGTCCAATAGCTCCCGGTTCAACGGGTCCGTCCCGCCTCCCCGCACCCACCCAGTGGGCGCGACGCTCGACACCTCGGTGTCCGGGATCGTGGAGCTCGTGGCGCCGGTGTCCAGAGGGCGCGGCGCCAAGGCCGCCTTTCGCGAGATGACGGCGTGTCGGTGTGCCGACCTCAAGAGCCAGGCCCGCCGCCACCACGCCTTCAGTTGGCGGCACCGGCGGGTCCGCCGGCTGCCCGCCTGGTGCACTTCCAGAGGGCGGCGGTGGAGGCACAATTACGTCCGGCGTGGCGGTGTCGTCGGCGTCCCTCTCCATGACCGGGTTCTCGTCGCCGACTTCCCCAGTCTGCGCCGTGAACTCCGGTGGTGGCGGCGCAGAGTTCAGGGGGACTATAAACACCGCCGACTGGTGGTGTGCGGCTTCTTCAGCGTGCTTCTTCTCCGCGTTGGCGGCCTCGGCTTCCGCTAGCTTCTTCAGGGCGACGGCCTCCGCCTTCTTCTGGCGGGAGGCTTCCCGCTCCTCGCGCGCCTCCCGCGCGTTCCGCTCCGTCGCCTCCCGGAGGTCGGCGGCCAGATCAATCCGCCGGGTGGTGGAGGAGGTCTCCACCGACTTTAAGATGGAGCCGGCGGCCGACTTCTCAAGAGAGAGCGGGGCCCTAAAGTCGAGAAAATAAAGCAAAGGGATTTCAGACAGAGTCAACAAAGAAATGTGAAGGTGCAAAGGGAGGTAGCACTTACGCAGAAATCAGCTGCGGCGTCTTCACCACCTTGCGGAAGCGGTTGGCCTTTGCGGCCGCTTCGTCCCGCTTGGTCGCCGTGGCTGAGCCCTTGGGCTTCTTCGGCCGGCTGCTGAACAGGCTCATCCCGGCCCTACGCTTCTTGGCGCCGCCTTGAGCGTCCGGCGCGGCGGACGAGCTCGCGCCCGGCTGGCTGGCTCCTGGCTGGTGGCGCGGGGCGACCTCCTCATCATCGTCAGGCCAGTCCTCGAGACTGGCCCCAAGTCTCGGGCCACCCGTTGCGCCGCTTCCTCCCTCGGCATCGTCCTCCAGAGCCGCCGCCCCCAAGTCGGGGTCGTCAACATCTCTCTCCGGTCGGTCGGGGAGGAATTTGCGGTCCGGCCCCACGGTGCCGGCTGGTGGCTGGAGGAGGGGGTTCTGACCAAAGCCGACTGGTAAGATCGGACAAGACGGACTCGGCAGCAAAGAAGTCAGGAGAGTCGAAGAAAAAGAGAAAAGGAAAACGACTCACCAGAGGCGGAGGGGCGGCACGTGAATACGGCTCCTTGCCGAACTGTGACTCTTCTTTGAGGTCGCAACTCGCCAGATAATTCACCATATAGGCTACCTCCTCGTGAGGCATCTCCTTGGTGCACATCCGACTTGGGTCCCGCTGCCTGCTCATCTGGTAGATCATGTGGGGACAACTTTGGAGTGGGAGCACTTGGCGCGCCACGAAGGCGGCCAGCAAATCCGGCCCGGTCAGGCCCTCCGACTGCGTCAGCACTCGGAGTCGCGCAACGACGCCGACTCCTGCGGGTGTCAACGTCCTGGCCCGATGCGACCAGTTGGGCTGCCTCCCCGCCGGCGGGCCGGCTACGTAGGCCGGCAAACTGACCCAATCACCCTCTGCGGAGACGTTCTTCACATAGAAGTACGACCGCTGCCACAGCTTCACCGACTTGATCAGCTTGATGGAGGGAAACAGGTTGTCGGCCCCCGACCTCCGCACGGCGATGAACGCGCCGCACTGAGCCTGCACGCCCGCGTCTTGGGTGCCGAGCTTGGAGTAGAAGAACTCCCCCAGAGCTCAATAGTGGGGAGAACG
This sequence comes from Triticum urartu, assembly GCF_056163025.1. Taxonomy (NCBI): domain Eukaryota; kingdom Viridiplantae; phylum Streptophyta; class Magnoliopsida; order Poales; family Poaceae; genus Triticum; species Triticum urartu. Next base: position 568,897,740 of record NC_141874.1, read on the forward strand.
CCGAGGAAGCCTTCGCACAAGGTGACGAAGGCAGACAGTAGCACCACCGTGTTGGGGGTGAGGTGGTGCGGCTGGAGTCCGTAGAACTCAAGGAAAGAGCAGAAGAAGCTGCTTGCCGGTAGGCCCAGGCCACGTAGGTAGTGCGAGCGGAAGACGACCCGCTCGCCCTCCTGCGGCGCCGGCGAAATTTCCCCCCTCCGCGCGAGGCGGACCCGCACGAGGTCCTCGCCGGGCAACCGACGCGTCTTGCAGAGGAAATATACGTGATCGTCGTGGACCTCCGAACCGTCCCAGGTGCCGGAGTGCACCGTAGGGGGCGTGACGGCGAAGGAAGAGCTCATCGTGAGCAGACCACCGTAGCGCTCGACGTAGCTTGAGGTGCGGTGCAGAGAAGAAGAAGAAGAAGAAGCAATGAGGAGAAGGGATGCGCGTGCTCCGCCGCTCCCCCTCCCCCCCTACATATAGCCTCATGGGCTGCGAAGCCGAGGGGGTGGTTATGGGATCTACTGTGCCCACTACCCCATGCCGCCATGTTTATCGTGCAAAGTTACTACGCGTAGTAACTCTGTGGGAACCTCAGTCGTCCCCCCCGGCCGCAGCGGATCCGCTCGCGTGCCGAGGCACGGTAGTGGCGGGCCCCGCCTGTAGGCATGTCCCGTCGCGTGTATGGGTAGGCAGGCTGGCCTGGCCGCTAGTTGCCACATGGCGGGCCCGAAACGGGTGGCGGCCAGGAAGCTTAGCTGGTACGCCACAGAGTTCCTGCCGGGGCATTCGAAAGTTTTGGATGAGTCAAATCGGGCGAATCCGACTCCTACCAGTCGGCCCGGCAGAATCGAATGAGGTTTCCACCTCAAATACTCAGAGAAAGAAACTGCTGAGGCTCCTCGGCTGGCTGTCCGCGGTGCCTCATCAGCTTCAGGGACTACTGTCGGAGTAATGGGCCACGGGTAGGCTAACCCGAGGCCCAAAACCTTTCAATACATCGGGGCTGACTGCGCCCCTCAAGACGACAGATGAAGAGCCGCCTTCTGGAGGACGGCTGAAGGAACAGTCTGCTGCCCGCATGCATCCGAGTCCTAGAGGCGAGGTCAAGACCGGCCGACTCCGCCTGGCGGCTTCCAGAGAAGCCGGCCACGGGGAGTCGGCCCACGGCACCAACAAAGCCTATGCCCTCATCAGGGGGGATGGGACAGGGAGTGGCAACAGTGAAGCCCACTCCCTCCCCTTTTCCAGGAGATGGCTAGGCCATAGTGCGCTGTACCAACGGAGATCTCCGTCTGGCGTGGCACTGTTGCCATGCCATCCCTGACATCAGCAATAGCGGGCGGAGTCCTGAGCCCACGACGGCCTGACGGTACGGTCCACGGATGACGAGCCCTACCAGTCAGCGAGAGTCCGGAAGACGGCAAGGGCACCACCAGTCGGACCCGTAGGAAGCCGGCCCCCGTGAGTCGGCCTGCCTCTCCCACGGGTTCCCCACGCCATTGACCAGACGAGACGGGGAGTGGCTACAGTGATCACCCGCAAGCGGCGGGACTGTAGCCACGACCCCATGACTAAGCCTGCGTCATTAGAGGCACGACTACAGTAATCAACAGCCGGCAAGACCCGCAAGCGGCGGGTATGACTTGTCGGCTCCGTACCAGACCAGTCGGCTGGGCCCACCAATCGGCGGGCCCCAGCAGTCGGCAGAAGGGCCAGCGGGCGGAGAGACCGACGGCTGGGCCCTGCGCCCAGACAGTTTACCATTGTACCCCTGGGGGGTAGGCCTATATAAACCCCCAGGGCACCCATGCAAAGGGGTTCCGATTCATTAGAACTAGACAGAACACCGAGGGGGGGGGGAAGAGCTGACCCTGCCTTCTCTTACCTTCAGCATACAGCTCGAGGAGCGCCATTGTATTCACTTCTCCTTAGTGATCATGCGGAAACCTCGCAGAGCAGGACTAGGGGTGTTATCTCCTAGGAGAGCCCCGAACCTGGGTAAAGTACGCCGGCGTTCGTGTCTACGCCTTATCCCGTTTCCAGGAAACGGCGATGTTCTACTCGCCCCCACCATGATAAGCCATCCGTTGGCATATGTCGCACCTAACCCCTGACAAATTTTTAGTATTCAAGTTTCATATGATACCCCCACTATTGTGAATGAGAATAAAATTGCTTATGTGGAGATTAATAAATATTCTATGCTTGTGGATCATGAAAAGAATGTTTTTTGTGGTGGTTATATTGATGAATCTATTCATGATGCTACTGAAAATTACTATAAGAGAGGAACTTGTGATTCATGATGTTCTTGTTATGTTTCAATCCTTATCTTTTATGCGAGCATCATTGAAATCTTCATGCCTAGCTTAAAAGGAATTAAAGAAAAGCGCTTGTTGGGAGACAACCCAACACTTTTACCTACTGTTTTTGTGTGTTCACATGATTTTGCGACTATAGTAATCATGTTTTATTGCTTTTGTTTTAATAAAGTGCCAAGTAAGACCTTTGGGATGGCTTACAGTGATAGTTGATTTGATCTTGCTGAAAAACAGAAACTTTTGTGCTCAGGAAAACAATTCTCATTTTTAATAGAAGCATGATAAAATGCTGATTATTTTTTGCAGAAGATTAATATAGAAATTACCCAGGTTTTCCTATTTTTCAGAATTTTTGAAGTAGCAGAAGTATGGTTGGAGTACATATTACTACAGACTGTTCTGTTTTTGACAGGTTCTGTTTTCAATGCATAGTTTGCTTGTTTTCTAATTTCCGTGGCTTATATTGCTCAATATAAATTGTGGAAATGATATGCTACAGTAGGAATTGTTTGAGAAAAATTATGAATCTTGTCTCTAACAATACCAAAAGTGAAATGGTTTGCTCTTTATCATACTAACCTATCTCACAAAGTTCTGTTAAGTTTTGTGTGATTGAAGTTTTCAAGTTTTGTGTGAGATATCGATATGAGGAGAATAAAGAGTGACAATACCCTAAGCTTGGGGATGCCCAAGGCACCCCAAGGTAATATTCAAGTAAGATCTAAGCAACTAAGCTTGGGGATGCCCCGTAAGGCCTCCCCTCTTTCGTCTTCAACATTACCGGTAACCTCACTTGGAGCTATGTCTTCATTTGTCACATGATATGAGTTTTACTTGGAGCATAATTTTATTTTCTTAGTATTTTCTTGACATTATTTATAATAATGTTTTGCATCTTTTATTTCAATAAAAGTGGCAATGATAGCCTTTGCCATGCTTATTTTGCAAGTATACATGTTGCTGTTTGAAAACAGAAAGTTTACCGCTGTTACAAAAATTCCCTAGAAAACTTATAATGTGATAAAATGTTGAAACTTTTTGCAAAATGAGCTCTGATAAATTTTATACAGTGTGGTAAATTTTCATAACTTTTGGAGTTAGGGAAGTATTGGTACTCTTGCATTCTTTACAGATTGTACTGTTTTGGCAAATTGCTGTTATGTTTGCATTGTTTGCATATGTTTGCTTGTTTAATGATTCTATTTGAGGATAGGAGTATTAAATATGCAGAGGCATTTAGTATGCAATGTTGACTAATAATTTTATTTATTTTCTACAATAGAGAATGATAAGGTTTTTGCATTGGTTTATACTAACTTATCTCACGAGTTCTTGTTGAGTTTTGTGTGGATGAAGCTTTTGAGATTTAGGAAAACTGTGATATGAGAAGAATTAAGGAGACACAAAAGCTCAAGCTTGGGGATGCCCAAGGCATCGCAAGATAATATTTCAAAAAGTCTCAAGCATCTAAGCTTAGGGATGCACCGGTAGGCATCCCACCTTTCTTCATTAACAATTATCGGCTAGTATAGGATGAGCCTAAGTTTTTGCTTCTTTACATGACTTGTGCTATTCTTGGAATGTCATTTTGTTTTGTTTTGTTTTCTGTTTAATTAAATACTTAGATCTTAAACTTTTAAATAAGAGAGAGTCCTCAAATATCTACCTATTTACTTAACTACTCGCATGATCTTCACTTATATGTTTTTGGAGTAGCTTGTCATTTACTCTTGTTCTTCACTTATATCCTATGAGTAAATTGTTGAATAAATTGAATGTCATGAAGTTGAAATCATATCATGCCTAGTGGTAGCTTCACATTGGGTTTAGAAATTTAATCTTTTGAGGCTTGGCAATCACAATATTGGTCATCCAAGCAATTCATGAATAATTAGTATAAGGAAGAGAACTTTCACATGAAAATACACTATCTTGGAAATCTTTTGTGACCGTGAGCCCCCATCAAAATATTATATGCCAAAAATTTTGACGTTGGACAAGGAAGACAACCTAATGGTTTACGTTTGTTCATATTCACATAGAAGTTATATTGTCATAGATCCTTCAACATGTGGTGCTTGCCCCCCATCTTTGTTATCCAAAAATTCCGCACCAAGTAGAGATACTACTTGTGCATCCAAAAAACCCTTAAACCCAAATCTTATCTTCAAGAGTCCACCATACCTACCTAAGTATTGAGTAAGATCCTTCAAGTAAGTTGTCATCGGTGCAATAAGGCAATAAAAATTCCTTCTAAAAGTGTTAGATCATTTAGTGTAAGAGAAAATCGAGCGTTGTACAAACTTGTGATGGCAAAGAATAAAACCAACAGACTACATTATAAAGGTTGCTATCATAAGGGGCAATATAACATGACATTCTTTTTCACTAAGGGGTTGAGCATACAAATAAATAAGTGCATGGCAACCTCTGCTTCCCTCTGTGAAGGGCCTATCTTTTACTTTTCAGTATTTACTTTTATGCAAAGAGTCAAAGTTTTTCTCGCTATTCCCTTTGTATTTTTCTCTTCTAGAAAGCATCATGTGGTGAGGAAAGATCTAGGCACATATATATAGTTGGATATGGGTAGCATGAGTTATTATTGTTGACATCACCCTTGAGGTGAATACGTTGGGAGGCAAAACAATAAGCCCCTATCTTTCTATGTGTCTGGTTGAAACGTTTTACTCATGTGTATGTGGTGAGTGTTAGCAATCATAGAAGACTATATGATGGTTGAGTATGTGGAGCTCTTACTTAAACTCTGTTGAATAAGTTGAATTGCAATTGCTTGGTGACTGAGAACATAGGTTATTGAGTTTCAAGAGAATTCATTGTTTGAACCTTAACATGTGAGTTGGTTGCTACTTTAATATGAGAAATTTTATGAGAAAGAATTGTTGTTTTGATGCAAGGAAAAGTGATTGAAATTATCATTGATCAAACTTATGCACTTTGCTAGCATTCACACTTCATAAATTATTTCTTTTATCATTTACCTACTCGAGGGCGAGTAGGAATTAAGCTTGGGGATGCTGATACGTCTCCAACGTATCTATAATTTATGAAGTATTCATGCCATGTTTACAACAATTTTATATGGTTTTGGTATGATTTGCATGGAACTAACCCGGACTGACGCTGTTTTCAGCAGAGCTACCGTGGTGTTATTTTTTGTGCAGAAATGAAAGTTCTCCAAATGAGCTAAAACTTTTTGACGATTTTTTTGGAACAAAAGTGACCCCCGAAGCTTCGTGGGAGGGCTAGAAGAGCCACGAGGAGGGCAAAACCCACCAGGGCACGCCTGGTGGGCCCGGCTTGCCCCGGTGGATTGTGCTCACCTCGAGGCCCATCTTTGTGTGAAACCAACACCAAAAAATCCTATAAATAGAGAAACCATCAGAAATAACCCTAGAGGAGAAGTTCTGCCGCTGCAAGGCTCTATAGCCACCGAGAACCAATCTAGACCCCGTTCCAGCACCCTGCCGGAGGGGGAATCATCTCCGGTGGCCATCATCATCATCCCGGCGCCACCACAATGAGGAGGGAGTAGTCCACCCTCGGGGCTGAGGATTTGTACCAGTAGCTATGTGTTTAATCCCTCTCTCTCTCTCGTGTTCTTGAGATGTCACGATCTTGGTGTATCGCGGTCTTTGTTAATATAGTCGGATCATATGGTGTTTTCCCCTCTCTATCTTGTGATGAACTGAGTTTTCTCTTTCAGATTTCGTTTTATCGGATTGAATACTTTATTGGATTTGAGAGCACTTGATATATGTCCTGCAAATGAATACTCGTGGTGACAACGGGGTATTATTTTGATTCACTTGTTATATGTTTTGGCACTCAACTCACGGATTCCTGAGGTGACATTGGGGTAATCTACGCATAGGGGTTGATGCACGTTCTTGTCTTTGTTTCTTCGGTTGAAATATTGGGGCACTCTTTAAAGTTCTTTGTGTTGGATTGAATATTATGAATCTGAATTTGCCTTGGTGTTATTTTAGTATGAACTCTTGGTTAGATCGATCAGAAAGAATAGCTTCGTGTTATTTTTTTAGTATGAACTCTAGGATAGATTGATCGGAAAGAATAGCTTTGAGGTGGTTTCGTACCCTACAAACAATTATGTCTTATGTTCTCCGCTAGATAGGAACTTTGGAGTGATTCTTCGTTGCACGTTGAGGGATGGTTATATGATCCAATTATATTAGCATTGTTGAGAAATTGCACTAGTGAAAGTACGGACCCTAGGCCTCATTTTCAAGCATTGCAATACCATTTTTGTGCCCATTTACTATTTTCTACCTTGCTGTTTTTATTTATTAAGATTATAAAAATATATTTCTACCATCCATATTATACTTTTATCACTATCTCTTCGCCGAACTAGTGCACCTATACAATTTGCCATTGTATTGGGTGTGTTGGGGACACAAGAGATTTCTTGTATTTGGTTGCAGGGTCGTTTGAGAGAGACCATCTTCATCCTACACCTCTCACGGATTGATAAACCTTAGGTCATCCAATTGAGGGAAAATTGCTACTGTCCTATAAAACTCTCCGCTTGGAGGCCCAACACGTGTCTACAAGAATAAACTTGCGTAGTAGACATCAACTGCGAAGCCGTGAGAGTTGGTGCATCCTCTCGTTTCTGGGCATCCAGTCGGGACAGCTGCCACGCCCGCTCCTGACCACCCTAGCCCACCCAAGGCCCCACCATCTCCTGTGCGCGCTTCCTGCCTGAAACGGTCAGTGCCGCTCCAGAGAATCAGCGCCGCATTCATGCCCGGGCAGAGCGGACGCGACCTCTCACTAGCGCATGCCTTGAAGGGAGAAGCGGGTTCAACGAAGAGTGATGGTTGCTTCGTCCATCTAACCTACTATCGGATCTATGTGATTTGACGGACCATTGGTCATTATTACTGAGGTGGTACGATGGTGCTGAGTCTCACTTGTACTATACACTTTACTTTGGTGCATGACACGTGCACTGGATGCTAGATGTCCCATGTTTCGGAAAAAGGAGGTAGAGCATTTCCACTCTTTCAATTTTCTCCACTCTTATAGTGGAGGAGTGCGAAATCAGCGAAAACACGACAGCTCAGCGAAAACAGGAAAGTAGCGAAAAATGTACAATGTTATGAAGATTTCAGCTTCTGTTTCATGCATCTTGCATCCAAGGTTGCCCCATTGCAACATTCCATCAAATACAAAGGAGACTAACATGCAAGCTATTGCATCTCAATGATTCACAGTTCATAGCCAATACGCCCTCCATTCCAAAATAAGTGTCACAACCTTATGTCAACTTTGCCAACTTTAGCAAAATTTGTACTAAAGTTGACACTTATTTTGGAATAGAGACAACTAAAGAAAAAACGATCCATGCAGTCCCTAGGCCTTGAACCCTAAACCTTAATCAGGCTTTAATTTTGTCGGTGAGGTTGAACCTTCGGAAGGAATGAAGTTTGCAACCCTTCGACCATCAGATCATTTTGTGCAGTTTCACTAAAATCAAGTTGAGCATCCCTATGGCAAAGAAATTGAAGTGTGATTAGAATAATACTAGTGGGACTAGTTTTTATGAGACATAAATTCATCACAAATACAGTAGAAGCCAGTAGAGGTGCATGCGGGGCAAAGAAGTAGAGAAATATCCACATGGAGCGATGTGGGCAGCTGGGGCTGTGGTGCAAGCCGGCTGTAAAGGAAGTTGTACGTGAGGGATGTCGGGATGTAGCTAGCTTAGAGGAGGGCGACGGGAGGTCACAACTTTCCACGTCGTGGCAGTGAGCAAGGGGCGAAGGCAACCGCACCGACTTTGTGAGAGAACTGCGGGGACCCCTGATCGGGACACGCCGACAGTGGGTTTTCACCGTCGGCAAACCACATCTACACAAAGCATCCACCCCTTCCCCCAGCGGACGTGATCCGCCCGGATGTTAGAGATGTGGCCACAATCATTTTGTGCGAGAGAGTGTGAAGAGAGCAACCCCAGGAAGACACCGTGTAGGCTCCTGGCTATGTATATAGTGTATCAGTTTCTTTTTCTCTCCATATGAACCTATTTATACACTACAAAAAAAAGACACATTCGTGACATTTTGGGCCGAATGACTTTTTTTCTATAATGCTTATGACACTTCTATGATGATAATTGTGATAAAACCCGGTATCATCATAGATGTGGTGGGCTCCTACTTCTATGAAAAAAAATCATGACAGAAAATGGGCTTTTCGTCCTGGGCGGACCAGAGACGCAGCTGCACGACATTCTTTGGGCCATCCATGACGGAAAAACCATGGTAGAAGCGAGGGCGAGGAAAATATTGGGGGGTTCCCGGTTACGGTGGGTGGTCGGGGGCTGAGCGATGCACGTTTCTCTCGTACGTACGGGCATGTGTGCGAGGCATTGTGCTCTAAATGAACCCGAGGAAGGCGTTGGGCTCTAACTGAACCCGAGCGATTGCACTACAGGCTACACGTTACTGAACCCGAGCGATTGGTCGATGGCTGTTAATTGAACCCGATCAAGCGATTCCTTCGCTACTACTGCTAACTAAAGTCGATCGAACCTGCTACCTCTTGATGAATAGTGAGCATTGTTGGGGGGGCGTTGGATGAACAATTCCTAGTGGGGAGGTGGATGAACATGACCCCGTGGTAGTAGAGTCCATTGCCGCTAGTGAGGGAGTCCTGGACTAAGGGGTCCTCGGGAGTCTGGCCTGTTATCCAATGGGCCGGACCGATGGGCTGTGAAGACATGAAGGCCGAAGACTGTACCTGTGTCCGATTGGACTCTCCTTGGCGTGGAAGGAAAGCTTGGCGGTCGACTATGAATATTCCTTCTTATGTAACCGACTCTATGTAAACCCTAGACCCCCCGGTGTCTATATAAACCAGAGGGGTTAGTCCGGAAAGCAGATACTCATTACCATAGTCATACAGGCTAGGCCTCTAGTGTTTAGCCATTACGATCTCGTAGTAGATCAACTCTTGTAACACTCATATTCATCAAGATCAATCAAGCATGACGTAGGGTATTACCTCCATAGAGAGGGCCCGAACCTGGGTAAACATCGTGTCCCCCGTCTCCTGTTACCATCGATCCTAGACGCACAGTTTGGGACCCCCTACCCGAAATCCACCGGTTTTGACACCGACATTGGTGCTTTCATTGAGAGTTCCACTGTGCCATCGACGAAAGGTTCGATGGCCCCTTTAATCGTCTATAGTGACGCTCTCCAAGGAGAAACCTTCCTCCCCGGGCAGATTTTCGTGTTCGGCGGCTTCGTACTGCGGGCCAACTCGCTTGGCCATCTGGAGCAGATCGATTGCTACGCCCCTGGACACCAGGTCAGATTTGGAAGCTTGAACTACGTCGCGGATATCCATGGAGACTTGATCTTCAATGGATTTGAGACCGTAGCGATCGCTCCCCCTCGCCCCAATGAACATGACTTAAATCTGTCATCGGACCAGATTCATGAGATGGCTCCTGTTACTACAATGGCCTTAGAACCAGAGCAGATCATGCCATTCGAGGCCACAGAGACCGCGGTGCTAGAGCCGCACGCAGACTCGACACCCTGCAATATTTGCGCCAACGAAACTCCGGACTCGTCTCCGGCTATAAGTTTCGGACCATGTACGCTTGCGGACACCAAGCTAGACCGGTTATCGATCTTCGAATTCAGCGCCGCAGACGTTTTTCAGCACTCACCTTTGGGCGATGTGCTAAACTCTTTAAAGAACCTGTCATTCACGGTAGACTCGCAGCCGAACTATGTCCGGCTCGAACTAGGGGTTGACGACAGAGAATTTTGCTTCCCATCCACCACCCACTTCATAGCTACCGTCAAGGACTTAACCAATGTGCTGGATTATGACTCCGAAGACATCGATGGTATAGACCACGATGCTGATAAGGAGTGTCGGTGTCAAAACCAGCGGATCTCAGGTAGGGGGTCCCGAACTGTGAGTGTAAGGCGGATGGTAACAGGAAGCAGGGGACACGATGTTTACCCAGGTTTGGGCCCTCTTGATGGAGGTAATACCCTACGTCCTCCTTGATTGTTCTTGATGATATGAGTATTACAAGAGTTGATCTACCACGAGATTGTAGAGGCTAAACCCTAGAAGCTAGCCTATGGTATGATTGTATGTCGTCCTACGGACTAAACCCTCCGGTTTACATAGACACCGGAGGGAGCTAGGGTTACACAGAGTCAGTTACAAGGGAGGAGATCTACACATTCGTATTACCTAGCTTGCCTTCCACGCCAAGGAGAGTCCCATCCGGACACGGGACGAAGTCTTCAATCTTGTATCTTCATAGACCAACAGTCCGGCCAAAGGATATAGTACGGCTGTCCGGAGACCCCCTAATCTAGGACTCCCTCAGTAGCCCCTGAACCAGGCTTCAATGACGATGAGTCCGGCGCGCAATTTTGTCTTCGGCATTGCAAGGCGGGTTCCTCCTCTGAATACTCCATAGAAGATTCTGAACACAAGTATAGTGTCTGGCTCTGCAAAATAATTTCCACATACCACTGTAGAGAGAATAATATTTACACAAATCCAATCTGCTGACACGTTTGACAACATGACATCACACCATGGCCCGGTCATTATTCGAACCGTTTTTCTCAACCAGTACCGCATATAACGCGGGGCGGTTTTCTTGACACGTCTTATCAAAGCAGAGACCGTGTTCCCCTTATTACAGGATTCTCATCAATACGGACGTGGGTAACCCAACCGCGCCATCAATTACGACGCGTGGGGAATAAGCGATTTTACCAGGCAAGTGGGGAGGCGCATCGCCTCTTCCGCCCTTATAAAGGGACAATATTTCATCTCTTTTACCCACGCCTTCTTCCTCCTTGCTTATCCATTCTCACGCACTCGAGCTCCCGCGCCCAAGCTCGCGTTCTTCTTCTCAAACCACTCCAAGCATGTCCGGAGCAGGAGGCCAGTGGATGGTCTCCTTCGTCATGGAGGAGCACATCACAAAGTTGCGGGCAACGGGATATCTGGCCGCGGATATCGCGCACCGGCTGCCAGATGCAGGGCAGATCGTCCCTACGCCCGAACCCCACGAGAGGGTAGTTTTTATCACCCATTTTGTCTGTGGACTGGGATTTCCCCTCCACCCGTTGCGGGCTCTTGTTCTACTACGGGCTGGATTTTCATGATCTGGCCCCCAACTTCATCCTCAACATCTCAGCGTTTATCGTCGTGTGCGAGGCCTTCCTCCACATCAGGCCCCACTTCGGCTTGTGGCTGAAAACCTTCAATGTTAAACCGAAGGTGGTGGTCGGCCAGCAAGCAGAGTGCGGAGGCGCCATGGTGGGAAAAATGCCTAACGTCACCTGGCTCGAGGGCACCTATGTGGATATGATAAAGGGGTGGCAATCGGGGTGGTTCTACATCACCAAGCCGCGCGACACCAACTGGGTGGCAGCCCCCAAATTTCGATCCGGAATCCCCACACGGCTCACCTCCTGGAAAGAGAAGGGCCTGTCCTGGGGTTCTTTGGTAGAGCTGACCGGACTCTAGACCTGCATCAGGAACATGATGAGCAAGAAAATCAAGCTCGTCAACATGGTCCAGGTCATGCTCTTCTGCCGGATCCTCCCGTGCCAACAACATGCATTCAATTTGTGGTAGTTCGACCCGGCCAAGCACCAGATGCTGTGAGAGCTCTACGACATGACGCACGAGGACGTCTGGAGGGTGCTGTTCAAGGGCGCCGAGGTACCTCCTTCGCTCTCCGAGGACCGCGGACTCAACGCAAAGCGCAGCGCCAATCCGGTAAGTTTTTATATTTCACAGGGTATTTATTTGCCCCGGTTTAAATTATGTGTGGGATCTAAGCTTCCATGTCATTAACAATACTGGATAAAGACAGCGGAGCAGCTCGATTGCCCAGCCCCGCTGCCTAAAGATCCTGCAAATGCTCTCCTGACGGAGATGCTGGGTCCGGCACCTTATGAGGTGCCGGTGAAGAAGACCAAGAAGAAGGCCACGGGGACCCGAAAGGGTCTCCGGCGCAAGGTTGTATCGGACTCATCGTCTGATGACTCCGACGCACACTCCTCCCATGAAAACGAGGAGGAGGAGGAGGAGGAAAGTTCTCCCCCTAGTCGGGGGAGACAAGAAAAGGAAGGCCGACCCAACCGGGGAGGCCGAAGGGTCCAAGAAGGGGAGGACCCTCCATCCGGACTGCTCCACTACGGCCACCCACAGCGACGACGAGTGGTTCCCCAGGGACAAGCCCCTGGTGAAGTAGTAAGTGTCCGGATACCATAGTAATTAATGGTATGTTTTATTGCACTGCTTCTACTTATGCCGAATATGATTATGCAGCCCGTCCCGAGCCTGTATCGACGTATCGCCGAACGGTTCTTTGGACTCGTCGGATATGAACAACGATTCACTTCCGACCGCCTCCACCCCTTGTCCTGCGGACAACATCGAGGTGTTGTCTCAATAGGCATCGGGCCAAGGGGAGGTAGTCCTGGGGGCGCCTCGAGGCGACCTTCCGGACCGTGGGCGCAAACGGAGCAAAATCCCCATGGGCTCCAAGTTCGGCCCCCAGCCGAATACTGCCCCGGAAACTCCGGTGGTTCCGGACTTCGGCAGGCGATCCCCCGTTAAGGGGGGCAAGCCACTCGTGCCGGTGTCCTATGTCCATCCAGAGGCACCGGACAACCTGCTGGAAGCGCTACGTGACACTTCCATCGACGAAGAGCATCGCACTATCATGAGTGCGGTGATTGAGAAAGTTCAGTCCGCCAAAAACAGACTGACTGAAGCTTGTGCCAGCCTCCTAACAGGCTTTGAGGTAAGCAATGAAAATATAGGAAAATATTACCGCATGGACAATAGCCCCTGATGCTCTGTTCGTCGTTCGCAAAGAAAGGCCGAATAGAGGATCAAATGATAACTTAGGAGTCTAATCAGAAAAATGTCTATGTGTATGTGCAGGCTTCACTACTGGCCGCTGCCGCATGTACTGCGGAGGTCTCTGCGCTGAAGCAGGACCTGAAGCGGTCCGAGGACGAGCTCGGCCTTACCAAGAGGCAGCTCGAGGAGAGCAAAGGTAAGAAATACCCCTGTCTATATAGTTAAAAAGAAGTTCGAGTGTAAAGTAATAGGATCATCATGGATTTTCCAGGGGCCACAACCAAAGTGGCGACCCAGAAGAAGGCGCTATCCGAGGCCGAAGACAAAGCGGCCAAGGAGCGCATTGAGCGGAGAAGCAAGAAGCCCGAGTAGGCGAGGTGCAGCAAGAGCTCGAGGCTCTCGCCAAAAAGCACGAGTCCTTGGAGCTTGACTCTAAGACGTGAGAGTCCGAGCTTGCGCAGGCGCTTGAAAGCGTCCGGAGCACCAAGGCCGAAGCCCACAAGGCCCTTCAGGAGATTGATGCAGTGAAGAAGATAGCAGCGGGTAAGGCATTCATTATGCAAAGCAAGCACATGAAGGAGACTTTCCTTTTTCTTACCCGGGTTAGGAGCTATCCAGGACCGTTTGCAGATCTTCCCTGCAGTGTACTGGATGCCACGGAGTTTTACCGGGCTGAGGAGGGGAGCTCGATGAAGAAGTTGTTCTGGTCTCAGTATACTGGGACCGAACACCCCATGCCCTTGAGCGACCAGCTGAAGCAGTTGGTCGAGCTTCACAAGGCGGCCGAACAAGCCATGAGGGGCCTTATAGTCCGGATGTGGCCTGGCGAGCCCCTGTACGACAGCTACTTCGGTCTGGTAAGGCGGCTCCTCGACGCCTGCCCATGGCTTGAAGTCATAAAACGATCCATCTACATCGAGCGTGCGCGCAGGGCTTTTGCCCGGGCGAAGGTGCACTGGGCGAAGCTAGACGCCGTGAAGCTGGTAAAGGAGGGGCCGCCAGAGGGCAAGGAGCATCGCTGCCCTGAGATGTACTATGAGAGTGTCCTGAAGGGTTCCCGCCTTGTGGCGGATGAGTGTGCCAAGGATGTAATTTTTGAATGAACATGCTCATGTGATCCTGTAATATGAAACGAGTTCATTTGCGCCATGCAGCGCTTTTTAATTTAAAATATTACCTTCTGTGCGGCCGTTTATAAAATCTGAGAGTTGGCCAGTCGTCGGCTTCTGCCCCCATGTAACTAGTACTGGGTGTTCGGGATAAACCTGAGCACTCTTTACCCCAATTTTGGGTCCTTCAAGGGAGGTGTTCAGCGCAATGAACCAGGCAATTAGACTATAATGCTTTATCACTCTCACTTAGCCATAGAAGTCTACAATTTTAAATTTTGGCGAAGCCTCTGGTATTCGGAAGGCCGAATTTGGGGTGCTATACACGCCAAAGCCGGACAAGGCCGACTCCTCGCCCGAAGCGGAAAAAGTCTTTAAGGACTTGAGACCTCTCGAACAGCGACCAATCTCTCACCTTATCACGATAGTCAGTTTTCGGCTTTCTCTACTGAGGTGCTCGTCCGGAAGAACCGGGACACAATCGCAATAGTTCTCCCACCGCTACCTTAGCCGATATAGCGGAACGTAAGGTACCAAAGCATGGGAGCCAGGCAAACCCAACTATTGACCCAAGACATGATTCGGAGCTGATGCATATAGTGCTATAAGTTCGGGGTGCCACACTGTTGAAAGTGTTCGGACTTCTCGCGCCGTATTATGGGGTAAACGGAAGCCCCTGGCGTACTGACCGTACCCAAATTGACGGGTGCGGATTATCTTAAATGGACATAAAGGAAAAAAAGAGAAGAATGAATAATGCAATAATAGACTAATGCTATGCATTGTTATTTAAATAATATGTCGAAGCGTACTGGTATAGGTAGTGCAATAAGCAGAAAGTAGGACCATTCGAAATGTATTATTATTATTAGAGGCCACCTGGGGTTCTTGTGTACGTCTTAGCTTCTTGTCGCCTTGGTTGTTCCTTCCCATAATGTGTCCGGCGATCATACTGCCGGAAAGGGCTTCTAGAGAGTTAGGCCCTGAAAGAGAAAATAAATGATAAAGATATACAACCCCTAGGGCGGTTAAGCCGCATTGCAGGACGTGCCCTGATCGTGCCCCCGCCTATGTCCATGGTATTTTCAGTGTGTAATTATGTACGCGCGACACGGATTTCGTCGCTTGACTGGGACTGGGACGGGGGCCGAATTCCTAGGAGAGCTCTGAACGTGCCAGGCGATCCTGTTGCAGTTTACTTCGGACATGCTTGAAGGTGTTCGGGGGCTGTATCGCCAAATTGGTGGTTTGCCTTGAAAGGCTGCTTTGTGCTTCTGCTGCGTGGGCCGCAGTGTGCTCTTCCGTGCGGTGCGAGCGTTCTGTGTTTCCATTCACTATTATGACCCCCCGAGGTCCTGGCATCTTGAGCTTGAGGTATGCGTAATGCGGTACTACATTGAATTTTGCAAATGCAGTTCGTCCGAGCAGTGCATGATAGCCACTGCAAAATGGGACGATGTCGAAGATTAACTCCTCGCTTCGAAAGTTGTTCGGTGATCCGAAGACTACTTCCAGTGTGATTGAGCCCGTGCAATGGGACTCTACACCTGGGATGATGCCTTTAAAGGTGGTTTTGATCGATACCCATTTTTCGCACTGTATCCTGATAGAGCAGGTTCAGGCTGCTGCCGCTGTCCATAAGGACTCGAGTGAGATGAAATCCGTCGATGATGGGGTCTAGGACCATTGCGGCGGATCCGCCGTGACAGATACTAGTGGGGTGATCCCTGCAATCGAAGGTGATCGGACAAGCAGACCATGGGTTGAACTTTGGGGCGACGGGCTCTATCGCATAAATGTCCCTTAGTGCACGCTTACGTTCCCGCTTGGGAATGTGGGTTGCGTATATCATGTTCACCGTCTTCACTTTTGGGGGAACCCCTTCTGTCCTCCCATGTTCGGCGGCCGGGGCTCCTCCTCGTCATCACTATGCAGCCCCTTGTCCTTGTTTTCGGCATTTAACTTGCCGGCCTGCTTGAACACCTAGCATTCTCTGTTGGTGTGATTGGCTGGCTTGTCAGGGGTGCCGTGGATCTGACACGAGCGGTCTAGAATGCGATCCAAACTAGACGGAGCCGGAGTACTTCTTTCGAATGGCTTTTTTCGCTGACCGGATCTAGAGCCTCTGAATCTGGCATTGATGTGGCACCCCGGCTCAGAGCAACCGGTTTACCATGCATTGCCAGCCCAGAGACCATGTCTTCTGGCAACACACAACATCTTGGCACAAAAAACAACCGCTTTATTGATGCTAGCGGAACATAGTTTATATTACAACAGATGTCGAGGCCAAGCGGCACACCCGGTGCAGCTGAACAATATGTACATTATTTAGTGAACGTGATGGGGCCTCGATTAGGACAACTATGTGGCAGCGGAATAACGCCGTAGCGGAAGCTCCATATCACAGGGACACCGATGTGGACACGATCTAGACTCGAGCAGCGCTCCTCTCCAACGAGACTTTCCTGAAATCTGGCATGACACGCCAGGTCAGTACATTGAATGTACCTGCAAGCTCACAACAGGCATAATCATAATGGAAAACAATATCATGATACTTAACCAAGTATTAATAATGCAACACTACATGTCAAACATGCTGTGATCATGCTCGAACGTCCCTCGGGACAACTTACCAACTGTGATCATTCCCGGATCACAGACAAACCACCAACGTGGTCTTAACAAGAGTAACTCGTGATCCTTACGGCAATCACAACCACGACCAATATCTGGTCCCGAATATCCCGATGGCCTTTCTGCCATCCTCAACAATGCAAAGTTCATAGCTTAGTGTGCAAATTTTATTAAACGTTGACTCATGGTGGGACCTACTACGAGGTGTCCGTGACCATGGACTCGGCTATCGATAGATTATACACTCTGCAGAGGTAGCACACTATACCCACACCACGGAACCCATGGCCTCGCACTCCCACTCGGGTGGACCAACGGCATTCCGACAAAACCCTTCCATTGCCATGACACTCTCCCGGCCACTCCGACCCAATCCCCAACGGGCTAGTCCTGGGTGGCCCCGTGTCTACCAAAGACACACCAACCACCGTCGTGGCCAAAACAATCCCACTCGGGGACCCAGTACCATAATCTCAACAATGGGTGCACAAGGTTATGCTTGCTTACCGGGCCAGGGTGAGCACGACACAACCTTCCCTAGTTGGAGGCACCAACCAGAGGCAATGTCAATGGACCGAATCAAGGCCTTCCCAAAAAAGGCAAATGTGGCTGCACTGGGAAAAACTCGATTCAGCGGCACCATGACCCAGTCAACATTATATTCAAGTCGAGTTATAATTAGGTTCAACTTAAGATGAAAATGACCGGTGTCATAGCATGCCATGAAATGCAAAACTATACATGCATCACTTAATATTGAAAAAGACTGATTGTCATCCGTATACACACTAAGCATAAACATCAACAACTCATATTACTTTGCTGATCAATATAACTCACATATTAACCATAATATTTTTGTAGCAGGTTTTAAAATTTTCTCATGCAAGAACGTAACTCCGATTAATTTCTCACGTGAATAAAGATTTTCCCACAAACAATTCCTAATTTCTTTCGCATCCAAGTTAGGTTCAAACCTTCTACAAGTCAAGTAAAGTGACTAAACAAGCACTTAACAGAATATTTTCTTAGCAAATTTTTATCATTTTATTTAAGGCAAGAGAATAACTTTAATAATTACTAACATGCATAAAAAATAATTACTATCATCACCCCAAATAAATCTTATCTTGGCTCTCCCAACTTAAACTAATTTCAACATTCTATAGATCAAGCATAATAACTCACAAACATTTAACAGAATAAAAATAACACCATAGTTATTTAAATGCATGGATTAATCATTTAATTCAAGTAAGGAAATCACAAATATTGAAATGACACCATGAAAATGTTGTTGTGGCTTGCCTTAGTGCAGATGAGGTTCACAAGCCTTCTGGTGATCCTCAAGACAAGCCTCACCCTCTGAAAATAAATTTAAACACAAAAAGCAAATATCCAGAACACTTTTAAAAATAACCAGAAATTCTAAACAACTCAGAAAAATCTCATCTTTGGTGAGCTGCTAAATTTCTTTTCAAAGAACACTATGCAAAAAGAATCAATTCATTTGGACTTATGGTTGAAGAGTTATAACTGTTTGAAGCTCTCTGGAATTTAAATGATTTTGAATTTAATTAAACAGTTGAGGGGGGGGGTGACGTCGAAGGCGTAAAACCTCAGGGCGCCACCACTCGTACCGCTTCACACGCGTACAGAGTGGCTGACTAGCGGGCCCCGCTAGTCAGGTGGGGGAAGGGGGAGAAGGAAACAGATGAGGCCGCGGTTTCGCCAGAGCTCTCGCCGGTGATGAGGACTTCTTGGCCAAAATGAGAGGGAGGGATTTAGAGAGGGGACGGTGGCGCACCTGCCTGTACCCGTAGCGTGGCTAGGGGTGGTCGGATGTCGTCGGAATCAAGCTCGCAAGTGGAGGCAGAACACGGTGGTTGCCGGAGTTGAGGAAGACGGCGAATGGAGGCCACTCCAGGGGCTCCAAGCAGGCGAGACGACCTCACCGGAGAGAGGCGGAGGCCCTGGAGGGGTCGCCCAGGCCTGGGAGGGGCTGGAGCTACCGAGGCGACCAGAGGGGATCACCGGTAAGCTCGAGCTCGGGGATCGCGGCTCGAGGCCTGCCCGGCCGGGCTCTGACTTCCTACGCGATTGTGGAGTGTGTGTGAGTGCTGGATGGTGCTCGAGGAGGCTGGGGGTGGCTCCATTTATAGGCGAGCGGCAAGGGGGTTTTGGGCTCCGCCGGTGGACACCTGTCCACGGTGCCCGGCGACGAGCGATGTCAGTGAGAGGGGAAGAAGGCGACGCAGGTCACCCGACAACTGTGGGCGGACGGAGACGAGCACATGATCGAGAGGAAGGCGACGAGCACAGTGCGCTCCGCACTGTTGGGCTGGCCGGACCTTGCCCGTGCTTGCTGCGGCGAGCTCCGGCGTCGGTGAGCGCCAGAGGGAGGTTAATGGCGTTGAGACAAAGATGGTAGCATGGTTTGGCACGCTCGGGCAGGCGAGGGAAGCGAGCACGCGCGAATAGAGCGCTCGGCGACACTCAGAGCTCGTCGACACGCATGCCAACACCCCTGGATGAACGTGGTCACCGCGTGAACTATGACATCAGGCCGATCTAAGAATAAACTTCATGTCTGTCATGTTGTTCGTGGTAGTTTTGAGTGTTACCACGATTTGGTTTGGATCCAGGTGTAGTAGAGAGGTTTTTACAAGCCAGGTAAGTTCCTTATCAGTAACTTTGAACAGTTACTGTGGTCAAACGGCTGGCAGATAGAGGCTGTGCTTTGGAGGCTAGTCATGAGTTACTATGGTAAAGATTCACAAGAAAGTTCAGGTCAAAAGGAGCAAGTAAAATGGTAGTTGCTGTAGAAACCACCATTTCTGTCCAGAACAGAAAATATTTTCTGTAGCAAAAATATTCCAAAAAGTGATGAAATATTTTTGCTCAGGGAGGTGCCCTAGGGTTCACAGAATATTTGTGAATTATCTCAGATTTTCTGAGCCATAAAAATTCGGGTTGCTTTGAAGCAAACTGATCTGGCTAGGGTTTTTGAGAGAAAATGAATATTTTTCATTTAATAAAACTATTCCATAGATTATTTTGGGGGTGGATCAGAAGAGAAATGATGATTTAGGAGGGAAGTGGAGCAGTTGGGTGAAAGCCAAGGATGCCCAAGTGTTTAAGTCCATATGAAAAGATTCAAGAACTCCAAGTTTCAGAAAATTTCAAATGGAGATCAATCAAATAAGAGAGGGCAAAAACCAGGCTGTCACAAACCTCCCCCACTTAGAATGAATCTCATCCTCGAGATTTGGTTGCTTGGGAAAACCACTCTAGATAATGATCCCTAAGTAATTCTTCCCGCTCCCAAGTCGCTTCTGATTCTGTGTGATGCTCCCACTGAACCTTGTAAAATTTTTGGACTTTACTACAAGTGACCCTTTCCATCAGATCCAAAATTTTAAACGGCCTCTCTTCATAAGTTAAATCTTTTGTCAACTCTATCTCAACCATAGCAGTCCTTTTCTCAGGCGGGAATATGCATCGTCTCAATTGCGAAACATGGAACACGTTGTGCACGTCTGCCAATTCAGGGGGTAGTTACAGTTGATATGCAACAATACCCACTCGAGACATAATCGGGAATGGACCAATAAATATGGGTGCCAGTTTTCCACGAGTCTGAAATCTCTTGACTCCTTTCATAGGAGTGACTCGGAGGTATACGTGTTCTCTGGGTTCAAAACTGACCTGCCGATGCTTTGCATCATAATAACTCTTTTGTCGAGATTTGGCCAATTGCAATCTGTCTCTGATTTCCCTAACTTGTTTCTCAGCTTCCATCATGAGATCCGTTCCGAAGATACGGCTATCTCTAGTTTGAGACCAATTTAAAGGAGTGCGGCACTTACGGCCATACAGAGCTTCATATGGTGACATCTTTAGGCTGGTCTGGAAACTGTTGTTATAAGATAACTCGGCATATGGCAAACAATCTTCCCATTTAGCCCCTTTGGCTAGCACACAGGCTCGCAACATATCTTCTAGTATTTGATTTACCCACTTTGTCTGTCCATCTATCTGAGGGTGATAAGCAGTACTATATTTCACACCTGTCCCCAAGGCTTGATGGAGACGGGACCAAAAAGCGGAGGTAAACAAGGAACCTCGGTCGGAAGTGATAGTTCGGGGTACTCCATGCAGACTGACTATTCTGGATACATACAGCTGTGCAAGTTCATTTGCCCTATATCTGGTGCTGATGGGAATGAAGTGAGCGACCTTGGTTAGGGTATCGACTATAACCCAGATTGCATCCTTGTCTCGCTGAGTCTTAGGCAATCCCGTAATGAAATCCATACAAACGTCATCCCATTTCCACTGTGAAACCGACATCAGTTGGAGGAGTCCGGCTGGCTTCTGATGCTCTGCCTTCTCCTTGTTGCATATGTCGCAACAGGCTACGAAATAGGCAATGTCTTTCTTCATTCCATCCCACTAGAATATTTGTCTAAGATCCTCATACATTTTCATACCTCCCGGGTGAATGGAATATGAGGATTCGTGTGCTTCTAACAGGATTTTCTTCTTCAAGTCCGGTTGATTGGGCACACAAATTCGTCCACGGAATCGGAGGGTACCGAATTTGTCCTCGGAGAAATCAGGGGCCTGATCTGCCATCTGGCTCTTGGCACGTCTTTGTAGCTTGGCGTCTGCGGACTAGGCCTTGCGGATCTCCATCTCAAGTGTGGAAGTAACTTCCAAAATATTAGCAAGGCCAACATCCACTATGATCAAGTTGAGCTGAGCGATCTCCTCTCAGAGTTCGGGAGGCAATGATCTCAAGATCACATTTAAGCTGACAGGCTTTCGACTGAGTGCATCTGCAACCACGTTGGCCTTACCCGGGTGGTAATTTATTCCAAGGTCATAATCCTTGACAAACTCTAGCCATCTTCACTGACGGAGATTTAGGTCTGGCTGAGTAAAGATGTATTTGAGACTCTTGTGGTTGGTAAAAATTTGGCACTTTTTTCCAATGAGATAGTGTCTCCAATTTTTTAATGCATGAACCACCACAGCCAATTCCAAATCATGAGTAGGGTAATTTCCCTCGTGGGGTCGTAGCTGTCGTGATGCATATGCCACAACCTTGCTGTCTTGCATAAGTACGCAGCCAATGCCTTGCCTGGAGGCGTCACAATACACATCAAAACTGCGGTAAATGTCTGGGAGAGTCAATACAGGTGCGGTTTTCGGAGTATCTTTAACTCATTAAAACTTTTCTCACAGTCCTCCGTCCATTCAAACTTTTTGTCCTTTTTGAGCAGTTCCGTCATGGGTTTAGCAATCTTGGAAAACTGTCACACCCTGCATTTTGTAACATGTCATTTGCATTAATAAAGCATGAAAATTTGGACCAACAATTTTTTTTGCATTATTTGGCTTTTATTTTGGGGTTGGATTTCTCTGTGTGGTTTTTCAAGTGCTCTTTAAAGTCAACTACTCCACCTTCTGTACTTCATCTCCTTGCCCCAAACTTCTGCCCAATGATCATGCCATGTGTATAGTGCAATATAGTATTTTCTTACAAAAATAATTTGGCCAAATAGTATTTTCAAAAATTAGTTTTCCAAAAACCCCTTGATTGAGGTTTGCACTGCAAGTACCTCATTTGGGGTATGAAAAATATTTCAAAGAGTATATTTGAAACCTATTAGATATAGGATTCCCATAAACCACAAAAAGATAATTTTAAAAGTTATTTTCCTATTTTATTTAAAAGCTTTTTCTTAAGGCCAGAAATGGTCTTTAATAGGGAAGAATTATTTTATTGTTTTAAAAATATTTGAGAAAAATCAGGGAAACTCAGTGGGCATATATTTCCCATATATAGGAGTTTCAACATATGGTCATGATCAAAATATTGGACAAAACCTCCCAAAACCATTTCTGCCCATTTCAAGGATTTGAAATATTTCTACAGGAAATATTTTCATAAAAATCCAAGGAAAATCCAGCAAGTCACAAATGCATATTGTTATCACCATGCAAAGCCTCATGTCAATTAAGGTCATTTTGGTTCACCAAAAAGCCCCAAAACCCTCTCTGAACAGAATCAAATTTGAACAAGTTTGTACTACCAACTTTCTCTCCTTGACCCCAACTTTTGTGGGCATGTTCATATGACCAAATGAGGCCACTACACCAAGTGGTGCATCAAGGAGAAGTGATTTTCTCAACTAGATCTACACAAGTTCATTTCTGCTAATTTCTAGGGTTTGCCAAAGCTTCATTAGCAAACTCTTCCAAATGAGCTCATCTTCCTTTTCCCCTGTCATTTTGTCATGACAAACACCCCTGCCAAGTGCCACAAGAATTAAATTAGTGCAAGTACCCCAAAACCATATCAAACACCTTCTGCATGTCAACTAAAAACCCTGTTTGGGGCTCTTCCACTAATCTCCATGAGCTCCACTCTTTACCACAACCCCTCCTAGTCCCCTTTCACCTCCAGTAACAATGGCAAATCCACAGTTCAATTATTGGATGGGTAAAACCCCACTTTCTCTCTCTGGACAGCCCATTTCTCCCTCTTCTTCTACCTCTCTCCTCTCCTACTGGCCACCCAGGGCATCCAAGGCCATCTCCTACTTCTTTACTCCTCCCTAGAGCCACCAGACACCTTTGGCCGTGCCCACACTGCATAGAAAATGGCCATGCCGGCCATTTGGGCGCTCTGGAGCGCGCTACAGTGCGCTCCCACACTGTAGCCGCCTCCTTCCAATCGCCTCCGGCCACCTCGGGCCTCCTCAGCACGCCCGACGATGCGCCTCGGCGTCCGCGGCACGCTAAACCCTGGTCCCCCTCTTCCTTCTCCCTCCTCTTGCCCCAGCTCGCACGTGCGGCGACCGCCCAAGCGCACCAGTGAGCGTGCTCACACGCGCGGTGCCTCTGGCCCCCTGCTCCCTCTCTCTCTTCTTTCCCTCGCTCTGGACCAAACCCACGAGCACCCAAGACATGCCCACGTGCGCCCCGTGACCCACAGCAACAGCAACAACCTCGCCGGCGCATGGGTCTACGGTGAGCCGTGGCTCGCCTACTTAAAGGACTCCCCGAGCCTCTCACTCACCACCACTCGCTCCTACCTACTCCAAATAGGCCCCCTGTGCCCTCCACTCTCCTCCAGGAGCACCCGAGCTCGAGATCGAGCTCGAGCTCCGCCGCCTCGGGTCGTCGTCGATCTCGGGTACGGGCTCTCTCCGCCCCTTCTCTCTCTCTCGATCTGGACCCGCCACACCTCCCTGACCATTCCACCTATGTTTCCCCTCTCTTTTGCTGCCGGAATCGACCGGGGCAAGCACCTCCCGAAGCTCTGCCGCCGGCTTCCTCGTTGCCGGCGAACCCCTGCACCCCGGCGACCACCTCCACCTCCACCCGAACGGCGACTCCGCCCTAAGCACGCCAGTGCCCTCAGATCGCCTCGCCGTCGACCACAGCGGCACCGGTGAGCTCGCCGCCCTCTTTGACCCAAGGTTGACGACGACGGCCGTGGGGCCCGTCTGTCAGCCTCATGTCCTGACGTGTGGGTCCCACACGTCAGGTTTAAAACACATGCGCGCGCATACCAGTTCGCTGCGTCAGCTGGAGGCGTATTTCCAAAATACACCTTCGACGTGGCAGCCTTGCGCGGGCTGGATTCCCCCTAGGCCTGCTGCACTGTGGCCGAATAGGCCCAGTTGCACAGTGGCCTTTTTCCTTTTCTTTTTCTGTAACTTTTCCAAAAATTCCACTTGATTAAATATTCATCCAAATGAAATAATTCCAACTCCCATATTTTTCTAAAAATCCCACCTATTTAATGGTATAATTTTCACTCATGTCCAAACAACTTTTATGTATTGTTCATATTCAAATTCAAATTTGAATATATTTAAACCCCTCTAAAAATCCATTTCTTCTATTCTGCTACTCCAAAACCAAAACTAGGAATTTTCCCCTTCTTAGTTTTCAACCTAGTATTTAACAAAAATGAGTTGACATTTTTCTGAGCACTTTGGTTTTTCTGTTTTATTATTACCTTATTTTTCTCGTTATTATTTGCGACGATAGATTGCGTTGCCGACGAAGGAGTTGGACCAGAAGAATTTAAAGACCCAGAAGACTTTGCTGAGTCAGGCAAGCAGCCCTTTGACCATGTCTATGAAACCCTTTGTATGCATGTCATATAGCACTTTATTAGTGTTGCATCGGAATCATGATGAGATGGTAACCACTTTGATGGGTTGCCTCTATTACTTCCTCGTTGATACTTGCATTGTGCATGACCCTACCTCCTTATGAGGGTTATGCCGGTGGGAGTAGATAGGATGCTAAAGTAGTGCTACGCAAAAAGGGACGGGAATATGCATGGTGATGGAGGCAAAGTATTTTCAAAAGACTTTTCGAAAACCCCCATCAGGTGCCACTTATGCCCGGGGGAGATGATGAGTTGGGTAACCACTTGATGACGAAGTGGTGTACCGAGGCAAGTGTGTGTGTGTGTTGTTTTTCAAAACGGATTGGTTTAAGTTGCGACCGTTATTCCAACCTTACATGCGCAACCACTCTACCCTTGTATGGGAAAGGGCATTATTGATTACCTAGGCCGATACTAGCTTGGAGCCCGCATTACTAGTGACGGGAGAGTTGTTGGTGCGCTCTCTCGGGACGGGGTCGTGCCAGGTAGGGCGGCCATGACTGTTTTCACAGGGCACCGGATACACCGTTGTGTCCCCTCTCGGATGTTACGATCTCGAGTGAGTCTTGTATGATGTACATCGTGAGGATACGGAACAATGAGTGGACTCCATGTTAGTGTCATCTAGGGAAAGATAGTGATCGGGTGCTTACCCCGGGTACTTGAGGTACCGCGAGTCATGGATGACACGGAAGTTCCCCGGATCTTGTGGGTAAAGTGTGCAACCTCTGCAAAGTGTAAAACTATTCGAATAGCCGTGTCCATGGTCAAGGACAGTTGGGTAACCGATCTTGGGCTACGTCCACTTGTTTACAAACCAGTGTGTGTGCGGAGTACTTCTTGGGTCAAGTCAAAGGACTTGACATGAATGAGTTGGGTTGGAGCCCTCTCCCTTTATGTTGATATCTGTAACCAGCCCCTATGGTTACTTGAATCCATGCGATGCATGGTTTACCAGTTATTGAACATGTCATAACATGAAAAAATCAGCTTTCTGCAAAAATTTACCTATGTCATGCATTGTTGTATCTTGAGCCAAAACATGGGTTGCTTGCGAGTACATTCAAAGTACTCATTGGCTTGCCACTGGTTATTTAATTGGCCAGGCATGGAAGAACCAAAGTTCGAAGAAGAGTCCTTTGGAGACGAACATGCGAACTAGGACGTTTCCCAGTCAGAATGCCTGTAGGGTTAAGGCAGATGGCATGGGCTCTACTCATCGACGAAGATTTCCGCTGCTTGTGTTTCATTTGATGTTCAGCCCTTAAGGCTTTATCAATGTAAGACTTGACCATAATGGTCATAATTTGTGTAAGACGGTATGTATGGATGTAAGACTCTTGTTATTCAGCTTCTGTGTGTTCAGTGAGCATTGATCTCTGGGATCACTGTACACATGCATTCGGTGATCACGACTTATGAGTCGGGGTCCCCACAAAAACCCTTCAATAAAACGATGGTAATATCCCTCCAATCCGAGAAAACTCCGGATCTGCGTCACAGTCGTGTGCAGCACCCAATCGAGCACATCCTTTACTTTGCTCGGGTCCACGGCTATACCTTTGGCGGATAGTACATGTCTGAGATCCAACTTGCTTGAGCAAAAAATTGCATTTACTGAATTTGGCGTATAGTTGATGGTCGCGGAGTCATTGCAGCACTGCTCGGAGGTGATCCTTGTGCTCTTCTTCACCCTTGGAGTAAATGAGGATGTCATCGATGAAGACTACCACGAATTTGCTGAGGATGTCCATGAATAATTTGTTCATCATATGCATGAAGAAAGCAGGGGCATTGGTGAGGCCAAAGGACATCACGGTATATTCATAAAGACCGTACCGAGTAGTGAATGCGGTCTTAGGAATATCCTCTTTTTGAATCTTGAGCTGATGATATCTGGTCCATAAATCGATTTTAGAGAATACCTTAGCCCCACTGAGCTGGTCAAACAGATCATCAATCCTTGGCAGCGGATATTTATTTTTGATGGTGACCTCATTCAGCTGGCGGTAATCTACGCACATGCGGAGACTACCATCCTTTTTGTCCACGAAAATAGCAGGTGATCCCCATGGTGAAGAGCTGGGATGAATATAACCTTTCTAGAGCAATTCATCAAGCTGTTTCTTTAGCTCCACTAATTCTGATGAGGGCATCCGTTAATACTTCTTGTATAATGGTGCAGTTCCGGGCATAAGATCTATTGCCAACTCCAGTTCCTGATCTGGTGGCATGCCTGGCAGTTCTTCTGGAAATACATCAGGGTACTCGCTGACCACAGGAATAAATTCCAATTTAGCCACAGCCATGCAAACCAATTCTTGTTTGGGTATATTCTTGCGAGCATAGAATTTGGTAGACTGCCCATTCAGACTGGTCAAAGTGACTTCTCGGGTTGCACAATTTATGCAAACTTGATATTTGGTCAGCCAATTAATACCCAATATAATATCCAACTTTTCAGACTCAATGATGATCAGAGAGGTTGGAAAGTAGACTCCGTTGATATTGATTTCCAGATCATGGCAGACCAGATTGCTCTTGATTATAGATCCCGGGGTTTGTACCAGCATGTTTTTGCCCAAAAGCGTGCAAGGAAAGTTGTTTTGGGCAGCAAAACTCCGAGAAATAAAAGAATGGGAAGCCCTAGAGTCAAATAAAATTATGGCAGGTATGTCATTGACAGAAAACATACCAATGACGACTTCTGGCTTCTCTTGGGCTTCATCGGCGGAGATATGATGCATGTGCCCAGTGAAGTTTTGCTGGGTTGGCCATGACTCCATAAAGTTGACTTGTGGCCTGCTTAGGGCATTCATTTTGTTGTTCTTGGGGCACTGTCTGGCATAATGTCCGTTATGCCACAATTGAAGCAAGAATTATTGCGCTGACGCTCCTCATGTGTTGGGTTGGTCACGACATTCCTGACTTGAGTGGTGGTCTTGTTAACATTTTGCTGCCAATTTGGCTTATATTCCACCTGAGTCTGCTGCCAGGTACGAGCCTTTTGCGTGGGTTGCCCATCCTTCTTTGGCTCAAACTTACGCTTGTTGTCGTTGTTAACAGGCCTATTATCTGCTATAAGCTTGTGCTCCTGTTCAGCAATGAAAGCCTTGTTCACCAGAGTTTGGAAATCTGGGAAATCAAGCATACTGAGAGTACACCAGAGTTGCGGATTTAGGCCTCCAAGAAATCTGTCAATCTTCCTTTCTTCAGTGGCCACGTCATAAAGAGAGTAACGGGCTATATGATTGAATTTTTGCAATTATTCTGCCACAGACTGATTTCCTTGGACGAGTGCGAGAAATTCACGTTGCTTGGTCTTCATAACTCCCGCAGGGATATGATATTTTCGGAACCGGTCTTTAAACCTTTCCCAAGTGATTTGCTCATCAACCGGCCACATGGCTTTTGTATTTTCCCACCATATGGCATCTGCGCCTTCAAGATAATGAGTTGCAAATGGAACTTTATCATTTTCTTCAGTACGAGCAATCTCAAGCTTTTTCTCAATGGTGCGCAACCAATCGTCTGCATCCAATGGGTCAACAATCTGACTGAAACTTGGTGGCTTGGTCCTTTGAAAATCTGACAGCTTTGAGTGATGACCGTTCTGATTTCCATTCTGTCCAACCATGGCTTGCACACTTCTTAATATTTCAATCAGATCATTGTTCCTTCTTTCCTCAAACATACGCAGAATTTGCTCGGTGGAGGGCGGATTTGGTGGTGGAGGTGGTGGCGGAACGTACGGTTCGGGAGAATGTCCCGCGTGTCGTGCGGAACGACAAACAGGGGTTCCCTCACGAACGTTGCTACTGCTGCCTCCCCGCGTCATCCTATTGTGGATTTTTCCCAAGACAATGCAATCGAGATGAGAAACATCCAAGAATAAAATTGGGGAAAAGCCAGCGACAAATCCCGGAAGAAAACAAAAGAGCGAAGAAATACGGCGAATAAAGTCTCAACATAATTATACATAGACTCATACATGAAAGATAAACAACATGACTGGTTCAACTACTCTCATACATGCAAAGAAACATCATGACTCGGACGACTACATCCGTACATCATCCAAACGACTACGAATAATCAAAGATACTACTGCTCTGCTGGTGCTGCGGCGTCCTCCCCTGAAGCGGTCTCGGATCCCGAACTGACATGGTTAACGGAAACCTCCGAGTTAAAGGTAACACGATGGCGCTGCCTTGAGGGCTCTCCCTCAGGGGCAGGGGTAGGATGAAGCATCAGGGCTACAGGAGTAGCGAGAAGTGAGACCCACTCGGCAGGAGTACGGAGAGGGTTCACGGCCGAGACGCCCGTGCTACTTGGAGGAGTAACCGGCGAAATAGGGGAGCTAGAGCTGACGGGAATATAAGGGGTAAATCCCAGAGAAGATGGAGTAGTGGAGGATCTAGAAGTAACTAAAGTAGCGGCTAAAGCAGTACGGGCATGAGTCAGCTCTTGAGCCAGCTCGTGGATCATGAGATAGCTAGAAGTGACATAACGGGCAAGGTGGCTAGCAACACTATCAGACTCCGGATCAATGAGAGGGAAACGGACACGACCGTTCTCGTGCAGAGATGGGTAGTAATAGAAACCTGGGTGGTTCTGCATTCGGACCTCGGTGTAGCGAAGCTCAACAAGGACCTCGAATGCAGCAAACTGGACAGCCTGAGAAGCGTTGGAGGCGTAACCGCTCTGAGAAGTACGAGTGTAAGAGCTGGAATCGGAACTAGTGTGTAGAGTGACCACTGCATGATACTCATACACGAAATCAGCTAGATGCTCCCGGTACACACGATACACTGGGTCGTCTCTGAGAGGGTACAGCCGATGCCACACGTTGCGAAGGAGGTGCGGTGACGCATACGGCATCAGCTGCAACTGGCACGGATACGGCACCGGAGCAATCTACACCCACAACCATTAGCAGGTTAGCATAAAAAAAATAAAAACCATATGCATGTAACGCAACAATCAACACAAATTAGTACCGGCACTCAACTTAAACGCGTATCTAACGTCCAGTTAACACATCATAGTCTAGCGTGGCCTACAGTCAGCGCGGCTCTGATACCAAGTGTTGTGGCACCCCGGCTCAGAGCGACTGGTTTACCATGCATTGCCAGCCCAGAGACCATGTCTTCTGGCAACACACAACATCTTGGTACAGAAAACAACCGCTTTATTGATGCTAGCGGAACAAAGTTTATATTACAACAGATGTCGAGGCCAAGCGGCACACTCGGTGCGGCCGAACAATATGTACATTATTTAGTGAACATGAAGGGGCCTCGATCAGGACAACTACGTGGCAGCAGAATAATGTCGTAGCGGAAGCTCCATATCACAGGGACACCGATGTGGACACGATCTAGACTCGAGCAGCGCTCCTCTCCAATGAGACTTTCCTGAAATCTGGCATGACATGCCAGGTCAGTACATTGAATGTACTTGCAAGCTCACAACAGGCATAATCATAATGGCAAACAATATCATGATACTTAACCAAGTATTAATAATGCAACACTACATGTCAAACATGTTGTGATCATGCTCGAACATCCCTTGGGACAACTTACCAACCGTGATCATTCCCGGATCACAGACAAACCACCAATGTGGTCTTAACAAGAGTAACTCGTGATCCTTACGGCAATCACAACCACGACCAATATCTAGTCCCGAATATCCCGATGGCCTTTCTGCCATCCTCAACAATGCAAAGTTCATAGCTTAGTGTGCAAATTTTATTAAACATTGACTCATGGTGGGACCTACTACGAGGTGTCCGTGACCGTGGACTCGGCTATCGATAGATTATACACTCTGCAGAGGTAGCGCACTGTACCCACACCACGGAACCCATGGCCTCGCACTCCTATTCAGGTGGACCAACGGCATTCTGACAAAACCCTTCCATTGCCATGACACTCTCCCGGCCACTTTGTCGGTGGGAACGACACCTATGGGATCACAAGAATCCCTACTGTGGTTAGCGGGGCGCGGGGTCGTGAGAAGAGCGGATCAAACAGATAGCACACGGTTCGTTTATCCAGGTTCGGGCCGCGAGGATGCGTAAAACCCTACTTCTGCTTTGGTGGATTGTATATCTGTGTTCTTGAGCTAGCTATGGGGCCTGAGGAGCTCCAAAAAGCCGAATCCTTCTCCTGGTCGCCTCATGCCTCCTTTTATAGAAAAAGGGGTTGCCACAGTGGCACACAGGAGGTGGAAAGGGTATAGTGATGTGAGGTTATCCCTTGCATTACATGACAAGGCACATTTAATGCATCTTGCTTAGGTGTCCTTGCTTTATCGGGGACGGGGGAGAGATCTGTCTCGTCCGTCGCCGCTCCTTCTTGTGTCGACACGCGCCCTAGCCAGCGACGCCTGCGATGCCATATAGGTAGGCAGGCAGCTGAGGTTGCACAGTGGTGGGTCTTCACGAAGATCTACATGCCGCCACGCGGGTGCCTGCCCAGCTGGTTGGGTCGGCAGCTGCATGCATGCGGTGGTGGAGGTTTAGTCGGCGTGGGCCTGATGGTGGCCCTGTGGGTGTCCTTGGCAAGGGCCTTGCCGGGGCCTCGGCAAGGGTCTTGCCGAGGCGCCTGCTGTCATCCCCGGCAAGGCACTTGCCAGGGGCCTTGTGGTCTTCCTCGGTTGGGATCCCGCCAAGGGTTGTCGTCTCCTTAGTGCGTATTTGATCTTGAATGTCTTCACAAAGATCTGCATGCCACCATGGGGATGTCTCCCGAATCCTTGCCCTTTGGGGGCAGTGGACTCAAGGGTGATTTGCTCTGTAGGCGCGGGACGAGTCGCCGCGGCAAGGGTCTTGTCGGGGCTGCTAGAACTGTCTCCCGGCAAGGATCTTGATGGGGGAGTCCGCTTCATCCCCTTTGCTCTTCGTGGTCTTGGCCTTGGCGTCGTTCTAGTTCTCTTGAGCTTCGGTCTTACCCTGGCTCACCTCCCTTGCCTTGCTTGGTGTGGTGGTGCCCGTGGCTCAGACTGCCCGTGCACAGTTATAGGGGTACAAAAAGTGTACCCCTCTTTTTGTACTCCGACAGGAGCCCCCGGGCCTGGGCCACACATAAGCGCAACGCGTTGTTGGCCTAGGCCCCAAAATGGTGCGCGGGCAGGCGGGGCGGTTTTGACCGCGGTAAGGTTCTTCGCGCGCTGCGCTTCCCACGACTCCCATGCGTGGTGCGGCGTGGGGAGGCGCATGTGACGTGGGCGGCATGCGTGGGGTTGGTTCACACAGGCATGCGTCACATCGTAGTAAATGGGCGGTTCGCGCCTTCCCCATAAACGAAGGGAGGCGTGGAAGCGCGGTCATCAAGGCGTCCACTCCCCACGATCACGGGGTGGGGAGTGGTCGTCTCACCTGTCCCCTCGGTTCTGCACGTCCGCCACGTGTCTCCCATGTGCCTGGGGTGGCAAACGGTGGAGGCAGGAAACCGGGCCGTCGCTGGTTGGGGCGGCGGGTCGGTCCTGGCTCCCTACGCCTTCCATATCTTGATTGGCCGAGCGAGCGGTCGAGCCCCAACCCCGATCCTTTATAAAGAGCGGGAGGGGGGATGGCATCCCACATTCTTTCATCTTCTTCTTCCTTCAGCTTCTGCTCCTCCCTTCCATCCGTCATGGAGAGAGGGAATCCCGGTCCTTCAACAGTGGCGGCAAGGGTCGCCGCTTGACAACACGTCCCTCCTTCTCCTGCGCCTGCAGTGGCAGAGCCAGCCGCGAGGGGAAGGGGGAGGGGGCGAGGCCGTGGGCGAGGCCAGGGTGCTCGGGGAAGAGGACGATAGGGTGGCGCGCAGGCCTCGCCTCCGCCAGCAGCTCCTCCTCCAATGGAGGGCCATGTTGGGGATGACCCTTGTGAGTTCTTCGTCAGGCTGCGCCGGCCGCCGCACCGTCGCCTTCGTCTCCCGTCTCCATTTGCGCGGGAGATGGAGCTGGATCCGCCAGAGTCGTTGCGGCTGCACATGAGGGGCTGCGGGATCAGTGGCATGCGGGTCCGTGTCGACTTCCCCGCCCCTCACGTGATGTATCTTTGTCGGGGATGGAAGATGTTTGCTCATATCCACCGCTTGACGGAGGGGCTCACTCTCCATTTTAAGCTAATGGAGGGTGGCCTTCTCTCCATCAAGGTCTTCGGGCTCTTTGGGACCCGTGCAAGGTGCTGCGTGGAGAGCTCTTCTGATAGTGAAGCAGGAGTGACGAGGAGGACAGCGGCAGCGACAACGAGGGTAGTAGGTGGCAGGATGACGGGTCTGATTAGGTGTCGGGTGCCGCTCCGTGCGGCACCAGCGACCCCATCATCCATGTCGCCGGCTCCTTGAACTTCTCGGGGTCGTCTCCTTAGGCGGCTGGCGTTGGGAGGCTGCGGAAGAGGAAGAGGGCGAGCGGCAAGGCTGTCAAGTCGGAGTACGCGGGCACCGATGCCTTTGACGCGTGCTGACGTCCTGCCGCCTCATCTTCGAGCTCTGCTTCCGGCGCCGCCATCACCATCCAGCCTTTGGACGGCCACCAAGATGTTCTCTTGGTGTCTTCTGCCACCCGTAGCTCGCCTAGGCGCTCCTTTTGTCCTTTTCGCCTCCTTGACCTGCCTCCTGAGGAGAGGGACAAGAAAGGGATTACGGGCACCTTATCTCTTTTTAGTTTGTAAGCCTTCATGCCTTTGTTGAATTTAAAACTTGTAATCCCATCATTCATGTTTTTCATTCCCTATGGACTGTACCTGAGCGGAATGTTTTTTTAATGAAAAAGGGATGCTTGCCGGGTCATTTGTTTGCGGGTGGAACCCACGACAAGGAGTAAATCCTTGATATCTTCAAGATAAACATTTCCTTGCCCGGCAACAGGCCTTGCCGTCTCCCCACTTCGCTCGACCTTCCTCGCGCCTTTGGCAGAGGCAGGGATGAGGCGGGTTCAGGCTCCTTGTTTCATCCTTTCGCTGCCGCGACTACGACCAAACTTGGCCCCAGGAATGAGCCCTAGGGCCTAGAGTTAGGGGAGCACGGTAGCTTAGGGGAGGTTTCACATACCTCAGTCCATAATGGAATGCATGATAAGGGATGAAGAACTTATCTGAAGCTGCAGTCCCCGGCAACCCTGGTTTGCCGTGGGTGAATCTTTGCTCTCGCAGCCCCCGGCAATACTGGCTTGCCGGGGGCTAGATGCTGGTCTGTTCCTCTTTTTTTCCCTCCCCAAGTGGTTCGGCACGGATATATGTGTGTCCGTGAACCAAAGAAGACAAAATAAAGACAAAGAGACGCACACTCGACCTCTAAGCTAGGGGTTAGTCGCCGGTAAGCACTATCAACCCTAACCAATGATGAGACTCGACCTAGCATGCATGCTATAACTTAGGGCGCCAGCGCTTCATTTATTTATGCTCAGGGTCTGCGCCTGGCTTTGTACAAAGGGTTACATGCATCATCGGCAAGGCTCGCACAAAAGGTGGCTTGCCGGGGGACCCGGCAAGCCGCGCCTCACGGGTAAAACTTGCGAAGATGCTCAATGTTCCAGGAGTTACTCACCGGAACAGCATCTTCAGTCTCCAGGCGGACTGCGCCGGGCCTGGTGACTCGTATTACCCGATAAGGGCCTTCCCACTTTGGCATCAACTTGTTGGAATTCTTGGCCGATTGAACGCGCTGAAGAACAAGGTCGCCTTCCTCAAAGCTTCGGGCATGAACCTTGCGGCTATGGTAGCGGCACAAGGCTTGCTGGTAGCGCGCTGCTCTCATAGCCGCCCGAAGACAATCTTCCTCAAGGAGGGTTGCGTCATCTTGCCGCAATTGCTCTTGCTCAAGCTTGTCATAAGCGAGTACTCGAGGTGACCCGTATATGAGTTCCATGGGGAGAAGTGCTTCTGCCCCGTATACCAGGGCAAAGGGTGTCTGGCCGGTGGCTCGATTTGGTGTCGTTCTGATTGACCAAAGAACTGCCGGCAATTCATCAATCCAGCGCTTTCCACTCTTGTGCAGTCTTTCAAAGGTCTTTGTCCTCAGGCCTCGCAGTACTTCAGCATTTGCCCTCTCAGCTTGACCATTGCTTCGTGGGTGAGCAACGGAAGCGAAACAGACCTTGCTGCTGAGGTCTTGAATATATTGCATGAAGGTGTGGCTTGTGAACTGCGTGCCGTTGTCG
The DNA here is from genome assembly GCF_056163025.1 of Triticum urartu. Classification (NCBI taxonomy): domain Eukaryota; kingdom Viridiplantae; phylum Streptophyta; class Magnoliopsida; order Poales; family Poaceae; genus Triticum; species Triticum urartu. Next base: position 568,933,061 of record NC_141874.1, read on the forward strand.
GTGATAACCCTATTGGGTACACTAAAACGGCACACCAGTCCTTTGAAGAACTTGACGGCTGACTGTGCTGTGACCTTCCTCACTGCTTCCACTTCTGGACACTTTGTGAACTTGTCGATTGCAACATACAAGTACTCAAAGCCCCCGACAGCGCGGGGGAAAGGGCCCAGTATGTCGAGCCCCCAGACCGAGAAAGGCTAGGAGAGAGGAATGGTTTGAAGGGCTTGAGCTGGCTGATGAAGCTTCTTTAAATGGAATTGACACGCTTCACACCTGGTGACTAGTGTCGTGGCATCCTGGAGGGCGGTGGGCCAGAAGAAGCCTTGCCGAAACGCTTTGCCGGCAAGGGCCCTTGACCCGATGTGGGATCCACATATGCCTCCATGTATCTCCGCCAACAACCCCAGTCCTTCCTCTCGAGGGATACACTTCAATTTCACGCCGTTCGGCCTCTTTTTGTACAGGACGTCATCGACGAACTGGTACATAGTAGAGCGACGGGCTACTTTTTCCGCTTCTTCCTGCTCCTCAAGAAGTTCCCCTGTTTGGAGGAATCGGACAGTATGCTATGCCCACGCTGGAGCCTGGGGCTCGACGACGAGGACTAAAGGCATTTCCTCCGCTATCGGAGCGGCTGTCTCCATGGCAAGAGCTTGATGCTCTGTCGGAGCTAGCCGTCCCGTGGCGGGCTCAGTCTCTCCGGCAACATCCTTGCCGGCGGCTTCAGGGAGCTCGGCGGGAAAGTACTTGCCGGGCCCTGATTTTCTCCTCTTGTTCTGCTTTGTTGTTGGATCAACGGATGGCTGAGTTAGCCGAAGCACAAAGGTACCTGGTTCCACAGGTAGCTTGAGGGCGGCGCGTTTTGACAGGTAATCGGCGATATCATTCTCCGCTCGGGGAATGTATTCTGCCTGTATACCGTCAAAACGCTCTTCCAGCTTTCTCACTTCATCGACGTAGGCCTTCATCAACGGGCTCTGGTAATCCTTGTTGACTTGCTTGACGACAAGTTGCGAGTCGCCTCTGACAATGAGTTTCTTGATTCCGAGGTCCGCCGCGATCCTAAGACCGGCAAGCAGCCCTTCGTACTCAGCCGTATTGTTTGTTGACACCTCCCTGGGGAAGTGCATCTGGATCACGTACTTGAGGTGCTCTCCGGTGGGTGCAACAAGCAGTACGCCAGCCCCGGCGCCCTGTAAGGAGAAAGCTCCATCAAAGTACATGATCCAGTCGCAACTTGCCTCCTTGCCGGGGAGAGCAGTCTCTTGGGTTTCTTCGTCAGGCGCCGCGGTCCATTCTGCAACGAACTCCGCCAGGACTCGGCTTTGAATCATCGAGGTACTCTCAAACTTGAGGCCAAAGCTGGACAGTTCCAGTGCCCACTCTACGATCCTTCCCGTTGCGTCTGGATTGTGCAATATCCGTTGCAGAGGGAGGCGAGTGACGACAGTGATTTCGTGTGCCTGAAAGTAGTGACGCAGCATCCTCAAGGCCATAGGAAGGCCGAAGAGCAGTTTCTGCACACCGGAGTACCTCGATCTAGCCCCCTACAAGAGGGAACTAACAAAGTAGACCGGGTGCTGCATCATTTTCTTCTTCGGCGACACTTCAATTGGCTGTGTCGTCTCGGCATCGGTGGAATCGGGCTCCGTCGTTGCTATTACCTCATCATCAATTTCTCTCTGCGCCACTAGTGCGGTGCTGACCACCTGGTTCGTTGCCACCAGGTACAGCAGCAACGGTTCCTGTGGCCTAGGCGCAACTAGTATTGGCGCGGAGGAGAGGTACCTCTTCAAATCTTGCAATGCTGCTTCGGCTTCTGGCGTCCACTCCATTGGGCCTGCCTTTTTAAAAATCTTGAAAAAGGGAAGGGCGTGCTCGGCGGACTTGGAAATGAACCTGCTCATGGCGGCAACGCAACCAGCAAGCCGACACACATCCTTGACTCGCTTGGGCGCTTCAATCTGCTCTATAGCTTTGATCTTGTCCAGATTGGCCTCTATCCCATGCTGTGACACAAAGAACCCGAGAAGCTTGCCAGATGGGACGCCGAAGACACACTTCTCAGGGTTCAGCTTGAGATTGATCTTGCGTAGGTTTGCAAATGTTTCTTGTAAATATGATATGAGGGTTGCCCTGTTCTTGGTTTTGACCACTATATCATCCATATAAGCTTCCATATTTCTATGGAGCTGGGGTTCAAAACCAATCTGGACCGCCCTTGCAAACGTTGAACCAACACTCTTCAACCCGAAAGGCATCCGTATAAAGCAATACGTACCACATGGGGTGATGAATGCCGTTTTCTCTTCATCTTCCCTTGTCATGAAGATCTGGTGGTAGCCGGAGTAGGCATCGAGGAATGACAACAGATCACACACAGCTGTGGAGTCAACAATCTGGTCGATGCGCGGCAACGGGAAGGGGTCTTTGGGACAAGCCTTATTAATATCTGTGTAATCAATACACAACCTCCACTTCCCATTTGCCTTGTGCACTACAACCGGATTGGCCAACCACGTTGGATGGAGCACTCCTCTTACCAAACCCGCTGCTTCCAGTTTCCGGATCTCCTCTGTGATGAACTCTTGTCGTTCCAAAGCTTGCTTTCTGACCTTCTGCTTGACGGGCCGCGCATGAGGACAGACAACAAGGTGGTGCTCAATCACCTCCCTGGGAACGCCGGGGATGTCGGATGCTTGCCATGCAAACACATCGACATTCGCCCGCAGGAAGGTGATGAGAGCGTCTTTTCCTATTTGTCGTCAAGGGTGGAGCTTATGGTAAAAGCTCCTCCCGTGCCGCCCTCCTTGACAGAAACCTTCTTGGTTCCCGGTGGTGTGGCCCTGGACTTCTTGTTTCTGTCGGCGGAGCTCTCTGGCACGTCCTCGACGGGAGCGCTACACTCCGAAGAGGTGCGCTTGCCAGAGTGGGTGCCTGAGGTCTCACCGGTCTTCTTCTTTTGCCTTCCTGGGGCTCCTGCGGCAGGAGCAAGCACCTTAGTAGTGACGGCTGCTGCAACTGCTTGTTGGTAGAGTTGGTCAGCGCAACTTAGCGCATCCTTCTTGTCTGATGGGACGGTGATGATCGTCACAGGCCCCGGCATCTTCAGGGTGTTGTAGGTGTAATGTGACGCCGCCATGAACTTGGCCAGGGCTGGGCGGCCAAGGATCCCGTTGTAAGGCAAGGGGATCTTGGCAACGTCGAACACAATCCTTTCTGTCCTGTAGTTCAGATCACTCCCAAAAGTCACGGGCAACGTGACCTTTCCCTTTGGTTGACTTCTTCCTAGGTTGACCCCCTGAAACATGCCCGTCCCTTCGAGGTCTTCATCAGGAATCTACAATCTCTCGATCACGGCAGGCGAGATTAAGTTCAGACCGGCCCCGCCATCGACTAGCATCTTTGTCACCTTGAGGTTGCGTATTGTTGGTGAAACCAACAATGGCAAGCACCCGACTGCAGTAGTGCGATCAGGGTGATCCTCAGTGTCAAAAATGATAGGTGTGCTGGACCACTTCAGCGGCCTTTGGGCATCAAACGACGGTTCCGCCGCTATAATCTCACGCGCCCACTGTTTAAGCTGGTGGTGAGAGGTATGCAGCGAGGCGCCGCCATCGACGCACATGGCCTCTGTAGCTTTCTGAAATTCTTGGTCACCAGACTCATCGTCCTCTTCGTGATCATCGTCTTCTGGCTTTTTGTCACGGCCCCGAGCGGGCCTCTCCTGCTGTTTATCTTTGCCGCGACGGCCCACCTGGCCGTCACGCTTCTTGCCGGACCCCTCAGCACCGTCCTGGCCTTTCTCCTTGTCCCGCCTCTCATATTCAGCCCTCTGCTTCTCAGCAAGGAGCTCAACCTGTCGGCAGTTCTGGAGATCATGGCCTTTGGTGCGATGGATCTTGCAGTATTGCTTGTCGGAGTTTCCTGGCTTCTCGGCAGCCGCCAAGGCCCGGCAGGCGACACATCCGACAATTTCCTTGCCAGGGTCATCTGCCTTGGATTTCTTGGCGGAGCCGGTGTCGTCAGATCCATCGACGGCAAGCACAACTTTACCTTTGCGCTTCCTGTTGCGGCGCCGGCCTTTCTTCGCCAGGGCGACAGTATCCTCATCTGAGGGGTCGGTTTCCTCACCGGCATCTTCGCCGGGGTACTTCCTTCCCTCTTCAGCTCAGGCACATCTGCCAGCAAGAGCATAGAGTTCTGCCACATCTTTCACCTTGTTTATTGCCAGTTCTTTGCCCATCTTGCGGTTACGCACGTTCTGATGGAACGCGCTGATGATGGCGGCAGGGTGAACATCAGGGATATTGTACTGTACCCGGCCGAACCTCTGTATATACTTGCACAGACTCTCGCCTCCCTTCTGGGGAATGACATGCAGGTCGCTTGCTTGGCCATGGGCTTGGTGACCTCCAGTAAAGGCGCCACAAACTCATGGCACAAATCCGACCAGGAGGAAATAGAGTCTATCGGCAAGTGCATCAACCACGACATGGCGTTGGGTTTAAGAACCAATGGAAAGTAATTCGCAAGCACCTTATTGTCGCGGGCTCCGGCGGCTTGCATCGCGATGGTGTAGACACTGAGGAACTCAGACGGGTGAGTCTTGCCGTTGTACTTTTTGCCAACGTCAGGTTTGAAGGTGCGGTGAGTGGGCCACTGGAACTGCCGCAGCTCACGGGTAAAAGCCGGACAGCCTACCTTTAACGGTAGGCCTCCAGGGCTCTCTGAGGCCGGGTGGTTCACAGCAGGCCCTTCTCGCCTGTCTGACTGGTGGCGCGCTCCGCGCCAGTGCTCGATAGTGGTTCGAGCGTCTTCATGGGCTCGTTCCCGAAGAACTTGGCGCTGGTCATAGTGGGTCCGCGGGTCAGACGATGCTATGGAGATGTCGTCGCCCGCGACGTCGCGATGAGCCGGCGTCCGCGGTACCGGATGGGGAAGAGGTGAATGCACCGTGGTCGCGGCACCGCCGGCTTTTCCGCCACTGGTCCGCGGGACTGCATCGGAGCGTCGACCCGGGGGCCCCACCGGACTTGGTTCGTCTTTGTTGGCCACCGTAACAAGGCTTCGGATAGTGGCTCTCCATTCGTCGAGTTTCCCCGTAGTGGGAGCAACTGCGCGCGCGCCAGGGCCTCTGCTGGCGTCGGTGGCAGCTGTCGGATTTCGGGTTCCGGCAGACCCTTGAGGTTCGAACACTGGGGTGCGCGCGGAGATTTCGCCTTCTACCTACCTGCACCCCTCCGCCTCGCTAAGATCTAAGCTATGGAAAGAACAACACAAGAGACACAGGGTTTATACTGGTTCGGGCCACCGTTGTGGTGTAATGCCCTACTCCAGTGTGTGGTGTGGTGGATTGCCTCTTGGGCTGATGATGATGATGAGCAATACAAGGAGGAACAACCTCGCGAGGGTCTGTTCTTGGCTGGGGCGACGAACTGCTAGGAGGAGTTCGGTCACCCTTCTCTCTCTCTCTCTCTTCTCGATTGCGATCCTGGCTAGTTTCTGGGTTGGCCGATTCTGGATCCCTCTACCCTGTGGGTGGCTAGTCCTATTTATAGGCAAAGGCCATGGGCCTCTTCCCCAAATATTGAGCGGGAAGGGCGCCAACAATTGGCCATTTTGAAGGGGAACATCTGGTACACTTATCCTGACTAAAGTTGGTCCTCGCCTGCCAAAGACTCTGGTGGTGACGCTGGCTTGGGCTCCACAATGACTTCCTTCCTGCCGTTGGACTGGTCTTCATCTCGTTGCACCGAACGGGTGCCTTTGCTTGATGCTCCCGCCTATGCTTGCTCCCTTTGCACCAAAGAGGAAAGGAGGACACTGCGCGAGCTGGCGCCCGCCTGGCGCCGTTGGTCGTCATGGCTTGCGTCACGGGCACCTCGTGAGGTACCCCGCCTTGATCTCTTCGCCTCCTCGCGAGCCAACCTGATGAGACCGTGCCTGAGGAAGCTCCGTGTCGACCGCCCCGCGAGGCTTGGCCCCTCACGAGGGTCTTGGGTCTGTGTCGATGAAGACGGGCCGTGCTGGGCCCCCCTTTGAGCCACGTCGCAGGCCGCAGGTAGGCATGTCTGGGGACCCCCGTTCCCAGAACGCTGACAGTAGCCCCCGGGCCCAAGGCGCGCCTGGACTTGGCCGTGCAGGGAGGCGAAAGGTCAAGGGCGAAGCGCCACGGGCCCTAACAGCCTGCGGCCTTGGGCGCCGCGTGGCGGTTGGTTGGGCGTGGGCGTCTCCACTTCCCCATGGCGCCTCGGCAACTGCACGGATTGGACAAGTCCCTGCATGTAAAGCGGTTCATGATTACCTGTGATCGTGGAGGTCGGCGGTTGGCCTTCGCCGGCCATAAGTACGGAACGGCACGCGCCCTTCCAGTCCATCCCTTCTTGCTTCTCCTTCTTCTCGGTCCTTGCTCCATCTTGCTGCAATGGCTCCGATCCGCCGGTTCTCAACGGCAGAGAAGGGAAAGGCTCCCCGAGAGGGACCAGACCCGCTCCCGCCGAAGAAACGGCTCGCCCTCCGCGGCCGGGACGAGGGGGCCCATCAGGTGGTGTCGAGGCCCTGGTGCGAGCGACCACCGCCGGGGTTCCCGCTTCCCTTGTACACCCACATCGAGGGCTCTGAAGGAGTCGATGCCGATCGCCACGGGCGGCGCCGACGGGTCACGAAGGTGTGGGTCGTCCCCCCTGGGGTCCACACTGAGGGCTCCTCCCGAGAGTTCGTGCTCCATGCTGCCATGCCTCCTCAGTCCTGGATTCGCCTTCCTCCCTTCTTCGCCTCCATCATCCTGCATGGAGAGCTCCTCGAGCTTTGGCTGCAGCACGCCGGCTGCAGCGCCCTCGCGACCGAGGCAGAGGTCGCGGTCATTGTCCCAGGCGAGGTCTTCATGACTCGAGGCTGGAGCGAAATCGCCCGGGTCTGCAGGACAAGAGGCGCCTTCGCGATCCACTTGGAGTTCGACGGTGCTTCGGTGATGTTCTTAAAGGTCTTCAATGCGATCGAGCGCCGGCTGGAGTGCTGCCCTAGGAGAGGTGGTCGGGACCCTGCTACAGCGAGGACTGGGCCCGCCGACCGCTCCCTTGGCGGCTCCTCAGGCGGCGGAGGCGTCGGAGGTTCCAGCGACTCCGGTGAGCTCTTCGCGACTCTGGAGACGAGCGACGACAGCTACGAGCACCCAAGCCAGCGCCGCTCCTAGAGCAGGGCGGGCTCGTCAGGCTGCCGCCGACTCTGATCTGGATGGGGTTGGCGCCGATGCTTGATGGCCCCCTGTTGATGATGGCGTCTTTTGTAGGGGCGTGTGTAGTTAGCGTCCTTTTAGGATCTGTTCCATGCGAGGAATGAAAGACGCGTCCCGTGGGGGCTTGTAGGGTGCTTGTGATCCTGTTTTGTTAATATAACCCTTGTCGTAGAATTGTGCGAGTTGCTCATTCCGCCTTAGCTCAGTTCTCCCTTTCAAACCTCACGAGGGCTTGGTGCTCTGCGCCGACAGGTCCCAGTCCCAAGGAGGCTTCATCCGTCGCTGGTATGCCAGGTCGCGATGCCGTGGTCAAGGCCAGGAGGTGAGCGACCCGGGGTCTGGTAAGAGCCCCTGAGTCGCGATGCTTAGGAGGTCCCCTTTGGCGCTCAAGCAGCCGTCGTTCGGTGAGAAAGGAGAGCGGCGTCGCTAACACGGGATTGCATTAGGTGCGGGGATGGTGCCATGGTAGCTGGTGCTTCCGGGTGGTGACTTATCTCAAGAATCAGGGGCCGCTCTCTGGTGTGTCGCCGGGTCCGTGCATCAGCAGGCGTGAGGTTGCTTGGCGAGGTCCTCGCGTGTCCCTCCCCTCTCGCCTTTGCTCCCCTTTCTGCTCTACGTCCTCGGGTCCCGGCCCTCGAGCGAGTCTCAGTCGTCGCTGGTATGCCAGGTCGCGATGCCGTGGACAAGGCCAGAGGGTGAGGGCTGGAGAGCCAGTAGGAGCCCTGAGTCACGATGCTCAGGCACCCCCCCCTTTAACGTGCAAGTGGTTCGTGCGGTTGAGAGTGAAGGAGACACCGCAAGGGCCTCGCCTGACGCAGCTCCTTAGGAGATCCTGTAGACCCATCATAGAAAGAACGAGGGGTTGCCATGACAATTGACAGTCAGCTGTTGGTTGCTTCCGAGGGGCGATAAGGCACTGAAGGCTTGACGAGGTGGCGCCATGCGGGGCTGCCGTGGCTAGAGCTCAGCCATTCAGGTTTGTCGGCATTGCAGGGACGGACCCATGCGCAAGCGTCGTACCGTTTGGGAGCAGCTCTGTCAGTTGGCGTCAGTTGAGTGGGCAACTAGGTCAAACACATTAGCCGTGAAGGAGTGGATTCATTCAAATAGATGCTGGGAAGGCGGACATCACTGGGTCAGGCCCGAGCGACTTGGGGATGATGCAGCCTGTGGGGCGCCCCCAACAAAGTAAGCTAACAACATGAAATAAAAGGGATACATGCCGCAGGGACGGACCCACGCGGCCTGGGAATAATGCAGCCCTGGGGGGGGGCGCTCCCAGCTATAAATGAAACTTGAAAGATGTCACCTGATGATGTTGAGGACGAAGGAGTGTTGGTGTAGCTGACTCGGCGGGCTGCGGCAGCCGATCCTCACGAGCCCCCAGGCCCAGGGGCCTGGGGAGGCTCCGGAGGCGCTGGTGGCGCCTCGCGGACCATCTCCATCTCCGCCAGGGCTGCGGAACGCCTGGCCTCTTGAGCCTCCATGATGCCCCTCATGAGGCGCTGGTACGTGGCAGCCGCGTTCGGCAAGCCGTAAGGCATGCGAACATAGCTGTGGGGTGGACCTTCGCAGCACCCCACTCGCGAGGGCCAGAGGTGCTCCAGAGAGGTGACTCGATTGAGCCCTGGTATGTCGATGCAGACACGCAGCCCACCATCCTTGCCTGGACGGGGAGCCACAGATGGTAGGCGGTGGCCGCCTCTCATGACTCTTGACTCCTGTAGCTCCTGAATAGCCTTGCTGACGAACTCCTGAGGGTCTGGCCCTCCTTGCCTTACTCCTTCTTGAGGGAAACGTGCTTCGAAACACGCATCCATGTGGTGCCCAAGCGCCTCCCTCGTGACCTTAGCCAGGTCGGTGGCCCTCCAGGGGAGAGCCCCCGAGCCCCGCCTGAGGAGGGCACCGGGTGCGCTTTCCTATGCGACGGAAGGAGGTTCCCCCTGGGCAGGCACGGGCCCTGAGGGGCCTGCCTCCTGAGGGGCCGGGCCAGACGATGTCTTCTTCTTCTTGGGGGCGGTCTCGTGAAGCCTCCTGCCTCCGCGATCCGGGTCTTCCAGTGATGCAGCCTGAAAGGCTCGTTCCAGGGAACACACCGTGTCCTTCTCTTCACAGGCACCGTGATGACTCCGCCACTTCCTGGCATCTTGAGGACGTTGTAGCCGTGGTGAGTTACGGCCATGAACTTGGCCAGCGCTGGGTACCCAAGGATGGCGTTGTACGGCAGGCGAATGTGGGCGACGTCGAAGTCGATGAGCTCGGTGCGGTAGTTGTCGCGTGCCCCGAAGGTGACAGGGAGGCGGACCTGCCCAATCGGGACCGTGGAGCCGTCGGTGACTCCGGAGAAAGGCTTGGTTGGCTAAAGCTGGGTGTAGGGCACTTGGAGATTGTTGAATGTTTCCACGGACAGGACGTTGAGCCCTGCCCCGCCATCGATGATGGTCCTGGTGACCACCACGTTGCTGATGATTGGGGAACAAAGCATCGGGAGGACTCCGGCTGTGGCCGCACACTTGAGCTGATCTGCTGAGCTGAACGTGATGGCACACGCCGACCACCTGAGAGGGCGCGTGGCTTCGAGCTTGGGGAGGACTGCATTCACTTCGTGGGCGAACTGCTTGAAGATGCGTTGAGAGGCTAGGGCTTGAGCCCCGCCCAGGATGCAGGCGATCGCACGCGGCTCCTGGAAGCCCCCAGCCCCCTCGTCCTGATGGCGGTCCTCGTTTCTCCTTGGCTGCGGTGGCAACGGAGGGAGGCCTGCGTTGCCTTGCGGGCGATCCTCGCAAGGCTGATCCCTCCAGTCTCCCTCGCGAGGCGGATCTTGCCAGCGATCCTCGTGAGGTTGATCGCGCCACCCCTGGCGCGGGCAGCGGTCTTCCCAGCGTCCTGCATTCCTTACTCCTCCTCGACCGTAGCCCCGGTCACCGCGGTCGAGGCGACGACCAACCCTTCCTTCTCGCATGGCTCGGAGCTCTTGACACTCGTTGGTGTTGTGGGTGTGGAGGTCGTGGTACACACAGTACCGACTGCCCTTGGGAGGTTCGGGCTGATCTTTGCCCCGCTTGGTGTCTGGTTCTGCCGCGAGCACGGCAACCCCCTTGCGCTTCACATCCTTGGCCTTGGGCTTCTTCTCTTCTGGGTCTGCGGCAGGCAGCTCGAGGAGGGAGAGACGCCCTTCCTCAGCCCTGGCGCACTTGGTTGCCAAGTTGAACAACTCCAAGGAAGTGCACAGATCTTCATGCATCGCCAGCTCCTCCTTCATCTTGACATCGCGCACGCCGTCGGAGAAGGATGAGATGATGGCCTCCTCGGTCACCTTGGGGATCTTGAGGCGTGCGTTGTTGAAGCGCTGGATGTACTTTTGCAGGGTCTCTCCGGGTTGTTGCTTGATGCGGTGCATGTCGCTCACGGCAGGTGGCCGGTCGCGAGTACCTTGGAAGTTGGCGATGAAGCGGGTGCGCATCTCGTCCCAGGAGGAGATCGTGCCTGGAGCCAGGTTCAGGAGCCAGGTGCGGGCCCCGTCCTTGAGCGCCATGGGAAACGAGTTCGCCATGACCTTCTCGTCTCTGTTGGCAGCTTCGATGCCCAGCTCATAGAGCTGGAGGAACTCTGCAGGGTCGGCCGTGTCGTCGTAACGAGGAGGCAGGTCTGGCTTGAACTTGCCGGGCCATGTGACGCTGCGTAGTTCGGTGGTGAAGGCACGGCAGCTAGCTGTGGCCACGGGAGGCCTTGGGTGACGGAGAGCTTGGTCTTGCATGTCCCCACGCGCTGCAGCTGGGAGTAGCGCGCGGTCTTGACGCGCGGGAGCAGGAGCATAGCCGCGACGTGCTGGAGCAGGGAGCGGTCGGGCAGCTTCTTGCGGGCGAGGGACTTCTTGGCAGCTCTGCTCTTGTCGCGCTGGCACCTGACAGAGCGGGTTCCGCCCAGGGGCCACGCGCCTTGGAGCCATGGCGCCTTCTTGAGGAGGAGGCGGCCGGGGCGCCCCGTAGCTTCGTCGCCCGGGCGGGGCGGGGTGCGGTGCAGCGGAACGGACGGCGCAGACGAGCTCGGCAACGCGGTCGAGCAATTTTCGTAGACGTCGTCGACGGGACGGTAGCGCAGGAGCTCATTTGCCGCGATGAGCGCAGCTCGAGCCTCCATGGGTGCGCGGAGCGCCCGGGACGAAGAACCAGCTGGGGTGAGCGAGGGAGTAGCAGTGCGGCCGTCTTGCCGCACAGACAGATGCTGAGACGACGATTGCTGCTCGTCCCCCGCCGGGCCGGTGGCGGCATTGACGGCAGGTGACGGGGAACGGCGAGGACGCCCGCCGACAGGAGCCGTCTGGGCGACGCGGGAGGCGAGAGTGGCTCGGCGCTCGGCGCGGGCCCGACGAGCGTCAGACATGGACGCGATGGTCGGAGGAGAACGGGGTGGTGGAAGACAAATTCCGGCGCACCCCTACCTGGCGCGCCAAATGTCGGATTTCGGGTTCTGGCAGACCCTTGAGGTTCGAACACTGGGGTGCGCACGGAGATTTCGCCTTCTACCTACCTGCACCCCTCCTCCTCGCTAAGATCTAAGCTATGGAAAGAACAACACAAGAGACACAGGGTTTATACTTGTTCGGGCCACCGTTGTGGTGTAATACCCTACTCCAGTGTGTGGTGTGGTGGATTGCCTCTTGGGCTGATGATGATGAGCAATACAAGGAGGAACAGCCTCGCGAGGGTCTGTTCTTGGCTGGGGCGACGAACTGCTAGGAGGAGTTCGGTCACCCTTCTCTCTCTCTCTTCTCGATTGCGATCCTGGCTAGTTTCTGGGTTGGCCAATTCTGGATCCTTCTACCTTGTGGGTGGCTAGTCCTATTTATAGGCAAAGGCCCTGGGCCTCTTCCCCAAATATTAAGCGGGAAGGCGCCAACAATTGGCCATTTTGAAGTGGAACATCTGGTACACTTATCCTAACTAAAGTTGGTCCTCGCCTGCCAAAGACTCTGGTGGTGACACTGGCTTGGGCTCCACAATGACTTCCTTCCTGCCGTTGGATTGGTCTTGGTCTCGTTGCACCGAAACGGGTGCCTTTGCTTGATGCTCTCGCCTGCGCTTGCTCCCTTTGCACCAAAGAGGAAAGGAGGACACTGCGCGGGCTGGCGCCCGCCTTGCACCCTTGGTCGTCATGCCTTGCGTCACAGGCACCTCGTGAGGTACCCCGCCTTGATCTCTCCACCTCCTCGCGAGCCAGCCTGATGAGGCCGTGCCTGAGGAAGCTCCGTGTCGTCCGCCCCGCGAGGCTTGGCCCCTCGCGAGGGTCTTGGGTCTGTGTTCATGAAGACGGGTCGTGCTGGGCCCCCCTTTGAGCCACGCCGCAGGCCGCAGGCAGGCAAGTCTGGGGACCCCCGTTCCCAGAATGCCGACAGCAGCGAAACCTCCACGGATCACGGCGCGCTTCGACTTCTGACCATGTCAGAAGGAGCTCTATCACGACCCCGCGGTCGCATGCCGTTTTCACCAGCGCCTCGGCGAGTGGGCAGGTCTTCTACGTCCCGGGAGTGGTGCTTGGGGCTCTTCCCGCGGCGACGCCCGGGATCTTCGGCGTGATTACACCGTTCATCGTGCGTTGCCTGGGAGGAGCGCGCTGTTGGCGCCGGCGTGGGAGTCTTGGAGGCCCTTGCGTCGCCTTCGGGCGGGGCGGCGATGACCCTAGAAGGCTCTGCTCCACCCGCGAAGGGCTTGGCTCCGCCTTTGGATTTGGTGACGTGTGGCCTGTTACCAGGCGCACAAACATCGCCGCCTCCCAAACTCCGGCTGTTGGGATGGTGTTGGTGTTCGCGAGCAGCGCCCCGGGTCCTTTCTGCGACCGGTCCGCTGCTCGCCCGCATTGGGACGGGCTGTCCGGCTTCCGACTGGCCAACCACCACCGTCGTCTTCTTCTTGGGCGCCATGATGATGAAGAAGCGCCGAACTAACTGCTAAAGCCGATTCTCACAACTCCCCTCCTACCTGGCACGCCAGAGATGTCGGTGGGAACGACACCTATGGGATCACAAGAATCCCTACTTTGGTTAGCGGGGCGCGGGGTCGTGAGAAGAGCGGATCAAACAGATAGCACACGGTTCGTTTATCCAGGTTCGGGCCGCGAGGATGCGTAAAACCCTACTCCTGCTTTGGTGGATTGTATATCTGTGTTCTTGAGCTAGCTATGGGGCGTGAGGAGCTCCAAAAAGCCGAATCCTTCTCCTGGTCGCCTCGGGCCTCCTTTTATAGAAAAAGGGGTTGCCACAGTGGCACACAGGAGGTGGAAAGGGTACAGTGATGTGAGGTTATCCCTCGCATTACATGACAAGGCGCATTTAATGCGTCTTGCTTAGGTGTCCTTGCTTTATCGGGGACGAGGGAGAGATCTGTCTCGTCCGTCGCCGCTCCTTCTTGTGTCGACACGCGCCCTGGCCAGCGATGCCTGCGATGCCATGTAGGTAGGCAGGCAGCTGAGGTGGCACAGTGGTGGGTCTTCACGAAGATCTGCATGCCGCCACACGGGTGCCTGCCCAGCTGGTTGGGTCAGTAGCTGCATGCATGCGGTGGTGGAGGTTTAGTCGGCGTGGGCCTGATGGTGGCCCTGCGGGTGTCCTCGGCAAGGGCCTTGTCGGGGCCTCAGCAAGGGTCTTGCCGAGGCGCCTGCTATCATCCCCGGCAAGGCGCTTGCCGGGGGCCTTGTGGTCTTCCTCGGCTGGGATCCCGCCAAGGGTTGTCGTCTCCTTAGTGCGTATCTGATCTTGAATGTCTTCACAAAGATCTGCATGCCGCCACGGGGATGTCTCCCAAATCCTTGCCCTTTGGGGGCAGTGGACTCAAGGGTGATTTGCTCCGTAGGCGCGGGACGAGTCGCCGCGGCAAGGGTCTTGCCGGGGCTGCTAGAACTGTCTCCCGGCAAGGATCTTGCTGGGGGAGTCCGCTTCTTCCCCTTTGCTCTTCTGGTCTTGGCCTTGGCGTCGTTCTAGTTCTCTTGAGCTTCGGTCTTACCCTGGCTCACCTCCCTTGCCTTGCTTGGTGTGGTGGTGCCCGTGGCTCAGACTACCCATGCACAGTTATAGGGGTACACAAAGTGTACCCCTCTTTTTGTACACCGACAACTTCAACCCAATCCCCAACGGGCTAGTCCTGGGTGGCCCCGTGTCTACCAAAGACACACCGACCACCGTCGTGGCCAAAACAATCCCACTCGGGGACCCGGTACCATAATCTCAACAATGGACACACAAGGTTATGCCTGCTTATCGGGCCAGGGTGAGCACGACAAAACCTTCCCTAGTTGGAGGCACCGACCAGAGGCAATGTCAATGGACCGAATCATGGTCTTCCCAAAAAGGAAAATGTGGCTGCACTGGGCAAAACTCGATTCAGCGGCACCATGACCCAGTCAACATTATATTCAAGTTGAGTTTAATCAGGTTCAACTTAAGATGAAAATGGCCGGTGTCATAGCATGCCATGAAATGCAAAACTATACATGCATCACTTAATATTGAAAAAGACCGATTGTCATCTGTATACACACTAACATAAACATCAACAACTCATATTACTTTGCTGATCTATATAACTCACATATTAACCATAATATTTTTGTAGCAGGTTTTAATATTTTCTCATGCAAGAACGTAACTCCGATTAATTTCTCACGTGAATAAAGATTTACCCACAAACAATTCCTAATTTCTTTCCCATCCAAGTTAGGTTCAAACCTTCTGCAAGTTAAGTAAAGTGACTAAACAAGCACTTAATAGAATATTTTCTTAGCAAATTTTTATCATTTTATTTAAGGCAAGAGAATAACTTTAAATAATTACTAACATGCATAACAAATCATCATCACCCCAAATAAATCTTATCTTGGCTCTCCCAACTTAAACTAATTTCAAAATTCTGTAGATCAAGCATAATAACTCACAAACATTTAACAGAATAAAAATAACACCATAGTTATTTAAATGCATGGATTAATCATTTAATTCAAGTAAGGAAATCACAAATATTGAAATGACACCATGAAAATGTTGTTGTGGCTTGCCTTAGTGCAGATGAGGTTCACAAGCCTTCTAGAGATCCTCAAGACAAGCCTCACCCTCTGGAAATAAATTTAAACACAAAAAGCAAATATCAAGAACACTTCTGAAATCACCAGAAATTCTAAACTGCTTAGAAAAATCTCATCTTTGGTGAGCTGCTAGATTTCTTTTCAAAGAACACAATGCAAAAAGAATCAATTCATTTGGACTTATGGTTGAAGCGTTATAACTGTTTGAAGCTCTCTGGAATTTAAATGATTTTGAATTTCATTAAACAGCTGAGGGGGGGTGACGTCGAAGGCGTAAAACCTCAGGGCCCCACCACTCGTACCGCTTCACGCCCATACAGAGTGGCTGACTAGCGGGCCCTGCTAGTCAGGTGGCGGAAGGGGGAGAAGGAAACAGAGGAGGCCGCGGCTTCGCTGGAGCTCTCGCCGGCGACGAGGGATTCTTGGCCAAAACGAGAGGGAGGGATTTAGAGAGGGGATGATGGCGCACCTGCCCGTACCCGTAGCGTGGCTAGGGGTGGTTGGACGGCATCGGAATCAAGCTCGCAAGCGGAGGCAGAACACAGTGGTTGCCGGAGTTGAGGAATACGGCAAACGGAGGCCACTCCAGGGGCTCCAAGCAGGCGAGACGGCCTCACCGGAGAGAGGCGGAGGCCCTGGAGGGGTTGCCCAGGCCTGGGAGGGGCTGGAGCTACTGAGGCGACCAGAGGGGATCGCCGATAAGCTCAAGCTCGGGGACGGTGGCCCGAGGCCTGCCCGGCCGGGCTTCGGCTTCCTACGTGATTGTGGAGTGTGTGGGAGTGCTGGATGGTGCTCGAGGAGGCTGGGGGTGGCTCCATTTATAGGCGAGCGGCGAGGGGGTTTCGGGCTCCGCCGGTGGACACCTGTCCACGGCGCCCGGCGACGAGCGACGTCAGTGAGAGGGGAAGAAGGCGACGCATGTCACACGACAACTGTGGGCGGACAGAGACGAGCACAGGATCGAGGGGAAGGCGACGAGCACAGTGCGCTCCGTACTATTGGGCTGGCCGGACCTTGCCCGTGCTCGCTGCGACGAGCTCCGGCATCGACGAGTGCCAGAGGGAGGTTAATGGAGTTGAGACGAAGATGGTGGTGCGGTTTCGCATGCTCGGGCAGGCGAGGGAAGCGAGCACGCACGAATAGAGCACTCGGCGTCACTCAGAGCGCGTCGACACGCATGCCAACACCCCTGGACGAACGTGGTCACCGCGTGAACTATGACATCAGGCTGATCTAAGCATAAACTTCATGTCTGGCATGTTGTTCGTGGTAGTTTTGAGTGTTACCATGATTTGGTTTGGATCCAGGTGCAGTAGAGAGGTTTTTACAAGCCCGGTAAGTTCCTGATCAGTAACTTTGAACAATTACTATGGTCAAACGGCTGGGAGTTAGAGGCTGTGCTTTGGAGGCTAGTCATGAGTTACTAAGATAAAGATGCACAAGAAAGTTCAGGTCAAAAGGAGCAAGTAAAATGGTAGTTGCTGTAGAAACCACCATTTCTGTCCAGAACAGAAAATATGTTCTGTAGCAAAAATATTCCAAAAAGTGATGAAATATTTTTGCTCAGGGAGGTGCCCTAGGGTTCACAGAATATTTGTGAATTATCTCAGATTTTTCTGAGCCATAAAAATTAGGGTTGCTTTGAAGCAAACTGATCTGGCTAGGGTTTTTGAGAGAAAATGAATATTTTTCATTTAATAAAACTATTCCAAAGATTATTTTGGGGGTGGATCAGAAGAGAAATGATGATTTAGGAGGGAAGTGGAGCACTTGGGTGAAAGCCAAGGATGCCCACGTGTTTAAGTCCATATGAAAAGATTCAAGAACTCCAAGTTTCATAAAATTTTCAAATGGAGATCAATCAAATAAGAGAGGGCAAAAAGTAGGCTGTCACAATTGACTGCCGTATCCTCAGTGTTATCGCTGTTGTTTCGGCGCTTTGGTCTGTTACGACGTAGTCTGCCGTTGGCGTCTTTGGTATCCGAAGTGCCTGGGTCCTTTGATGTGTTGCTGCTGCGAGCCAGCCAGCTATCCTCACCCGCGCAAAAGCGGGTCATGAGTGTCGTGAGGGCTGCCATAGACTTCGGCTTTTCTTGGCCGAGGTGGCGGGCAAGCCACTAGTCACGGATGTTATGCTTGAGTGCCACTAGGGCCTCTACATCCGGACAGTCGACAATTTGGTTTTTCTTAGTTAGGAACCGTGTCCAGAATTGTTTGTACGATTCCCCTGGCTGCTGAGTTATATGGATCAAGTCATCATCATCCGGTGGTCGCACATAAGTGCCCTGGAAGTTGTCAAGAAATGCGTCTTCCAAATCCTCCCAACTGCCGACGAAGTCTGCTAGCAAGCTATTCAGCCAATGCCGAGCTGGTCATTTGACCTTTAGTGGGAGGTACTTGATGGCATGTAGATCATCACCGCGAGCCATGTGGATGTGAAGGAGGAAATCCTCAATCCATACAGCGGGATCTGTTGTACCATCATATGATTCGATATTTACGGGTTTAAATCCCTCCGAGAATTCGTCATCCATAACTTCATCAGTGAAGCATAGGGGTGTGCGGCGCCTCTATGCCGGGCTATATCACAGTGCAGTTCATATGAGTCTTGTCTGCTGTATTCATCCCGGCCGAATTTACTTTTAGTGTGTCCGGCATGACGGTCATCTTCACGCGTTGGCACGCGTCCCCGTGACCCGTATATGGACCTTGCATGTTTTGCCCTGCTTTCCAATACGTCTCGTAGGTCCCGCGTGTTGCCCCGGGCCTTGGTATTTTTATTTGATTGGCGGCGGAGTGCGGGCTGGACTTTGGGCTGGAATGCCTCTCTGTCTCGGCCACGAGGTGGCCGGTCAGCCGCATCGTACACTGGTGATGTGGGTTTCAATGCTTCCTCCTTGAGGTGGGGTAGCAACATGCACTTTGGATAACTCTTGGAGGGGCGCTCGAGTTCGTATTCCTCAGCCGCAAGGACTTCGGTCCATCTGTCCGCTAGCAAATCTTGATCAGCTTGAAGTTGTTGTTGTTTTTTCCTCGGGCTATTTCCTGTGGCCATAAGCCAGCGCTTGAAGCGCTCCTGCTCGACGGGATTCTCAGGCACGATAAATTCTACGTCACCGAGGCTTGCCTCGTCCTCGGAGAGAGGCATGTAGTTGTCCTCCTCCGGTTCTCCATCTGCTGACTGTTCTGGAGGGCTAGCTTGTTCATCCTCCGGCTCTACATCGTGCTAGAGGGGATTGTGGTTGTCTTCGGCACTATCCGGAGTGTTATTGTCTCCTGTGTCGGTATCACTACTTTTGCTGTGGCGGCACTTATAGCGGCCCCGCTGACATCAGCGCTTGGATTGCTTCTTGGAGGGGTCGTCCTCCGCTGTCTCGTCACCATTGCCTTCTTTGGGGGTTTCCACCATGTATATATCATATGATGAGGTAGCGGTCCAGCGCCCTGTGGGCGGTGGTTCCTGCTCGTCTCCTGCATCGTCATCCATACCGTTGATGTCTTCGGAGTCGAAGTCGAGCATGTCGGTTAAGTCGTCGACAGTGGCTACTAAGTGAGTGGTGGGTGGGCAGCGAATTTCTTTGTTGTTCGCATCCCATTCTAGCCGGACATAGTTCAGCCAAGGTTCTCCTGACAGGGAGAGAGACCTTAATGAATTTAGCACATCGCCAAAAGGGCGAGTGCTGAAACATATCCGCGGAGGTGAACTCCATGATCGGTGCCCAATCGGATTCGACGGGCACACGGATGTAAGCGGCTCGGAGTCCGTGGCCGGAGATGTATCCAGTGGTTCAGCGACAACGTTCTCATAAGGGGTGAAGTCAGTATCTGGCTCTATCGCCACTGAGAGTGCGGCCTCCATGGCGGGGTCTATCCCACCGCTCTCGGATGGCGCGATTTGCTCCGGATTAATGGTCGGAGTAGTTTCAGATGCGATCTCCCGAACACTGTTCGACGGCAGAGTTACGTCATGCTCATCATGACTGTGCGGCGCACCCGACATGGGCTCGAATCCGTCAAAGATCAAGTCTCCGCGGATGCCAGCGGTGTAATTTAAGTTTCCAAACCTGAACTGATGGCCAGGGGCGTAGCTTTCGATCTGCTCCAGATGGCCAAGCGAATTGGACCGTAGTGCGAAGCCGCCGAATACAAAGATCTGTCCGGGGAGGAAAACCTCAACCTGGACCGCATCGCTACCGATGATCGAAGGAGCCATCAAGCCTTATGGTGACGACACAGTGGAACTCTCAATGAAAGCACCAATGTTGGTGTCAAAACTGGCGGATCTCGGGTAGGGGGTCCTGAACTGTGCGTCTAAGGCGGATGGTAACGGGAAGCAGGGGACACGATGTTTACCCAGGTTCGGGCCCTCTTGATGGAGGTAATACCCTACGTCCTGCTTGATTGTTCTTGATGATATGAGTATTACAAGAGTTGATCTACCACGAGATCGTAGCGGCTAAACCCTAGAAGTTAGCCTATGGTATGATTGTATGTCGTCCTACGGACTAAACCCTCCGGTTTATATAGACATCGGAGGGGGCTAGGGTTACACAGAGTCGGTTACAAGGGAGGAGATCTACACATCCGTATTGCCTAGCTTGCGTTCCACGCCAAGGAGAGTCCCATCCGGACACGGGACGAAGTCTTCAATCTTGTATCTTCATAGACCAACAGTCCGGCCAAAGGATATAGTCCGGCTGTCCGGAGACCCCCTAATCCAGGACTCCCTCAAGGAGCAAGGCCAAGACCCGCAATTCAAGGGACGTTGGACGGCCACCTCTTCATATGATGTGTACATGGTTGATACACCTAAAGAATCTAGCGGATGGCAAAGAAGACCCAAATATGAAAAAACCTTCTGAGACACAATCCAAGCGCCAACGCCCTAAACACCGCTCTAAGCCACACCGCTCAAAAGATGGCAACACTGGCACCGGAGAAAATATCACTCCGGAGGACGCCGAAAACAACAAAGATCCTGTTGGAGCAGCATCCGAACAGGAGGAACAAGACAATGATCAAGCTAACCCTAATGAACAGGACATGCTGAGCGACCCAGATGACGATAGTTATCGTCCACCCTCCGAGGATGAGGAGAGCCTCGGCAGCGAGGATTTCATCGTGCCTGAGGCACCCCTAGAGCAGGAGCGCTTCAAGCACCGACTAATAGCTACTGCAAGAAGCCTAAAGAAAAAGCAGCAGCAGCTCCAAGTCCATCAAGACCTACTCATTGACAGATTGATCGAGGTCCTAGCAGCCGAAGAAAACGGCCTCAAGCGTCCAACCAAGAGTTACCCAAAGCGGAGACTGCTACCTCAGTTCGATGAGGAGTCACCAAATCCCATACTTCCCTCGCGTAATGCGGAACGACCACCATGCGGTCGGGATAGTGCAGCAGACCGACCACCCAGTGGTCAGGATAAAACGGCAACTCAGGCCGAACAACAAGTGGCCCCACCGCCTCGCAAAAACAGGGACAGTAGAATAGGACACACCTGATCAATCTACGGATCATGAGGACGCTTCCCCACTCGGGATGACAGCCACCTAGTCGGACGTGACAAACTTAATTACACCTGGGCCGATAACCTTAAACGGACTTCATCAGAGGTGCGCTGTGGCGCGGCCCGCTATAGAGGCGTTGCACACCCTCTCTTCTTCACAGATGAGGTGCTCGATCATGAATTCCCCGAGGGGTTCAAGCCCGTCAATATTGAATCATACGACGGAACAACCGACCCCGCAGTGTGGAACGAAGATTTTATTCTCCACATCCACATGGCCTGAGGAGATGACCTCCACGCTATCAAATACCTCCCATTAAAGCTCAAAGGACCAGCTCGACACTGGCTAAACAGCCTACCTGAAAATTCCATCTGCAGCTGGGAGAATCTGGAAGAAGCTTTTCTTGACAACTTCCAAGGCACTTATGTTCGGCCACCTGACCCTGATGACTTAAGTCACATAATGCAACAACCTAGAGAGTCCGCCAGAAAATTCTGGACTAGGTTCCTAAACAAAAAGAACTGGATCATCGACTGTCCGGATGTAGAAGCCCTAGCGGCCTTTAAACATAGCATCCATGAAGAATGGCTTGCCCGCCACCTCGGCCAAGAAAAGCCGAGGTACATGGCAGCCCTCACGGCACTTATGACCCGCTTTTGCGCGGGAGAGGATAGTTGGCTGGCGCGCAGTACAAACACAGCCAACGACGCAAGCCCCTCCTAGGGCAAAAACAGCACTGGCAAGCTCCGGCACAACAGACACAAACGCCGAAGCAATGGCGATAACACCGATGACACCACAGTTCACGCCGGATTCAGTGGCTCCAAGTCCGGCCAGCGAAAGAAGCCCTATAAAAGGAATGGCGGAGGACCATCCAGCTTGGACCGCATACTCGATCGTCCGTGCCAGATACATGGCACCCCAGACAAACCGGCCAACCATAATAACAGAGATTTCCGGGTCTTTAAACAAGCCAGCAAGGTGAATAGCAGAAACAAGGAAGGGGAATCACAGAGTGAGGATGATGACGAGGAGCCCCGACAATCGAACACTAGGGGGCAAAAGAAATTCCCGCCTCATGTCAAAACGGTGAACATGATATATGCTACACACATCCCCAAAAGGGAGTGCAAGCGCGCACTCAGGGACGTTTATGCGGTAGAGCCAGTCGCCCAAAAATTCAACCCATGGTCATCATTCCCGATCACCTTTGATCGTCGTGATCATCCAACTAGCATCCTTCATGGTGCTTCGGACGCATTGGTACTCGACCCAATCATCGACAGATTTCACATGACACGAGTCGTAATGGACGGTGGTAGCAGCCTCAAGCTGCTCTATCAGGATACAGTATGCAAAATGGGCATTCATCCCTCTCGAATCAAGCCCATGACAGCTACCTTTAAAGGAGTTATACCAGGCATAGAGGCCCATTGTACGGGCTCGATCACGGTGGAGGTGGTCTTCGGTTCCCCGGATAACTTCCGAAGCGAAGAGCTAATCTTCGATATCATCCCCTTCCGCAGCGGCTACCACGCACTGCTCGGACGAACCACGTTTGCTAGATTCAATGCGGTGCCACATTGTGCTTATCTCAAGATCAAGATGCCCGGTCCACGTGGCGTCATTACAGTAAATGGAAACACGGAACGTTCACTCCGTATAGAGGAGCATACCACAACCCTAGCAGCAGAAGTATAGAGCGGCCTTCTCAAGAGGCACCATAATCCGGCCACCGAGCCCCTGGACATCGATAAGAAGGTCCAGACTACACTACAACAGGGAAGCTCGGTTCGTCAAGAGCTAAATTAGTAAATTCGGCCGCCGTCCCAGCCCCGATGAGGAAATGGCATCCATACCGTGCGTACATAACTACGCACTCAAAACCCCATGGGTACTGACGGAGGCATAACTCGCTCGCAGTGTGGCTTGACCGACCCTGGGATTCGCACGCCTTTATTTTTTCTTTTTATTACGGGTTTTTTTTCTCTTCTCGAGGTCTATGCGGACGACCCGTTTGTAGAACACACGAAGGAGGCAAGGAGCTCTGGCACACAAGGGAATCCCCAGGTGCTCTCTATTAAATGATTGCCATACTTGTTTTACATACCTGCACGCAGCTCGCCCTTGGTTGGGGCATGTTAAATAGCCTTACTTGCTTATTACATTACTTGCACAAAGTACGCCTCGACGTACTAATTACATCACAATGGTGAATAAATGGTGGCGTCAGCTTATTACTTAATTTTCCTGTTTCCTCACCTTTGTATATATTACTTATTGCACACGTACACCATGGTACGTATTACTGCACCAGGGGCTTCATTACACCCCGCACTACAGCAATAAAAGTTCGAACACTTTTACAGTATAGTTCGGCACCCCGAACTTATAACATTATATGCATCGGCTCCGAATCATGTCTTTGGTCATAGTTGGGTTCCCCGGCTCCTGTGCTTACTACCTTACGTTCCGCTATATTGGCTAGGGTAGTAAAGGGAGAACTCTTTTATTGTGTCCCGGTTCTTTCGGACGAGCACCTCAGTAGAGAAAGCTGAAAACTGACTGTCATGATGCGGCGAGAGCTGGTCAGCTCTTCGAGAGGTTCCAAGTCGTTAGAGATTTTTCCGCTTCTTGCGAAGGATCGGTTCCTCCAATTAGGCGTGTACAACGCCTCTAGTTCGGCCTTCTGAATACCAGTGGCTTCACCAACTTTCTTAATTGTCAAACTCCTATGGCTAAGTGAGGGCGGTAAAGGCCGCATTGTCTGATTGCCTTGTTCGTTGCGCTAAACACCTCCTTTAAGGACCAGAATGTGGAGTAAATAGTGTTTAGATTTATCCCGAACACCCCCGTACTATCTATGTGGGGGCAGAAGCCGACGACTGGTCAACCCTCAGATTTCATAAACGGCCGCATAGGAGGTAAAGTGTAAAACATTATAATACATAACACCATTGTTCCATACTACAGGACATGATAATACAAATGTTCTCATGGGAATATGACATCCTTCGAACATTGCTCCGCAACAAGGCGGGACCCCTATAGGACGCCATCAAAATAGAGCTCGGGTCGACGATGCTCCTTGCCCTCCGGCGGCCCCTCGGTCATCAGCTTCTTGGCATCAAGCTTTGCCCAATGCATCTTGACACGGGCAAAGGCCATACGCGCACCTTCAATACAGACCGACCGCTTCAGAGCTTCGATCCGCGGACAGGCACTTACAAGCTGCTTAACAAGTCTGAAGTAGCTACTAGGTATAGGCTCGGCAGGCCACAACCGGACTATCAGGTTCTTCATGGCTAGCTCTGCCGACCTGTGCAGCTCGACCGACTGCTTTAGCTAGTCGCTGAATGGCAACGGATGTTCGGGTCCAAGATATTGGGACCAGAATAGCTTCTCTATAGACATCCCTTCTTCGGCTCTATAATGCTCGGCAGCATCTGATATACTGCACAGCAGATCCGTAAACGCCCCTAGAAAACCCAAATCCGGGTAAGTACAAGGAACATTTCCTCTACATACTTGCTTTGCATGGTGAAAGAATCACCCGTCGCAAATCTCCTTGGCTGCCTGAATTTCCTGGAGGGCGTTCTGGGCTTCGGCTCGTGCACCCTGTGCGCTCTGGCAGGCCTTCGCCAGTTCGGGCTCTTGCGCCTTACAATCGCGCTCCAAGGACTCAAATATCTTGATCGCGCCCTGGAGCTGTTGTTGCGCCTCGCCAACCTAGGCCTCATGCTTCTCGCGCGCGGCGCTTTCCTTGGCCGCTTTGTCCTCGGCCTTGGCTAACGCCTTCTTGAGGGCTGCCACCTCGGTCGTGGCCCCTAATAAAGTTTATGACACCTCAGTCTGGATGGACTATTCCTTTTTTCTTAAAACGTACCCACAGGTTACTGCATACCTTGGCTATCCTCCAGCCGCTTCTTCATGAGGCCGAGCTCTTCCTCGGCCCGCTCCAGTTTCTGCTTCAGTCCGGAGACCCCCGCAGCATGAGCGGTGGCAGCTTGCAGCGATACCTGCTTATTCACACAGACAACTTATGTTAGACTCCTAT
This sequence comes from Triticum urartu, assembly GCF_056163025.1. Lineage (NCBI taxonomy): Eukaryota > Viridiplantae > Streptophyta > Magnoliopsida > Poales > Poaceae > Triticum > Triticum urartu. Next base: position 568,957,933 of record NC_141874.1, read on the forward strand.
GATATTTCTTCTCGATCCTCTGTTCGGCCTTTTCTTTCCGAACACCGAACAGAGCATCAAGGGCTACTGTCTATACTGTGATATTCTTCCTACAAACGCATTACTTACGTCAAATCCTGATAGAAGGCTAGTGCAGGCTTCGGCCAGTCCGCTTTTTACGAACGGGACCTTCTCTATTACCGTGCCCATAAGGGCGCGGTGTTCATCCACAATAGAGGCACCTCGTAGCGCCTCCAGTAGATTATCCGGTGCCTCTGGTTGGATAGAGGTCACCGACGGAACAGGCACATTCCCTCCTTTTGGGGAATCCCGTTTGCTAGACTCCGGAGCCGCGTAGATCTCCGGAATGGTATCCGTCTCAGGTCCGAAGGGAACTCGGCCCCCGTCACTAGTCCCCATAGGGGCTTTTTCCCCCATGTGTCTGGCAACTGAGGAATCGTCTTGGGGCGCCACCCTGACGATCTCTGGAAGCCCCCCCGGTCGGGGAAGGTCTTTTGTGACACCACCTCATCATCACCCTTGGAAGAGACGGAATGAGCAGGTGGCGGAGACATGCTAGCCATCTCCTTTGAGTCTAGCGACCCCTCTGTCGAGGATCACGGGGAGCCATCGCGTGGTGGACTACAATAACAAGGTTTAAGGTATATCAATATTATGAACCGGGAAGGCCAGACGTTTTCGGATTTGGGTACTTACAAGGTGCCCCGAGGCTTGGTCCGGCGAGGTCGCTCCGGACTGCTATCAACATCCCACACAGAGTTATCCGTGAGGGAGCCTCTAACCCTCTTAGGTGCTTTCGCCTCTGGATTTGTGGGGCCTGCTCTCTTCTTCCTACCCACTTCAGGTGGGGAGTCTCTTTCTTCTTCCTCTTCGTCGTCATCGTCAATGGACGAAGAGGAAGTCTCATCTTCGGACATCACGTCCGGAGCGCCTTTTTGGCGAGGACCCTTCTTGGCCCCTTTGGCCGCTTTCTTGGTCGTCTTCTCTGGCACCTCATAAGGTGCTAGAAACAGCATTTTCGTCAGTAATGGGAATTCTTGGTCTTCGGGCAGCGGAGCCAGACAATTAATCCCCTCCGCTATTTTGATCCAGGCCTGAAAACACAGGTAGGAAAGCTTAGGGTATGCCTCGAAAACATTAAAAGAACTTACCGGGTTAGCCTAGCGTTTTAAGCTAAGCCCGCGATCTTTGGTCATGGGCGGTGGCGTCTCACCGGCCTTGAAGAGCACTTTCCAGATTTCTTCGTGTGTCGTGCCGAAGAGCTCTAGTAGCGTCTAGTGCTTGGCCGGATCATACTCCCACCGATAGCAAGACCGACGTTGGCACGAAAGGACCCGACGAATGAGCATGACCTGGACCTCGTTGACAAGCTTGATCTTCCTATCTATCATGTTCTGGACGCACGTCTGGAGCCCAGTCAGCTCGTCCGAGGGACCCCAGGTTAGGCCCCTCTCTTGCCAGGAGGTGAGCCGCATCGGGATTTCGGATCGGAATTTGGGGGCCGCCACCCAGTTTGCGTCACGCGGCTCGGTGATATAGAACCACCCCGATTGCCACCCTTTCACCGTCTCTGTGAATGAGCTTTCAGGCCAGGTAACGTTGGGCATCTTGCCCACCATGGCGCCTCCACACTCTACTTGTTGGCCGCTCACCACCTTCGACTTCTCATTGAAGGTCTTCAGCCATAGGCCGAAATGAGGCGGGATGCGGAGAAAGGCCTCACACACGACAATGAATGCCGTGATGTTGAGGATGAAGTTGGTGGCTAGGTCATGGAAGTCTAGCCCGTAGTAAAACATCAGTCCACAAAACAAAGGGGTGAAGAGGGAAGCCTACCCGGGGACGAAATGTGTGAGAAACACAACCCTCTCGTGGGGCTCTAGAGTAGGGACGATCTGTCCCTTGGCCGGGAGTCAGTGAGCGATCTCCTTGGCCAGATATCCGGCCTCCCGGAGCGCCTTGATACCCCTCTTCTTGATGGAGGAGGCCATCCACTTACCCCCAGCTCCGGATCCGGACATCTTTGGAGTCCTTTCGCGGACGAGGGAAAAGCTAAAAGCTTGGGTGCTGGAGCTCAGGGATGGAAGGACTGAGGAGGAGCCGAGGTGTGGGTGAAGAAAGGGAGTCCTTATCCCCTTATAAAGGCCATGAATATCAAGCATCTCCCCACTCGCCTTAAACTCACCTATTCCCAAGGGCCGTGCAAACGACACGGTTGGGTCGCCCACGCCCGTATTGATGAGAATCCTGTAATAAGGGAACACGATCTCTGCTTCGACAAGACGTGCCGATGGAAACCGCGTCTCGAAACATGGAGCGGCAGATGAAAGGCGGTTTGAAATTATGACCGGACAGACGTGAGGTTATCAGCAGATTAGACTCGTCTAAAAATATATTCTCTCTGCGGTTATGTATGGTGTGTGTGTGATAGGTCCGGATGCTATCATCGCATCCAAAGACTATTTAGAAGTTCGGGTAGAAGGGAACCCACTTTGCAATGCCGAAGACAATCTGCGCGCCGGACTCCTCGTCATTGAAGCCAGGTTCAGGGGCTACTAAGGGAGTCCTGGACTAAGGGGTCCTCGGGTGTCCGGCCTGTTATCCATGGGCGGACTGATGGGCTGTGAAGACATGAAGGCCGAAGACTGTACCTGTGTCCGGATTGGACTCTCCTTGGCATGGAAGGCAAGCTTGGCAGTCGACTATGAAGATTCCTTCTTATGTAACCGACTATATGTAAACCCTAGATCCCCCCGGTGTCTATATAAACCGGAGGGGTTAGTCCGGAAAGCAGATACTAATTACCATAGTCATACAGGCTAGGCCTCTGGGGTTTAGCCATTACGATCTCGTGGTAGATCAACTCTTGTAACACTCATATTCATCAAGATCAATCAAGCAGGACGTAGGGTATTACCTCCATAGAGAGGGCCTGAACCTGGGTAAACATCGTGTCCCCCATCTCCTGTTACCATCGATCCTAGACGCACAGTTCGGGACCCCCTACCCGAGATCCACTGGTTTTGACACCGATAGCTGGATGAACAGGACCCCGTGGAGGGCTGGTTGAACAGTAGCCGGTGGAGGGCTGGTTGAACAGTAGCCGGTGGAGGAGCGGTGGAGGCTGGATGAACAGGAGCCCGTGGATGAACAGTCGTAGGTGGAGGTTGGAGGAGGTCGATGGTGGATGAACAATAGCTCGTGGAGGCTGGAGGAGGTCGACGGTGGAGATGAACAGTATCCCGTGGAGTCCCGTTTTGTGGTACGCCACACCCCTCTCGATGAACAGGACCCCCATTTTGACCATAGCGCTCCAACACAAGTCTGTTTCCTCCGTTTTGCGGTACGCCACACCCCTCCCGATCAACAGGACCCCGTTTCGACTGCTGGAGGTCCAAGAGAAGTCTGTTTCCTCCGTTTTGCGGTACGCCTGACCCCTCCCGATGAACAGGATCCCGTTTCAACCGTGGCAGGTCGAACACAAGGCCGTTTCCTCCATTCTGCGGTACGCCAGGCCTCGTTTCGATCGGCTATTCCGTCCAAGCTGGTTCGCTCCCGATAAACACCACGTATTCTGTTGCCTCTCGATGAACACGACGCATTCCGTTGCCTCCCCATGAACACGACGGCGACGCAGTTTCTCCATTCCGACCCAGCCATGTACACGAGCCCTGGCCGGACGTATGCACGAGTAGGCGTTCGAGACCCCGCCCGTATGTACGTACGTGGCCATATTTACTTTCTTGCACCCTGGCTATACGTACGTGTACATGCTACGTGCGCACCTCTACTACGACATGTGCCCTTCCTTACACGGCCACGGTTCATCGCTGCAGCCTGCAGAAAGACCGATCGTATGTACATACACGTTCGCGACCAGAATGACAATGCTACGTACGCTTCGACCAGGTGGGTCCCGACCGTCAGGCACTTCCTTGCGTGTGAAGATGTAGCTGGTGGGTCCCAGCAGTCAGGGGGTGAATAATTTTTCCCCCGTAATATGGACGCACTTCCTTGCATGCAAAGATGTAGCTGGTGGGTCCCAGCAGTCAAGGGGGAAACATTTTTTTCACAAAATACGGAGGCCCATCCGGTGGGTCCCTGCTATCAGGTGGAGGAATCATTATTTTTCGTGTAATAAGGAGGCACGGCCGTGGACCCAGCTGTCAGCTTCTCCACGTACAGTACTCTTCCGATGGAAGTTGTTCATTGACCACATATACCACTCCGCGCCGAGAGAACCAAGGTGGTGGACGACGGCGAGGCCTAGGAAAGGGACGACGTGGAGCCAGGGAAGATGCGGCAGTTGTCGGATGTGGGGTTCTGGCAAACCCTTAAGGTTCGAACACTAGGGTGCGCGCGAAGCCTTTTCCTCCCACCGATCTACGCACTAGCTTGCTAAGATCTTGCGGACGAACTCGACGAACTCGCAACACAGAAATACACAAGATTTATACTGGTTCGGGCCACCGTTGTGGTGTGATACCCTACTCCAGTGGTGACGCCGTCTTGGGCTCCATGATGACCTCCGTCTTGCCGTCCTTCTGGTCTTGGTCTTGTTGAACCGATATGGCAACCTTTGCCTGATGCCTCGGTACTCCTTGCCTGCGCTAGCCTCCTTAGCACCAAAGAGGAAACAAGGACGCTGCGCGCGCTGGCGCCTGCCTGGTGTCGATCGTCATGGCTCACGTCACGAGAGCCTCGTGAGGTTTGCCTCACCTTGATATCTCCGCCCCTCGTGAGCCTCCCCGACTAGGCCACTCCAGAGGAGGTCTCGTGTCATTCGCCTCGCGAGGCTTGGCCCCTCGCGGGGTTCTTGGACGCCTTGTTGATGAAGATGGGCCGTACGGCCTGCTGGCTTAGCCATGTCGCGGGCCGCAGGAAGGCAAGTTTGGGGACCCCCATTCCCAGAACGCCGACAGTAGCCCCGGGCCCAAGGTGCGCTCGGGCTTGGCTTTGCAGCGAAGCCAAGGGTCAAGTATGGAGTACTGTGGGCCCCCAAAAGCCAGCGGCCTTGGTTGACGGGTGGCGGCTGATTGGACATGGGCGTCTCCGCTTCCCCATGCTGCCTCGGCAACTGCACGACCTGACAAGTCCCTGCGACATGCAAGGAAAACCATCATTACCTACGATCGTGAGAGGTGCCGGTTGGCCTTCTCTTGCTATAAATGGGGAGGGGGGCTGAGCCCCCGTTGCCCATCTCTTCCTTGCTTGCTTGCACCTTCCTCCTTGCTCCACTGCTAACATCAATGGCACCTAGCAGAAGGTTTTGCGCCGAAGAAAAGGGCGATCCACCGCCGTGACGAAGTGGCGATGCAGGTGGTGACGAGGCCTTGGTGCGAGGAGCCTCCCCCAGGGTATTCGCTACCCCTGTATGTCCAAGCCAAGGGCTTAGGAAGGCGGAGTGACGAGCAGCGCCGCCCACGCCGCGCTCGGGGTCGCAGCGCCGCGGCGACGCGCGCCGTCGCCGCTGGAATCCACGCCGCAGACTCCTCGCGCGAGCTGGTGTTGTGGGCGCCGATGCCCGCAAGCTCTAGGATCCACTTCCCGCGGTTCTTCTCCGACATGATGCCGCCGAGGGGGCCTCTCGAGCTCTGGTTGCAGCACACTGACTGCGGCGCTCCGGCGACTGGAGCAGAGATCGAAGCGGTCCCCACCGGCAAGATGTTCATGACTCGTGGCTGGGGCGAGATCACGCGGGTCTGCCGTGCGAGGGGCACCCTCGCGATCCACCTTGAGTACGACGGCGTCTCCACGCTCTTCTTCAAGGTCTTCGATGCCGAGGGTCGCCGCCTGGAGTGCTGCTCCGGAGAGGAGCGTGAGGCTGACGCTCGTTCCGCTCGCGGCCACTCCAGCAGCAGCAGCCCTTGGGAGTCCAGCAGCTCTCCTGAGCTCTACGAGACTTCGGAGACGAGCGACAACAGCTACGTGCCCTCGAGCTCTCCCCGCGCTCGGAGTAGTGCCGCCGTGTCTGGTCGTTGTCGCCGTTGATCTGGATGGGGTTGGCGCCGGCCTCCCGTGGCCCACTGTTGATGATGGCATCTGCCACAGGAAGGTGTAGATAGGGTCCTTCTTAGTCTTAGCTTTCATTCCCTACGAAGAATCATGAAGCGCCCTGTGGGGGCATATAAGGGTCTGTAATGTCTTTTGTGCTTATTTTTCCCTGTTATGAAGATTTGGTGAACGCGCATCCTGTCAAGGCTCGGTCCCCCCTTTCTTTCCTCGTGATGGCTTGTTGCTCTACGCCGACAAGTCCCAGTCCCCAGGCAAGCTACAGCCGTCGCTGGTATGCTAGGTTGCGTGCCGTGGTCAAGGCCAAGAGGTGTGCGACCCGAGGTTCAGTAAGAGCCCTTGAGGCGCGATGCTCAGGAGGTCCCCCTTAGTGCCCAAGCAGCCATGGTAAGGGACGAAATGGAGTTGAAATGGCCGCAACGGGGTTGCGGCAAGGCGTGGGTGATCATAAGGCTCAGACATTTAGCCGATCCGAGGGCGAGACTTATCTTGTGAACTTCGTGGCGATTCCTGATGTTGCGCTAGGGCCACGCGCCAACTTGTGCAGCATAGCTAGGCCGGCCCATACGGGTTTCCCTCCTCCCATGCTCTCCTTAGTGCTCTGCGTCCTCAGGTCCCGGCCCTCGAGCGAACTCAGTCACCGCTGGTATGCCAAGTCGTGATGCCGTGGTCAAAGCCAGGGGGTGAGGCCTGGAGAGCTAGTAAGAGCTCCTGAGTCGTGATGCTCGGGAACCCCCTTTTAACGTGCAAGCGAAGTGCACGAGGGGAAAGGAGAATCGCGGTGCCGCCTGCTATCCTCCCCGCGGGGTCCTGTGATCAGGCACAAGAAGAACATGGTTTGCCGTTACTGCCGCCTACCTGCCGCTGGTTGGTCTGGATGAAGTGAAGGCACTGAGGGCCTGGTGAGGTGATGTGCGCGGGGCGTGCCGCGAGCCAGAGCTCGACCGCTCAGATTTGTCGACGTGGCAGGGACGGACCCATGCACCAGCGCCGTGCCTGTGAGGAGGCCCCGTGGGGGGCAATGATCAAGCAGGTGATAACCATAGGCAGGTTAAGCAGGGAAGGCAAATCAGCTTGGGTAAATGTAGGAAGATACATGCCACTAGGTCCGGCCCGAGCGGCTTGGGGATGATGCAGCCCAAGGGGCGCCCCTAGCAAGGTAAGCTAAAGACATGAGCAAAAGGGATACATGCCGCAGGGACGGACCCACGCGGCCTGGGAATAATGCAACCCGAGGGGCGCTCCCAGCTTAAACAAGCTTGGAAGATGTCACCTGGTTCTGTAAACGAAGCAGAGTTGGTGTAGCTGAAGGCGTCCATCGAAGAAATGACTCCTCATGAGCCGCCGGAGCCCTGAGCCTCGGGAGGCTCCCTGAAGACCGTCTCTGTCTCCTCTAGGACGGCACGGTACCTGGCCTCTTGAGCCGCCAGGTCACGCCGCATGTTGCGCTGATAGGCCGATGCCATGCTCGGCAAGCCGAGGGGCATGCGGATGTAACTGTGTGGCGGGCCCTCGCAACGGCCCACACGTGAAGGCCCGAAGCGCTCTTGAGATGTGGCCCTGTTGAGCCCTGGGATGTCGACGCAGACGCGCAGCTCAGCACCCTCACCTGGGTGGTGAGTTGCGCCCTGTGAGCGGCTGTCGCCGCGCATGACTCTTGTGTCTTGCAGTTCCTGTGTGGTCTTGGCGATGAACTCCTGAGTGGTGGGCACCCCTTGCCCTATGTTCTCCTAAGGAAAACGTGTCGCGTAGTACGCCTCCAAGTGGTGCCCAAGCGCCTCCCTCGTGAGGTTGGCAAGGCCTGAGGCCCTCCAGAAGAGAGCCCCTAAGCCCTGCCCGAGGAGGGCGCTGGGCGCGCCTTCCTATGCGATGGAGGGAGGCACCCCTGGACGGACGCTGATCCTGATGAGGCTCCTGCCACGACGCCATCCTCCTGAGGTCCCTCACTTTTGCTGTCAGGGTCGTCGATTGCTGCAGCTTGGAAGGCGTGCTCGAGGGAGCACACCGCATCCCTTTCTTCACACGGGACCATGATGACCCCGCCACTTCCAGGCATCTTGAGGACGTTGTAGCCGTGGTGGGTGACCGCCATGAACTTGGCCAGGGCCGGATACCCGAGGGTGGCGTTGTACGGTAGGCGGATGTGAGCGACGTCGAAGTCAATGAGCTTGGTGCGGTAGTTGTCGCGCGTGCCGAAGGTGACAGGTAGGCAGACTTGCCCTATTGGTGTGGTGCAGCCGTCGGTCACTCCGGACAAAGGTTTGGTAGGATAGAGCTGCTCATATGGCACTTGGAGGTTGTAGAATGTGTCAACGGACAGGACATTGAGCCCTGCACCGTCGATGATGGTCTTTGTAACCTGCACATTGCTAATGACTGGGGAACACAACATTGGGAGGACGCCGGCAGTGGCCGCGCACTTGAGCTGATCTGCCGAGTTGAAAGTGATGGCGCACTGGGACCACCTTAGCGGGCGCGCGGCCTCAAGCTTGGGAAGCATCGCGTTCACCTCCCGAGCAAACCGTTTGAAGATGCGCTGAGAGGCTGGGCCCTGTGCGCCGCCCAAGATACAGGCGATTGCACGCGGCTCTTGGAAGCCCCTAGCCCCCTCTTCCTGATGATGATCGTCGTTCCTTCTTGGTGGCGGCAGCTGGGGAAGACCGGCATTGCTTTGGGGGAGATCCTCACGAGGCTGGTCCCTCCAGGGCCCCTCGCGAGGATGGTCTTGCCAGCGGTCCTCACGAGGCCTGTCGCGCCATTCCTGGCGCGGGCCACGGTCGTCCCATCATCTGCCTCCATGTCCACCTCCACGGCCGTAGCCCCGGCCGCTGTGCTCGGGGCGTCGACCGTGGCGTCCTTCTCGTATGGCTCTGAGCTCCTGGCAGTCGCTGGTGTTGTGGGTGTTCAGGTTGTGGAAGGCGCAGAACTGTCGGTTGTTCTTGGATGACTAGGACTGATCTCTGCCCCGTTTGGTGTCGGGCTCCACTGCTAGCACCGCTGCTTCCTTGCGCTTCATGTCCTTGGCCTTGGCTTTCTTCTCCTCTGTGCCCGCGGCTGGCAGCTCAAGGAGAGAGAGGCGCCCCTCCTCAGCTCTTGCGCACTTGGTCGCTAGGTTGAACAACTCCTGAGATGTGCATAGCTCCTCGTGGATAGCGAGATCTTCCTTCATCTTGACGTCACGGACGCCGTCAGAGAACGCGGAGATGATGGTCTCATCCATGACCTTAGGGATGTTGAGGCGGGTGTTGTTGAAGCACTACTTCTGGAGGGTCTCCCCTGGTAGTTGCTTGATGTGGCGCAGGTTGCCCGCGGCCGGCGAGCGGTCGCGAGTGCCCTGGAAGTTGGCGACGAAGCGGTCGCGCATCTCGTCCCAGGAAGAGATTGAGCCGTGCTGCAGGTTTAGGAGCCAGGAGCGGGCCCCGTCCATGAGAGCCATGGGAAACCAGTTTGCCTTGACTTTCCCGTCGCTGTTGGGTGCTTCGATGCTCAGCACGTAGAGCTGCAGGTACTCCGCGGGGTCGGCGGTGCCGTCGTAGCGAGGAGGCAGATCCGGCTTGAACTTGCCTGGCCAGGCGACGCTGCGCAGCTCGGGGGTGAAGGCGCGGCAGCCGGCCGTAGTTTTTGGGGCCCGCTTCGGAGGTGGATCTTGGTCTTGATGAGGTCCACGCAGCACCGCCACGGGCGGCGCGTGGTCTTGACGAGGCGGCGCGGGGAGCGCGGGTGCAGCTCCTCGCGGCCGAGGGATTTCTTGGCAGTTTCTCTCTTTGCGCGTGGGCACCGGGCGTGGTGGATCACACCACGGGGCCGCGCGCCTTGGTGCCAAGGCTCCGTCTTCGGGCTGGGGTGGTGGAGGCGCGCCTCGGGCCTCGTCGCCCGTGGCCGGCTGAGGGTGAGGCAGAGGGATTACCATTCGCCACCTAGCCTTTTCTTTCCCTTGGGTAGGCCTGCCCAAGGGTCATCTTTATTAAACCCCCGGGCCAGTGCTCCTCTGAGTGTTGGTCCAACCTGTCAGCTGCCGGTGGCCACCAAGGGCAACTCTGGGCTGGCCTACCGGAACCTTGGACAATCCAGTGTGCCCTGAGAAAGAGATATGTGCAGCTCCTATCGGGATTTGTCGGCACATTTGGGTGGCTTTGCTGGTCTTGTTTTACCATTGTCCAAATGTCTTGTAACCGGGATTCCGAGTCTGATCGGGTCTTCCCGCTAGAAGGAATATCCTTCGTTGACCATGAGAGCTTGTGATGGGCTAAGTTGGGACACCCCTGCAGGGTTATGAACTTTCGAAAGCCGTGCCCGCGGTTATGGGCAGATGGGAATTTGTTAATGTCCGGTTGTAGAAAACCTGAAGTTGACCTTAATTCAAATACATCAACCGCGTGTGTAACTGTGATGGTCTCTCCTCGGCGGAGTCCGGGAAGTGAACACGGTGTTGGAGTTATGCTTGACGTAGGTTGTTCTAGGATCACTTCTTGATCATAGTTTCTCGACCGTGCTTTGCCTTCTCTTCTCGCTCTCTTTTGCGAATATGTTAGCCACCATATATGCTAGTCGCTTGCTGCAGATCCACCTCATACCTTTACCTCCCTATAAGCTTAAATAGTCTTGATCGCGAGGGTGTGAGATTGCTGAGTCCCCGTGACTCATAGATACTTCGAAAACCAGTTTGCAGGTGCCGATGTTACCGGGCAGGTGACACAACCAATCTCAAGGAGGAGCTCGATGAAGATCTTGTCCTTTGTGTTGTTTCGTTCTAGTTGATCAGTAGTGGAGCCCAGTCGGGACGATCTGGGATCTGTGTAGCATTTGGGGTAGTCTTCTTTTATTTTGGTTCCGTAGTCGGACCTTGATTGTATTTGGATGATTGTAATGCTTTATTCATGTATTTGTGTGAAGTGGCGATTGTAAGCCAACTATGTATCTCTTTCCCTTATGTATTACATGGGTTGTGTGAAGATTACCTCACTTGCGACATTGCTTTCAATGCGGTTATGCCTCTAAGTCGTGCTTCGACATGTGGGGAGATATAGCCGCATCGAGGGCATTACAAGTTGGTCATCAGAGCCTTCCCCGACCTTAGGAGCCCCCTGCTTGATCGAATCATTGGCGTTGTTGAGTCTAGAAAAATGTTTTGAGTCATTTAGGAATTATATATATCAGAGAGTTAGGACTTCTTTTTACTCCTCAGTCCCTTCGTCGCTCTGGTGAGGCATCCTGACGTAGAGTTTTGACTCTTCTCTTCTCAAATTTCACTAAAAAAAATTTAGGATCACGCGGGTATCTTGGAAACGTTCCGATGGTTTTGTGAGGAGAACCTTGGTCTTGGTGCCTCCTAACATTTAGGGGTTGTGGCAGTGTCCCGGGGAGTTGAGCTCCAAGGTGTTGTCGTCACAATTTTATCATTGCAGTTCTGGAATACCTGAGTTTAGTTTCGCCGACATCGAAAATCTCTTTTATGCAGTTGTTGGTGAGATAACCTCGACGCCACCCCGTACTGGGGCGGGAGTTCGAGAGTATCAACATAACTCGTATAACGGATGCTTTTCGAAGGTTGAGGTAGACGATTTCCGAAGATTTCTTGGTTATGTGTTGAAGGATGGATACAGCTGGATGTAGGATTTGCTAGTTTGGTTGAGATATTATGCTTCCCCTGTATCCCCAACACCTGATTGCATAACCAGAAAATTTCAGGAGTTTATAAGTGGGAATTCAAGTAGCTCTTAGGATATCTTTCCGACGGATATATGATATGAAATTGGGGTTCGACGTCTAGTGGTCCGCCTATCCACGGTTGCTTTTACAGTGGTCTCGTTGTGTCTTAAAGAGTCCTTGGCTTTGCCGACTCAGGGACGGTTTGTATGTCATGTGCACTGCCTTGTACATGATGGTGTTGTACGATCAAGCCCGTGTAGGCCCCACCACGAAAACTTCGGACGAAATCTCTTTCATATGTTTGTTCCGGCTTATTTTACAAGCCAATCCTTTGTTTTGTCTTTTGTTTTTGAGTTGTGGTATTCGAGTTGCTTCAATGTCAAATGTTGATTCCATACCTTCCCCAAATGGTGTTCTCATACTCCGATGTGAATACTAATCTTTCTCGATCGTCGAGTTTGTCATTTCAATTTCTTCTCAACCGGTGAGGTTCCCTTCAAGTGGATCCGATCACTTCAACAATGGCAAGATCCAATCTCAGTTTTTCGTCAACGGTGTTTGATTCATCCGTTCCAAATTGTCTTTGTTTTCCCACCCTCCCACCCTTTTTCTTCAAGGATTTGGATTCCTTAATCAAGAATCTTTTTATTCTTGTGAAGTCTCTCCATTCTTTCTGTCAATATTCTTACCCGGTGGTTCTCATGAAGATGTTCTACTAGTTCAGCATTCTTTTTTTTCTTTTTCTTCTCCGGCGGTTTCAATTCAAGCTTTGTTGAGTATATACTATCCTCATTTCAATGCTTTTTCCTTACCGGTGCACCTCTTTATCATTCACCTCTCGCTATTCAATTGTTCCGGAGTGCTCAAGATATCTCAAAGTTTCGTGTTTCCACTCTGCTTTCGCTCAAGATCTTTCGAGGATGTTACCTCATTCAAGCCTTTTAATTCAACCAGCGCAATCTTCCTTTTAAATCGTTCTACGGTGTTTCTTTTGAGTGGGCCCTAACCCACAGGTCATTTTCTAGGATCTTACCTGACTCTTCTTATTCTCCCGGAGTTATTCTCAAATCATCTAAAGTTTGACGTAAGAATGAATTATCATTAGTCTTATGTTTTCTTCCAAGATCTCTCAAATTTTTTTCATCGTTGGCTCAACCTATTCGTTTTGATTCTTCCGGAGTGCCTAAATAAGTCATGATGGTATTTCTCGTCGTCATTCTCAGTTTGGAAGACCGAAGAAGATTCTTCTTTCAACCTTGCTCCATTCTCTTCAAGATTCGTCATTCGAGATTGTTGCCATCCTCTCATAATTGTTTCGGTTGTGAAAAATTCTTTTCACCCATCCGGAGCAATTCAAGATTCTTTTCAATTTGATTTTCTGAAGCCCATCATTTTAGAAGACTTATTCATTCTCACCTTTCAGTTCTCGTTCTCCAATCTTACGGGTGCATCGATCAAATATCCTTTAATCAGTTCATGATCTCTTCGTTCTTTTGTATCTAAACTCTCTCATGTATCTTCGTTCATTTGTCAATTCTTACCCGGTGATTCATCCCTTTATTTCGTTCATCTCCAATTCTTACGGTGGTTCGTGCAAGATTCCTCTTCTTTCGTTAACATATCAATTCATTCATTGTTTCGATTCCACCGGTGTTTCGTTGAAGGCATTCTCAAGTTGACTCTATATCTATCTTAATTCTTTCTACGAGAATAAGTAGTATGCCAAAGTCATTGATTGTCATCAATTTAATTAGTGAAGGATGAGCATAACATAATTCTTATTCTTGATTCACCCAAGTGATTAATTCCCTATTCTGGAGGCTCATCAAATTCCTGATTTCAATTGTTTCATCTTTTCTTTTCTGGAGTTCCAAGCTCTCTCAATTTGTTTCATCGTGAAGATCCATCTAATCATTGCAAGTCTTCACCTTGTGTTTCCAATTTGTCTTTCCTCTCGCTTGATCATTCTTTTACTACCGGAGTTCTTCACGAAGGTTCTACATGATGGTTCACCAATGATTTAATTCCTTCTCGAAGTGTTCATCAAGATTCTTTTCAAAGGAGCTCAAGTTTTCTTCATTTTTCAATCCGGAGTGCAAGTCTTTCACGCATATCTTTTGAGGTGGTGTTATGTCATTCTTGATAATTTCCCTTCGGGCTTCATGTTTCACAAGTTATCAAGATGAGGTATTTTAAATCCACCAATCTCTTCATTGGAGTTGTCTTGGGCTATATTTCACATAAAGTTTTCCTTTAATGGTTGTCGCTCTTATGGTATTTATCTATGATCCAAGTTCTTCTTTTATCCTCATGGTGAAATAGCTTCTCGTCTCCTTGTTCTTGCCAATCCAATTTCTTTTTCCCGTGAGTGGCAGGTTGTCACCTCATAATTTGAGATGTATTCCATAAGACCATGCCAACCTTATCCTTTTTGTTGTTGGTTTTCCAACAATTCCGTTCGACCCTTCTCCTAAGGATACCTTTTCAAGCTCTTTTGTAGAAGAAGTTGGCATTTTCTTCCGCATTCTTTTATCTCAATGATCAATCTTATATTTCTCTCTTCCGGAGGCATTGCGATGTTGCTCTTTTCAACCCATCATTTTGTTTTGTCAAGATCATGCTTCTTTCTTTTGCTTATCCATTTAACCGGAGTGTTCTGTCCTTTTTGCTCAAATTCTTTTCGGCTTATCAAGCCTTGCATCCCTTCTCTACCGGAGTGCTGGCCAAAGTTGTTCTTCCTTTTTCCTATTTGCTAACGGAGTGCTTTCAACTTTATTTATCTCCGTTGTATTCTTTTCTCGAAATGGCTTAACCTTTTCAAGGTTCTTTGGTTTCACTCGTTTGTCAAAGGAGCAACTTAGTTTTACCTCTTCTCTCTCTCTTCCGTTGTCCCTCCGGTGCCATTCTAGATCTCGGGACGAGATCCTCTCGTAGTGTTGGAGTGTTGTAACGCCCCGAGACCGTTGTGCCAGGTGTCCTCCAGTTATTCGCTGTTGTTGCCATGTCATTGCTTGCGTGTCATGCATTGCATATCATGTCATCATGTGCATTTCATTTGCATACATGTTCGTCTCATGCATCCGAGCATTTTCCCCGTTGTCCGTTTTGCAATCCGGCGCTCCTATGTCACCCGGTGTCCCTTTCTACCTCTTTTCGTGTGCGGGTGTTAAACGTTTTCGGATTGGACCGAGACTTGTCATGCGCCCTTGGTTAACTACCGGTAGACCGCCTGTCAAGTTTTGTGCCATTTGGATTTCGTTTGATACTCCAACGGTTAACCGAGGGACCGAAAAGGCCTCGTGTGTGTTGCAGTCCAACACCCCTCCAAAGTGGCCCAAAACCCACCTAAACCTCCTCCATCATCTCGGTCGCTCGATCACGATCGCGTGGCCAAAAACCGCACCTCATTTGGACTCTCCTAGCTCCCTCTACCTATAAATATGTGCATCTCCCCCGAAATTCGGGTCTAAACCTAGATCCACTCCTGTTCTGCCCGTCCGGACGCATCTGTGCCGCGCCGGACATGTCCGCCGCTCCCCTCCACATCGCCCCGGCCAATCGTGGGCTGCCACGTCATCACCGGACCCGCCCGCAGCCTATCCAGAGCCGACACATCGCCTCTCCACCTCCCCCACTTCGCCGGACCCGCCGAAGCCCATCCACGGCCCGTCGCGGGCCGATCTGGGCGAGTCGCCCGCACTGGTTTGCCGGTCCCTTGCTGGACCTTCGCCGGTTTCCGCGCGCCGCTGCCGACTGAACCGTGTCGCCCGCGCCTCAACGTCGACCTCCACCGCGCGCGCCACGTCCTCACTGTCTGCCATCCGCATCACCACCCAGCTTCGGCCGCAGCCATGCTCGCCGCCCCGCTGTCTTTCTTCCTCGGTGACGTCGCCTTCTTCCTCGCCACCATGGAGACCACCGGAGAGAGAGCCACTCCACCCTGCTCCGGGCCAGATCCTGGCTAGGCGCCCCGGGATCCGACGCCCTGCGCCTGCTCTCGTCCGTCCCCGGCCATCCCCGACCGCATCGCGTCGCTGGAGTTCCGAAACGCCGCAGCCGTCGTCTTCTTCGCGTCGCCGGAGTCGGCGCGCCCATCTCCCTCGCCCACCCATCTCGTTTGCCTCGGTTCACCGCTGTTGAACCGGCCTGAACCCGTCGCTCGACCGGACCCGCCCTGGCCCACCGGTTCACTCGGACCGCTCCCGATTCACCTCCTTCTCAGATGGGCTTGGCCCATGGTGAGCAGTGCTAAACCCCGCCCTGTGCGCAACTTAGCTATTCCCCGCTCAATTATTTTTTTCGCTAAGTCCCCAGATCTGCTATGTTTTTATGCAATCTTCATCGCATTATAACTCTGCATCCATAGCTCCGATTCGTGCGTGTAGCATATCGAAATGTTCGTCTCGACGAGTACATCATTTCATATCATTGCGTCATTTTCATTTGAGCTCATCTTGATGCCCGAAATGTTGTTGGAAGACGGCTATGTGAGTATTTTGTCAGATCTATTTCAGCAAATGGCATTTTGTCATTTTTGCCATGATTAATGTGTGCATGCTATGACCCTGAGCTCTACATGTGTTTTGTTATATGCCACGCCATATTTACAGGGGGTGTATACCATGTATTTTTTTGATCTTTTTGGTGACTAGCACAAGCTTGCAAAGTAGCGTAATCAGTAATGCTGTTTTCAGGGACTTAGAATTTCACTAAGTCCTTGTCCTGATTTTGTTAGTATGCCATATGTTCATGTTGTTTCCTAGTGATCCGTGCCTCTTTTGAGGATGATTAGTAAGGATGTTTTGTTAATATTGTTGTGCTCTATCCATCCATGTATTTGTTTGCATTTATGGAGCAACCTATCTTGAGTCAATCGAGCTCTACTTTTGCTATAAAGTGTTCCTGGCAGATTGTTAACTTGTTTAGCGATTTTGCCGAGGATGTTGCTATTGATCCGTGCATGCTATGTTGTTGCTCTTGCCATGTCTAGCTTCTATGCCATGTATTCTTGATGGGTGTATGCTTAGTTTGTTATGCCATGCTCGGTAGTGAGTGCATCGAGCTCGTAAACATGCCTACTCGTTAACTGTGTCGCATGCTCCAGTTTTTCACAAAGTCTGAGATCTGTTTATGTTTTTGCCATGTTCACATGCTTGCAATTGTATTTTCTGGTCCCTTTTGGCTCAAGGTCACTAAGGGACTTTTGTTAACTGATTTGAGTAGCTTCATTCCATGCCTTGCTTTGCCATGTTAAGTTCCTGTAGCATGTAGTTTTCATGCTCTAAAGTTTGCTTCCTGCTGATAAATTCCGGACTTGTGTTAATTTCACTAAGTCTGAAACCTGTTATCATTTGTACTTTTGCCATGCTTGTTTGAACCTGTTAATGGATGAATTAGCCGTAGCTCAGTGTTCATCTTTTGTCAAGCTTCTTGAGTGGATCCCTGCCATGTATTTTGTTGCCATTTGAGTGCTGTAGCATATTTATCTTATGCATTTAGATGGCTACTCGCTGATTATCGCAGACCGGTGCCATATTTGTTTTGCTTGCCATTTCCAAACAGTGCATCCGATTCTGGTGATCTTTATATCGATTTCAACCGAAATCACCTCACCTTTCCAGTGGCACTCTTGGATTTCCATGTTGAGGCCAGTTTCAATCATTCCTTTCCAAATCATGCATATGCATCACATACCGCATCCCGCATATCATACCATGTTCGTGTGTTGGTTGTTTACTATGTTGTGTGCTTCTTTCCGGTGTTGCTTATTCGGGTTGGTTCCGGTAACGTCGCGTTTGTGAGGACCCGTTCGACTACATCCGTTTGTCTTCTTCATGGACTCGTTCTTCTTCCTTCCGGGATTTCAGGCAAGATGACCATACCCTCGAAATCACTTCTATCTTTGCTTGCTAGTTGCTCGCTCTTTTGCGATGCCTATGCCGCGATACCTACCATATGCTTTATCTTGCCTCCCATATTGTTGAACCAAGCCTCTAACCCACCTTATCCTAGCAAACCGTTGTTTGGCTATGTTACCGCTTTGCTCAGCCCCTCTTATAGCGTTGTTAGTTGTAGGTGAAGATTGGAGCTTGTTCCATGTTGGAACATGGATATTTTGTTGGGATATCACAATATCTCTTATCTAATTAATGCATCTATATACTTGGTAAAGGGTGGAAGGCTCGGCCTTATGCCTGGTGTTTTGTTCCACTCTTGCCGCCCTAGTTTCCGTCATACCGGTGTTATGTTCCCGGATTTTGCATTCCTTACGCGGTTGGGTTATAATGGGAACCCCTTGACAGTTCGCCTTGAATAAAACTCTTCCAGCAAGGCCCAACATTGATTTTACCATTCGCCACCTCGACTTTTCTTTCCCTTGGGTAGGCCTGCCCAAGGTTCATCTTTATTAAACCCTCGGACCAGTGCTCCTCTGAGTGTTGGTCCAACCTGTCAGCTGCCGGTGGCCACCAGGGGCAACTCTGGGCTGGCCTACCGGAACCTTGGACAATCCGGTGTGCCCTGAGAAAGAGATATGTGCAGCTCCTATTGGAATTTGTTGGCACATTCGGGTGGCTTTGCTGGTCTTGTTTTACCATTGTCGAAATGTCTTGTAACCAGGATTCCAAGTCTGATTGGGTCTTCCCGCTAGAAGGAATATCCTTCGTTGACCGTGAGAGCTTGTGATGGGCTAAGTTGGGACACCCCTGTAGGGTTATGAACTTTCGAAAGCCGTGCCCGCGGTTATGGGCAGATGGGAATTTGTTAATGTCTGGTTGTAGAAAACCTGAAGTTGACCTTAATTAAAATACATCAACCGCGTGTGTAACCGTGATGGTCTCTTCTCGGCGGAGTCCGGGAAGTGAACACAGTGTTGGAGTTATGCTTGACGTAGGTTGTTCTAGGATCACTTCTTGATCATAGTTTCATGACCGTGCTTTGCCTTCTCTTCTCGCTCTCTTTTGCGAATATGTTAGCCACCATATATGCTAGTCGCTTGCTGCAGCTCCACCTCATACCTTTACCTCCCTATAAGCTTAAATAGTCTTGATCGCGAGAGTGTGAGATTGCTGAGTCCCCGTGACTCACAGATACTTCCAAAACCAGTTTGCAGGTGCCGATGTTACCGGGCAGGTGACGCAACCAAGCTCAAGGAGGAACTCGATGAAGATCTTGTCCTTTGTGTTGTTTCGTTCTAGTTGATCAGTAGTGGAGCCCAGTCGGGACGATCGGGGATCTGTGTAGCATTTGGGGTAGTCTTCTTTTATTTTGGTTCCGTAGTCGGACCTTGATTGTATTTGGATGATTGTAATGCTTTATTCATGTATTTGTGTGAAGTGGCGATTGTAAGCCAACTATGTATCTCTTTCCCTTATGTATTACATGGGTTGTGTGAAGATTACCTCACTTGCGACATTGCTTTCAATGCGGTTATGCCTCTAAGTCGTGCTTCGACACGTGGGGAGATATAGCCGCATCGAGGGCGTTACAAACCTATCCTGACAAAGGTGGTCTCCGCCTGCGAAAGGCTTTGGTGGTGACACCGTCTTGGGCTCCACAATGACCTCCGTCTTGCCGTCCTTCTGGTCTTGGTGTTGTTGCATCGATATGGAAACCTTTGCCTGATGCCTCAGTACTTCTTGCCTGCGCTGGCCACCCTAGCACCAAAGAGGAAACAAGGACGATGCACATGCTAGCGCCCGCCTGGCGCCCGCCTGGTGTCGATCGTCATGGCTCATGTCACGAGAGCCTCATGAGGTTTGCCTCGCCTTGATATCTCCGCCCCTCATGAGCCTGCCCGACTAGGCCACTCCAAAGGAGGTCTCGTGTCATCCACCTCGCCGTTCCCAGAACGCCGACAACAGTGGATGCCCACGCGGAGAGGAGTACAAGGGTTCACTGGTTCGGATGCGGTGTGAGGCTGCCGTCGCCGCAGAATAATAGGGGGTGTGGGTGAGTAGAGGGATGATCTGGCCGCAACACAACCGACCACGGGAGGCAGGAGCAGGCGGCACGACCAGCGTTGCTTTGGGCGGCTGGAGCAAGAGGACAAGAGGTTGAAGAAGCACTACGGTCGTTGGATGGACATCGTACGGTCACTGCAGCTAGAATCGTTCATATTGACTAAGTTGACAAAGCCCTCCATCCGCGTCAACTTAGTAGGCCACAAGTCAGCCACCCATATGGTGGGTCCCAGCTAGCAGGGGGAGTATTCATTTTTTGTGCATAATAAGGAAGCACTTCCTTGCGTGTGAAGATATAGTTGGTGGGTCCGAGTTGACATCAGGGGGGAATTTTTTTTTCACAAAATACAGAGGCCCTTCCGGTGGGTCCTAGCTGTCAGGTGGAGGAATCGTTATTTTGCGCGTAATAAGGAGACATTTCCTTGTGTGGGCCGCTACTATCAGCCTCTTCCGATGGCCGTTGTATGTTGACCATGTTGACCTCGCCGCACCGAGAGCACAAACGTGGTTGACGAGGACGAGGCCTAGGAAGGGAACGACACCGAGCCGGCGTAGCCACCGCAGCGGGTGCCCACGCTGAGGGGAGTACGAGCGCTGACTGGTCAGCTACGGGGTGAGGCTGACGTCACCGGAAAATAACAGGATGTGCGGGTGGGTAGAGGGATGGCCTGGCGGCAGCACAGCCAGCCACGGGAGGAGGGAGCAGGCAGTCCCTCCGGCACTGGTTTGGGCGGCTGGAGCAGGAAGATCAGAGATTGAAGAAGCACGGCGGCCGTTGGATGGACATCCAACAGTCACTGCTCTGTGTTGAGTAAGTTGACAAAGCCTTGCGTACGAGTCAATTTTTTTTGGGACATCGTCATCGTCAACCTAGTAGGCCCAGAAGTCAGCCTCCAAATCTGTGGAAAACAGCATACAACCCATTTGCCATTATTTTCAATAATTTACAGCCCATTTGCTAATTCTTAAGGATATTTGAAGCCCATATTCTTTTTATTAGCATTACAGACCATATTTTATGGGCACTCCTAAAAAATTCAACGAAATTTGCATATTTCGGTGGGGTGCGAACTCTTTTAATCACGAAATTTTGAGCCACTTTAAAAATAATTTTTAAAACATTATATCAAAATAAAATTTAAAAAACAATTCTCTAAAAAAAGATAGAAATTTAAAATCTTAACTAGCAAGTTGCATGTGCGTTGCACGGAACATGAAGATGCATTTGTATGAGTAGTTTATCTTGTGGGAGAAAAGACGATATTTTAATGTAATTGCCAGTTGGCTTTGTTTTTTATAAGAGTAGAGAGTAGCGAAATCCAGAAAAATGATATTTTAATGTAATTGCCGGTTGGCTTTGGTTTGAAAATTTATAGCCCATCTCTTACAACTTATAGCCCATTTTTCGGGGAAGCCCATTTCTTACTACTTACATCCCTCCTCGTCTTGAAAGATTTGCAGCCCAGCAGGGCTGAGAAAAGCAAGTAGTCCTCGGTTTTGGTATTCTCCAAAAAAAGAACCGGGCTAGCCATTTTCAGAAAGAAAAAATATATCAACTGGGCTCGTCATGTGCTTAAATAAAAGCGTAAGTGTGGGCTAGACGGGCCATAGCCCCCGCACAGCGCGCAGTTGAGCTCCATCTCTGAAACTAAAAAACAATTGGGTGAGCTGCTGGGTCCCTGGTGTTATGCGCTCGTTGTGTAATTTTCTCGTTTATTGACTACATTGACAATGGCATGGGACCTACTTGTCAAACAATTAGGAGGAAGTATTTTTTTTGGCTTGTAATAATGAGGCACCTGCTTGTGTAATGCAATGACCTTGGTGGGTCCCTACTGTCAGCCTCTCCACATACAGTCATCTCCTGATTCCTCTTGGTTGTTGACAACGCCAAACGGTGGCGGGCATAGCGAGCGAACCAAGGCGGAGAACGACGACGAGGCCTCAGACGGGAACGAACAGCAGCCGTGGAAGATGCGGCAGTGTAATGGCAGGTGGAGGGGAGTACGAGCGCAACAACATGCAACTCAAGCTTACAAACGGTACAAAAAGCCCAAGGATTAATTGTTCATCAAATTTTTAGACAAAAGCCAGATTGAACATGGCAGTACCATCTAACCCAACCACTCTTTTTCGCAGTAACAAATAAATGGATCGGTCTGATCCATAAAATCAACATCCGGTGCAAAAAAATATATTTCATCATGACTACAACTTGTTGTAAATAGAAGCCGAGCACGTTTAGAAGCCCATTTGTCCACCTGAAACTTCTTTTTTGCTGTTCAACATGTCCATCCGTGAGAAATCTCTTGCTGTAAAACTTAAGCCTCATGGACAATAGTAACCTCGCATTTAACAGGAAGAATGTGACAAAGCTTCTGTTTGCCTGGTTGGATGCATATATTTCCATCATTATTGTCCCCAAATGAATGTCATGAGAACTGAGAAAATCCTGGTGCTTATTACGCCACCGATTGGTTATACGTTTTCTCCATGTGGTCATAGTACCTAAGTAGAAATGAAGATTGAAAAAAGTTAAGGTATGAAAAAAGAGTTTCGAAAGAGCGGCAGCTGAACGGTTAATTCTAGTATAATATATACGGGCTTTCAATGTGCATGAAATCATCACCTCTATATATAAATTCTCTAGAGATCGAAAGCATCGCAGCAAGACAATAATTATGTTCAGATCAAAACTAGACATTCTGATATATAAGATCTTGACAGAATCCAACAACATTGATAGGCTATCCATGGACAAACTCTTCATTGAGCATATAACATATTATTAGTACGCAAAGTGTACTCCAAGATGATATAAAACTTATGCTCACAAATGAAAAATGCAGCTTATGATTACAAATGTGTAGATGATAATATACAGTACCTGAAAAAGTGAGGAGCCAAACACCAACTTCCTGTGATCATTAAACGGCTCATGAATTACACCCAAGGTCTCCAGTTTGGGCGCAGAGACGACAATTATTGGCGAAGTTTTATAAAAATTATCAAGGATCAACCTTTGAAGTGAAGGGGCATCTTCGATGATGAGCCGTTGTCCTTCAAAACAAATTCCAATGCTTTTAAGGTGAGGCGACTTTATTTGGAGACAACTGATAGGGATTTCTATTCCCAAAACAATCAGCAAGCGCTCCAGGGCAGGGCAACTGGAGTGGATGATGCTGTGCAGTGAGGCCTTCGACGGATAAGCCACCACAAGCGAAAGTTTTTTTAGCAGCGGGAGTCGAAGCATTTGTACCAGATCGTCTGGTAGATGGCACCGGGCGAAGGTGGCGGTGTTGAGAGAGGAGGAAAACTGTGAGATGGACAACGGTGGTGTGGGCACGAATTCTTGGTGTGTGGTAATGGTAGAACTGAAACTACTGGAGTTTTCCGAATTCAGGGGATGTTAGCCAAGAGTCCACCGTGCCGGGTATGGACAGCAGGTAGCATGTCAGGATGCAGAGGCGTTGAATGGGGCCCTACTGGTGAGAGGAGACGATGGCTCTGAGGAGATCAAATTCAAGAAGGATAGATATCTAATGACATTCGAGATTGAGGGGCGCGGTGCACCATAGAGGCGCCGCCGAGTTGAGAAGACTTGTGTGCGGCAGCAATCCTTGGTGGGGAGAAGCGAGATGATCTCCTCATGGATGACGTCCGGGAGATCGCTGATGCGGTCCACCGGAGATTCTACCGGTTCCTCAGATCCGGGTGGGGGGGGCTCGCCGCTTCTCTCCGCACTGCCGGGCGCGGGATCTACAATGTCGGCGTTCTGGGAACGGGGGTCCCCAGACTTGCCTGCCTTTGGCCTGTGGCATGGCGGAGCCAGCAGGCCGTATGACCATCTTCATCAACAAAGCATCCAAGACCCTCACGAGAGTCCAAGCCTCGCGAGGCGGACGACGCAAGACCTCCTCCCGAGCGGCCTAGTCAGGCGAGGGGCGGAGATATCAAGGCGAGGCGAACCTCACGAGGCTCTCGTGACGTGAGCCATGACGATCGGCACCAGGCAGGCGCCAGGCGGGCGCCAGCGCGCGCGGCGTCCTTGTTTCCTCTTTGGTGCAAAGGGGGCAAGCGCAACTGCGGAGTACCGAGGCATCAGGCAAAGGTTGCCATTTCGGTGCAACAAGACCAAGACCATGGACTACAAGACAGAGGTCATTGTGGAGCCCAAGACGGCGTCACCACCAGAGCTTTGTGCAGGCGAAGACTACTTTTGTCAGGATGGCTCGTACTAGCTGTCCCCCTTAATATTAGCCCGCCATTGTTGGCTCCCTTCCCGCTCAATATTTGGGAAGAGGACTAGGGCCTCTATAAATAGGATTAGCCACCACAATAGAGAGGGGAGAGATCATCAGACCCAGAGAGATATCATCAGACCGAGAGATCTCATCAGACCGAGAGATATCATCGGACCCAGAGATACACACAAGTCTGAAACCACAAGAACACCTCAACCTCAGGAGGATGTTCTTCCCTTTTATTGTTCATCATCAGCCCAAGAGGCAATCCACCATCACCACACTTGAGTAGGGTATTACACCACAACGGTGGCCCGAACCAGTATAAACCCCGTGTCTTTCTGTGTTGTGAGTTCGTCGAGTTCGACCGCAAGATCTTAGCGAGCCAGCGTAGATCGGTAGGAGGGAAAGACTTCGGGCACACCCCAGTGTTCGATCCTTAAGGGTTTGCCGGAACCCCACATCCAACATTTGGCGTGCTATATAGGGTGCGCCGTAGCTTCCCTTTCATCAGTTCGTCCCTCCATCGCTCCGTCGTCTCCATGGCAGACGCTCGCCGTGCTTGAGCTAAGCATCGGGCTGCCCTCGCCGCCCGCGTCGCTTAGATGTCTCCCGTCAGCGGGCCACCTCTTCGTTCTTCGTCCCCCGCCGCCAACGCTGCCACCGGCCCGGTGGGGAATGAGCAACAGGTGTCCTCGCTGCATCCTTCAGTGTGGCAGGACGGCCGCACCGCTACTCCATCACTCACCCTTGTTGGTTCTTTGTCTCACGCGCACCATGCTCCCATCGAGGCACGGGCCATGCTCATCGCGGCGAATGAGGTCCCACGTTACCGCCCCGTCGACGACCTCTATGAGGAGTGGCTCGACCGCGTAGACTAGCTCGTCCATGCCGCAGGGGGCTCTCCAACGCCGTCCCACTCTCTGCCTCCTCCTCAACCAGCCGTGGGTGACGGGACTCATGGCGTGCCTCCACCACCTCAACCCCAAGATGGTGCCTTGGCACCAAGGCGTGCGCCTTCGCGGCGTGATCCACCGCGCCCAGCGCCCGCGCGTGAAGAAAGAAGCTGCCAAGAAATCCCGCGGCCGCGAGAAGCTGCACCGGCGCTCCCCGCGCCACCTCGTCAAGACCGCGTGCCGCCTGCAGTGGCACAGCGCGGACCTCGCCAAGACCAAGCTCCGCCTCCGAAGCAGGCCCCGACGACCACGGCTGGCTGCTGTGCCTTCACCCCCGAACTGCGTAGCGTCACCTGGCCAGGCAAGTTCAAGCCAGATCTACCTCCTCGATACGACGGCACCGCCGACCCGGCGGAGTTCCTGCAGCTCTATGAGCTGAGCATCGAAGCGGCTAACGGCGACGAAAGAGTCATGGCAAACTGGTTTCCCATGGCTCTCAAGGATGGGGCCCGCTCATGGCTCCTGAACATGCAGCACGGCTCGATCTCCTCCTGGGACGAGATGCGCGACCTCTTCATCGCCAACTTCCAGGGCACTCGTGACCTCCCACCAGCCGCGGGCGATCTACGCTGCATCAATCAACAGCCAGGAGAGACCCTCCGAAAGTACATCCAGCGCTTCAACAACACCCGCCTCAAGATCCCCAAGGTCATGGACGAAGCCATCATCTCAGCGTTCTCAGACAGCATATGTGACGTCAAGATGAAGGAAGAGATGTCTATCCACGAGGAGCATTGCACATCTCAAGAGCTTTTCAACCTGGCGACCAAGTGCGCAAGAGCTGAGGAGGGGCGCCTCTCTCTCCTTGAGCTGCCTGCTGCAGGAGTGGAGAGGAAGAATGTCAGATGTGGGGTTTCGGCAAACCCTTAAGGTTCGAACACTAGGGTGCACGCGAAGTCTTTCCCTCCTACCGATCTACGCTCTATCTCACTAAGATCTTGCAGACGAACTCGACAAACTCACAATACAGAAAGACACGGGGTTTATACTGGTTCGGACCACCGTTGTGGTGTAATGCCCTACTCCAGTGTGGTGGTGGTGGATTGCCCTCTTAGGCTGATGATGAACAATACAAGGGAAGAACAGCCTCCTGAGGTTGAGGTGTTCTTGTGCTTTCGTACTTGTGTGTATCTCTGGGTCCGATGAGATCTCTCGGTCTGATGAGATC
This sequence comes from Triticum urartu, assembly GCF_056163025.1. Taxonomy (NCBI): domain Eukaryota; kingdom Viridiplantae; phylum Streptophyta; class Magnoliopsida; order Poales; family Poaceae; genus Triticum; species Triticum urartu. The sequence goes on from NC_141874.1 coordinate 568,983,923, forward strand.
TCTCTGGGTCTGATGATCTCTCCCCTCTCTACTGTGGTGGCTAGTCCTATTTATAGAGGCCCTGGTCCTCTTCCAAAATATGGAGCAGGAGGGGAGCCAACAATGGCGGGCTAATTTGAAGGGGGACAGCTAGTACGAGCCATCTCGACAAAAGTAGTCTTCACCTGCACAAAGCTCTGGCGGTGACGCCGTCTTGGGCTCCATCATGACCTCCATCTTGCAGTCCATGGTCTTGGTCTTGTTGCACCAAAATGGCAACCTTTACCTGATGCCTCGATACTCCGTGGTTGCGCTTGCCCCTTTTGCACCAAAGAAGAAACAAGGACGCTGCGTGCGCTGACGCCCGCCTGGCGCCCGCCTGGTGCCGATCGTTATGGCTCACGTCACGAGAGCCTCGTGAGGTTCGCCTCGCCTTGATATCTCCGCCCCTCGTGAGCCTGCCTGACTAGGCCACTTGGGAGGAGGTCTTGCGTCATCTGCCTCGCGAGGCTTGGTCCCTCGCGAGGGTCTTGGATGCTTTGTTGGTGAAGATGGGCCGTACGGCCTACTGGCTCCGCAACGCCACGGGTCGCACGCAGGCAAGTCTGGGGAACCCCGTTCCCAGAACGCCGAGAGTAGCCCCCGGGCCAAAGGTACGCTCGGGCTTGTCTTCACGGCGAGGCCAAGGGTCATGTTCGGAGCACCGCGGGCCCCAAAAGCCTGTGGCCTTGGTTGACGCGTGGCGGTCCATAGGTCGTGGGCGTCTCCGCTTCCCCATGCTGCCTCGATGACTGCATGACTTGACAAGTCCCTGCGACAAGCAAGGGAAACCATCATTACCTACGATCGTGGGAGACGCCGGTTGGCCTTCTCTTGCTATAAATGGGGAGGGGGGCAGAGCCCCCATTGCCCATCTCTTCCTCGCTTGCCCGCTTCTTCTTTGCTTCATTCCTTGCTCCAATGGCGCCTATCAGAAGGTTCTCTGCCAAAGAGAAGGGGGAAGCCCTCGGGATGCCCCGGAGCCACTCCCGCCGAAGAAGAGGTCGATCCATCCGCTACCCCTGTACGCCCAAGCCGAGGTCTCAGGAGGACGAAGTGACGAGCAGCGCCGCCCACGCTGCATCCGGGGTCGCCGCGCCACGGCGACGCGTGCCATCCATGACGCGGACTCCTCGCACGAGTTGGTGCAATGGGCCCCGATGCCTTCGAGCTCCTGGATCCGCTTCCCGTAGTTCTTCTCTGACGTGATGCCGCCGAGGGGGCCTCTTGAGCTCTGGCTGCAGCACGCCGACTGCACCGCTCCGGCGACCGAAGCGGTCCCCACCAGCAAGATCTTCATGACTCGCGGTTGGGGCGAGGTCGCACGGGTTTGTCGTGCGAGGGGCACCCTCGCGATCCACTTCGAGTACGACGGCGCCTCCACGCTTTTCTTCAAGGTTTTCGACGCCGAGGGCCGCCGCATAGAGTGCTGCTCCGGAGAGGAGCGTGAGGCTGATGCGCGCTCCGCTCGCGACCACTCCAGCCGAGCATCCCTTGGGAGTCCAGCAGATCTCCTGAGCTCTACGAGACTCCGGAGACGAGCGATGACAGCTACGTGCCCCCGAGCTCTCGCCACGCTCGGAGCAGGGCTGCAGGGTCCGGCGGCCATCGCCGCTGATCTGGATAGGGTTGGCGCTGGCCTCCCGTGCCCCATTGTTGATGATGGCGTCCTCCACGGAAGGATGTAGATAGGATTCCCCTTAGCATCAGCTTTTGTTTCCTGCAAAGAATCATGAATCACCCCATGGGGGCATGTAAGGATCTGCAATGCCTTTGTACTTATCTTCCTTGTTATGAAGATTTGATGAACACGTGTCCCGTTAAGGCTCGGTCCCCCCTATCTTTCCTCGCGATAGCTTGTTGATCTACGCTGACGGGTCCCGGTCCCAAGGCGGCTACAGCCGTCGCTGGTATGCCAGGTCGCGATGCCATGGTCAAGGCCAGGAGGTGCGCGGCCTGAGATCCAGTAAGAGCCCCTGAGGCGCGATGCTCAGGAGGTCCCCCTTAGCGCCCAAGCGGCCATGGTAAGGAAAGAAAGGAAGATGACTTGGCCGCAACCGGGTTGCGGCATGGTGTGAGCGACTACTAGGCCGAAATATTTAGCCGATCCGAGGGCGAGACTTATCTTGCTGACTTTGCGGTGATTCCTGATGTTGCGCCAGGGCTGCGTGCCAACTTACGTGACATAGCTAGGCTGTTCTGTACGAGTTTTCCTTCTCCCGAGCTCTTCTCAGTGCTCTACATCCTCAGGTCCCGGCCCTCGAGCGAGCTCAGCCGCCACTGGTATGCCAGGTCACGATGCCGTGGTTAAGGCCACGGGGTGAGGGCTGGGGAGCCAGTAAGAGCTCCTGAGTCGTGATTCTCAGGAGCCCCCCTTTTAACGCGCAAGCGAATCACATGAGAGAAAAGGAGACTCGTGGTGCCGCCTTCTATCCTTCCCGCGGGGTCCCTGTGGACAAACACAAGAAGAAACATGGTTTGCAGTTACTGCCGCCTGCCTGCCGCTGGTTGGTCTGGATGAAGTGAAGGCACTGAGGGCCTGGTGAGGTGACGTGCACGGCGCGTGCGGCGAGCCAGAGCTCGACCACTCAGATTTGTCGGTCGTGGTAGGGATGGACCCATGCACCAGCGTCGTGCCTGTGTAGAGGCCTCGAGGGAGGCGATGATCGAGTAGGTGATAGCAGTTGGCAGGTTTAGCATTAAGAGCAGATCGACTTAGGTAAATGCAGGAAGATACAAGACACCGGGTCTGGCCCGAGCGGCGTGGGGATGATGCAGCCCGAGGGGCGCCCCCAAGAAGGTAAGCTAAAGACATAAGCAAAAGGGGTAAATGCCGCAGGGACGGACCCATGTGGCCTGGGAATAATGCAGCCCGAGGGGCGCTCCCAGCTTAAAAGAACTTGGAAGATGTCAGCTGGTTCTGTAGACGAAGTAGAGTTGGTGCAGCTGAAGCCATGCGTTGAAGGAATGGCTCCTCATGAGCCACCGGGACCCTGAGCTTCGGGAGGCTCTGGGGGCTCAGGAGGTTCCCTGAAGACCGTCCCCATCTCCTCCAGAGCGGTGTGGAACCTGGCCTCCTGAGCCACCAGGACTTGCCGCATGTTGCGCTGATAGGCCGACGCCACGCTCGGCAAGCCGAACGGCATGCGAACGTAGCTGTGCGGTGGACCCTCACAGCGGCCCGCACGTGATGGCCAGAAGCATTCCTGAGATGCGGCCCTGTTGAGCCCTGGGATGTCGATGCAGACGCGCAGTTCAACACCCTCGCCTGGATGGTGAGCCGCGCTCAGTGAGCGGCTGTCGCCGCGCATGGCTCTCACGTCTTGTAGATCTTGCGTGGTCTTGGTGATGAACTCCTGGGTGGTGGGCACTCCTTGCCCTGTGCTCTCCTGAGGAAAGCATGCCGTGAAGCACGCTTCCAAGTGGTTCCCAAGCGCCTCCCTCGTGAGGTTGGCAAGGTCTGAGGCTCTCCAGGAGAGAGCCCCCAAGTCCTGCTTGAGGAGGGCGCCGGGCGTGCTTTCCTATGCTGTTGAGGGAGGCGCCCCTGGAGCGGGCGCTGATCCTGACGAGGCTCTTGACGAGACTCCATCTTCTTGGGGTCCTGCGCGGCGCGGCAGCTTCTTCTAGGGGATGGCCTCCGGAGGGCCTTCACTTCTGCTGTCAGGGTTGTCGATTGCTGCGGCTTGGAAGGCGCGCTCAAGGGAGCACACCGCATCCCTTTCTTCATGTGGGACCGTGATGATTCCCCCGCTTCCTGGCATCTTGAGAATGTTGTAGCCGTGATGAGTGACTGACATGAACTTGGCCAGGGTTGGATAGCCGAGGATGGCATTGTACGGCAGGCGGATGTGCACGACGTTGAAGTCAATGAGCTCGGTGCGGTAGTTCTTGCGCTCCCCGAAGGTGACAGGCAGGCGGACTTGCCCTATCGGTGTGGTGGAGCGGTCAGTCATTCCTGAGAAAGGTTTGGTCGGCTGGAGCTGCTCATAGGGAACTTGGAGGTTGTCAAACGTGTCGACGGATAGGACGTTGAGCCCTGCACCGCCGTCGATGAGAGTCTTGGTGACTTGCACATTGCTGATGACTGGGGAGCATAGCATAGGGAGTGTGCCAGTGGTGGCTGCGCACTTGAGCTGGTCGGCTGAATCGAAGGTGATGGCGCATTGGGGCCACCTGAGCGGGCGTGTGGCCTCGAGCTTAGGGAGCGCCCTGTTCACCTCGCGAGCAAACTATTTGAAGATGTGCTGAGAGGCTGGGGCCTGAGCACCGCCCAAGATGCAAAGCGATCGCACGCGGCTCCTGGAAGCCCCCAGCCCCCTCGTCCTGGTGGTGGTCGTCATTCCTTCTCGGTGGTGGCAACGGGGGAAGACCAGCGTTCCCCTGAGGGCGATCCTCATGAGGCCGGTCCCTCCAGGCGCCCTCGCGAGGTTGGTCCTGCCAGCGGTCCTGACGAGGCCGGTCGCGCCACTCCTGGCACGGGCCATGGTCGTCCCAGCGTCCGCCTCCGCGTCCTCCTCCACGGTCGTAGCCCCGGTCATTGCGCTCGGGGCGTCGACCGAAGCGTCCTTCCTGTATGGCTCTGAGCTCTTGACAGTTGCTGGTGTTGTGGGTGTTCAGGTTGTGGAAGGTGCAGAACGGACGGCCGTTCTTGGATTACTCGGGCTGATCTCTGGCTCGCTTGGTGTCGGGCTCCGCTGCGAGCACTACTGCCTCTTTGCGCTTCACGTCCTTGGCCTTGGCCTTCTTCTCCACCACTCCTGCAGCTGGCAGCTCAAGGAGAGAGATGCGCCCCTCCTCAGCTCTTGCGCACTTGGTCGCCAGGTTGAACAGCTCCTGAGATGTGCAAAGCTCCTCGTGGATAGCTAGCTCTTCCTTCATCTTGACGTCACAGACACCGTATGAGAACGCGGAGATGATGGCTTCGTCCGTGACCTTGGGGATCTTGAGGCGGGTGTTGTTGAAGCGCTGGATGTACTTCTGGAGGGTCTCTCCTGGCTGTTGCTTGATGCAGCGTTGATCACCCGCGGCCGGTGGGCGGTCGCGAGTGCCTTGGAAGTTGGCGACAAAGTGGTCGCACATCTCGTCCTAGGAGGAGATCGAGCCGTGCTGCAGGTTCAGGAGCCAGGAGCGGGCCCCATCCTTGAGAGCCATGGGAAACCAGTTTGCCATGACTTTTTCGTCGCCGTTGGCCGCTTCGATGCTCAGCTCATAGAGCTGCAGGAACTTCGCGGGGTCGGCGGTGCCGTCGTATCGAGGATGTAGATCTGGCTTGAACTTGCCTGGCCAGGCGATGCTACGCAGTTCGGGGGTGAAGGCACGGCAGCCAGCCGTGGTCGCCGGGTCCTTCTTCTGAGGCGGAGCTTGGTCTTGGCGAGGTCCACGCTGCGCCACTGTAGGCGGCACGCGGTCTTGACGAGGTGGCGCGGGGAGCGCCGGTGTAGCTTCTCGCGGTCGTGGGATTTCTTGGCAGCTTCTTTCTTCACGCACGGGCACCGGGCACGGTGGATCACGCCGTGAAGACGCGCGCCTTGGTGCCAAGGCACCGTCTTGGGGTCAAGGCGGTGGAGGCACGCCATGAGCCCCGTCACCCGCAGCTGGTTGAGGAGGCAGAGAGTGGGACGGCGTCGGAGAGCCCCCTGCGGCACGGACGAGCTCGGCGACGCGGTCGAGCCACTCCTCCTAGAGGTCGTCGACGGGGTGGTAACGCAGGAGCTTGTTCGCCGCGATGAGCGCGGCCCGTGCCTCCATGGGAGCACGGTGCGTGTGAGACAAAGAACTAGCAGGGGTGAGTGATGGAGTAGCGGTGCGGCCGTCCTGCCGCACTGAAGGATGCAGCAAGGACGCCTGCTGCTCGTTCCCCACCGGGCCGATGGCAGCGTTGGCGGTGGGGGACGGAGAACGATGAGGTGGCCCGCCGATGGGAGCCGTCTGAGCGACGCGGGCGGCGAGGGCAGTCCGACGCTCAGCTCGAGCACGGCGAGTGTCCGCCATGGAGATGACGGAGCGACAGAGCGATGAACTGATGGAAGGGAAGCTACGGCGCACCCCTTCCTGGCGCGCCAAATTTCGGATGTGGGGTTCCAGCAAACCCTTAAGGTTCAAACACTGGGGTGCGCGCGAAGTCTTTCCCTCCTACCGATCTACGCTCTAGCGAGCTCACAACACAGAAAGACACGGGGTTTATACTGGTTTGGGCCACCGTTGTGGTGTAATACCCTACTCCAGTGTGGTGGTGGTGGATTGCCTCTTAGGCTGATGATGAACAATACAAGGGAAGAACAACCTCCTGAGGTTGAGGTGTTCTTGTGCTTTCGGACTTGTGTGTATCTCTGGGTCTGATGAGATCTCTCGGTCTGATGAGATCTCTCTGGGTCTGATTATCTCTCCCCTCTCTACTGTGGTGGCTAGTCCTATTTATAGAGGCCCTGGTCCTCTTCCCAAATATTGAGCGAGAATGGAGCCCACAATGGCGGGCTAATTTGAAGGGGACAGCTAGTACGAGCCATCCTGACAAAAGTAGTCTTCGCCTGCACAAAGCTTTGGTTGTGACGCCATCTTGGGCTTCACGATGACCTCCGTCTTGCAGTCCATGGTCTTAGTCTTGTTGCACCAAAATGGAAACCTTTGCCTGATGCCTCGGTACTCCGCGGCTGCGCTTGCCCCCTTTGCACCAAAGAGGAAACAAGGACGCTGCGCGCGCTGACGCCCGCCTGGCACCCGCCTGGTGCCGATCGTTATGGCTCACGTCACGAGAGCCTTGTGAGGTTCGCCTCGCCTTGATATCTCCGCCCCTCGCAAGCCTGCCTGACTAGGCCGCTCGGGAGGAGGTCTTTCATCGTTCGCCTCGCGAGGGTCTTGGATGCTTTGTTGGTGAAGATGGGCCGTACGGCCTGCTGGCTCCGCCACACCGCGGGCTGCAGGCAGGCAAGTCTGGGGACCCCCGTTCCTAGAACACCGATAAAGAAGGCCAAGGCCAAGGACGTGAAGCGCAAAGAGGCAGTAGTGCTCGCAGCGGAGCCTGATACCAAGCGAGGCAGAGATCATCCCGAGTCATCCAAGAACGACCGTCCTTTCTGCGCCTTCCACAACCTGAACACCCACAACACCAGCGACTGTCAAGAGCTCAGAGCCATATGGGAAGGACGTTTCGGTCGACGCCCTGAGCGCAACGACCAGGGCTACGACCGTGGGGGAGGACGCGGAGGCGGATGCTGGGACGATCGTGGCCCGCGCCAGGAGTGGCGCGACCGGTCTCGTGAGGACCGCTGGCAGGACCAACCTCGCGAGGGCGCCTGGAGAGACCGGCCTCGTGAGGATCGCCCCCAGGGCAACGCTGGTCTTCCCCCGTTGCCGCCACCGAGAAGGAACGACAACCACCACCAGGACGAGGGGACTGGGGGCTTCCAGGAGCGGCGTGCGATCACATGCATCTTGGGCGGTGCTCAGGCCCCAGCCTCTCAGCGCATCTTCAAATAGTTCACTCGTGAGGTGAACGCGGCGCTCCCTAAGCTCGAGGCCACGCACCCTCTCAGGTGGTCCCAATGCGTTATCACCTTCGATTCGGCCAACCAGCTCAAGTGCGCAGCCACCGCTGGCACACTCCCTATGTTGTGCTCCCCAGTCATCAGCAATGTGCAAGTCACCAAGACTATCATCGATGGCGGCGCAGGGTTCAACGTCCTATCCGTCGACACGTTCGACAACCTCCAAGTGCTCCAGCCAACCAAACCTTTCTCAGGAGTGACTGACGGTTCCACCACACCGATAGTGCAAGTCCGCCTGCCTGTCACCTTCGGGGAGCGCAAGAACTACAGCACTGAGCTCATCGACTTCGACGTCGCGCACATCCGCCTACCGTACAATGGCATCCTCGGGTATCCAGCCCTGGCCAAGTTCATGGCAGTCACTCATCACGGCTACAACGTTCTAAAGATGCCAGGAAGTAGGGGAATCATCATGGTCCCATGTGAAGAAAGGGATGCGGTGTGCTCCCTTGAGTGCGCCTTCCAAGCCGCAGCAATCGACAACCCTGACAGCAGAAGTAAAGGCCCTCCGGAGACCATCCCCGAGAAGTAGCTTCCGCAACGCGCAGGACCCCAAGAAGATGGCGTCGCTCCAGGAGCCTCATCAGGATCAGCGCCCGCTCCAGGGGCGCCTCCCTCAACCGCATAGGAAAGCGCGCCCGGTGCCCTCCTTAGGCATGACTCGGGGGCTCTCTCCTAGAGAGCCTCAGACCTTTCCAACCTCACGAGGGAGGCGCTTGGGCACCACTTGGAAGCGTGCTTCACAGCACGCTTTCCTCAGGAGAGCACAGGGCAAGGAGTGCCCACCACCCAGGAGTTCATCACCAGGACCACCCAAGAGCAACAAGACGTGAGAGCCATGCGCGGCGACAGCCGCTCACCAAGCGCGGCTCACCATCCAGGGGAGGGTGTTGAACTGCGCGTCTGCATCGACATCCCAGGTCTCAACAGGGCCGCATCTCAGGAACGCTTCTGGCCATCATGTGCGGGCCGCTGTGAGGGTCCACCACACAGCTACGTTCGCATGTCCTTCGGCTTGCCGAGCGTGGCGTCGGCCTATCAGCGCAACGTGCGGCAAGCCCTAGCGGCTCAGGAGGATAGGTTCCAGCCGTTCTGGAGGAGATGGGGACGGTCTTCAGGGAACCTCTTGAGCCCCCAGAGCCTCCCGAAGCTCAGGGTCCCGGTGGCTCATGAGGAGCCATTCCTTCAACGCGTGGCTTCAGCTGCACCAACTCTACTTCATCTACAGGACCAGGTGACATCTTCCAAGTTCATTTAAGCTGGGAGCACCCCTCGGGCTGCATTATTCCCAGGCCACATGGGTCTGTCCCTATGGCATGTATCCCTTTTGCTTATGTCTTTAGCTTACCTTGTTGGGGGTGCCGCTCGGGCTGCATCATCCCCACGCCGCTCGGGCCAGACCCGGTGGCATGTATCTTCCTGCATTTATCCAAGTCGATCCGCTCTTCATGCTTAACCTGCCGACGGCTATCGCCTGCTCGGTTGCCGCCCGCTGCGAGTCTGTTTATCCCATGCAACCCACTTGCATGTTAAAATGGGGCTCCTGAGCATCGCGACTCAGGAGCTCTTAATGGCTCTCCAGCCCTCACCCCTAGCCTTGACCACGGCATCGCGACCTGCCATACCAGTGGCGGCTGAGCTCACTCAAGGGTCGGGACCTGAGGACGTAGAGTGCTTGCATCTAACCGCCTTGCAGGGACATATAGTCACCAAGACTCAAGACCAGGCACAACCCGCCTTGAGGCAGGGCCTCATGAGTCTTGCGCTGGCTCACAAGTACCCAGATACACCTCGCAGCCCTGCCGTGCAAGCCATGTGTCAGAGCGGGGTTGTACACGCCCCGGGGGCTCCTCCCGGAGGGCCCCCCCATCCCACGCCCAAGTGGAAGCTCCATGCTCCGCGCTGGCTGTCGACACTGCCGAGGAGCGGCTATGCCCGTGCACAAGCGGAAGCACTATGCTCCGCGCTGGTGATAAACAACTGAGGGTGACCCCACGGTCGTACCAACCTCAGGGAGCCCAGAGCTCAGCGCCCAGCCTCACCACGACGCCTCCCCTCGGGAGTGTCGCGCGAGGGGGCTGCGCTCGGGTCACGCCCAAGCGCACGCCACCCAACCAGGTCCCCCGGACCTGGGCGTCGCGCGCCCTTCCTGAGGCCTCGGTGAGGGTAGGTATGGAAATTGTTTGAATGTCAAGGGGGACTCCTGAGCATCGCGACTCAGTAGCGTAATTGGCCATGTAGCCCCTCACTCCTTGGTCCATCCTAGTCTCCGGTCGGCCCAATGGCGGTTGAGGTATGTGCGGGGCCGGGCTCTGCCGACGTAGAACATTAATCTATCCTCATGAATTCTCCCTATATGATGTTTGCACATCAAGGGGGACTCCTGAACATCGTGACTCAGGAGCCTAACTAGTCACGTAGCCCCTCACTCCTTGGACCATCCTGGTCTCCGGTCGGCCCAATGACGGTTGAGGTATCCGCGGGGCCGGGCTCTGCCGACGCAGAACAAATAGGAAGGAAAACGCAAAATCTCGAAGCAAATATTACAAGCATATTGTTCTCACAATACCAAATGAAAAGTCTAAAGGCCTCCATGAGGCCTGATGTATGTCGCAGGAATGAAACAAGAAGAATAGCCGCAGGTCACCCCTGGATGTCGCCGTCGCCTGCGGAAGGTGCTCCCCCGTGGGCGACGATGTTCTCACCCTCACCATTAGCCGCAGGATCCGCGGCAACGCCAGACAGAGGATCAGAGACAATGTCGCGGAACTTCCCCAGCAAAGCCTCCACTTGACCTTGAACAGCTGCGGAGGCGGCTTCGCAGAGATCTTCAGCCACAGGCTCCAGCAGCTCGTCAAGGCGGGCGTTGGGGTCGTGGAGGTGCAGATGGCTGAGGACACGAGTCAGTGCGGCTGAAGACAGAACATGAGCTTCTGCCTCAGCCATAGGACCAAGGCCCTCAACGACCCCCTCAAGCGCCCTCACCATGAGAGGAAGCAGCTGGACGGGGCCGTCCTTGTCAGTGTCCAGCGGCTTCTCCAGGCCATGCTCGTAGAGCGTCCTCAGCGCCTTGCGAGATCTCTTCTCGAGATCGGTGAAGGCCACATTGTCTTCGGCCAGGACTCGCGCCTTGGCGTCAAGATCGGCCTCCCTCGCCCCCATCTTCTGCTCCAACTCTTCCAACCGGTTGCGCTCAGCAGTCTGCTTCTTCCCTAGCTCCGCCAGCTCAGCATCACGGTTCTTGACGGCTTCCTCCTGGGCCTTCATCTCCTTCTCCTCTGCTTGGCAGTGGCGTACCTCTTCGGCATGCTTGTCGCACGGGCTCTGCAACTCACCCTCTAGCACTTGGCAGCGGTCACGGGCGGCCTTGGCGTCTTTCAGCGCCGCCTCACGATCGGCTACAGCGCCGGCGGCTCCTTGCTTCTCCCTCTCGGAAGCCGCAACAGCCTGGCCCAACGCCGCGTGTACCTCCTGGTCAGAATGAAGCCAGCCGGGGCCGAGGAAGTCTTGACCTTGCACGGCGCCATGGGCGGCAGAAGCAGAGCAAGGCCGGAGCAGATCTGTAGGTAGCGGCGGCGAAGAACAAGAAAGGGGATCTGGAGCGAGGCAAGGAAGAAGCAATGAAGGCAAGTGCCACCCGTGCCAGCCTTTTGTCAGGTCAAGCAGTTGCCGAGGCAACGTGGCAAAGCAGAGACGCCCGTGTCCAATCAACCGCCACGCGTCAACCGAGGCCACAGGCTTTTGGGGCCCGCGGTGCTCCGAACTTGACCCTTTGCTTCGCCCCGAAGCCAAGCCCGCGCGCACCTTGGGCCCAGGGGCTACTGTCGGCATTCTGCAAACGGGGGCCCCAGACTTGCCTGCCTGCGGCCCGCGGCGTGGCGGAGCCAGCAGGCCGTACGGCCATCTTCATCAACAAAGCATCCAAGACCCTCGCGAGGGTCCAAGCCTCGCGAGGCAGACAACGCAAGACCTCCTCCCGAGCGGCCTAGTTAGGCAGGCTCGCAAGGGGTGCAGATATCAAGGCGAGGCGAACCTCACGAGGCTCTCGTGACGTGAGCCATGACGATCGGCACTAGGCGGGCGCCAGCGCGCCCAGCGTCCTTGTTTCCTCTTTGGTGCAAAGGGGGCAAGCGCAGCCGCGGAGTACCGAGGCATCAGGCAAAGGTTGCCATTTCAGTGCAACAAGACCAAGACCATGGACTACAAGACGGAGGTCATCGTGGAGCCCAAGAAGGCGTCACCACTAGAGCTTTGTGTAGGCGAAGACTACTTTTGTCAGGAGGGCTCGCACTAGTTGTCCCCCCTTCAAATTAGCCCACCATTGTTAGCTCCCTTCCTGCTCAATATTTGGGAAGAGGACCAGGGCCTCTATAAATAGGACTAGCAACCATAGTAGAGAAGAGATACCATCAGACCCAGAGAGATATCATCAGATCGAGAGATCTCATCAGACCGAGAGATATCATCAGACCCAGACATACACACAAGTCTGAAAGCACAAGAACACCTCAACCTCAGGAGGCTGTTCTTCCCTCGTATTGTTCATCATCAGACCAAGAGGCAATCCACCATCACCACACTGGAGTAGGGGATTACACCACAACGGTGGTTGTCGGTGTCAAAACCGGCGGATCTCAGGTAGGGGGTCCCGAACTGTGCGTCTAGGTGGATGGTAATAGGAGGCAGGGGACACGAAGTTTTACCCAGGTTCGGGCCCTCTTGATGGACTCAAAACCCTACGTCCTGCTCGATTAATATTGATGATATGGGTAGTACAAGAGTAGATCTACCACGAGATCAGAGAGGCTAAACCCTAGAAGCTAGCCTATGGTATGATTGTCTGTTGTCCTACGGACTAAAACCCTCCGGTTTATATAGACACCGGAGAGGGCTAGGGTTACACAAGGTCGGTTACAAAGGAGGAGATATGCAACAGTCCGGCCAACGAATATAATCCGGCTGTCCGGAGACCCCCTAATCCAGGACTCCCTCAATAGCCCCTGAACCAGGCTTCAATGACGATGAGTCCGGCGTGCAGTATTGTCTTCGGCATTGCAAGGTGGGTTCCTCCTCCGAATACATCATGGAAGAATTCGAACACAAGGATAGTGTCCGACCCTACAAAATAAGTTCCACATACCACCGTAGAGAGAATAATATTTCCACAAATCGAATCTGCTGACAAGTTTCGGCAACACGACATTATGCCATGGCCTGGTAATTATTCAAACCGTTTTTCTTCAACCAGCTTCACACATAACGCGAGGCGGTTTCTCGACACGTCTTGTCAAAGCAGAGATCGTGTTCCCCTAATTACGGGATTCTCATCAATACGGTCGTGGGTAACCCAACCGTATCTAGGACTCCTAGATTATAGGCAAGTCCCAAACGGCTATGGAGAGGACGCTCGATATTCACCCTCTTTATAAAGGGACAAGGCTTTTACTTTTTCCCTCCCGTGCTCGATCGAATACTTCCCCCGCCTTGAGTTCTAACACTCGAAGCCCAGGTCAGGTGCTCCGTACCTTCAATCATGTCCGGATCTAGCCTTCAAGGCCGGTGGATGCCCTCCTCCATTACAGAAGAAGATATCAAGAAGTTGAGGGAGGCCAGATATCTGACCGCCGAGGTTTCGTACCGGCTGCCCGCCCGAGGGCAGGTCGTCCCTACTCCTGAACCCAACGAAGACGTCGTGTTCATCTACCACTTCCTCCGAGGTCTAGGCCTCACTCTGGATCCCTTCGTTAGGGGGCTGATGTTTTATTATGGGCTAGATTTCCACGATCTAGCCCCGGACTCCTTTCTCCACATCTCAGCATTTATTGTTGTATGTGAGGCTTTCCTCCGCATTACCCCTCACTTCGGCCTGTGGCTTAAGACCTTTGACGTGAAGCCGAAGATGGTCGAGGGGCAGCATGTAGCGTGTAGAGGCGCAGTAATAAGCAAGATCGCTGGAGCTCCATGGCCAAAGGATTCTATTCCCGAGGTGTCCGGATTATGGCAACCGGAGTGGTTTTACATCACAGCTCCCAGAAGTGCCAAGTGGGCGGCTGCCCCTGCTTTTCGCTCAGGCCCTCCACCACAACTGATGTCATGGATTAGCAGAGGGCTGAGCTGGGGTCCAGTGAAGGACGTGCCTATACTACAGAGCCGCATTCAAGATCTCTTCGAAGGAGATTTTAGTTTGATTATGGTGATGCAAGCCATGCTGGTTCGACGAATCTAGGCATGCAAATGCCGGCCCCTTTGCATGTGGGAGTTCAACCCAGAAGGACCGCACGCTATTCAGAATTTCCTCAGCCTGACGCACGAGGAGATGTATAGATAATTCTTCGGACCCCAGATAGAGTGTCCGGATACTACCGAGGACGTGGGCTTGAGAAGCAACCGCACCGCCGACCAAGTAAGTTATCCTCTAGCCGAACACACCATCTTTCATTTATCATGACGTTATTATAAGAAATCGCTCTTTGACCAGGACTGGATAACAAAGGCGAATATGATTCGGTGTTCGGCCCCCCTTCATGAGGGTTTGGAAAATCCGGTACTGGAAAAGATGCTCGAGCTAGCACCTTGCCCGGAGCCCTCAAAGGAAGACAAAGGGGGAATAATGAGGGCGAAAGCGGGCCTCCACCGCTACCTATTCCGACCGGGGGAACAAGCGCCTCCATGAGGGAGGATAACCAAGGGGAGGAATCTGACATTCTCTCACCCCGGGGAAGGAAGAGGACTACCTCTGAAGATCCGAAAACCAAGGTTTCCAAACGGCAGAAGAAATCTCCACTATAGGGTCCTGCCTTGGAGGGTGCTCTTGCCGCACAAAGTCCGCGCGGGGATCAGCCCTCTAACGAGCTGTAAGTAATTAAGAAGTACTTTAATAGTGAAGATATATTACCTTACCTCTGAGGAAAATAACCGAAGAATTTATCTCACAGTTCGGATCTTAGCCCTTCTCAGCAGAGCTCGTCTTCGGGGGATCTTCTTCCGGAGATGATGGAGAGCGAAACGCCTCCCCGGACTCCTCCACTCAAGAAGCGGGTGACCTTGAAGTGTCATCACGGAGGGCCTCTCTGGATCCGGTGAGGCCAGAAGATAATCCTATAGTCACCCGAAGTCCCCAGCGTCCGGCTCTCGGGGAGAGCAAACAGAAGAGTCCGACACCGTCTGGTATGCGGTCGGACATACTGAGGGAGCTGTTGGAGCGAGCGGCCATCTCAGAAGAACACCGTACATTGATGGGTATGGTGATGGAAAGGATTTCATCCGCCGAAAGCGAGTTGCATGATGACTTTATGAGTCTACTGACGGGCTTTGAGGTACATAAAATGTTGTATATTTGTGATGGTACCACACATTTTTAGGTGTGCCCTGTGTAGATAGTAGCCCCCGAGACTCTGGTTGTCGCCGATAAAGGCGGCAAACAGAGGATCGTAGTCCCAGGTGATAACCATACCGCTTTATGTGCAGGTGATGGAAGCTCCGGTGGCTGGCCGGACTAATGAATTTGCCGAACTAAAGCGGCAACTGGATGCGGCAGATGCCGACATCGAGCTTGTTAACAAGTGGCTTGACGAGGCACAGGGTAAGTAATGTTGTCTGGTGAATGTCACATACTAAGAGCTGCATGATGCCAGTATCTTTAATATGTTGTAACTGCAGATGGATCTGCCACCGTGGAGACCCTTCGGGCGGAACTTGCCCGAGCCAAAGAACAAGCAAGGATGAGTAATATGGCTGCTTTGAAGGCGGCTGACGAGTTGAGGGCCGAGAAGGCCGCGCATTGCGAGAGCAAAGAGAAAATGGCCAAGATGGCTGTAAAGTTAAAAGACACTACCGACCGTTGCCAGTTCCTTGAAGAAGAAAACCGAGTGAAGGCGACGAACCTTGAGAAGGCCACAACGACGACCAAAGACACCCGCTCTGCTATGAGAGCAAAGAAGGAGGAGCTGCGTGAAGCCGGGGATATTGCGGCTGGGAAGCCCTTCATGCTGCGAAGGAAGTTCGGAGATCCACGGTATGCCCCTCTGGATCGGCTATGGAGTTCGGCAGACGCATATATGGACTTGGCAGCGAGCGCTGTCGATGCGGCCAAATACTTCCGAGATCAAACAGATCGTGAAGTGGACAAGCTATTTGGTCGCAATTTAATGTTCCAAAGCGTCCGCTTCCATTGACTGATCAGATAGCCGAATGGGCCGAACTCAATAGGTTGTCTGGACTCACCATGAGGTCTATCGTGGATCAGTTGTGGCCGGAAAAGCCGAAGCCGAACAGCTATTTTAGCTTAGTGCAGCAATTCCTTGGTGTGGTGCCGCGCATCAATGCGATGAAGAGGTCGGCGTGCATAGAAGGCTCGTGGATGGCCCTTGCCCGTGTTAAAGCATACTGGGCGGAGATGGATGCTACCACTGTTGCGGTGCGGGGTTCGGCCATAGGCCGAGTGGAAGCCGAGCACTATTTCGAAGAGGTTCTCGAGGGTGCTCGTTTGATAGAGGCCCAGTGCTCGAAGAATATTATGTTTGAGTGACATGTATTCCCATTGTAAACACAATGTTTTTATGAAATTTATTAAGGTTGTGTTTATACTTTTGCCTGAAAGTAATATGATGCCTCCTGTGCGGCCGTTTATATATACATGTGTATAACCTTAAAGATTGCAGTCGTCGGCTTTAGCCCCCACGCATATAATGCGGAGGTGTTCGCAGAAGATGCATGTTCACACTTAACCCAATGTCTTGGCCCTATTAAGGAGGTGATAGCGTAGCGAACGAGGCAACCGGACTATAATGATTTAACACTTTCACTTAGCCATAGGAGTTTGACGATGCGGCTACTATATAGCCCCTGGTGGCTCCGCACTCTCCCGAATTCGGGGTGCGTACATGCCTGGCCGGGAAACGGCCCTTCGTTAAGGCAGAGGAATTCTAACATTCCGATAGGTCATCGAGTGGTTGACCAGTCTCACGCTATATCATGACAGTCAGTTTTGGCTTTCTCTACTGAGGCGCTCGTCTAGATGACCCGGGGCACAATCGCAGTAGTTCTCCTAGTGCTACCTTAGCCGATAGAGCGGAACGTAAGGTACCAAAACATAGGAGCCGGGCAAACCCAACATTTGACCAAAGACATGATTCGGAGCTGATGCATATAAGGCCAAACTCGCGACGCCGAACACTCCCTAAGGTATTCAGTCTTTATGGTATAAACCGGGCCTAAACAGTGCCCTTTGTAAGAAGCCCCTGGTGTCTAGGTACGTGCATTATTCTGACGTGGCCACATGCCAAGACGCCAACATCCTTCTCAATTATACAGAGAATCCAAGGGATGTGTATCAACAAGAGACAGTAAAAAAGGTTGACGCATGGTCTTAATCTAAAAAGAATCCTTGGGACGGGTCCCTGCTGCACGTCTGTGCCTGTGTCTCCATTGTGCCGTATCCTGGACGGGTGTAGCACGGTAGTCATCTGTAAAAGAGAGGAACTTAGGTGAGAAGTTGTCGTGTGAAAAGGTAGGTTTTAAAGAAACCATGTAAATTTCGAGATGAGTAAAAATTGCCACTTGTCTGCGCGCGTTGAGCCCCTTGTATTTGTGATAGAGGTGTGGCTATCAATCCTGTACGAATTACATATAGCTGCGCTAGACTCGTCTAACCGTGTCCGTGGTCTTGATGACCTATCAAATACTTTAGTTGGTGAGGCCATTTTCATGTGCGGCTGCCGAGGTAGCCGCACCCTTCTCGGCACGCAGGGATCGCTCAATATTTCCATTTACTGTAATGATGCCACACGGACCGGGCATCTTAAGCGTGAGGGAAGCGTAATGTGATATTGTGTTAAAGCGAGCGAAAGCTTCGCGTCCAAGTAGTGCTTGATAGCCACTTTGGAACGGAGCAATGTGCAAGGTTAAATTCTCGCTACGGAAGTTATCGGGGAAGCCGAATATAACTTATAGTAGTAGGGAGCCCGTGCAATGAGCCCCTGGGCCTGGCATTACTCCTTTAACAGTAGTATTGCTGAGGCAAATTTTCGTTGGGTCAATCCCCATTTTACAGATTGAATCCTGATATATCAGGTTTAGACTGCTGCCACCATCCATCAGGACTCGTGTGAAGTGGTATCCGTAAATTACTGGGTCTAATACCAGGGTAGCCCATCCTGCATGCCGGATACTTGCTGAGTAATCCCGATGGTCGAAAGTGATCGGTTGAGATGACCAGTGGCAGGACTCCGCGGTGATAGGCTCTTGGGCATATTTCTCTGGGAGTGCCGCTTTGGTTCTCCCCTTGATCACGTGTAACACGTTTACTGTTTTGACTTCTGGTGGAAATTTATTTTGTTCACCAGTGTCTTGCTTGAGAGGCTCATCCTCGTCTTCGCTTGGTGTATCCTCCCCCTTGTGTACGGTGTTGAGCTTGCCAGACTGCTTGAAGACCCAACATTCTCTGTGGGTATGATTAGCGGGTTTACCAGGGGTGCTATGGATCTGACATATTTCGTCCAAAATTTTGTTTAGGCTGGACAGTTCATCTCTGGCGCCTTTAGAGGGCGGCTTTTGCTGACCTGGCCGAGAGCTTTGGAATCCGGTGTTTACCGCCGTGCTCTTCGGGATGTCTTCTTTATTCCGGCGCTTATTATGTTTGTTGCATCGTGATTTCCCGTTTTCATCTATAACTTCGGATGTACTTGGGTCGCTGGTGCTACATCTGGCTAGCCAGCTGTCCTCACCCACGCAAAAGCGGGTCATGAGGCTTGTTAATGCTGCCATTGTTCTCGGCTTTTCTTGGCCGAGGTGTCTGGCAAGCCATTCGTCGCGGACGCTATGCTTAAAAGCTGCCAAGGCTTCGGCGTCCGGACAGTCGACTATTTGGTTCTTTTTAGTAAGAAACCTGTTCCAAAGCTTGCGGGCCGACTCTCCGGACTGTTGAGTTATATGACTCAAATCGTCCGCATCTGGGGTCGGACATAAGTCCCTTGAAAATTTGCCCAAAAAGCGTCTTCGAGCTCTTCCCAGCTTCCAATGGAGTTTTCGGGGAGGCTTTTAAGCCAGTGCCGAGCTGGCCCTTTGAGCTTGAGGGGTAAGTACTTGATGGCATGGAGATCATCTCCTCGAGCCATATGGATAGGGAGGATATAGTCCTCAATCCAGACCCCAGGGTCTGTTGTTCCGTCGTATGCCTCTATGTTTATGGGTTTGAATCCCTCTGGAAATTCATGGTCCAGCACCTCATCGGTGAAACATAAGGGGTGTGCGGCACCCCTATATCTAGCTTTACCGTGTTGTTCGGATGTTTGTTGTGTTGCATCGTATGCTGGAGCGCGCTTGCGTGGTCCATAGATGGATCTGGTTGCACCGTCCTTTTGATGCGAGCCCTCGCGTGGATCGCATATTGGCTTATGTGCGGCATTGTTTGCCGCTCTATGTTGGCCGTGAGGTCGTCTATCCGGCCAGGTGGCCGTTTTAATTTTTTGTTGCGGGGGATCTAAGGCCTCCTCATCGAATTCAGATAGCAACTTCCGCTTCGGGTAGCTCTTGGTGGGGCAATTACCGCTGTACTTCGCTGCTGTATTGAGTACTTTACTCCATCTGATTTTAAGTGTGTCTTGCGCAGCCTTGAGCCTTTGCTTCTACTTTTTTAGAATCCTCGCGGTGGCAACAAGCCTTTGACGAGCATTCTGTTCCTCCCGGTGTCTGTCCGGTGTGATGTCATCCGGACTATTATCTTTGACAGAATCGGGTTGTTCGGTTTGATTCTCCGTGTTGCCGTGGTCCGGCGATGGTTCACCCTGCTCTAACGCTGGGTCTATATGATCGTTGTTTCTGCCGTGGCGGGATTTGGACCGGCGCTAACGCCGCCGCTTTGACTGCTTCTCAAGGGGACAACCCTTCATTGCATCCTTCTGTTCCTCGTGGTCGTTTTCTTTTGGTGTGTCCACCATGTATACATCATGTGATGAAGTGGGCATCCAGTGCCCTGTGGGCAGTGGTTCCTGTTCGTCTCCTGCATCGTCATCCATACCGTTGATGTCTTCGGAGTCGAAGTCGAATATGTCGGTTAGGTCATCGACAGTGGCTACTAAGTGGGTGGTGGGTGGGCGGTGAATTTTGACGCCATCCGCATCCCAATCCTGCCGGACATAGTTCGGCCAGGATTCTCCTGACAAGGAGAGAGACCTTAATGAGTTCAGTATGTCACCAAGGGGCGAGTGCTGAAAAATATCCGCGGATTAAAACTCCATGACCGGCGCCCAATTGGATTCAATAGGAACGGGCGCAGGCGGTTTGGAGTCCATGGCCGGAGAAGAATTCGGCAGTTTAGCAACACGGCTCTTGTGCAGGGTAAGGTCGATGTTCGGCTCTATCGCCGATGAGGGTAAGGCCTCAGTGGCGGGGTCCATCCACCCGTCCATTGACGGCATGACTGGCTCCAAATTGAGGGTCAGAGCAGCTGCCGGTGCGATCTCCTAAATACTATCTGATGGTAGAGCTAAATCGTACTCATCGTGACCGCGTGATGCACAAGGCAGAGGCTCGAATCCGTCGAAGATCAAGTCTCCGCGGATGTCGGCCGTGTAGCTTCAATTTCCAAACCTAACCTGATGGCCAGGGGTGTAGCTTTCAATCTGCTCCAGATGGCCAAGTGAATTGGCCCGTAGTGCAAAGCCGCCGAATACAAAAATCTGTCCGGGGAGCAAAGTCTCACCCTGGACTGCATCGCTAACGATGATAGAAGGAGCCATCAAGCCTAACGGCGACGACACATAGGAACCCTCAATGAAAGCACCAATGTCGGTGTCAAAACCGGCGGATCTCGGGTAGGGGGTCCCGAACTGTGCGTCTAGGCAGATGGTAACAGGAGGCAGGGGACACGAAGTTTTACCAAGGTTCGGGCCCTCTTGATGGAGGTAAAACCCTACGTCCTGCTCGATTAATATTGATGATATGGGTAGTACAAGAGTAGATCTACCACGAGATCAGAGAGGCTAAACCCAAGAAGCTAGCCTATGGTATGATTGTCTGTTGTCCTATGGACTAAAACCCTCCGGTTTATGTAGACACCGGAGAGGGCTAGGGTTACACAAGGTCGGTTACAAAGGAGGAGATATGCATATCCGTACTGCCTAGCTTGCCTTCCACGCCAAGTAGAGTCCCATCCGGACACGAGACGAAGTCTTCAATCTTGTATATTCATAGTCTAACAGTCCGGCAAAAGAATATAGTCCGGCTGTCCGAAGACCCCCTAATCCAGGACTCCCTCAGTGGCCCGAACCAGTATAAACCCCGTCTCTTTCTGTGTTGTGAGTTTGTTGAGTTCATCCGCAAGATCATAGCGAGCTAGAGCGTAGATCGGTAGGAGGGAAAGACTTCGCGCGCACCACAGTGTTCGAACCTTAAGGGTTTGCCGGAACCCCACATCTGACATACAACTAGCATCGCCGCTGTCGGGAGCCTCATCTTCTTGGTGATGGGGCCAGCCAACTCCATTTTCCTTGTGGGCGTCACACCGAGCTCACGGGTTTGAGCAGAGTAGCCAGAGATGATCCTAGTGGCAGTGCGAGTAGGGAAGAAGGAGGGCTAGGGTTTTCTGTAGGAGTGGAAGAAGAGGAGCAGGCGTTTTCTGTACGAGTGAGGAAGAAGGTGAGCGGGGTTTTTTTGGATGAGTGAGGAAGGTGGGGAGCAGGGGGAATTGGGAGGAGACGGAAGCGGGAGAGCGAGCTGCAGTATAAGTGGAAGTGAGGAGGAAGGAGGGTTTTTCTGGGATCGCCCCTCTTCAAGAAATATGGGCTTCTCATCACAAAAAACAAAATAAATGGGCTTTAAGATGGATAGGCTTTTCTATTGGCCCAGTCGGCTGCCCGTGTTTCGTACTGGAGGGCCTTGTGCTAGAGGCATCCCGAGACACTCTCCAGCTTATTGCCCATTCGAAAGAAAAAAAGAGACGCCTCCAGCTTATGGCTACTCCTCGGTAACCTTTTTCAACTTGGCATCCACCAAATTAGAGGATGTGGTACAGGATGCAGACACTCACACTGGTTGCGTAGCGTGGCAAAGTGAGGTGTCAAATAACAGGCCTACAATATACTCCCTGTGTCCCAGAATATAAGAATGTTTTTGATACAATGCTGGTGTTAAAAACGTTCTTATATTTTGGGACGGAGGGAGTACTTACTAGATTGTGAAAGTTCACAGGCTAGTCAACATTCACATTAAACTAAGCTTCAGAAGATATGGTATGCATACTAACATTCAGAAGAACAAAATTTCATCATGTTTATGCATCTCAATTATTCACCATACTATAACCAACACAAAGTTGTGAGAAGGTGTGGAAATAAAGAAAATTGGTCGATGCTTCTCTGAGCAAAGGGCCTCCCTGCGCATGCATTAATTTCCTGGGCATGCTTTTTTCTTCTCAATGTTGCGAGCACTTTGAGCATGTTGGCAACTCCACAGCTAGCTAGCTGCCTCATCTTGCAATTGATGCTGACACATTTGCAGCAAACACATGAGGCAATAGAGATGACTCAACATGAGTCCATATTGTGCAGTTCCCCTGAAATCATCTTCATTGTCCTAAATCTGAAAAGATAGGTAAACAATAGCTATACTTAAAACATTGTTGTAAAACAGTAGCACATATCAATAGCTCGGCATGAAAAAACACGATCATATGGACGAAGGGGATACTGACCTGCCCGAGGAAGATTATATATAATTTCATAAGTCCTTGGTTGATTTCCACCTTCGGCTGCACTGCTCGTTTGCTCCTCCACACATGACAGGATCGTTCCGCACTGCAATTAGCAAGTCAATGTAATAATAAGCTTATTTCATCTTGCGGTGGTCAAAGTACCTAGTTATGAATGTAGGAATACCTGGAGCACCATGAGGTTATCTAACAGCAGGTAGATGCAGCCATGTAATTTTTGTGCGGTGCTACCAAAATCGAGGTTTGTATCCCTTCCCGTTATGAGAATTCTTCTTGAAGTTGGTAGAATGTGATGGCTTGTTCTTTGCATCAAACTTGCCTTTCCCCTGAGATTTGTTCTTGTTGTTTTGGGGCTGGTTGGGCTGGAAGTTCTTCTCGTGTACCATGTGGGCACTAGAAGCTCCCTCAGCGACCCGAGCACGTGTGTCTTTTGCTTTCGCCTTCTCTTCAAAATCAAGAGTGCTAATGAGATCCGAAACAGAAAACTCATGTCTCTTGTTTTTTAGAGAAGTAGCAAAATCGTTCCATGAAGGTGGAAGCTTGGCAATGATGGTCCCAGCAACACACACTTAAAGTACTCAAGTTCCTTAGTGAGTGACTGTATCTCATGAGTCAGCTGAACAACAGAGCGCTCATCAGTCATCTTGTAGTCACAGAATTGCTCCATGACGTACAACTTGTTGCCAGCGCCTCAGGCCCCAAACGTGGCCTCGAGTGCAGCCCACGTGTCTTTGCCGCTATCAAACGATATATATGAATCCATAATGGAATCGTCAAGAACACTCGGCAGGGTGGCTTTGAAGAGGGTATCCATGTTCTCAAAAGCTTCATGCTGTGTAGGATTAATATCCCCCTCTAAAACCAATATACTGCTCTTGTGCGCCACCTTTTATATTGCACCCCCTTAAATGTAGGTGGCTTCAAAAGTGCAGCAAAACCACTCGGAGTAAATTGCCTATAATCAGGTTTTTGGATTGGATTATTGGATACATGAGCAATTACTATGAGATTTAATCTGAATCAACAGTAAATAGATCATGATGATAATTGCAAAGATCAAAGTAATGATGCAGACTAAATCAGGAGGACAGAATCACATACTGTATAGCGGGAGCAGAACCGCTGTGGTTGATGTTGTCACTCATGTCGTTAATGAAGAGGTTACAGAGGTCGGGGAAGAAGGCTGTCGTTGAGGAAGTCATCGCTGGCAACAGTCATAGGAGTGTGCTCCCCAAAAACCTGATCGCCCCTCTCCCGTACAGGATCACGAAAGGCGGGGTTCGGAGGACTGTTGTCCCTTCTCGCGGTGCACGCCGGAAGGAGGGATGGAGAAGAATTGTGTGGTGGCGCTAAGATCTGCAACAGTGTGAAACCATATGATACAGCGACGGCTAGGGTAGAGCCTATCAGGTCGGTCGTGCGAGTAAGACCAAGTATAATAGTAGGCCTTTGGCCCAAACCCCACATCCAAGTCAATAATAGCCTCACTATCCAAAAGAATCAGAAACGGCTGAGTAATTAAGGTTTCCATTAATTACTAATTAATGACTTAATAAATTTTCCGACCAACAAAAATATAGACCACATGGATAGCTTTTGTCCTTGGACAGGCTCATTCCCGAAGAGTGTGTGCGTAGGTTTCCTATTATCATGCTCATGCACATGCTAGAATAGATCACATTATAAAGTGGTGCAACTCACACTCACCTAGCAGTATGGGACTAAACTTTAGTCCCACTCACACCACACTTAGAGCATGGTTAATAGTATAGCCAACATCCGGCTATATGAAGTTGACACATCATCTAGAACCAACCTAATAGCCTGCTAGTACAATAGTTAGTCCCTTTAGTATAATACTATATCATTAATAATGGCCCCACCTTTTGTCTCACAAAGTATGTTGGAGCTCCTGCTACAACCGGCTACAAGTTTACCATCCTCTTCTCTTCTTTGTCCTCTTATATCTCCTTCAACTAAGCACAAATACTATATTTAAATCCTTATAGCCTGCTTATGTCATCTAATTGTAGTACTTTCTCTAAAGTTACTCTCCACTGTGTAGTCTGAAATGCCAGGCATGCAGCGGGCGGTGCCCTCGGTCGGCGTACCGCTTTAACGGCGGAAGTAGTGAGATGTCACATCGCCTTGACTTGCCATCAATGTGGAGTGGCGGGCTCAGCTGGCGTCGGGCGGGAAGCGCGTGGGGGGGGGGGTTTGTTGGGCCAAGAAGGTGACAAGCCAACTTGGGATCGGTCCGGACGGGGAAATATCATGTGCTCCCATACTCACTAGTAGTTTCATGCATATGACTAGTCTATGTTACTACTCCCTCCTTTCCGGTTTATAGGGCTTATCTCAAAATCTTAGTTTTTCCATTTTATAAGGATCAATTTGGTTGTTACCCATCACAGGTTTAGATTTCAAGGTGCATTAAATAATTGCATGCAAGTATTAAGAGAAAATTGACCAATGCATGTACTTTATGCATGCATGCATTGCAATTAATACAATCGTAAACATAAATTTTTGAGGAAAACAAGACCATTAATTGGGTTCTTTTGCAAATTACAAAAAGTATTCCACCACTCATCATCTACCTTGGTTGGTGAGATTTTCGAATTGAGCCCTATAAACCGGAAAGGAGGGATCCCCATAAACCGAAAAGGAGGGAGTAGTACAGTAATGTTATGATGGCTTCATTTATTAGCTTGTAGACTCATCTTGTCTTGGGAAACACTATGTTACAGTAACATATTACGTTACCACTTCTCATTAACTACTTGCCACATAAGAAAATTTTCTCGGAGTGCGCTAAGTGACTCCCACTATAACTAGCCATACAAAGTGTGGGCTATGTAGAGGGCGTAGTAAGCAAGCTTCTCATCGTTCTGCGAGTTGACATGACACATCAAAGTAGTAGTTTTTTTTTCAAAATGTACATCAAAGTACCAGTGTAGTAGTCTCCAAAAAGGGCCTACCATGTCCATGACTACCATCCCATCCCGTGCTCCGTCATTCAGTATGTCCATGATTCACGTGCCATTCAAGAAAAAAACTACGTACATTCCATTCAAGAGAAAAAAACTAAAAACAAACACGCCACCGCGTCATGGTCGAACTTTGATTTGTCCACGCGTGGTTCCCGACCCTCCACTAAGTGAACAACAACCAAACGCGTCAAATTATCACGTGAGCTGCCTCTTCATCCAGAAATGAGCACCACCGTGTACCCGCGCGCGTGTGTTAGGGAACAAGGCACATAGTACATGCGTCCGTGCGTGCAATTTTTCTCTTCGTGCACGTACTCCTTTTTTTGTGGGTGATTCGTGCACGTACTCGGCCTATGTTGGTGACCGTTGGTGAGTCTCACTTATCTCTACATCTCAACATGTACATCTACATATACATGTACATCTACATCTACATATACCTCTACTATAGTACCACTACAAGAAATATGTCAACTTATGACCTTCTGTCAGTGACCCTCGAAGAATTGGTCATAAATTTATGACCATTTTAGACCAGTTGGTCAAAAGCTGTCTGGGGGGCTCCAAACCCTAAACCATTGCGACCATTTTGGTCAGAAAGGTCATGATTTCCTTACACGAAATGGTCATAAAGCAAACAGCGCTAGTCCGCTACCTTATTTCTAGTTGTTTACGACCAATATAGATGGTCATAGCCTTGTAAATTGTGGTGGGTTGCGATGACTAGGCGCCATCTCATCAGTTTTGCCTATGTGTCATGTCCATGTGGCAGTTTTTGCCCTAGGTTGTGAAGCAACCTATATTTCTGTCATTCTCAAAATTCCCAAAAAAATCTCATAAATTCTTTGGGTCATATCTTCGTCAAATATGTAAAAACCTTCCTTTACTAGTTCAAAAATAAATCAAAAATATTCATTTTCCTATTCTGTTCGAAACAACAGTTTGTGAAGGAAGTACCACTTTGGCATGTCCAAATAGTATCCATTTTCTACAGTGCTTTCCTATGCCCAACTAACCATCCTCCACCAAATGCTAGCTCAATACATTCATTATTTTGAGCCGAGCTTCAACATTCGTAGTTATGTCCAGTGTGGTAGTTTGCAAAGCAAGTAACACCTAGGCTCCTCCTTTTGAGCTGAAAATTTGTGAACACGGTCTTCTTAGTAACTGATCATCCTCAGCCAAAACTCACGCCCATTAGCCATGTACATTTCCCGTACCGCTAATCAAACACTTGGCTGCTAATTCATGTTTGAGCATCGATCGGTCTCCTCGTGAGAATCTTATGTTGTAATTTTCTTCCCAGCACCAACCTGGGGAGTGCCCAACCCACTAGACATGCCTAGGCCGCGCAGAACACATGGCAACGTCACGGTCGCGCGGTGACCATGCGGCGGGCATGCGAGTTTACGCGCTCTAGAGTTGGGGCCCTCGGCCGCCGCCCAAACCTCGACATATCGCCACCAAACCATGTATTTATGATTAAATAGGTACTTATGTAACTAGAAATGATTTTTGGAAAAAATAAATAGCTAACTATGAGGCAGCTGCGGTTCAAATTTGACCCGCTTCCAGCTGAATCAGCGGAAATTTGTCTTTTTCACGAGAGGTGGATCAAAAAAATTTACACCCAACCATTTTGTCAATTGTGCATTAAATATGGCCTAGTATTTTATTAAAATGATTTGGTCCAATTTTGCAACAATTATTTGGTAGTTCCTTCACAAAAAAACCTCCTTTCGGGCACTCGAAAAATGCAAAATGGTTTTTTCGTCCAACGAAAATGAAAACTTCCTTAGACAACATTGTTTGCCATTCCAATATGCACTCTTGTGCACAATATGAGATCATTTGAACAAACTATGTCATGAATGTGGCCGTAAGATTGATCATTTGGCTTGAAAGCCATTGATCTCCACACATGATAGCTCGTTTCTGAGAACACTTTTTATAATAATTGCCGTATTACAAGTTTGTTATTTTTCCTAGGAACTTGGCCAGATATGATGACACAATGCGAAGGTTTCCCAATTTTTTGATTTTTTTTGAATTTTTTATGCCCGTTTCAAAATGCGGTCAAAACGGCGGGAATGACCGTTCCTAGCTAGTGGTTGAATCTTGAAATTTTGTTGGTGTTTCTCTGATTAAAAAGATACTTATGTACCTAGAAATGATTTTTGGAAAAAATAAATAGCAAACTATGAGGTAGCTGCAGTTCAAATTTGACCCGCTTCCAGCTGAATCGGCGAAAATTTGTCTTTTTCATGAGAGGTGGATCAAAACTTTTTACACCCAACAATTTTCTCAGTTGTGCATTAAATATGTCCTGGTATTTTATAAAATTGATTTGGTCCAATTTTGCAACAATTATTTGGGAGGTCATTCACAAAAAAACCTCCTTTTGGGCACTCGAAAATGGAAAATGGTTTTTTCGTCCAACGAAAATGAAAACTTCCTTAGGCAACATTGTTTGCCATTCCAATATGCACTCTTGTGCACAATATGAGATCATTTGAACAAACTATGCCATGAATGTGGCCATAAGATTGATCATTTGGCTTGAAAGCCATTGATCTCCACACGTGATAGCTCGTTTTTTAGAACACTTTTTTAAAATAATTGCCATATTACAAGTTTGTTATTTTTCCAAGGAACTTGGCCACATATAATGACACCATGCGAAGGTTTCCCATTTTTTTTGTTTTTTTTTGAATTTTTTATGCCCATTTCAAAATGCGGTCAAAACGGCGGGAATGACCGTTCCTAGCTAGTGCTTGAATCTTGGAATTTTTTGGTGTTTCTCGGATTAAATAGATACTTATGTACCTAGAAATGATTTTTGGAAAAAATAAATAGCAAACTATGAGGCAGCTGCAGTTCAAATTTGACCCGCTTCCAGCTGAATCGGCGGAAATTTGTCTTTTTCACGAGAGGTGGATCAAAACTTTTTACACCCAACCATTTGGTCAATTGTGCATTAGATATGTCCTAGTATTTTAGAAAATTGATTTGGTCCAGTTTTGCAACAAACATATTATAGGTCCTTCACAAAAAAACTTATTTTGGGCACTCGAGAAATGGAAAAAAAATTGTCGTCCAAAGAAAATGAAAACTCCCTTTGTCAATATTGTATGCAAATCCACGATGTAAACTTGTGCAAAATATGATATCATTTGAACACATATTTGATAGGACTTTCACAAAAAAAATCATTTTGAGCACTGAAAAATGGAATGAAATTTTTATCTTGAATTGATCACGACCAATTTATATGGTCATAAGGTCATCAAATGGTTTGCTGCGTTCTGATTGGTCCATGGGCATATCACGCGGATCACGCATCAACCACCGTCGGATGCTTCTGCATCCAACGGCAGCCCTCACCCTTCATCCAACCACAACCCAACTACCCAAACCCTAACTCAGATCCTCTCCCCCGATCCACTCCCGCCGCCGCCTCTCCCCTCTCCCCCGATCCACTCCCGCCGCCTCTCCCCTCTCCCCCGATCAACTCTCGCCGCCTCTCCCCTCTCCCCAGACTGAGAGAGAGGCACCGCCGTAATGGAGAGAGGGGCGCTGCCATGGCTGGCTTGCTCGCAGGCGCGTGCGTGCGCCGCATCCACCTACCCAAACCCTACCCAGATCCCATCAATCCCCTCCTCCCATCGCACCCCTCCTCCCCCCATCTCTTCACCGCCGCCATCGACGGCGCTCCCCTTGATCCCTGCCACCGCCGTCTCCCTTCCTTAGATCGAGCTCCCCCTCCCCTCTCCCTCCCACCTCTCGAAGCTCCCGCGTCCCACCGCCGCACACCGTGCTCCTCTGCAGCTTCTGCGGCGACGCAGCCGCCGCTGACTACTCTCGTTCCTCCTTCCTCCAGCACTACTCTCCAACCTCACCTCTCGCTTCGTCGTCTCGCGCTCGCCGGGGCCCTGTAGTGCCGCTCAGTCCCTCACGCTCGGGCCCAACGAGGTCGCGCACGCACTCACCAGCACACCCGTCTTCACCGTCTGCAACTCCAGCAACGCGTTCGTGCTCGTCTCCGACCCTGCCACTGGTCTCCACTCCATCGGTCTCCTCTGCTTCCGCTCCAAGGACGCCGACGCCCTCCTCTTCGTCCGAGGTCACCGGAACCATGATGGTTGGCGCGCCCGTGCGTGAGGAGATGACGAGGACCCCGACAAGCCATGCAGGGCCAGCAAGAAGGCCGCCGCCCCAGCACCAGCAGCAGCAGTACCCCCAAGGTATCACGCACGCGCGCGCCCCGATCCCACCCCCTCCTGATTTGTGAATTGCTTGGTCCCGATCTGACTAATGCGTCGCTGCAATGTTCCGTCAGGGACGAGACCACCGGCGCCCACCAGGATCTCCGTCGCTGCACCTTGGTAACGATTGCGTGAGAAAGCACCGCAGGTGGGCGGGTGCATCTGAGGCTGAGGAATCAGGTGTTGGATTGTAGTTCAGAGCCCTTCCCACCAGTCTTCATTTTGCCTCTTTGCCCAAAAGTGTTAAATGCTAATCATTGGCTTGCCGGGATAGACGCACTGCTCGTCCAAACCAATTATCATCTTCTACCTCCTAGTAGTAGTACAAAAATTATAAGGAAATTCACTGCAATGTTGTCAGAATGTAAATTTAGTGCCTGGTTCAGTTTGGAGCATGTTAATTTAGATGATCACATGTTTCTACAGAGTAAATATCACCATTTGTCATGAAATGTTGCTACATAGTGAAGATGTAGAACTTCTGTTTGTTCAGGCAGCTGCTTTATTATATCAAATACACCAGATACTTATGATTTCTTTTATGATCTTGTGGCTGATCTAGAGCAAAAATAGAGTTGCATATGATTTCTAGGTACTAGTAGTCTAATTGTATTCGAGATGCGATACACTGAAGGTTAATTATACATATGCACACAGCAAGTATACAGTATTGTACTATACATTTCACATGTGTCCTATCTTAGAAGCTCCACAATATTCGTGTGTATACAATAATTTATCGAATGAGGCACTATGATTCTGAATTTTTAGATTGTTAGCTCTGGCTTCATAAGCAAACTTATGTGAATATACTTTGTAGAATCATTGTATAGCCTCTTTGTTTATGTGGGGTTCTTATTCATTTGATTTCGTCCTCCTGGCAGGCACCTTTTGTACATTGAGCAACAATGGCGAATTCGAGTGGATGATGGAAGGCCTTAGTTTGGGGCCAAGAAAAGGCCTGGACGAGGCCATTTCTGCAAGGTCTTTCTCGATTAGTTGAAATATTTGGTTTTCCACGACTTAGACTATTGGGGAAGACTTATCAAGTCGTTGCTCTTTATGTTATGTTATACCACCTGCATATGCATGCTCTAGCTTCTAGGTAGTAGAAGAATTGACATGTGGGATGCAAGTCCAAGCTTGATACTGTAAATGTTACTCCCACCTATCAAGTTGGACTACTCGGGTGTCAAGTTGGTGTTGTACTATAGTCTGTAGTATGAACCTGCATATGCACCTACATGTGTAGTCAGTAACTAGTACTACTGCTTGAACTCAAAATTTCTTTTACAATGAATAAAAAGATGAGCATTTCTCTAGCCAATGTCTGCAGTAGTTGCTGCTGTGTAATCATCGGCTGGACCTATGCATTTCATCAAAATTTGCAATGATGTTTGTTGCCTAAGTAACTAGAGAATTATAGAGGCCTGAGATTCTTATTTTGTTGTACTTGTACATGTAGCATTGTTCTTGGCACTATGACCTAAAGCAATCAGTCGGCCAATTGCAGTCTTGGCATGCTCTATTGCTCTCCTAGTTGTTAACCTATGTGTAGTAGTACATAGGAATAGAGGTATGCTAAATCTGGCATTTTCAAGTATGTTGTGTTGCTGTGAATGCTCTCAGTTTAATAATTTTAACTCTTCTGGCATTTTCAAGTATGCACAGTGTATTAGTGTATCATCATCTATGTTATACGTTTCCGCCACGGAATCAACAAAATGTTCCTGCAATAAGATGTATTTATTTAGACGAAGTATCCGCTTTCCCTGACATAATATGTTCATGTTCACGACAGGATGCCTGCAAATTGTTGGATGCAACATCAATGTAGCTATGATCCGCGCACAACCCAACCTTGAGGAGAGCACCTCTGCGAGCTGGGATCTCCGGATGGTAATGTTCTCCGGTCTCAATCCCTCCTTACCTAGCACAGATTCCTGATTTACTGCTTATTTGCGTGCCAAATCCATGCTTGGGACCGACCAAACGCTCTGATTTGAGTTGGCCATGTTGTTCATGTTTGTTGATATTCTGCAAGTATATGTGAACTGATTAGCTAGCAATTTGGACTAGTGGATGGAGTCTGGTACATGTAAACGGTTTGGCATTATCATTCTGGGCATATTCTCTAACTTTAGCCTGCAAGATCATTGAGCAGATCTGAATTGTTTACCAATTTGGATAGGTAGGTGGGGTCTGGTACATGTAGGTGATTCGTGAACACACAACCAGGATGATTCCTATCCTACCTATGATGTGCTTATTGCTTCCAAGATAGTGTTGGCGGTCGCAGGTGCAGTACCTGCTGGTTGTTACTATCGCTGGCAGTTAGTGTTCAACATCTATCGCTTTAGCGCCAAGCGACTAAACAATGTTTTGGTAAAGCTTTCATAAATCAGTTTGCAGTGTTGAATCAGTACACATCTTTTACCTTCAATTTGGTATTATGAAAAACACATTAGTAAATCTGAGTAACTTTGACATATTTTCTCTATTAACTTGCACTGGATTGGTACCCGTGATTGCCTTGTACTTAATTCTGCTAACACTGATCTTGTTACTATTAATTTGTTATTGCCATGGTGTTTATGCT
Source organism: Triticum urartu (assembly GCF_056163025.1). Taxonomy (NCBI): domain Eukaryota; kingdom Viridiplantae; phylum Streptophyta; class Magnoliopsida; order Poales; family Poaceae; genus Triticum; species Triticum urartu. The sequence continues at coordinate 569,016,049 of NC_141874.1, forward strand.
GTTTAGAATAAGATCCATGCATCAATTCTAAGTTCGTGTCTCTCTGAAGGGACACTTCTAGCTTCTACGACCCAGACTTGTTAACTATTGTTTCTTACTTTGTTAGCTACGACATATATTTTCCCCAGTTATTCTAATTCTTCTCTGATTCATGTAACAGGATGACAGTGGAAGCCATGTTGTTGTTTTGTTTGTTCCCAGCCCTGACTATGGTCGTCGAGCGAGTCCGGCATGTTGTTCATCTAGTAGAGCTTGTTAGGAGTCTGAATCTAAGAACTCACCCTATTTTTCTTACTTTTGTTTGTTGGCAACTATGTTCATCCAGCGAGTCCAGTATGTTCACGACAGGAGCAGGTAGTTTGTGATCACATGGAAGGAGCTTGTAAAGCAATACTATATAACAATTGTAGAGCTTGTAAAGCAGTATGGTCTTCTGTATTGGAATGGATAGAGCTTGTATTATGTGATCTGGTTGCTCTTATTTAAGTATCATGTGTGTTTTTGTCTCCGAAAATCTAAATGATGCTTGAAATATGAAGAATATGAGTCTCAATTGATGGGACCCACTTACCACAACATGACAAATGGGAACCTATTACTAGAACTTGACAACTGGGACCCATCTGACTAGTGGACCCTTCTTTTGGAAAAAAACTAAATTCGTTTAGACAAAAAGGCCACAACCCAACAATAAAAAGGCTGCAATATTGGGCTTGGCCCATGAACCCAACCAAAAATTGACAGACAGAAAAACACAAATAGGCCGAATTGTTGGGCTAGGCCCATGTAGAAAATCGAATTGGACCGGGCTGAATCTTGTGCCACGTTAGATTGCCACACTGGATGCCTACGTGGCCTGGGGAGGTTGCTAGTGACCAAAACGCCACAGTAGACGTATTTTGGTCATAAACATCTTCGACCATTCCAGAAGAAAGGTCGCTATAGTCAGTTTATGACCACAAGCTTTTGACCTTCTATTTTTGGTCACAAAAAGGTCGCAAATGAAAAACCATGACCTTTCAGTGACCAATAGTGGTGGTCACAAGTTGACATATTTCTTGTAGTGTACAACAAGTTTTAAACATGATACCAGCCATTTTCTTGCATGACATGACCAGCCTGTATCGCTTCTTGCTCCTCGTCTCTCTCAAAGTACGTCCGGCAGGCGATCTTGCCGTCGATTGAGGTTGGTTCGCTCACACTTGGTCTCACATGTTATAAATCTAAAAAGAATACTCTGACCAGCGGACCATTGAAAGAAGTATATTTTTCACCCTCAAATGTAAGTTGATGGACAAATAACCCCCCAAAGTCAATTTTGGTATGATTTTTACCCTAAAATATCTAAAACCGGGCATATCACCCCCTTGAGCGGTTTTAGTGTTCACATGTTAGAGTTTAGGTTGTTTTGATTGTTGACTAGGAATTGACTAATTATTTACACTAAAGAAATGGCAACGACGCCGTCGGAAGCCGCGGATGTCGTCGGAGATGTACCCAATGGACCCCGACCTTCCCTACGAGGAGAGGAGATCATGTGGGTGCCTTTTAAGCTCAAGGGGTCATCAGGCTACCTCATCGGCTCGTTGCCCGCCTCATAGTGGGAGTAACTTAGGTAGTATCATAGCACACTCCAAGAAAATTTTGCTTATGTGGCATGTAGTTAATGAGGAGAGAGATGTTTAGAGTAACATAGTAATATGTTACAGTACTCCCTCCTTTCCGGTTTATAAGGCTTAACTCAAAATTTTAGTTTTCCAGTGCTCCATGATGACCACTATGGCCAGCCTTGGCCTCTCCCAGTGCTCCACCATGTATAGCTACTAAGCCTACCACGTAGGCATAAAATATGATGTGGCAAGTTAATTAAGAAGAGAGAGACTAGTTTGGTGACCCTAGGAAGAAAAAGTGGAAAGACAGTTTTGAGTCTATAACTAATTAAATGAAGAAAGCTTAGCAACAACAAACTATGAACCTATGCATTGGAGACTTGAGTTTCTAAGCCATTTAATGCACTTAGAACCTCATCTAAGCACATTTGCATTGGAAGAGGTCTTAATTCCATACGGTATCATAATATGATACTCAACTCTCTCTTTCTTTGTTTAATTCTATGCCACCTCATCAAATTTGACTACTACTAGTTGGCAAGCATGATACTACTTATAATACTCCCATTACAACCAGCCTGGTAGAATTAAAATACCTAATCTAAATGGTCACCGCCCAATCTCTTTGTCCTCCTCCAGCATCCGGCGGAAGAAGAATCATGCAAGACACCGACTGTATTCGTCGGCGTCGCCTCGACGGTGGCCTTCATGGGACACAATCGGTGGCGGCCTCCCATGTTCTACTTCTCCTCGAGTTGCCTGTCACCTCATCGACATCCGCGCAGCCGCATCACCTCATCGATATCCGCGGCAACTTCCTTCTCTGCCTGCATGTCGCGGCTACGAGTGCGTCAACAGCGGATGGCGCAGTCGCAGACACTGGAGGAGATGTACGATGCGGCGGCGTCGAGGGCAGCGATGATGCACGTGCCGCCGTGCTCCTCGACAAGATGGTGTGGAGCAAGTTGGCACTCTTCCTCGAGTTGTATTAGAGAGGCCAGCTACGAAACCACGTGCTGGCTTAGTGCGGCAACTGCCTCCGACGGGCTAGGCGAGGTAGGTGGAGAAGCGAGCTGCCTTGCTCGTAACGGTCGGGCTTGGCGGGCCACCCAGACGGCTTTTATGCCAGAGAACTGCTCTTCCTGCTCGTCGGATACCGCCGAAAGAGTGGACAAAATGGTGGAAGGAGGAGCTTGGCCGGCGTCCTGCTCCTGAACGGACGTGTGTGGCCGGAGTTGGATTCTAGCATTCCACGTGGTTTTGAATGTAGGTTTTTGAATGCGGCGAGCAGGCGGGTACAGCTGGGAGTGCAGCGGGCGGCGCCCTGGGCCGACGCGCCGCTTCAATTGGCGAACGTAGTGAGAGGTCGCGTACGCCTTGACCCCCTTGACCGTAGACCTTGATGGTGTACGTCACCTTGTGTCCAGATCTGAGATGCCACGTGTACCAGATGAATGACTCCAAGCTCGATCACAGTGATGCAAGTGGTGCGAGCGGAGGAACACTGTTGCAGACACCCCCCTCAGACTAGCCACAATGGGTAGTAACATAGACTAGTAACATGCTCATGCTACTAGTCAATGTTACTACCTCTATAGTAACATATGTGTGGTAACATGCAACACTTCATTTTTAGGCTATAGACACATCTTGTTATTCACGTGCATTCTGCGGTCGAGTGTGTGTGCATGCATGTGTTGTGTACGTGCGTTGTGTGCTCCATGCTGTGCGCATATGTGCATGAGTTCGATCGGCATGAGTTAGTGCATTGGCGTGTGTACATGCGTGGCTGCATGTGTCCTGTACATGCGTGGCTTCTTGCGTGGTTATCAATATAAACTAGAAAATATCCTCAACTTAGCATCCTGATGTATCATCTGTAGTGGTTAGCGAAGAGTTCATGTTCTTTTATTTGTTTATAGGTGGGCAAGCGACAAAAAACAGGGGAAAACATGCAAGGTTCCTTGCAGACGCTCCACCGCGAGGTTCCGTGCTCCTTCTCGGTCATCGGGAATCTATGTTCTTCCACTCTTTTTTTACGTGAACTTTGTTCATCCTTTTGCCAACACGCAAGACATCTAGCATCAAGGTGCACGTGTCATGCAAGAAAATGGAGATAATCAGATAAGCAGTGCGTAAGTGAGTCGTGCACTTCGATGGCACCTACCACACAATATTTTTTCTCCTCGATGGCACGTGAATAGTGCACGTACACAACGACGGAGCACAGGATGGTAGCCATGACATGGCCAGCCCTTTTTTGGAGAGAGAGTACGTATGAAATAACTTTGATGTGTCCCGTCAACTCGCAGAACGACGAGAAGCTTTCTTACTACGCCTTCTCCCGCGCCAATGCGTGCACGGTGACTGCGCTATGTTACTACCTATGTTACTCCCACTATGACCAGGTGACCTTGCGCTTGGCTCTTCGCCTCTTCCAGAAGTCGAATGAACTGCTGGCAATCGGACACCAAATGAACTGCTGCACGTCCATTGCTTGTAATCAAAAGTTTCTCCTCGTGCTACAAGCCACCGCGCACGCGCTGGCGAGGGAGAAGCCGTAGTAAGCAAGCTTCTCGTCGTTCTACGAGTTGTCGTGTGTTGGCAAAAGGATGAACAAAGCTCACGTCAAAAAAAGCGTGGAAGAAGATCGATTCCCTACGACCGAGAAGGAGCAAGGAACCTCGTGGTCGAGTGCCTACACTCATAATATTTTATACTATTCAGCGATATAAAATCAACCAATCATCTCCACAGTGGACTGGAAGAGTACAAAACACGGCAGCCCAGTGTAGTTACATCATACTACATGGCTAACCCATGCTATCACCATATTTCTTGGCCTCTGTGCGACACCTAGCTCTAGTAATCCATCAGCCCGTATCACTTCTCGCTCCTCGTCTCTCTCAAAGTGCGGCGGGCTAGCGTTTGCTGTCTATTGAGGTCAGTTAACTCATCACATGTTAGCGACATGCCAAGAGCATTCTAAAAAAATATTGTACTCTATTATTATGTCAAGAAGAGGAAGCGCTTTGACCGACGGACCAAACGAGACAGGTGTGACGTGCCGTGAGTGGGTCTAGTTTCTCGTTTTGAATTCGTTTAGGGCACTTGGTTTTGACTATTGATAAGATTTTATATAGGGCCTAATGTATTCTTCGAGGATGCCTTTGACTATTGATAAGATTTTATATAATTTGAAAATTATATCATTCAAATATCCTTTCACGTTCCGTTTAAAAAAAGACCATTTAACGTACGAATTTGACTGTATGCTTTGAGCAACTTGCTTGTCCTATACTGCTCCTGTTTGGATACTCTAACTTAGCTAGAGGTTAGACTAACTCATGACTAACCCTGAACTAACTATAGCCAAAGAGGTGTTTGGGTGACAGGGTTAGATTGACAATAAATGCACTTGATGGAGAGAGAAAAGTGATTTTTCAGTGGGCCCAATGAGAACTATCTCCAATTAGCACCTCTTGGGTGGGATAGTTTTTTTTGGTCGGTTCGGTGCAACTTGCTCCAATTTAACCCTCATGCTTGGATACTTTAGGGCTATTTGAGCCCCAACTAGCTCAAACTAACTCTAACCCATGGATCCAAACAGGGCCAAAGTTAGACTCGAAAAACACATTAAGCCCTATATACATGGACAGACAGAGTACATGATACTAGCAAACGCTCACCATTAGTAGTAGTTCATTGGTTGGTTTAGATTTTTGATTCAGTTGTTGTGCTGCTACCGCCAATATTCACATGTGGTTGTTTCTAGAGTAAAAAAAGGAGGTACTACATCTTACTGTGGGAAAGGTGAAGTGATGGTTGCTTCGCCCGAGCAACTTATTACTCTGGGAATATGGGAGTACCAGCGGATTCAAGGAACAGAGAAATGATGGTTGCTTCGTCCGAGAAACTGATTGTGGCGAAGGTGGGGCTCTATGATTTAACTGCTCACTATTCATTACTACTGCGGCACAACGACCGGGGTGAATCTTTCCCTGTAGTTGTGCACTCAATATTGCTACATGGTAGGTGCAGCCGGATGAAGGATGTCCCACATGTCGGCGAAACGAAGTTGAATTGTTTCTGGCATTTCTATTAATCTTTCAGGATTTGTTTATATGTACGCATAATTTTAATGAAATTGTACTGTGATGCTATGTGTTAGGTAACGTACTAATTTCAAAAAAAATCTTACGCACATGCAAGATCATGGTGATGCATAGCAACGAGAGGGGAGAGTGTGTCCACGTACCCTCGTAGACCGAAAGCGGAAGCGTTAGGACAACGCGGTTGATGTAGTCGTACGTCTTCACGATCCGACCGATCAAGTACCGAACGCATGGCACCTCCGAGTTCTGCACACGTTCAACTCGATGATGTCCCTCGAACTCCGATCCAGCTGAGCTTTGAGGGAGAGTTCAGTCAGCACGATGGCGTGGTGATGATGATGATGTTCTACCGATGCAGGGCTTTGCCTAAGCACTACTACGATATGATCAAGGTGGATTATGGTAGAGGGGCACCGCACACGGCTAAGAGATCCAAGGGATCAATTGTTGTGTCTAGAGGTGCCCCCCTGTGTCAGGACCCCAATTCTAAGTCATACCTATCTAGCATGTAACACATCATATCACTATGCGGCCTCACGCACGGTATTCCCACGGGTGCCACCTTACCTGGCCTGGGACCGTTTGCGCCTTTTGGCTCACGTATATGATAGTGCCGCTAGCATCCATATGATAGAGAACCCAGGACGACATGACTAGTCGTGAACCCAAAGTGGCACTAACTTACGGGGATAGGCATACATGAAACAACATCGAACATGTCGGTCATCAGCGTGTGAATCCGGGCTATAGCGACTAGGTTAACAGGACTCCGGGAACCCGGGCTGTAGCAGGCTAGGAGGACTCCGGAAGTCACCGCGTGACATTTCCCCGAAGGGACAGACACAGGAACGAAGTGAATCACATGCTGACCAGTCTAAGTGTTCCGGAGCAGTAGTACTGGGCTAGCAGGACTCCGGTAAACCGTGCTGTAGCAAACTACCAAGGCTCAGTGGAAGCACCAGACTACATTTCCCCATAAGAGAGGCTACCAAGGATAAACAACTAGGTTGTCGGATCCCACACATACCAAGCATTTCAATCATTCACACAATATGCTCGATATGTGCAAATACAACATGGCATCACAACAAGACTCTACGACTTAGAGTATTTATTCATTAGGCTCCAAGGAGCCAAGTATTACAAACATGGGTCTCATGACCCAACATTCAGAGCATACAAGTCAAAGCACATGTGGAAGCTTAACATGTCTGAGTACAGACATCTACAAATGAAAAAGGCTAAGAAGCCTGACTATCTACTAGATCCTGCCGAGGGCAAAAGATCATAGCTGAGGTATCAAGCTAAACATCGAAGTCCACGCGGAACTACTAGCGAGACTGAAGTCCCTCTGCAAAACATAATTTAAGCAAACGTGAGTACAAATGTACCCAGCAAGACTTACATTAGAACTATCTAGATATGCATCATTATCAACAAAGGGATGGCGGAGTTTGACTGCAGCAAGCCAGGTTTGACTCAGTGGCTATCCTAAACTATGACTGCAAGTAACTCTTTTGAGGTGGCGCACACGAGTCCACATATTCACCATTCAATACACCACTATGGATCCGCTCCCGTCTCCCTACGAGAACGCCATCCATAGCACTCACGCTTATCTTGCGCATTTTAGAGTATCCACTTTCACTTGTCTATGAACTGTATAGGCAACCAAGTAGTCCTTTACCGCGGACGCGGATATTCGAATAGATGATGTTAACCCTGCAGGGGTGTACTCCTTCATACACGCTCTCACCACTTACCGTCGTTTACACGACATGTACTCGGCAACCTTCAAGCGGAAGCCCAACAAGGGTGTCAGCCACGGCCTACCTAAACACTCAAGTCTCTAGTCCAGGTTTATCGCCTATCCAGGTTCCATCCGTAGGGAGTCCGGCCGAGGTTTCCACATACGGCCCCGAACGATGTGTACAGGGTTCCCGAGACACCAAACGGGCGACTCGGTACACCGTGCCACGGTGTATCTACCGCATCATAGCCCACCTCTAGGGTCAGCGCTACGCACGACCGCCAACACATATCCTATAAACACCAGAAACTAATTGCAACTCCTGGACAGAGGACTAGGGTGGTTAAGAAGCCGAGAGGGTCCATTGGTTTCGGGCCCAATGCATGGTAGTAGCTGGTTCTTAAATCACACATACAGATCTCGGTGCTTAAGGACGGTTCCACTGAAACAACCCACCATGTACTCCTACATGGCCTCTCATCGATACCTTTACCAAATCGTGTTCAACACACTTAGCTCACACACAGTAGGACATGTTCACAACTTTCCAATTCATCCCCGATGAATCAGACCTGACACAACTCTAAGCAATAGCAGGCATGACAAACAAGCATGAATGAGTAGGCACATCAGGGCTCAAACAACTCCTACTCATGCTAGTGGTTTTCATCTATTTACTGTGGCAATGACAGGTCATGCAGAGGAAAGGGGTTCAACAACCGCAGCATGTAATAGTTGAATCGTTGTTGTCCTAATGCAGTAAAAGAGAGCAGGAGCGAGAGAGTGGGATTGTATCGGAATGAACAAGGGGGTTTTGCTTTCCTGGCACTTCTGAAGATGATATAGCTCTTCATCGGTGTCATCGAATTCATCGTCGGAACATACGTCTACCGAGGGGGAACAATCACTGGCAAACACAGAAAGACACAACCAATGCAATGCACAATATGATGCATGATCATGACATGTCAATATGATGTGTTTTAGCTAATGCAACTAAAACCATGGTGGTTTGAGCTTATTTGAATCAAAGATTCAAATACAAGCCTAAACTATGAACTCATATAAGTGCATTATCATGTTTCATCTAAACAGCAAGGTTAGGTTGCTCTAACATGCATGAAACCAGTACAGATGGATAGATTGGATTTTTCTGATCATTTTTCATATATAATTTGTTTCATTTGGAGTTACGGTTGATTTTATATGATTTTTAGAAGTTTATAACATTTTCTGAAATTTTCTGAATTATTTAAAAATCCAGAAAATCACTTACTACGTCAGCATGACATAGGTGTGACGTCAGCAGGTCAACTGGGTCGGCCAGGTCAAACCTGACCTGTGGGACCCATACGTCAGTGTCTCGGGCTGGTTTGGGTGGATGACAGGTGGGACCGGTCAACGTTGACTTGACCAAAGTCAAAGCTGACACGCGGGGTCCATGCAGATTAGCACTAATCTAAACAGGAAGTTAGACTAAACTAATTGGGCTCGGGGACCCACATGACATCGGCACATGCACTAACTAAACGAGTTTAGCGCCTAAGCTAATGGCGCCATGTCAGCTGCCGGCGACCTCAGATCGCAGCGGCGTCCGCGTCAGAATTGCGCTACAGGCCACGGTTTGGGGCGTGGTTGGGTTCTATGGAGAGCCGAGGCTGAGCCGCGTCTGTGGGTGGTGGAGCTGGACCAGATGGTCGCTGGAATCAATGTCGGTGACGAGGTTTGCGGCGGCTGGGGTTCGGCCATGCTCGAGTTCCTCGCTAGGGTGTTCAGGAGGAGGATCTGGGGGTGGCTACGGGTGCGCGAAGACACGCGGAGCACAGTGGTGCGCTCGGTTGCGGCTCTAGGTGACGGTGGCCACGGCGGCGACATGGCTGGGCGGCAGTGAGCTTCGGGCATGGCGGCGCTAGCGCTAGGGGACGTGCGAGGCGACGGGGAAAAGGGTAAACTGCAGAGAAGCTCACAGAGGACTCGCAGAGAAGCCCAGCGGAGTCGGGGAAGCGTCGGAGGCGGCGAATCGAAGGGCGGCGATCGTCGGGGCAGAGGACGACGATGAGCTCGATGGCGGCGTTTCAGGCATCCTGCGAGCGCGTGCTTCGTCTTGGTGATCCACGGCGTCGAGGCGAGCCCGTTGGACAAAGTAGAGGGCGATAGGAGCTTGGTGGACGCGGTGGCAGTGAACGGCGGCGACAGAGCGCTCTCGGGCGAGCTCGGGGAGGGGGATAGAGGAGACGGAGAGAGTTCCAGGGTGAGGGGAAAGGCAGAGGGGGCTGCGGGGCATCTCCCAGGCGACGTGGATGGGCACGGGGACACTCGGGAGGTGGCAAGCAGGAGGTGGCCCTCGCCTCCTGTGTGTGTGCCACGCACAGTGCACACTGGCGGGAGGAAGGGGATGACTAGCATGTTGCCTGGTGGGCTGTGCCGCCAGCAACAGTGCCAGGCCACAGGTGAGTGGGCTCTAGGTAGGCCTCTTCTCTATTTTATTTCTGTTTTGTTTTGTTTTTATTTATTCATTTTGCCACTAATTCAAAATTCAAAATAAATTCAAATCAGGGCAAAACCTTCTGAATATTTTTATGTTGCCATTATGGACTTTTCCACAGGCACATACATAATTCCGGGGCCTTTTGAATTATATTCTATAAAAAATGAATATAATCCAAAACTCAAATACTTATTGATTTAATTTCAAAGTCCCAAAATAATTCCTTCAAAAATGTTCACTATTTTTGGTTTGGTCTCAAAACCTTGCCAAAATTATCAAACATTTATGAAGTAATTTTGGAAACAATGAATGTAATTTAAAGGGTTCTTGGCCTTCTTTTAAAATGATTTCTGAGGCTTTCAATTTCCTCATTTCAAGTTTATTCAAAATGACAGGATGCATGATGCCCACTGATGCAACTATCTGCAAACAATTCTAGGGCTGTGACACCCTGCCCCCGTATATAAAGGAGGGAGGGAGAGGCCGGCCCTAGAGGGGGCGCGCCAAGTGTGGGGAGTCCTACTAGGACTCCAAATTCCTAGTAGGATTCCCCTTTCCTTTTCGGAGTAGGAGAGAAGGAAAAAGGGGGAGAGAGAGAAGGAAAAGGGGGCTGCACCCCTTGTCCAATTCGGACCAGAGGGGAGCGCGCGCCTCCTTCCTTTTGGCCTCTCTCCTCTATTCCCGTATGGCCCAATAAGGCCCGATACTTCTCCCGGTGAATTCCCGTAACTCCCCGGTACTCCGAAAATACCCGAATCACTCGGAACCTTTCCGATGTCCGAATATAGTTGTCCAATATATTGATCTTTATGTCTCGACCATTTCGAGACTCCTTGTCATGTCCCTGATCTCATCCGGGACTCCGAACTACCTTCGGTACATCAAATCACATAAACTCATAATATAACCGTCATCAAACTGGTTCCAGAACTATGTAGACATGACCGAGACACGTCTCCGGTCAATAACCAATAGCGGAACCTGGATGCTCATATTGGCTCCCACATATTCTACGAAGATCTCTATCGGTTAAACCGCATAACAACATACGTTGTTCCCTTTGTCATCGGTATGTTACTTGCCCGAGATTCAATCGTCGGTATCTCAATACCTAGTTCAATCTCGTTACCGGCAAGTCTCTTTACTCGTTCCGTAATACATCATCCTGCAACTAACTCATTAGTTACAATGCTTGCAAGGCTTATAGTGTTGTGCATTATCGAATGGGCCCAGAGATACCTCTTCGACAATCGGAGTGACAAATCCTAATCTCGAAATACGCCAACTCAACAAGTACCTTCGGAGACACCTGTAGAGTACCTTTATAATCACCTAGTTACGGTGTGAAGTTTGGTAGCACACAAAGTGTTCCTCCGGTAAACGGGAGTTGCATAATCTCATAGTCATAGGAACATGTATAAGTCATGAAGAAATCAATAGCAACAAACTAAACGATCAAGTGCTAAGCTAACGGAATGGGTCAAGTCAATCACATCATTCTCCTAATGATGTGATCTCGTTAATCAAATGACAACTCATGTCTATGGTTAGGAAACATAACCATCTTTGATCAACGAGTTTGTCAAGTAGAGGCATACTAGTGACATTCTGTTTGTCTATGTATTCACACCTGTACCATGTTTCCGGTTAATACAATTCTAGCATGAATAATAAACATTTATCATGAAATAAGGAAATAAATAATAACTTTATTATTACCTCTAGGGCATATTTCCTTCAGTCTCCCACTTGCGCTAGAGTCAATAATCTAGTTCACATCGCCATGTGATTTAACATCAATAATTCACATTACCATGTGATTAACACCCATAGTTCACATCATCATGTGACCAACACCCAAAGGGTTTACTAGAGTCATAATCTAGTTCACATCGTAATGTGATTAACATCCAAAGAGTACTAAGGTGTGATCATGTTTTGCTTGTGAGAGAAGTTTAGTCTACGGGTTGCCACATTCAGATCCGTATGTATTTTGCAAATTTCTATGTCAACAATGCTCTGTACGGAGCTACTCTAGCTAATTTCTCCCACTTTCAAAATGTGTCCAAATTGAGACTTAGAGTTATCTGAATCAGTGTCAAAATTTGCATCGAGGTAACCCTTTACGATGAACCTTTTGTCACCTCCATAATCGAGAAACATATCCTTATTCCACTAAGGATAATTTTGACCATTGTCCAGTGATCTACTCCTAGATCACTATTGTACTCCCTTGCTAAACACAGTCTAGGGTATACAATAGATCTGGTACACAGCATGGCATACTTTATAAAAACTATGGCTGAGGCATAGGGGATGACTTTCATTCTCTTTCTATCTTCTGCCGTGGTCGGGCTTTGAGTCTTACTCAATTTCACACCTTGTAACACAGGTAAGAACTCTTTATTTGACTATTCCATTTGGAACTACTTCAAAATCTTGTCAAGGTATGTACTCATTGAAAAAACTTATCAAGCGTCTTGATCTATCTCTATAGATCTTGATGCTCAATATATAAGTAGCTTCACCGAGGTCTTTATTTGGAAAACTCCTTTCAAATACTCCTTTATGCTTTCCAGAAAATTCTACATTATTTCTGATCAACAATATGTCATTCACATATATTTATCAGAAATGATGTAGTGCTCCCACTCACTTTCTTGTAAATACAGGCTTCACCACAAGTCTGTATAAAACTATATGCTTTGATCAACTCATCAAAGCGTATATTCCAACTCTGAGATGCTTGCACCAGTCCATAGATGGATCACTGGAGCTTGCACATTTTGTTAGCACCTTTAGGATCAACAAAACCTTCTGGTTGCATCATATACAACTCTTGTTTAAGAAATCCATTAAGGAATGTAGTTTTGACATTCATTTGCCAGATTACATAAAATGTGGCAATTTGCTAACATGATTCGGACAGACTTAAGCATCGCTACGAGTGAGAAAATCTTATCATAGTCAACACCTTGAACTTTGTCAAAACCTTTTTCGACAAGTCTAGCTTTCTAGATAGTAACACTACTATCAGCGTCCGTCTTCCTCTTGAAGATCCATTTATTTTCTATGTCTTGCCGATCATCGGGCAAGTCAACCAAAGTCCACACTTTGTTCTCATACATGGATCCCATCTCAGATTTCATGGCCTCAAGCCATTTCACGGAATCTGGGCTCATCATCGCTTCCTCATAGTTCGTAGGTTCATCATGGTCAATTAACATGACCTCCAAAACAGGATTACCTTACCACTCTGGTGCGGATCTCACTCTGGTTGACCTATGAGGTTCGGTAGTAACTTGATCTGAAGTTATATGATCATCATCATTAGCTTCCTCACTAATTGGTGCAGGAGTCACAGAAACAGATTTCTGTGATGAACTACTTTCCAAGAAGGGAGCAGGTATAGTTACCTCATCAAGTTCTACTTTCCTCCCAATCACTTCTTTCGAGAGAAACTCCTTCTCTAGAAAGGATCCATTCTCAGCAACACATATCTTGCCTTCAGATCTGTGATAGAAGGTGTACCCAACAGTTACTTTTGGGTATCCTATGAAGACGCACTTCAACGACTTGGGTTTGAGCTTATTAAGATGAAACTTTTTCACATAAGCATCGCAACCCCAAACTTTAAGAAACGACAGCTTAGGTTTCTTGCTAAACCACAATTCATACGGTGTCATCTCAACGGATTTAGATGGTGCCCTTTTTAACGTGAATGCAGTTGTCTCTAATGCATAACCCCAAAATGATAGTGGTAAATCGGTAAGAGACATCATAGATTGTACCATATCTAATAAAGTACGGTTATGATGTTCGGACACACCATTACACTGTGGTGTTCCAGGGGGCGCGAGTTGCGAAACTATTTTGCATTGTTTCAGATGAAGACCAAACTCGTAACTCAAATATTCTCCTCCATGATCAGATCATAGAAACTTTATTTTCTTGTTACGATGATTTTCCACTTCACTCTGAAATTATATGAACTTTTCAAATGTTTCAGACTTATGTTTCATCAAGTAGATATACACATATCTGCTCAAATCATCTGTGAAGGTCAGAAAACAATGATACCCGCCGTGAGTCTCAACACTCATTGGACCGCATACATCGATATGTATTATTTCCAATAAGTCAGTGGCTCGCTCCTTTGTTCCGGAGAACGGAGTCTTAGTCATCTTTCCCATGAGGCATGGTTCGCAAGCATCAAAAATGATTCATAATCAAGTGATTCCAAAAGCCCATCAGCATGGAGTTTCTTCATGCGCTTTAAACCAATATGACCTAAACGGCAGTGCCACAAATAAGTTGCACTATCATTATTAACTTTGCATCTTTTAGCTTCAATATTATGAATGTGTATCACTACGATCGAGATCCAACGAACCATTTTCATTGGGTGTATAACCATAGAAGGTTTTATTCACGTAAACAGAACAACAATTATTCTCTAACTTAAATGAATAACCGTATTGCAGTAAACACGATCAAATCATATTCATGCTCAATGCAAACACCAAATAACATTTATTTAGGTTTAACACTAATCCTGAAAGTATAGGGAGTGTGCGATGATCATCATATCAATCTTGGAACCACTTCCAACACACATCGTCACTTCACCCTTAATTAGTCTCTGTTCATTCTGCAACTCCCGTTTCGAGTTACTACTCTTAGCAACTGAACCAGTATCAAATACCGAGGGGTTGCTATAAACACTAGTAAAGTACACATCAATAACATTTATATCAAATATACCCATGTTCACTTTGCCATCCTTCTTATCCACTAAATATTCAGGGCATTTCCGCTTCAAGTGACCAGTCCCTTTGCAGTAGAAGCACTTAGTCTGAGGCTTAGGTACAGACTTGGGCTTCTTCACTTGAGCAGCAACTTGCTTGCCATTCTTCTTGAAGTTCCCATTCTTTCCCTTTGCCCTTTTCTTGAAACTAGTGGTCTTGTTAATCATCAACACTTGATGCTCTTTCTTGATTTCTACCTTCATCGATTTCATCATCATGAAAAGCTCGGGAATCGTTTATGTCATCCCTTGCATACTATAGTTCATCACGAAGTTCTACTAACTTGGTGATGGTGACTACAGAATTATGTCAATCACTATTTTATCTGGAAGATTAACTCCCACTTGATTCAAGTGATTGTAGTACCCAGACAATCTGAGCACATGCTCACTGCTTGAGCTATTCTCCTCCATCTTTTAGCTATAGAACTTTGTTGGAGACTTCATATCTCTCAACTCGGGTATTTTCTTGAAATATTAACTTCAACTCCTGGAACATCTCATATGATCCATGACGCTAAAAACGTCTTTGAAGTCCCGATTCTAAGCTGTTAAGCATGGTGCACTAAACTATCAAGTAGTCATCATATTGAGCTAGCCAAACGTTCATAACGTCTGCATCTGCTCCTGCAATAGGTCTGTCACCTAGCGGTGCATCAAGGACATAATTCTTCTGTACAGCAATGAGGATAATCCTCAGATCACGGATCCAATCCGCATCATTGCTACTAACATCTTTCAACTTAGTTTTCTCTAGGAACATATCAAAAATAAAACAAAGGAGCTAAACGCGAGCTATTGATCTACAACAAAGATATGCTAATACTACCAGGACTAAGTTCATGATAAATTAAAGTTCAATTAATCAAATTACTTAAGAACTCCCACTTAGATAGACATCCTTCTAATCATCTAAGTGATCATGTGATCCAAGTCAACTAAACCATGTCCGATCAACATGTGAAATGGAGTAGTTTTCAATGATGAACATCACTATGTTGATCATATCTACTATATGATTCATGCTTGACCTTTCGGTCTCAGTGTTCCGAGGCCATATCTGCATATGCTAGGCTCGTGAAGTTTAACATGAGTATTCTGCGTGTGCAAAACTGGCTTGCACCCGTTGTAGATGGACGTAGAGCTTATCACACCCGATCATCATGTGGTGTCTGGGCACGACGAACTTTGGCAACGGTGCATACTCAGGGAGAACACTTTTATCTTGAAATTTAGTGAGAGATCATCTTATAATGCTACCATCAATCAAAGCAACATAAGATGCATAAAAGATAAACATCACATGCAATCAATATAAGTGATATGATATGGCCATCATCATCTTGTGCTTGTGATCTCCATCTCCGAAGCACCGTCATGATCACCATCGTCACCGGCGCGACACCTTGATCTCCATCGTAGCATCGTTGTCGTCTCGCCAACTATTGCTCCTACGACTATCGCTACCGCTTAGTGATAAAGTAAAGCAATTACAAGGCGATTGCATTGCATACAATAAAGCGACAACCATATGGCTCCTGCTAGTTGCCAATAACTCGGTTACAAAACATGATCATCTCATACAATAAAATATAGCATCATGTCTTGACCATATCACATTACAACATACCATGCAAAAACAAGTTAGACGTCCTCTACTTTGTTGTTGCAAGTTTTACGTGGCTGCTACGGGCTGAGCAAGAACCGTTCTTACCTATGCATCAAAACCACAACGATAGTTCGTCAAGTTAGTGTTGTTTTAACCTTCTCAAGGACCGGGAGTAGCCACACTCGGTTCAACTAAAGTTGGAGAAACTGACACCCGCCAGCCACTTGTGTGCACAGCACGTCGGTAGAACCAGTCTCGCGTAAGCGTACGCGTAATGTCGGTCCGGGCCACTTCATCCAACAATACCGCCGAACCAAAGTATGACATGCTGGTAAGCAGTATGACTTGTATCGCCCACAACTCACTTGTGTTCTACTCATGCATATAACATCTACGCATAAACCTGGCTCGAATGCCACTGTTGGGTAACGTAGTAATTTCAAAAAAATTCCTACGCACACGCAAGATCATGGTGATGCATAGCAACGAGAGGGGAGAGTGTGTCCACGTACCCTCGTAGACCGAAAGCGGAAGCGTTAGCACAACGCGGTTGATGTAGTCGTACGTCTTCACGATCCGACCGATCAAGTACCGAACGCACGGCACCTCCAAGTTCTGCACACGTTCAACTCGATGACGTCCCTCGAACTCTGATCCAGCCGAGCTTTGAGGGAGAGTTCCGTCAGCACGACGGCGTGGTGACGATGATGATGTTCTACCGACGTAGGGCTTCGCCTAAGCACTGCTACGATATGACCGAGGTGGATTATGGTAGAGGGAGCACCGCACACGGCTAAGAGATCCAAGGGATCAATTGTTGTGTCTAGAGGTGCCCCCCTGCCCCGTATATAAAGGAGGGAGGGAGAGGCCGGCCCTAGAGGGGGCGCGCCAAGTGTGGGGAGTCTTAGTAGGATTCCCCTTTCCTTTTCGGAGTAGGAGAGAAGGAAAGAGGGGGAGAGGGAGAAGGAAAAGGGGGCTGCACCCCTTGTCCAATTCGGACCAGAGGGGGGGCACGCACCTCCTTCCTTTTGGCCTCTCTCCTCTATTCCCGTATGGCCCAATAAGGGACAATACTTCTCCCGGTGAATTCCCGTAACTCCCCGGTACTCCGAAAATACCCGAATAACTCAGAACCTTCCCGATGTACGAATATAGTCATCCAATATATCGATCTTTACGTCTCGACCATTTCGAGACTCCTCGTCATGTCCTTGATCTCATCCCGGACTCCGAACTACCTTCGGTACATCAAATCACATAAACTCATAATATAACTGTCATCAAAATTTAAGCGTGCGGACCCTACGGGTTCGAGAACTATGTAGACATGACCGAGACACGTCTCCGGTCAATAACCAATAGCGGAACCTAGATGCTCATATTGGCTCCCACATATTCTACGAAGATCTTTATCGATCAAACCGCATAACAACATACGTTGTTCCCTTTGTCATCGGTATGTTACTTGCCCAAGATTTGATCGTCAGTATCTCAATACCTAGTTCAATCTTGTTACCGGCAAGTCTCTTTACTCGTTCCGTAATACATCATCCCGCAACTAACTCATTAGTTACAATGCTTGCGAGGCTTATAGTGATGTGCATTATCTTAACAGAAAACTCGTGAGACCCGTTAGTATAATAATGCAAATCACCACTTTAAGTACTGTTGCAAACCCATTTTTTGCATTATATCTATTGTATTATAACTTCTCCCTGGCTTATACCACCGATACAATCTATAGTTCCATCAAAACAAGCAAAATAATGCATAAAAAACAGAATCTGTCAAAAACAGGACAGTCAGTAGCAATCTAAACATTGACCATACTTATGTACCTCCAAAAATTCTGAAAAAATAGGAAAAAATAAACAATTTGCGTATCAATACCGTGTTAAAATTTCAGAAACTTTTGACATTCTGGTAAAAAAATGTAAATTCACGCACTACAACCAAAGTTTTTGTTTTTGCACCGCACATACCAACAAGCGATCTAATCATCCTAAAGGCCAATCTTGGCACATTACTTTTATAATGCAATGGATTTGTTAAAGGGGATAATTATTTTTGTTGCAAAGTTTCTGTAATCAAGGTTCACAAAGTTTCCATGGGCATGAACAAAGTTCAAGGCTAGCTCCCACTTTAACAATGCTTGTCTCTCTCACTTTCACTTTTGTTTTTGAAAAAGTTTAGGTTCCTCTCTATATTTTTTTGGAATTTAAACTTTTTAAAAGCACACAACAGAAGTAAATGACTCTCTAAAACTTTCAGGTTGTCTCCCTGGAAGCGCTTTCTTTAAATCCATTAAGCAAGGCATAAAGTGCTCAAGTAATTGATCCACCCACATCCCAAGGTATGTCAAAGCCAATTTTAATTAGCAATGTTTTATAATTTAGTAGTGAGCACAAAGCAACATATATCATGCAATGAAAAAGTCTAACTCTCTTCCTATGCTTCGGCATGTCTTAAAAGAACAATTCATGCACATCAAATAAAGGCCAATGCATAGTATACACAGTTTCTTGCAACTTTATTGTGCTGAAACCATAGAGAGGTGGAGATGTAGTTCCTATCTCATAATAATTGCAAGTAGGAGCAACAAGCACATGCATATTATATTCATCAAAATCATATTGTGCAATAGTAAAATGCAACCCATCAATATAATCCTTAATAAGAGAAAACTTCTCCGATATAGAGTAGTTGGGAGAACTCAAAAAGATAATCGGACTATCATGTATGGGTGCAATAGCAACAATTTCATTCTTAACATAAGGAACTATAGCAAGTTCATCTCCATAAGAAGAATTCATATTGTCATCATGGCCACAAGCATAACAAGCATCAATTTCATCAAAAAGGGATATTTCAAATGAATCCAAGGGATCATAGCATTCATCCTTCGGTAAGCACAAAGGGAAATTAAACAATGTATGGGATAAAGAGTTCCTCTCATTAGAAGGTGGGCACGGGTGATTAGTCCTCTCTTCCTCCTTTTGTTCTTCGTTCTCCTCATCTTTTTCCTCTAATGAGTTCACAATTTCAGCAATTTCTTCTTCCATAGTTTCCTGCAAAATATTAGTCTCTTCTTCGACAACGGAGACTTTCTCAAATGAATACATGAATATCGGAATTGTATTTATAATTCTCATAGCAATATTTAAGTATAGCAAAATTTGCAGGTCTATAAAAAACATCATCATAATCTTCATACTTTTCAAACAGAGATTCAATTTCATAGGCACCCTTAAAAGCAACAAATTCTTCTATTCATTCCACATCATAGTAATCATATCTACCATTAGCATAAGAAGCCATTATCATTAAATTCACATGAAAAGGGAAGGTGTTTAGCCTTCATCCTAGAGAAACAAGTACAATCTTATCTCAAGCATACAAATGCAACATTTCAATTCGATCCCGTAATACTTTTCCCTTTTGAGTCAAGGATAATCCCTAAAGTATTCACGTTGATCCAATGTTACTCCTCTTATCAAGTTAATGGGGTTTTCTCAGGATTATTAAAGTAGTGTTTAATATTTTCCACATAATGAGCATCGAGGGTTTTAGGAGGTTCCCCATCTCCATGAGTAGCAAGTACAACTAATTGTTTTTGGTATTTCATGTTCCATATCCATAATTAAAGATAGAGAACAACTTAGAACAAAAAATAAAATCTACTTAGTGATAAAGCAAACAAGCAACATGAGAATATTCACCCCACACTATTGCTCCTCGGCAACGACGCCAGAAAAAGGTCTTGATAACCCAAAAGTATAGGGGATCGTTTGTAGACTTTTTTGATAAATAAGAGTGCTGAACCCAATGAGGAGCTAAAGGTAGAACAAATATTCCCTCAAGTTCTATCGACCACCTATACAACTCTACGCACACTTAACGTTTGCTCTACCTAGAACAAGAATTAAACAAGAAGTACTTTGCGAGAATAAAACTATGAACAAATTGAAAGATAATAAAAGGTAGTTGTTTAGTAGAAAGCTTTTGTCATACAAGAAAGTTATTTGTCCCTAGGCCCTTGATAACTAAACCGATAATCATTATTGCTATTTTATATGAGGGGGAGGCATGAGCTAACATACTTTCCGTACTTGGATCATATGCACTTACGATTGGAACTCTAGCAACCATCTGCAATTACCAAAGATCATGAAGGTAAAACCCAACCATAGCATTAAGTATTAAGTCCTCTTTACTACCATACGCAACAACCCCCTTACTCAGGTATAAGTTTCTGTCACTCTCGCCACCCAATATAAGAGAATCTTAAATGTATTGCAACACCCTACATCGGGGATCCCTCACATTTGCGTGACATGGAGGGCACCATAGGATAGCACCAAAATAAAATATACAACTCAAACCAATCATGATCATCAATCAACCCATAGGACAAAACAGATCTACTCAAACATCATAGGATAACCACATATCATTGGATAATAATATATAGTGTTGAGCACCGTGTTTAAGTAGTTGAATTGCAGGGGGATAGAGAGGTTACACCACTGCATAAAGGGAGAGAAAGTTGGTGTTGATGGTATCAAGGTTGTTGATGTAGATCGTTGTATGATCCTTGCCCCGGCGGCACTCCGGTGCCACAAGGAGAGAGGGGGAGAGAGCCCACCTCCTTCTTCTTCTTCCTTGGCCTCCCCCCTAGATGATAGGAGGGTTTCCCCTCTGTTCCATGGCCTCCATTGCAGTGGAGGGGTAGGAGCCCCTCCTAGATTGGATCTATCTCTCTGTTCTCTTTTGTTTCACGTTCCTGTCTTCTGGCCCTTCACCATTTCTTAAATTCCCAGAGATCCATAACTCTAATTGCACTAAAAAAGTTAATGATTTTTTCCCATAAATTATCTTTCTCATGGCAAAAGAAGGGCCCCAACCAACTTACGGGGTGCCCACTAGGCACCACCGCATGCCGGGGGGTGTGGGTCGCGCCCTGGTGGGTAATGGAGGTTGTGGGCCTCCGTTTGCGTTGATTCCACCTCCCAAAAATCACATATATTCCAAAATAAATCTCGGGAATTTTTTATCGCGTTTGGACTTTGTTTGACATGGATATTCTGCCAAACAAAAAACATGCAACAAACATGAACTGGCACTGGCACTGGATCAATATGTTAGTCCCAAAAAATAATATAAAATGTTCCCAAAAGTATATAAAAGTTGTATAATATTGGCATGGAACAATAAAAAATTATAGATACGATGGAGACGTATTAATGAGCCCTTGGGATACCATAATTCAAGCGTTGATGTGTGAGCTAAATCTTGAAAAAATTGTTTCACAGCCTGGTGGTCTGATTCCTTCGATGTCGCTTGAAATCGGGCACACATGCAAACACTAAGCTTCGATGTCACTTGAAATCGGGCACACATGCAAACACTAAGCTTAATATCTGGCCTAGATGCACATAGGTAAAGAAGCGAAGTGCTGGTTGTGTTTTCAGGGAATGAACTATCGAGCAAGCTGAAGAACTGTTGAATAATATATTGAGGAATGATAATGATTGGACTCTTCCTGAACCACCACCCAAGCCAACTCCCAAGAAGAGAGGCATTTTATTTCTCAATCCTTAAGATATGCAAGAGGCCAAGAAATCTGTGAAACAAAAAAGGTATTCAAGCTAAAGGTGTCAAGAATTTACCGCCTATTGAAGAAATACATGGTCTCGATTACCCAACACAGGTAGTAGAGGTAAATTCTCGCTATAGGTTTGATGAAGGTGATATCCCTTATACTAAATCTTCTTGGCAACGCCTTGATTAATTGGATAACTTTATTGTTAAACAATAAAACTTTAATGCATATGTTAGTAGACAATTGAAACGAAATGCTTATATGATTGAACTCTTGACTGACTTTATGTTTAGAACTGTTAATGATGTCAAGGGTGTGAGTAAACATGCATTCATGATAAAAACCCAAGTAGAACAAGTCATCAAGTCGCAAAATGATTTGGTTAATGAGATGAACAATAAGATGAATGATCATGTTGTTAGAGTTATGACTAGGGGTGGTAAAATGACTCAGGAACCCATGTATTCTAAAGGTCATCCTAAAATAATGGAACAAGATTCTCAGAGAAATAACATTGATGCATCTAGTGAATCTACTGTAGACACGCCTGAGAATCCAAATGATATTTCTATTTCTGATGCTGAAACACAATATGGTGATGAACGTGAACCTAGTAATAATGATAATGATGATGTTCATGTTGATGCTCAACCTAATAATGATAATGATGTGGAAATAGAACATGTTGTTGATCTTGATAACCCACAACCTAAGAATAAAATATATGATAAGAGAGACTTCATTGCTAGGAAACATGGTAAAGAAAGAGAACCATGGGTTAAGAAACCCATGCACTTTCCTCCTGAAGCTTCAAAGAATAAGGAAGAATAAGAATTTGAGCGCATTGTTGAAATGCTTAGACCGTCTTTTTGCGCCCGCATTTGACTGATATTCTGAAAATATCTCCGTATGCTAAGTACATGAAAGATATTGTTACAAATAATAAAAAGATACTGGAAGCTGAAATTTCCACCATCTTGAAAATTATTCAATTAAGGGTGGAATACCAAAGAAACTAGGAGACCCAAGAATACTAACTATACCATGCTCCATTAAAAGAAATTATGTTAAAACTGCTTTATGTGATCTAGGAGTCGGTGTTAGTGTTATGCCTTTCTCTTTGTATCGGAGACTTGATTTGAATAAGTTGACACCAACTGAAATCTCTTTGCAAATGGTTGATAAATCAACTACTATACCCATTAGTATTTGCGAGGATGTGCCTGTCGTAGTTGCAAATGTTACTATCTTAACAGACTTTGTTAATGTTGATATACCCGAGGACGACAGTATGTCGATCATCCTTGGTAGACCCTTTCTGAATGCTGCGGGGCTGTTATTGATTGCAACAAAGGAAATGTCACTTTTCATGTCAATGGTAATGAGCATATGGTGCACTTTCCGAAGAAACAACCTCAAGTGAATAGTATCAATTCTATTGGAAAAAATTCAACAATTACTATTGGAGGATTTGAATTCCCTATTCATACTGTCAGAAAGAAATATCAAATTCTTATTGTTGGGGACATGCATATCCCCATTGAGGTAACCTAGTGTTATACGAAGATTCTCTGGTTTCATGTCATTCGGAAGAAGTTTGTTAATAAGACTTGATCAGCCTTATTAATGGATTCCTTTTGACGGACCTGTCGTCGATGAATTTAGTAAGCACAACTTTTTGTACCACTTTTTACTTTCTATTATTAAGAATTAGTAAAGTAGAAATGCCATGATTATATTGTTTTTGAATTACCCGTGCAATAAAAAATGACCAGAAAATAAAAGTTCTCCGAATGCCTTGAAAATTTAATATGATTTTTTCTGCAATATATGAAAAATAGTGGCACTGAACACACCCTAGTGGGATGCACCTATGAGCCACAAGCTCACAGGGAGGGCCCACCCCATGGGCGCGCCATGCAAGCTTGTGGGGCCCACGTAGGCCCCCTCACTTATTGCTGCCACCCATGCTCATCCTCTTCCTCCAGAAAAAATCAAACTTGCTCCATAGCCCGTGTTCTTGCTCTTCTTGCTACAGTTTTCGATCACCTTGCTCATAGGTCCGTTTCCAAAACTGTTTTGGTGGATTGCTCATCGGTATGTGACTCCTCCATTGGTCCAATTAGTTTTTGTTCTAGTGGTTTATTATTTGCACATTTAGCTACTGTTCGTGACCATGTTCTTGAGCTTGCATGTCAAATTTATATGGTTCAAACTAGTTTTGGTGCATGATATGGCCCCTAGACACTTGTAACAATAGTTGCTATCGATTTTGTTGAGTTTGGTTCACTTTTATTTTGATTTACTAAAAATTCAGAAATTTTCAGAGGAAGAAAATGTTTAGGAAGATGTTCAATGTGGTTCCTCGAGCAAGAAATCCCCAAGGCTCGCTCTATGTGAGTCGGACCTCGAACCACCACGGGAAGCTCTAGTGCAACCTTGTGAATGGTCGTCAGATTACTTCATGAATCAGGCTGGTTTCAAAGAAGAATTTGATGTGTACGTGCACAATGCCGGTTTGTTGGACTTCGTGTTAGATAAGTGCTTACAATATTACAATCTCACTGATTCTTTTGTGCGAAAATTTAAGTATTCAGTCCATCGCAATACACATGTTGTTATACTTCGCATGGACCTTGAAGAATTTAATGAAGTGTGCAAAATGACGCAATGGGGCACTTACACTGAACCTCGTAAATCTTATTGCATTGAGTTCCTTGTTGTCGGCATCCTGGGACCGGGGGTGCCCAGACTTGCCTACCTACGGCCCATCACGTGGCTCCATCGACGTCCTGGTACGACCCACCATCAAGATCAGCAAACCAAGACCCTCGCGAGGGGCCAAGCCTCGCGAGGCGGACGACACCAGGACCTCCTCGAGGGATGGCCTCCCTAGGCTGGCTCCCGAGGAGCGGAGATGTCTATCCAAGGTGCACCTCACGAGGTTCGGATGACGTGAGCCGTGACGACCAAGGCCAAGCGGGCGCCAGCGGGTGCAGTTGTCGGATTTCAGGTTCCGGCAGACCCTTGAGGTTCAAACACTGGGGTGCGCGCAGAGATTTCGCCTTCTACCTACCTGCACCCCTCCGCCTCGCTAAGATCTAAGCTATGGAAAGAACAGCACAAGAGACACAGGGTTTATACTGGTTCGGGCCACCGTTGTGGTGTAATACCCTACTCCAGTGTGTGGTGTGGTGGATTGCCTCTTGGGCTGATGATGATGAGCAATACAAGGAAGAACAGCCTCGCGAGGGTCTGTTCTTGGCTGGGGGGATGAACTGCTAGGAGGAGTTCAGTCGCCCTTCTCTCTCTCTCTCTCTGTGATGCTACTCGATCCGATCCTAGCTAGTTTCTCTCTTGGCTTCTAGATTCTCCCTTCTTGATTGCCCCCCTACCGTGGGGGTGGCTAGTCCTATTTATAGGCAAAGGCCCTGCGCCTCTTCCCAAATATTGAGCGGGAAGGGCGCCAACAATTGGCCATTTTGAAGGGGAACATCTGGTACACTTATCCTGACTAAAGTTGGTCCTCGCCTGCCAAAGGCTCTGGTGGTGACGCTGGCTTGGGCTCCACAATGACTTCCTCCCTGCCGTTGGACTGGTCTTGGTCTCGTTATATCGAAACGGGTGCCTTTTCTTGATGCTCTCGCCTGCGCTTGCTCCCTTTGCACCAAAGAGGAAAGGAGGACACTGCACGGCTGGCGCCCGCCTGGCGCCTTTGGTCTTCATGGCTTGCATCATGGGCACCTCGTGAGGTACCCCGCCTTGATCTCTCCGCCTCCTCGCAAGCCAGCCTGATGAGTCCGTGCCTGAGGAAGCTCCGTGTCGTCCGCCCCGCGAGGCTTGGCCCCTCGCGAGGGTCTTGGGTCTGTGTTGATGAAGATGGGACGCGCCGGGCCCCCTTTTGAGCCACGCCGCAGGCCGCAGGCAGGCAAGTCTGGGGACCCCCGTTCCCAGAACGTCGACAGTAGCCCCTGGGCCCAAGGCGCGCCCGGACTTGGTCGCGCAGGGAGGCGAAAGGGCAAGAGCGAAGCGCCGCGGGCCCTAACAGCCTGCGGCCTTGGGCGCCGTGTGGTGGTTGACTGGACGTGGGTGCCTCAGCAACCGCGCGAGTTGATAAGGGAGCGGCATCTGCCTAGGCTTTGCTTTTTTTGCTTTCTCCGGTTGCTGCTCAAATCCCCTTTCTTGCGCCTCACCTTCCTTCTTCGCCTCCATCATCCCGCAGGGAGAACTCCTGGAGCTTTGGCTTCAGCACGCCGGCTGCAGCACCCTCGCGACCGAGGCAGAGGTCGCGGTCGTTGCCCCGGGCGAGGTCTTCATGACTCGAGGTTGGAGCAAAATCGCCCGGGTTTGCAGGACAAGAGGCGCCTTCGCGATCCACTTGGAGTACGACGGTGCTTCGGTGATGTTCTTCAAGGTATTCGATGCGAACGGGCATCGGCTGGAGTGCTGCCCCGGGAGAGGTGGTCGGGACCCTGCTACGGCGAGGACTGGGCCCGCCGACCGCTCCCTTGGCGGCTGCTCAGGCGGCGGAGGCGTCGGAGGGTCCAGCGACTCCGGCGAGCTCTTCGCGACTCCAGAGACGAGCGACGACAGCTACGATCCCCCGAGCCGGTGCCGCTCCTGGAGCAGGGCGGGCTCGTCAGGCCGTCACCGACTTTGATCTGGATGGGGTTGGTGCCGGTGCTTGACGGCCCGCTGTTGACGATGGCGTCTTTTGCAGGGGCGCATGTAGTTAGCGTCCTTTTAGGATCTGTTCCCTGCAAGGAATCAAAGACGCGTCCCGTGGGGGCTTGTAAGGTGCCTGTGATCCTGTTTGTTAATATAACCCTTGTCATAGAATTGTGCGAGTTGCTCATTCCGTCTTAGCTCAGTTCTCCCTTTCGAACCTCACGAGGGCTTTGTGCTCTGTGCCGACAGGTCCCAGTCCCAAGGCGGCTTCAGCCGTCGCTGGTATGCCAGGTCGCGATGCCGTGGTCAAGGCCAGGAGGTGAGCGACCCGGGGTCCGGTAAGAGCCCCTGAGTCGCGATGCTCAGGAGGTCCCCTTTGGCGCTCAAGCAGCCGTCGTTCGGTGAGAAAGGAGAGCGGCATCGCTAACACGGGATTGCATTAGGTGCGGGGATGGTGCCACGGTAGCTGGTGCTTTCGGGTGGTGACTTATCTCGAGAATCAGGGACCGCTCTCTGGTGTGTCGCCGGGTCCGTGCATCGGCAGGCGTGAGGTTGCTCGGCGAGGTCCTCGCGTGTCCCTCCCCTCTCGCCTTTGCTCCCCTTTCTGCTCTACATCCTCGGGTCCTGGCCCTCGAGCGAGTCTCAGCCGTCGCTGGTATGCCAGGTCGCGATGCCGTGGACAAGGCCAGAGGGTGAGGGCTGGAGAGCCAATAGGAGCCCTGAGTCGCGATGCTAAGGCACCCCCCCTTTAACGTGCAAGCGGTTCACGCGGATGAGAGTGAAGGAGACACCACAAGGACCTCGCCTGACGCAGCTCCTTTAGGGGATCCTGTAGACCCATCATAGAAAGAACGAGGGGTTGCCATGACAATTGACAGTCAGCCGTTGGTTGCTTCCGAGGGGCGATGAGGCACTGAAGGCTTGACGAGGTGGCGCCATGCGGGGCTGCCGCAGTCAGAGCTCAGCCATTCAGGTTTGTCGGCGTTGCAGGGACGGACCCATGCGCAAGCGTCGTGCCGTTTGGGAGCAGCTCCGTCAGTTGGCGTCAGTTGAGCGGGCAACTAGGTCAAACACATTAGCCGCGAAGGAGTGGATTCATTCAAATAGATGCTGGGAAGGCGGACATCACTGGGTCAGGCCCGAGCGACTTGGGGATGATGCAGCCCGAGGGGCGCCCCCAACAAGGTAAGCTAACAACATGAAATAAAAGGGATACATGCCGCAGGGATGGACCCACGTGGCCTGGGAATAATGCAGCCCTAGGGGGCGCTCCCAGCTGGAAATGAAACTTGAAAGATGTCACCTGATGATGTTGAGGACGAAGGAGTGTTGGTGTAGCAGACTCGGTGGGCTGCGGAATCCAATCCTCACGAGCCCCCAGGCCCAGGGGCCTCGGGAGGCTCCGGAGGCGCTGGTGGCTCCTCGCAGACCATCTCCATCTCCGCCAGGGCTGCGGAACGCCTGGCCTCTTGAGCCTCCATGATGCCCCTCATGAGGCGCTGGTACGTGGCAGCCGCGTTTGGCAAGCCGTAAGGCATGCGAACGTAGCTGTGGGGTGGACCTTCGCAGCGCCCCACTCGGGAGGGCCAGAGGCGCTCCAGAGAGGCGACTCGATTGAGCTCTGGTATGTCGATGTAGACGCGCAGCCCACCATCCTCGCCTGGATGGGGAGCCACATCTGGTAGGCGGTGGCCGCCTTTCATGACTCTTGACTCCTGTAGCTCCTGAATGGCCTCGCTGACGAACTCCCGAGGGTCTGGCCCTCCTTTTCTTACTCCTTCTTGAGGGAAACGTGCTTCGAAACATGCCTCCATGTGGTGCCCAAGCGCCTCCCTCGTGACCTTAGCCAGGTCGGTGGCCCTCCAGGGGAGAGCCCCGAGCCCTGCCTGAGGAGGGCGCCGGGCGCGCTTTCCTATGTGATGGAAGGAGGTTCCCCCTGGGCAGGCGCGGGCCCTGAGGGGCCGGGCCGGACGATGTCTTCTTCTTCTTGGGGGAGGTCTCGGGAAGCCTCCTGCTTCCACCATCCGGGTCTTCCAGTGATGCGGCTTGAAAGACTCGTTCCAGTGAACACACTGCATCCTTCTCTTCACAGGGCATCGTGATGACTCCGCCACTTCCTGGCATCTTGAGGACGTTGTAGCCGTGGTGAGTTACAGCCATGAACTTGGCCAGCGCTGGGTACCCAAGGATGGCGTTGTACGGCAGGCGAATGTGAGCAACGTCGAAGTCAATGAGCTCGGTGCGGTAGTTGTCGCATGCCCCGAAGGTAACAGGGAGGCGGACCTGCCCAATCGGGACTGTGGAGCCGTCGGTGACTCCGGAGAAAGGCTTGGTTGGCTGAAGCTGGTTGTAGGGCACTTGGAGATGGTTGAATGTTTCCACGGACAGGACGTTGAGCCCTGCCCCGCCATCGATGAGGGTCCTGGTGACCACCACGTTGCTGATGATTGGGGAACAAAGCATCGGGAGGACTCCGGCTGTGGCCGCACACTTGAGCTGATCTGCTGAGCTGAACCTGATGGCGCACGCCGACCACCTAAGAGGGCGCGTGGCTTCGAGCTTGGGGAGGACTGCATTCACTTCGCGGGCGAACTGCTTGAAGATGCGTTGAGAGGCTGGGGCTTGAGCCCCGCCCAGGATGCAGGCGATCGCGCACGGCTCCTGGAAGCCCCCAGCCCCCTCGTCCTGATGGCGGTCCTCGTTTCTCCTTGGCTGCAGCGGCGGCGGAGGGAGGCCTACGTTGCCTTGCGGGCAATCCTCGCGAGGCTGATCCCTCCAGTCTCCCTCATGAGGCGGGTCTTGCCAGCGATCCTCGCGAGGTCGATCGCACCACCCTTGGCGCGGGCAGCGGTCTTCCCAGCGTCCCGCGTTCCTTCCTCCTCCTCGACCGTAGCCCCGGTCACCGCGGTCGGGGCGACGACCGATCCTTCCTTCTCGCACGGCTCGGAGCTCTTGACATTCGTTGGTGTTGTGGGTGTGGAGGTCGTGGTACACACAGTACCGACTGCCCTTGGAAGATTCGGGCTGATCTCTGCCCCGCTTGGTGTCTGGTTCTGCCGTGAGCACGGCAGCCCCCTTGCGCTTCACATCCTTGGCCTTGGGCTTCTTCTCTTCTGGGTCTGCGGCAGGCAGCTCGAGGAGGGAGAGACGCCCTTCCTCAGCCCTGGCGCACTTGGTTGCCAAGTTGAACAACTCCAAGGAAGTGCACAGGTCCTCATGCATCGCCAGCTCCTCCTTCATCTTGACATCGCGCACGCCGTCGGAGAAGGCTGAGATGATGGCCTCCTCGGTCACCTTCGAAATCTTGAGGCGTGCGTTGTTGAAGCGCTGGATGTACTTCTGCAGGGTCTCTCCGGGTTGTTGCTTGATGCGGCGCATGTCACTCATGGCGGGTGGCCGGTCGCGAGTACCTTGGAAGTTGGCGATGAAGCGGGTGCGCATCTCGTCCCAGGAGGAGATCGTGCCTGGAGCCAGGTTCAGGAACCAGGTGCGGGCCCCGTCCTTGAGCGCCATGGGAAACCAGTTCGCCATGACCTTCTCGTCTCCGTTGGTAGCTTCGATGCCCAGCTCATAGAGCTAGAGGAACTCCGCAGGGTCGGTCGTACCATCGTAACGAGGAGGCAGGTCTGGCTTGAACTTGCCGGGCCACACGACGCTGCGTAGCTTGGTGGTGAAGGCATGGCAGCCTGCTGTGGCCACGGGAGGCCTTGGGTGACGGAGAGCTTGGTCTTGCATGTCCCCACGCGCTGCAGCTGGGAGCAGCGCGGGGTCTTGACGTGCGGGAGCAGGAGCATGGTCGCGACGTGCTAGAGCAGGGAGCACCCGGGCAGCTTCTTGCGGGTGAGGGACTTCTTGGCAGCTCTGCTCTTGCCGCGCTGGCACCTGACGGAGCAGGTTCCGCCCAGGGGCCACGCGCCTTGGAGCCATGGTGCCTTCTTGAGGAGGAGGCGGCTGGGGCGCCCCCGGAGCTTCGTCGCCCACGCAGGGCGGGGTGCGGTGCAGCGGAACAGACGGCGCAGGAGAGCCCCCTGCGGCGCGAACGAGCTCGGCGACGCGGTCGAGCCATTCTTCGTAGACGTCGTCGATGGGACGGTAGCGCAGGAGCTCGTTTGCTGCGATGAGCGCAGCTCGAGCCTCCATGGGTGCGCGGAGCGAGCGGGACGAAGAACCAGCTGGGGTGAGTGAGGGAGTAGCGGTGCGGCCGTCCTGCCGCACGGACGGATGCTGAGACGACGCTTGCTGCTCGTTCCCCGCCGGGCCGGTGGCGGCGTTGACGGCAGGTGACGGGGAACGGCAAGGACGCCCGCCGACAGGAGCCGTCTGGGCGACGCGGGAAGCGAGAGCGGCCCGGCGCTCGGCGCGGGCCCGACGAGCGTCAGACATGGACGCGATGGTCGGAGGAGAACGGGGTGGTGGAAGACGAATTCCGGCGCACCCCTACCTGGCACGCCAAATGTCGGATTTCGGGTTCCGGCAGACCCTTGAGGTTCGAACACTGGGGTGCGCGCGGAGATTTCGCCTTCTACCTACCTGCACCCCTCCGCCTCGCTAAGATCTAAGCTATGGAAAGAACAGCATAAGAGACACAGGGTTTATACTGGTTCAGGCCACCGTTGTGGTGTAATACCCTACTCCAGTGTGTGGTGTGGTGGATTGCCTCTTGGGCTAATGATGATGAGCAATACAAGGAAGAACAGCCTCGCGAGGGTCTGTTCTTGGCTAGGGGGATGAACTGCTAGGAGGAGTTCAGTCGCCCTTCTCTCTCTGTGTGTGTGTGTGTGATGCTACTCGATCCGATCCTAGCTAGTTTCTCTCTTGGCTTCTAGATTCTCCCTTCTTGATTGCCCCCCTACCCTGGGGGTGGCTAGTCCTATTTATAGGCAAAGGCCCTGGGCCTCTTCCCAAATATTGAGCAGGAAGGGCGCCAACAATTGGCCATTTTGAAGGGGAACATCTGGTACACTTATCCTGACTAAAGTTGGTCCTCGCCTGCCAAAGGCTCTGGTGGTGACGCTGGCTTGGGCTCCACAATGACTTCCTCCCTGCCGTTGGACTGGTCTTGGTCTCGTTGCACCGAAACGGGTGCCTTTGCTTGATGCTCTCGCCTGCGCTTGCTCCCTTTGCACCAAAGAGGAAAGGAGGACACTGCATGGCTGGCGCCTGGCTGGCGCCTTTGGTCGTCATGGCTTGCGTCACGGGCACCTCGTGAGGTACCCCGCCTTGATCTCTCCGCCTCCTTGCGAGCCAGCCTGATGAGGCCGTGCCTGAGGAAGCTCCGTGTTGTCCGCCCCGCGAGGCTTGGCCCCTCGCGAGGGTCTTGGGTCTGTGTTGATGAAGATGGGCCGCGCCGGGCCCCCTTTTGAGCCACGCCGCAGGCCGCAGGCAAGCAAGTCTGGGGACCCCCGTTCCCAGAACGCCGACAGCAGCGTACCAGTTTCCTCTTTGGTGCCAAGGAGGCAAGCGCAGGCGCGGAGTCCCGAGGAATTAAGCAAAGGTTTCCATTTTAGTGCAACAAGACCAAGACCGCCAGGACGGCATAGTGGAGGTCATCGTCAAGCCCACAATGGCTTCACGACCAGGAGCCTTTAGCAGGCGAAGACTACTTTTGTTAGGGTAGCATGTACTAGTTGTCTCCCTTCAAATTTGGTCGTTGTGGATCCCTTCCCGCCTTACATTTGGGAAGAGGACCAAGGCCACTATAAATAGGACTTAGCCACCACCATAGAAGGGGGGTCACCCAGATCATCCTCTCACACACCAGCTCATCAAGCTCAAGAATACCTCACCTCCGGAGGAGGTTCTCCATTGTACTAGTTCATCCTTATCCCTTCGAGGCCAATCCACCACAAAGCAGGGTAGGGGTTTACACCGCAAGGTGGCCTGAACCTGGGTAAACTGCTCTGTGTCTTTTGTTCATCCAGTTCATCGAGCCAGGCGGTGAGATTAGTGAGTAGGCAGACTGGGGAGGACGAGTTCCTCACACGCGCCCCAAAGTTCAAACCTCTCAAGGGTCTGTGGAACCCCGAATCCGACATTTGGCGCACCAGGTAGGGGTGCGTCGGAGCCTCTCTTCCGCCGGTCGACCCGCCATCACTCCACCGCTTCCATGGCTGACGCCCGTCGAGCCCGTGCTGAGCATCGGGCCGCCCTCGCCGCTCGCGTCGCCTAGACGGCGCCTGCCGGCGGGCCCCCCCGTCATTCTCCATTGCCTGCCACCAATGCTGCCACCGGCCCGGCGGGCCACGAGCAGCAAGCTTCATCGTTGCACCCCTCTGTGCGGCGAGATGGACGTATGGCCACCCCGTCACTGACTTCGGCTGGTCCGTCGTCTCATGCTTGTCGTACGCCGGCGGATACGCAGGTTGCGTTGCTCATGGCGCGCGAGCTCCTGCGCTACTGCCCCGTCAACGACTTCTACGAAGACTGGCTAGACCGCATCGCCGAGCTAGTCAGTGTCGCCAGGGGCTCTCCTGTACCATCTCTCTCGCTGCTTTGCCCGCCACCTACTGCAGGCGACATGGCCCATGGATCACCTCCTCCACCTCCCCGTCAAGACGTCACCCTGGGGCCAGGGCACGCGGCCCCACGGCATGACCCGCCACACAAGGTGCCCGCGCGTGAAGAAGAAAGCTGCCAGGAGGTCCGGCGGCCACAAGAGGATGCTCCTGCACTCCCAGCACCACAATGTCAATACCGCGCGCCGCCTGCAGTGGTGGCGCGTGAGTGCCAAGATCAGGCTCCACCTCCACGACGGGCTCCCGTGACTACCGCGGGCTGCCGTGCCTTCACCCCAAAGCTTCGCAGCGTCATTTGGCCAGGGAAGTTCAAGCCTGACCTACCTCCACGCTACGACGGCACCCCTGACCATGCCGAGTTCCTGCTGCTCTACGAGTTGAGCATCGAGGTGGCCAACTGCGACGAGAAGGTCATGGCGAACTAGTTTCCCATGGCCCTCAAAGATAGTGCGCACTCGTGGCTCCTGAACCTGCCCGTGGGATCGATCTCTTCCTGGGGCGAGATGCGCGGGCATTTTGTCGCCAACTTCCAGGGCACTCGCGACCGCCCGCCGGCCGCGGGTGACCTGCGGCGCATCAAGTAGCAGCCAGGGGAGACCCTGCAGAAATACATCCAGCAATTCAATAGTGTTCGCCTCAAGATCCCCAAGGTTTCAGACGAGGCCATCATCTCAGCCTTTTCTAATTGCGTCCACGACGTCAGGATGAAGGAAGAGCTCGCCATACACGAGGACTTGTGCATGGCTCTGGAGATGTTCAACATGGCAACCAGGTGCGCGAGAGCTAAGGAGGGTCGCCTCTCCCTCCTAGAGCTCCTGGGGACAGACCCCGAAGACAAGAAGGCCAAGGTCAAGGACATGAAGCGCCAGGGTCCGGCCGTGCTTGCGGTTGAGCCAGAGATGAAGTGCGGCTGCGAACAGCCAGAGTCATCCAAGGGCAGCCGCCCGTTCTGTGTCTTCCACAACGTGCACAACCACAACACCAACGACTGCTAGGAGCTCAGGGCCATCCGCGACGGGCCCCGAGCGCAGCGACCGAGGCTACCGCCGCGGAGGAGGCCAAGGAGGAGGACACTGGGAGGACCGCAGCCCCTGCCAGGAGTGGCGCAATCAGCCTTGTGAGGAGCATAGGCAAGCCCAGCCTCGGGAGAGCGCCTGGAGAGACCAATCTCGTGAGGATCGTCCTCAGGGAAACGCTGGCCTCCCTCCGCTGCCGCCACCACCACCAAGAAGGAACGAAGATCACCTCCAAGATGAGGGGGCTGGGGGTTTCCAGGAGCCTCGCACCATCGTCTGCATCTCGGGCGGTGCTCAGGCCCCGGCCTCTCAACGCATCTTCAAGCCGTTTGCCCGCGAAGTGAATGCGGCCCTCCCCATGCTCGAGGCCACACGACCACTCAGGTGGTCCAAGTGAACCATCACCTTCCGCTCAATCGACCAGCTTAAGTGCTCGGCAACTGCTGGTGCCCTCCCGATGCTCTGCTCGCCCATCATCAGCAATTTCCTCGTCACCAAGACTCTCATCGATGGTGGTGCGGGGCTCAACATTCTTTCCATCAAGACGTTCGACCGCCTCCAAGTGCCCTATGATCAGCTGCAGCCCACCAAGCCTTTCTCAGGAGTAACCGACGGCTCCACCACCCCGATAGGGCAGATCCGCCTCCTTGTCACCTTTGGCAGGTGCGGCAACTACATCACTGAGCTCATCGACTTTGACGTCACCCACATCTGCCTTCTGTACAATGCCATCCTCGGATATCCAGCCCTGACCAAGTTCATGGCGGCGACTCATCATGGTTACAACGTCCTCAAGATGCCAGGGAACCGCGACATCATCACAATCTCCTGAGAGGAAAAGGACGCAGTGTGCTCTCTCGAGCGCGCCTACCAGGCTATGGCAATCGAGAACCCCGACGACGAAGGCACCGTCTACCATCCTGATGCTGTCCTCAAGAGGAAGAAGCAGCTGCTCCACCAAGGGCCTAGGAGCATGAGGCACGAAGCACCAGCCGCTCACGAGTTCATCACCCAGGCAACCAAAGAGCTTCAAGAGGCGAGGGCCATGCGCGGCGACCGCCGCCCGCCACCTGGCGCGGCTCCTCGTCCTGGCAAGGACAGCGAGCTGTGCGCCTATGTCAACATTCCAGGGCTCAACAGGGCCGCATCTCAGGAGCGCTTTTGGTCGTCGCGTGTTGGTCGGTGTGAGGGCCCCCCTCACAGCTACGTTCGCATGCCTTTCGGCCTGCCAAATGCGGTTGTTACCCTCCAGCACCACATGCGGAGTGTCCTGGAGACTCAGGAGGCCAGGCACCAGGCGGTCCTGACGGAAATGGTGACGGTCCTCCACGAGCCTGCTGGGCCTCCGGAGCTTCCTGAGGTTCAAGGCCAAGGTGGCTCGTGAGGAGTGACTTCTTCAGCATGCGTCTTCGGCTACTCCAACATCTCTTTAGCAACGGTGATAGGTGACATCTTTTGATTTATTCAGTTGGGGGTGACCCTGGAGCTGCTTTATCCCCAGGTCACGTGGGTCCGTCCCTATGACAAGTATCTTTCTTGCATCTTCTAGTCGTTCAGCTGGGAGCGCCCCCCGGGATGCATCGTCCCCAGGCCTCACGGGTCCGTCCCTATGGCATGTATCGTTTGCATCTATCAAAATCAGCTCTTTTCATCAGTCGTTTCATGATTATCATCTGCCTGTCTGGTACTTCATTGCCATGAGCGTCGTACGCCATTGCAAACCCACCTGCGACCGCCTCATGATTAAGGACTGGCGCGGCATTTGTGCTCGGGTCCGTCCCTGCAGCGTTGCTAAATCGAAGAGGCTGAGTTCTGGCTCGCGGGCCAGCTCCCGTGCATGTCAGCTCCCATGGCCCTTGGTGCTTTGTTCTCGCGTGAGCTAATCGCGGGCGGATGAGCTAGGGCGCTCGACCCGGTGCCTCGTCACCACGGGAGCCGCGTGCCGGTTGTTTTTCTTCAGGACTTCTGCATGAGAAGACTGGGCACGGCGTCTGTGCTCGGGTTCGTCCCTGAAGTGTCGACAAACCCAACGACTGAGCTCTATCTGACGGGCCGGCCCCATTCACGTCACCTCCTGGGGTCATTCATGTTTGGCCTTCTCATGTGATAACCTCGGGAGATTCATTTGGCACAGATTGCCTAACCATCTCGCAGGATCGTCACAAGTGTTTGGAATCAAATTCAGGCGCAACCCTCCTTGAGGAAGGGCCTCGTGAGTCCCGCGCTGGCTCACGAGCGCCCAGACACACCTCCTCTAGCTCTGTCGTGCAAGCCATGTGTCAGGGCGGGGCTATACATGCCCCGGGGGCTCCACTCAGAGGGAGCCCCCACCCACACACAAGTGGAAGCACCGTGCTCCACGCTAGCAGTCGACGCGATCGAGGAGCGACTATGCCCGTGCAAGTGCAGAAGCTCCATGCTCCGCCCTGGTGATAAACAACTGAGGGCGGCCCCATGGCCACACCAACCTCAGGGAGCCGCCAGGCTCGGTGTTCAGCCTCACCACAACGCTCCCCTTCGGGAGAGTCACGTGAGGGGCTGGGCATGGGGGCTACACTCAGGTCACGCCTGGCGTACGCCACCCTGCCAGGTCCCTCGGACCTAGTCTTCACGTGCCCCTCCCGAGCGGGACCTTAGCGAGGGAAGGTATGGAGGTCTGTTCGCATGTCAAGGGGGACTCCTAAGCATCGTGACTCAGGAGCCTAACCGGTCACATAGCCCCTCACCCCTTGGTCTCGTCCTGGTGATCCAGACGACCCAACGGCAACTAAGGTGTGCACGGGGCCGGGCCCTGCCGACACAGAATGCTGAGGCCTACTCTCGCATTTCCTTCCCGAGGGCTGTTTGTACGTCAAGGGGGACTCCTGAGCATCGCGACTCAGGAGGCTAGCTGGTCACGTAGCCCCTCACCCCTTGGTCTCGTCCTGGTGATCCGGATGACCCAATGGCGGCTGAGGTATGCGCAGGGCCGGGCCCTGCCGATGCAGAACATTAAAGCAAACGGGAAGGAAATCGCAAAATCCTAGCAAATTATTACAAAACATATTGTCTCTTAAAGGTGCAAAGTATATAAGTACTTACGCCTCCACGAGGCATAGTACATGTTGCAGGAGATAAAATGGAGGGGAGCACTATCATCGAGCTTTTCCTTCAGCCTTGGGTGTTGCCATCGCCCGCGAGGAGTGCCCCATCGTCGACAACATCATCATCGCCCGTGTCGTCAGCCGTGGTTGTGGGGTCGACAGCGAGGAACTTCCGCAGTAGGGCCTCCACCTGGTCCTTCACAGCTTCGGCAGCGGCGGTGCAGTGCTCTGGTTCCACGGGCTCAAGCAAGGCTCCAAAGTCAAAGCTGGGGTCGCAAAGATGGGGGTGGCTAAAGACACGCGTCACAGCCGAGGAGGAGAGCACACGGGCTTCTCCTTCCACCATGGGGCCGGCCCCAACAACAATGCCCTCAAGCACCATGACAGGATGGGGGAGCAGCTTGGCGGGGCCTTCCTCCGCAATCACTAGCGGCTCCTTCAACCCCCTCCTGTAGAGATCCCGCAGTGCCTTATGGGACCTTTGCTCAAGGGAGTCAAAGGCGCGCGCCCCCGACAAGAACGTTCGCCTTGGCCTCCAGTTGGGCCTTCTCCGCCTCCACCTCCTCCTTCAACTTCTCCAGGCGGCTGCGTTCTGCGGCCTGCTTCTGTGCTGCCTCCTCAAGCTCGGTGTCACGGTCGGCGACTGCATCTTCCCGTGCCTTTCGCTTCTCCTCCCGCGCCTCGCCCTGACGAGCCTCGACGGCCTGCTTGTCACAGAGGGTCTTCAGCTCGGCCTTCGCCGCTCGGCAGCGCTCCCCAGCAGCCTCGGCATCCTTCAACGCCACGTCATGGGCGGCCGTGGCCAGGCCGGAAGCCTGTTCCCCCTCCTTGAGGCCGCCACGGCCTGGAGCCATGTCGCCCTGACGGACGTGTCGGCTCGGAGCCATCCCGAGATCAGCTCCAGGCACCGGTTGGTGCCATGAAGGTCCTCACGAAGCTAGTTCAACGTGAAAAGAGCCTCCTCCGGAGCATTAGGCGTGGCAGAAGGGCTGCGGTTTGGTGGAGTGATGGACGAGGGAGGAAACGGCGCCGGCACCGAGATGAAGTAGTAGCATCAGAAAGGGTTGGCGGCTCCGAGGCCTTCAGAACCTCAGCAGGAGAGCCGAAGGCAGGCGCCTCCAGAGTCGGCCTGGACGCAGAGATCGCCTCCTCCAGAGGATGGGCATCCGAGCATCATAACAGCAATTCTTTCTCATAAAAGTTCTCATGTTAAAGTAGCAACCAATTCACATGTTAAGGTTCAAACAATGAATTCTCTTGAAACTCAACAACCTATATTCTCAGTCACCAAGCAATTGCAATTCAACTTATTCAGCAGAGTTTAAGTAAGAGCTCCACATACTCAACCATCATATAGTCTTCTATGATTGCTAACACTCACCGCATACACATGAGCAAAACGTTTCAACTAGACACATAGAAAGATAGGGGCTTATTGTTTTGCCTCCCAACGTATTCACCTCAAGGGTGATGTCAACAATAATAACTCATGCTACCCATATCCAACTGGATATATGTGCGTAGATCTTTCCTCTCCACATGATTCTTTCCAAAAGATAAAAATAAAACGGAATAGAGAGAAAAACTTTGACTCTTTGCATAAAAGTAAATACTGAAAAGTAAAAGATAGGCCCTTCACAGAGGGAAGGAGAGGTTACCATGCACTTATTTGTTTGTATGCTTAACCCCTTAGTGCAAAAGAACGTCACGTTATATTGCCCCTAATGATAGCAACCTTTATTATGCAGTTTGTCGCTTTTATTCTTTGCCATCACAATTCCGTACAACGCTCAGTTTTCCCTTACACTAAATGATCTAACACTTTTAGAAGCAATTTTTATTGCCTTATTGCACTGATGAAAACTTACTTGAGGGAACTTGCTCAATCTCTAGGTAGGTATGGTGGACTTTTGAGAATAAGATTTGGGTTTAAGGGTTTTTGGATGCACAAGTAGTATCTCTACTTGGTGCGAAATTTTTGGCTAGCAAGGATGGGGGGCAAGCACCACATGTTGAAGGATCTATGACAATATAACTTCTATGTGAATATGAGCAAACATAAACAATTACGTTTTCTTCCTTATCAAACGTCAACAATTTTGGCATATAATATTTTGATGGGGGCTCACAATCACAAAAGATTTCCAAGATAGTGTATTTTCATGTGAAAGTTCTCTTCCTCATACTAATTATTCATCAATTGTTTGCATGACCAATATTGTGATTGTCAAGCTTCAAAAGATTTCACTTTCTAAACCCAATGTGAAGCTACCACTAGGCATGATATGAACATATAATTTCAACTTCATTACATTCAGTTTATTCAACAATTTACTCATAAGATATAAGTGAAGCGCAAGAGCAAAAGACAAACTACTCCAAAAAAATATAAGTGAAGATCAAGCAAGTAGTTAAGTGAAGGGGTAGCTATGTGAGGACTCTATTTTATTTTAAAAAATTCAGATCTAAGTATTTTATTAAAATAGCAAGCTAAAAAAACAAAATGACATTCCAAGAATAGCACAACTCATGTGAAGAAGCAAAAACTTAGGCTGAACCCATACTAACCGATAATTGTTGAAGAAGAAAGGTGGGATGCCTACTGGGGCATCCCCAAGCTTAGATGCTTGAGACTTCTTGAAATATTATCTTGGGATGCCTTGGGCATCCCCAATCTTGAGATTTTGTGTCTCCTTAATTCTTCTCATATCACGGTTTTCCTAAATCTCAAAAGCTTCATCCACACAAAACTCAACAAGAAATCGTGAGATAAGTTAGTATAAACCAATGCAAAAACCTTATCATTCTATACTGTAGAAAATCACTAAAATTATTATTCAACATTGCATCCAAAATGCCACTGCATATTTAATACTCCTATCCTCAACTAGGATCATTAAACAAGCAAACATATGCAAACAATGCAAACATAACATCAATCTGCCAAAACAGTACAGTCTGTAAAGAATGCAAGAGTATCAATACTTATTAAACTCCAAAGATTGTGAAAATTTACCACACTGTAGAAAATTTATCAGACCTTATTTTGCAAAAAGTTTCAACATTTTATCATATTTTTTCTTTTCTAGGGCATTTTTGCAACAGCGGTAAACTTTCTGTTTTCAAACAGCAACATGTAGGTTTGCAAAATAAGCATAGTAAAGGCTATCATTGCCACTTTTATTGAAATAAAAGATGCAAAACATTATTATAAATAACAGCAAGAAAGTCCTAGCAAAATAAAATGACTCTCCAAGCAAAACACATATCATGTGATGAATGAAAACATAGCTCCAAGTGAGGTTACCAATATTGTTGGAGACGAAAGAGGGGGTGCCTTCCGGGGCATCCCCAAGCTTAGTTGCTTGGATATTCCTTGAATATTACCTTATGGTGCCTTGGGAATCCCCAAGATTAGGGTCTTTTCACTCCTTATTCTCCTCATATCGACATCTCACCCACAACTTGAAAACTTCAATCACACAAAACTTAACGAAACTTTGTGAGATACGTTAGTATGATAAAGAGCAAACCATTTCACTTTTGCTACTATCAAAGACAAGATTCGTAATTGTTCTCACACAATGCCTACTGTAACCTATCATTTTCACAATTTATATTGAGCAATATAATCCATGGAAACTAGAAAGCAAGCAAACTATGCATTGAAAACAGAATCTGTCAAAAACAGAACAGTCTGTAGTAATCTGTACTCCAGCCATACTTCTGGTACTCCAAATTTTTTGACAAATTAGGAAAAGCTGGGAAATTTGTCTATTAATCTTTCGCATAAAGAATCAGAATTTTATCACTCTTATGTTGAAAATAAGAATTGTTTTCCTGAGCGCAAAAGTTTCTGTTTTTCAGCAAGATCAAATCAACTATCACCGTAAGCCATCCCAAAGGTCTTACTTGGTACTTTATTGAAACAAAAGCAATAAACATGATCACTACAGTACCATAATCATGTGAACACACAAAAACAGTAGGTAAAAGTGTTGGGTTGTCTCCCAACAAGCGCTTTTCTTTAATGCCTTTTAGCTAGGCATAATGAGTTCAATGATACTCGCATAAAAGATACGGATTGAAACATAAAAAGAGCATCATAAATCATAAGTTCCTCTCTCATAATAATTTTCAGTAGCATCATGAATAGATTCATCAATATAACCATCACATAAAGCATTCTTTTCATGATCCAAAGGCATAGAAAATTTATTACTCTCCATATATGCAATTTTATTCTCGTTCACAATAGTGGGAGTATCATATAAAACTAGAATACTAAAAATTGTTTCCACGTTAAAAGAGTAATGTTTAGTAAAAGGATATTCAAAATTATGACAATAATTATCACTATTTTTTATAACATAAATAGCATCACAATAATCATCATAAGTAGCAACTTTCTTCTCATCATAGATAGGAGGCATGCAATCATCATAGCAAATTTGATCATCCAAAGGTCCTGTTTGGTTCGGTTGTGGATTTCTAAAAGCAGTTGTGAAAAATCTACTGTGAAAAAACAGCTGTGGAAAATCTGATGTGAAAAAGATGTAGGTCATTTGGCAAACCAGCTGATACAGCTTTTTCAGATTTTGGCCCGCAGTGGAATCAATTTTTGGAAAGCACGTCTTGTGCTGCTTTCGCTTTTGGTTCAGATTTTGGCAGCGGATTTCTGGAATCGGATTCTGCTGGGTTTGCCATTTGGTTCAGATTCTGCTACGCAGCAGCGGAATTCATCGATAAAAGCTGAACCAGACAGGGCCAAAGTAGGGGGACTAAAAAGATCGCCTACATTAAACATAGCATCCCCAAGCTTGGGACAAACATTAATTGCAAAAAATAAATTCTCAAACATGTCATTCTCATCAAACATAGCATCCCCAAGCATGTGGCTTGGCATATCATCAACTTAATCATTCTCATCATTAATAGTATGAATAGCACCAATGGTATAACAATTGCTATCATCATAATTTCCCAAGTTGGTGCCAAAAAGATTTCCAAGATTATAAGAAGTATCATTATCTTCCCAATCATAATCATCACAACAAGCAATGGGCATAACAAAATCATCATCAATAGTGCTTTCAGACATTGTGCCATAAGACATAGAAGCAATATCATCATCAAGTTCATCATCTTCCACAATTATTTTTGATTCATTTTCAAGAGGCGCAACAATAATAGGAGCAACACTATTTGAGAGATACCTTTTTACCTCTATTCTTTCTTCTTATTTTCTTCTTCTTCACCACATCATGCGTGGGTTTAATTAATTTTTTCAAGCTTCTTGTTGAAGAGATTTATTGGATAGGAAGCTCCTCCTCGTTACCCAGTTCATCATGAGAGACAATAGGAGGGAAAGTGGAAATCTTTACCCTTTCATTAGTATTCCTTTTATATTCTATTGGTTTTCCCATCTTTCTATAGTTGGCAATATAAGCATTCTCATTGCAATTTACCGTGCAAAACATATAGATATTTTTTAGTTTAGTTTCAATGTCGTCCATGAGAATGAATACTTCAAACCAGCTATTTTTCTATATCAATTCTTCAATCCCCAAAAGTAGACAAAGCTCATTATAAATTTCAAGGGTGATCATGTTATTGCAATATTTGGACACGATTCGATCATGAAAAAATATGCATTGGAAATTAAGGTGACCAACTTTATTGCAAAGATCACAAGTAATAGGATAAAGAGAACATAATTTTGTAGAGAATTCATCTATCACTTTGAGCAAAGAATTGGTTCTATCATGTTTATGCTTCTTACAAAAGCTATCTTTCCTATAAGGCATGCCTTCACAAACTTTATGCACTCCACAAATATTAACATGCATATAAGAAACATGTTTCTCATGACTAGTGCAATAATCATTAGCATTTTGGATATTCAAATAATTCATACTAACAACATTGCAATCATGCTCATCATTCAAATATTTTGTGCCAAACATTTTATTGACTTCTTCTTCTAACAATTGAGCACAATTTTTTGATCCATCATTTTCAAAAAAGATATTATAAAGATGGTCAATAATATGATGCAACTTCAATTCCATTTTTCTATGTAGTTTTCTTTTATAAACCAAACTAGTGATAAAACAAGAAACTAAAAGATTCAATTGCAAGATCTAAATATATACCTTCATGCACTCACCTCCCCGGCAACGGTGCCAGAAAAGAGCTTGATGTCTACTACGCAACTTTAATCTTGTAGACACGTGTTGGGCCTCCAAGCACAGAGTTTTGTAGGATAGTAGCAATTTCGCTCAAGTGGATGACCTAAGGTTTATCAATCTGTGGGAGGTGTAGGATGAAGATGTTCTCTCTCAAACGACCCTGCAACCAAATACAAGAAATCTCT
This sequence comes from Triticum urartu, assembly GCF_056163025.1. Classification (NCBI taxonomy): domain Eukaryota; kingdom Viridiplantae; phylum Streptophyta; class Magnoliopsida; order Poales; family Poaceae; genus Triticum; species Triticum urartu. The sequence continues at coordinate 569,059,688 of NC_141874.1, forward strand.
TGTGTCCCCAACACACCTAATACAATGGAAAATTGTATAGGTGCACTAGTTCGGCAAAGAGATGGTGATAAAAGTGTAATATGGATGGTAGAAATATATTTTTATATTCTGAATAAATAAAAACAGCAAGGTAGCAAACACTAAACGGGCACAAAAATTGTATTGCAATGCTTGAAAATGAGGCCTAGGGTCCATACTTTCGCTAGTGCAATCTCTCAACAATGCTAATATAATTGGATCATATAACCATCCCTCAACGTGTAATGAAGAATCACTCCAAAGTTCCTATCTAGCGGAGAACATAAGAAGAAATCATTTGTAGGGTACGAAACCACCTCGAAGCTATTCTTTCCGATCGATCTATCCAAGAGTTCATACTAAAATAAAACCAAATAATTTCAGATTCATAATATTCAATCCAACACAAAGAAGTTCAAAGAGTGCCCCAAGATTTCTACCAGAGAAACAAAGACAAGAATGTGCATCAACGCCCATCGTGGAGAGTGTCGGAACGGGGTCTACATTGGTTTTCGGTGGCTATAGAGCCTTGCGGTGGCGGAACTTCTGATCTAGGGTTACCCCGAGGGTTTTTGGAATATTTGGGATTTTATAGGGCAAAGAGGGGTGCGGGAGGCCACCAAGGTGGGCAAAACCCACCTGGGCGCGCCCTGGTGGGTTGTGCCCCCCTCGGGGCACCCCAGGTGCTTCTCTGGCCCACAGGTGGTCTTCTAGTCCATAAAAAATTCACAAAAGTTTCGCGGTGTTTGGACTCCGTTTGATATTGATTTCTTGCGATGTAAAAAGCAAGCAAAAAACAACAACTGGCACTGGGCACTGGTTCAATAGGTTAGTCCCAAAAAAATGATATAAAGTTGCTATAAAATGATTCTAAAACATCCAACAATGATAATATAACGGCATGAATACTTCATAAATTATAGATACATTGGAGACGTATCAGCATCCCCAGGCTTAATTCCTACTTGTCCTCGAGTAGGTAAATGATAAAAGAAATAATTTATGAAGTGTGAATGCTAGCAAAGTGCACAAGTTTGATCAATGACAATTTCAATCACTTCTCCTAGCATCATAATAGAAATTCTTTCTCATAAAATTTCTCATGTTAAAGTAGCAACCAATTCACATGTTAAGGGTTAAACAATGTATTCTATTGAAACTCAGCAACCTATGTTCTTAGTCACCAAGCAATTGCAATTCAACTTATTCAACAGAGTTTAAGTAAGAGCTCCACATACTCAACCATCATATAGTCTTCTATGATTGCTAACACTCCACATACACATGAGCAAATCGTTTCAACCAGATACATAGAAAGATAGGAGCTTATTGTTTTGGCTCCCAATGTATTCACCTCAAGGGTGATGTCAACAATAATAACTCATGCTACCCATATCCAACTGGATATATGTGCCTAGATCTTTCCTCACCACATGATGCTTGCCAAAACATAAAAATAAAAAGGAATAGAGAGAAAAACTTTGACTCTTTTCATAAAAGTAAATACTAAAGTGAAAGATAGGCCCTTCGCAGAGGGAAGCAGAGGTTTCCAAGCGCCTATTTGTTTGTATGCTCAACCCTTTGTGTAAAAGAACATCACATTATATTGCCCCTTATGATAGCAACCTTTATTATGCAGGCTGTCGCTTTTATTCTTTGCCGTCACGTTCATACAACGCTCAATTTTCTCTTACATTAAATGATCTCACACTTTTAGAAGCAATTTTTATTTCCTTATTGCACCGATGACAACTTACTTGAGGGAACTTGCTCAATCCCTAGGTACGTATGGTGGAATTTTGAGAATAAGATTTGGGTTTAAGGGTTTTTGGATGCACAAGCAGTATCTCTACTTGCTGCGGAATTTTTGGCTAGCAAGGATGGGGGGCAAGCACCACATGTTGAAGGATCTATGACAATATAACTTCTATGTGAATATGAGAAAACATAAACCATTACGTTCTCTTCCTTGTCAAACGTCAACAATTTTGGCATATACTATTTTGATGGGGTCTCAAAATCATAAAAGATTTCCAAGATAGTGTTTTTCATGTGAAAGTTCTCTTCCTCATACTAATTATTCATGAATTGCTTGCATGACCAATATTGTGATTGTAAAGCTTCAAAAGATTTCACTTTCTAAACCCAATGTGAAGCTACCACTAGGCATGATATGAACATATAATTTCAACTTCATTACATTCAGTTTATTCAACAATTTACTCACAGGATATAAGTGAAGCACAAGAGCAAAAGACAAACTACTCCAAAAAGATATAAGTGAAGATCAAGCGAGTAGTTAAGTGAAGGTGTAGCTATGTGAGGACTCTCTTTTATTTAAAAACTTTCAGATCTAAGTTTTTTTATTGAAATAGCAAGCTAAAAAAATGACATTCCAAGAATAGCACAACTCATGTGAAGAAGCAAAAACTTAGGCTCAACTGATACTAACCGATAATTGTTGAAGAAGAAAGGTGGGATGCCTACCGGAGCATCCCCAAGCTTAGATGCTTGAGACTTCTTGAAATATTATCTTGGGGCCTTGGGAATCCCCAAGCTTGAGCTTTTGTGTCTCCTTAATTCTTCTCATATCACGGTTTTCCTAAGTCGCAAAAGCTTCATCCACACAAAACTCAACAAGAACTCGTGGGATAAGTTAGTATAAACCAATGAAAAAACCTTATCATTCTATATTGTAGCAAATCACTAAAATTATTATTCAACATTGCATACTAAATTCCTCTGCATATTTAATACTCCTGTCCTAAAATAGGATCATTAAACAAGCAAACATATGCAAACATAACAGCAATCTGCCAAAACAGTACAGTCTGTAAAGAATGCAAGAGTATCAATACTTCTTAAACTCCAAAGATTATGAAATTTTACCACACTGTAGAAAATTTATCAGAGCTTATCTTGCAAAAAAAATTCAACATTTTATCACATTCTGACTTTTCTAGGGCATTTTTGCAACAGCGGTAAACTTTCTGTTTTCAAACAGCAACATGTAGGCTTGCAAAATAAGCATAGTAAAGGCTATCTTTGCCACTTTTATTGAAATAAAATATGCAAAACATTATTCTAAATAACAGCAAGCAAATCCTAGCAAAATAAAATGACGCTCCAAGCAAAACACGTATCATGTGATGAAAGAAAACATAGCTCCAAGTGAGGTTACCAATAATGTTGGAGATGAAAGAGGGGGTGCCTTCTGGGGCATCCCCAAGCTTAGTTGCTTGGATATTCCTTGAATATTACCCTGGGGTGCCTTGGGCATCCCCAATATTAGGGTGTTGTCACTCCTTATTCTCCTCATATCGAAATCTCACCCAAAACTTGAAAACTTCAATCACACAAAACTTAACGGAACTTTGTGAGATAGGTTAGTATGATAAAGAGCAAACCATTTCACTTTTAGTACTGTCAAAGAAAAGATCCATAATTGCTCTCACACAATGCCTATTGTACCCTATTATTTTCACAATTTATATTGAGCAATATAAGCCATGAAAACTAGAAAACAAGCAAACTATGCATTGAAAACAGAATCTGTACTCCAACCATACTTCTGGTACTCCAAAAATTCTGAAAAATTAGGAAAACCTGGGCAATTTGTCTATTTATTATTCTTAAAAAAAGAATTAGAATTTTATCACGCTTTTGTTAAAAATGAGAATTGTTTTCCTAAGCGCAAAAGTTTCTGTTTTTCAGCAAGATCAAATCAACTATCATTGCAAGCCATCCCAAAGGTCTTACTTGGCACTTTATTGAAACGAAAGCAATAAACATGATCACTACAGTACCATAATCATGTGAACACACAAAAACAATAGGTAAAAATGTTGGGTTGTCTCCCAACAAACGCTTCTCTTTAATGCCTTTTAGCTAGGCATAATGAGTTCAATGATACTCGCATAGAAGATACGGATTGAAACATAACAAGAGCATCATGAATCATAAGTTCCTCTCTCATAATAATTTTCAGTAGCATCATGAATAGATTCATCAATATAACCATCACATAAAGCATTCTTTTCATGATCCAAAGGCATAGAAAATTTATTACTCTCCATATAAGCAAATTTATTCTCATTCACAATAGTGGGAGTATCATATAAAACTCGAATACTAAAAATTGTTTCCATGTTAAAAGAGTAATGTTCAGTAAAAGGATATTCAATTGCAAGATCTAAAGATATACCTTCATGCACTCACCTCCCCGGAAACGGCGCGAGAAACGAGCTTGATGTCTACTATGCAACTTTATTCTTGTAGACACGTGTTGGGCCTCCAAGCGCTGAGTTCTGTAGGACAGTAGCAATTTTCGCTCAAGTGGATGGCCTAAGGCTTATCAATCCGTGGGAGGTGTAAGATTAAGATGGTCTCTCTCAAATGACCCTGGAACCAAATAAAAGAAATCTCTTGTGTCCCCAACACACCTAATACAATGGCAAATTGTATAGGTGCACTAGTGCGGCAAAGAGATGGTGATAAAAGTGTAATATGGATGGTAGAAATATATTTTTATATTATGAATAAATAAAAACAGCAAGGTAGCAAATAGTAAACGGGCACAAAAACGGTATTGCAATGCTTGAAAATGAGGCCTAGGGTCCGTACTTTCACTAGTCCAATCTCTCAACAATGCTAATATAATTGGATCTTATAACCATCCCTAAACGTGCAATGAAGAATCGCTCCAAAGTTCCTATCTAGCGGAGAACATAAGAAGAAATCGTTTGTAGGGTACGAAACCACCTCGAAGCTATTCTTTCCTATCGATCTATCCAAGAGTTTGTACTAAAGTAACACCAAATAATTTTAGATTCATAATACTCAATCCAACACAAAGAACTTCAAAGAGTGTCCCAAGATTTCTAACGGAGAAACAAAGACAAGAATGTGCATCAACCCCTATGCATAGATTACCCCAATGTCACCTCGGGAATCCGTGAGTTGAGTGCCAAAACATATATCAAGTGGATCAATATGATACCCCATTGTCACCACGAGTATTCATATGCAAGACATATATCAAGTGCTCTCAAATCCATAAAATTATTTAATCCGATAAAATGAAATCTCAAAGGGAAAACTCAATTCACAACAAGATAGAGAGGGGAAAACACCATATGATCCGACTATATTAACAAATCTCATGATACATCAAGATCGTGACATCTCAAGAACACGAGAGAGAGAGAGAGAGAGATTAAAAACATAGCTACTGGTACAAACCCTCAGCCCCGAGGGTGGACTACTCCCTCCTCATCGTGGTGGCCGCCGGGATGATGAAGATGGCCACTTGTGATGATTTCCCCCTCCGGTAGAGTGCCTAAACGGGGTCTAGATTGGTTTTCGGTGGCTACAGAGCCTTGTGACAGCGAAAATTCTGATCTAGGGTTACCCCCAAGGGTTTTTGGAATATTTGGGATTTAAAAGGGCAAAGAGGGGGTGCGGGAGGCCACTGAGGTGGGCACAACCCACCTGGGCGCGCTTGGGCCCCCAGGCGCACCCTGGTGGGTTGTACCCCCCTCGGGGCACCCCTAGGTGCTTCTCTAGCCCACTGGTGTTCTTCTGGTCCATAAAAAATCCACATAAAGTTTCATGGTGTTTGGACTCCGTTTGATATTGATTTCCTGCGATGTAAAAAACAAGCAAAAAATAGCAAGTAGCACTGGGCACTGGGTCAATAGGTTAGTCCCAAAAAATTATATAAAGTTGCTAGAAAATGATTGTAAAACATCCAAGAATGATAATATAACGGCATGAATACTTCATAAATTATAAATACGTCGGAGACGTATCAAGCCCCTAAGCTTGGGTATGCCCAAGGCACCCCAAGGTAATATTCAAGGTAGACCCAAGCATCTAAGCTTGGGGATGCCCCGGATGGCATCCGCTCTTTCATCTCCGATCTATCGGTATGTTAGTTGAAGCTACATTTTTATTCATCGCATGATATGAGTTTTACTTGGAGCGTATTGTATTATGGTTTTAGCTTTGTTTTCTTTTTAGTTTGCCGCAATAATTGTTTGCTGGACACACCTTTTGAGAGGAACACACATTTATTGTGATTTGTTGAATACTATATGTGCTTCACTTATATCTTTTGAGATAGGCAGATGCTCTAGTGCTTCACTTATATCTTTTAGAGCATGGCGATGGTTATATTTTATAGAAATGATTGCACTCTCATACTTCACTTAAATCTTTTCGAGAGTCTAATACATAGTAATGGAAATATGCACGTGTTATAAGACTAGTCCAAAATGGATAGGTATTCAAGGGGGGTATAATAAAAACTTTCATGTAGATCACTAAATATGAAATGTATGGTTTAATTATATTGATGTCGTAATATGAAAGGATATTGGTTCATGATCATTAGTTAGTAGAAATATCGGTATTAAAGTATGTTATTAACTTCTCATCTAAGTGTTGACCATGGAATGGTGGGAATGTTTGAGCATTTTTTATGTCTGAAATGAAATCCTTGAGTGTTGTTATAATTGGGGGTGCGCGATTGGTAACTCCTACTAACCTCCTCCCTAGGGGCATGCGGGTAGTACTTTTCTTCGAGGGCTAATAGTCTTTCACAATAAGTATATGAGTTCTTTATGAGTAATGTGAGTACATGGATTATACGCAGTCCTATCTTTGCGCAATTTGCTAGCCTCATCGGTACCATGCATTGCCCTTTCTCACCTTAAGAGTTGGTGTAAACTTCGTCGGTGCATCCAAACCCCATGATATGATGCACTCTATTACACATAAGCCTCCTTATATCTTCCCCAAAACATGCACCATACCTACCTATTATGACATTTCCATAGCCATTCCGAGATATATTTCCATGCAACTTCCACCGTTCCGTCACATGACTTGTGTGTTCATCATCATATTGCTTTGCATGATCATATAGATCTAACATGATATTTGTGGCACAACCACCGTTCATCATTGTTATACATGTTACGCTAGATCATTGCACATCCTGGTACACTACCAGTATCATTCATATAGAGTCATATTGTTTCAGTTTTATCAAGTTGTAAGTAAATAAAAGTGTGATGATCATCATTATTTGAGCATTGTCCCAATAAGGAAAGGATGATGGAGACTATGATTCCCCCACAAGTCGGGATGGGACTCTGGACGGAAAATAAAAACGAAAATAAAAAAGTGGCCAAAAGAGCCCAACAAAAAAAGAAAAAAATATGAGAGAAAAGAGAAAGGGGCAATGTTAGCACACTTGTGCTTAGAGTAGCACCATGTTCTTCATATAGAGAGTCTCCTGAGTTATCACGTTCATGTACTAGTGGGAATTTTTCATTATAGAACTTGGCTTGTATATTCTGATAATGGGCTTCCTCAAATGCCCGAGGTCTTCATGAGCAAGCAAGTTGGATGCACAGCCCCTTAGTTTCTGTTGAGCTTTCATACACTTATAGCTCTTAATGCATCAGTTGCATGACAATCCCTACTACTTGTAAACTGCATTGGGATTTCCTTGAAGATGAGGGGTGAAGTAGTACAATAGAGATAAGTATTTCCCTCAATGAGAACCAAGGTTTGCACATGTCGGTCAGCAGCTAGTGAAACCGGGCTGTAGCAAGCTAGCAGGACTGCGGTAAGCACCGCATGACATTTCCCCGTAGGGACAGACACAGGAGCAAAGAAGGACACATGTCGATCATCCCATGTGTTCTGGAGCAGTATCAAGCTACCATGGCTCGGTGGAAGCACTAGGAGACATTTCCCCATAAGAGAGGCTACCAAGAATAAACAACTAGATTGTCAGATCCCACACATACCAAGCATTTCAAATCATACACACAATATGCTCGATATGTGCAAATACAACATGGCATCACAACAAAACTCTATGACTCAAAGTATTTATTTAGAAGGCTCCAGAGAGCCATACATAGTAAGAATTACAATCATGGGTCACATGACCCAACATATAGAGCTTACAGGCAACATAAGCATAAACATGTCTAGGTACAGACATCTGAAGAGGAAGAAGGCTATAAAGCCCGACTATATACAAGACCCTCCCAAGGGTACAAGATCATAGCTGAGGTAACAAGCTACTTGCCGAAGTCCAAGCGGACCTGCTAGCGAGACATAAGTCTCGTCTGCAAAACATAAATTAAGAAAACTTGAGTACAAATGTACTCAGAAGACTTACATCAGAACTAGCTACATATGCATCAGTATGAACAAGGGGGTGGTGGAGTTTAACTGCAGCAAGCCAGCTTTGACTCGGTGGCTATCCTGTACTACAACTAGAAGCATTTCTTTGAGGTGGCGCACACGAGTCTAGATATTCACCATATCAATACACCACCATGATCTACTCACGTCTCCCTATGAGAAGGACATCCATAGCACTCACGCTTATCTTGCGCATTTTAGAGTATCCACTTCAAGTTATCTATGAACAATGTAAGTGTTCCAAGTAGTCCATATCCGCGGACGCGGCTATTCGAATAGATCATGTTAACCCTGTAGGGGTGTACTTATTCACACACGCTCTCACCACTTATAGTTGTTTACACGACATCTACTCGGCAACCTTCAAGCGGGAAGACTAGCGAGGGTGTCGGCCCCGACCTGACTAACCACACAAGTCTCTAGTCTAGGTTTATCGCCTATTCAAGTTCCATCTGTAAGGAAGTCTGGCCGGGGTTTCCACTACGGCCCCAAATGATGTGAGCAGGGTTCCCAAGCCCACCATCCAGGTGCCACTTGGTACACCGCGCCACTGTGCCTAGTCTATCCCAAGCCCACCCGTATCAGGTGCCACTTGGTAGACTACTAGCACTACCTACAAACACCAGAAACTAGTTGCAACTCCTGGACAGGGATCGAGGCGATTAATATGTCAAGAGGGGCACTTAAGCATTCCAATGCGTGGTAGTAACTATCTTGGATCACAAACACGGAACTCATTTCCCGAGGATAGTTTCAATGAGACAACCCACCATGTACTCCTACATGGCCTCTCACCGCTACCTTTACCAAATCATGTTCACACACTTAGCTCTCAATAGTAGGACATGTTCACCACATTCCAATTCATCCCCGATGAATCAGACCTGACTCAACTCTAAGCAGTAGCAGGCATGATGAGCAAGCATGGATGAGTAGGCATGTCATGGCTCAAACAACTCCTACTCATGCTAGTGGGTTTCAACTATTTACTTTGGCAAAGACAGGTCATGCAGAGGAAATGGTTCAACTACCGCAACATGTAACAGTTGAATCATTGTTGTCCTAATGCAATAAAAGAAAGCAGGAGCGAGAGAGTGGGATTGTATCGGAATGCTTGAAGGGGGTTTGCTTGCCTGACACTTCTGAAGATAGCAAAAGCTCTTCATCGGTGTCAACGATCACAATGTCGGAACAATGTCTACTGAGTGGGAACAACATCGGCAAACAAGAGGGAACACAATCAACGCAATGCAACAATATGATGCATGATCATGACATGGCAACATATTGTGATTTGAGCTAATGTAGCTAGCAATCATTCAATATGAGAACCAAGCAAATTCCCTTCGACAACACCTACACACACAAAAGCAAATACTTGCACCCAATGCGGCCAAGTGGGTTGTCAAGCCCCTTAAACTCGTTATTTGCAAGGATTAATTCTGATAGTGACTGATAGATAGATAAAAATAAAATAAAATAAAAAGTATAAATTGCAGCAAGGTATTTTTGGTTTTAATAATATGATAAAAGTAGACCCAGGGGCCATAGTTTTCACTAGAGACTTCTCTCTCGAACACATAACATACGTTGGGTGTACAAATTACTATTGGAAAATTGATAGAAAAGTACATAGTTATGACGCACTCATGGCAATGATCATGTATATAGGCATCACGTCCATGACAAGTAGACCGACTCTTGCCCGCGTCTACTACTATTACTCCACCAATCGACCGCTATCCAGCATGCATCTATGGTATTAAGTTCATGAAAAACAGAGTAATGCCTTAAGCAAGATGACATGATGTAGACAAAGTAAACTCAATCGATATGAATAAACTCTGTCGTTTTACCCTTAATAGCAACAATACAATACGTGCCTCACTACCCCTTCTATCACTGGGTGAGGACACTGCAAGATTGAACCCATTACAAAGCACTTTTCCCACTGAAGATAAATCAATCTAGTTGGCCAAACCAAGAAGATAGATCGGAGAGAATACAAAGCTATAATAACCATGCATAATAAAGTTCAGAAAAGACTCGGTTACTTTCAATGAATAATCTGATCATAAACCCACAATTCATGGGATCCCAACAAACACACTGCAAAAGAAGATTACATCGAATAGAACTCCAAGAACATCAAGGAGAACATTGTATTGAAGATCCAAGAGAGAGAGAGGAAGCCATCTAGCTACTAGCTATGGACCCGTAGGTCTGTAGTGAACTACTCACGCATCATCGGAAGGCAACAAGGATGATGTAGAATCCCTTCGTGATCGATCCCCCCTCCGACAGAGTATCGAAAAAGGCCTTCAGATGAGATCACGAAAGAACAGAAGCTTGCGGTGGCGGAAAAAGTGCTTCGGGTGGCTCTGTGTTGGTTTGGGAATATTTTTGAATCTATAGGAGGGATTAGGTCAAACGGAGTTGTGTGGGGCACACGAACTCAGGGGGCGCGCCCTACCCCCAGGGCGTGCCATGTGAGCTCGTGGCTCTCTCGTAGCTCTTCTGGCCTCCTCCAGAACCTTCTAGGGTCCCGTTTGGTCTAGAAAAAATCACCGTAATGTTTCATCGTGTTTGGACTTCGTTTGGTATTGATTTTATGAAAAGACGAAAGCAAGCCAAAAACAGGAGCTGACACTGCGCACTGAGTTAATAGGTTAGTCCCAAAAATGATATAAAATAGCATAAAAATGCATATAAAGCATCCAAGATTGATAATATAATAGCATGAAACAATCAAAACTTATAGATACGTTGGAGACGTATCAACGCCATAGGCAATTTTCTGGTAGTGTGGTCTTGTAGGGTGGCAGGACTTCATTGATGTAATATACAGGGTGCTGACACTCTGATCTTTGTTCTACTCCTCCCGCTCTACCGCTATCACCATGTTGACCACCTGTGTGGTAGCGAATATGTATAACAACATGTAGACCATGATTCTTGGGGTTGACACTTCTGATCTTTGGTTCTAAACCCATGTTCTTCTTTCTAATCATTACCGGGTTGGCCAGCCATTCGAAGTGGGAGACCTCCCTAATGAAGCTGACAACTAAGAGCTGGATGATTTCTTCTTCGATTGTGCGGTGTTCCTTAGTGGCAAAGCGCCGCAAGGCGTGTTTGACTAGCCTTGCATCCTTACGGACGTCCAGACTATGCTCAAAAATGTGTGCGGGGACGCCAGACATGTCAGCTAGTCTCTAGGCAAGGATGACCCAGTTGTCCTGTTGAAACTGTACGAGCTCCGCTTCTTGTTTCGCGCTCAATTCTCCTCCTATGTTGTGCTCTTGGTGGGGGATGTAGTTCGGGTGATCGGACCGGTCAAAGGTAATGGTGGAGACGAACCTATCCAAATATTCAATTTTGGCGGGCATTGTCATGTAGACCGCTCTCATTGTGGTTGGGCGGGCTGGTGGACTACTGAAGGCCCGGCCATCGTTGGTGATGCCAAGTGGGTCTTGAGCTCCATGGGGAGTATTTGGGAGAACATATATTGTTGCGTGTTGTCGCATCGAGGGAATCCACTTTGGTTGATGACGCATAGTTCAGTAGCAGGTTGTGGGTTGGTGTAGAGTCGGCCCGTCTGATCTACGATGAAGGTGAAGGGTCCGAAGAAAAAGCTCTGGCCCAGTGTGAAGCTTCCGCTTGAGGTTGAAATCCAATCTGGATAGATTTCCGATCGGTGTACCCCCTGCCTTAATGTAACACCCATGATGCGGCTATATCTCCCACGTGTCGGAGCATGACTTAGAGGCATAACCGCATAGTAGGCATGTCGCAGGAGGGGTAATCTTTACACATCCCATGTACTGAATAAGAAAGGGATAAAGAGTTGGCTTACAATCGCCACTTCACACAATACATAAATATAGCATTACATCATCCAGAATACAATCAAGGTCCGACTACGGAACCAAAGAAAGACAACCCCAAAAGCATAGATCCCCGACCGCCCCAACTGGGCTCCTCTACTGATCATCCGGAAAAGATACATAGTAACGTCCCGAATCCTCGTCGAACTCCCACTTGAGTTTGGTAGCGTCCCCCGCAATGGCATTGTTGGCACCTGCATCTGGTTTTGGAAGTAATCTGTGAGTCACGGGGACTCAGCAATCTCACACCCTCGCGATCAAGACTATTTAAGCTTAAGGTAGGAAAAGGGGGTAGTGAGGTGGAGCTGCAGCAAGCACTAGCATAAATGGTGGTTAACTTACACAAATGAGAGCGAGAAGAGAGGCAAAGCATGGTTGAGAAGCTATAAAGATCAAGAAGTGATCCTGAAGCTACTTACGTTCAAGCATAACACGAGACCGTGTTCTCTTCCCGGACTCCGCCGAAAAGATCCCATCACGGCTACACACGCGGTTGATTCATTTTAAATTAAGTTAAGTGTTAGGTTTTCTACAACCGGATATTTAAAAATTCCCATCTACCCATAACCGCGGGCACGGCTTTCGAAAGTTCAAAACCCTGCAGGGGTGTCCCAACTTATCCCATCACAAGCTCTCACAGTTAATGAAGGATATTCCTTCTCCCAGGAAGACCCGATCAGACTCGAAATCCCGGTTACAAGACATTTCGACAATGGTAAAACAAGACCAGCAAAGCCACCTGAATGTGCCGAAAAATCCCGATAGGAGCTGCACATATCTCGTTCTCAGGGCACACCAGATTGTCCAAGATTCCGGTAGGCCAGCCCAGAGTTGCCCCTGGTGGCCACCGGCTGCTGACAGGTTGGACCAACTCAGAGGAGCACTGGCCCGGGGGTTTAAAATAAAGATGACCCTTGAGTCCGCGGAACCCAAGGGAAAAGGGGCTTAGGTGGCAAAAGGTAAAACCAAGGTTGGGCCTTGCAGGAGGAGTTTTATTCAAGGCGAACTGTCAAGGGGTTCCCATTATAACCCAACCGTGTAAGGAACGCAAAATGAAGGAACATAACACCGGTATGACGGAAACTAGGACGGCAAGAGTGGAACAAAACACCAGGCATAAGGCCGAGCCTTCCACCCTTTACCAAGTATATAGATGCATTAAAGTAAACAAGATATAATAATGATATCCCAACAATAATCATGTTCCAACAAGGAACAAACTCCATCTTCACCTGCAACTAGCAACGCTATAAGAGGGGCTGAGCAAAGCGATAACATAGCCAAACAACGGTTTGCTAGGAAAGGTGGGTTAGAGGCTTGGCATGTCAATATGGGGGGCATGATATAGCAAGTGGTAGGTATCGCGGCATAGCAATAGAGCGAGCAACTAGCAAGCAAAGATAGAAGTGATTTTGAGGGTATGGTCATCTTGCCTGCAAAGTTCTCCGAGTTGACGAAAGCCTGATCCTCGTAAGTGTACTCAACGGGTTCCTCGATCATGAACTCATCTCCCGGCTCTACCCAAGGCAAGAACACAAGCAAAGGAAACCACAATCAACCACGGTGCAATGCGCAAGGAACATGATGCAAAACATGGCATGATATGCGGGGTGTGATATGCAATGCATATGCATGCTCCGAAAGGAAAAGATTGAACAAGGCATCAACTTGGCAAACCAAGTGCTCCGCTGGAAAGATGAGTTGATTTCGGTCGAAATTGATATAAAGATCACTGGAATCGGATGCACGGTTTGCAAATGGCAAGCAAAACAATAATGGCACAATTCTGCGATTAACAGCACGATGCCATCTAGAATGCAACAAGAAACTAAGCTAATGCACTCCAACATAGCAACAAAGCACACGGCAGTGATCTACTCAAGATGCTTGACAAAATATGAACACTGAGCTACGGCTAAATCACACAATAGCAGGTTCAAACAAGCATGGCAAAAGTGCAAAAGATATCAGCATCACAGACTTAGTGAAAATAACAAGCCAGGAATTAACATCAGGAAGCAATGTTTAGAGCAAGATAACAACATGCTACAGGAACAGAACATAGCAATACAAGGCATGGCATGAATCTACTCAAAGCATATAACAAAAGTCACTTACTGACCATAAGCCAAAAAGGATAAGAAGATATGATGGCACCCATGTAAACATAGCAAGTTTCGTTAACAGATTCAGACTTAGCAGAAAACTGGACATGGAAAAAACAGAATTTATAAGGCAGGTTTGCGAGCTCGATTCACTGAACACAAGGCATTGCATGTCAAGCTAAGCATACTACCAGCAAGAAGACATGTTCATGAAGCTAACCAAAACAATAAAAAACTTAAAGCATGCATGGATCAACTACAACAGCCTTGGCAAAATTGATTAACATGTAAACAATCTGCCAGGAACATTTTATAGCAAAAGTAGAGCAAGATTGAGTCATGCTATGTCACTCCATAAATGAAACAGGGGCATGGATGGATAGTGCACAACCATATTCCCAAATCATCCTTACTGATCATACTCAAAAGAAGCATGGATCTCACTGTAGCAACATGAATACATGGCATAAAAATAACAGCAGAGCAAAGACTTAGTGAAATTCTAAGTCTCTGAAAACAGCAATATCACGAGAGCTACTTTGCATGCTTGTGCTAGTCACCACATTGATCACAAAAATACATGGCATACACCCCTGTAAAGATGGCATGGCATATCCCAAAACACATGTAGAGCTCATGCCCATATGCAGCACACAACAAATGTAGCAAAAATGACAAATGCTCATAATCTGCTAACTAACAGGAACTAACATTTTATAGCACTCTTGCATAAACAATTTGGGCATCAAGATGGACTCAAACAAGCATGTCACAATGGAACAAAATGAAGAGCACATCCTGATGAACATTTCGATATATCATGCATGCAAAACGGATCTATGGATGAGGAGTTATTACCTGATGAACATGGGTTGAAAATGCTACAGAAAAGGGACTTAGAGAAAAAAGAGGGAGTCAACCTCAGATCTAGGGTTTGGGGTGGTGCGGTTCCCTAGGATCGTCGGAGTCGGACACCACGGTGGCCGGAGCTGGAGAGGTGTGGGGGCTCGCCGGAGAACGCGGATCCGGCGCCGGAGATGGGGAGGACGTCGCCGGAGTTCACGGATGTCAGTGGAGGAGCGGCGGCGCGCGCCTGCGAGCGGCGGTGGCCGGCGAGCAGGGCGGCGGAGCACCGGAGATGGCGCAGGGGCGGCGGACGCAGACACCGATGTGGCGCAGGCGGCACGGCGGAGCGGCGATGGTGGTGGCCGGGCGGCAGCGGGCGCGGCGCGAGGTGGCGGCGACCACGGGCACGGGGCGGCGGCGGCTGGGCTCGGGCGGGCCCTCATCAGGCTCGCCGGGCCGCGGCGGTGGGGACGGGTCCAGGGACACGTGGCGCGCCTGGAGTGGCGATGGCGGTGGCCGGGCGGCAGCGGGCGCGGCGCGAGGTGGCGGCGACCACGGGCACAGGGCGGCGGCGGCTGGGCTCGGGCGGGCCCTCATCGGGCTCGCCGGGCCGCGGCGGCGGGGACAGGTCCAGGGACACGTGGCACGCCCGGAGTGGCTGAGGGAGGTGGCGGACGCGTCCGGCCGGCGGCGGACGTGTCCGGCGGCGTGGAGGGATTGGATCTAGGGTTTTGGACTGCGAATTTCGGAGGGGGAGGTGTTTATATAGGTAGAGGGAGCTAGGAAAGTCCAAATGGAGTGCGGTTTCGGCCACGCGATCGTGATCGAACATCCGAGAGGATGGAGGGGGTTAGGATGGGTTATTGGGCCACTTTAAAGGGGTGTTGGGCTGCAACACACACAAGGCCTTTACGGTTCCCCGGTTAACCGTTGGAGTATCAAACGAACTCCAAATGGCACGAAACTTGATAGGCGGTCTACCGGTGGTGTACCAAGGCCACTTGGCAAATCTCGGTCCATTCCAAGAAGGTTTAACACTCGCACACGAAAAGAGACAAAAGGGGGTGCCGGAGGACATAGGAGTGTCGGATTGCAAAACGGACAACGGGGAAAATGCTTGGATGCATGAGACGAACACGTATGCAAATGCGATGCACATGATGACATGATATGAAATGCATGACATGGAAAAAATGCAAATCGAAGACAAAACCCAACCACGAGGGAATATCATAACTTAGAGCCGAAAATGGCAAGAGTTGGAGTACAAATATGGTAAGTTACATCGGGGGTGTTACAACACTCCACCACTACGAAAGGATCTCGTCCCGAGATCTAGGACTGAAAGAACTCCAGATATTCGGAACGGAGGTGGTCCTCGTGTTCCCAGGTGTCTTCTCGGTCGGAATGGTGTGGACACTTCACTTTCAGGAATTTGATAGACTTTTTGCGAGTCTTGCGCTCACTTTCTTCAAGAATAGCAACGGGATGCTCATGATAAGACAAGTCTTCTTGGAGATCAATCTCTTCGAAGTTGATGGTGGGTCAGGAGTCTTGAAACACTTGCAAAGTTGTGACACGTGAAACACGTCGTGCACATTTGCAAAGTTGGATGGAAGCTCAAGTTGATAGGAGAGATCGCCTCTTTTGCCAATGATCTTGAAAGGACCCGCGTATCTAGGGGCAAGCTTCCCTTTGATACCAAAGCGACGAGTACCTTTTATTGGAGAGACGCGGAGGTAGACATTGTCTCCTATCTCGAAAGCCAAGTCACGATGCTTGCTATCATAGTAACTCTTTTGGCGCGATTGCGCGACTTTGAGATTTTCACGGATGACTTTACACATTTCTTCAGCTTCTGTGATTAAGTCATTGCCAAGAAGTTGGCGTTCACCAGTCTCTGACCAATTAAGAGGAGTACGGCACTTTCTGCCATAGAGAATCTCGAATGCGGCCTTGCCCGAACTCGCTTGGAAGCTGTTGTTGTAGGAGAAATCGGCATATGGAAGACAATCTTCCCACTTCATACCGAAGGAAATGACACAAGCCCTGAGCATATCTTCAAGAATTTGATTTACACGCTCGACTTGTCCACTAGTTTGAGGATGGAAGGTTGTGCTGAAGCGAATATTGGTGCCCATGGCCTTCTGGAAGGAATCCCAAAACTTAGAAGTAAAGATGCTTCCATGATCTGAAGATATCAACTGTGGAATGCCGTGAAAGGAGACAATCCTGGAGGTATATAGCTCTGCCAACTGAGTTGTTGTGATAGATTCTTTGATAGTAAGAAAATGAGCCACTTTAGTAAGCTTGTCGATGACAACAAAGATAGCATCATTTCAACGCTTGGACTTGGGAAATCCAGTCATGAAGTCCATCTCAATATGGTCAAACTTCCATTCTGGAATGGCAAGAGGTTGGAGGAGACCAGCTGGCCATTGGTGTTCTGCTTTCACTCTTCTGCAGACATCACATTCATTCACGAACTGAGCAATTTCTCGCTTCATACGAGTCCACCAATACGACTGCTTGAGGTCATGGTACATCTTTGTACTTCCAGGATGAATGGATAGGAGTGAATTGTGAGCCTCGTTCATAATGACTTTACGTAGATCACCCTTAGGAACCACAATTCGATCCTCGAAGAAAAGAGTATCTTTGTCATCAAGGCGATAGCACTTGTGCTTGGGTTGACTCTTGGCAATCCCATTCTTCACCTTCTTTACCATGGCATCAAGAAGTTGTGCCTCACGAATTTGATCTTCCAAAGTAGGAGAGACTTGGAGGTTGGCAAGAAATCCTTGAGGAATAACTTGGAGATTAAGTTTGCGGAAAGCTTCACAAAGATCCGGTTGGAAGGGCTTGAGAATCAAACTGTTGCAGTAAGCCTTCCTGCTCAAAGCGTCAGCAATGACATTGGCCTTGCCTGGCGTATATTCAATACTCGGATTATACTCTTGAATCATCTCGACCCAACGAGTCTGCCTGAGGTTGAGGTTGGGTTGAGTGAAGATGTACTTGAGGCTCTTATGATCAGTGAAGATGTCCACTTTCCTTCCCAACAAGAGATGTCTCCATGTTAAAAGAGCATGGACAACTGCCGCCAACTCGAGGTCATGAGTGGGGTAGTTCTTTTTGTTGGGCTTCAACTGGCGAGAGGTATAGGCCACAACTTTCTTCTCTTGCATTAACACAGCACCAAGACCTTGCAGGGAAGCATCACAGAAAACTTCAAATGGTTTGGATTCATCAGGAGGAGTCAGAACTGGAGCTGTGACTAACTTCTCTTTGAGGGTGTTGAAAGCCACGTCACATTCAGGCGTCCAGACATACTTCACATGCTTCTGGAGAAGGTTGGAAAGGGCATCGCGATCTTAGAGAAATTCGCAACGAATCTTCTACAATAGCTTGCAAGCCCAAGAAAGCTACGGAGCTGCTTGACATTCTGAGGTGGTTCCCAATTCACAATTGTAGACACCTTCTCAGGATTAACAGCTATGCCCTTGGCGGAGATGATATGGCCAAGGTAGAGAACCTCGTCGAGCCAAAACTCGCACTTTGAAAACTTCGCATAGAATTGATGTTCTCTGAGTTTGTCCAGCACCAATCTCAAATGCTTGGCATGATCCTCCTTGTTCTTGGAAAAGACCAAAATATCATCAAGATACACCAAGACGAAATCATTTGTGTAAGGGTTGAAGATGAAGTTCATCATGCGAGAGAACGTTGGAGGAGCGTTGACAAGGCCGAAAGACATGACAGTGTATTCACAAGAACCATAGCTTGTTCTGAATCCTGTCTTGGGGATATCTTGTTCACGAATGCGAATCTAATGATAGCCCATACGAAGGTCAAGCTTGGAGAATACTTGGGCACCTTTGAGTTGCTCGAAAATCTCATTGATGTTGGGAAGTGGTGTTGGGAAACGTAGTAATTTCAAAAAAATTCCTATGCGCACGCAAGATCATGGTGATGCATAGCAACGAGAGGGGAGAGTGTTGTCCACGTACCCTCGTAGACCGAAAGCGGAAGCGTTAGCACAACGCTATTGATGTAGTCGTACGTCTTCACGATCCGACCGATCAAGTACCGAATGCACGGCACCTCCGAGTTCAGCACACGTTCAGCCCGATGACGTTCCTCTAACTCCGATCCAGCCGAGTGTTGAGGAAGAGTTTTGTCAGCACGACGGCGTGGTGACGATGTTGATGTTCTACCAACACAGGGCTTCGCATAAGCACCGCTACAGTATTATCAAGGTGGACTATGGTGGAGGGGGGCACCGCACACGGCTAAGAGACGATCAACTTGATCAACTTGTGTGTCTAGAGGTGCCACCGGGAGTAGGACTCCCCCCTTTTTCTAGTTGGATTAGGACTTGGCAGGGGGGGAAGAAGGAAAGAGGGGGGGCCGGCCCCCTTTGCCCTAAAACAATTCAGTTTGGGCCTTGGGGGGCGCGCCCCACACTTCCCTTGCTTCCCTCCTTTTCCACTAAGGCCCATGTAGGCCCATTAAGTCCCCGGGGGGTTCCGGTAACCCCCCGGTACTCCGGTAAAATCCCGATTTCACCCGGAACACTTCCGATATCCAAACATAGGCTTCCAATATATCAATCTTCATGTCTCGACCATTTCGAGACTCCTCGTCATGTCCATGATCACATCCAGGACTCTGAACAACCTTTGATACATCAAAACATAAAACTCATAATATAATTGTCATCGTAGCGTTAAGCGTGCAGACCCTACGGGTTCGAGAACTATGTAGACATGACCGAGACACGTCTCCGGTCAATAACCAATAGCAGAACCTGGATGCTAATATTGGCTCCTACATATTCTACGAAGATTTTGTCGGTCAGACCGCATAACAACATACGTTGTTCCCTTTGTCATCGGTATGTTACTTGCCCGAGATTCGATCGTCGGTATCTCAATACCTAGTTCAATCTCATTACCGGCAAGTCTCTTTACTCGTTCCGTAATACATCATCCCGCAACTAACTCATTAGTTACAATGCTTGCAAGGCTTAAGTGATGTGCATTACCGAGAGGGCCCAGTGATACCTCTCTGACAATCGGAGTGACAAATCCTAATCTCGAAATACGCCAACCCAACAAGTACCTTCGGAGACACCTGTAGAGCACCTTTATAATCACCCAGTTACGTTGTGATGTTTGGTAGCACACAAAGTGTTCCTCCGATAAACGGGAGTTGCATAATCTCATAGTCATAGGAACATGTATAAGTCATGAACAAAGCAATAGTAACATACTTAAACGATCGTGTGCTAAGCTAATGGAATGGGTCATGTCAATCACATCATTCTCCTAATGATGTGATCCCGTTAATCAAATGACAACCCATGTCAATGGCTAGGAAACTTAACCATCTTTGATCAACGAGCTAGTTAAGTAGACACATACTAGTGACACTCTGTTTGTCTATGTATTCACACATGTATTATGTTTCCGGTTAATACAATTCTAGCATGAATAATAAACATTTATCATGATATAAGGAAATAAATAATAACTTTATTATTGCCTCTAGGGCATATTTCCTTCAGTCTCCCACTTGCACTAGAGTCAATAATCTAGATTACACAGTAATGATTCTAACACCCATGGAGCCTTGGTGCTGATCATGTTTTGCTCGTGGAAGAGGCTTAGTCAACGGGTCTGCAACATTCAGATCCGTATGTATCTTGCAAATTTCTATGTCTCCCACCTGGACTAGATCCCGGATGGAATTGAAGCGTCTCTTGATGTGCTTGGTTCTCTTGTGAAATCTGGATTCCTTCGCTAAGGCAATTGCTCCAGTATTGTCACAAAAGATTTTCATTGGACCAGATGCACTAGGTATGACACCTAGATCGGATATGAACTCCTTCATCCAGACTCCTTCATTTCCTGCTTCCGAAGCAGCTATGTACTCCGCTTCACATGTAGATCCCGCCACGATGCTTTGTTTAGAACTGCACCAACTGACAGCTCTACCGTTCAATGTAAACTCATATCCGGTTTGCGATTTCGAATCATCCGGATCAGTGTCAAAGCTTGCATCAACGTAACTGTCGGTGTCAAAACCGGCGGATCTCGGGTAGGGGGTCCTGAACTATGTGTCTAGGCCGGATGGTAACAGGAGGCAGGGGACACGAAGTTTTACCCAGGTTCGGGCCCTCTTGATGGAGGTAAAACCCTACGTCTTGCTTGATTAATATTGATGATATGGGTAGTACAAGAGTTGATCTACCACGAGATCAGAGAGGCTAAAACCCTAGAAGCTAGCCTATGGTATGATTGTTGATGTGTATGTTGTCCTACGGACTAAAACCCTCCGGTTTATATAGACACCGGATAGGGTTAGGGTTACATAGAGTCGGTTACAATGGTAGGAGATCTGAACATCCGTATCGCCAAGCTTGCCTTCCACGCCAAGGAGAATCCCTTCCGGACACGGGACGGAGTCTTCAATCTTGTATCTTCATACTCCAGGAGTCCGGCTTGAAGGTATAGTCTGGCTTGAAGGTATAGTAAGAAAAAAATTCGGCAGCCCCTGGTGCGGTTTAACCGTGTTTTAGGCGTGCCGTGATGGTGCCCCTCCCCCTATGCCCATGGTATTTCCAGAGCGTAGTTATGGACACGAAGTACTGGCGTCGCCTTTTTGCGGGGGTTGGGGTTGGGGCCGCATTGCTACCCCTGCTCGGAACATGCTAGGCGGTCTTGTTGTAGGTTACTCCGGGCGCGCTTGACTGTGTCCGGACGTTTAATGGCTGGACTAGAGAACTGCCTGGAGAGGCTGCTTTGTACTTCCGCTGCAAGGGCCGCCGTGTGCTCCTCCGTTCAGAGGGAGCGTTCGGTGTTTCCATTGATCGTAATTACTCCTCGAGGGCCTGGCATCTTGAGCTTAAGGTATGTGTAGTGCGGGACCGCATTGAACTTGGCGAATGCGGTTCGCCCGAGCAGTGCGTGATAACCACTGCGGAACGGGACTATGTCAAAGATTAAATCCTCACTTCGGAAATTATCTGGAGATCCGAAGACCACTTCAAGTGTGACCGAGCCTGTGCAGCTGGCCTCTACACCTTGTATTACACCTTTAAAGGTCGTTTTGGTGGGCTTAATCCTCGAGGGATCTATGCCCATTTTCCGCACTGTATCTTGGTAAAGCAGGTTCAAGCTACTGTCGCCGTCCATGAGGACTCTAGTGAGATGAAATCCATCAATGATTGGGTCGAGAACTAGTGCGGCGAATCCGCCATGACGGATGCTAGTGGGATGGTCTCGTCGATCAAAGGTGATCGGGCAGGAGGACCATGGGTTGAACTTTGGGGCGACTAGCTCTACCGCGTATACGTCCCTTAACGCGCGCTTCCGCTCCCTTTTAGGGACGTGGGTGGCGTATATCATGTTCACTGTCCGCACTTGTGGGGGAAAACCCTTTTGTCCATTATTGTTCGGCGGCCGGGGCTCCTCGTCGTCATCGCTATGCAGCCCCTTGTCTTCATTGTCGGCGCTTAATCTGCCTGCCTGCTTGAACACCCAACAGTCCCTGTTGGTGTGATTGACCGGCTTTTTGGGGGTGCCATGTATTTGGCACAAGTAGTCGAGTATTCGGTCCAAGCTGGACGGGCCCCTAGGATTCCTTTTGAATGACTTTTCCTGCTGACCAGATTTAGAGCCTCTGAATCCGGCATTAACTGCCGTATCCTTAGCATTGTCGCCGTTGATGCGGTGCTTCTGCTGGTTGCGACGCGACCTGCCACTAATGTCCCTGGTGTCCGAACGACTAGGGGTCTTGGTCATATTGTTGCTATGAGCAAGCTAGCTGTCTTCTCCCGCGCAAAAGTGGGTCATGAGTGCCGTGAGTGATGCCATAGATTTTGACTTCTCCTGTCCTAGGTGTCGTGCAAGCCACTCGTCACGGATATTATGCTTGAAGGCTGTTAAGGCCTCTACGTCCGGACAGTCGAGTATTTGATTTTTCTTTGTTAGGAACCATGTCCAGAATTGCCTGGCCGATTCATCTGGCTGCTGAATTACGTGGCTTAGGTCGTCAGCATCTGGGGGTCGCACATAAGTGCCCTGGAAATTGTCAAGGAATGCGGCTTCCAGGTCCTCCCAACAGCTGATTGACCCTGTTGGCAGGCTGTTAAGCCACTGCCGGGCTGGTCCTTTAAGCTTGAGTGGGAGGTATTTGATGGCGTGGAAATCATCGCTGCGGGCCGTGTGGATATGAAGGAGATAATCCTCGATCCATACCGCGGGATCTGTTGAGCCATCGTATGATTCGATGTTTACGGGTTTGAAACCCTCGGGGATTTGATGATCCATTATTTCGTCTGTGAAGCACAATGGGTGTGCGGCGCCTCTGTACTGGGCGATATCATGACGCAGCTCCAATGAGCTTTGTCTACTGTGTTCGGCCCTGCCGAATTTGTGGACGGCGTGACGGTTATCGTCTCGAGCCATGGGGCGCCTACGCGATCCGTAGATCGATCTTGTTTGCCTTGCCTTGTCCTCCAACATGTCTTGTAAGTCCGGCGCATATTCCCGTGCCTTGGTACGGGGTGCGGCTTGGGTGGAGGGCCATGAGGCCTCTCTGTCGCGGCCACGAGGTGGCCTGTCGGCCGCGTCGAGTGCTTCCTCCTCTAATCGGGGTAGCAACCTGCGCTTCGGGTAGTACTTGGAGGGGCGTTCGGGTTTATGCTCTTCGGCCGCCAAGACTTCAGTCCATCTATCGACTAGCCGATCTTGATCAGCTTTAAGCTGCTGCTGTTTTTTCTTGAGGCTTCTTGCCGTGGCCATAAGCCTGCGTTGAAAACGCTCATGTTCGACGGGATCCTCCGGCACGGCGAATTCGTCGTCGTCAAGGCTTGCCTCGTCTTCAGAGGGAGGCATACAAGTATCGTCCTCGACCTCTCTGTCGGCCGCTCTCTCATGAGGGCTGGTTTCTCCATCCTCTGTGCTAAATCTTGCTCGGGGGGATGTTCTTCGGCGCTTTCCGGGGTATTATTATCTCCCGTGCTGGAATCGCCGTTTTTGTGTTGGCGGGATTTTGAGCGGCGCCGCTGACGCCGGCGCTTTTGCTGTTTCTTGGAGGGCTCATCCTCCGCTGTTCCATCGCCCTCTCCCTCTTTTGGGGTGTCCACCATGTATATGTCATATGACGAGGTGGCTTTCCAGGGCCTAGTAGGCGCTGGTTCTTCATCATCTCCTTCATTGGTGTCCATACCGTCAATGTCTTCGGAGTCGAAGTCGAGCATGTCGGTTAAGTTGTCGACAGTGGCTACAAAGTGGGTGGTGGGTGGGCTTTGAATTTCTTCATCGTCTGTACCCCAACTTTGCTGACCGTAGTCCGGCCAGGGCTCTCCTGACAAAGAGAGAGACTTTAGTGATTTCAAGATATCGCCAAAAGGCGAGTGCTGAAAGATGTCTGCGGCCGTGAACTCCATGATCGGCGCCCAATCGGATTCGCTCGGCAGGGGCGCGGAGAGTTCGGAGTCCGGAGAAGAATCCGGCTCTAAGGAGTCACGAGTCTTGAAGAGTATGGGGCTGGTGTTCGGCTCAACCGCCGTTGGGATCGCGGCCCCCGAGGTGGCGTCCAACCGCCCATCCTCGATCGACGCGGCCGGCTCCAAACTAGGGGTCGGAGCCGATGCGGGTGCGGCCTCCGGGGCTCTGTTCGGCGGCAGAGCTAGATCATGCTCGTCGTGACAGTGCGGCGCGCCCGGCAGTGGTTCGAATCCGTCGAAGATCAAGTCCCCGCAGATGTGGGCCGTGTAGTTTAAACTTCCGAATCTGACCTGACGGCCAGGGGCGTAGCTTTCGATCTGCTCTAGATGGCCAAGTGAATCGGCCCGCAGTGCAAAGCCACCAAAGACGAAGATCTATCCGGGGAGGAAGGTCTCACCCTGGACTGCATCGCCATTGATGATCGTAGGAGCCATCGGGCCTGATGGCGACGGCACAGAGGAACTCTCAACGAAAGCACCAATGTCGGTGTCAAAACCGGCGGATCTCGGGTAGGGGCTCCCGAACTGTGCGTCTAGGCCGGATGGTAATAGGAGGCAGGGGACACGAAGTTTTACCCAGGTTCGGGCCCTCTCGATGGAGGTAAAACCCTACGTCCTGCTTGATTAATATTGATGATATGGGTAGTACAAGAGTTGATCTACCACGAGATCAGAGAGGCTAAAACCATAGAAGCTAGCCTATGGTATGATTGTTGATGTGTATGTTGTCCTACGGACTAAAACCCTCCGGTTTATATAGACACCGGATAGGGTTAGGGTTACATAGAGTCGGTTACAATGGTAGGAGATCTGAACATCCGTATCGCCAAGCTTGCCTTCCACGCCAAGGAGAATCCCTTCCGGACAGGGGACGGAGTCTTCAATCTTGTATCTTCATATTCCAGGAGTCCGGCTTGAAGGTATAGTTTGGCTATCCGAACAGCCCCTAATCCAGGACTCCCTCAGTAACCGTGTATGATGAGCTCTTTGTCACCTCCATAAACGAGAAACATATCCTTAGTCCTTTTCAGGTATTTCAGGATGTTCTTGACCGTTGTCCAGTGATCCACTCCTGGATTACTTTGGTACCTCCCTGCTAGACTTATAGCAAGGCACACATCAGGTGTGGTACACAGCATTGCATACATGATAGAGCCTATGGCTGAAGCATAGGGAACATCTTTCATTTTCTCTCTATCTTCTGAAGTGGTCGGGCATTGAGTCTTACTCAACTTCACACCTTGTAATACAGGCAAGAACCCTTTCTTTGCTTGATCCATTTTGAACCTCTTCAAAACTTTGTCAAGGTATGTGCTTTGTGAAAGTCCAATTAAGCGTCTTGATCTATCTCTATAGATCTTAATGCCCAATATGTAAGCAGCTTCACCAAGGTCTTTCATTGAAAAACTCTTATTCAAGTATCCCTTTATGCTATCCAGAAATTCTATATCATTTCCAATCAGTAATATGTCATCCACATATAATATCAGAAATGCTACAAAGCTCCCACTAACTTTCTTGTAAATACAGGCTTCTCCAGAAGTCTGTATAAAACCAAATGCTTTGATCACACTATCAAAGCATTTATTCCAACTCCGAGAGGCTTGCACCAGTCCATAAATGGATTGCTGGAGCTTGCCCACTTTGTTAGCTCCCTTTGGATCGACAAAACCTTACGGTTGCATCATATACAACTCTTCTTCCAGAAATCCATTCAAGAATGCAGTTTTGACATCCATCTGCCATATTTCATAATCATAAAACGCGGCAATTGCTAACATGATTCAGACAGACTTAAGCATCGCTACGGGTGAGAAGGTCTCATCGTAGTCAATCCCTTGAACTTGTCAAAAACCTTTCGCAACAAGTCGAGCTTTATAGATAGTAACATTACCGTCAGCGTTAGTCTTCTTCTTGAAGATCCATTTATTCTCAATTGCTTGCCGATCAATGGGCAAGTCAACCAAAGTCCACACTTTGTTCTCATACATGAATCCCATCTCAGATTTCATGCCCTCAAGCCATTTTGCGGAATCTGGGCTCACCATCGCTTCTTCATAGTTCGTAGGTTTGTCATGGTCTAGTAACATAACTTCCAGAACAGGATTACCGTACCACTCTGGTGCGGATCTTACTCTGGTTGACCTACGAGGTTCAGTAACAACTTGATCTGAAGTATCATGATCATCATCATTAACTTCCTCACTAATTGGTGTACGTGTCGCAGAAACTGTTTTCTATGATGAACTGCTTTCCAATAAGGGAGCAGGTACAGTTACCTCATCAAGTTCTACTTTCCTCCCACTCACTTCTTTCGAGAGAAACTCCTTCTCTAGAAAAACTCCGAATTTAGCAACAAAAGTCTTGCCTTCAGATCTGTGATAGAAGGTGTACCCAACAGTCTCCTTTGGGGTATCCTAAGAAGACACATTTCTCTGATTTGGGTTCGAGCTTATCAGGTTGAAGCTTTTTCACATAAGCATCGCAGCCCCAAACTTTCAGAAACGACAACTTTGGTTTCTTACCAAACCACAGTTCATAAGGCGTCGTCTCAATGGATTTCGATGGTGCCCTATTTAACGTGAATGCGGCCGTCTCTAAAGCATAACCCCAAAACGATAGCGGTAAATCTGTAAGAGATATCATAGATCGCACCATATCTAGTAAAGTACGATTACGACGTTCGGACACACCATTACGCTGTGGTGTTCCGGGTGGCGTGAGTTGCGAAACTATTCCGCATTGTTTCAAATGTAGACCAAACTCGTAACTCAAATATTCTCCTCCACAATCAGATCGTAGAAACTTTATTTTCTTGTTACGATGATTTTCAACTTCACTCTGAAATTCTTTGAACTTTTCAAATGTTTCAGACTTATGCTTCATTAATTAGATATACCCATATCTTCTTAAATCATCTGTGAAGGTGAGAAAATAACAATATCCGCCATGAGCCTCAACATTCATCGGACCACATACATCTGTATGTATGATTTCCAACAAATCTGTTGCTCTCTCCATAGTTCCGGAGAACGGCGTTTTAGTCATCTTGACCATGAGGCACGGTTCGCAAGTACCAAGTGATTCATAATCAAGTGGTTCCAAAAGTCCATCAGTATGGAGTTTCTTCATGCGCTTTACACCGATACGACCTAAACGGCAGTGCCACAAATAAGTTGCACTATCATTATCAACTCTGCATCTTTTGGCTTCAACATTATGAATATGTGTGTCACTACTATCGAGATTCAATAAGAATAGACCACTCTTCACGGGTGCATGACCATAAAAGATATTACTCATATAAATAGAACAACCATTATTCTCTGATTTAAATGAATAACCGTCTCGCATCAAACAAGATCCAGATATAATGTTCATGCTCAACATTGGCACCAAATAACAATTATTTAGGTCTAATACTAATCCCAAAGGTAGATGTAGAGGTAGCGTGCCGACCGCGATCACATCGACTTTGGAACCATTTCCCACGCGCATCGTCACCTCGTCCTTAGCCAATCTTCACTTAATCCGTAGCCCTTGTTTCGAGTTGCAAATATTAGCAACAGAACCAGTATCAAATACCCAGGTGCTACTGCGAGCATTAGTAAGGTACACATCAATAACATGTATATCACATATACCTTTGTTCACCTTGCCATCCTTCTTATCTGCCAAATACTTGGGGCAGTTCCGCTTCCAGTGACCAGTCTGCTTGCACTAGAAGCACTCAGTTTCAGGCTTAGGTCCAGACTTGGGTTTCTTCTCTTGAGCAGCAACTTGCTTGCTGTTCTTCTTGAAGTTCCCCTTGTTCTTCCCTTTGCCCTTTTCCTTGAAACTAGTGGTCTTGTTGACCATCAACACTTGATGCTCCTTCTTGATTTCTACCTCCGCAGCCTTTAGCATTGTGAAGAGCTCGGGAATTGTTTTATTCATCCCTTGCATATTATAGTTCATCACGAAGCTCTTGTAGCTTGGTGGCAGTGATTGAAGAACTCTGTCAATGACACTATCAACCGAAAGATTAACTCCCAGCCGAGTCAAGTGATTATGGTACCCAAACATTCTGAGTATATGTTCACTGACAGAACTATTCTCCTCCATCTTGCAGCTATAGAACTTATTGGAGACTTCATATCTCTCAATCCGGGAATTTGCTTGAAATATTAACTTCAACTCCTGGAACATCTCATATGCTCCATGACGTTCAAAATGTCGTTGAAGTCCCGGTTCTAAGCCGTAAAGCATGGCACACTGAACTATCGAGTAGTCATCAGCTTTGCTCTGCCAGACGTTCTTAGCATTGTCAGTTGCATCAGCAGTAGGCCTGGCACTCAGCGGTGGTTCCAGGTCGTAATTCTTCTGTGCAGCAATGAGGATAATCCTCAAGTTACGGACCCAGTCCGTGTAATTGCTACCATCATCTTTCAACTTTGCTTTCTCAGGGAACGCATTAAAATTCAACGGAACAACAGCACGGGCCATCTATCTACAATCAACATAGACAAGCAAGATAATATCAGGTACTAAGTTCATGATAAATTTAAGTTCAATTAATCATATTACTTAAGAACTCCCACTTAGATAGACATCCCTCTAA